>NC_035178.2:18144929-20544929 GCF_001659605.2 Manihot esculenta | reverse complement strand
AAGCAAACAAAATAGACACTTAAAACAGCAAGTATTAAGTACAACTGTTTTGTGAAAATACTACCCAAATTTGTCCTAAACCTACCCCAAACATGTATTTCGAATTCCAAGCCCAGAAATATGTTCAAGGTATATGAAATATGATTTATATCAGTAGATATCAATCAGGATGAAGTTTGAACAAATGAACCAAAGTGGCAGAAATTCTTTTTTTTTCCTTTTTTTTTTCTTCTTGTTTTGATTTTTTTTTTTTATGGACAGAAGTAAAACACTGGAAATACTATTCTAAGAGTATTAGAATGACAGCATATGAATTAGGGCAGAAAGCATAAACCAAATCACTAAAGATAGTAATTCAGCCTAAACAAGAATTTAGGGTAAAATTTGATTTGAACAACAACCAAACAATGTATTCGGCTCTAATAGGTATCCCAAACCAGATTTCCAAAGTGATATATTCAGCCAATAATGGACAAAATTGAATGCAAAGACGCAAAGGATAGTTAAGAAATTATTACTAAGCCTAGCTCTGATACCAATTGATGCGGAACCCCGGCCTATTAGAGACTGAAACGACACATACCCTAGTAAAAAGAACTTAATTCAGAAAATAATTCCCCAATCTAAAGCACCCTTAATTAACATGCAATTAAGAACACTTATAATGGATTGATTTCAAGAGCAGCAAGAATAAAAAACATACAAGTTAGTATCAAACCTTATTCGTGATGCAATGTCAAGAACCAAGATCTCTCTTAAGCTCTCAAAGAAGAATCGCATAAAGCAATTGTATTGAATAATTGATAATCTGTGTCTACAATAGAAAAATGGATGCTTTATATAGCCTAAATTAAGACCCATGATCTTTGCCACTACCCACAACTATGCATGGACCCATGATCTATGCCACTATCCACTACTAGGTAACCACCCACTACTGTTTAACTACCCACTACCAAATAACTACCCACTACTGATTAACTACCAACTACTAAATGACTACCCACTATAAATACAGAATTTGAATTGTCAATAAGGACACATTTGGCCTAATTGACTTGGAATGGCCAGATTGTTCTTCAACTTCAAAATGAACTTGCAAAGCTTCAACATATTCCTTCATGAATCCTTGAAGTGCTTCCTTCAACCTCTTGGATCTCAGCCTTGTAATTGGTCCTTGAGGCAATGCTAGCTCATCATTTTTGGTGTTGTTGGTCGTGCTTACATCAAAAACCAAGGATCTCCACTTACCTCTTGAAGAACAAAGGCTGGTGTGATCCAAACTCGAAGATATGGAGATCCAAGCTCCAAACTCCTCCAAGCTTTCAAACTCTTCAAAAACACATAAAACTTACTTAAAACTTGTTTAACTTTGAAAGATTTGATGAAAAACCATGAAAACAATCCAAGGAGATCAAGAACTCACCTAGGCCAGAAAGAGAGAAGAATCCTCCTCCTTTTTTCTGGACTCGGTGCCCTTTATAGATGAACAACCGCCTCAGCTTCGGCAGCCGAATCGCATGCAAAACCATGCAACGTTCGGCGGCCGAACTCAGACTTTTAGGGGCCGAATCTTGGGCATTTTCGGCGGCTGAACTTTACCTTCGGCGGCCGAATCTGGCAAAATGCCTCCTTGGCCTTTTCTCTTCCAAACGCAATCCTTTCGCTCTTTAAAACCTTCAAACACTTAAAACTTTTAAGAAAATCTTTCTCTTACCCTTCTAGATACCTCTGACATCCTCGAATTCCCCCGGGCGGTAGGAATTCTGATGCCTAAGCTAGCCGGGTATTACATTAATCATCAAAACAAGGATTAGGACATTTAGATCCAACAATCTCCCCCTTTTTGATGATGACAAACAATTGGTAAACAATAAGATAATAATCAAAAGTGTAGTGTGTGCATTTTAAAAATTACTCCCCCTTCATGTGCTCCCCCTATCAAAAATACTTTTTGCCATATTTAAAATGTGAGAAGGCACATAAGGGAGGTTTTGACTCAATGCAATGAGATGCAATGGATCTTATATGAATGAATGAGCCCCAATAAAAATGCATCACAAAAGAAGAAGCTGTAAATACACACAATATTCACAATCCAAGAGAGAGAAAAATATTTAATCCAAAAGAGTCAAATAAAAATCAAGGTAATAACAAATATAGCCAATATCCATAAAAAACATCAAATATGTACATATATGATATCATCTCTCCCCCTTTTGACATCATAAAAAAAATACCACAATACGAAAAGGGAAATAACAAAAGCAACTATATAAACAAAAAAAAATCACTGAGGAGGCTGAGGAGGTGGCACGCCAGAGGACTGCTGAAGGAAGTACAGAATCTGTCTGTGCTGCTCTATGAGAGTTTGCTGCTGGTCAGTGAGCCATCCCAACTGCTGCTCTAACTGAGTCTGGCGGTCAGACATATGAATTTGGCGATCAAACATCTGAATCTGGCGATCAGCCATCTGAGCAACCTGCAGCTCCAGACGACCCGTGGCATCATAAAGATCAGATGTAGTCTGGGAAGAGGTACCCTTCCCAGTAGACCGCCTTGTACTAGGAGTCTGCTCTGTCTCTGGATCAGCAAGAGAACCATCATCTGACTCCTCATCATCAGAACCAACATGTGTTTGCACTGATGCTCGTGCTGCTCTGCGTGCTGCAAAATCTCTCCTAGAATTATAAAAGTCATTGCCTCTCCTAGTCAGACCCATATGGAGGAGAGTAGCCTCAGTGTAGGGGGTGTACTCACTAGACAAGGGTAAGGCAGACTCGGTGCCTGGGTCAACCCTTAGGGCTCAAAGAAGAAGGGTAAGATGGCGACCAAAGGGGAGACAACCTCTACTCAGCCTAAGAGAGTCTGCTATGGTATGAATCATGATATGAGGTAGGTTAAGAGCTCGACCCTCTAGCAGATAGGACACTACAAACATATCAGAGTAGGAGAGAGCAGTCCTATGACCTGCTTGAGGGAGAACCTCATAGGTGACAATGTGATGTACGACTTTAGGTATGGTAGTGAGGTCACTGGTCATAAGCCTAGAGGGCTCCTCACGCTCAGTATCTCCTGAAATAATCCTAGTCTGGTGAAGGGAAGAGATCTCACCAGTGATCCACTTATGAGTAGTGGAGACGACAGCCCCAGAGTTACTGATGCCTAGGTGCTGAGCTATGATGTCAGGAGTGAGGTAAACTCGCTGACCATTAACAAAACTGACCAGGTGGGGGGGGAGTGTGATGTGTGAAGGTGTGTAGGTTAGCATAAAACTCCCTAACTAGCCTAGAGTGAGTGTCTGAGGGAGTGATCAGAAGATGCTCCCAACCCTGGACTCTAAAGGGCTGAAGGAATCCATGAGAGCGAAAAAGCTGGACACTGTTAGCATGAACTGTTCTCCCAGGATGAACAAACCTGAGAGAACAAGGCTGAAAGGCTGGATCTTCCTCTCTAACTATGGGAAACTCAAAGGGTGGAGAGGCAGGAGGGTCAGGGGAGGGGGACCTAGGAGCCTCAGACTGCCTACTAGACTGACCTCTAAGGTATGGATGTCTACGGGCTGTGTGTTTTCTACCCATTCTTAATCAGACAACAGCTAAAGAGGCAATGACAAAAACATAAAAGCTAACCATAAGCAACACATTATCACAAAACTCAACCCATAAACAACACAGTACCACAAAACTCAGTTAACTATTATTGCACCATACCCATATTCAAAACCAAAAATAATAAAAAAAAATTTCTGATTGCTTCATAATTTGCAACAAAAAAAAAATTGTAAAACAAAACAAATAATAAAAAAAATAACCCAGCTAACAATATGTATATATAAGGAGAGCAACAAAAAAAAAATAACCAGCAGTTTTTATCTATACCCATATTCAACAAACTCATCAAAACACAATCCAGTCAGATTAGAGAGCTAAAAACAAGATCAAATCAACAGAAAACGAAGTAAAAAGCATAAAAGCAAAGAGAGAGAAAAATTACATACCCAAACTCAAAACGCTCCAAAAGGGTTCTTTGTGGAGAAAAGAAAGTGTTTTTATGCGTTTAAGTGAAGAAAAAGAGAGGAAAAAGGAGGTTTTTGAGGAAAAAGAGGCTCAAAACAGGCGATTTTGGAGAGGGAGACGAAGAGAGCTTCAGGGAGAGAGAGAGAGCTTCGGGGAGAGAGAAAGGTCGCGCGAGAAAGATGAAGAAGACGATGAGCTGTCGCGGGGATTTTTAAATAACGCGCAATTTCGGCGGCCGAACTAAGCTTCGGCGGCCGAAACTAGACTAGTTTAGGAGGCCGAACTTAAACTTCGGCGACCGAACTTGGACAATGTTCGACGGCCGAATAAAATGTTAGGCGGCCGAAAAGAAGAGAAGAAAAAGACAAAAAAAATTTCGCTTTTCATATTGCCCTTGAAACTTAAGGTTAGGGGGCCGAAAATGCCTCCGAACCTGGAATTTTTGGGCTTCCCTTTTTTTCTCTTTTTTTTTATAAAAATAATAAAAAATTAAAACTATATCAAATAATTTGACAAGCTTTCAAAAAGATAAGCAAATAAAAATAAAAAAAACATACACTCAACAAGTAATACCATCTAGCATTCCCAATTCCATTTTAATGAAGTTAAATCTTTCTTCATTTAAAGGTTTAGTGAAAATATCAGCTAATTGGTTGTTTGTATCCACAAATTCAAGAGTAACATCACCATTTAACACATGATCACGAATGAAATGATGTCTAATGTCAATATGCTTAGTTCTAGAATGTTGAATGGGGTTCTTGGTTAGATTGATTGCACTTGTTTTATCACATTTAATAGGAATGTGATCAAGAGATACTTCAAAGTCTCTTAATTGTTGCTTAATCCAAAGGATTTGACTACAACAAAGACCCGCCGCCACATATTCGGCTTCGGCAGTTGAAAGTGCAACCGAATTTTGTTTCTTACTACACCAAGAAACAAGAGATTGTCCTAGAAGTTGACAAGTACCCGAGGTACTTTTCCTATCAAGAATGCTTCCGGCAAATTCAGCATCCGAGTAGGAACATAAACTAAAGGATGTACTTCTAGGATACCATAGCCCCAAATGCAATGAACCATTCAAATATCTAAGAATGCGTTTAACGGCATGCAAATGAGACTCTTTAGGATATGATTGAAAATGTGCACATAAGCATATAGATAACATAATATCCGGTCTAGATGCGGTGAGATATAAAAGGCTTCCGATCATACCTTTATAGAGCTTTTCATCAATTGGTTTACCCTTTTCATCCTTGTCAAGCTTGGTGTTTGTGCTCATTGGTGTTCTACTAGGCTTGCTATTCTCCATCCCAAATCTTTTGATTAGCTCCTTTGTGTATTTGGCTTGGTTGATGAAGATGCCATCCTTAGCTTGTTTGATTTGAAGCCCAAGGAAGAACTTGAGTTCTCCCATCATGCTCATCTCAAACTCGCTTTTCATAACTTTTGAAAACTCTTCACACAAACACACATTAGTAGCACCAAATATAATATCATCAACATATATTTGCACTACAAGGATGTCATTTTCATGATTTTTGACAAAGAGTGTTGTATCCACTTTGCCTTTTGAAAAACCATTTTGCAAAAGAAAATTACTTAGTCTTTCATACCAAGCTCTTGGAGCTTGTTTTAAACCATATAAAGCTTTAGACAATTTAAAAACATGATTTGGAAAGTCATGATTTTCAAACCCCGGAAGTTGCTCGACATAAACTTCTTCCTCAATAAAACCATTTAAAAAGACACTTTTCACATCCATTTGAAATAGTTTAAAATTCATATATGATGCATATGCAAGCAAAATTCTAATGGCTTCTAATCTAGCTACGGGGCAAATGTTTCATCATAGTCTATGCCCTCCTCTTGGTTATAGCCTTTAGCTACCAACCTAGCTTTGTTTCTTATGATATTGCCATCTTCATCAAGCTTATTTCTAAACACCCATTTAGTGCCTATGGTGGGGTGATGTTTTGGTCTAGAAACTAAGGTCCAAACCTTGTTCCTTTCAAATTGGTTGAGTTCTTCTTGCATAGCAAGAACCCAACTCTCATCACTAATAGCCTCATCTATAGATTTAGGTTCTATATGAGATATGAATGCAATATTATTACATACATGTCTAATAGAAGATCTAGTAGTTACCCCTTGTGATGCATCACCAATTATTTGATCCTTGGGGTGATCCTTCTTGTAGGTCCAATCCTTTGGTAAGTCATGTTGGACTCCTTGACTTTGTGTAATTTGCATTTGTTGCTCTTGGAGTCCAACCTCATCTTCCTTTGCCTCTATTGAATCCTCCTTGGGTTGACTTTGATCTCCATGAGGTTGAGGATCATCAATAGTCAACTCATCAAGGTTACCTACAAGATCATCATCACAAGATACCTCCTTTCTAGGAGCAAAGGGATTAGATTCATAAAAAATAACATGCATTGACTCTTCAACTATCAAGATTCTTTTATTGAATACTCTATATGATTTACTAGATGTAGAGTATCCTAAGAAGATACCTTCATCGGTTTTGGAGTTAAATTTGCCTAGATTATTCTTGTTGTTTAATATGAAGCATTTACAACCAAAAACTCTAAAATAACTAACTCTAGGTTTCCTTCCATTCCAAAGCTCATAAGGAGTCTTATTTAAGAGAGGTCTAATTAAAACTCTATTTGAAACATAACAAGCCGTATTTATGACTTTCGCCCAAAAATAAGTAGGTAAATTATACTCTCTTAACATAGTCATCCCCATATCTAAAAGAGTTCTATTTTTTCTTTCAACAATACCATTTTGTTGGGGAGTTCTAGGAGATGAAAAATTATGAGTGATCCCTAACTTATTACAAAAGATTTCAAATTTTTCATTTTCAAATTCTCTACCATGATCACTCCTTATTGAAGAAATTTGAAAACCCTTTTCATTTTGAATTTTCTTTGTAAAACTTTTAAAAGCATCAAAACAATCATCCTTATGAGCAAGGAACACAACCCAAGTATACCTAGAGTAGTCGTCAACTATAACAAACCCATAGTGCATGCCACCAAGACTAGCTACTCTAGTTGAACCAAATAAATCCATATGCAAGAGTTGTAAAGGTCTAGAAGAGATTACCTTATTAATAAATTTAAAAGAGCTCTTAACTTGCTTACCCATTTGACATGCATCACACACTTTGTCCTTTTCATATTTGATCTTTGGAAGACCATCAACTAGCTCATCTTTGCTCAAATCTTTGAGGAGATCCATGCTAGCATGAGAAAGCCTTCTATGCCAAATCCAAGAGTTATCACTAATAGACACAAAGCACTTCATATCTAGGTTAGTCATAGCTTGTAAATCAATAAGATAAATATTTTCAACTCTTTCACCAACAAACAATATTTTGTTATCCGACATTCTAGAGATAAAATATGATTTTGGTTCAAAGATAACTCTACAACCTTTATCACATAATTGATTTACACTTAATAAATTATGCTTTAAACCATCAACTAAGAGAACTTTATCAAGAATAGGAGAATTTTCCTTACCGACTTTACCTATGCCAACAATTTTACCTTTTCCATTGTCTCCAAAAGTCACTTGTCCACTTCCGTCTTTATTTTCAAGAGAGATGAAGTGACTTGAATTTTCGGTCATGTGCCTTGAACATCCACTATGTAGATACCATTTCCTTTCAATTTTTGAGAATTTCAAGCACACCTAAAAAAAGAATTCAAACACTTTTAGGTACCCAAATGTACTTGGGTCCTTAGGGGTTAGTCATTTCACTATCAAATTTCCATATGCTACCATATCCAAGATGTAATTTTCTAATAGTACACCTATAATTGGTATGACCAAACTTGCCACAATAGTGACAATGACCATTGAACTTTCTTATTCTAGGTCCACAAGTGAGTGAGTGTGTTTGAGTTCTCATGTGGCCATTTCTCCCTTCTTTATTAAAAGCATGTGAGCAAGAGATATGATGAGAGTGGTGATTGCGTGAACTAGAAGTGTGTGTTCTATAATGATCATTTCTTTTATATGCAAATTGCCTAGGTGTGTGTCTTATATGAGTATTGTAACTAGTGAATTTATGTAAATGTGCATTCCTTATAGACATATTACTACTAGAGACTTTAGGTATGTTTTCATTAGAGCTAGATACCTTAGGTTCTTTTAAATTAGTAGCTTTAACA
The DNA here is from genome assembly GCF_001659605.2 of Manihot esculenta. Taxonomy (NCBI): domain Eukaryota; kingdom Viridiplantae; phylum Streptophyta; class Magnoliopsida; order Malpighiales; family Euphorbiaceae; genus Manihot; species Manihot esculenta. The sequence continues at coordinate 20,536,720 of NC_035178.2, read as the reverse complement.
AAAGCAGTTTTAGAAGAGTTTGCTTGAGTTGATTTATCATAGCCAAGGCCATACTTGATACTAGGAGACCTTTGAGAGTCCAATATTTCATCAAGTTTGTCCTTGCCTTTTAAAAACTTTGAAAGAAAATTTTTCAACTCAAGGATTTCATTTTTCAAATTTTTATTTTCTAATGAGTGCTCATCTAAGGATTTTTGTGAAGGATTATTTGAGGGTAAAGGTTCCTTAGGTGAGTTATCACTTTCCCTTTTTAAGCTAGCTAAGTCACATTTCAAAATTTTATTCTTCTTATGACTCTTTTCAAGCTCATCATTCATCAATTTTAAAGCACCTACAAGTTCATCATATGAAAACTCAACAACATCATCATTTAAAGCAGAGTCATCAAGAGTAGTTACCTCATCGGAGCTTTCCTCTAGAGCCATGAAGCACATGTTGGCAATTTCATCACCAACGTCCTCCTCTTCGGTATTACTTGACTCATCCCATGTTGCTTTGAAGACCTTCTTCTTGAACTTTTTGATAGGCTTCTTCAACTTGGGACAATCCACTTTGTAGTGACCCGGCTTATTGCACTCATAGCAAATGACTACTTCCTTTTTGCTTAATTCACCTTTTTCCTTTCTAAAATTCTTCCTTGGGATGAACTTTTTATTTTGGAAAAGCAACTTCCTTATTCTCCTAGTTACCAAGGCTAATTCTTCCTCACTTATTTCTTCTTCTTTCTCATTAGTATCTTCGGAGGCTACCCTTAGAGCAATGTTCTTTTTCATTTTGCTAGGTTCCTCCACTTGCTCTCTCTTTAGAGTCATCTCATAGTCAATGAGGTTCCCCAAGAGTTCATCCAATTGCACTTTGCTCAAATCTTTGGCATCCTTTAAAGAAGTTACCTTTGGTAGCCATTCTTTAGGTAGACATCTAAGGATTTTCTTCACCATTTCTTCATTTGTGAAAGTCTTCCCAAGAGATTTCATCCCTTCAATGATCTCAATGAACCTATCATACATTTGGCTAATAGTTTCATCGGATTTCATCTTGAAAAACTCATATTGATAGATGAGGGATTCCATCTTATTTTCTTTGACTTGATTGGTACCTTCATGAGTGACAATCAAAGCATCCCAAATTACCTTGGCGGTAGACTTCATGCATACCTTTTTGAACTCACTTCTACTAAGAGCACAAAACAATATGTGAATGGCTTTGTCATTAAAGGCTACTCTTCTCTTCTCTAGTTCACTCCATTCACTCTTAGATTTTTGCTCTTGGTTTCCATCTATCACTCTTGTGGAAAAGAAAGGGCCATTTTCTACAATGTCCCACAAATCAACTCCTTCCGATTTGAGGAAATAGTACATTCTATTTTTCCAATATAGAAAGTCATTTCCATCAAAGAAAGGTGGTCTCACAACCGATTGACCTTCTTGAGAATTGAAGGTTGCCATTTGATCTTTACTCCAAGATAATTATATCTTCACGATAGGGAGACTTAGCTCTGATACCACTTGTTGTCCCTTGAAGCAACCCAAGAGGGGGGTGAATTGGGTTTATAAAAAATTTAAAGGCAAAAACACAACTTAGAGAGGGATAAGGAAGAGTATGATCAACACAAGGATTTATAGAGGTTCAGCTATCTCAAACCTACGTCCTCTCCTCAAGGCCCACCTTGAGAGTTCAACTCCACTATCAAATCTTCTTTGGGTGAAGATTAAAACCCTTACAATCTTAGAGCAAGCCTTTGCTCTTTACAATTCTCCTTTTTCACTCAAGAGCAATCCTTTGCTCAATACCACACTCACTACAGTAGAAACACTCAACAACCTTTACTCACTCTTGAAAAGCCAACAAATTACAACTCAAAATAAGCTTTCAAGAAATTAATGCTTTGGCTCAAGGTTTTGAGAAAGAGAGGGTGGAAAAAGCTTTAATCACAACAAGTATTTGCTTAGATGGTTGTTGTAACCTATTCATATCAAAAGCACGTTATATTTATAGCTCTATCATAAATATGGTCGTTTGGGGTGCATTAAATGCAAATAGAGCCGTTTATGTGCAGAAATAACCGTTATATCGTGCTTAGAAAAACTCAGGTTCGGTGCCCTAAGGCTAAAGTTTGGCGGCCGAACCATTTGAGGTGAAGAACATCATCCTTTAAAAATGGACTTTCGGCGGCCTAAAGTCAAAGTACGGTGGCCGAACATGTGAGACTTTCGTCTTTGTCCCTCGCTTTTGGAAGCCGAAGTTTAGGCTTCAGAGGCAGACTTAAAACTCACTTTCGGCGGCCGATGGTCAATGTTCGGCGGCCGAAAGTGTGGGACTTTCGTCTCTGTCCCTCGCTTTCGGAAGCCGAACTTTTGGCTTAAGGGGCATACTGAAATCCCACTTTCGGCGGCCGAAGGTTAAAGTTCAACGACCGAAAGTGTGGGACTTTCATCTCTGTCCTGCACTTTCGAAAGCCGAAGGTTTGACTTTAGGGGGCACAAAAATAATTCTTTAAATCTTTGAAAAATCATAACTTAGGTTATAAAAATCCATTTTTCAATCTGTTTGAATTTTTGTAACCTATATTTTTAGATCTTTTATTTTGATAAAGAATAATTTCAAAATCACTTCTTTTGGAAAATTTCATTTTAGTCCCCGAAAGACTATTGCTTAAAAAATTAGCCATATCTAAAAAACTTTTAGAAATGCAAGAAACCTTGAGCCATCACAATTAATTAATTGAAATTTATAATGAATAAATTGACAAAATATAAACAAGAGATTACTTTCTGATCCCTTTCTAGTGGTATGCTTCTAAAGTAGTCACTTTTAACTTTTGGAGACTGAAGCAATTTTATTCATGTTAGTAAGGGACCTACAAGCTCAACACAAACACCTTTGAAGATAATTAGTAGCACACCAATTGTTTATTAATCACCAAAACAAGGATTAGGACATTTAGGTCCAACAATTTAAAATATGATGAGTATCCTTTATGTAATATCCGGCTAAACTCCAGCGTCGGAATTTCCACTTTTCGATGGAATCTCCATCGGAATCTGGAATCTCGAAGCTGAAATCTTTAGAAGGGTAAAATAAGGTTTTCATAAAATGAATTTGAAATTTTTGGAATCGTATTAAAAGAAAGAGAAAAGAGTTTTTGAGGAATTCTAAGGTTCGGCAGCCGAACCTTCAAGCGCCGAACGTGGTTTCCTTAGCCACCTATAAACAGCCATTAGCCCCAAAATATGAGATTTCTTTCTCCTTTTTCTGGCAGAGGTGAGCTCATACACCACCTTTGGCATTTTTGATGAATTTCTTCAAATCCCTCAAAGAATTCATGTTTTTTTCTGCTGTTGTTTTGAAGATTAAGTGGTGTTTCAGAATCATAGCTCTTGAAACCCTCGGAACTCTTTTATCTATCTCCAAAACCTCCTATTGCTTGCTACCACCTTAGTGTTTTTCAAGAGGTAAGTTGGATCTTCACCTTTCTTCTACTTTCTAAAGGTTTCAGCAAGTTCAATAGGTGTTTTAGGGGGGTTTGTTGATGCATGCATGTTAGTTTTTCTTTTAGTTGATAGGTTTGAGCTTAGGGTTGATAGTGGATGTTTTTCTCTTGGGTTTTGATGATGCATGTTGAGGTTTAGGCTAGATCTGGTTATCCCTTATGCATGTTGAGGGTGTAACAGCCCGGAAACCGAACTGCCACCGGCACTAGGATCCAGATCGACTTAAGGTCGCCGGGACCCGTAGTAAGCCTGCTATTCTGTCTGTATACCTGTGAAATCCCATACATGATCATACATTTGCTGTAAAAACATAAAACTTTTCTTCATTCCAAGGCTTAACCTGTGCATGCACTCTCTCTCTGTGCTCTACTAATCCCTACTAGAGCTCCTCATGGCTCTAGGTGGATCAATCTCATAATGTTAAGCCTGGTTTTGCTCATAATAAAGAAACATACATAAATTGATCATGTGACTCCACAAAGGGATTACAAGTCTGATAAGTCAAGCACTATTCTATACACTGTACATACATTGTACATATACACTATCTCTATACATTTACATTATCTCTCTTTACATTTACATGTCCACACTAGCTATTACACCACTCTGTACTCTTCCTGTACCCTGCTGAGTTCTCTCTGACCTCTGAACCTGCACAACTGGAGTTAGGGGAGAGGGATGAGCTACTATAGCCCAGTGAGTAGAATAGTAATAAAATATCAGGTGATAAAACATGCTCTCATGGAATGCAACACATAAACACATCACCTCGGCCGGACGGATCAAAACTCCCTCTATCTCATCTGGGGTACCTAATTACCATGTGCCTGGTCCCCGTAGGGCTGTTCCAGGTCTTTGTGTGCCTGGTCCCCGTAGGGCTGTTCCAGGTCTTTCCTCTGAGGGCTAATGAATCCTCACGAAGTCCGTGCCGTCTCACATAAACAATGTACAAGGAGCAATGCCAAGTACAAGGATAAATGCAATGCATCATATTCGTGTTCACTAATGCACTCACCCTAAGCATATTCATGATGCATGAAGCATGATAAAATATTCAGTTTTCATATTAAAACATTAAGTTAAATTCCACTCACCTTTAGTTATCTCTGAACTGACTCTGCAGGTTCTGACACTGGACTGGACTCACTGCTGACTTCCCTGATTCCTCTGGTCCGTACCTACACAGGTGGACTCAACTGAGGGACTCAACTCACTCAAGAATATCTCTAAGAAACTCCCCAAAACCCCTCTAAACAATCCTAAAACCATCACATAAAACATGCAAAAGAAAGCTGGACAGGGCACTTTCGGCGGCAAGTTCGGCGGCCGAAACCCCTCTCCAGAGACGAAACTCATGCATGTTCGGCGGCACCTTCGGCGGCCGAAGGTCTCGTCCAGAGACGAAACTCACACACTTTCGGCGGCCAAACTCCCTCTTTCGGCGGCCGAAAGTCCCTTTCTAAATCGAAAGCCTAGCTTTCGGGGGCAACCTTTGGCAGCCGAAACTGCCTCCACAAGGGGTTCGGCGGCCGAACCTTCCTTCGGCGGCCGAACCTGGTTTTGCCCGAAGGATAGAACCCTGCTCTGTTTCATGCAAACTTTGCCCAAAAACCTACAAACATGCATATCAACTACTCCCAACTAGCATATACATATAGATATGCACAAAGGGGTCTAAAACTACCCTAAAACCCCAAACAAACACAGCACATAACACTTAAACATGGTTGAACACCACAAATCATCAAAAACCTCACCTAAACCTAAACATGCATACTACCCATACAAACTTCAGAAAACCTTTCAAAAGCATCAAAGAAGCTCAGGATCTTCACTTACCTCTTACACAACTTGAGGATGAAGGATCCTAACGTGGAGATATGAAGAAAAGCTCTTCCAAAGCTCCAAGCTTCAAAACTTGGTTCTTTTGCTCAAAACCTTCAAAAGTCACCAAAACTCTTAAAACTCTTGAAAGATTTGATGAAAATCATGGAAAACATGCAAGTCAACGTAGGAGAGGCTGAAACTCACCTCTGGCTGCAAGTGGAGGAGAAATAACCTCCTTCCACCGACCCTTGGCCCTTTTATAGGTGGCTGGCCAGACCACCTTCGGCAGCCGAACGTGAAGCCGCAACCATGCAATGTTCGGCGGCCGAAAGTTACCTTCGGCGGCCGAACCTTTGCATTTCTCCCTTGTTGCTTTTCTTTCAAAACTCAATGCTTTTCACACTTCAAACCATGAAAACAAGTGAAAATACTTTGGAATACATATGCATTACCCTTCTCGAGGGTTCCGACACCCGAGATTCCATCGGACTACAGGAATTCCGATGCCGGACTCGAGCCGGGTATTACATTCTCCCCCCCTTAAGAACATTTGTCCCTGAATGTCCCTAACACAACATAAACACATAGAAAAGGGGAAAACTAACCTTAAAACAGATATGGGTATTGCTGGAGCATGGACTCCCGAGTCTCCCAAGTGCACTCTTCTAGGTTGTGGTGGTTCCACAGAACTTTCACCATTGGTATCTCCTTGTTTCTCAGCTTTCTGATCTGGGTGTCAAGGATCCGCACTGGCTGCTCTACATAGGTGAGATCACTTAAGATTTCCACCTCCGGTTCACTAAGAACCTTCTCTGGATCTGACACAAACTTTCTCAACATAGAAACATGGAATACCGGGTGAATTCCTTCCATAGAAGCCGGTAAATCTAGCTTATACGACACAGGCCCGATCTTCTGCAAGATCTCAAAGGGACCAATGTACCGTGGGGCCAGTTTACCCTTCTTTCCAAACCGAACCACTCCCTTCATCGGAGACACCTTAAGCAATACCATATCCCCCTCCTGGAACTCTATCTGCTTCCTACGGATGTCTGCATAGCTTTTCTGTCTGCTTACAGCTGTTCTGATCCTCTCTCTGATGATAGGCACTAACTTGCTGGTTATTTCAACTAACTCTGGCCCTGCAAGAGTTTTCTCTCCTACCTCTTCCAAGCAAACAGGTGTTCGGCACTTCCTCCCATACAGAGCTTCATAAGGAGCCATCCCTATGCTAGCATGATGGCTGTTGTTGTAGGCAAACTCCACCAGAGGTAGATGCTGCCTCCAAGAACCGCCAAAGTCTAACACACACATTCTCAACATATCTTCAATGGTCTGGATGGTTCTCTCTGACTGACCGTCTGTCTGTGGATGGAAAGCAGTGCTGAAATCCAACCTTGTGCCCATTTCATGCTGCAGACTCCGCCAAAACCTGGAGGTGAACTGAGGTCCTCGATCTGATACTATCGACACTGGAACTCCATGCAACCTTATTATCTCATCTACATACACCTGCGCCAACTTGTCCACAGAGTAGTTACTCCTGACTGGAATGAAGTGAGCAGATTTAGTGAGTCTATCCACAATCACCCATATGGAGTCTAATCTGTTAGACGTCGCCGGTAACCCCACCACAAAATCCATAGCTATGTTCTCCCATTTCCATTCTGGAATCGGCAGTGGGTTAAGCATTCCAGCCGGCTTCTGGTGCTCTAGCTTCACCCTTTGACATGTCTCGCAGGCTGACACAAACTGTGCCACTTCTCTCTTCATTGCTAGCCACCAATACACCCTTCTCAGATCTTGATACATCTTGGTGGCTCCCGGGTGAATGCTATACCGCGTATTATGAGCTTCCCTCATAATGTCTGCCTTCAAACTGCTATCATCTGGTACACATAACCTCGTACCGTGCCGAAGAATCCCCTCACCATCAAATCTGAACTCTGCACTGTTGCCAGACTGAACAGTCCTGGCAATCTTCACTAACTCGGGGTCTTCGTGCTGTTTCAGAGCCACTTGCTCTAGAAACACTGGTGTCACTCTCATCTGTGCGATCAAAGCACCTGTACCAGATAACTGCAACTGTAACCCGTCTTCCACGAGCTTGTAGAAATCCTTCACCACCGGTCTTCTCTCTACTGCAATGTGGGATAAACTGCCAAGTGACTTTCGGCTTAAGGCATCAGCTACAACATTAGCCTTGCCCGGATGATACTGGATCTTACAATCATAATCACTGAGCAATTCTACCCACTGTCTCTGCCTCAAGTTTAACTCTCTCTGACTTAAAATGTGCTGCAGGCTCTTATGATCCGTATAGATCTCACACTTTACCCCATAGAGGTAATGCCTCCACATCTTAAGTGCAAAGATAACAGCTGCCATCTCCAGATCGTGTGTCGGATAGTTCAGCTCGTGCTTCTTCAGCTGTCTCGAAGCATAAGCTATCACTCTATCATTCTGCATCAACACACAACCTAATCCCACTCGGGATGCATCACAGAACACTGTGAAATCTTCATCACTGATCGGCAGCGCTAACACCGGTGCTGAAGTTAACCGTCTCTTCAACTCTGCAAAACTCGCCTCACATTCCTCTGACCACACAACCTTCTGATTCTTTCTGGTCAGTCTGGTCATAGGAGCAGCTATCTTTGAGAAGTCCTGAACAAACCTTCGATAGTAGCCTGCCAAACCCAGAAAACTCTTGATTTCTGTCACTGTAGTGGGTGTAGGCCAGTTGGCTACTGCCTCTACCTTTTTGGGATCTACTGCTATGCCTTCCTCTGATACAACATGTCCCAAAAAGGAAATGCTCCTTAGCCAGAACTCGCACTTGGAGAACTTGGCATACAAGCCATGCTCTCTCAAGGTTTGCAGCACTATCCGCAGATGCTGGGCATGGTCCTCTGTATTCCTGGAGTACACCAAGATATCATCAATAAAGACGATCACAAAACGATCCAAGTACTCCCTGAAAACCCTGTTCATGAGATCCATGAATGCTGCAGGGGCGTTAGTCAACCCGAACGGCATCACAAGGAACTCATAATGCCCATATCTGGTTCTGAAAGCAGTCTTGGATACATCTCCTTCCCTGATCTTCAACTGGTGGTATCCGGATCTCAGATCTATTTTAGAAAAACAACCTGCTCCTGCCAGCTGGTCGAATAGATCATCGATCCTGGGTAATGGATACTTATTTTTAATCGTGACTTTGTTCAACTGTCTGTAGTCGACACAAAGTCTAAGAGGTCCATCCTTCTTTCTGACAAATAATACTGGAGCACCCCAGGGTGAGGTACTCGGGCGGATGAAACCCTTAACTACCAAATCCTGTAACTGTTCTTTCAACTCTCGCAACTCTGCTGGTGCCATTCTGTAGGGAGGAATAGAGATCGGTCTGGCATTGGGCATCAACTCAATCTCGAACTCTATTTCCCTATCCGGTGGTAGTCCTGGAAGCTCTTCAGGAAACAAATCTGGGAAGTCTCTAACAACTGGTACTGAGGATGGTTCCCTAACCTGACTGTCTAGCTCTCTCACATAAGCTAGGAACCCCTGACACCCTTTCCGTAACATCCTACGAGCCTGGAGGGCTGATATCAAACCCCTAGGTGTCCCTCTCCTGTCTCCTCTGAAGACACACTCTGACCCATCCTGGTCTCTGACACTGACTACCTTGTCTCTACAGTTCAGGGTTGCATCATACGTATATAACCAGTCCATCCCTAGAATGACATCAAAATCTGTCAACTCTAGAACCACCAGGTCAGCTGGAAGGTATCTACCCTCTATGCACACTGGACTGAACCGACAGACTGACTCTGCCAAAGATGGATCACATTTGGGTCCACTGACCCATAGAGGACACTCTAACTCAGACACCATCAGACCCAACCTCTCTGCAGCTCTAGAAGAAATGAAAGAGTGAGAAGCACCGGGGTCCATTAAAGCATACACCTCTGAACACCCAATGATGAGATTACCTGACACCACCGTGTTCGACGTGTCTGCCTCCTGCTGAGTCAGGGTGAAAATCCGTGCTGGGGCCGACGGACCTGCACCTCGGGAACCCATCCCTGATGAAGAGGCTGCCCCTCTTCCTCTTCCTCTGCCACTGCTTGGTGGTATGGCTGAAGCTACGGGCTGTACTACACTGCCCGCACTCATCTGCTGGGATGGTGCAACCAAAGTCGCCTGAGGACATTCCCGTGCATAATGTCCCTCCTGCCCACATCTATAGCAGGCTGTGGATCCCAACTGACAAGCTCCTCTATGCTGTTTGCCACACCTCTTGCACACTGGAAAATCTGCGCCAGAACTGGAGCCACTACTCATTCCCAGACCCGACTTAAGCCTATTCCAAAACTTGCCTCTCTTTCCTCTGAATTTCTCCCATCTCTTCTTACTTGCACTTGCTGTACTCTGTGAGGAGGAACCTGGTTTAACACCAGAAGACTGTGCCTTAACTACACCTTGACTTATGGCACTGGCCTCCATCTTTCTAGCAGCATCCACAATAGAGTGGAAACTTTCCTTCTCTGCATGAAGAATCAAAGAGAAATACCTGGGATGAAGTCTTGTGGCATATCTCTTTGCCTTCTTCTGATCTGTCTCATATGCCTGACCAACATAGGGCAACAATTCCAGGAACTTATCTGTATATTCATCAACGCTCATCACCTCCGTCTGTCTCAACTGCTCAAACTCTACAACCTTTAGTTCTCTGGAACTGTCAGGAAAAGCCCATCCAGCAAATTCGTTGGCGAACTCTTCCCATGTCATACTCTCAAGTCTCGGGTCCACATAGTTCTTGAACCATTCTCTAGCTTTCTTACACTTTAACGTGAACCCTGCCATCTCAATAGCTCTACCATCATCTGCTCCCAACTCACTTGTTATCATTCTGACTGCACTGAGATACTCAAAGGGATCATCTCCTGTATTGAATTTAGGAGCATCCAACTTTAAGTACTCGGTCATCTTCACCTTACTTCCCCTTGAAGAACTGGGTTGCTGTACTTCCACAACAGGGGCTACTGGTTCAGGAGGTGGTGGTGGAGGAACTGGTTCCCTCACTTCAGGTTGTACTGGACTTGGATGAACAGGTGGGGGTGGATACATGTGATATGGTGGATAGAAGGAAGGATAGGGCATATATGGCATGTAGGGTGGATATGGAGCAAAGCTGGAGTAATCCGACGTGCCTCCCATCGGATACTCTGAGCCCTGAGGAAAGGGTGGATAGCCAAACCCCGAGGCCTGCATGCCTCCCTGGGACTCCCCCATACCTTCTTCTGACCTTCCTACACCCATGCTTACATCTCTACTCTGATCCTCTTCCATCACACCTCTTTCTTCTACTGACCTTCCCCCTCTGCTTACTCCTCTCCTGCTCTCGTCAGAAGACCTTCTCGGGTCTCGTGACGTTCCTTCCCTGCTTGACCTGTGAGATCTTGCCCTTGGCAAGGCAGGTGGACGAGCAGCTGTACCCTCACTTACAGGTGGGACTCCAGTCAATCTCGCGGATCGACAAGTTCCTCGCATCTTCACTCTCTGGGAAAACAACAAATCACATAATACATAAGCAACACATCAAAAAAATGCACATGCATAACTCATGGCATTGCAGCATATAGACAGGACGAACATCCTATCCTAGTGGACATGTTTTTCCTATAGTGCTTGACCTGATAAACCTCTCTATGAGCCCAACTCTCTCTCTCTATAGGTCCGACCATGTGAACCTAGGGCTCTGATACCAATCTGTAACAGCCCGGAAACCGAACTGCCACCGGCACTAGGATCCAGATCGACTTAAGGTCGCCGGGACCCGTAGTAAGCCTGCTATTCTGTCTGTATACCTGTGAAATCCCATACATGATCATACATTTGCTGTAAAAACATAAAACTTTTCTTCATTCCAAGGCTTAACCTGTGCATGCACTCTCTCTCTGTGCTCTACTAATCCCTACTAGAGCTCCTCATGGCTCTAGGTGGATCAATCTCATAATGTTAAGCCTGGTTTTGCTCATAATAAAGAAACATACATAAATTGATCATGTGACTCCACAAAGGGATTACAAGTCTGATAAGTCAAGCACTATTCTATACACTGTACATACATTGTACATATACACTATCTCTATACATTTACATTATCTCTCTTTACATTTACATGTCCACACTAGCTATTACACCACTCTGTACTCTTCCTGTACCCTGCTGAGTTCTCTCTGACCTCTGAACCTGCACAACTGGAGTTAGGGGAGAGGGATGAGCTACTATAGCCCAGTGAGTAGAATAGTAATAAAATATCAGGTGATAAAACATGCTCTCATGGAATGCAACACATAAACACATCACCTCGGCCGGACGGATCAAAACTCCCTCTATCTCATCTGGGGTACCTAATTACCATGTGCCTGGTCCCCGTAGGGCTGTTCCAGGTCTTTGTGTGCCTGGTCCCCGTAGGGCTGTTCCAGGTCTTTCCTCTGAGGGCTAATGAATCCTCACGAAGTCCGTGCCGTCTCACATAAACAATGTACAAGGAGCAATGCCAAGTACAAGGATAAATGCAATGCATCATATTCGTGTTCACTAATGCACTCACCCTAAGCATATTCATGATGCATGAAGCATGATAAAATATTCAGTTTTCATATTAAAACATTAAGTTAAATTCCACTCACCTTTAGTTATCTCTGAACTGACTCTGCAGGTTCTGACACTGGACTGGACTCACTGCTGACTTCCCTGATTCCTCTGGTCCGTACCTACACAGGTGGACTCAACTGAGGGACTCAACTCACTCAAGAATATCTCTAAGAAACTCCCCAAAACCCCTCTAAACAATCCTAAAACCATCACATAAAACATGCAAAAGAAAGCTGGACAGGGCACTTTCGGCGGCAAGTTCGGCGGCCGAAACCCCTCTCCAGAGACGAAACTCATGCATGTTCGGCGGCACCTTCGGCGGCCGAAGGTCTCGTCCAGAGACGAAACTCACACACTTTCGGCAGCCAAACTCCCTCTTTCGGCGGCCGAAAGTCCCTTTCTAAGCCGAAAGCCTAGCTTTCGGGGGCAACCTTTGGCAGCCGAAACTGCCTCCACAAGGGGTTCGGCGGTCGAACCTTCCTTCGGCGGCCGAACCTGGTTTTGCCCGAAGGACAGAACCCTGCTCTGTTTCATGCAAACTTTGCCCAAAAACCTACAAACATGCATATCAACTACTCCCAACTAGCATATACATATAGATATGCACAAAGGGGTCTAAAACTACCCTAAAACCCCAAACAAACACAGCACATAACACTTAAACATGGTTGAACACCACAAATCATCAAAAACCTCACCTAAACCTAAACATGCATACTACCCATACAAACTTCAGAAAACCTTTCAAAAGCATCAAAGAAGCTCAGGATCTTCACTTACCTCTTACACAACTTGAGGATGAAGGATCCTAACGTGGAGATATGAAGAAAAGCTCTTCCAAAGCTCCAAGCTTCAAAACTTGGTTCTTTTGCTCAAAACCTTCAAAAGTCACCAAAACTCTTAAAACTCTTGAAAGATTTGATGAAAATCATGGAAAACATGCAAGTCAACGTAGGAGAGGCTGAAACTCACCTCTGGCTGCAAGTGGAGGAGAAATAACCTCCTTCCACCGACCCTTGGCCCTTTTATAGGTGGCTGGCCAGACCACCTTCGGCAGCCGAACGTGAAGCCGTAACCATGCAATGTTCGGCGGCCGAAAGTTACCTTCGGCGGCCGAACCTTTGCATTTCTCCCTTGTTGCTTTTCTTTCAAAACTCAATGCTTTTCACACTTCAAACCATGAAAACAAGTGAAAATACTTTGGAATACATATGCATTACCCTTCTCGAGGGTTCCGACACCCGAGATTCCATCGGACTACAGGAATTCCGATGCTGGACTCGAGCCGGGTATTACAGAGGGTGTGTTGTTGCTTTTGAGCTTTTGCATGAGTGTTTGGAGGCTTTTAGGAGGCTGCATGTTTAGGGCATAATCGGGTCTGCCTTGCTGGAGAACCCATGTTCGGCCGTCGAACCTGCTTGTGGAGGCAGCCTTTTGGTCGCCTAACCTGCCCCCGAAGGTTTCAACTTTCGGATCTGTGACAGGCTTTAGGCCACCGAACCTACCCCCGAAGGTTTTGACTTTCGGATCTGTGAAGAGCTTTAGGCTGCCGAACCTGCCCTTGAAAGTTTTGACTTTCGGATCTGTGAAGGACCTTCGGCCGTCGAACCTACGGTCGAAAGTCCCCTGCCCAGCCTTTTTTTTTGCTTGATTTCTATGTATATTCTGGTGTATTTTTAGGGGTTTCTTAGGGGAGTTATTTAGATTATTGTAAAAGTTATGTTTGATCCCTCATTTGAGTCCATTTGTGTAGGATCGGACTTGGGAGATCGTAGAGGCCTGCAGTGAGATAACTGCTTCAGTGTTAGGCGAGCGTTAGCTAAAGGTGAGTAGAACTGTACTGATCTATTATTTTAAAGAAATCAAACTTTTAAGCATGCTCATGCATCACGAATGCCATGTATATGTATTTAGGTTGTTTGCATTAGAATTCATGAATATGATACATTGCATAATTTATTTATTATTGTGGATGGATGTTGGATGACCCACTAGCCCTCGAGTATGATATGATATGCTATGACGGATATAGAAAGACCAGGGCTGTAACAGCCCGGAAACCGGTACCCTTCTGTAACGGCTCCAAACTGTTCGGCACTAGGATCCAGATCGGCTTAAGGCCGCCGGGACCCGTAGTAAGCCTGACATTCCTTCTATACTTCTGGTCTACTCCTATCCATGATCAATTCTCTTTATAAAACTTTATACTTTTAAACACCCCAGGCTTACCCCGAGGGACTGTAACTAAAAACTTTTCTTTCATTTTCCAAGCTCAGCTCATGCATACTCTTACTTATTAAGCTTGGCCATAAAACATCTGTAAAACATTTCATGCATCATGAAAACATTTCTCTTTAAACTCATTGATCATGTACCAGGCAAACCATACCTCTATACAGTAGGCAGGCAAAGCACATTCTAACCATACATTCTAGCTCATATCCATACATCATCATGTCCACAACTATACTATACATGCATACATAACATAGCATATCATCACTTGAACGTTACAACATCTTGCTTACACCTCAATCCATACTATACTATTACATAACTTCTCATTATTCTGCTCTTTAGCCTTCTTCTCTTAGCTTACTCTGATCATACTCTGGCCCTGCAATACTGGGATAAGGGAGAGGGATGAGCTTCTAAAGCCCAGTGAGTAGGAATCATAAAAACAGTTCATTAAAACATATGCTCTCATGCTATGCATCACATCACAACTAATACACATCAAGGAAGAAGTTGTCACCTAGAGCCCTCCACATAACTGACTCACAGATAGTACTTAACTAAGCACAGTGCCTGGGGCGATGAGGCCTCCTACAGGGCTTAATTTTTCTGAAAAGGTTTTGTCAGGGCGATTAGGCCTCCTCTGACTGTTTTCTGAAAAGGTTTTGTCAGGGCGATTAGGCCTCCTCTGACTGTTTTCTGAAAACGTTTCGCCAGGGCGATTAGGCCTCCTGGCTAGACATCTTTACTAACAGGGGCGGTTAGGCCTCCCTGCTCACACTTATCATACTTGACTCTTTCCTTAATTCATATCATATCATAGCATACCATACTGAGGGCTAAAGGATCATCCAACATTCTTCCGCATACTCATCAAATTATGCAATGCAACACCTTCATGAATACTAATGCAACAACCTACTATCCCATGGCATTCATGATTCGTGTCTTATGCTCATACCATTATTATCTTAAACACCATTTTAAAACATGCAAAGCTATTCCCACTCACCTGAAACCTCTGCTATACTTGCTTGGGCCAACTCTGTACTGGAGCTAAACACTTCTTCTCTGATCAAAACCTACATCAAAGGACGCTCATGAGGTGCTAAACATCTTTAACATAACGCTAATACACCTTCCCAATACCCCTCTAAAGCCTCATAAACATGCATGAAAATTCATGCAAAGGAAGGCAAAACAGAGCACTTTCGGCGGCACTTTCGGCGGCCGAAAGTCTCCTCCAGAGACGAAACTCAACCTTCGGCGGCACCTTCGGCGGTCGAATGTGCATGACAGATCCGAAAGTCCAGCTTCCGGAAGCAGCCTTCGGCAGCCTAAGCCACCTCCACAAGGCATTCGGCGGCCGAAACTCACTTCGGCGGCCGAACCTGAGTTCTTTCAGAACTCAGTTCATGCACAACCACACTCCCTTAACTTCCCTAACTCACTTCTCTTGCATATAACCTCACCAAACCATGCATAACCCTCTAAACATACCTAAAGGGGTCTAAAACACCCTTAAACTCTAACAGCATCAACACATAAACACATAGTGCACATAGGGTCCCTAAAACCCTCCCATGCACACCCATGCAAATCTAAACCCTTCACCCCATAAAACTCCTAAAACGATCCACAAAACATGCTTAAAACAGCATAAAACATAGAGATCACCCCTTACCTCTTGAGTTGGCGTGACCTCAACTTCAAAACGTGGAGAAAACACTTCCAAAAGCTTCAAACTCCTCAACTAGCTCTTTTTACTCAAAACCTTCAAAATCAAGTTTCAAGCTTACTACACCTTTGAAAGATCTTGGAAAAATTAGGAAATCATGCCAAGGAGGACATGAGCTCACCTTGGATGGGAAGAGGAAGAAAACTTTCCTCTTCCACCGCCCTAAGTGGCTTTTATAGAGGAGCTGGTCAACCACGTTCGGCGGCCAAACATGCAGGCGAACCATGCAATGTTCGGAAGCCGAACTTTTCTTTCGGAAGCCGAACCTCAAGCACTTTCGGCGGCCGAATGTCACCTTCGGCGGCCGAAACTGCATTTTTGCCTCCTTAACTTTTTCTTCAAAACTCAAAATCCTTTTTACTTAAAACCCATAAAAAAACACTGCTAAACCCTTACTGACAACTCCGACATCCCGAATTTCCACCGGACGGTGAGAATTCCAATGCCTGAACGAGCCGGGTATTACATTCTACCCCCCTTAAAAAAACATTCGTCCTCGAATGTAAAAACAACACATAACATATAAGCACAACAACATGCAAACATGCAAAACTTAAAGCTCAACCTTGATTCTGACTTCCATGAGCTTCTGCTGCGCTACTCTGATCTTTCTCTTCTTCCTTCTTTGCTTCTACTTTTCTCTTTCTCTGCCCTTACTCTTTTCTTCTGCCTTCTTTTTATTCTTTCTTTCTCTTCTTTTCTGCTCTACTTCTTTCCTTTCCTTTATATTCTTTCCCTTCTTTCTTCTCTATTCTTACTCTTCCTCTGTACTCATCTAAGTCCTGCTCTCAACCTGAATCTCTGATCTAGTCTTACTTTTCCCGCACATCACTGGAACGCTCCAGGGTGAGGTACTAGGTCAGATAAACCGCCATCTACTAACTGCGTCACTGCACTACTCCTACACCTCTCTTATACCTCTTTCATCTCTAACTATTCTTACTGTCTATGGTACTAAAACTAGCTCTTTAACCTGTCTGCTACCCTTTCAACTTGAACATTATCCTTCTAACATCCATGTCAACATCCTGTGAGCCTGCCAACTCACTTCAAACTGCTAGGCATCCTATTCAGTCCTCTCTGGCTCCTATCTCAGATTCATCCTGACTTCCGTTCCTGGCATTGGAACTTCCGCCACAGATTAATCCTACCCGGGTCTACTGTCCCAAAGAGAACGTTCTACGCCCAGAAGCTATCAACTTAACCTCTCAACACTTCTAGAACAACTACCAACACATCAAGGTTCACAACTACACACATCAGTGTATCCAAAAGTGAACATACCTAACTCCGCTATGTTTGATGTGTCAGGCTGCTGCTGTTGAGCCCAGGTGAAGATCCGAATCGGTGCTGATGGATCCTCTCCAGGAAATCCTACCAAAGACGGGGGTACACCTCTCTCTCCATCTTGACCACTAGCTTGATCCATCGCTGGAACTGTTGGCTGCGCTACTCTTCCTGAAACTAGTCGTGGTGCCCGTGCCCTGTTAAACGTAGGAGGACACTCACGTGCAAAGTGCCCATCCTGTCCGCACCGGTAGCAAGCAGTTGTCCCCGCTAGACACACCCCTCCGTGTGATCTTCCACATCTTTTACATCTTATAGGGCCTGAACCTGAGGCATCCAGACTAGCCGTCAGCCTCTGCCAGAACCTACTCCTCTTTGACCTTCTCAAACCTCTAGTCTTCTTTTTACCTCTTGTAGCTGCTGTGCTCAGAGTGGAGGGATCAACTTCTCCTGTACTTGAGTTCTTCGAACCCTTAGTCTGAGCATCACCTTCTGACTTTCTTTCACTTTCCTCTTCTATACTTACTTGCAAACCTACATCCCTCTTCTGCACCATTCCTTCTCTGCTAACCTCAACAGACTTTCCTGGGTCTCTTGCTATCTCCTCTCTACTTACTCTTGCCTCTGGCAACTCAGGGGAAAAGGTATTCATACCGTCCCATTCAGATGGATCTGACTCTGTAGATCGATTACCACCTTGCATCTCAGCTCTTTCTGAAACTCACAGGCACACATGCAATCAAACATGGCAATCACATAACCTTTCCTATAAAACATATGGATTATGAATGCATCCGTCACCAACAATCCTCAACCTAGCATACATGCCATGACCAACTGTGCCAAAAGCCATTTCTGGTCTCTCAACTCATCTCATATCATAACATAGCATATTGAGGAATCAGGGATCAGTTAACATTCATAATACATCTGAAATGCACATGCCTCACACATGGCATTACACATCATCAAGCAAGACAGGACTCCTTATCCTATCTTAGTGGACATGATCTTACTCTTAATCTTTCTTATTGTGCTTGCCTTACTAAAACAACCTCTTTCCGATGTGAGAGACCTTGCTCAACACACCGTACGTATGAGGCCCTATGCTCTGATACCAACTGTAACAGCCCGGAAACCGGTACCCTTCTGTAACGGCTCCAAACTGTTCGGCACTAGGATCCAGATCGGCTTAAGGCCGCCGGGACCCGTAGTAAGCCTGACATTCCTTCTATACTTCTGGTCTACTCCTATCCATGATCAATTCTCTTTATAAAACTTTATACTTTTAAACACCCCAGGCTTACCCCGAGGGACTGTAACTAAAAACTTTTCTTTCATTTTCCAAGCTCAGCTCATGCATACTCTTACTTATTAAGCTTGGCCATAAAACATCTGTAAAACATTTCATGCATCATGAAAACATTTCTCTTTAAACTCATTGATCATGTACCAGGCAAACCATACCTCTATACAGTAGGCAGGCAAAGCACATTCTAACCATACATTCTAGCTCATATCCATACATCATCATGTCCACAACTATACTATACATGCATACATAACATAGCATATCATCACTTGAACGTTACATCATCTTGCTTACACCTCAATCCATACTATACTATTACATAACTTCTCATTATTCTGCTCTTTAGCCTTCTTCTCTTAGCTTACTCTGATCATACTCTGGCCCTGCAATACTGGGATAAGGGAGAGGGATGAGCTTCTAAAGCCCAGTGAGTAGGAATCATAAAAACAGTTCATTAAAACATATGCTCTCATGCTATGCATCACATCACAACTAATACACATCAAGGAAGAAGTTGTCACCTAGAGCCCTCCACATAACTGACTCACAGATAGTACTTAACTAAGCACAGTGCCTGGGGCGATGAGGCCTCCTACAGGGCTTAATTTTTCTGAAAAGGTTTTGTCAGGGCGATTAGGCCTCCTCTGACTGTTTTCTGAAAAGGTTTTGTCAGGGCGATTAGGCCTCCTCTGACTGTTTTCTGAAAACGTTTCGCCAGGGCGATTAGGCCTCCTGGCTAGACATCTTTACTAACAGGGGCGGTTAGGCCTCCCTGCTCACACTTATCATACTTGACTCTTTCCTTAATTCATATCATATCATAGCATACCATACTGAGGGCTAAAGGATCATCCAACATTCTTCCGCATACTCATCAAATTATGCAATGCAACACCTTCGTGAATACTAATGCAACAACCTACTATCCCATGGCATTCATGATGCGTGTCTTATGCTCATACCATTATTATCTTAAACACCATTTTAAAACATGCAAAGCTATTCCCACTCACCTGAAACCTCTGCTATACTTGCTTGGGCCAACTCTGTACTGGAGCTAAACACTTCTTCTCTGATCAAAACCTACATCAAAGGACGCTCATGAGGTGCTAAACATCTTTAACATAACGCTAATACACCTTCCCAATACCCCTCTAAAGCCTCATAAACATGCATGAAAATTCATGCAAAGGAAGGCAAAACAGAGCACTTTCGGCGGCACTTTCGGCGGCCGAAAGTCTCCTCCAGAGACGAAACTCAACCTTCGGCGGCACCTTCGGCGGCCGAATGTGCATGACAGATCCGAAAGTCCAGCTTCCGAAAGCAGCCTTCGGCAGCCTAAGCCACCTCCACAAGGCATTCGGCGGCCGAAACTCACTTCGGCGGCCGAACCTGAGTTCTTTCAGAACTCAGTTCATGCACAACCACACTCCCTTAACTTCCCTAACTCACTTCTCTTGCATATAACCTCACCAAACCAAGCATAACCCTCTAAACATACCTAAAGGGGTCTAAAACACCCTTAAACTCTAACAGCATCAACACATAAACACATAGTGCACATAGGGTCCCTAAAACCCTCCCATGCACACCCATGCAAATCTAAACCCTTCACCCCATAAAACTCCTAAAACGATCCACAAAACATGCTTAAAACAGCATAAAACATAGAGATCACCCCTTACCTCTTGAGTTGGCGTGACCTCAACTTCAAAACGTGGAGAAAACACTTCCAAAAGCTTCAAACTCCTCAACTAGCTCTTTTTACTCAAAACCTTCAAAATCAAGTTTCAAGCTTACTACACCTTTGAAAGATCTTGAAAAAATTAGGAAATCATGCCAAGGAGGACATGAGCTCACCTTGGATGGGAAGAGGAAGAAAACTTTCCTCTTCCACCGCCCTAAGTGGCTTTTATAGAGGAGCTGGTCAACCACGTTCGGCGGCCAAACATGCAGGCGAACCATGCAATGTTCGGAAGCCGAACTTTTCTTTCGGAAGCCGAACCTCAAGCACTTTCGGCGGCCGAATGTCACCTTCGGCGGCCGAAACTGCATTTTTGCCTCCTTAACTTTTTCTTCAAAACTCAAAATCCTTTTTACTTAAAACCCATAAAAAAAACACTGCTAAACCCTTACTGACGACTCCGACATCCCGAATTTCCACCGGACGGTGAGAATTCCAATGCCTGAACGAGCCGGGTATTACAAGGGCTGCCCATTCTACGTCCCTAGCACTATGTAAGGGAAAGACCAGGGTTGCCCATTCTACTTCCCTAGCATTATGAATATATTATGATATGGTTAAGAGAAAGTCCTGAGGAGCACCCGTCGTGGGCCAGGCACTATTGAAATTTGTAGAGGGTTACTGGTGACAAATCCATCTTGATGTGAATTGTTTGTATTGTGACGCATTCATACGATCATATGTTTATTGAACTATTTTTATGTTCTGCTCACTAGGCTCTTGTAGCTTATCCCTTTCCCCTAACCCCAGGTTTGCAGGATCAGAGTTAGCTTGGGGAAGTCGGCTGAGTTGCTGGTATAGTTTATTGTAATAGTATAGTTGTGGACATGTATTGTTTTTATGGATTAGAATTGTGCTTTGCCCTAGTGTTTGTCCTTAAAATCCTTGTTTTCATGATCTTTTATGTAAAAGTTTTAAACATGAGTTTATGTTTGAACTGAGCTTGAGACATGTTATGTTGACCATATTGGAGCATTGGATGAGGGCTCTAGTATGGATTTTATGATTTCAATTTTGATACATGCACAAGTCAAGCCTTAGTTCATGAAATGTTTATATTTTTATTAAAACGTGTGATCATGTATGGGATTTTATCAGGTGTAACAGGATATATAGTAGGCTTGCTACGAGCTCCGGCGACCTTAAGTCGATCTGAACCCTAGAGCCGATGGCAGTCTGGTTTTCGGGTCATTATACTTTAACTCAATTACCATATTACTCATGTTCTTAAGAAATTTCTTATATTATGATTAGGACTCTTCTTTATAAGCATCTAATTTTATAGCATGAGCTTTAGGATTGGCAACCAAGATGCTTTCAAATTTCTTTTTCAGTATAAACCATATGTTTGTTGTTAAATCATATTTGATAAACTCATGCGTAACAATATCATGCATATTGCTCACTATGTGAGCAGTTGAATTTATTTCTTCCAAACATCATATGTCTCACGGTCTAGCCAATGTTAGGTCGTATTAACCTGTTCTAGTATTTCCAAAACTAGGTTAAGGATTCTAAAACTTCTAGTTTCTCAAGTATATGTTGGATTTTCTTACTTTAGATTTCATAGTTATCTTCATTTTTCTTCCTTTTTAAGATTAGGTATAAAAATTTGAAAATAAATATTATTCTTAGTCTAAATTAGGGATATTTATACACGAGTTAATTTCTTAGTTTATCCATACACTAACCTTAATAATAATTAATTACATTAATAATTATTTTATATTAGGTTTAGAGTTGAAAATTCACTATACTCCCGATCATCATCCAAAATCTTAATGTATTATAAAAATTAATCACAATTAATTATGTTAAGTTTCATATCTTAAATTACTTAATAATTTAAAAGCTTTTAAAATATTTTATGATTAAAATTCAGAAACATCAACTCACAATGAATGTATCAACATATATTATATAAAAAAATGAACAATTACGATTCATGAAATAAAATAATATATTATTTAAAATTATGAAATAATTAAACATCATATTATTCATCATAAAAAAGAATCTATAAAAACTGAATTATCTAAAACTCTAATTAATTTAACACAATTTGATTCACAAGATTAAAATCTTTTAGTAAACCGTATAGACCATCTTCTAATCAATTCAGACTACAGTCAACTCTAGGTGGTTTTAACTTAAAAAATGACATACTAATAAGTCTTGAAATCCCATTGAACGGGATGTCGTCTTATTAACAACTCACTTTGGCATATACATTAATGAATTCCATTACAAAATGTCTATAAGACCCATTGACTTTCTCCCAAATAAAATTCAAAAATCCTTTTAAGTTGGAATTAGACAACACGGATCTTAAAGAATATATATTTTTCTCTCTCTTACAAAAGATCACCTTTCCAAATAATCTATTGCATCTTATCATTTATATCGATAATAAACTAAACTAGATGATTTATCTCATTTGAAGTGTCTATAGATCAATCTTGGAGATGGTCAGCTATATAATCATCCCATCTATCTAAACTCTCTGCCTAGTAGAAATACTCATACAAGGTTATCAATGACTTGTATCCCATTAGAAGCTGACATTATATTTCGGTAGACAAATAAAAAATAAAATAATAGTCCAAAACAATAAAGAAAAAAAAATGATAGTGACAATATCAACAATAAAAGAAAATTGGATAATTTTCTAAAAAAAATATTTAAATAAATTATTTAATGATAATTAAAAATGGTTAAAAAACAATTATGTAAAAAATCCCAATCTTTAACTTTTAATAAATGTCATTCATAAAAAAAATTCTTTTATAAATTTTTTTTTACTAGAAAATTTATTCTTCTTTTTCAAAAAACAACATAATTCCTTTTTTAAATTAAAAAAAAAAAAAATAAAACATGCCTGCACTGTTCAAACTAATGCATGGGTTGTTCCCGCAAACCAGCATGCACACTCTTGGGTCTGCGAGGTTCAGGCGCCCAATCGACACTTGCGTGGTTCAAGCGTCTGACGTTGCTCACGCCTGGGCCCAGCACTGCACCAGTGGGCTAGCGGCCTAGCACCTGTGCAGGAACCGCCTAATCAAGGTCTAATGGCTTGGATTGCCTTCTCCCGCCGTTTGGCACCCCAATTCCTTTCTGAATATATACGGTATAGGATTTTTAAGTGTTTTGAGTAGGTGTTCGGTTCAGTTTAAAATTGAACCAAACTAAATAAATCAAAAACTGAAATTTTAGTATTTATGAAAACTGAATTAAATCGATTTTGATTAGAAATCAAATTAAATTGAATCAGTCTAATTCGATTCGGTTTGAATTTTTAATAAAATTTTATTTTTTACACTTTATTTTTAGTATTTTAAAATTTAATTAGAATATTTTAAACTTAATATGATTTAATTTTTATATTATTGAAAATAATATATTATTATCACTAATCAGTTCGATTTAATTTTTTCAATTTTTTCTGATCAAAATTAAATTAAATCGAAATAATTGAAATTTTTTAAAATTAAAAATCGAACTAAACTAAAATAAATAAAAAAATAAACTGAATTTTTAAATGAATTTGGTTCGGTTAAATTTTTCAGTTTGAACCAAATATTACTGTGCATAGATATGATATTAAATAGTTATTTTCCGCAATAGCCTAAATTGGCTGATGTATGTAAATCTTGCCGTGAAGAAACCTCAACGTAGCTCCTGTAAGAGTTAATTAATTAATAACAATAATAAATTCCAGATCCATTTCTTTGCTTCTTCTAGCAAATAAATTGAGCTCCACACGCTAAGGATACCATCGCCTACTTTTTCAGACAAAATTTCAAACTCTTACATCTACTAAATCAAACTGATTATAGTGATTATTATTACTATTACATAATAATATTTGTACTTTAGTTGATTGTTTTTACATTATGTATAACTCCAAATTATTATTATTATGGGGTTTGTTTATAGTTTCTATTAAAAATGTTGTGGAAAAAAAATATTTTTAACTATGTTGATTACATAAAGATTAAAAAATTACTTCGTATCTAAATTTAAAATAATAATGAACTTTTTTTAAGCTGTATTTTTAAAGGGTTTAACGTATTATTTTCTAGATTTTTTCAATCTATTAATTGTAATATCTTTGATTAATGATCATATCAAAATTTGTATAGATTTTTCCTAAATGAGAATGATCGAAGACACTATTTTTATATATGGTAATCTCATAATGCAATTAAATTTTCTAATAAATCTTAATAAAAGTTTTAATTCTATTATAATACATTAGTGTATTAAAAATAGTATAAGATGCTGATTGAGCAATAAGAGTACCTTTCTAACTTTAGAAAAATTGATTAGTGAAATATTTAGCGGTCATTTAGGATTTTAATCGGTAATTTGAACTGTTTTTCTTTTTCTTTTTGATGATAATGATGATATTGATTAAAAATTTTTTTTTTTAAAGATATAGAGATCAAATTAAGGCTAATTGACTTCCCAGCATGCATTTCATTATAATATTTCAGTTTGTTAACCTGAAAGTGGATTGATTGCTGAAAATAAAATGAGTGTTTGTTTCATTACAAATAGAGGATACATGATTGCTTTTAAAATATAAAGATCGTGGCGAGTCCTCTTGAAAATTTAAATTACTTGATATGAAATTGCAAAAATACTCCATACATAAACACAAATTTGATTGCAAGAAAATGTAAATTGATTGAACTTGAAATTGAAAATTCATATATTAATATTGAAATTGACCAACACATGTTGTCCATTGTGTTGTTCATCATTGGATAATATAAGATGCTTGATGGTGGACTTATGCATTATAATATATTGTTTTACATGTGCGTGTTGTTTACTATTTTACGCTCCACATTTATTAAATTTTGGAGTGTTTGTGATGTGAAATTCAATACTATTCTCTTTTTAAGTGGGAATGATGATTTGATTTTCACAAATAAAATAAATATTTATTAAAATATTTTATCTCTTAATAGGCTAATTCAATACGAATAAAAATTTAATTATTTATATTTAGATATATAGTAAAAAAAGCTATTTAAACCCTTGTAAAATAAATAGTCAAGTTAGGTCTTTAAATATTTTAAAATAATTATTTAAGCCCTAAAATAATCATTTAAGTCCTAAAATGATCATTTAAGTTTAAAATTCTAACTCCATTAAAAACTTTGTTAGTGAATTAGAAATTGATATTTAAGTCCCTTAACAAAAGATTCAATAGTTACTTAAGCTCCATCTAATAAATATATTCATTTTTAAAATTTCAAAAAAATTGAAATTTTAATGATTAGATTCACATAAAAAAAACTATATTATTTTATATTGTTTATAGAAAGGTAATTTTATAAAATCCATAAAGTAAATAAATTATTAGTAATAACTTATAAAAATTTAAATTTAATTTATTAAAAATATAAAGAAAATAATTGACTTTAATAAAATACTTAAAAGCATATAATTTTCTTCTCTTTTCTCATTAATCAAACAACCTCTATTAAATTTTTTCTAGTATCATTAAGAAATAGTAACTATTATCCTATATGTAAAATAGATAATAAGAGTAAAAAATATATATTGAAGTCAAAAATATATATTAAACTTTAATTTTTATTTTATTTTACATATATGATATTTGAACTATACTATAAATGAAAATAAAAAAATATCTTATAATTCTTATATTTTTATAGCTTTTATTAGTTATATCAAGAAAATATAAAACCATTTCTCATAATTTAAATTTCATTATACTTTTGTAGCTTTTATTATTTACCTTTTATATATTATATTATCTATAATTTAATAATATTATAAATTTTTTAATGATACTTTAATTTTTTTTAAACAAAATGAGATTAAAATTTGATGTTTTGTTGATGAGAAATGATGGAAATATTTAGATATCTTTTAGTTTTGTCTTAGAGAAGTGTTCATTTTAAATATTAAATTGAAATTTAATTATTTTATAAATTGTAATTAAATTTTATTTATTTTATAAATTTATAAAACTATTGTATTTATTTATTAAAAATTTAAATTAAAGTAATTTATTTATAAATTTCATTGTTAAAACTAAAATAAATTTATTTATTTAATAGGGGCTCCAATGAGTATTGGTATTAATAGAAGAAACATTATGAGCAAAAAGGCTGATTTGTTAAAATCATAAAAAATAATCTATTAAAAATTAATAAATATGAATTGCGTTTAGGGAGAATAGAATCGAATCTACATGAAATTGATATTGAAAATTTCCAAATAATAACTACGAAAATAAACAATAAAAATAAAATGAGGATTTTGATGATGAGTTAATCAATGTAAATAAGTTCTTATTGAAGTGTAGAATCCATTTCAATTTGAAAAATTGATCATAAAAATAAAAATATTTTTATTCGTTCCAATAAATTAGTTATAGTTATGAAAGATACTCCACATAATTAATCTCTCTTTAGATTTAAATTAATTAGAAAACGTTCGCAAATTAACCCTAACCAATAAATCGCTCAAAAAATATTTTTGGAATTTTATTTATTAACTGTCTTAAAAACTAGAGAGACCAAATTTTAACTAATAAATCAAACCGCGCGATGAGTTTAAGTTAGATCATGTAATTTCTTAGTGGGTTACACTAATTGTTATTTGTTGTTGAATAATCTAAGCAATTATGGACTTCAAACATTCAAACTAATAATATATTATTTTGAAATTATGAACAAAGCAATAATAATATTAAGAACTGAATTTACATAAATATTGTGAGAATAAAATATGAACAATTGTGTTTAGATATCACAATTCATGTTTAAATTGAAATTTCACCCTAACTTCAACTAGAAATAAAGAGTTTAGCCACTCATGACTTTGAAAGAAAATACAAAAGAGAAAAGAGAGAAGATGAAGGATGGATGGATCAGCCGTGGATCGATGCGACTGTCCACAAAGATGGATTTAAATAGGTGCTCAACCCTAGTAGAGTCCTTTGAGGAATAGAAAATCTTATTTACTTCAAATTAAGAATCCTTCTTTTAGTATGTTTCCATAGGAGAGAACTTCTTGATTTGAAGATATCGTGCTGCACTAAAAGAGGGAAAGTCGAATGCGTCCTGCGGCTTTTAATGAGGAGACTTGGTCTTTTTATTTTCAAGTTTTCAATTTTTGCCGCTCACTGTCAAGTTTTTGCGTAGACTTATGATTTACCTAGTGGTTTGGCCAAATCGTTGGTCAAATCCACCTTCTGGAATATGGTTTAACTCAGCTCGCTGTTCTGGTCAATTTATGGCTTCTTTGAAGCACAATCATTCGGTGGATTTGCCCAAATCGCTGGTCAAGTCAATTTCAGTGCTTTTTTAACACCTTTTTATTAAATTCACTTCTCTTTTGCTTTTTTGCGAAATATCATTAAAAAATAAAAAATTAGTTACAAAAACATTCAATTCAATGCTAAGAAGAGTATGAAAAACATATTGAAATTACGTTTGATCAAAGGCCCAAAAGTCTGAATAGGTCTCTTTATTACCCGTTTCAAACTAAACAGACCCTAGACTAAAATTCTAAATAGTAGGACTTCTTATCTTACTAGAACTCAATCACATAATTAAAAGTCTGCTAGGATAAGACTACTGACAAGCTATATAAAGAGGCAACCTCTAAATAAGACTACCGACAAGCTATATAAAGATACAACCTCTAGGTATGTGGCTATCTCATTATCTGATATTTTCTCTAAATTCTTCTCAAATCCCTTATTGACTTAAGTATCAGAGGTTTTGCCCATCAAATCACCTAGTGTTTCTTTCTTTTTTTACAGATCCATATCCAAAGGAAGAACCGAAGCAACATCATTAGTGTCATCTGTGGAAAGCAAAAATTTGCTCATAGGATTACAAATTTTGTGATTGTTTGCTTTGGTTTGATTCTTTAGGTGTTTTCTGATTTTCTCATTCTTGTTCATAATAATGGATAATAACGATACCACCAAAGTAATCAATAATGGAGATATTGCAAGTATTGAAATATATCTTGGAGATGAGTTTCTGACGCGAGAATAACTTTTGGAGAAATTAAAGATGCTGATGGAACTATTGAAAAAACAAGAGGGGGATGCCATCCCTCAAGGACCCCATGGCGTCCTTATAAGGGAAAATAAGAACGATGCACAAGAGAGGACAACAGAAAGCCATGAAACCATTAGAACCAAGTCTTAACCAAGAAGGTGGGCATTTGGATGTGAGAATGATGGATGTTGTAAAAAGATTTCAAAAGCAGTAGTTGAAGGACGACTTTGGAATTGGGGATTTTTTCCCCTATCTGTTGAGATATTACCACAATCTTTTCCAGACAAATTTAAGCTGCCGTCTTTGGACAAGTATGATGGGAAGACTGACCCACATAGCAATCTGGCAAACTTTCACACAACCATACTTCTCCAGAACGTCAACCACATGGTTCTCTGTAGGGTTTTTCCTTCTACTCTCATTGGATTGGCTTAAAAGTGGTACCAACATCTCCCAACTAATTCTATTCATGACTTCAAGAGACTAGCTTATGCCTTTAAGTAGCGATTCATCACACATATGCCTCCTAAAAAGTTATCTTTTGACCTTCATAAGGTAAGTGTTGGGAATTTTATGAGCTTAATATCAGATTGGTGTAGTGAAAAAATAAAATAATTTTAAGCCATAAGAATAAACAAGAGTTGATGCATGCAATAATGGCATTAAAGGTGCAAGAGTTACCTTTGCTAAATTGTTTGCAGACTAGACCAAAATGAAACGAATCAAAATCACCTTTTTAATCTCCTCTCCAGTAGCAAAACATGACCAAGGACTGCCCAATAGCGACTCCCCTCTACAATTTCACACACTAAAATTCTCGATCTAAGGAAGTGTGCTAGCACCTTGAATGTTTGTCTAGTCCTTTTGTGATTGTGAATTTGGCTTGGGTAGAGGATTGGAGATCTGATCTCTTTCAATCCCTAATGTATTTATTGCCAAAAACTGTTAAGAAATCTAGAGATTATTGTAACCCAAAGGCGCAGCGGAAAAATAAAATTTCTCTGATTTCCTTTTTTCCAGAATCCGAGTGCTTCGTTTATTTCATAAGAAGGATATGAGACTAACCTGTTAATCTCGTCAAGAAGATACAATGCCGGACTGATGGTGCTGCTTTTTCAAATGAACACCCTCTATGGTATCCACACGAACATCTTCTATCCTTCTATAGTGCTAGCTCTCTCAAAGATGGATAGATTATGTGCTCCACAATCTGCAATAGTTAGACTGAATTTTCTCAAAAATTAACATCATCCTTCCACAATTCATAGAAGGAGTATTTATATGTTTCAGTCTTTTGTTTTTCCCATAACTCCTTTTCCTAAAAGGAGTTGTGTTCATAACCTACTATCACAATCTCACAGATACTCAAATATCTTATGTGATAGAGTCCTTTATCTGTAACAGTTACAGATAGACTGCAGATCTTTTAAATATTATTATCTCATAATAATAAATAATTAATAATAATAACACTTTATTATTATTAATTATATTAATGATTAATAATAATAACACTTTATTATTATTAATTATATTAATGATTAATAATAATAACACTTTATTATTATTAATTATATTAATGGGCTTTGGGCTTTTAGCCCATTAATATGTCATAGCACATCAACAACGTTCTTTTGTGTGTGACCCAATAGGCTCACATTAATTGGCAATAGGCCCAGTCCCATAAGGCCCATAAGTCATAAGTGGCCTCTAGCAAGACATTATGACTACCCAACTAATATGAGGATCAATAGTCCGATAAAGCCTAATAAATAGAACATGTATTAATCCCTTTGTCACACGATATCTAGTTTGAACATAAGTTATGGTCAATGTCAAACTTATAATGTTCAAACTTATGATTTCTCGATCTCTAAGTAGACTGATAAATTCAAATAATATTGATCACACTATCAATTCATTTGAGCACGGCCATGCATTTCTCAGTCTCACTTATCGAGGGGCCTAGAAGATATCTCTCTTAGAGAGAGGGACAAATCCTATTTTGATTGTTCATTATCCTCTACATAATTTCTATTATACTCAATCATAACCTTTATGATTGTCCGATTAAAGACAATGTTTGGTTATGTCAAAACATAATAGTCCTTATGTTGGAAACTATGACAATCTCAAGTCAAAGGATTAAGACATAACTACTTTGAGATTCACTTATGACAATAACCCATATAGTGATCTCAACGCGGGTCCATCCAATACTTTGTTCTCTAACAAGTATCTATGATTATTGAATTATATCAACATATACATAATCATCTCATGATTATTAATCAATAATCATACTAGCTATATTTTATTATTACCAACATAATAATAAGTAACCAGGGATGATAATCATTATTATGTAACATGCAAACAAATAATAATGATAAAAACCTCTTTTATTAATAACCAAAACGACATATAAAAAGGCCCAAGATAATGGCCTAGGGCATATACACTAACAAAAACTTAAGAGCAAGTAGGAGAAAAATGTATTCTTTTTCTCTAAGAGGTTCTGCCAAAGAGAAGAGGTGGAAGAAGTCCACTTTCTCTCTCCTTTTTCTCACTTATATGTAGTCACCTCTTTAGAGTCCTATTAGGGTTTTATTTTCCTCTATTTTAGCCACTCTAGGAAGTAGAAGACCTGAAGAGAAAGTTTGATTTAATTTGAATTTAAATCCAATTAGATATTGGCATTTAATTCAAAATAAACTTTCTTAAAACAAGTCATAATCCTATCAGGTCTCTCTCTCTTTTAACTAATTAATTAAACCTTTTAATTAACTAATTATATTATACCTTAAGCCATATTAAGTGGGCCTAGGAATGTGTGCCGAAATTCACATGAGCCTATTGATAATATTTTAAACAAAACACTTATTAAGTCCCGATAAAGAAAAGACCAAAGTACCCTTTGTCTAAATCCTAATCCTATCAGGACTCTCTCTCTTTTTTAACTAATTAATTAAATATTTTAATTAACTAATTATATTATACCTTAAGCCATATTAAGTGGGCTTAGGAATGTGTGCCAAAATTCACATGAGCCTATTGATAATGTTTTAAACAAAACACTTATCAAGATCCAATAAAGAAAGTCCAAAGTACCTTTTGTCTAAATTTCATCGTGTGCGATCCTGTAGGACTATTCAATGTTGGTAATGAATTTTTAAGGTTCATAAATTATAATTGGTTTTTAGTAAGACATTATAATTATTCAAATTGAATAGTTATGAATTTGCTCAGAAAATTACCCTACTAATGAACTAGTACAATCCTTTGCCATAAGATATCATGATTTGCATAAGGCATGGAACAAGTCATCCTTACTCATTGCTAAATCATTTTTCTTGACCTATTAGTGATGCTAAATCAATCAAATTAATGATAACTCTTATCATACAACCTGGGTGTGGCCACACTCTTCTTAGTTTCACTATTCAAGTGGCCGATGATATTTTTTCTTTCTTCGAGAAAGGCAATCCCTTCACTTCTCTCATGTTGCTTAGCATAAATCGTGGTATACCCAATCATACCCGTGCTCGCCAACCCTTTTACAGGCGCGTTAGGTATAAGTCAAAGCATATAAGAACTCATCTAGGCATCAATAGAGATTTTCAGTCTAGGGACTTCTAGTACAAGTATCACTAAAGAGACACTTATAACTTTCAACCATGTAGTGTTCTCGTAAGTGGATCATTTCTAAATACAACGTTCTTAACTTGTATTTATGTTCTCTGATTGATATCCAATATCCCATTACCCGTAAAATATGATCATTTTGTAACGACCCAGAAATCGGACCGCTACCGACGCTAGGATCCAAGTCGACTTAAGGTCGCCGGGACCCGTAGCAAGCCTGCTATACTGTCTGTGTAACTGTAAAATCCCATACATGATCATACATTTTCTGTAAAAGCATAAAACTCTACTCTGAACCACGGCTCAATCTGTGCATGCACTATCTCTGTACTACAGAACCCCTTACTAGAGCTTGCTCTAGACGGGTTAAACTCATACTGTAGTAAGCCTAGTTTTTAAAAACATGTACATACAATAAACAGATCATGTATAAGCAAAAGGATTTACAATACATCTAGGTCAAGCACTATACTAAACTCAATACCATACCATTACATCTCTTTACAAAATATACATGTCCACACTATGATATTACAACATTTTTTACTCTTCCTGTACCCTGCTGAACTTCCCCTGACCTCTGATCCTGTAAGACTGGGGTTAAGGGAGAGGGGTGAGCTATACTAGCCTAGTGAGTAGAACAGTAAAACATGTTAACAAACATGCTCAATGAAATGCATCATATCACAGACAATCCACAGCAAGGATGAATGTGTCACCATTAGTCCCGACATCCTATACTCGTGCCAGGGCGTAGAATGGGCACCTGGACTTCCTAACTCGTGCCAGGGCATAGAATGGGCACCTGGACTTTCTTAGAGACTAATGGATCACTCACATTCCATCCACATCAACAATATAAAATGCAATGCAACATCTTCGTGGATTCTAATGCAGTCAACCTATTGCATATTCATGGTGCATGAAACATGCTAAAAAGTATTTAATTACTCATATAAAACAAATTTAGTTTAGTTCCACTCACCTCTGGCTGACTCTGACAACTTTGAAGCAGTGCTCACTGCTGATCTCTTTGGTTCCTCTAGTCTGTTCCTACACAGATGGACTCAAATGAGGGACCAAACTAACTCAAGGACCTCTCTATAAACCTCCCCAAAAACCCCCTAAAACATCCTAAAACTATCAAGGAAAACATGTAAAAGAAGGCTGGACAGGGCACTTTCGGCAGCGGGTTCGGTGGCCGAAAGTCCCTTCCAGAGCCGAAACTCAGGCACTTTCGGCGGCACCTTCGACTGCCGAAAGTCCTCTCCAGAGACGAAACTCATGCATGTTCGGCGGCACTTTCGGCGGTCGAACCTCCCTCCAGAGCCGAAAGTCCAAACTTTCTGGGGCAAGCTTAGGCAGCCGAAACCACCTCCTTAGCATGTTCGGCGGCCGAAACTGGATTCTCCAGTAAGGCAGAAACTTGTTCTGCTTCATGCAAACGTACCCAAACGTTACTCACACATGGAAACCACAATTCCACAAGCTGCATATACACAAGTATAGGCACAAAGGGGTCCAAAACTAACTTAAAACCCCACAAACATCACAACCAAACACATATACATGCTTTGACCACAAATCAACCAAAAACTCAACTTACCCTAAACATGCATCTCTACCCATAAAACCTTCATAAAACATCAAAGAAGCTAAGGATCTACACTTACCTCTTGAAGATCTAGAGGATATGTGATCCTAACGTGGAGATGGGGAGAAACTCACTCTCAAACTCTCCAAACTTCAAAATCTTGGTTTTTAGCTCAAAACCTTCAAAACAACATACAAACTTCTCAAAACTTTGAAAGATTTGTAAAACTCATAAAGATCACCCAAGGAAGAGCATGGTCTCACCTCTGTCTGTGAAAATGGAAGAACCTTATCCATTTCACCGACCTAAGGCTTTTTATAGGTGGCTGGCCAGACCACCTTCGGCGGCCAAACGTGAAACTAAAACCATGCAACGTTCGGCGGCCGAACCTCACTTTCGGCGGCCGAACCTTGCGTTTCTTCCTTGGCTCTTTTCTTTTCAAAATACTTATTTCCTTTACACTTTAAAACCTTAACACTTACTAAAACACTTAAAAAAAACCATAAATCTTACCCTTCTAGAGGATTCCGACATCCTGGATTCCACCGGAAAGTAGAATTCCGATGCCGGACTCTAGCCGGGTATTACATTCTCCCCTCCTTAAGAACATTCGTCCCCGAATGTTCCACAAAAAATGAAACACATAAAAAGGAGGAAAACTAACCTTAAAACAGATATGGATATTGCTGGAGCATAGCCTCCCGTGTTTCCCAGGTGCACTCTTCAAGATTGTGGTGATTCCAAAGGACTTTCACCATTGGAATTTCCTTGTTCCTTAGCTCTTCTGATCTGTGTGTCAAGGATCCGTACTGGCTGCTCTATATAGGTGAGATCTCCGAGGATCTCCACATCAGGCTCACTAAGAACCTTACTCGGATCTGACATGAACTTTTGGAGCATAGAAACGTGGAAAACTGGGTGAATTCTCTCCATAGAAGCAGGTAAATCCAGCTTATACGACACATTCCCGACCTTCTGCAAGGTCTCAAAGGGTCCGATGTATCGTGGAGCTAGCTTACCCTTTTTCCCAAACCGAACCACTCCTTTCATTGGAGACACCTTCAGCAATACCATATCACCTTCCTGAAACTCTATCTGCTTTCTGCGGATATCTGCATAGCTTTTATGTCTGCTCTGAGCAGTTCTTATTCTCTCTCTGATCATGGGCACCACTCTGCTGGTGATCTCTACTAGCTCCGGCCCTGCAAGAGCCGCCTCTCCTACTTCTTCCCAGCAAACAGGTGATCTGCACTTCCTCCCATACAAGGCTTCATAAGGAGCCATCCCTATGCTAGCATGATGGCTGTTATTGTAGGCAAACTCCACCAAAAGTAGATGCTGCCTCCAAGAATCGCCACAATCTAGCACACACATTCTGAGCATATCCTCTATGGTTTGGATGGTTCTCTCTGACTGACCGTCAGTCTGTGGATGGAAAGCAGTGCTAAAATCCAACCTTGTACCCATAGCACTCTGCAGACTCCGCCAAAATCTGGAGGTGAACTGAGATCCTCTGTTTGACACTATAGACACTGGAACTCCATGCAACCTTACTATCTCGTCCACATAAACCTGTGCTAACTTGTCCACAGAGTAGGTACTCCTAACAGGGATGAAATGAGCAGATTTCGTGAGTCTATCCACAATCACCCATATGGAGTCTATCCTGTTGGATGCTGCCGGTAAACCCACTACAAAATCCATAGCTATATTCTCCCATTTCCACTCTGGAATCGGCAGGGGGTTAAGCATTCCAGCCGGCTTCTGATGTTCCAGTTTCACCCTCTAACAAACCTCACAGGCGGACACAAACTGTGCCACTTCTTTCTTCATGGCTGGCCACCAATACACTCTTTTCAGGTCCTGATACATCTTGGTGGCTCCAGGGTGAACACTGTACCTTGCATTATGAGCTTCCCTCATAATGTCTCCCTTCAGACTGATGTCATATGGTACACATAGTCGATTCCCATAGCGGAGGATCCCTTTGCTATCAAATCTGCACTCTGCACTGTTGCCTGACTGAACAGTCCTGGCAATTTTCACTAACTCAGGGTCCTCATGCTGTTTCTGAGCTACCTGCTCCAGAAACACAAGTGTCACTCTCATCTGTGCTATCAACGCACCTGTACCAGACAACTCTAGCTGTAGCCCTTCGTCGATGAGCTTGTAAAACTCCATCACCACTGGTCTTCTCTCTGCGGCTATATGGGACAAACTTCCTAGTGATTTCCAGCTTAGGGCGTCTGCCACAACATTCGCCTTACCCGGATGATACTGAATCCTGCAATCATAATCACTGAGCAGTTCTACCCATCTTCTCTGCCTCAAATTCAGCTCTTTTTTACTCAAGATGTACTGTAAACTCTTGTGATCCGTGAAGATCTCACATTTAACCCCATAAAGGTAATGCCTCCACATCTTGAGTGAAAAGATGACTGCTGTCATCTCTAGGTCATGGGTGGGGTAATTCAACTCGTGCTTCTTCAGCTGTCTAGAAGCATAAGCAATCACCCTGTCATTCTGCATCAAAACACAACCCAATCCCACTCTGGACGCATCATAGAACACTGTGAAGTCCTCATTACTGACAGGCAGAACTAACACCGGTGCTGATGTTAATCGTCTCTTTAGCTCCTCAAAGCTCTCTTCACATTGGTCCGTCCACACGAACCTCTGGTTCTTCTTGGTCAGTTTGGTCATATGAGCAGCTATCTTTGAGAAGTCCTGCACGAACCTCCTGTAGTAACCTGCCAAACCCAGAAAGCTTTTGATCTCTGTCACTGACGTGGGTCTGGGCCAGTTAGCTACAGCCTCTGTCTTCTTGGGGTCTACCGCAATACCTTCTGCTGATACTACATGCCCCAAGAAGGAAATGCTCCTCAACCAAAATTCACACTTAGAGAACTTGGCATACAAGCCATGCTCTCTCAGTGTCTGCAGAACTGTCCTCAGATGCTGGGCATGCTCCTCTGCATCTCTGGAGTACACTAAGATATCATCGATGAAGACAATAACAAAGTGATCCAGATACTCGCTGAAAACTCTGTTCATGAGATCCATGAATGCTGCAGGGGCGTTGGTCAACCTGAACGGCATTACCAAGAACTCATAATGCCCATATCTGGTCCTGAAAGCTGTCTTTGGCACATCTGCCTCTCTGACTCTCAATTGATGATACCCGGACCTCAGATCTATTTTAGAGAAACAACCTGCTCCAGCTAGCTGGTCAAATAGATCGTCGATCCTAGGTAAGGGATACTGTAACGACTCGAAAATCGGACCGCTACCGGCGCTAGGATCCAGATCGGCTTAAGGCCGCCGGGACCCGTAGCAAGCCAAACATTCATCCTGTGAACCTGTTTAATCCCATACATGATCAACAACATACATAAAAATTTAAAACTTTCTCATTGAATCATTCATTCATTCTTTCTTTCATTCATTCATTCTTTCTTTCGTTCATTCTTAACCTGTGCATGCACAAACTCATATACATAATCATTATTAAACATTTGACATCATGTACTAAAAAGGGATTAACACAATACTATGGTCAAGCACAACTCTAAACTCCCATAAGCATCATTACATACATTTCAATACTTTACTTTTACATTACAACATTTTCATGTCCACAGCTAACTATTACATGACCATGACTTTACTCTTCTTGACCTCCTGGTCTATCCCATACCTGCAAACCTGGGGGTTAAAGGAGAGGGGTGAGCTACTAGAGCCCAGTGAGCAGAATAATAAAACATATTATATTAAAGGTTCATGCTTTCATGGAATGCATCACATCACAACTAATCATATCAAGGATGAACTTGTCACCATTTAGCCCTCTACATATTCCAAACATGCCAGGGGCGTAGTGCAGGCCACACCTGGTCTTTCTCTTATACATAACATATCATACATAACCAATTGTGCCGGGGGCGTAGTGCAGGCCACACCCGGTCTTTCTCTTACATAGTGCCAGGGGCGTAGTGCAGGCCACACCTGGACTTCCATATCATATCATCATGTCATAACATATGAGGGCTAATGGATCATTCAACATTCATCCACATCAACAGCATATTATGCAATGCAACATATTCGTGAATTCTAATGCAAACACCCTAATATATCTCATGGCATTTATGATGCGTGAATCATGCTAAAACTTTCATTTAAATTCTCAATTTAAAACATTAAGTTTAGTTCCACTCACCTCTGGCTGGAGCTCTACTGACTCTGAAGCAGCTAACTCATTGCTGGGGTCCTCGGTTCCTCGGGTCCGAACATACACAGGTGGACTCAAATGAGGGACCAAACATTCATGAACATGACTCTAAAATACTCCCCAAAAACCCCCTAAAACACCTTAAAACAATCACATAAATCATGCAAAGGAGGGCTGAACAGGACACTTTCGACGGCAGGTTCGGCGGCCGAAAGGCCCTCCAGAGCCGAAAGTCATGCACCTTCGGCGGCACTTTCGGCGGCCGAAGGTTCCCTCCAGAGACGAAACTCATGCATGTTCGGCGGCACCTTCGGCGGCCGAAACTCTCTTCCAGAGCCGAAAGTCCACTTTCGGGGGCAGGGTTCGGCAGCAATACATGCTACCAAAGGCAGGTTCGGCAGCCGAAAGAGCCTTCGGCTGCCGAACCTGAGTTCTTCCCAAAAAGGGCAGAAATTCAGCTCAACATGCATAAACGCCTCCCAACTCATTCCATCATGCATTTACCTATTCTACAACATGCAAACTCAAGCATACAAGCTCCTAGGGGCTTCAAACTATCCTGAACCCCAACTACAACACATCAAACATGCATAACCAACATACATTGCTCATAAACACACATTTAACCAAAAACTCAATATAAACCTACACATGCATTTCTACCCCAAGAAACTTCATAAAACTTACTTAAAATATTAAAGGAACTATGGATCTACTCTTACTTCTTGAAGAACGAGAGGAAAGACGATCCAACTTGGAGATGGGAGAGATCTAAACTCTTTGGTCTTCAAGCTTTCAAAACTTGCTCTTTTGTTCAAATATCTTCACATCAACATAAAGCTTGTTAAAACGTGAAAGATCGGAGGAAAATCATCAAAAATGAACCATAGGAGAGCAAGAACTCACCGTGGCCGAAAATGGGGAGAAAACTCACCCGTTTCGGCCATGGAGCTCTTATATAGGGGCTGGCAGACCACCTTTCGGCAGCCTAAAGTGCCTCCAAAACTCATGCAAGTTCGGAGGCCGAACATGAGGTTCGGCGGCCGAACC
Source organism: Manihot esculenta (assembly GCF_001659605.2). Taxonomy (NCBI): domain Eukaryota; kingdom Viridiplantae; phylum Streptophyta; class Magnoliopsida; order Malpighiales; family Euphorbiaceae; genus Manihot; species Manihot esculenta. Next base: position 20,497,843 of record NC_035178.2, on the reverse strand, counting down.
TTTGAAACTTTCGAAAGCTTAACTTGCCCCCCTAAACCATCCCACGTTCGGCGGCCAAACTTGAGGTTCGGCGGCCGAACCTGGAAATGTCTCCTTGGTCTTTTTCATTCAAAACTCAATTCCTTTCTTGCTCAAAACCATAAAATACATTAAAACATTTCATGAAAACATGGTTTTACCCTTCTAGAGGTTTCCGACAACCGAGATTCCACCGGACGGTAGGAATTCCGATACTGGAGTCTAGCCGGGTATTACATTCTTCCCCCCTTAAGACCATTCGTCCCCGAATGTTCACCAACAAACATAGCATGGCATAAAACATAGCATAAAACATGAACATACATACAAAGCACATAAAAACTCACTTTAGAAGAGATGAGGATATTGCTGGAGCATGGACTCCCGTGTCTCCCAAGTACACTCTTCGATGTTGTGGTGATTCTAAAGGACTTTCACCATCGGGATCTCCTTGTTTCTCAACTTTCTGATCTGAGTGTCAAGAATCCGCACTGGCTGCTCAACATAAGTGAGATCCTCTTGGATCTCCATATCAGGCTCACTAAGAACCTTGCCCGGATCTGACACGAACTTTCTTAACATAGAAACATGGAAAACCGGATGGATTCTCTCCATTGAAGTAGGTAAATCTAGCTTATACGATACATTCCCAATCTTTTGCAAGATCTCAAAGGGTCTGATGTACCGTGGAGCTAGTTTACCTTTCTTCCCGAATCGAATCACCCCTTTCATTGGAGACACCTTGAGCAATACCAAATCCCCCTCCTGAAACTCTACTAGCCTTCTGCGGACATCTGCATAACTCTTTTGCCTGCTCACAGCAGTCTTGATCCTTTCTCTGATTATGGGCACCACCCTGCTGGTGATCTCTACAAGCTCAGGCCCTGCCAAGGCCCTTTCTCCAACTTCTTCCCAGCAAACCGGTGACCTGCACTTCCTTCCATACAAAGCTTCATATGGAGCCATCCCTATGCTAGCATGATGGCTGTTATTGTAGGCAAACTCCACCAAGGGTAGATGCTGCCTCTAAGAACCGCCAAAATCCAGCACACACATTCTGAGCATATCCTCAATTGTCTGGATGGTCCTCTCTGACTGTCCGTCCGTCTGTGGATGGAAAGCAGTGCTAAAATCCAACCTGGTACCCATAGCGTTCTGCAGACTCCGCCAAAACCTGGAGGTGAACTAGGGCCCTCTATCAGACACTATTGAAACAAGAACCCCATGCAACCTGACAACCTCATCTACATACACCTGCGCCAACTTGTCCACAGAATAGCCACTCCTGACAGGGATGAAGTGAGCAGATTTGGTCAGTCTGTCCACAATCACCCATATGGAGTCCAATCTGTTGGACGCCGCTGGTAGCCCTACCACGAAGTCCATAGCTATATTCTCCCATTTCCACTCTAGAATAGGTAGTGGGTTAAGCATCCCAACCGGCTTCTGATGTTCCAGCTTCACCCTTTGACATACTTCGCAGGCTGACACAAACTGTGCCACTTCTCTCTTCATAGCTGGCCACCAATACACTTTCTTCAAATCTTGATATATCTTGGTGGCTCCAGGGTGAACACTGTATCTGGCATTATGAGCCTCTCTCATAATGTCTCCCTTCAGCCCTATGTCATCTGGTACACACAATTTGCTCCCATAGCGGAGGATCCCCTTGCTGTCGAATCTGAACTCACTATCCTTGCCAGACTGAACAGTCCTAGCAATCTTCACTAACTCTAGGTCCTCATGCTGTTTCTGAGCCACCTGCTCTAGAAACACGGGTGCTACTCTCATATGGGCTATCAAAGCACCTGTACCAGACAACTCCAACTGCAACCCTTCATTGATGAGCTCGAAGAACTCCCTCACTACTAGCCTCCTCTCTACTGAAATATGGGACAAACTGCCAAGTGATTTCCGGCTTAAGGCGTCTGCCACAACATTCGCCTTATCCGGATGGTACTGGATCTTGCAATCATAGTCACTGAGCAGTTCTACCCATCTTTTCTGCCTCAAATTCAAATCTCTCTGACTCAGGATGTACTGTAGGCTTTTATGATCCGTGAAGATCTCACATTTTACCCCATATAGGTAATGCCTCCACATCTTGAGTGCAAAGATTACCGCTGCCATCTCAAGGTCATGTGTAGGGTAATTCAACTCGTGCTTCTTCAGTTGCCTAGAAGCATAAGCAATCACCCTTTCATTCTGCATTAGCACACAACCCAGTCCCACACGGGACGCATCACAATAGACTGAGAAGTCTTCATTACTAGATGGCAGAGCTAACACTGGTGCTGAAGTCAACCTCTTCTTGAGCTCCTCAAAGCTCTCTTCACACTGGTCGGTCCACACAAACCTTTGGTTCTTCTTAGTCAATCTGGTCATGGGAGCTGCAATCTTAGAGAAGTCTTGAACGAACCTCCTGTAGTAACCTGCCAAACCCAAGAAGCTCTTAATTTCTGTCACTGTAGTGGGTCTAGGCCAGTTAGCTACAGCTTCTACTTTCTTGGGGTCTACCTCGATTCCATTTTCTGACACAACGTGCCCCAAGAATGAAATGCTCCTCAGCCAGAACTCACACCTGGAGAACTTGGCATACAAGCCGTGTTCCCTCAAGGTCTGCAAAACCAACCTCAGATGATGGGCATGCTCCTCTGCATTCCTAGAATACACTAAGATATCATCTATGAAGACAATAACAAAGTGATCCAGGTACTGGCTAAACACTCTGTTCATGAGATCCATGAATGCTGAAGGGGCATTGGTTAACCCGAACGGCATCACAAGGAACTCATAATGCCCATATCTGGTCCTGAATGCTGTCTTCGGCACATCCTATTCTCTTATCCTCAGCTGATGGTACCCAGATCTCAGATCTATTTTGGAGAAACAACCTGCTCCTGCTAGCTGGTCGAATAGATCGTCGATCCTTGGCAACGGGTACTTGTTCTTGGTAGTGACTTTGTTCAACTGCCTATAGTCGATACAAAGTCTAAGAGATCCATCCTTCTTTCTCACAAACAGTACTGGAGCACCCCAAGGTGAGGTACTCGGTCGGATGAAGCCTCTATCTACCAACTCTTGCAACTGCTCCTTAAGCTCCTTTAATTCTGCTGGTGCCATCCTGTAGGGAGGGATAGAGATCGGTCTAGTTCTAGGCATCAATTCAATTTCAAACTCTATCTCCCTAGCAGGTGGTAAACCTGGCAGCTCATCTGGGAAAACGTCTAAGAACTTACTGACCACGGGCACTGAGGCGAGCTCTCTGACATGACTATCCAGCTCCCTCACATGAGCTAGAAAACCCTGACAACCCCTCCTGAGCAACCTACGAGCCTGAAGGGCTGATATCAAACCTCTAGGTGTACTCCCCCTGTCTCCTCTAAAGACAACCTCTGACCCATCCTGACATCTGAACTTGACTACCTTGTCTCTGCAGTCCAAGGTAGCACCATGGGTAGATAGCCAATCCATCCCTAGAATAACGTCAAAATCTGTCAAATCTAGAACCACAAGGTCGGCTGAAAGGCATCTTCCCTCCACAAAAATTGGACTATACTGGCAGACTGACTCTGCCACTGACGGGTCACACTTGGGTCCACTGACCCATAGGGGACACTCTAACCCAGAGACCATCAAACCCAACCTCTCGACGGCCCTCGAAGCAATGAAAGAATGAGATGCACCAGGGTCCATTAAGGCATAAACATCTGAGCAACCAATGATGAGATTACCTGCCACCACGGTGTTCGATGCATTTGCCTCCTGCTATGTCATGGTGAAGATCCGTGCTGGGGCTGATGGACCTTCACCTCTGAAACTCGCTGAAGAAGAGGCTGCCCCTCTCCCTCGGCCTCTGCCACTGGCCTGAGTCGCGGCTGGAGCTGCTGGCTGAGCCACACTACCAGAAGCTGTCTGCTGAGACTGTGCCATAAAAGCTGCTCTAGGACACTCCCGAGCCATGTGTCCCTCCTGCCCACATCTGAAGCAGGCTGTCGTTCCAACCAGACATACTCCCTTGTGCAGCTTCCTACACTTCCTGCATACTGCATTATCTGCACCTGAGCTCGAGCCACCTCCTAATCCCAGACCTGACTTGATCTTACTCCAGAACTTATTCTTCTTTGACTTCCTGGGGCCTCTGTCCCACTTCTTACTGCCTGAAGCTGCTGAACTCAAGGAAGAAGGATCCAACTTTCCCCCACCTGGGGTCTTGGAACCTGAAGACTGTGCTACTGACTGCTTAACTCTCCCTTCGATGATTGCACTAGCCTCCATCGTCTGAGCCATATCCACTATGGCATGGAAACTCTCCCTCTCTGCTGACTGGATCAAGGAGGAATACCTGGAATGGAGCTTCATGATATACCTCCTTGACTTCTTCTGATCTATGTCCAGATTCTGCCCAGCAAACGGCAACAGCTCCAAGAATCTGTCCGTATACTCATCCACACTCATCTCATCCGTCTGTCTCAGCTGCTCAAATTCAATCATCTTCAACTCCCTTGAACTGTCAGGGAAAGCCCATCCTGCAAACTCGTTTGCAAACTCCTCCCATGATAGGCTGTCCAATCTCGGGTTCACATAGTTCTTGAACCACTCTCGGGCCTTCTTGCATTTTAGTGTGAACCCAGCCATCTGAATGGCTCTACTGTCATCAGCTCCTATCTCATCTGTTATCACCTTGACCCTCTCAAGGTACACAAACGGGTCATCACCTGTTTCAAACTGGGGAGCACCCAGCTTCATATAGTCGGTCATCTTGACCTTGCTCCCTCCAAATGAGCTAGGCTTCGGCATTTGGGTTTCTGGGACAGTAGGTGCTGCTGGTGGTGGAGGAGGTGCAGCATCCCCTGGGGTAGGGTTTGTTGTACCAGGATGGTAGGGTGGGGGTGGATACATAGGGTACTGTGGGTACGGGGGGTAGAAAGGTGGGTATGGCATCTGAGAGTGATAAGGGTTAAAACTGGGGTAATCCGATGTACCTCCCATCGAATACCCGGGATTATGTGAAAAGGGTGGGTAGTAAGGTGGCTGAACAAATTCCGAGGCCTGAGTGCCTCCTTGGGACTCTCCCATTCCCTCTCCTGACATACTTACTCCGAGACTGCCATCCCTCCTCTGATCCACATCCATCTGATCCCCCTCATCCTCTGACATATCCCCTTGCATTGTTCCCCTCATTGATCTGCTTCTACCCAGATCCAAAGACCTTCTAGGGTCTCTTACTGCTCTTTCTCTGCTAGACCTGCTAGACATTGCCCTTGGCAATGCAGGAGGACGGGCATCAGTGCCCTCGTCCTGGGGTGGTACTCCAGTCAATCGTGCAGATCGACGAGTTCCTCTCATCCTGTTTACTGAAAAATAGCACACATCACATAAACATTAGCATCAAATAGTTCATGTGCCAACACATGAACCCGCATCACATACATCACATACATAGCATATCATTAATGCACATGCATATAATCATGGCATTTCACATCATCATTCAAGACAGGACTCTTCATCCTATCCTAGTGGACATGATTTTCCTATTGTGCTTGACCTTCTAGAACATCTATGAGCTCGACACTCTAGGTCCGACCATGTGAACCTAGGGCTCTGATACCAATCTGTAACGACCCGGAAATCGGACCGCTATCGGCGCTAGGATCCAGATCGGCTTAAGGCCGTCGAGACCCGTAGCAAGCCAAACATTCATCCTGTGAACCTATTTAATCCCATACATGATCAACAACATACATAAAAATTTAAAACTGTATCATTGAATCATTCATTCATTCTTTCTTTCATTCATTCATTCATTCTTTCTTTCGTTCATTCTTAACCTGTGCATGCACAAACTCATATACATAATCATTATTAAACATTTGACATCATGTACTAAAAAGGGATTAACACAATACTATGGTCAAGCACAACTCTAAACTCCTATAAGCATCATTACATATATTTCAATACTTTACTTTTACATTACAACATTTTCATGTCCACAGCTAACTATTACATGACCATGACTTTACTCTTCTTGACCTCCTGGTCTATCCCATACCTGCAAACCTGGGGGTTAAGGGAGAGGGGTGAGCTACTAGAGCCCAGTGAGCAGAATAATAAAACATATTATATTAAAGGTTCATGCTTTCATGGAATGCATAACATCACAACTAATCATATCAAGGATGAACTTGTCACCATTTAGCCCTCTACATATTCCAAACATGCCAGGGGCGTAGTGCAGGCCACACTTGGTCTTTCTCTTATACATAACATATCATACATAACCAATTGTGCCGGGGGCGTAGTGCAGGCCACACCCGGTCTTTCTCTTACATAGTGCCAGGGCCGTAGTGCAGGCCACACCTAGACTTCCATATCATATCATCATGTCATAACATATGAGGGCTAATGGATCATTCAACATTCATCCACATCAACAACATATTATGCAATGCAACATATTCGTGAATTCTAATGCAAACACCCTAATATATCTCATGGCATTCATGATGCGTGAATCATGCTAAAACTTTCATTTAATTTCTCAATTTAGAACATTAAGTTTAGTTCCACTCACCTCTGGCTGGAGCTCTACTGACTCTGAAGCAGCTAAACTCACTGCTGGGGTCCTCGGTTCCTCGGGTCCGAACCTACACAGGTGGACTCAAATGAGGGACCAAACATTCATGAACATGACTCTAAAATACTCCCCAAAAACCCCCTAAAACACCTTAAAACAATCACATAAATCATGCAAAGGAGGGCTGAACAGGGCACTTTCGGCGGCAGGTTTGGCGGCAGAAAGGCCCTCCAGAGCCGAAAGTCATGCACCTTCGGCGGCAGTTTCGGCGGCCGAAGGTTCCCTCTAGAGACGAAACTCATGCATGTTCGGCGGCACCTTCGGCGGCCGAAACTCCCTTCCAGAGCCAAAAGTCCACTTTCGGGGGCAGGGTTCAGCAGCCGATATATGCTACCAAAGGCAGGTTCGGCGGCCGAAAGAGCCTTTGGCTGCCGAACCTGAGTTCTTCCCAAAAAGGGCAGAAACTCAGCTCAACATGCATAAATGCCTCCCAACTCATTCCATCATGCATTTACCTATTCTACAACATGCAAACTCAAGCATACAAGCTCCTAGGGGCTTCAAACTATCCTGAACCCCAACTACAACACATCAAACATGCATAACCAACATACATTGCTCATAAACACACATTTAACCAAAAACTCAATATAAACCTACACATGCATTTCTACCCCAAGAAACTTCATAAAACTTACTTAAAACATTAAAGGAACTATGGATCTACTCTTACCTCTTGAAGAACGAGAGGAGAGATGATCCAACTTAGAGATGGGAGAGATCTCAACTCTTTGGTCTCCAAGCTTCCAAAACTTGCTCTTTTGTTCAAATATCTTCAAATCAACATAAAGCTTGTTAAAACGTGAAAGATCGGAGGAAAATCATAAAAAATGAACTATAGGAGAGTAAGAACTCACCGTGGCCGAAAATGGGGAGAAAACTTGCCCGTTTCGGCCATGGAGCTCTTATATATGGGCTGGCAGACCACCTTTCGGTAGCCTAAAGTGCCTCCAAAACTCATGCAAGTTCGGCGGCCGAACATGAGGTTCGGCGATCGAACCTTTGAAACTTTCGGAAGCCTAACTTGCCCCCCTAAACCATCCCACGTTCGGCGGCCGAACTTGAGGTTCGGCGGCCGAACCTGGAAATGTCTCCTTGGTCTTTTTCATTCAAAACTCAATTCCTTTCTTGCTCAAAACCATAAAATACATTAAAACATTTCATGAAAACATGGTTTTACCCTTCTAGAGGTTTCCGACATTTGAGATTCCACTGGACGGTAGGAATTTCGATACCGGAGTCTAGCCGGGTATTACAGATACTTATTCTTGGTAGTGACCTTGTTCAACTGCCTGCAGTCGATATAAAGTCTGAGGGATCCATCCTTCTTTCTGACAAATAACACTGAAGCACCCCAAGGTGAGGTACTAGGGCGGATGAAACCCTTATCTACCAAGTCCTGCAACTGCTCTTTCAGCTCTTTTAACTCTGCTGGCGCCATCCTGTAGGGAGGAATAGAGATAGGTCTGGTACCAGGCAGCAATTCTATTTCAAACTCCATCTCCCTATCAGGTGGTAGTCCTGGAAGCTCGTCTGGGAAGACATCTAAAAATTCTCGGACTACTGGTACTGAGACTGGTTCCCTCACCTGACTATCTAGCTCTCTCACATGAGCGAGAAACCCCTGACAACCCCTCCTAAGCAACCTACGAGCCTGAAGGGCTGAGATCAAACCTCTAGGAGTACCCCTACTGTCTCCTCTCAAGACACACTCTGACCCATCCTGGTCTCTGAGACTAACTACCTTGTCTCTACAGTCCAAGGTAGCTTCATATGTAGATAGCCAATCCATCCCTAGAATGACATCAAAATCTGTTAAATCTAGAACCACAAGGTCAGCTGGAAGGCATCTACCCTCTATGAACACTGGACTGAAGCGACATACTGACTCTGCCACTGATGGGTCACATTTGGGTCCATTGACCCAGAGAGGACACTCTAACTCAGAGATCATCAGACCCAATCTCTCCACGGCTCCAGAAGCAATAAAAGAGTGAGAAGCACCGGGGTCCATCAAAGCATACACATCAGAACACCCAATGATGAGATTACCTGACACCACTGTGTTCGACGTGTTTGCCTCCTCCTGAGTCACAGTGAAGATCCGTGCTGGGGCTACAGGACCTCCACCTCGGGAACCTGCTGCTGGAGAAGAGGCTGATCCTCTCCCTCTACCTCTGCCACTACTCTAAGGCATGGCTGAAGCTGCTGGCTGAGCCATACTGCCAGAAGTCATCTGCTGGGATGGTGCCATGAAGGTCGCCTTAGGACATTCCCGTGCAAAATGCCCCTCCTGCCCACAATTAAAGCAGGCTATAGATCCCAACCGACAAACTCCTTTGTGCGGTCTCCCACATCTCCCACATACTAGACTGCTTGCGCCAGAGCTTGAGCCACTACCCATTCCCAGACCAGACGTGATCTTGCTCCAGAACTTATTCTTTGTACCTTTTGCCTTTCCCCATTTCTTGCTGCCTAAAGCTATTGCACTAGGGGTCTTAGAACCCGAAGGCTATGCCACTTGCTGATTTACGGTCCCCTGAATGATGGCACTTGCCTCCATCTTCTTGGCTGCATCCACTATAGAGTGAAAACTCTCCTTCTCTGCTGGACGAATCAAGGAGGAATACCTGGGATGAAGTCTCATGGTATATCTCCTTGCCTTCTTCTGGTCAGTGTCATAAGCCTGACCCACATACTGAAGTAGATCCAGGAACTTGTCTGTGTATTCATCTACACTCATCTCCTCGGTCTGCCTCAACTGCTCAAATTCTATCACTTTCAGCTCCCTGGAACTGTCAGGAAAAGCCCACCCTGCAAACTCATTGGCGAACTCTCCCCATGACATGCTGTCCAACCTAGGGTCCACATAATTCTTGAACCACTCTCGAGCTTTCTTACATTTAAGTGTGAACCCTGCCATCTCAATGGCTCTGCTATCATCAGCACCCAACTCATCGGTTATCATCTTAACCGTTCTGAGGTACTCAAATGGATCATCTCCCGTATTAAATTTAGGAGCATCCAACTTCAAATACTCTGTCATTTTCACTTTACTTCCCTCAGCTGAGCTAGGTTGAGGTACTTGGACAACAGGGGCTACTGGTTCTGATTCTGGTGGTGGAGGAGGTGCTGAACTTGGATCTGGGTATGCTGAACTGGGATGGAAAGGTGTGGGTGGATACATGGGATATGGTGGGTAAAAAGGAGGATAAGGCATGTAAGGCATGTAGGTAGGATATGGGGTAAAACTAGAGTAATCCGACGTACCCCCCATCGGATACCCCGGGCTCTGTGGAAAGGGTGGATATTGGGGTGGATAACCAAACCCCGAGGCCTGAGCACCTCCCTAAGACTCTCCCATACCCTCTTCCGACCTATCCATACCCATGCTTTCCTCTCTTGGCTGATCCACATCCATAGCTTCCCTCACTTCCTCTGACCTTCCTTCTCTATCTGTTCCTCTTCTGCTCTTATCAAAAGACCTTCAGGGTCCCTTGACGTACCCTCCCTGCTTGATCTCTGAGATCTCGCCCTTGGCAACGCAGGAGGACGAGCAGCTGTACCCTCACTTTCTGGTGGGACTCTAGTCAATCGTGCAGATCGATGAGTTCCTCTCATCTTAGCTTACTGGAAAACAACACACATCAGCATATAAACATCACATAACAACAATGCACATGCATAAATCATGGCATTACACCATTATATAGACAGGACTCAACATCCTATCCTAGTGGACATGATTTCCTATTGTGCTTGACCTCTACCCTATGAGCCCGACACTCTCTCTATAGGTCAGACCATATGAACCTAGGGCTCTGATACCAATCTGTAACGACCCGGAAATTGAACCGCTACCGGCGCTAGGATCCAGGTCGACTTAAGGTCGCCGGGACCCGTAGCAAGCCTGCTATACTGTCTGTGTACTTGTAAAATCCCATACATGATCATACATTTTCTATAAAAGCATAAAACTCTGCTCTGAACCACGGCTCAATTTGTGCATGCACTATCTCTGTACTACAGAACCCCTTACTAGAGCTTGCTCTAGACGGGTTAAACTCATACTGTAGTAAGCCTGGTTTTTAAAAACATGTACATACAATAAACAGATCATGTATAAGCAAAAGGATTTACAATACATCTAGGTCAACCACTATACTAAACTCGATACCATACCATTACATCTCTTTACAAAATATACATGTCCACACTATGCTATTACAACATTTTTTACTCTTCCTGTACCCTGCTGAACTTCCCTGACCTCTGATCCTGCAAGATTGGGGTTAAGGGAGAGGGGTGAGCTATACTAGCCCAGTGAGTAGAACAGTAAAACATGTTAACAAACATGCTCAATGAAATGCATCATATCACAGACAATCCACAGCAAGGATGAATGTGTCACCATTAGTCCCGACATCCTATACTCGTGCCAGGGTGTAGAATGGGCACCTGGACTTCCTAACTCGTGCCAGGGCGTAGAATGGGCACTTGGACTTTCTTAGAGACTAATGGATCACTCGCATTCCATCCACATCAACAATATAAAATGCAATGCAACATCTTCGTGGATTCTAATGCAGTCAACCTATTGCATATTCATGGTGCATGAAACATGCTAAAAAGCATTTAATTACTCATATAAAACAGATTTAGTTTAGTTCCACTCACCTCTGGCTGACTCTGACAACTCTGAAGCAGTGCTCACTTGTAATACCCGGCTAGACTCCGGTATCGGAATTCCTACCGTCCGGTGGAATCTCGAATGTCGGAAGCCTCTAGTAGGGTAGAAACATGTTTTCATAAAATGTTTCAATGTATTTCATGGTTTTAAGTAAAAAGGAAATGAGTTTTTTTGCATGAAAATAATCTTGGAGGAAGACCCAGGTTCGGCGGCCGAACCTCAAGTTCGGCCGTCGAACATGCATGCACTTCGGGAGTGCTTTAGGCCCCCGAAAGCATAAGTGAGGGAAGCCCAGGTTCGGCCGCCGAACCTTATGTTCGGCCGCCGAACATGGCATGCATGCGGAGGCACGTTCGGCTCCCGAATGTGGCCTGGCCAGCCACCTATAAAGGGGTCCCTTAGCCGAAAATGGGCGAGTTTTTCTCCCCACTTTCGACCAAGGTGAGCTCTCCGTCGTCCCTCACCGATCTTGAGTTTCTTCCTTCAAATCTTTCACGATTTTCACTAGTTTTCACTTTGTTTTGAAGATTTTCAAGTATAAAGCAAGTTTTGGAGCTTTGAGGTTCAAGAAACTCAAATCTCTCCCATCTCCGAGCTAGGGTCGTTTTCGTCTCGATCTTCAAGAGGTAAGGGCCGATCTTGAGCTCACTTTATGTTTTAAACAAGTTATAAGCTATTTCATGAAGTAGAAATGCATGTTTAGGTTGTTTTGAGTTTATGGGTTTAATGTGTGTTTTTGAGCAATGTGGGTGTGTTTGATGTGTTGTAGTTGGGGTTTAGGCTAGTTTGAGACCCCTATGAGCTTGTATGCTTGTTTGTGTATGTTTGGGAGTGTTGTAGAATAGGTTTGTGCATGTTTGAAAGGTTTGGGAGGCGTTTGTGCATGTTGGAGCTGAGTTTCTGCCACTTTGGAGAAACTCAGGTTCGGCCGCCGAAGGAACTTTCGGCCACCGAACCCACTTGTGGAAGCAGCCTTCGGCTGCCGAAGCCTGCCCCCGAAAGAGGACTTTCGTCTTTGGAGGGCAGTTTCGGCCGCCGAAAGTGCCGCCGAACATGCATGAGTTTCATCTCTGTCTGGGAGTTTCGGCCGCCGAAGGTGCCGCCGAACCTGCCTGACTTTCGGCTCTGGAGGTACTTTCGGCCACCGAACCTACAGCCGAAAGTGCCCTGTTCAGTCTTCCTTTGCATGTATTCCATGAATGTTTTGAGGTGTTTTTAGGGGGTTTTTGGGGAGTATCCCAGAGTCATGTTCATGTATATTTGGTCCCTCATTTGAGTCCACCTGTGTAGGTTTGGACCCGAGGCACTGAGGACCTCAGCAGTGAGTTCAGCTGTTTCCGTGTCTGTTAGAGCTAGCCAGAGGTGAGTGGAATAACTCTTATGCTTTAAAATAAATAAACCAGTTTTAGCATGATTCACGCATCATGAATGCCATGAGATATAATAGGATGCTTGCATTAGAACTCACGAATATGTTGCATTGCATAATATGTTGATGATGTGGATGAGTGTTGAATGATCCTTTAGTCCTCATATGTCACGATATGATGATGATACGGTACGGAAGACCAGTGAGGCCCATTCTACGCCCCTGGCACCATGTAAGAGAAAGACCAGTGAGGCCCATTCTACGCCCCTGGCACAGTTGGAATGTTATGTTATGCTATGTTATGTAAGAGAAAGACCAGTGAGGCCCATTCTACGCCCCTGGCACAGTTGGACCATGTAGAGGACTATTGGTGACAACTTCATCCTTGATGTGATATGATTGTGTTGTGATGCATTCCATGTTACCATATGTTTTAAATGTTTGATTATTCTGCTCACTGGGCTTTATAGCTCACCCCTCTCCCTTAACCCCCAGGTTTGCAGGTACAGGGTAGACCAGGAGGTCAGCAAGAGTAATGAAGTCTTGGTTATGTAATAGATAGGGTGGACATGAAAAATGTTGCGATGTTATGTATAAGCACAGTATAGAAATGTAATGTAAAAATGTTCATAGATGTTAGAGGTGTGCTTGACCATAGAGTATTGTTATCCCTTTTAATACATGATCTCAGATGTTTTATGATGTATATGTAAACCAACTCAACGCATGTTATGTCACCCATTGGGGCATTGTTGAGATCCAAAAAGAGGGGTCAATGTTTATAGTTATGTTTATATTCAGTGCATGCACAGGTTGAGCTTGGTGTATGAGAGAATGTATGAAAGAAAAGTTTTAATTTTTATGTATATTCTTGATCATGTATGGGATTAAACAGGTTTACAGGTTTTATGTCAGGCTTGCTACGGGTTCCGGCGGCCTTAAGCCGACCTGGGTCCTAGCGCCGGTAACGGTCCGATTTCCGGGTCGTTACATCACTGCTGATCTCTTTGGTTCCTCTGGTCTGTTCCTACACAGATGGACTCAAATGAGGGACCAAACTAACTCAAGGACCTCTCTATAAACCTCCCCAAAAACCCCCTAAAACATCCTAAAACCATCAAGGAAAACATGCAAAAGAAGGCTGGACAGGGCACTTTCGGCAGCGGGTTCGGCGGCCGAAAGTCCCTTCCAGAGCCGAAACTCAGGCACTTTCGGCGGCACCTTCGGCTGCCGAAAGTCCTCTCCAGAGACGAAACTCATGCATGTTCGGCGGCACTTTCGGCGGTCGAACCTCCCTCCAGAGCCGAAAGTCCAAACTTTCGGGGGCAAGCTTAGGCAGCCGAAACCACCTCCTTAGCATGTTCGACAGCCGAACCCTCTTTCGGCGGCCGAAACTGGATTCTCCAGTAAGGCAGAAACTTGTTATGCTTCATGCAAACGTACCCAAACGTTACTCACACATGCAAACCACAATTCCACAAGCTGCATATACACAAGTATAGGCACAAAGGGGTCCAAAACTAACTTAAAACCCCACAAACATCACAACCAAACACATATACATGCTTTGACCACAAATCAACCAAAAACTCAACTTACCCTAAACATGCATCTCTACCCATAAAACCTTCATAAAACATCAAAGAAGCTAAGGATCTACACTTACCTCTTGAAGATCTAGAGGATATGTGATCCTAACGTGGAGATGGGGAGAAACTCACTCTCAAACTCTCCAAACTTCAAAATCTTGGTTTTTAGCTCAAAACCTTCAAAACAACATACAAACTTCTCAAAACTTTGAAAGATTTGTAAAACTCATAAAGATCACCCAAGGAAGAGCATGGTCTCACCTCTGTCTGTGAAAATGGAAGAACCTTATCCATTTCACCGACCTAAGGCCTTTTATAGGTGGCTGGCCAGACCACCTTCGGCGGCCAAACCTGAAACCAAAACCATGCAACGTTCGGCGGCCGAACCTCACTTTCGGCAGCCGAACCTTGCGTTTCTTCCTTGGCTCTTTTCTTTTCAAAATACTTATTTCCTTTACACTTTAAAACCTTAACACTTACTAAAACACTTAAAAAAAACCATAAATCTTACCCTTCTAGAGGATTCTGACATCCTGGATTCCACCGGAAAGTAGAATTCTGATGCCGGACTCTAGCCGGGTATTACACATTTCACAGAGACCATACTAGCCCTAGTTCAATATCACTCCCATGACAATGATTGACTAGGGAAATTTAGAATGTTGTTCATTAAAGTTCCAAGGTTTTACTACCAAGTGCCTCACATTTGATAACTTGAACAGACTCAACATTCAAGGATGTTTTATCAATTTAATATGCTCAGTAATAAACAAAGTGTTAAAACAAATGCATCATCTTTATTTATTGTAGATAAAATATCTTTACAATATACATGAGACTAGGGCTTACACTAACAATAAGACAGGGAGAGAAGGAATCTCTCAGAAGCTACATAGATAGATTCAATGAGTAGGCCATATAGACAACCTGAATCATGAAATAGCTTGTGAAGCAATAAAAAATGCATGCCAAAATATGAGGTTTGTGGAATCTTTAATCAAGAATTCAACTACAGATTACAACTAGCTGAAGGAAAGGGCCTAAAAGTACATACGGTTAGATGATGAAAAGCAAGCTCAAAAATCAGAGAAGAGGGAGGAGAACAAGTTCGTAGATAGAAGGGGGCACCTCAAGATAGGGGAAGGGAATTACCAAGTGATAGGGGAAGGAAAAGGTTTTGAAGCTATACCCCCTTGAATGAAATTAGGTCTCACGTCCTCATGTAGATTCAGAAGAATGGTGAGCACATCAAGTACACTCAGAGAATGGACCCTGACACTTTAAATGGAAGAGACAAAAGCAAATTGTGTCGATACCATGACAGTTACGGCCACACCACGGATGAATGCCAAAATCTAAAGGAGGAAATTGGAAAGCTTGTGAAAAAGGGAGCTTTAAACAAGTTCACCCGCCAAAGAGAAGATGGAAGGGTAGACTATGAAAGAAGGACAACCAAGATAGCTCCTAAAGAAGAAGACAAGAATGAAGACGATGATCTTAAGACCCTGGGATCAATTAACATGATCGCAGGTGGACCTGAATCACAAAGAGATGAAGGGAAGAGGGGAAGACAAGTCTACTAGGAAGTAAACATTATGGCAGTAGAAGCGTTATCCTGGCATCCAATTAGCTTCAAGTTAGAAGCAGACAATAAGGTTTCATCCCTCCATTCTTACCTTTTGGTAATCTTAGCAAGGAAGAAAGGTCATAGTAAAGCGAATTTTAATTGACATAGGAAGTTCTGCGAACTTAGTAACATAGGAAGTATTTAACAAACTGGGCTTAGACAAGAAAAAGGATCTATCATGGGTTCCTTACAGCTTGGTGGGATTAGAATATAAATCAGTACTAGTAATGGGGGTCACGAACCTAACCATACTCTTAGGTGATTAGCAATTTAAAAGAGAGTTCTATGCTGAGTTTGCAGTAGTTGATATCCCTTTATCGTACAAAGCAATAATGGGATGACCCATCCTGAACAACCATGGAGTGATCATTAATATTGCGTATTTGTGCCTGAAACTACCCGCCATCGGAGGCATAGCAATTGCAAGAGGGAGCCAAAAATCGGTTCAAGAATATTTCTTTACCCATAGATCTTTTGGAGAAACCTGAGCAGACTCTTTCCCCAAAATCAGTGGACAAAGTCACTATTATGGAGTTAGAAGACGGTAAGCTTATCAGGTTAGGCTCTGCATTGGAAGGAGAAAATTGTTTCAAGGTCCTAGAAGTTCTTTAAAACTACATATCCAACTTTGCCTAGAAGCTAGAAGATGTAGCAAGGATAGACCCCACAATCATCACTCACAAACTCAACTTAGACCCATCTATCAAACCAGTAAAGCAAAAGAAGTGAACCTTTGCACCCGAGAGGAAAAGAGTAATCGCAGAAGAAATACAAAAGTTAAAAAAAGTGGGCATAATTAAAGAGGTCCAATACCCAACCTGGGTAGCAAATGAGAAGTGGAGGATGTGCATTGACTTCACATATTTAAATAAGGTATGTCCAAAGCATCACTACCCCTTCCTTTCCATTGACAAATTGGTCAATGCAAATGCTGGACACACCGTTTGTTCCCTAGTTGATGCAATCTCAGAATATCATCAAATCATGATGGATGAACCTGATGCTGAAAAAACTGCACTTACAACTGATGAAGGAATCTTCTTTTACAAAGTTATGCCCTTCAGTCTCAAGAATGTTGGGGCAACATATCAATGTTTGGTGAATGGGCTATTCAAAGAACATATAGGGAAGACAGTGGAAGTATACATCGATGATATGATCATCAAAAGTAGGAAGGTAAAAGATTATGTAGAGGATATCATGAAAGCTTTCGACATCTTAGATCGGGCCAGAATGAAGCCCAATCTGTTAGTGTATTTGCCCTAGGCCATTATCTTGGACCTTTTGTATGTCGTTTGGTTATTAATAAAAGAGGTTTTTATCATTATTATTTGTTTGCATGTTACATAATAATGATTATCATCCCTGGTTACTTATTATTATGTTGATAATAATAAAATAAAACTAGTATGATTATAGATTTATAATCATGAGATGATTATGTATATGTTGATATAATTCAATAATTATAGATACTTGTTAGAGAACAAAGTATTTGATGGACCCGCATTGAGATCACTACATGGGTTATTGTCATAAGTGAATCTCAAAGTAGTTATGTCTTAATCCTTTGACTTGAGATTGTCATAGTTTTCAACATAAGGACTATTATGTTTTGACATAACCAAAAATTGTCTTTAATCGGACAATCATAAAGGTTATGATTGAGCATAATAGAAATTATGTAGAGGATATTGAACAATCAAGATAGGATTTGTCCCTCTCTCTGAGAGAGATATCTTCTGGGCCCCTCGATAAGTGAGACTGAGAAATGCATGACCGTGCTCAAATGAATTGATAGTGTGATCAATATCATTTGAATTTATCAGTCTACTTAGAGATCGAGAAATCATAAGTTTGAATATTATAAGTTTGACATTGACCATGACTTATGTTCAAACTAGATATCGTGTGACAAAGGGATTAATACATATTCTATTTATTAGGCTTTATCGGACTATTGATCCTCATATTAGTTGGGTAGTTATAATGTCTTGGTAGAGGCTACTTATGACTTATGGGCCTTGTGGGACTGGGCCTATTGCCAATTAATGTGAGCCTATTGGGTCACACACAAAAGAACGTTATTGATGTGCTATGACATATTAATGGGCTAAAAGTCTAAAGCCCATTAATATAATTAATAATAATAAAGTGTTATTATTATTAATCATTAATATAATTAATAATAATAAAGTGTTAGTTTTATTAATCAATAATAATAAAGTGTTATTATTATTAATATTAATTAATAATAATAAAGTGTTATTATTATTAATATTAATTAATAATAATAAAGTGTTATTATTATTAATTATTTATTATAAATATTAATTAATAATAATAAAGTGTTATTATTATTAGTTATTTATTATTATGAGATAATAATATTTAAAAGATTTGCAGTCTATTTGTAACTGTTACAGATAAAGAACTCTATCACATAAGATATTTGAGTATCTGTGAGATTGTGATAGTGGGTTATGAACACAACTTCTTTTAGGAAAAGGAGTTGTAGGAAAAACAAAAGACTGAAACATATAAATACTCATTCTATGAATTGGGGAATTATGATGTTAATTTTTGAGAAAAATTCAGTCTAACTATTGCGGATTGTGGAGCACATAATCTATCCATCTTTGAGAGAGCTAGCACTCTAGAAGGATAAAAGACGTTCGTGTGGATATCATAGAGGGTGTTCGTTTAAAAAAGCAGCACTATCAGTCCGGCATTGTATCTTCTTGACGAGATTAACAGGTTAGTCTCATATCCTTCTTATAAAATAAACGAAGCACTCGAATTCTGGAAAAAGGAAATCAGAGAAATTTTATTTTTCCGTTGCGCCTTTGGATTGCAATAGTCTCTAGATTTTCCAACAGTAGTATCAGAGCAAACCTGTGCTTTTCGTTTAAGTTAATTATGCCATGATTAATTAGATACATGTGATATATGCTTTTTGAATGGCATGATAATTATGGATGAATGATGGGATCATTTAGATAATTTTATTTTTGTTAGAAAAATTAAATTAATAAAAATTATAAAAAAGGAAAAATGGATTCACGATGAACAATCATCGTGAACCCATAAATTGCTAATGACCAGCTACTGCCAACCATCACACGTGATGGCCACGACGCAGCACGCGTCACCATGAACAATTGCCATGTGATGGTCGCTGGTGATGCCTGGTGATGGTGCGGCTGAGGAATGTTGGTGGCTAAGCATTGCCTAGTTGCCCTCTCCGCTATCGGAAACGAAGAAAATAGGAGTCCCAATTTTCATATTGTGGACCGCCTTTGACAGAACGGGTTGGCCGGGGAAGCACAAGCGTTGCGCAGTTGCTGGCATCTCAGGCTGGCGGCGGACAGGTATGCTGAAGTTTTCATGCGGCAGCTAGGGTTTCTTCATGAGAAAGCAAGCCTGCTATACTCTCTGTGTACCTGTAAACCTCATACATGATCATACATTTTATGTGAAAATAAAACTCTTTGCTGAACCAAGGCTCAACCTGTGCATGCACTATCTCTGTACTCTGTACTCATGTACTCTGTACTCTATATCCCTGACTAGAGCTTGCTTTAGATGGGTTAACTCATACCTGTTAAGCCTGGTTTTCACATACAGGAAAACATATATACATATACAGATCATGTACACAACATACATCACTAGGTCTAAGTCAAGCAACAACTATTACATCTCTTTAATATTACATGTCCACTCTAAGCTATTACAGATCTCTTCACATTTCCTGTACTCTGCTGGACTGTCCCTGTACACTGTACACTGAACCTGCAAAACTGGGGTTAAGGGAGTGGGATGAGCTCTATAGCCCAGTGAGTAGAACAGTAAAACATCTCAGTAAAATATGATCTCATGGAATGCGCCATATCACAGACAAGCCACATCAAGAGTAAACCTGTCACCACATAGTCCCAGTAACTCTGTGCCAGGGCGTAGAATCGAGCACCTGGTCTTCCTGTCATATATGTATATGTGTATATAACACCTGTATACTTACCATTGCCAGGGCGTAGTCAAAGGCTCCTGGACTTTGCTATATACCTGCCAGGGCGTAGTCAAAGGCTCCTGGACTTGCTATACGTGCCAGGGCATAGTCAAAGGCTCCTGGACTTCCTGTCTGTGACTATGGGATCATTCAGCATTTACCCGCATCAACAAATAACAATGCAATGCAACACATTCGTGTATACTAATGCAATCAACCTATGGCATAACCATGATGCATGAGGTATGCTAAAAGCAGTTTATAGTTCAATTTAAAGTCATAAGTTTAGTTTCACTCACCTCTGGCTATCTGGCCTGACTGACTCTGCAGGTTCTGAACCTCTGGAGCAGTACTCACTGCTGCTCTCTCTGGTTCCTCTGGTCTGTATAAGCACATAAAGACTCAAATGAGGGACCAAACAAGCTTATGACCAACTCTATTAAACTCCCCAAGAATCCCCTTACACTCACTCTAATAGTCATGCAAAGCAAGCAAAGGAAAGCTGGACAGAACACTTTCGGCGGCAGGTTCGGCGGCCGAATGTCCTCTCCAGAGACGAAACTCAAGCATCTTCGGCGGCCGAATCTCTATGTTCGGCGGCCGAACCCTTTCGGGGGCAAGTTTCGGAGGCCACAAGGCACTCCAGAGACGAAAGTCTCTAACCTTCGGCGGAACCTTCGGCGGCCGAATCCCCCAAACAGAGCCGAACATGCACAACTCGCGGGGGCAAGCTATGGCAGCCTAAGCCACCATGCAAGAGGTTCGGCGGCCGAATAATCCTTCGGCTGCCGGACCTGAGTTCATCCAGAACTCAGCTTCAACGGCAAACCATCTCCTCCTTCCCTTCAATAACTCCAAACATGCATATACCAATTCCTCAACACACATATACATAAGTATATGATCACAGGGGTCCAAAACTATCTAATAACCCCAAACAACAAATCAACCATAACACATAAACATGTATACATGCATAACTCATCAAAACTATCATTAAGAACCTAAACATGCATTTCCTTCCATAAATCCCCCTAAAACCTTCAGAAAACATATTCAAGAACATCACTTACCTCCTGTAGTAAGAAACTACACACTCTGAACAAGGGAAAATGGATCACCTCCTCTCACACCCTCAAACTCTCATCAAAAGCGTAACTTTTGTTTCTCTCACCTCTCAACACCTTTGCAAGCACCTCAAGCTTCTGTATGATCACCCAAAACATGTACAGGTGAGTCATAGAGACGTGGCCATTCCATGGCAAGAATCTGAGGCCAACACTTGTCAAAAACCATGACTCAGCTCACCAGCCAACTCATCGTCGGCTGCCCAATCACATGCAAGACCATGCAACATTCGGGGGCCGAACTTGACCTTCGGAAGCCGAACATGAGCACTTTCGGCGGCCGAACTTATCTTCGGCGGCCGAACTTGGCAAACATCTCCATAGACTTTTCTCTTCCAATCTTAACCCAACTCAACTCAATTCACCTAACAACAACACACACAAAACACATAATAGCACTTAAGAACATATAACACACTTCGACATCCTGGATTCCACCGGTAACCAGGAATGCCGACGCCGGACTCTAGCCGGGTATTACATTCTCCCCTCCTTAAGAACATTCGTCCTCGGATGTTCCTAAAACACACAAAAACAAAACACAAGGAGGAAACTAACCTCAAAACAAATATGGATACTGCTGGAGCATAGACTCCCGCGTCTCCCACGTGCATTCTTCTAGGTTATGGTGGTTCCATAGGACTTTCACCATCGGAATCTCCTTGTTCCTTAGCTGTCTGATCTGCGTGTCCAGAATCCGCACTGGCTGCTCTATATGGGTGAGATCTGTGTGAATCTCCACCTCAGGCTCACTCAGAACCTGATTCGGATCTGACACAAACTGTCGTAGCATAGAAACATGAAATACCGGGTGAATCCTCTCCATAGAAGCAGGTAAATCCAGCTTATACGACACATTTCCGATCCTCTGCAACACCTCAAAGGGTCCAATGTACCGTGGAGCCAATTTACCTTTCTTCCCAAAACGAACCACTCCTTTCATTGGAGACACTTTCAGCAATACCCAATTACCCTCCTGAAACTCTAACTGTTTTCTGCGAACGTCTGCATAACTTTTCTGTCTACTCTGAGTTGTTCTAATTCTCTCTCTGATCATGGGCACCATTCTACTGGTAATGTCTACTAACTCTGGCCCTGCAAGAGCCTTCTCTCCTACCTCTTCCCAGCAAACAGGGGATCTGTACTTCCTCCCATATAAAGCTTCATAAGGAGCCATCCCGATGCTCGCATGATGGCTGTTATTGTAGGCAAACTCCACCAAAGGTAGATGCTGCCTCCAAGAACCGCCAAAGTCTAACACACATAGGCGAAGCATATCCTCTATGGTCTGGATGGTCCTTTCTGACTGTCCATCAGTCTGTGGGTGGAAAGCAGTACTAAAATCTAATCTTGTGCCCAACGCACTTTGCAGACTCCGCCAAAAGCGGGAGGTAAACTGAGGTCCTCTGTCTGAAACTATAGATACCGGAACTCCATGTAATCTCACTATCTCATCCAGATAGACCTGTGCCAACTTATCCACAGAATAGTTACTCCGTACTGGAAGAAAATGAGCAGATTTCGTGAGTCTGTCCACAATCACCCATATCGAGTCTATCCTGTTGGACACTACTGGTAAACCCACTACAAAATCCATGGCTATGTTCTCCCATTTCCACTCTGGAATCGGTAATGGGTTAAGCATTCCTGCTGGTTTCTGATGCTCTAATTTCACCCTTTGACAAACCTCACAAGCTGTCACGAACTGCGCCACTTCTTTCTTCATGGCTGGCCACCAATAGACCCTTTTCAGATCCTGATACATTTTGGTAGCTCCTGGGTGAACACTATACTTCGCATTATGAGCTTCCCTCATAATGTTTTCCTTTACACTGCCCCTATCTGGTACACAAAGTCGACTCCCATAGCGAAGGATCCCTTTGCTGTCAAATCTGAACTCTGCATTGTTGCCTGACTGAACAGTCCTGGCAATTTTCATCAACTCAGGGTCCTCGTGCTGTGTCTGAGCTATCTGCTCTAGAATCACAGGTGTCACTCTCATCTGTGCTATCAACGCACCTGTACCAGACAACTCTAACTGTAATCCCTCGTCAAAGAGCTTATAAAGCTCCATCACAACTGGTCTCCGCTCTACTGCTATATGGGATAAACTGCCTAGTGACTTCCGGCTTAGGGCGTCTGCGACAACATTTGCCTTACCCGGATGATACTGGATTTTACAATCATAATCACTAAGCAATTCGACCCATCTTCTCTGTCGCAAATTCAGCTCTCTCTGACTTAAGATGTACTGTAAACTCTTGTGATCAGTAAAGATCTCACATTTAACTCCGTAGAGGTAATGCCGCCACATCTTAAGTGCAAAGATAACTGTTGCCATCTCTAGGTCATGGGTAGGGTAATTCAACTCGTGCTTCTTCAACTGTCTAGAAGCATAAGCTATTACTCTATCATTCTGCATCAATACACAACCCAATCCCACTCGAGATGCATCACAGAACACTGTGAACTCTTCATTACTGACAGGCAGAGCTAACACTGGTGCTGTTGTCAATCTCCTCTTGAGCTCCTCAAAGCTCTCTTCACACTGGTCTGACCAGATAAACTTCTGGTTCTTCTGAGTCAATTTGGTCATAGGAGCTGCTATCTTTGAGAAGTTCTGAACGAACCTCCTGTAGTAACCTGCCAGTCCCAGAAAGCTTTTAATCTCAGTCACTGTCATGGGTCTGGGCCAGTTAGCTACAGCCTCTATCTTCTTGGGGTCTACCTCAATACCCTCTGCTGATACCACATGTCCCAAGAAGGCAATGCTCCGCAACCAAAACTCACACTTCGAGAACTTGGCATATAAACCATGCTCTCTCAGTGTCTGCAAAATAATCCTCAGATGCTGGGCATGCTCCTCTGCATCTCTGGAATACACTAAGATATCATCGATAAACACAATGACAAAGTGATCCAGAAACTCACTGAATACCCTGTTCATGAGATCCATAAATGCTGCAGGGGCATTAGTCAACCCGAACGGCATCACTAAGAACTCATAATGCCCATATCTGGTCCGGAAAGCTGTCTTAGGCACATCTGCCTCTCTGACTCTCAACTGATGATATCCAGATCTCAGATCTATTTTCGAAAAACAACCTGCTCCAGCTAGCTAGTCAAATAGATCATCAATCCGAGGTAAAGGATACCTATTCTTGATAGTGACCTTGTTCAACTGTCTGTAGTCGATACAAAGTCTAAGGGATCCATCCTTCTTTCTGACAAAGAGCACTGGAGCACCCCAAGGTGAGGTACTAGGGCGGATGAAACCCTTATCTACCAAGTCCTGCAACTGTGCTTTCAACTCTGTTAACTCAGCTGGCGCCATCCTGTAGGGAGGTATAGAGATAGGTCTGGTACCTGGCAATAATTCAATGTCAAACCCTATCTCCCTATCAGGTGGTAGTCCTGGCAAATCGTCTGGGAACACATCGAGAAACTCTCGGACTACTGGTACTGTGGCTGGTCCCCTAACCTGACTGTCTAGCTCTCTCACATGAGCTAGAAACCCCTGACAACCCCTCCTAAGCAAACGACGAGCCTGAAGGGCTGAAATCATACCTCTGGGTGTACCTCTCCTGTCTCCTCTGAAGACACACTCTGACCCATCCTGGTCTCTGAGACTCACTAACTTCTCTCGACAGTCCAACGTAGCACTATATGCAGATAGCCAATCCATCCCTAGAATGACATCAAAATCTGTCAAGTCTAGAACCACAAGGTCAGCTGGAAGGCATCTACCCTCTATAAATACTGGACTGAAACGACAGACTGACACTGCCACTGATGGGTCACATCTAGGTCCACTGACCCAGAGAGGATACTCTAACTCAGAACTGATCAAACCCAACCTCTCTATGGCTCTCGAAGCAATAAAGGAATGAGAAGCACCGGGGTCCATCAAAGCATACACATCTGAACACCCAATGATGAGATTACCTGACACCACTGTGTTCGACGTGTTAGCCTCCTCCTGTGTCACTGTGAAAATCCGTGCTGGGGCTACCGGATTTCCACCTCGGGAACCTGCTGCTGAAGTAGAGGCTACCCCTTTCCCTCTACCTCTGCCACTAGTCTGAGGCATGACTGGAGCTGCTGGCCGTACAACTGGCTGTACCACACTGCCTGAACTCATCTGCTGGGATGGTACAAAAGTCATCTGCGGACAATCCCGAGCAATATGCCCTTCCTGTCCACATCGAAAACAAGCTGTAGATCCCAACCGACAAACTCCTCCATGTGGTTTTCCGCATCGTCTGTAGACTGGAGCTGTGCCAGAGCTTGAGCCACTACCTATTCCCAGACCTGACTTGACTTTATTCCAGAACTTACTCTTTGTTCCTCTTGCTCTATCCCATCTTTTACTGCTTGGTGTGGGGGCTTTAGAACCCGAAGCCTATGCCTGTGACTGTTTCTGAATATTGGCACTAGCTTCCATCTTTCTGGCTGCATCTATAATAGAGTGAAAACTCTCCTTTTCTGCTGGAAGAATCAAGGAAGCATACCTGGGATGCAGTCTCATAGTATATCTCCTTGCTTTCTTCTGATCAGTATCATAGGCTTGACCCACGTACTGAAGCAGATCTAGGAACTTATCTGTGAATTCATCAACACTCATCTCATCTGTCTGTCTCAATTGTTCAAATTCAATTATCTTCAGCTCTCTGGAACTATCAGGAAAAGCCCACCCTGCAAACTCATTAGCGAACTCTCCCCATGACATGCTGTCCATTCTAGGCTCCACATAATTCTTGAACCATTCTCTAGCCTTCTTGCATTTTATTGTGAAACCTGCCATCTCAATGGCTCTCCTATCATCTGCTCCCAATTCACTGGTGATCATCCTAACTGCTCTGAGGTAATCAAATGGATCATCTCCCGTATTATATTTAGGAGCATCCAATTTCAAGTACTCCGTCATGTGGACTTTACCTCCAGATGAGCTAGGTTCATGTCTGTCAACAACAGGGGCTACTGGTTCTGGTGATAATACTGGTTCATTTGGCTCTAGGTGTGCTACACTTGGATGGGTAGGGGAAGAGGGATACATAGGATATGGTGGATATGATGGGTAATAATGAGGATATGGCATATATGGCATGTATGTAGGATATGGGTCAAAACGAGAGTATTCCGACATACCCTCCATCGGATACTCTGGCTCCTGAAACAAGGATGGATAACCATAACCTGAGGCCTGACCGCCTCCCTCGGAATCGCCCATACCTTCATCCATAGACGGATCAGTCTCCATAGCCTCCCTCTCTTCTTCTGATCTACCTCCTCTAACTACTCCTCTTCTGCTCTCGTCCACAGACCTTCTAGGGTCTATTGACATGCCTTCCCTGCTAGATCTCTGCGACCTTGCCCTTGGCAATGCAGGAGGATGAGCAGCTGATCTCTCATTTTCTGGTGGGACTCCAGTCAATCGAGCTGATCGACGAGTTCCTCGCATCTTTACTCTCTGGAAACACAACATATAACATATCACTTAGCACATAAACATCACATATCATACACATACAACACTCATGGCATATTATAGCAGATAGGACTCAAGACCCTATCCTAGTGGACATGATTTTTCCTATTGTGCTTGACCACTTCTAACCTGTCTGAGCCCAATACTGTCTCTATAGGTCCGATCATGTGAACCTAGGGCTCTGATACCAATCTGTAACGACCCCAAAAAGGACCGTCACCGGCGCTAGGATTCAGGTCGGCTTAAGGCCGCCAGAACCCGTAGCAAGCCTGCTATACTCTCTGTGTACCTGTAAACCTCATACATGATCATACATTTTATGTGAAAATAAAACTCTTTGCTGAACCAAGGCTCAACCTGTGCATGCACTATCTCTGTACTCTGTACTCTTGTACTCTGTACTCATGTACTCTGTACTCTATATCCCTGACTAGAGCTTGCTCTAGATGGGTTAACTCATACCTGTTAAGCCTGGTTTTCACATACAGGAAAACATATATACATATACAGATCATGTACACAACATACATCACTAGGTCTAAGTCAAGCAACAACTATTACATCTCTTTAATATTACATGTCCACTCTAAGCTATTACAGATCTCTTCACATTTCCTGTACTCTGCTGGACTGTCCCTGTACACTGTACACTGAACCTGCAAAACTGGGGTTAAGGGAGTGGGATGAGCTCTATAGCCCAGTGAGTAGAACAGTAAAACATCTCAGTAAAATATGATCTCATGGAATGCGCCATATCACAGACAAGCCACATCAAGAGTAAACCTGTCACCACATAGTCCCAGTAACTCTGTGCCAGGGCGTAGAATCGAGCACCTGGTCTTCCTGTCATATATGTATATGTGTATATAACACCTGTATACTTACCATTGCCAGGGCGTAGTCAAAGGCTCCTGGACTTTGCTATATACCTGCCAGGGCGTAGTCAAAGGCTCCTGGACTTGCTATACGTGCCAGGGCGTAGTCAAAGGCTCCTGGACTTCCTGTCTGTGACTATAGGATCATTCAGCATTTACCCGCATCAACAAATAACAATGCAATGCAACACATTCGTGTATACTAATGCAATCAACCTATGGCATAACCATGATGCATGAGGTATGCTAAAAGCAGTTTATAGTTCAATTTAAAGTCATAAGTTTAGTTCCACTCACCTCTGGCTATCTGGCCTGACTGACTCTGCAGGTTCTGAACCTCTGGAGCAGTACTCACTGCTGCTCTCTCTGGTTCCTCTGGTCTGTATAAGCACATAAAGACTCAAATGAGGGACCAAACAAGCTTATGACCAACTCTATTAAACTCCCCAAGAATCCCCTTACACTCACTCTAATAGTCATGCAAAGCAAGCAAAGGAAAGCTGGACAGAACACTTTCGGCGGCAAGTTCGGCGGCCGAATGTCCTCTCCAGAGACGAAACTCAAGCATCTTCGGCGGCCGAATCTCTATGTTCGGCGGCCGAACCCTTTCGGGGGCAAGTTTCGGAGGCCACAAGGCACTCCAGAGACGAAAGTCTCTAACCTTCGGCGGAACCTTCGGCGGCCGAATCCCCCAAACAGAGCCGAACATGCACAACTCGCGGGGGCAAGCTATGGCAGCCTAAGCCACCATGCAAGAGGTTCGGCGGCCGAATAATCCTTCGGCTGCCGAACCTGAGTTCATCCAGAAATCAGCTTCAACGGCAAACCATCTCCTCCTTCCTTTCAATAACTCCAAACATGCATATACCAATTCCTCAACACACATATACATAAGTATATGATCACAGGGGTCCAAAACTATCTAATAACCCCAAACAACAAATCAACCATAACACATAAACATGTATACATGCATAACTCATCAAAACTATCATTAAGAACCTAAACATGCATTTCCTTCCATAAATCCCCCTAAAACCTTCAGAAAACATATTCAAGAACATCACTTACCTCCTGTAGTAAGAAACTACACACTCTGAACAAGGGAAAATGGATCACCTCCTCTCACACCCTCAAACTCTCATCAAAAGCGTAACTTTTGTTTCTCTCACCTCTCAACACCTTTGCAAGCACCTCAAGCTTCTGTATGATCACCCAAAACATGTACAGGTGAGTCATAGAGACGTGGCCATTCCATGGCAAGAATCTGAGGCCAACACTTGTCAAAAACCATGACTCAGCTCACCAGCCAACTCATCGTCGGCTGCCCAATCACATGCAAGACCATGCAACATTCGGGGGCCGAACTTGACCTTCGGAAGCCGAACATGAGCACTTTCGGCGGCCGAACTTATCTTCGGCGGCCGAACTTGGCAAACATCTCCATAGACTTTTCTCTTCCAATCTTAACCCAACTCAACTCAATTCACCTAACAACAACACACACAAAACACATAATAGCACTTAAGAACATATAACACACTTCGACATCCTGGATTCCACCGGTAACCAGGAATGCCGTCGCCGGACTCTAGCCGGGTATTACAACTGCGATCATCCTTGAGAAGGATAAACTGAAAGAAAATGGGACTAATTTTGTTGACTGGTTTAGAAACATGAGAATTGTTCTCAAACAAGGGAAAAATTCCTATGTGCTTGATGAAGCTATCCCAGAACCACCTCCTGCTGATGCTACTAATGCTATTAAGAACAAGCATAAGAAGCATATGGATGATTCTAATGACATTGGATGTCTTATGTTGGCAACTATGTGCCTAGAACTTCAGAAGGATTTGGAGCACCTTGAGGCCTATGAGATGAGTGTCCATCTCAATCAAGCTTTCCAACAGCAAGCTAGGCAGGATAGGTATGAAACCACCATTGCATTCACTACAATATATTACATCTCTAGTTACGATATGTAGCTACAAAAAAAATTATTGTGGCTAATATATTTATTTTATTACAGCTAAAAACCTATTGTGGCTAATTTAAACTATTTAGTAATAAAAATGCAACAATTATAACTAATATGTATTTTTTGTTTTATTTTATATATAATGTAACTATTTGTTAACTATTTGCCACAATTAATTTTAGCTACAAAGTAATATCATAGCTAATAGATATAATAGCTATAAATTTAATTTTTTTGTAACAATTACTACCATTGTAGTCACAACACATTAATATTATAGGTAATAATTTTAATAGCCACAAAGCTAATATGATTGTAGTAATAATTATTTTATTAGCTACAGTTTATTAGTCATTATAAAAAATTTATGGCAGAAACATAAAAATATTAGTAATTTAATTATGTTTGTCATAACTATTACTAAATCATTAGCCACAACATCGTAGCTAAATGAATTGTATGAGTACTATGATATTTAAGTTATAATTATCAAAGAGTCATGAAATTAGCAATCAAATTAGCCACAATTATATAACTACGATAGAATACTATAACTAATAAAATAATTTTGTATTTTAGACTTAGGTTTAGTAATTGAAAAGAACGGCGACAAAAGTTGTGCTAACTTGGGCACACTTATTGGTACAATGGAAAAAATATTTGGGAACACTTGAAATTTTTTTTTTGTTCTTTGCTTAATTGGTCCCACTTTAATTAGAGTCTGCTAATCTAACCTTATTACTATTAGTAATATATTTTACTTAAGATATTCAATATATATAATAGAATAATTAAACTTCATTTTGTAGAAAATATGTTTCATTTTTTATGAAATATAACATTTTGACTGTAACGACCCGGAAACCGATACCCCTTTGTAACGGCCCGAACCGCCACCGGCGCTAGGATCCAGATCGGCTTAAGGCCGCCGGGACCCGTAGCAAGCCAAACATACCTCCTATCACCTGGTCAAATCCCATACATGATCAAAACTATAACATAAAAACTGAAACATATGATGTATAGATCGAGCTTGACCTGTATGCAACATAACTGAAAACATAAAGAACCCCCCTACTAGAGCTCTCAAAAACTCTAGCTGGGTCTACATAACATACATCAAGCTGGTATCACATCCAAAGAACTAGAACCTAACCTGTGCATGATTCAAAACCACAAACATAAGACCTCCACTAGGGTCCTCCTCAAACATTAGCGTGGTAAACAACACATGCCACCAGTTTAATTCAAACATAACTCAACATCTAAACCATTACATACATCATGTATTAAACAGGGACCAACCAAGTCTTAGGGCCAAGCACAGTACTAATCCATAAACATAATTCTACTAACTTTACATTACATTATCTCAGTTTACATTACATCAATTTGCAATATATGTCCACACTAAAACACTAATCTAATACTAAAGCAAACCCTTAACTCTTGAGACTTCCCAATCGACCTCAAACCTGCAACACTGGGGTTAGGGGAGAGGGGTGAGCTAAAGAGCCCAGTGAGTAGAAACAAAGAAAACAGTTCATTAATTACATGCTTTCATGAAATGCGTCACAGCACAAACAAATCATATCACGGATTGGACCCAACCACAAACATTCCTTCCAGTCTCAGTATGCCCGGCTCGGCCGGGTCTTACAACCTTCGTATGCCTAGCCCGACCAAGTCTTACAACAACTGTATGTGTATGCCTGGCCCGGCCAGGTCTTACAACATCTATAGGGCTAGTGGGGTCGCCTTGGTCCATCCACATCATCATATTCATCATAATATGCAATGCGCCATATTCGTGAAACTAGTGCAATCAACCTACTATAATCATCATGATGCATGAACATGCTTTAGGCATTTGATTTCTTGAAAATAAAATATTAAGTTTAGTTCTACTCACCTCTGGCAGACGCTGAACTGACTCTGCAACTGCTAACACTGATGGCCTCCTCGGTCCCTCGGGTCCGATCCTACACAGGTGGACTCGAATGAGGTGCCAAACACACTCTAAACAACTCATAAACAACTACCCAAAAACCCCTCTAAACATCACTTAAACATGCATAGAGGAGCATAAACTTCCAACATATCATCACATAACATACAATGGGCATAAAATCCACATAGACCCTAACATGCATATCTACCCATACTCAACCATCAAAACCTCTTAAAATTCACTTAAAACTTCATGAAACGTAAGCAAAAGCATAGATCCACACTTACCTCTTGAAGATCGAGGGTTTGTGCGAGCTCTAACTTGGAGATGGGAGAAACTAACTCCTTGGGTCCCCAAGTTCCCAAAACTTGATCTAAGCTTGAAAACTCTTCAAACAACCATGGAACTCATAAAAACATGAAGGAAATGAAGAAAAACATGAAAACGGCCATGGGAGGATAAAAACTCACCTGAGCTCGAGAATGGGGAGAAAACTCACCCATTTCCGATCTGAGGGCTCTTTATAGGTGGCCTGGTCAAAGACCTTCGGCAGCCTAACGTACCCCCTAAACTCATGCATGTTCGGCGGCCGAACTTGAGGTTCGGCGGCCGAACCTTGGCTCGTTCAAACAAGACTTTCGGAGGCCAAAAGCGTTCCCGAAACTTACCCATGTTCGGCGGCCGAACTTCACTTTCGGCGGCCGAACCTGGCAAATGCCTCCTTGGCCTATTCTTTTCAAAACTCAATTCTTTTTCATTTAAAACCATGAAATCAGTAAAAACATTTTAGAAAATACATTTTACCCCTCTAGAAGCCTCTAACATCTTCAGAAATTCCAGATTCCAACGGAGATTCCGCCGGAAAGTAGGGATTCTGATGCCAGAATCTAGCCGGGTATTACATTCTTCCCCCCTTTAAGAACATTCATCCCCGAATGTTCCACAAACAAACAGGCATTGTAATACCCGGCTTGTTCAGGCGTCGGAATTCTCACCGTCCGGTGGAATTTCGGATGTCGGAGTTGCCAGTAAAGGTTTAGCAAAAAGGATTTTAAGTTTTGAAGAGAAAACGGCGAAGGAGACAAAATGCAGTTTCGGCCGCCGAAGGTGATGTTCGGCCGCCGAAAGTGCTTGAGGTTCGGCTTCCGAAAGAAAAGTTCGGCTTCCGAACAGTGCATGGTTCGCCTGCATGTTTGGCCGCCGAACGTGGTTGACCAGCTCCTCTATAAAAGCCACGTCGGGCGGTGGAAGAGGAAAGTTTTCTCCCTCTTCCCATCCAAGGTGAGCTTATGTCCTCCTTGGCATGATTTCTTAGTTTTTCATGATTCTTCAAAGTTTTAGTAAGCTTTAACTTGATTTTGAAGGTTTTGAGTAAAAAGAGCTAGTTGAGGAGTTTGAAGCTTTTGGAAGTGTTTTCTCCACGTTTTGAAGTTGAGGTCACACCAACTCACGAGGTAAGGGTTGATCTCTACGTTTTAAGATGTTTTAAGCATGTTTTATGGATAGTTTTAGGAGTTTTATGGGAAGAAAGGGTTAGATGAGCATGGGTGTGCATGGGAGGGTTTTAGGGACCCTTTGTGCACTATGTGTTTATATGTTATTGTTGTTAGAGTTTAAGAGTGTTTTAGGCCTCTTTGGGTATGTTTAGAGGTCTATGCATGTCTTGAGGAGGTTTTATGCATGTTGGGTATGTGAGGAAGGGTTGAGGAGAGGTGTTGGTGCATGAACTGGGTTCTGGAAGAACTCAGGTTCGGCCGCCGAAGTGAGTTTCGGCCGCCGAATGCCTTGTGGAGGTGGCTTCGGCTGCCGAAGGCTGCTTCCGGAAGCTGGACTTTCGGATCTGTCATGCACATTCGGCTGCCGAAGGTGCACCCGAAGGAGAGATAATAGGACTTTCGGCCGCCGAAAGTAGAGGTTCGGCCGCCGAAAATAGGCGAGTTTCGTCTCTGGAGGAGACTTTCGGCCGCCGAAAGTGCCGCCGAAGGTGCTCTGTTTTGCCTTCCTTTGCATGATTTTTCATGCATGTTTATGAGGCTTTAGAGGGGTTTTGGGAAGGTGTTTTAGAGTTATGCTAGAGATGTTTAACACCTCATAAGAGTCCTTTTGTGTAGGATTTGAGCAGAGAAGAGGTGTTTAGCTACAGTACAAAGTTGGCCCAAGTAGTAGAGCAGAGGCTTCAGGTGAGTGGAACTAACTATGCATCTTTTTAAAAATGTTGTTTAAAGATTATAATGATATGAGCATGAGACACGCATCATGAATGCCATGAGATACTAGGTTGCTTGCATTAGAATTCACGAAGGTGTTGCATTACATAATTTGTTGAGTATGTGGATGACTGTTGAGTGATCCTGTAGCCCTCAAAATGGTATGTTATGACATGACATGAAAAGAAGTAAAGAGTCAAGTATGATGAGTATGAACAGGGAGGCCTAACCGCCCCTGTTATTGAGTCAGTATAGTCAGGAGGCCTGATCGCCCTGACAAAACGTTTTTAGAAGCCAGTCAGGAGGCCTAATCGCCCTGACAAAATGTTTTCAGGAATCAGTCAGGAGGCCTAATTGCCCTGACAAAACGTTTTCAGGAAAGCAGTTTTCATGAGCCAGTCAGGAGGCCTAATCGCCCTGACAAAATGTTTTCAGGAAGTTAGTCATGAGGCCTAATCGCCCTGACAAAATGTTTTCATGAGCTAGTCAGGAGGCCTAATCGCCCTGACAAAACGTTTTCAGAAATCAGTCAGGAGGCCTAATCGCCCTGACAAATCTGTTTTCAGAAAGTTAAGTACAAAAGAAATTTTACAAGTGAGTCAGTTAGGAAGAGGGCTATAGGTGACAACTTCTTCCTTGATGTGTATTATTGTAATGTGAAGTATGACATAAGAGCATGTGTTTTAATGAATGGTTTTTATGGATTCCACTCACTTGGCTTTAGAAGCTCATCCCTCTCCCCTATTCCCAATTTTGCAGGGCCAGTTATAGTGATGGATGATAGGAAAGAGCTATGAGAAGTTAAAGATGGTAGAGACTAAAGTAAGGAAGAGTTATATTTGAGATGTAATGGAATAGATGGTGTTGTAAGTGATGATATGTTATGATTGTATGCATGTATAGTATAGTTGTGGACATGAGAATGTATGGACATGAGATGTATGAATGTAAAGTGATAAAGTAAAGCTATGAAGAGTATATGCAATATGGTTTAGAGATGTGCTATGCCTCATGTATAGAGTTATGTTTTGTCTATGGTTGGCTAATCCTAGAAGTTGTACATGATCATGAGTTTTGGAAGCAAAGTTTGTATGATGTATGAAATGTATTACAGAGGTTTTGATGGCCAAGCTTAATAAGTAAGAGCATGCATGGGTTAAGCTTGGAAAAAATGAAAGAAAAGTTTTCAGTCACAGTCCCTCGGGGTTACCCTGGGGTATTTAAAGGTAAAAGTTTTATAAACCGTTGATCATGTAGGGGATTAGACCAGATGTATAGAAGAGATGTCAGGCTTACTACGGGTCTAGGCGGCCTTAAGCCGATCTGGATCCTAGTGCCGAACAGTTTGGAACCGTTACGGAAGGGTACCGGTTTCCGGGCTGTTACAGGCATCTCAAAACATAGCATCAAACATACATAAACAAGCAAGCAAACAAGCAAGCAAAACCTAAAACCTCTCTCTAAAGAGAGACACAGGTACTGCTGGAGTACAAACTCCCGGGTCTCCTCGGCCCTCACTACCAACCAGTGGTGATTTCCACAAACCTTTCACCATCGGGACTTCCTTGTTCCTCAGCCTCTTAACTTGTGTGTCAATGATCCGCACTAGCTACTCAGCATAGGTGAGACCTCCTGCGATCTCCACCTCTGGTTCTTTAAAAACCTCACTTGGATCTGACACGAGCTTCCATAACATGGAACATGGGAATCCGAATGGATTTTCTCCATAGGAAACCACCCTCTCCATTGGAGACATCATAAGCAATACCCAACCTTCTCCTGAATTCAACACGCTTCCACTGCGCTTCTCTGATCCTTACTCTTTTCTATTCATCTTCTCTACTAAACTGACTTCTTCTCATTGCTAACCCAAAACTAACTCTAACTCTCACAGGTAGTACCCGAATTTCAGATCTATCTAGGAAAACAACCAGCTCCTGCTAGCCGATCCGATAGATCATCAATCCTGCATGGGAATACCTGCCCTTGGTAGTGACCTTGGTCAACTGCTTACAGTCGTTACAAAGTCTCAAGGATCCATCCTTCTTTTCCCACAACCATACTGGAGTAATCCAGGGTGAGGTACTAGGTCGAATAAAACCCTTATCTACCAAGTCCCGCCCTTACTCTGACTACTACTTCTCTCTATGCAGGCGCCATCCTGTAGGGGAGAATAGAAATGGTCCTGGGTCCAGACGCCACTCCTATGCTCAACTCCATTTCCCTAACAGATGGTGAACCTGTCAACTCGTCTGGGAAGACATCTAAGAACTCTCTAACTATTAACAATGAGGCTGGTTCCCTGACCCAACTACTAAACTCTCAATAAGAGCTTGAACCCTCTGACAACCCCTCCTACGCACCCTACGAACCTGACAGGCTGACAACAAACCTCGAGGCATCCCTACTGTGTTCCCTCAGAAGACTACCTCTGATCCATCCTGTCCTCAGAATTTGACTACCTTGTCTCGGCAGATCAAGATAGCACTACGAGTAGAAAACCAATCCATCCCTCGATTAACGTCCAGACAATCAAGTCTATGACCTTAAAGTCGAGTAAAAGGCATCTACCCCCAACTGACACTGAATTGGACCGGCAGACTGACTTTGCCACAGATGGATCACACTCGGGTCCACTGACCCAAAGAGAACACTCTAGCCCAGAAGCTATCAACTCAACCTCTCGACGGCTCCTAGAGCAACTAAAGAAAGAGAACTTCCAGGGTTCATAAAAACATACACAT
The DNA here is from genome assembly GCF_001659605.2 of Manihot esculenta. Classification (NCBI taxonomy): domain Eukaryota; kingdom Viridiplantae; phylum Streptophyta; class Magnoliopsida; order Malpighiales; family Euphorbiaceae; genus Manihot; species Manihot esculenta. Next base: position 20,461,525 of record NC_035178.2, on the reverse strand, counting down.
CAGAACATTCAAGAGTGAGCATACCTGGCACCACTGTGTTCGATGTGTCTGCCTCCTGCTGAGCTTGGGTGAAGATCCGAGCTGCAGCTGACGGACCTTCTCCACGGGAACCTACTGAAGAAGAGGCCAACCCTCTTTCTCTGCCTCGACCACCAACCTGAAACATGGCTGAAGCTGCTGGCTGAGCCGCTCTACCTGCATCTGTCCGCTGGGACTGAGCCAACAAGGGCGCAGTAGGACACTCACGTGCTATGTGCCCCTCCTGTCCGCACCTGTAACATAGATTAGTCCCATAACGGCAGACTCCCTTGTGTGGCCTTCCACACCTCATGTAGCTTGAACTGCCTGAGCCAGAGCTTGAGCCACCAAAACCCAGACTAGCCTTCAATCGATTCCACAACTTGCTCTTCTTTGACCTTCTCAGGCCTCTGTTCCCCTTTTTAGTGGTGTTTCCCCACCTTTTATCTCTTGAGGCAGCTGTACTCAGAGTGGAGGGATCAATCCCCCCCGAACTTGAGATCCTGGAATCCTGAGTCTGAGCATCCTCCTGAGAATCTCCCATGCCTTCCTCTGGCACTCTGATTCCCAAACTGACATCCCTTTTCTGAACATCCATCTCCACTTCCCTCATACTAGCTGACATTCTTCTTGGAGCCATTCCTTCTCTGCTTACATCAAAAGACCTTCTAGGGTCCCTTGATGTTCTCCATCTGCTAACTCCCCACGACTGCGCTCTTGGCAGAGCAGAGGGAAAGGTATCCATACCTTCCCTCTCAGATGGAACTCTAGTCGACTCCACAGATCGACGAGTACCTCGCATTCTGGCTCCTCTGAAGAACAACACACAAGCATGCAAACAATCATTAGCATCATACGGTTTACATGGAAACACATGAACCTGCAACACATACATAGCATACATAGCATAACATCATACATAACATTAATGCACATGCATAAAATCATGGCATTTCACATCATCAATCAAGACAGGACTCAACATCCTATCCTAGTGCACATGATTTTTCCTACTGTGCTTGCCCTTCTATGACCTCTAAACCAACCTCTTTCCGATGTGCAACACACCGTACTCTTGAGGCCCAAAGCTCTGATACCACTCTGTAATGACCCGGAAACCGATACCCCTCTGTAACGGCCCGAACCGCCACCGGCGCTAGGATCCAAATCGGCTTAAGGCCGCCGGGACCTGTAGCAAGCCAAACATACCTCCTATCACCAGGTCAAATCCCATACATGATCAAAATTATAACATAAAAACTGAAACATATGATGTATAGACCGAGCTTGACCTGTATGCAACATAACTGAAAACATAAAGAACCCCCTACTAGAGCCCTCAAAAACTCTAGCTGGGTCAACATAACATACATCAAGCTGGGATCACATCCAAAGAACTAGAACCTAACCTGTGCATGCATCAAAACCACAAACATAAGACCTCCACTAGGGTTCTCCTCAAACATTAGCATGGTAAACAACACATGCCACCAGTTTAGTTCAAACATAACTCAACATCTAAACCATTACATACATCATGTATTAAACAGGGACCAACCAAGTCTTAGGGCCAAGCACAGTACTAATCCATAAACATAATTCTACTAACTTTACATTACATTATCTCAGTTTACATTACATCAATTTGCAATACATGTCCACACTAAAACACTAATCTAATACTAAAGCAAAGCCTTAAATCTTGAGACTTCCCGATCGACCTCAAACCTGCAACATTGGGGTTAGGGGAGAGGGGTGAGCTAAAGAGCCCAGTGAGTAGAAACAAAGAAAACAGTTCATTAATTACATGCTTTCATGAAATGCGTCACAGCACAAACAAATCATATCACGGATTGGACCCAACCACCAACATTCCTTCTAGTCTCAGTATGCCCGGCTCGGCCGGGTCTTACAACCTTTGTATGCCTGGCCCGGCCAGGTCTTACAACAACTCTAGGGCTAGTGGGGTCGCCTTGGTCCATCCACATCATCATATTCATCATAATATGCAATGCGCCATATTCGTGAAACTAGTGCAATCAACCTACTATAATCATCATGATGCATGAACATGCTTTAGGCATTTGATTTCTTGAAAATAAAAGATTAAGTTTAGTTCTACTCACCTCTGGCAGACGCTGAACTGACTTTGCAACTGCTAACACTGATGGCCTCCTCGGTCCCTTGGGTCTGATCCTACACAGGTGGACTCGAATGAGGTGCCAAACACACTCTAAACAACTCATAAACAACTACCCAAAAACCCCTCTAAACATCACTTAAACATGCATAGAGGAGCATAAACTTCCAACATATCATCACATAACATACAATGGGCATAAAATCCACATAGACCCTAACATGCATATCTACCCATACTCAACCATCAAAACCTCTTAAAATTCACTTAAAACTTCATGAAACGTAAGAAAAAGCATAAATCCACACTTACCTCTTGAAGATCGAGGGTTTGTGCGAGCTCTAACTTGGAGATGGGAGAAACTAACTCCTTGGGTCTCCAAGTTCCCAAAACTTGATCTAAGCTTGAAAACTCTTCAAACAACCATGGAACTCATAAAAACATGAAGGAAATGAAGAAAAACATGAAAACGGCCATAGGAGGACAAAAATTCATCTGAGCTCGAGAATGGGGAGAAAACTCGTCCATTTCCGATCTGAGGGCTCTTTATAGGTGGCCTGGTCAAAGACCTTCGGCAGCCTAACGTGCCCCCTAAACTCATGATGTTCGGCGGCCGAACCTTGGCTCGTTCAAACAAGACTTTCGGAGGCAAAAAGCGTTCCCGAAACTTACCCATGTTCGGCGGCCGAACTTCACTTTCGGCGGCCGAACCTGGCAAATGCCTCCTTGGCCTATTCTTTTCAAAACTCAATTCTTTTTCATTTAAAACCATGAAATCAGTAAAAACATTTTAGAAAACACATTTTACCCCTCTAGAAGCCTCTGGCATCTTCAGAAATTCCAGATTCCAACGGAGATTCCGCCGGAAAGTAGGGATTCCGATGCCGGAATCTAGCCGGGTATTACATTGACTATATAATAATAATAATAATAATAATAATAATAATAATAATAATAATAATAATAATAATAATAATAATAATAATAATAATAATAATAATAATAATAATAATAATAATAATAATAAAGCTAAGTTTATTAAATACTAATTAAAAATTAAAAGCTTTCATCGAATTTCATTAGGTGGCTGGAAAATTAGCCTCTGTTGAAGCCAATATTGTAGCCATATTCTCTCTATTGTGCTTTAATGCTATCAATTCCATATGAGTTTCAACGACGCTAGATAACCATTATTACAAATAAAAATCAGAAAAAATTTGAAAAATGAAAATGAAAAAGAAAAACAAAACTAAAAATGCTAGAAGAAAATCGAAAGCAAGTAATTTCACACATCATTAATGAAAGTTAGTCTTAATTCTATAGAATTATTGTATTTTTTTCAGACTTGAATATAGTCGGTTTTTTCAGACTTCAATACTAGTTCTTCTATGATTCTCGATTTTAAATCGGTTCTTCATGAACCTTACTCTATCAAATAATTATATCTTAGAAAATTTATCTCTTAATTGAAACCATATACATAATTATATTTTCTAGTTCCGATTCTTCTCTTAGAGCTGAGACCAGAATTAAAACCTAAACCTGAACCATGGAAATATAATTGGAACCAATACTAGAATTAGCAAAAAAATTGGTATCAATTTCTTAATTTCCAGGAATCGTTTTTTTTTATCTAGTACTGCTTTCTTCTAGGAATCAGTTTCAGAATCGGTACTACACACCCTTAGTAACATGAACTTTACATTGCCATATGCTTAAAGGTGAGCATTTTATAACCATCACCATGACCAATTAACAAATTTAGAAATTATGGTAATTGAAAATTTCTTACAAAATTACTAATTACTGAACATAATTACTAATCGGTAACCAAAAAACCAAAATTCTTTATCCACAATATATAAATTAAATTTATACCAAAATTATTCCAAATTTTTAATCAACGATTTAATAACTTTAGGGTCTTATTCCATCAAAAAACACAATTATGCCAAATTTGGCACACTTAATATTTTTTTTTTTTACATACTTGAATTTTTTTTACCTACATATTTGTATTTTGCGTATAAATTAATTTTGAAGTTTTTTTTTTTTTGAAAATAAATTTATTTTGATGTTAAAAATACAGCTCTACAAAGGTGTGGTCATGATTTTTTTTCTTTTAAAAAAAAATTCATAGCGTTGATTTTGAATCTGCTTAAACAAATTAAAATTATTTTATTTTTCTTATTTAATTAAAAATATAAAATATTTTAATTACAAAAAAATAAAAATAAATAATATTATATTAATTAATAAAGGGAACCCTATCAATTAGTGGCGGCAATATAATGATAAGCTTGCTAATATATATATTTTTGGCTTGGGGGGAATGAAAATCTTAAAATTAAAAATTTCCTCCCTATAGCCCCTACTGCTACCGCTACGAATTCTATATAAATTACCGCTACGAATTCTATATAAATTTTCATTCTCACTCATGATTCATTCAGTTTTCAATTTCTGTCCACTATCAAAAGGAGAAGCTCCCACTATCAAATCCAATCAGGTACGTTTAAAATTACAAAAGCCTTAAAATTAATGTTTCATTGTAATTGTTTTAGGTTAAACACGTGAAAGGCATCTGATATTTACTTTTCATTCGTTTTTCATCTGTTAAAAAGCTTTGATTCACTAGTTTTATATTAATTTATCCTCTAAGTGTAATATTCAATTTTTTCTATGAAACAGAAGCAAACATCATGGCTCGACGATGCAAGTTGCGGAAAGGGAATTCCATCAATATTAACTTGGAAAATGGGACTGAAAATGGGACTGAAAATAATGTTAACCAGAACTTTCAAGAAACTCAAGAGTTACATCTAAATCTAGGCTTCAAATTTTCAAGGTAAATAATATTTATGTGATTTATAAATTTTAAGTTGTTTTCGTAAATAATTAGATGGCTAACTTCAATTTTTTTTTTTAGGGAATACTAGTCAGAAGACAATGAGGTATCATTATGAAGTCCATTTTATATTTTCACCAAATAGAATATATGAAAATGGTAGGTTCATGGAGAAACCTAATTTTGATGTTGATTTCATTTCATTTTTTGATATATTGGATGACTTGAAAAAGGATTGTGGATTTGATGTTATAAAAGGAGATAAATTTTATTACTTGAAGGCTGATAAAGCTCTTAGTGATCTTGATGCATTGATAGAGGTTAAAGATGATACAGATGTGAAAAATATGATGGATAGTTATAAGAGGTTCCCTTCGAAACCCATTGATATATACACTCTATTTCGAGATTATGATATTTTACCAAATGGACTTGGTGACGAGTTACCCGCAGTTACCGTTGATCACACTTCTAATCAACTTCAAAATCCAAATACAACTGCAGCAACAAGTTTACTCATTTAATTTTATTTAAACAATTGATTATGTTTACTTGTTCTATGTACATAAATTCTTGTTATTATATGATTATTATTTTACTTTTATTTTGAAATAGGTTCCAATACAATTAAAAGAAAAACTAGAGGACCAACACGATGCTTGAAAATCACACAATTGGAGAATGGGCAAAAATTGCCAGTAGAATTTGATGAAAATGATCAAGGTATTGGTGATAATGCTACTGCATTTGTTTGGTTTTTAGGACAAACTATTAAAAGTGTGTCGTGTTGTCCATTGCAAGTGAAACAATGGAATAAGATTACCGATGATAAGCTCGACCACATGTGGTCTACCATATTGGTACGAAAATTTATATTAAATTACATCCATTATAAAATGATTATAATTTTTTTAGTTCTATTAAGTATCATAATCTTTGTTTCTTACTTCTTTGCTAAAAGGAAAAGTTCACTTTTGAGTATTCTGATGCAAGAAAGGGAGCAATTTTCGATCATATGAATGCATTATATAGGTATTATAGGCATAAGTTGAAGAAGAAGTACTTTGATTCAAAGGCAACTTATTCACTTCGTCTCCGAAACAAGCCTAAGGATATGGATGTAAAAGATTGGAAGTATTTGGTTAATCTTTGGACAGAAAATGCATTTCAGGTATTAAAAATTCGTTTAAAATTTAATAATTTATTTTATATGAATTCAGTTTCTGTTAGCTAACATAAATTCTGAAAATTTTTCATTGTTTATCTTTTGGAGAGAAGCAACAAAAATAAGACAAATAGATGCAAGCGTTCTATGCCACCATACACGGGGACAAAAAGCTTTGCTCGGCTGAGAGATCATATGGTATGAGTTTGTTTTTATTTTATTAGTATTATAGTGTTTTTTATTAATTAAATGATACATAAATAATCCCTTTTTACTGCTGTCGTTTTGTGGACTATGGCTAGAAAGAAACAAAATAGTATTTGATAATTCTAGTTTAGAGCTTGAGAAAGTTTATGATTTGATCTTTTATGGATCTTTTGTTTGGTTTAAGATGTGCCTAGCTTTCCTTATTCCTTAATCCAAATTCTTTTTAGTAGCTCAGCAATCAAGAACTGGTCAACCTGTAATGGTATAAGCTAGCTGCTTGTTGTTATTCTTTGTATTCTGCTATAACTCTCAAAGTTCTAATAAAAGTTATTTTTATCAAAAAAATAAAAATAAAAATAATGCCTTTTGAAGTTCAGATGATTGTTAGAACTTTTTGATATGCCATTTACTATTTTTTCTATAAATGTCTAATTAGACTCAGACTACCGTTATTAACCTTCATTTCCCACATCAAAACAAATCCCCTTTTTCTTTATGCTCATTAAAGTTAAACATTGCAATTTTTTAGTAGTATTAGATTAGACAGCAAACACCATTAATAACTCACTCATTTAATGGTGGAATTTGACCATGTTTAATATTCTAAATATAGGAATGAATTATGATTGGTCAACCCTATGAGCATCCAAACTTGTAGAGTAAATAATAATCAACAGTATTATGAATTTTAACGCTTGAATTGATATCATTAGCTGTAAAAATGTTAGCTCTTTTATACAAGTTTTGTTTATCTGCAGCATATTTGTAGTTAAGTTGATTGACTCTTTTAAAGAAAGTTTGGTTTTGCTTGAACTCAAATTTTTATTGATATAGATCTATGATAAACTAATACTAATTGTTATATTTATTTGAACAGAAGAAAAAAAATGAAAAAACACATTTTCGCTGAGAGCTTTTTCTTGAATCTAGAAAGAGAAAGCAAGGCAAAGAAATTGATCCAATATCATAAGAAGCCATTGTAATACTTTTTACATATGTTTTATTTATTTGTTATGTATTTTATGCTATATTTTGATTTTTTTAATATCAATAAATATAAATATCTCTATAGGAAAAGTTTCAGCAACTAAAGAAACAATGAGAAGAAGGACAAATTTCACTGGATGATGATGCTATGTTTGCTAATGTACTTGGGCAAAAAAAAATGGTTATGTACGTGCTTATGGTCCTGGAAAAAATATCACGGAATATTTTGGTGCTAGACCTACAAAGATAGAACTACTTAGACAACTTGATACTTCAAGAAGAGAAGTGTAATACCCGGCTAGACTCCGGTATCGGAATTCCTACCGTTCGGTGGAATCTCGGGTGTCGGAGACTTCTAGAAGGGTAAAACTATATTTTTATAAAATGTTTTAATGTAATTTATGTTTTTTAAGCAAGAAAGAAAATGAGTTTTTGCATGAAAATAGCATTGGAGGAAAACTCGGGTTCGGCCGCCGAACATGCATGCGCTTCGAGAGTGCTTTAGGCCCCCGAAGGCATAAGTGAGAGAAGTCCTGGTTCGGCCGCCGAACATGGCATGCATGCGGAGGCACGTTAGGCCCCCGAAAGTGGCCTGGCCAGCCACCTATAAAGGGGTCCCCATGTCCGAACGGGTGAGCTTTTTCTCCCCATTTTCGGCCAAGGTGAGTCTCCGCCGCTCTCATGCCGATCTTGAGTTCTTCCTTCAAATCTTCCATGATTTTTATGAGTTTTCACCTTTGTTTTGAAGATTTTTTAAGCAAATAGCAAGTTTTGGAGCTTGGAGGTTCAAGGAACTCGATCACTCCCATCTCCGAGCTAGGATTGTTTTTCCTCTCGATCTTCAAGAGGTAAGAGCCGATCTTGAGCTCATTATATGTTTTAAACAAGTTTCAAGTTGATTCTTGGGGTAGAAATGCATGCTTAGGTTAGTTGAGCTTTGTTAGGTTTTGTGTTGTGTTTATGGATAATGTAGGTTGCTGAGTTACTTTTGATGTGTTGTAGTTGGGGTTAGGATAGTTTGAAACCCCTAGGAGCTTATGTATGTGTTTATGCATGATTGAAGGTTTTGGGAGGCAAATGTGCATAAGAGCCGAGTTTCTGCCACTTTGGGAGAAACTCAGGTTCGGCAGCCGAAGGGACTTTCAGCCGCCGAAACTGCCTGTGGAGGCAAGCTTTCGGCTGCTGAAGCCTGCCCATGAAAGTGGACTTTTGTCTCTGGAGGGGACTTTCGGCCGCTGAAGGTGTCGCCGAACATGCATGAGTTTCGCCTCTGGAGAGAACCTTCGGCCGCCGAAAGTGCTGCCGAAGGTAAATGACTTTCGGCTCTAGAGGGACTTTCGGCCGCCGAACCTGCCGCCGAAAGTGCCCTGTTCAACCCTCCTTTGCATGAATTCTTTGATTGTTTTGAGGTGTTTTAGGGGGATATTTTTAGAGTCTTGTTCTAGTATGTTTGGTCCCTTATTTGAGCCACCTGTGTAGGTTCGGACCCAAGGAACCGAGGACCCCAGCAGTGAGTCAGCTGCTTCAGTTCATTGTCAGAGTTAGCCTGAGGTGAGTAGAATAAACCTTATTTTTTAAGTTAATGCAAGTTTTAGCATGAATCATGCATCACGAATGCCATGTGATATAATAGGTTGTTACATTAGAATCCACGAATATGTTGCACTGCATCCTTTATTGTGGATGTGGGTGAATGCTGTATGATCCAATTAGTCCCTGAGGAAAGACCAGGACCCCATTCTACGGCCTGGCACGGTATGAAAGACCAGGTGCCCAGATGAGGCCCTGGGGCAATGGTAAGTAATGTTATGATATGACAGGAAGACCAGGACCCCATTCTACAGCCTGGCACGGATATGATGCTGGGACTATTTGGTGACAGGTTCACCCTTGATGTGATATGTCTGTGATATGATGCATTATATGATGGCATATGTTTTAAATGTCTTAGTATTCTGCTCACTGGGCTCTAGTAGCTCACCCCTTTCCCTATATCCCCCAGGTTTGCAGGTACGGGCTAGATCAGGGAATCAAGAAGAGTAAAGTCATGTGATTTGTAATAGTTAGATGTGGACATGATGATTTGTAAAATGATGTAAAGTTATGATCAGTCATGTTATGTAATATTGATATTGAGGATTAGAATTGTGCTTGACCATAGTATGTTTGGATAATCCCATGTATGTACATGATCTATGTTTTATGATGTTTATGTTCAACCAAGCTTGATGTTTAATGAGATACCCCATTGGAGCATGTGATGAGACTCCAGTGTGTGGTTTATGTTTATGTTTATGTGCATGCACAGGTTGAGCTTGGTAAAAGAAAAGAAAAAGTTCTCATGTTTATGTATATGTGTGATCATGTATGGGATTTGACAGGGATTCAGGATGTATGTTTGGCTTGCTACGGGTCCCGGCGACCTTATGTCGATCTAGATCCTAGCGCCGGTAGCGGTCCGGTTTTCGGGTCGTTACAGAGTGGTATCAGAGCCCTAGGTTCATATGATCGGAATTATAGTGTGTCGGGCTCATAGGTGTCATAGAAGGTCAAGCACAATAGGATGATCATGTCCACTAGGATAGGATAAAGAGTCCTGTCTTGAATGATGATGTGAAATGCCATGATTATATGCATGTGCATTAATGTTATGCTATGATATGTGATGTATGTGATGCGGGTTCATGTATTTGCACATGAACCATTTAATGCTAATGTTCTATGTGATGTGTGCTGTTTTTCAGTAAACAGGATGAGAGGAACTCATCGATCTGCACGATTGACTGGAGTACCACCCCAAGACGAGGGCACTGATGCCCGTCCTCCTGCATTTCCTAGGGCAATGTCAAGTAGGTCCAGCAGAGAAAGAGCAGTAAGAGACCCTAGAAGGTCTTTGGATCTGGGTAGAAGCATATCAGTGAGGGGAACAGTGCAAGGGGATATGTCAGAGGATGTGGGGGATCAGATGGATGTGGATCAGAGGAGGGATGGCAGTCTCGGAGTAAGTATGTCGGAAGAGGGAATGGGAGAGTTCCAAGGAGGCACTCAGGCCTCGGGATTTGTTCAGCCACCTTACTACCCACCCTTTTCGCATAATCCCGGGTATTCGATGGGAGGTACATCGGATTACCCCAGTTTTAACCCTTATCACTCTCAGATGCCATACCCACCTTTCTACCCACCGTACTCACAGTACCCTATGTACCCACCCCCACCCAACCATCCAGGTACGGCAAACCCTACCCCAGGGGATGCTGCACCTCCTCCACCACCAGCAGCACCTACTGTCCCAGAAACCCAAATGCCTAAACCTAGCTCATCTGGGGGGAGCAAGGTCAAGATGACCGATTATATGAAGCTGGGTGCTCCCCAGTTTGAAACCGGTGATGACCCGTTTGTGTACCTTAAGAGGGTCAAGACAATTACAGATGAGATAGGAGCTGATGACAGTAGAGTCATTCAGATGGCTAGGTTCACACTAAAATGCAAGAAGGCCCGAGAGTGGTTTAAGAACTATGTGAACCCGAGGTTGGACAACCTATCATGGGAGGAGTTTGCAAATGAGTTTGCAGGATGGGCTTTCCCTGACAATTCAAGAGAATTGAAGATGATTGAGTTCGAGCAGCTGAGGCAAACGGATGAGATGAGTGTGGATGAGTATACAGACAGATTCTTGGAGCTGTTGCCGTTTGCTGGGCAGAATCTGGATACAGATCAGAAAAAGTCAAGGAGGTATATCATGAAGCTCCATTCCAGGTATTCCTCCTTGATTCAGTTAGCAGAGAGGGAGAGTTTCCATACCATAGTGGATATGGCTCGGAGGATGGAGGCTAGTGCAATAATCGAGGGGAAAGTCAAGCAGTCAGTGGCACAGCCTTCTGGTTCCAAGACCCCAGGTGGGTGAAAGTTAGACCCTTCTTCTCTGAGTTCAGGCAGTAAGAGATGGGGTAAAGCCAAGCCTAAGAAGAACAAGTTCTGGAGCAAGATCAAGTCAGGTCTGGGATTAGGAAGTGGCTCAAGCTCTGGTGTAGATAATGCAGTATGCAAGAAGTGTGGGAAGCCGCACAAAGGAGTATGTCTGGTTGGGACGACAGCCTGCTTCAGATGTGGGCAGGAGGGACACATGGCTCGGGAGTGTCCTAGGGCAGCTTTTGTGGCACAGACTCAGCAGACAGCTTCAGGTAGTGTGGCACAGCCAGTAGCTCCAGCCGTGACTCAGGCTAGTGGCAGAGGCAGAGGGAGAGGGGCAGCCTCTTCTTCAGTGGGTTTCAGGGGTGAGGGTCCATCAGCTCCGGCACGGATTTTCACTATGACTCAGCAGGAGGCAAACACATCCAAAACCGTGGTGTCAGGTAATCTCATCATTGGTTGTTCCGATGTATATGCATTATTGGACCCTGGTGCATCTCATTCTTTCATTGCTCCGAGGGCCGTCGAGAGGTTGGGATTGATGGTCTCTGGGTTAGAGTGTCCCTTATGGGTCAGTGGACCCAAGTGTGACCCGTCAGTGGCAGAGTCAGTCTGCCAGTGTAGTCCAGTTTTTGTGGAGGGAAGATGCCTGTCCACCGACCTTGTGGTTCTAGATTTGACAGATTTTGACGTCATTCTAGGGATGGACTAGTTATCTACCCATGGTGCTACCTTGGATTGCAGAGACAAGGTAGTCAGGTTCAGATGTCAGGATGGGTCAGAGGTTGTCTTCAGAGAAGACAGGAAGGGTACACCTAGAGGTTTGATATCAGCCCTACAGGCTCGTAGGCTCCTCAGGAGGGGTTGTCAGGGTTTTCTAGCTCATGTGAGAGAGCTGGATAGTCATGTCAGAGAGCCCGCCTCGGTGCCAGTGGTCAGAGAGTTTTTAGATGTGTTCCCAGATAAGCTGCCAGGTTTACCGCCTGCTAGGGAGATAGAGTTCGAAATTGAATTGATGCCTGGAACTAGACCGATCTCTATCCCTCCCTACAGGATGGCACCAGCAGAATTGAAGGAGCTTAAGGAGCAGTTGCAAGAGTTGGTAGATAGAGGATTCATCCGACCGAGTACCTCACCTTGGGGTGCTCCAGTGCTATTTGTGAAAAAGAAGGATGGATCTCTCAGACTTTGTATCAACTACAGGCAGTTGAACAAGGTCACTACCAAGAATAAGTACCCGTTGCCAAGGATCGACGATCTATTCGACCAGCTAGCAGGAGCAGGTTGTTTCTCCAAGATAGATCTGAGATCAGGGTACCATCAGCTGAGGATAAGGGAAGAGGATGTACCGAAGACAACCTTCAGGACTAGATATGGACATTTTGAGTTCCTTGTGATGCTGTTTGGGTTAACCAACGCCCCTGCAGCATTCATGGATCTCATGAACAGGGTTTTCAGTCAGTACCTGGATCACTTTGTTATTGTCTTCATAGATGATATCTTAGTGTACTCCAGGAATGTAGAGGAGCATGCCCATCATCTGAGGTTAGTTCTGCAGACTTTGAGGGAACACGGCTTGTATGCCAAGTTCTCCAAATGTGAGTTCTGGCTGAGGAGCATATCATTCTTGGGGCATGTTGTGTCAGAAAATGGGATTGAAGTGGACCCCAAGAAGGTAGAAGCTGTGGCTAACTGGCCTAGACCCACTTCAGTGGCAGAGATCAGGAGTTTCTTGGATTTGGCAGGTTACTACAGGAGGTTCATTCAGAACTTCTCTAAAATTGCAGCTCCTTTGACCAGATTAACCAGGAAGAATCAGAAGTTTGTGTGGACCGACCAGTGCGAAGAGAGTTTTGAAGAGCTTAAGACGAGGTTAACGTCAGCACCGGTGTTAGCTTTGCCTAACAGTCAGGAGAATTTCACAGTGTTATGTGATGCATCCTGAGTTGGATTGGGTTATGTGCTAATGCAGAATGAAAGGGTGATTGCTTATGCTTCTAGGCAGCTGAAGAAGCACGAGTTGAATTACCCTACACATGACCTAGAGATGGCAGCGGTAATCTTTGCACTCAAGATGTGGAGGCATTACCTTTATGGGGTAAAATTTGAGATCTTCACATATCATAAAAGCCTGCAGTACATCCTGAGTCAGAGAGATTTGAATTTGAGGCAGAGAAGATGGGTAGAACTGCTCAGTGACTATGATTGCAAGATCCAGTACCATCCGGGTAAGGCGAATGTGGTGGCAGACGCCCTAAGCCGGAAGTCACTAGGCAGCTTATCCCACATCACGGCTGAGAGGAGACCGGTGGTGAAAGAGTTCTACAAGCTCATTGAAGAAGGTCTACAGCTAGAGTTGTCTGGTACAGGTGCTTTGATAGCCCAGATGAGAGTGACACCTGTGTTCCTGGAGCAAGTAGCTCAAAAACAGCATGAGGACCCAGAGTTAGTGAAGATTGTCAGGACTGTTCAGTCAGGCAAGGATAGTGAGTTCAGATTCAATAGCAAGGGGATCCTCCGCTTTGGGAGCAGACTATGTGTACCAGATGACATAGGGCTAAAGGGAGACATTATGAGAGAGTCTCATAATGCCAGATACAGTATTCACCCTGGAGCCACCAAGATGTATCAAGATCTAAAGAAGGTTTATTGGTGGCCCGCTATGAAAAGAGAAGTGGCACAGTTTGTGTCAGCCTGCGAAGTGTGTCAGAGGGTGAAGCTGGAACATCAGAAGCCGGCTGGAATGCTTAACCCACTACCTATTCCATAGTAGAAATAGGAGAATATAGCTATGGACTTCGTAGTGGGGTTACCGGCAGCATCCAACAGGTTAGACTCCATATGGGTGATTGTGGACAGACTGACCAAATCTGCTCACTTCATCCCTGTCAGGAGCAACTACCCAGTGGATAAGTTAGCACAGGCGTATGTGGATGAAGTGGTAAGGCTGCATGGGGTTCCTGTTTCGATAGTGTCTGATAGAGGGCCCCAGTTCACCTCTAGGTTTTGGCGGAGTCTGCAGAGTGCTATGGGTACCAGGTTGGATTTCAGTACTGCCTTCCATCCCCAGACAGACGGACAGTCAGAGAGGACCATCCAGACTATAGAAGATATGCTCAGAATGTGTGTGCTAGATTTTGGCGGTTCTTGGAGGTAGCATATACCCTTGGTGGAGTTTGCCTACAATAACAGCTATCATGCTACTATAGGGATGGCTCCATATGAAGCTTTATATGGGAGGAAGTGCAGATCACCTGTTTGCTGGGAAGAAGTGGGGGAAAAGGGCTTGGCAAGCCCTGAGCTTGTTGAGATCACCAGCAGGGTGGTACCCATTATCAGAGAGAGGATCAGAACTGCCGTGAGCAGACAGAAGAGCTATGCAGACATCCGCAGGAGGCAGGTAGAATTTCAGGAGGGAGATCTGGTATTGCTCAAGGTGTCTTCTATGAAAGGAGTGGTTCGTTTTGGGAAGAAAGGTAAGCTAGCCCCACTATACATCAGACCCTTTGAAATCTTGCAGAAGATTGGGAATGTGTCGTACAAGCTGGATTTACCTGCTTCAATGGAAAGAATCCATCCGGTTTTCCATGTTTCCATGTTGAGGAAGTTCGTGTCAGATCCGGGCAAGGTTCTTAGTGAGCCTGATGTGGAGATCCAAGAAGATCTTACCTACGTTGAGCAGCTAGAGCGGATTCTTGACACCCAGATCAGGAAGTTGAGAAACAAGGAAATCCCGATGGTGAAAGTCCTTTGGAACCACCACAATATGGAAGAATGCACCTGGGAGACACGGGAGTCCATGCTCCAGCAATACCCTTATCTTTTCTAAGGTTAGTTTCTTGTATGTTTCATGTGTTTTATGTGTATGATGTGTTATATGCCTTGCATGTGCTAGTTGAGGAACATTCAGGGACGAATGTTCTTAAGGGGGGGAGAATATAATACCCGGCTAAACTCCGGTATCGGAATTCCTACCGTCCGGTGGAATCTCAGGTGTCGAAGACTTCTAGAAGGGTAAAACCATGTTTTTATAAAATGTTTTAATGTAATTTATGTTTTTTAAGCAAGAAAGAAAATGAGTTTTTGCATGAAAATAGCATTGGAGGAAAACTCAGGTTCGGCCGCCGAACATGCATGCGCTTCGGGAGTGCTTTAGGCCCCCGAAGGCATAAGTGAGAGAAGTCCAGGTTCGGCCGCCGAACATGGCATGCATGCGGAGGCACATTAGGCCCCCGAAAGTGGCCTGGCCAGCCACCTATAAAGGGGTCCCCATGTCCGAACGGGTGAGCTTTTTCTCCCCATTTTCGGCCAACGTGAGTCTCTGCCACTCTCATGCCGATCTTGAGTTCTTCCTTCAAATCTTCCATGATTTTTATGAGTATTCACCTTTGTTTTGAAGATTTTTTAAGCAAATAGCAAGTTTTGGAGCTTGGAGGTTCAAGGAACTCGATCTCTCCCATCTCCGAGCTAGGATCGTTTTTCCTCTCGATCTTCAAGAGGTAAGAGCCGATCTTGAGCTCATTATATGTTTTAAACAAGTTTCAAGTTGATTCTTGGGGTAGAAATGCATGCATAGGTTAGTTGAGCTTTGTTAGGTTTTGTGTTGTGTTTATGGATAATGTAGGTTGCTGAGTTGCTTTTGATGTGTTGTAGTTGGGGTTTAGGATAGTTTGAAACCCCTAGGAGCTTATGTATGTGTTTATGCATGATTGAAGGTTTTGGGAGGCAAATGTGCATAAGAGCCGAGTTTCTGCCACTTTGGGAGAAACTCAGGTTCGGCAGCCGAAGGGACTTTCGGTCGCCGAACCTGCCTGTGGAGGCAAGCTTTCAGCTGCCGAAGCCTACCCCCGAAAGTGGACTTTCGTCTCTGGAGGGGACTTTCGGCCGCCGAAGGTGCCGCCGAACATGCATGAGTTTCGCCTCTGGAGAGAACCTTCGGCCGCCGAAAGTGCCGCCGAAGGTACATGGCTTTCGGCTCTGGAAGGACTTTCGGCCGCCGAACCTGCCGCCGAAAGTGCCCTGTTCAGCCCTCCTTTGCATGAATTCTTTGATTGTTTTGAGGTGTTTTAGGGGGTTTTTGGGGGATATTTTTAGAGTCTTGTTCTAGTATGTTTGGTCCCTTATTTGAGTCCACCTGTGTAGGTTCAGACCCAAGGAACCGAGGACCCCAGCAGTGAGTCAGCTGCTTCAATTCATTGTCAGAGTTAGCCTGAGGTGAGTAGAATAAACCTTATGTTTTAAGTTAATGCAAGTTTTAGCATGAATCATGCATCACGAATGCCATGTGATATAATAGGTTGTTGCATTAGAATCCATGAATATGTTGCACTGCATTCTTTATTGTGGATGTGGGTGAATGTTGTATGATCCAATTAGTCCCTAAGGAAAGACCAGGACCCCATTCTACGGCCTGGCACGGTATGAAAGACCAGGACCCTATTCTACGGCCTGGCACGGTATGGAACGTGAAGACTAGGTGCCTAGATGAGGCCCTGGGGCAATGGTAAGTAATGTTATGATATGACAGGAAGACCAGGACCCCATTCTATAGCCTGGCACGGATATGATGTTGGGACTATTTGGTGACAGGTTCACCCTTGATGTGATATGTCTGTGATATGATGCATTACATGATGGCATATATTTTAAATGTCTTAGTATTCTGCTCACTGGACTCTAGTAGCTCACCCCTTTCCCTATATCCCCCAGGTTTGCAGGTACGGGCTAGATCAGGGAATCAAGAAGAGTAAAGTCATGTGATTTGTAAAATGATGTAAAGTTATGATCAGTCATGTTATGTAATATTGATATTGAGGATTAGAATTGTGCTTGATCATAGTATGTTTGGATAATCCCATGTATGTACATGATCTATGTTTTATGATGTTTATGTTCAACCAAGCTTGATGTTTGATGAGATACCCCATTGGAGCATGTGATGAGACTCCAGTGTGTGGTTTATGTTTATGTTTATGTGCATGCACAGGTTGAGCTTGGTAAAAGAAAAGAAAAAGTTCTCATGTTTATGTATATGTGTGATCATGTATGGGATTTGACAGGGATTCAGGATGTATGTTTGGCTTGCTACGGGTCCCGGTGACCTTATGTCGATCTGGATCCTAGCGCCGGTAGCGGTCCGGTTTTTGGGTCGTTACAAGAAGCAAACGAGCATGTCCAACAAATTCAAAAAGAAGCAAGTGAACAAGTAAATGATGTTAAGAAGCAAATGGATGAGAAACTTGTAGAGATGAATAGAATATGAGAGTAGAAATTCAAGATGCTTTTGGAGAAAAACAATAATATTGCATCAGTAAGTAATTAAAAACTAAGTCTCATTTTTTTTCTAATATAAAATTTTTTGTAAGCTATATAACTAGTATGAACCTTATCTATTTTATATAATTTTGTTATTAATATTTTCAAATAAAATTTTATACAGCCTATGGAGGATTCCCAAGATGATGAAATTGGAGGATGATTTGCAGTATATTTGAAGTTTTGGATTTTGAAGCAGCCAGCAGCCTTATAATACTACTTTTAGAAAATTTAGATATTAATATTAGTATTAGTATAGTATTATAATTTCAAGTATTTTTAGTGTGATTGCTTTATGACTTAAATTAGTTTATTTTGGATATTAGTTATTTTGGATTAAATTTATTGTTATTTTATAATTGTCATTCTGATTGAGTCTTAATATTAATATATAATTATTTTATAAATTTAAATTTTAGCTAAATTTTTTATATAAATTTTATATTCTATTATAAATTTTACCAAAATTATTAATAGATAAATAACATATGTAATAGTAAATTATAATATAATCCCATTAAATAATAATAAATTAAATAAATATTACATTTTAGCTACAAATAATTAATAGTAGCCGTATGTACTATATTTAGAATAGCTTCTAATTTAATAATTTCGTGGCTTTATTCAATAGTTATAAAATAAAATTAAGTGTAATAATTATACTAGAACTTGTCACTTTCTTATTTTTGTGGCTATAAATTTTATTCTTGCCTTATAATTATTTAAATGTGGCTAATAGTAAATATTTTTTGTCATACAATTAAGTTTATGGCTAATAGTAAATATTTAAATGTGCTTACAAATATTCCATTCTCGTGGCTAATAACTAGCCACAATATTTATTTTTAATGGCAATATTTTTGCTTCATTTAAATAAAAAGTGTGACTATAAATATTTATTTTAGCCACAACACAGGTAAATTCTGTAACTAAACTTTAGTTACGCCACTTCTAGCTACGGCATGTCACGGGAAAAATATGTTGTGGCAAAAGCATCTAGCCACCAAAATTCTATTTTTAGCTACAATTTATTTTGTGACAAGATATGGATAATGTTGTAGTGATTGCATGATTGCAAAATGGCTGAAGGTGAATCAGTTAGTGCTCACCTTGCTAGGCTTGGCTACCCTCTGAGTTTAGAACTCTCCACGGATTTGATCCTACATTCTTTACCTGGCAGTTATTCTCAATTTGTCATGAACTATAACATGAACAATATGGAGAAATCCATTCCTGAGCTGCATGGGATGCTAAAAACAGCTGAGGTGAATGTTAAGAAAAAGCCTACCCAAATTTTGAATGTCAATAAGGGTAAGCCCATGAAAAATAAGGGGAAGCCCAAGTCTAAAGGTGGTAATGGGCCTAAGGGACGAGGCAAGCCTAAATGGCAATCCAAGTCAAAAGTTCCTAAGGAAATAGTTGCTAAGGAAGGAATCTGCTTTGCATTGCAAGAAACCAGGGCATTGGAAGAGAAATTGCAAACTCTTTTTGGATGAGTGTAAGAAAAAGAAGAGTAGTGCCGAAGACAGCGTTTAGGACCAGATATGGGCACTATGAGTTCCTTATGATGCCGTTCGGGCTAACCAATGCCCCTGCAGCATTCATGGACCTCATGAATAGGGTTTTCAGTCAGTATTTGGACCACTTTATTATTGTCTTCATAGATGATATCTTAGTGTATTCCAGAAACGCAGAGGAACATGCCCATCATCTGAGGACAGTTTTGCAGACCCTGAGAGAGCATGGCTTGTATGCCAAGTTCTCCAAATGTGAATTCTGGTTGAGGAGCATTTCGTTCTTGGGGCATGTTGTGTCAGAACAGGGAATTGAAGTGGACCCCAAGAAGGTAGAAGCCGTGGCTAACTAGCCTAGACCCACTACAGTAACAGAGATCAAAAGCTTTTTGGGTTTGGCAGGTTACTACAGGAGGTTTGTATAGGACTTCTTCAGAATTGCCGCTCCTATGACCAGATTAACCAAGAAGAATCATAAGTTTGTATAGTCTGATCAATGTGAAGAGAGTTTCGAGGAGCTAAAGAAGAGGTTGACGTCAGCACCGGTGTTAGCTCTGCCTACCAGTAATGAAGACTTCACAGTTTTCTGTGATGCATCCCGTGTGGGACTAGGTTGTGTGTTAATGCAGAAGGATAGGGTAATTGCTTATGCATCTAGGCAGTTGAAGAAGCATGAATTGAATTATCCTACACATGACCTAGAGATGGCAGCAGTGATCTTTGCACTTAAGATGTGGAGGCATTACCTGTATGGGGTTAAATGTGAGATCTTCACAGATCATAAAAACCTGCAGTACATCTTGAGTCAGAGAGAGTTGAATCTGAGGCAGAGAAGATGGGTAGAACTGCTTAGTGATTATGATTACAAAATCCAGTACCATCCGGGTAAGGCAAATGTTGTGACGGATGCCCTAAGCCGGAAATCACTTGGCAGTTTATCCCATATCACAGCAGAGAGAAGATCGGTGGTGAGAGAGTTCTACAAGCTCATTAATGAGGGACTGCAGTTGGAGTTGTATGGTACAGGGGCTCTAATAGCTCAGATGAAAGTGACACCCGTGTTTCTGGAGCAGGTGGCTCAGAAATAGCATGAGAACCCAGAGTTGATGAAGATAGCAAGATCAGTGCAAGTAGGTAAGAATGAAGAGTTCAAATTTGATGACAAAGGGATCCTCCGCTATGGAAATAGGTTATGTGTACCAGATGACGTAAGTCTGAAGGGAGACATTATGAGGGAAGCTCATAATGCTAGATACAGCATTCACCCTGGAGCCACCAAAATGTACCAAGATCTGAAGAGAGTTTATTGGTGGCCAGCTATGAAAAGGGAGGTGACACAGTTCATGTCCGCCTGTGAGGTATGTCAAAGGGTGAAGCTGAAACATCAGAAGTCGGCTTGAATGCTTAACCCACTGCCGATTCCAGAGTGGAAATGGGAGAATATCGCTATGGACTTCGTTGTGGGGTTACCGGCAACATCCAACAGATTAGACTCCATATGGGTGATTGTGGATAGACTGACCAAATCTGCTCACTCCCCTATATGTTTGTGTATGTGTTTATGCATGTTTGGGAGTGTTGTGCATGGTTTGGTTTGAGTTTGGAAGGCAAAATGTGCATGTGAGGCTGAGTTCTACCATTCTGGAAGAACTCAAGTTCGGCAGCTGAAGCCATGTTCGGCCGCCGAACCTACCAATGGTGGTATGTTTTGGCTGCCGAACCCTGCCCCTGAAAGTTGGACTTTCGACTCTGGAGGGGAGTTTCGGCCGCCAAAGGTGCCGCCGAAAGTGGCTAAGTTTCGGCTCTGAAGGGACTTTCAGCCGCCGAACCTGCCGCTGAAAGTGCCCTGTTCAGCCTTCCTTTGCATGTTTTCTATGATTGTTTTATGGTGTTTTAGGGGGTTTTTGGGGAGATGTTTAGAGTCATGTTGATGTATGTTTGGTCCCTCATTTGAGTCCACCTGTGTAGGTTCGGACCCGAGGAACCGAGGACCCCAGCAGTGAGATAGCTGCTCCAGAGTCTGTTTAGAGCTAGCCTGAGGTGAGTAGAATGGATCTTTATGTTTCAAAGCAAACGGATTTTGAGCATGTTCACGCATCATGAATGCCATGATATATATATATTAGGTTGTTTGCATTACAAATCACGAATATGTTGCATTGTATTCTATGTTGTTGATGTGGATGGATGTTGGATGACCCATTAGCCCTTGATATAATACGATGACGATGATACGGTATGTAAGACCAGTGAGGCCCATTCTACGCCCCTGGCACGATGTTAAGAGAAAGACCAGTGAGGCCCATTCTACGCCCCTGACACATTAGGATGCTATGTTATGTTATGTTAAGAGAAAGACCAGTGAGGCCCATTCTACGCCTCTAGCACCATTGGAATGTGTAGAAGGCTATTAGTGACAAGTCCATCATTGATGTGAATTGTTTGTGATGTGATGCATTTCATGAAAGCATGAGTTTTAATATAATGTTTTACTATTCTGCTCACTGGGCTCTAGTAGCTCACCCCATTCCCTTACTCCCAGGTTTGCAGGTACAGGCTAAATAAGGAAGTCAGCAAGAGTAGAAGTTTAAGTATGTAATAGTTAGTTGTGGACATGAAAATTAATGTAATGTATTGTAATATAATGTAAAGTATTATATAAGCATGTTATGAGGTTTAGTGTTGTGCTTGGCCCTAATGTGATGTTAATCCCCTTTTGTACATGATCAGTATGATAAATGTTTTAATGTTAAGAAATGTTAGACCAAGCTTGATGTATGATATGATGTCCCACTAGAGCATTTGATGAGGGCTCTTGTGTGGGGTTTATGTTACAATTATGATGCATGCACAGGTTAAGCTTGGTGAATGAAAAAGTTTAAAGTTTTTATGTAAATGTTTGATCATGTATGGGATTATCAGGTATGACAGGTTGTATGTTAGACTTGCTACGGGTCCCGGCGACCTTAAGTCGATCTGGATCCTAGCGCTGGTAGCAGTCCGATTTTGGGTCGTTACAGTTCTGATCCTTTCTCTAATGATAGGCACTACCCTGCTAGTGATCTCTACTAGCTCTGACCTGCTAAGGCCCCTTTTCTCCTACTTCTTCCCAACAGACAGGTGACCTGCACTTCCTCCCATATAGAGATTCATAAGGAGCCATCCCAATGCTAGCATGATAACTGTTATTGTAGGCAAACTCCACCAATAGTAGATGTTGCCTCTAAGAACCGCCAAAGTCTAGCACACACATCCTTAACATATCTTCTATCGTTTAGATGGTCCTCTATGATTGTCCGTCAGTCTGTGGATGGAAGGCAGTGCTAAAGTCCAACCTCGTGCCCGTAGCATTTTGCAGACTCCGCCAAAACCTGGAGGTAAACTGGGGTCCCCTATCTGACACTATCGAAACCGGAGCCCCATGCAGCCTAACAATCTCTTCCACATATACTTGCGCCAATTTGTCCACAGAGTAACCACTCCTGATAGGAATAAAGTGAGCAGATTTGGTCAATCTGTCCACTATTACCCATATAGAGTCTAATCTGTTGGACGTTGCTAGTAAACCCACCACGAAATCCATCGCCACGTTTTCCCATTTTCACTCTGGAATTGGTAGTGGGTTGAGCATCCCAGCTGACTTTTGATGTTCCAGCTTCACCTTCTGACATGTTTCACAAGCGGACACAAACTGCGCCATTTCCCTCTTCATAGCTGGCCACCAATATACTCTCTTCAGATCCTTATACATTTTGGTGGCCCTAGGGTGAACACTGTACTTGACATTATGAGCTTCTCTCATAATGTCTCCCTTCAAACTTACGTCGTCTGGTACACACAATCTGTTTTCGTAACGGAAGATCCCTTTGTTGTTGAATCTAAACTCACCATTTTTGCCTGTCTAAACAGTTCTTGCTATTTTCACCAACTCGGGGTCCTCGTGCTGTTTCTATGCCACTTGTTCCAGAAACACAGGTGTCACTCTCATCTGAGCCACTAGTGCACCTGTACCAGACAACTCTAGCTGCAAACCCTCATTAATGAGCTTGTAAAATTTCCTCACCACCGGTCTTCTCTCTACTGAGATATGGGATAAACTGCCAAGTGATTTCCGGCTGAGAGCATCTGCTACTACATTTGCCTTACCCCGATGATACTGGATCTTGCAATCATAATCACTACGCAGTTCTACCCATCTTCTCTGCCTCAGGTTCAACTCTTTCTGACTCAAGATGTATTGCAAACTCTTATGATCTGTAAAGATCTCATATTTTACCCCATACAGGTAATGCCTCCACATCTTGAGTGCAAAGATCACAGCTGCCATCTCTAGATCGTGTGTAGGATAATTCAACTCGTGCTTCTTCAGCTGTCTAGAAGCATAAGCAATTACCCTCTCGTTTTGCATCAACACACAACCTAATCCCACTCGGGATGTATCACAAAACACTGTGAAATTCTCATTACTCGTAGGCAGAGCTAACACCAGTGCTAACGTCAGTCTTCTCTTTAGCTCTTCAAAACTTTCTTCACATTGATCTAACCAGACAAACCTCAAGTTCGGCCGCCGAACATGCATACGTTGCGGGTGTGCCTTAGGCCCCCGAAGGCATAAGTGAGGGAAGTCCAGGTTCGGCCGCCGAACCTCAAGTTTGGCCGCCGAACATGGCATGCATGCGGAGGCACATTCGGCCCCCGAACGTGGCCTGGCCAGCCACTATAAAAGGGTCCCTTAGCCGAAAACGGGTGAGCTTTTTTCCCCATTTTCGGCCAAGGTGAGCTCTCCGCCGCCCCTCACCGATCTTTGATGTTTTCCCTCTAGATCTTTCAAGTTTTTCACTTGTTTTAACTTTGTTTTGAAGATTTGAGCTTTTGAGCAAAGTTTTGGAGTTTTGAGGTTCAAGAACTCAAATCTCTCCCAACCCCAAGTTTAGTCGCCTCTACTCTCGATCTTCAAGAGGTAAGAGTCGATCTCTAGGTTATATTATGTTTTAAGTAAGTTTTATGAAGTTCATGGGGGTAGAATGCATGTTTAGGTTATGGTTATGTTTATGGGTATAAATGTATGTTCTTAAGCAATGTGGATGTTTGATGTGTTGTAGATGGGGTTTATGATGGTTTGAGGCCCCTAGGAACATGTATGCTTGTGTTTGTGTGTTGTAGAATAGGTTTGATGCATGTTTGATAAGTTTGGAGGCGAAATGTGCAAAGGGAACCAAGTTTCTGCCCTTTGGCAGAAACCAGGTTCGGCAGCCGAAGGAACTTTCGACCGCCAAACATGGCTGGGGAGGCAGCCTTTCGGCTGCCGAAGCTTGCCCCCGAAAGGAGACTTTCGTCTCTGTCTGGCAGTTTCGGCCGCCGAAAGTGCCGCCGAACATGCATGAGTTTCGTCTCTGTCTGGGAGTTTCGGCCGCCGAAGGTGCCGCCGAACCTGCCTGACTTTCGACTCTGGAGGGACTTTCGGCCGCCGAACCTGCCGCCGAAAGTGCCCTGTCCAGGCCTCCTTTGCATGTTTTTCCATGGTTGTTCCATGATGTTTTAGGGGGTTTTTAGGGAGTAGTTTAGAGATATGTTCTAGTATGTTTGGTCCCTCATTTGAGTCCACCTGTGTAGGTTCGGACCCGAGGAACCGAGGACCCCAGTAGTGAGTTCAGCTGCTTCGGTGTTGTCAGAGTCAGCCAGAGGTGAGTGGAACCAAACTTAATCTTTTAAATTGAGAAATTAAATGTTTTATCATGTTTCATGCATCATGATTATGCAATAGGATGATTGCATTAGTTTTCACGAATATGCCGCATTGCATCGATTGTTGTTGATGTGGGTGAATATTGGATGACCCAATTAGTCCATAACAGGAAGACCAGGACCCCATTCTACGGCCTGGCACAGAGTAAGGAAAGACCAGGACCCCATTCCGAGGTCGTCTTCAGAGGAGACAGGAGGGTACACCTAGAGGTCTAATATCAGCTCTTCAGGCTCGTAGGTTGCTCAAGAGGGGATGTCAGGGGTATTTGGCTCATGTGAGAGAGCTTAACGTAAGGTTAGAGAGCCCGCCTCGGTGCCAGTGGTTAGAGAGTTCTTAGATGTGTTCCCAGACGAGCTGCCAGATTTACCACCTGCTAGGGAGATAGAGTTCGAGATAGAACTGATGCCTGGAAGCCGACCGATCTCTATCCCTCCCTACAGGATGGTGCCAGCAGAAGTGAAGGAGTTAAAGGAGCAATTACAGGAGCTGGTAGACAAGGGCTTCATCCGACCGAGTACCTCACCCTGGGGTGCTCCAGTTTTGTTTGTGAGAAAGAAGGATGGATCCCTTAGGCTTTGTATCGACTACAGGCAGTTGAACAAAGTCACTACCAAGAACAAGTACCCATTGCCAAGGATCGACGATCTATTCGACCAGCTAGCAGGAGCGGGTTGTTTCTCCAAAATAGATCTGAGGTCCGGGTATCATCAGTTGAGGATCAGGGAAGAGGACGTGCCAAAGACAGCTTTCAGGACCAGATATGGGCATTTTGAGTTCCTTGTGATGCCGTTCGGGTTAACCAACGCCCCTGCAGCAATAATGGATCTCATGAACAGAGTATTTAGCCAGTACCTGGATCACTCTGTTATTGTCTTCATAGATGATATCTTAGTGTATTCCAGGAATGCAGAGGAGCATGCCCATCATCTGAGGTTGGTTCTGCAGACCTTGAGGGAACACGGCTTGTATGCCAAGTTCTCCAAGTGTGAGTTCTGGCTGAGGAGCATTTCGTTCTTGGGGCATGTAGTGTCAGAGAATGGGATAGAGGTGGACCCCAAGAAGACAGAAACTGTGGCTAACTGGCCTAGACCCACTTCAGTGACGGAGATCAGGAGTTTCTTGGGTTTGGCAGGTTACTACAGGAGGTTCGTTCAGGACTTCTCGAAAATAGCAGCTCCTCTGACCAGGCTAACCAGGAAGAATCAGAAGTTTCTGTGGACTGACCAGTGCGAAGAGAGTTTTGAAGAGCTTAAGAAGAGGTTGACTTCAGCACCAGTTTTAGCACTGCCATCTAGTGATGAGGACTTTACAGTCTTTTGTGATGCGTCCCGTGTGGGACTGGGTTGTGTACTGATGCAAAATGAGAGGGTGATTGCTTATGCTTCGAGGCAGCTAAAGAAGCATGAGTTGAATTACCCCACACATGACCTTGAGATGGCGGCAGTAATCTTTGCACTCAAGATGTGGAGGCACTACCTCTATGGGGTAAAATGTGAGATCTTTACAGATCATAAGAGCATGCAGTACATCCTGAGTCAAAGAGATTTGAACTTGAGACAGAGGAGATGGGTGGAGCTGCTGAGTGACTATGATTGCAAGATTCAGTATCATCCGGGTAAGGCGAATGTCGTGGCAGACGCCCTAAGCCGGAAGTCACTAGGCAGTCTATCCCATATCACGGCAGAGAGGAGACCAGTGGTGACGGAGTTTTACAAGCTCATTGATGAAGGTCTACAGTTGGAGTTGTCTGGTACAGGTGCCTTGGTTGCTCAGATGAAAGTGACACTCGTGTTTCTGGAGCAGGTGGCTCAGAAACAGCATGAGGACCCAGAGTTAGTGAAGATTGCCAGGACTGTTCAGTCAGGCAAGGACAGTGAGTTCAGATTCGACAATAAGGGGATCCTCCGCTATGGGAGTCAATTGTGTGTACCAGATGACATAGGGCTAAAAGGAGACATTATGAGAGAGGCTCATAATGCAAGATACAGCATTCACCCCGGGGCCACCAAGATGTATCAGGATCTAAAAAGGGTTTATTGGTGGCCAGCTATGAAGAGAGAAGTGGCACAGTTTGTGTCAGCCTGCGAAGTGTGTCAGAGGGTGAAGCTGGAACATCAGAAGCCGGCTGGAATGCTTAACCCGCTACCTATTCCAGAGTGGAAATGGGAGAATATAGCTATGGACTTCGTAGTGGGGTTACCGGCGATGTCCAACAGATTGGACTCCATATGGGTGATTGTGAACAGACTCACCAAATCTGCTCACTTCATCCCTGTCAGGAGTGGCTATTCTGTGGACAAGTTGGCGCAGGTGTATGTTGATGAAATAGTCAGACTGCATGGGGTTCCTGTTTCTATTGTGTCAGATAGAGGACCCCAGTTCACCTCCAGGTTTTGGCGGAGTCTGCAGGATGCCATGGGTACTAGATTGGATTTCAGCACTGCCTTCCATCCACAGACAGATGGACAGTCAGAGAGGACCATCCAGACCATAGAAGATATGCTGAGAATGTGTGTGCTGGACTTTGGCGGTTCTTGGAGGCAGCATCTACCTTTGGTGGAGTTTGCCTACAATAACAGCCATCATGCTAGCATCGGGATGGCTCCATATGAAGCTTTATATGGAAGGAAGTGCAGGTCACCTGTTTGCTGGGAAGAAGTTGGAGAAAAGGCCTTGGCAGGGCCTGAGTTAGTAGAGATCACCAGCAGGGTGGTACCCTTAATCAGAGAAAGAATCAAGACGGCTGCAAGCAGACAGAAGAGTTATGCAGACATCCGTAGAAGGCAAGTAGAGTTCCAGGAGGGGGATCTGGTATTGCTCAACGTGTCTCCAATGAAAGGAGTGGTTCGGTTTGGGAAGAAAGGTAAGCTGGCTCCGCGGTACATTGGACCCTTTGAAGTCTTGCAAAAGATTGGGAATGTGTCGTACAAGCTGGATTTACCTGCTTCAATGGAGAGAATCCATCCGGTTTTCCATGTTTCTATGTTGAGGAAATTTGTGTCAGATCCGGGCAAGGTTCTTAGTGAGCCTGATGTGGAGATCCGAGAGGATCTCACCTATGTTGAGCAGCCGGTACGGATCCTAGACACCCAGATCAGAAAGCTAAGGAACAAGGAAATCCCGATGGTGAAGGTCCTTTGGAACCACCACAATCTGGAAGAGTGCACTTGGGAGACACGGGAGTCTATGCTCCGGCAATATCCTCATCTCTTTTAAGGTTAGTCCCTATGTGTTTTATGTGTATGTTGTGATGATTCTATGCATGTGCTAGTTGAGGAACATTCGGGGACGAATGTTCTTAAGGGGGGGAGAATGTAATACCCGGCTAGACTCCGGTATCGGAATTCCTACCGTCCGGTGGAATCTCGGATGTCGGAAGCCTCTAGTAGGGTAAAACCATGTTTTTATAAAATGTTTTAATGTGTTTTATGTTTTAAGCATGAAAGAAAATGAGTTTTTGCATGAAAATAGCATTGGAGGAAAACTCAGGTTCGGCCGCCGAACCTCAAGTTCGGCCGCCGAACATGCATACGTTGCGGGTGTGCCTTAGGCCCCCGAAGGCATAAGTGAGGGAAGTCCAGGTTCGGCGGCGGAACCTCAAGTTCGGCCGCCGAACATGGCATGCATGCGGAGGCACATTCGGGCCCCGAACGTGGCCTGGCCAGCCACTATAAAAGGGTCCCTTAGCCGAAAACGGGCGAGCTTTTTTCCCCATTTTCTGCCAAGGTGAGCTCTCCGCCGCCCCTCACCGATCTTTGATGTTTTCCCTCTAGATCTTTCAAGTTTTTCACTTGTTTTAACTTTGTTTTGAAGATTTGAGCTTTTGAGCAAAGTTTTGGAGCTTTGAGGTTCAAGAACTCAAATCTCTCCCAACCCCAAGTTTGGTCGCCTCTACTCTCGATCTTCAAGAGGTAAGAGTCGATCTCTAGCTTATATTATGTTTTAAGTAAGTTTTATGAAGTTCATGGGGGTAGAATGCATGTTTAGGTTATGGTTATGTTTATGGGTATAAATGTATGTTCTTAAGCAATGTGGATGTTTGATGTGTTGTAGATGGGGTTTATGATGGTTTGAGGCCCCTAGGAACATGTATGCTTGTGTTTGTGTGTTGTAGAATAGGTTTGATGCATGTTTGATAAGTTTGGAGGCGAAATGTGCAAAGGGAGCCAAGTTTCTGCCCTTTGGCAGAAACCAGGTTCGGCAGCCGAAGGAACTTTCGGCCGCCGAACATGGCTGGGGAGGCAGCCTTTCGGCTGCCGAAGCTTGCCCCCGAAAGGAGACTTTCATCTCTGTCTGGCAGTTTCGGCCGCCGAAAGTGCCGCCGAACATGCATGAGTTTCGTCTTTGTCTGGGAGTTTCGGCCGCCGAAGGTGCCGCCGAACCTGCCTGACTTTCGGCTCTGGAGGGACTTTCGGCCGCCGAACCTGCCGCCGAAAGTGCCCTGTCCAGGCCTCCTTTGCATGTTTTTCTATGGTTGTTCCATGATGTTTTAGGGGGTTTTTGGGGAGTAGTTTAGAGATATGTTCTAGTATGTTTGGTCCCTCATTTGAGTCCACCTGTGTAGGTTCGGACCAGAGGAACCGAGGACCCCAGCAGTGAGTTCAGCTGCTTCGGTGTTGTCTAAGTCAGCCAGAGGTGAGTGGAACCAAACTTAATCTTTTAAATTGAGAAATTAAATGTTTTATCATGTTTCATGCATCATGATTATGCAATAGGATGATTGCATTAGTTTTCACGAATATGCCGCATTGCATCGATTGTTGTTGATGTGGGTGAATATTGGATGACCCAATTAGTCCATGACAGGAAGACCAGGACCCCATTCTACGGCCTGGCACAGAGTAAGGAAAGACCAGGACCCCATTCTACGGCCTGGCACGGTTATGGGACTCGAAGACCAGGAGCCCAGAGGAGGCCCTGGGGCAATGGTAAGTAATGTATGTTATGACAGGAAGACCAGGACCCCATGCTACGGCCTGGCACAGAGTTAGCTTGGACTAATTGGTGACAAGTTCACCCAACCCTTATGTGAATTGTCTGTGTTATGATGCATTTCATAGAGCATAGTGTTAATATGTTTTATAGTTCTACTCACTGGGCTTTTAGCTCACCCCTCTCCCTTTACCCCCAGGCTTGCAGGTACAGTATAGAGCAGGAGTCCGGATAGAGTAAAGAAGTCATGTTTATGTAATAGCTAGCAATGGACATGATCAAATTGTAATGTAATGTCTTAATCAGTGTAGTTATGTAATGAGATGATGTATATGGATGTTAGAGGTGTGCTTGACCATGGATAGTTGTTATCCCTTTCGTTACATGATCTTAGAGATTTTTATGATGTTTATGTAAACCAACTCAGCATATGTTATGTCACCCATTGGGGGCACTGATGAGATCCCACTGAGGGATCAATGTTATGATTATGTTATAATGTATATGCACAGGTTGAGTTTGGTTGATGTATATGGAAAGAAAAGTTTTAATTTTTATGTTTGTTGTTGATCATGTATGGGATTATACAGGTTTGCAGGTTATAGGTCAGGCTTGCTACGGGTCCCGGCGGCCTTAAGCCGATCTGGATCCTAGCGCCGGTAGCGGTCCGATCTTTGGGTCGTTACAGGATGTATCACAAAACACTGTGAAATTCTCATTACTCGTAGGCAGAGCTAACACCAGTGCTAACGTCAGTCTTCTCTTTAGCTCTTCAAAACTTTCTTCACATTGATCTAACCAGACAAACCTCTGATTCTTTTTGGTCAACCTGGTCATAGGAGCAACAATTTTAGAGAAGTCCTGGACAAACCTCCTGTAGTAACCCGCTAAACCCAAAAAGCTCTTAATATCTATCACTGTAGTGGGTCTAGACCAGTTAGCTACAGCTTTTACTTTCTTAGAGTCCACCTCGATTCCCTTTTCTGACACTAAATGCCCTAAGAAAGAGATATTCCTCAACCAGAACTCACATTTAGAGAACTTGGCATACAAGTCATGTTCCCTCAAGGCCTGCAACATAATCCTCAGATGATGGGCATGCTCCTCTATGTTTCTGGAATACACCAAGATATCATCAATGAAAACAATAACAAAGTGATCCAGAAACTGGCTAAAAACTTTGTTCATGAGATCCATGAATGCTACAGGGGCATTAGTTAACCCGAACGGCATCACTAGGAACTCATAATGCCCATATCTGGACCTGAAAGTTTTCTTGGGTATGTCTTCTTCTCTGACTCTCAATTGATGGTACCTTGATCTCAAATCTATCTTGAAAAAACAACCAGCTCCTGCTAGCTGGTCAAACAGATCATCTGTAATACCCGGCTAGACCCCGGCATCGGAATTCCTACTTTCCGGTGGAATCTCGGATGTCGAAAACCTCTAGAAGGGTAAAATATATTTTTCTAAAATGTTTTCATGTGTTTTAAGGTTTTAAGTAATAAAGAAATTGAGTTTTTGAAAGAAAAGCACCAAAGAAGGAAAGCCAGGTTCGGCCGCCGAACCTCATGTTCGGCCGCCGAACATGGTGCAGTTTAGGGAGCACCTTTGGCCCCCGAAGGTGGTCTGGCTAGCCACCTATAAAAGGCCCCATGTCCGAAAATGGGCAAGCTTTCTTGTCCATTTTCGGGCAAAGGTGAGTCCAAACCCTTCCATGGTTAGTTTTGATGTTTTCCTTCAAATCGTTCATGTTTTTGATGAGTTTTAACTTGGTTTTGAAGATTTTTGAACAAAGATCGAAGTTTGGAAGCTTGGACACCCTGGAGCTTGATTTCTTCCATCTCTGAGTTTGGATCACCTCTCCTCTCGTTTTTCAAGAGGTAAGTGGGGATCCTACCCTTCTTTGATGCTTTGTGAAAGTTTTGAGGGGTTTTAGAGAGTTTTAATGCATGATTAGGCTAGTTGTAAAATGTTAGGGTTTATGTGAGTTAATGATGAAATGTATGTTTTGTGTTTGTTAAATTGTAATGTTGTTGGGGTATAGGTTAGTTTTAAGCCCCTAAATACTTGAGAATGTGTATGTGCATGTTTTTGCATGAGTTGGTTTCAGTTGGAAGGTTTAGTTGGCTGAATGTGTGAGAGAGGCTCGAGTTCTGCCATTCTGGAAGAACTCAGGTTCGGCAGCCGAAACCATGTTCGGCCGTCGAACCTACCTGAGGAGGCAATTTTGGCTGCCGAACCCTGCCCCGAAAGTTTGGACTTTCGGCACTGGAGGGGATTTTCGGCCGCCGAACCTGCCGCCGAAGGTGACTGAGTTTCGGCTCTAGAGGGACTTTCGACCGCCGAACCTGCCGCTGAAGGTGACTGAGTTTCGGCTCTAGAGGGACTTTCGGCCGCCGAACCTGCCGCCGAAAGTGCCCTGTTCAGCTTTCCTTTGCATGCTTTCTATGAATGTTTTATGGTGTTTTAGGGGGTTTTTGGGGAGATGTTTAGAGTCATGTTAGTGTATGTTTGGTCTCTCATTTGAGTCCACCTGTATAGGTTCAAACCCGAGGAACCGAGGACCCCAGCAGTGAGATAGCTGCTTCAGAGTCTTTTCAGAGTCAGCCTGAGGTGAGTAGAATGGATCTTTATGTTTCAAAGCAAATAAATTTCAAGCATGTTCATGTATCACGAATGCCATGACATATACTAGGTTGTTTGCATTAGAATTCACGAATATGTTGCATTGGATACTATGATGTTGATGTGGATGGATGTTGGATGACCCATTAGTCCTCGATATGATACGATGATGATGATACGGTATGGAAGTCCAGTGAGGCCCATTCTACGCCCCTGGCACGATGTAAGAGCAAGACCAGTGAGGCCCATTCTACACCCCTGGCACATTGGAATGTTATGTTATGTTATGTTAAGAGAAAGACCAGTGAGGCCCATTCTACGCCCCTGGCACCATTGGAATGTGTAGAGGGCTATTGGTGACAAGTCCATCCTTGATGTGAAATGTTTGTGATGTGTTGCATTCCATGAAAGCATATGTTTTAATATACTATTTTACTATTCTGCTCACTGGGCTCTAGTAGCTCACCCCTTTCCCTTAACCCCCAGGTTTGCAGGTTCGAGATAGGCCAGGAAGTCGGCAAGAGTAAAGGTGTCATGCATGTAATAGTTAGTTGTGGACATGAAAGATAATGTAATGTACAGTATTGTGTAAAAATGTTATGAGATTTAGTATTGTGCTTGGCCCTAATCTTATGTCAATCCCCTTTTGTACATGATCGTTATAAAATGTTTTAATGTTAAGAAATGTTAAACCAAGCTTAATGTATGATATAATGTCCCACTAGAGCATTTGATGAGGGCTCTTGTGTGGGGTTTTTATGTATTCAGTTTCAGTGCATGCACAGGTCGAGCTTGGTGAATGAAAAAGTTTAAAGTTTTTATGTAAATGTATGATCATGTATGGGATTTATCAGGTATGACAGGTTGTATGATAGGCTTGCTACGGGTCCTGACGACCTTAAGTCGATCTGGATCCTAGCGCCGGTAGCGGTCCGATTTCGGGTCGTTACATCATCGATCCTGCGTAACGGATACTTGTTCCTAGTAGTGACTTTGTTCAACTGCCTGTAGTCAACACAAAGACTTAGGGATCCATCCTTCTTTTTCACGAACAAAACTGGAGCACCCCAGGGTGAGGTACTAGGTCGGATGAAACCCTTATCTACCAATTCTTGCAACTGTTCTTTCAACTCCTTTAACTCTGCAGGTGCCATCTTGTAGGGAGGAATAGAGATGGGTCTGGTTCCTGGCATTACTTCGATTTCAAACTCTATCTCCCTAGCAGGTGGTAAACCTAGTAGCTCATCTGGGAAAACATCGAGAAACTCTTTGACTAATGGCACTAAAGCTGGTTCCCTAACCTGACCATTTAACTCTTTGACATGAGCAAGAAACCCCTGACAACCCCTCCTAAGCAACCTATGAGCCTACAGGGCAGATATCAAACCTCTAGGCATACCTACTTTGTCTCCTCTGAAGATGACCTATGATCCATCATGTTCTCTGAATCTAACTACCTTGTCTCTGCAGTCCAAGGTAGCACCATGAGTAGAGAGCCAATCAATCCCTAGAATGACGTCAAAATCAGTCAAATCTAGAACCACAAGGTTAGCCGAAAGGCACTTATCCTCAACAAAGACTGGACTGAACCGGCAGACTGACTCTGCCACAGATGGATCACATTTGGGCCCACTGACCCAAAGAGGACACTCTAGCCTAGAAGCTATCAAACCCAAACTGTCTACGCTCTCGGAGAAACAAAAGAATGAGAGGCACCAGGGTCCATAAGAGCATACACATCAAAACACCCAATAGTGAGTTTACCTGACACCACCGTGTTCGATGTGTTGGCCTCCTGCTGTGTCATGGTGAAGATCCATGCTAGAGCTGAAGGACCTTCCCCTTGGGAACCTGCTGAAGAAGAGGTTGTCCCTCTCCCTCGACCTTGCCTTCTGCCCTGAGATGTGGTTAAAGCTGCTGGCTGAGCTACGCTGCCAGAAGCTATCTATTGGGACTGTGCCATCATGACTGCATTGGGACACTCACGTGCCATGTGCCCTCCTGTCCGCATCTGAAACAAGCTGTAGTCCAAATCGACAAAGCCCTTTGTGCGGCTTACCGCACCTCACACATCCAGAGCTGTCCGAACCAAAGCTTAAACCACCACCCATTCCCAGACCAGACTTCAATCTGCTCCAGAACTTGTTCTTCTTCATCTTCTTAGTGGATCTATTCCACTTTTTACTTCCTGTGGCAGCTGCACTCAAAGAGGAGAGATCAAATTTCCCTGTACTTGGGATTTTGGAACCCAAGGACTGTGCCACCTGTTGCTTAACTGTTCCCTGAATGATGGCACTAGCATCCATTTCCTGGCTGCATCCACAATAGTGTGGAAGCTTTCTCTCTCTGCTGCTAAAATCAAGGACGAGTACCTAGAGTGGAGTCTCATGGTATACCTCCTAGCCTTCTTTTGGTCAGTGTCATAAGCCTGACTCACAAACTAAAGCAACTCCAGAAACTTGTCTGCATACTCATCCACGCTCATATCTTCAGTCTGTCTCAATTGCTCAAATTCTATCTCCTTCAACTCCCTTGAACTGTCTGGAAAAGCCCACCCTGCAAACTCATTTGCAAACTGTTCCTAAGGTAGGCTATCCAGATTTGGGTCCACATAGTTTTTGAACCATTCCTTTGCCTTCTTGCATTTTAAAGTGAACCCCGCCATCTGAATGGCTCTATTGTCACTGGCCCCTAACTCATCAGCTATCATTTTCACTATTTTGAGATACTCAAATGGATCATCACCTAATTTATACTTAGGAGCATCCAACTTCAGATAGTCCGTCATTTTCACCTTGCTTCCTGCTGATGGGTTAGGTTTGGGTGGTTGGGTTTCAGAAATTTCTGGTTCTACTGGGGGAAGAGGTGGTGCAGCATTCCCTGGATTTAAGTTTGCTGGATTCTGGTAATAAAAGGGTAGAGGTGAAAACATGGGGTAAGGTGGATATGGTTTGTAATTGGGAGGATAGGGCATGTGTGAGGGGTACAGGTGGTAGATCGGACCGCTACTGGCGCTACGATCCAGGTTGGCTTAAGGCCGTCGGGACCCGTAGCAAACCTTACATACAACCTGTAAACCTGTTTAATCCCATACATGATCAACAACATACCTAAAAATTTGAACTTTTCTTTTCTTTTACCAAGCTCAACCTGTGCATGCACATAAGCATATACATAAACATAAACATAAACCCCACACTGGAGCTCTCAACAAATGCTCCAATGGGACATCTCATCATACACAAGCTTGGTGGAACATAAACATTATAAAACATAGATCATGTCTACAAAAGGGATTACTATACAAACTCGGTCAAGCACAATTTCTAAACCTCAATCTCAGAATCAATATTTACATGACATAACTATTCATAACTTTTACATCATTTTACAAATTTATCATGTCCACATCTAACTATTACATACACATGACTTCATTCATCTTGACTTCTCTGTCTAGCCCATACCTGCAACCCTGGGGGATTAGGGAAAGGGGTGAGCTACTAGAGCCCAGCGAGCAGAATACTAAAACATTTAAAATACATGCTATCATGGAATGCATCACATCACAGGTAAATCACATCAAGGATGGTGTTGTCACCTATAGTCCTCTACATTCCAAAGTGTCGGGACATAGAATGGGTCAACCGGTCTTTCTCTTAACATAACATATCATAACATTCCAATGTGCCGGGACGTAGAATGGGTCAACCGGTCTTTCTCTTACATAGTGCTAGGACGTAGAATGGGTCAACCGGACTTCCATACCATACCATATCATATCACATCGCATCATATCGAGGACTAAGGATCATCCAACATCCATCCACATCCATCATAGAATTATGCAATGCAGCATATTCGTGAATTCTAATGCAAACAGCCTAGGATATCACATGGCATTCATGATGCATGAACATGCTCAACTTATAATTTATTTGCTTAAAACATAAAGGTTTATTCTACTCACCTCAGCTAGCTCTGACAATGACTGAAGCAGCTGACTCACTGCTGGGGTCCTCGGTTCCACGGGTCCGAACCTATACAGGTGGACTCAAATGAGGGACCAACATACTAGAACATGACTCTAAAAACATCCCCCAAAAACCCCCTAAAACACCTCAAAACAAACATGCAAAACATGCAAAGGAAGGCTGAACAGGGCACTTTCGGCTGCAGGTTCGGCGGCCGAAAGTCCCTCTAGAGCTGAAAGTCAGGCAGGTTCGGCGGCACCTTCAGCGGCCGAAACTCCTAGATAGAGACGAAACTCATGCATCTTCGGCGGCACTTTCGGCGGCCGAAACTGCCCTCCAGAGACGAAAGTCCTCTTTCGGGGGCAGGCTTCGGTAGCCGAAAGGCTGGCCTCCCAGGCAGGTTCGGCGGCCGAAAGTCCTTCGGCTGCCGAACCTGGTTTATGCCAAAAGGGCAGAAACTCGGCTCCTCATGCACATTTGCCTCCCAAAACCTTCAATCAAGCATACAACTCATCCAAAACATGCATAGATACATACATCAGCTCCTAGGGGCTTCAAACTATCCTAAACCCTATCTACAACACATCAATCATGCAAAACCAACATACATTGTCCATAAAACACATAAAACCTAACAATGCTCAACTAACATAAACATACATTTCTACCCCATGAATCAACTTAAAACTTGTTTAAAACATATAGTGAGATCAAGATCGGCCCTTACCTCTTGAAGATCGAGAGGAGAACGACCCTAGCTCGGAGATGGGAGAGATTGAGTTTCTTGAACCTCAAAGCTCCAAAACTTGCTTTATGCTCAAAAATCTTCTAAACAAAGTGAAAACTTGTGAAAATCGTGAAAGATTTGAAGGAAGAAACTCAAGATCGGTGAGGGACGGCAGAGAGCTCACCTTGGCCGAAAATGGGGAGAAAAGCTCACCCGTTTTGGCTAAGGGACCCTTTTATAGTGGCTGGCCAGGCCACATTCGAGGGCCGAACGTGCCTCCGCATGCATGCCATGTTCGGCGGCCGAACCTGGACTTCCCTCACTTATGCTTTCGGGGGCCTAAAGCACTCCCGAAGTGCATGCATGTTCCGCGGCCGAACTTGAGGTTCGGCGGCTGAACCTGGGTCTTCCTCCAAGGTTATTTTCATGCAAAAACTCATTTTCCTTCTAGCTTAAAAACATAAAATACATTAAAATATTTCATAAAAACATGATTTTACCCTTCTAGAGGTCTCCGACACCCGAGATTCCACCGGACGGTAGGAATTCCGATACTGGAGTCTAGCCGGATATTACATTCTCCCCCCCTTAAGAACATTCGTCCCCGAATGTTCCTCAACTAGCACATGGCATGGCATACACATAACATACATACAAAGCACATAAAACTTACTTTAGAAAAGATGGGGATATTGCTGGAGCATGGACTCCCGTGTCTCCCAGGTACACTCCTCAATATTGTGGTGATTCCAAAGGACTTTCACCATCGGGATTTCCTTGTTCCTTAGCTTTCTGATCTGGGTGTCTATGATCCGTACTGGCTGTTCAACATAGGTGAGATCTTCTTGGATCTCCACATCAGGCTCACTAAGAACCTTGCCCGGATCTGACACGAATCTCCTCAACATAGAAACATGGAAAACCGGATGGATTCTCTCCATTGAAGCAGGCAAGTCCAGCTTGTACGATACATTCCCAATCTTTTGCAAGACTTCAAAGGGTCCGATGTACCGTGGAGCCAGCTTACCTTTCTTCCCGAACCGAATCACCCCTTTTATAGGAGACACCTTGAGCAATACCAGATCCCCCTCCTGAAACTCTACTTGCCTTCTGCGAATGTCTGTATAACTCTTCTATCTGCTTACAGCAGTCTTGATCCTTTCTCTGATTATGGGTACCACCCTGCTGGTGATCTCTACTAGCTCAGGCCCTGCCAAGGCCTTTTCTCCAACTTCTTCCCAACAGACAGTTGACCTGCACTTCCTTCCATACAAAACTTCGTAAGGAGCCATCCCTATGCTAGCATGATAGCTGTTATTGTAGGCAAACTCCACCAAAGGTAGATGCTGCCTCCAAGAACCGCCAAAGTCCAGTACACACATTCTGAGCATATCTTCGATAGTCTGGATGGTCCTTTCTGACTGTCCGTCAGTCTGGGGGTGGAAGGCAGTACTGAAGTCCAACCTGGTACCCATAGCATTCTGCAGACTCCACCAAAACCTGGAGGTGAACTGGGGCCCTCTATCAGACACTATTGAAACAGGAACCCTATGCAACCTGACAACCTCATCAACATACACCTGCGCCAACTTGTCCACAGAATAGCCACTCCTGACAGGGATGAAGTGAGCAGATTTGATGAGTCTGTCCACAATCACCCATATGGAGTCCAATCTGTTGGACGTTGCCAGTAACCCCACTATGAAGTCCATAGCTATATTCTCCCATTTCCACTCTGGAATAGGTAGTGGGTTAAGCATTCCAGCCGGCTTCTGATGTTCCAGCTTCACCCTCTGACATATTTCACAGGCTGACACAAACTGTGCCACTTCTCTCTTCATAGCTGGCCACCAATAAACTTTCTTCAGATCTTGATACATCTTGGTGGCTCTGGGGTGAACGTTGTATCTTGCATTATGAGCCTCTCTCATAATGTCTCCTTTTAGCCCTATGTCGTCTGGTACACACAATCGGCTCCCATAGCGGAGGATCCCCTTGTTGTCGAATCTGAACTCACTATCCTTACCTGACTGAACAGTCCTGGCAATCTTCACTAACTCTGGGTCCTCATGCTGTTTCTGAGCCACCTGCTCTAGAAACACGGGTGCCACTCTCATCTGGGCTACTAAAGCACCTGTACCAGACAACTCCAACTGTAGACCTTCATCAATGAGCTTGTAAAACTCCTTCACCACCGGTCTCCTCTCTACCGATATATGGGACAAACTGCCGAGTGATTTCCGGCTTAAGGCGTCTGCCACAACATTCGCCTTACCCGGATGGTACTGAATCTTGCAATCATAATCACTCAGCAGCTCTACCCATCTTCTCTGTCTCAAGTTCAAATCTCTTTGACTCAGGATGTACTGCAGGCTCTTATGATCTGTGAAGATCTCACATTTAACCCCATAGAGGTAGTGCCTCCACATCTTGAGTGCAAAGATTACTGCTGCCATCTCCAGGTCATGTGTAGGGTAATTCAACTCATGCTTCTTCAGCTGTCTAGAAGCATAAGCAATCACCCTTTCATTCTGCATTAACACACAACCCAATCCCACTCGGGATGCATCACAGAAAACTGTGAAATCCTCACTGCTAGCTGGCAAAGCTAACACTGGTGCTGACGTTAACCTCTTCTTAAGCTCTTCAAAACTCTCTTCGCACTGGTCGGTCCACACAAACTTCTGATTCTTCCTGGTCAATTTGGTCAGAGGAGCCGCGATCTTAAAGAAGTCCTGAACGAACCTCCTGTAGTAACCCGCCAAACCAAAGAAACTCCTGATTTCTGTCACTGAAGTGGGTCTAGGCCAGTTAGCCACAGCTTCTACCTTCTTGGGGTCCACCTCTATTCCATTTTCTGACACCACATGCCCTAAGAATGAAATGCTCCTCAGCCAGAACTCACACTTGGAGAACTTGACATACAAGCCATGTTCCCTCAAGGTCTGCAGAACCAACCTCAGATGATGGGCATGCTCCTCTGCATTCCTGGAATACACTAAGATATCATCTATGAAGACAATAACAAAGTGATCCAGGTACTGGCTAAACACTCTGTTCATGAGATCCATAAATGCTGCAGGGGCATTGGTTAACCCGAACAGCATAACAAGGAACTCAAAATGCCCATATCTGGTCCTGAAAGCTGTCTTTGGCACATCTTCCTCTCTTATCCTCAGCTGATGGTACCCAGATCTCAGATCTATTTTGGAGAAACAACCCGCTCCTGCTAGCTGGTTGAATAGATCATCGATCCTTGGCAATGGGTACTTATTCTTGGTAGTGACCTTGTTCAACTGCCTGTAGTCGATACAAAGTCTAAGGGATCCATCCTTCTTCCTCACAAACAAAACTGGAGCACCCCAAGGTGAGGTACTCGGTCGGATGAAGCCCTTGTCTACCAGCTCTTGCAACTGCTCTTTCAATTCTTTCAACTCAGCTGGAGCCATCCTGTAGGGAGGGATAGAGATCGGTCTGGTTCCAGGCATCAATTCTATCTCGAACTCTATCTCCCTAGCAGGTGGTAAACCTGGCAGCTCGTCTGGGAAGACGTCTAGAAACTCTCTAACCACTGGCACCGAGGCGGGTTCTCTAACCTGACTGCTAAGCTCTCTCACATGAGCCAAATACCCCTGACATCCCTTCCTAAGCAACCTACGAGCCTGAAGAGCTGATATCAGACCTCTAGGTGTACCCCTCCTGTCTCCCCTGAAGACAACCTCTGACCCATCCTGACCTCTGAACCTGACTAATTGTCCCTGCAGTCCAAGGTAGCACCATGGGTAGATAACCAGTCCATCCCTAGAATGACGTCAAAATCT
Source organism: Manihot esculenta (assembly GCF_001659605.2). NCBI lineage: Eukaryota > Viridiplantae > Streptophyta > Magnoliopsida > Malpighiales > Euphorbiaceae > Manihot > Manihot esculenta. The sequence continues at coordinate 20,420,591 of NC_035178.2, read as the reverse complement.
GTCAAGTCTAGAACCACAAGGTCGGCGGAAAGGCATCTCCCCTCAACGAAAACTGGACTGCACTGGCAAACTGACTCTGCCACTGATGGATTACACTTGGGTCCACTGACCCAGAGAGGATACTCTAACCCAGAGATCATCAGACCCAACTTCTCTATGGCTCTCGGAGCAATAAAAGCATGAGATGCACCAGAGTCCATCAAGGCATACACATCTGAACAACCAATGACTAAGTTACCTGCCACCACGGTGTTAGATGCATCTGCCTCCTGCTGAGTCATCGTGAAGATCCGTGCTGGAGCTGATGGACCTTCGCCTCTGAAACCCGCTGAAGAAGAGGCTGACCCTCTCCCTCTACCTCTGCCACTGGCCTGAGTCGTGGCTGGAGCTGCTGGCTGCGCTACACTACCTGAAGCTGTCTGCTGGGACTGAGCCATAGGTACTGTCCTAGGACACTCTCGAGCCATATGTCCCTCTTGCCCGCATCTGAAGCAGGCTGTTGTCCCAGCCCGGCAAACTCCCTTGTATGGCTTACCACACTTTGCACATACTGCATTATCCGCACCAGAGCTTGACCCACTCCCTAATCCCAGACTGGACTTGATCTTGTTCCAAAACTTGTTCTTCTTCGGCTTCCTAGTGGTGTTACTCCACCTTTTGCTACCTGAAACTGCTGCACTCAGAGAAGAAGAGTCTGGGGTCTTAGAACCAGAAGGCTGTGCCACTGACTGTTTAACTGTCCCCTGAATGATGGCACTGGCCTCCATTTTCCGGGCCATATCCACTATGGCATGGAAGCTCTCCCTATCTGCTGACTGGATCAAGGAGGAATATCTGGAGTGGAGTTTCATGATATACCTCCTTGACTTCTTCTGGTCTGAGTCAAGATTTTGCCCTGCAAATGGCAACAGCTCCAAGAATCTGTCTGTGAACTCATCCACACTCATCTCTTCTGTCTGCCTTAACTGCTCAAATTCAATCATCTTCAGCTCCCTTGAACTATCGGGGAAAGCCCATCCTGCAAACTCGTTTGCAAACTCTTCCCAAGACATGCTGTCCACCCTTGGGTTCACATAATTCTTAAACCACTCTCGGGCCTTCTTACACTTAAGCGTGAACCCAGCCATCTGAATGGCTCTACTGTCATCCGCCCCAATCTCATCTGTAATCACCTTGATCCTTTCAAGATACACAAATGGGTCATCCCCTTTTTCATACTGAGGAGCGCCCAACTTCATGTAGTCGGTCATCTTGACCTTGCTCCCACCAGATGAGCTAGGCTTAGGTACTAGGGTTTCTGGAACTGTGGGTTCTGCTGGTGGAGGAGGAGGTGCAGCATCCCCTGGGTTAGGGTTTGCTGTACCTGGATAGTAAGGAGGAGGTGGGTACATGGGGTACTGTGGGTATGGTGGGTAGTAAGATGGGTATGGCATATGAGAAGGGTAAGGATTAAAGCTGGGGTAATCCGATGTACCTCCCATCGAATACCCGGGGTTTTGTGAAAAAGGTGGGTAGTGAGGTGGCTAAACAAATCCCGAGGCCTGGGTGCCTCCTTGGGACTCTCCCATTCCCTCTTCCGACATGCTCACTCCTAAACTGCCATCCCTCCTCTGGTCCACATCCATCTCATCCCCCATATCAACTGACATTCCTCCCTGAACTGTTCCCCTTACTGATCTGCTTCTACCCAGATCCAAAGACCTTCTAGGGTCTCTTGCTGCTCTTTCCCTGCTGGACCTACTTGACATCGCCCTAGGCAATGCAGGAGGACGGGCGCTCGTGCCCTCATCCTCAGGTGGTACTCCAGTCAATCGTGCAGATCAACGAGTTCCTCTCATCCTGTTTCTGAAAAACAGTACACATCACACAAACATTAGCATCAAATGGTTCATGTGGGCACACATGAACCCGCATCACATACATAACATATCATTAATGCACATGCACATTATCATGGCATTTCACATCATCATACAAGACAGGACTCCACATCCTATCCTAGTGGACATGACCTTGCCTATTGTGCTTGACCTTCTATGACATCTATAATCCCAACACACTATAGGTCCGACCATATGAACCTAGGGCTCTGATACCATTCTGTAACGACCCGAAAATCGGACCGCTACCGGCGCTAGGATCCAGGTCGGCTTAAGGCCGCCGGGACCCGTAGCAAGCCTGACATACAACCTGTAAACCTGTTTAATCCCATACATGATCAACAACATACCTAAAAATTTGAACTTTTCTTTTCTTTTACCAAGCTCAACCTGTGCATGCACATAAGCATATACATAAACATAAACATAAACCCCACACTGGAGCTCTCAACAAATGCTCCAATGGGGAATCTCATCATACACAAGTTTGGTGGAACATAAACATTATAAAACATAGATCATGTTTACAAAAGGGATTACTATACAAACTCGATCAAGCACAATTTCTAAACCTCAATCTCAGAATCAACATTTACATGACATAACTATTCATAACTTTTACATCATTTTACAAATTTATCATGTCCACATCTAACTATTACATACACATGACTTCATTCATCTTGACTTCTCTGTCTAGCCCGTACCTGCAACCCTGGGAAATTAGGGAAAGGGGTGAGCTACTAGAGCCCAGTGAGCAGAATACTAAAACATTTAAAATACATGCTATCATGGAATGCATCACATCACAGGTAAATCACATCAAGGATGGTGTTGTCACCTATAGTCCTCTACATTCCAAAGTGCCGAGACGTAGAATGGGTCAACCGGTCTTTCTCTTAACATAACATATCATAACATTCCAATGTGCCGGGACATAGAATGGGTCAACCGGTCTTTCTCTTACATAGTACCGGGACATAGAATGGGTCAACCGGACTTCCATATCATACCATATCATATCACATCGCATCATATCGAGGACTAAGGATCATCCAACATCCATCCACATCCATCATAGAATTATGCAATGCAGCATATTCGTGAATTCTAATGCAAACAGCCTAGGATATCACATGGCATTCATGATGCATGAACATGCTCAACTTATAATTTATTTGCTTAAAACATAAAGGTTTATTCTACTCACATCAGCTAGCTCTGACAATGACTGAAGCAGCTGACTCACTACTGGGGTCCTCGGTTCCTCAGGTCCGAACCTACACAAGTGGACTAAAATGAGGGACCAACATACTAGAACATGACTCTAAAAACATCCCCCAAAAATCCCCTAAAACACCTCAAAACAAACATGCAAAACATGCAAAGGAAGGCTGAACAGGGCACTTTCGGCGGCAGGTTTGGCGGCCGAAAGTCCCTCCAAAGCCGAAAGTCAGGCAGGTTCGGCGGCCGAAACTCCCAGATAGAGACGAAACTCATACATATTCGGCGGCACTTTCGGAGGCCGAAACTGCCCTCCAGAGACGAAAGTCCTCTTTCGGGGGCAGGCTTCGGCAGCCGAAAGCTGGCCTCCCAGGCAGGTTCGGCGGCCGAAAGTCCTTCGGCTGCCGAACCTGGTTTCTGCCAAAAGGGCAGAAACTCGGCTCCTCATGCACATTTGCCTCCCAAAACCTTCAATCAAGCTTACAACTCATCCAAAACATGCATAGATACATACATCAACTCCTAGGGGCTTCAAACTATCCTAAACCCTATCTACAACACATCAACCATGCAAAACCAACATACATTGTCCATAAAACACATAAAACCTAATAATGCTCAACTAACATAAACATACATTTCTACCCCATGAATCAACTTAAAACTTGTTTAAAACATATAGTGAGCTCAAGATCGGCCCTTACCTCTTGAAGATCGAGAGGAGAACGACCCTAGCTCGGAGATGGGAGAGATTGAGTTTCTTGAACCTCAAAGCTCCAAAACTTGCTTTATGCTCAAAAATCTTCAAAACAAAGTGAAAACTTGTGAAAATCGTGAAAGCTTTGAAGGAAGAAACTCAAGATCGGTGAGGGACGGCGGAGAGCTCACCTTGGCCGAAAATGGGGAGAAAAGCTCATTCGTTTCGGCTAAGGGACCCTTTTATAGGTGGCTAGCCAGGCCACATTCGGGGGCCGAACGTGCCTCCGCATGCATGCCATGTTCGGCGGCCAAACCTGGACTTCCCTCACTTATGCTTTCGGGGGCCTAAAGCACTCCTGAAGTGCATGCATGTTCGACGGCCGAACCTGGGTCTTCCTCCAAGGTTATTTTCATTCAAAAACTCATTTTCCTTCTAGCTTAAAAACATAAAATACATTAAAACATTTCATAAAAACATGATTTTACCCTTCTAGAGGTCTCTGACACCCGAGATTCCACCGGACGGTAGGAATTCCGATACCGGAGTCTAGCCGGGTATTACAATCCAACTTCAGATAGTCCGTCATTTTCACCTTGCTTCCTACTGATGGGTTAGGTTTCAGAAATTTCTGGTTCTGCTGGGGGAGGAGGTGGTGCAGCATTCCCTGGATTTAGGTTTGCTGGATTCTGGCAATAAAAGGGTGGAGGTGAAAACATGGGGTAAGGTGGATATGGTTTGTAATTGGGAGGATAGGGCATGTGTGAGGGGTACAGGTGGTAGTTAGAGAAATCCAATGGGCCTCCCATGGGATACCCGGGTCCCTGTGGTTAGGGTTGATACTGAGGTGGGTAAGCAAAACCCGAGGCTTGAGCGCCTTCTTCAGATTCTCCCATACCCTCTCCTGAAAAACTCACACCCAGACTTCCGTCTCTTCATTGATCATCCTCCACCGTTTCCCTAACATCTGTTGACATCCTTCCCGGATCTGTCCTCCTTCTATTTACATCGAAAGACCTTCTAGGGTCCCTTGACGTTTTACCTCTATTAGTCCTACTTGACCGTGCTCTTGACGGAGCAGTAGGAGGAAGGGTATCCATGCCCTCATTTTCAGGTGGAACTCCGGTCAATCGTGCAGATCGACGTGAGCCTCGCATCCTGTCTTTTGAAAAACAACATATATCGCATAAACATTAGCATCATAAGGTTCATGTGAACACACATGAACCCACATCATATACATAACATATCAAGAATGAACATGCATATAGTCTTGGCATCACACATTATCCTACATTCGTCAAGACAGGACTCTACATCCTATCCTAGTGGACATTATTTTTCCTAATGTGCTTGCCCTTTTATAACATCTAAGAGCCCAACACTCTTTAGGTCCGACCATATGAACCTAAGGCTCTGATACCACTCCGTAACGACTCGAAGATCAGACTGCTATCGGCGCTAGAATTCAGATCGACTTAAGGTCGCTGGAACCCGTAGCAAGCATCTTGTGTACCTATTAAAATTCCATACATGATCATACATTATCACAAAAACTTAAACATTCCATGAAACCAAGCTAAACCTGTATATATATCATACTGAAAATATAAAATCCATACTAGAGCTCTCATCAAATGCTCTAGTATGGTTAACATCACATGCCTCAAGCTTGGTTCAAACATAACTCATAATTAAAAACTTTTACATAATGATCATGTTAACAGGGATTACAAAGGTAAAGAAAACTAGGGCCAAGTACAATTCTAATCCATTAAAATTTACATGTCCACACTATACTATTACAAAAACTATACCAGCTACTATGCTGACTTTTCGATGCTATCTTTGATCCTGAAAACCTGGGGTTAGGGGAAAGGGATAAGCTACAAGAGCCTAGTGAGCAGAATATAAAAATAGTTTAATAAATATATGCTCGCATGAAATGCGTCACAACACAAATAATACACATTAAGATGGACTTGTCACCAGTAACCCTCTACATATTCCAATGTGCCTGGCCCTCGACGAAGCTCCTTAGAACTTTCGCTTAAATATAACATAACATATCCATAATGCCAGGGGCGTAGAATGGGCAGCCCTGGTCTTTCCCTTACATAGTGCCAGGGACGTAGAATGGGCAGCCCTGGTCTTTCTGTATCATATCATGTCATAACATCTCGAGAGCTAGTAGGTCATCCAATATCCATCCACATCAACAGTAAATTATGCAATGCATCATATTCGTGAGTTCAAATGCAAACAGCCTAATACACAAACATGGCATTTGTGATGCGTGAACATGCTTAAAAAGTTTGATTACTTTAAAATAATATATTAGTTTAGTTCTACTCACCTCTGGCTGACGCTTGCCTAAAAAAGACGCAACTAACTCATTACAGGCCTCTACGGTCTCCCAGGTCCGATCCTACACAAATGGACTCAAATGAGAGACCAAACATAACTATTACATGACTCTAAACAACTCCCCAAAAATCCCCTAAAATATAACAAAACATGCACATAAAACAAGCAGAGGAAGGCTGGGCAGGGACTTTCGGCGGCAGGTTCGACGGCCTAAACTCCACACAGATCCGAAAGTCCATGCTTTCGGGGGCAGGTTAGGCAGCCAAAATGTAATACCCGGCTAGATTCAGACATCGGAATTCCTACCATCCGGGGGAGTTCGAGGATGTCAGAGGTCTCTGGAAGGGTAAGAGAAAGTTTTCTAAAATATGTGCAAGTGTTTTAAAGGTTTAGCGTAGAAAAGGATTGAGTTTTGAAGAGATATGGCCAAGGAGGCATTTTGCCATGTTCGGCCCCCTAAGGTTAAGTTCGGCCGCCTAAAGTGCCCAATGTTCGGCCCCCGAAGGTTATGTTCGGCCCCCGAAAGTTGCATAGTTTTGCATGCGATTCGGCAGCCGAACCTGAGGCGGTTGCTCATCTATAAGTGCACCGAGTGGCAGAAAAAGGAGGAGGTTTCTTCTCTCCTTCTGACCTAGGTGAGGTCTTGATCTCCTTAAAGTATTTTCATGGTTTTTCTTCAAATCTTTCATGGTTTTTATGAGTTTTACCCTTGTTTTGAAGAGTTGTGAGCTTGAAACAAGGTTTTGGAGTTTGAAGCTTTTGAAGCTTGGTTTCTCCATATCTTTGAGTTTGGATCATCTCAGCCTTTGTTCTTCAAGAGGTAAGTGTTGATCCATGGTTCTTATGATGTTTTTATGAGTTTTGTAAAAGGAAAAGGGAGCTAGGCATGAGTTTGCATGAGATGTGCATCATAGGGTTTATGAATCCTTTATGTTTGATGTGTGTCTTGTGAGCTTGTTTGTTGGAGTTTAAAGTTATTTGAAGCTCCCTTAGGCTTGTTGAAGTGTTTATGCATGTTTTAGAAGGGTTAAATGCATGTGTTGAGGTCTGAACAGGTGATGGAGGGACTGGCAGGCGTCCTTGTGCACGAAACTGAGTTCTGGCTAAACTCAGGTTCGGCCCCCGAAAGTCCAAGTTAGGCCGCCGAACATGCCTGACTTTCGTCTCTGGAGGAGACATTCGGCCGCCGAAGGTGCTGCCGAAGGTGCCCTGTCCAGCCTTCCTTTGCTTGTTTTGCATGCATGTTTTGTGATGTTTTAGAGGGTTTTTGGAGAGATGTTCCTAGTTATGTTAGAGTATGTTTGGTACCTCATTTATGTCCATCTGTGTAGGATTGGACCGAGGAACCGAGGAGGCTCCAGAGTTAGAGTTGGCCCAGAGTTAGCCAGCATTGGCTAGAGGTGAGTGGAACTAAACTGAATATTTTATTTTGAGAAATGACACGATTCTAGCATGATCCATGCATCATAAAATGCCATGTTATGTAATAGGTTGTATTGCATTAGAATCCACGAATTTGATGCATTGCATAAGTTGTTGTTGTGGTGTGGATGAACGTTGGATGATCCTTAGCCCTTGACATGAGATAAGATACTACTACAGAGATATGGCATGAGATAGCCATTCCAGGTCGCTCCTGGATAGTCCAGGTCGCTCCTGGTACTCAGTTACAGATAGACATACAGCATAAGAGAAGACTGGGTGATGGCTCCGCCTCCCTAGCATTATTGGATTTGTTGTGATATGATACAGTACAGAGAAGACTGGGTGATGGTTCTACCTCCCTAGCACAGTTGGGTATAGAAGTCTAGGTGATGGCTCTGCCTCCCTAGCAAGTAGGGTATTTGTTTATAGTAGGGGGCTATAGGTGACAAGTTCATCCGTTTGATGATTTGTTTGTGATGTGACGCATTTCATGATAACATGTAATTAATGAACTGTTTTACTGTTCCTCCTCACTGGGCTATAGAGCTCATCCCACTCCCTTAACCCCAGTTTTGCAGGTTCTGAGATAGCTATGGGAAGTCAAAGTCAGCAAGAGTACAGAGGAAAGTTGTGCTTGAATGTATGTTGTAATAGCGTAGTGGACATGATGTAATTAAAAGATTAGTTGTAATGTCATGTATAGATATGTACTGTCGTATACTGGATAGACTTGTGCTTTTCCTAGTATCATTGCTATAGTGTGATGTATGATTAATCCCCTGTACATGAATCCTGTTTTACGTTTCTTGATGAGAAATGTGTGAGTTAGGCTTAATGTATGGCTTCGATGAGATACCAGTGGAATGTGTTACAGATTAAAAGGGTTTCATTCCCTTGATCCACAGCAGATAGTAGTCCCTGGTATAGGCCCTGAGGGCCATTTCAGATTGCTATATCTGAGTAGCAGTAGTTAAGCCTACAAAGTTTTACAGGATTGTTGAGTATCTTTGTATCATGTATGGGATTTATCAGGTATACAGAGAGTATAGTCGGCTTGCTACGGGTCCCGGCGGCCTTAAGCCGATCTGGATCCTAGTGCCAGTGATGGTTCGGACCGTTACTGAGGGGTATCAGTTTCCGGGTCGTTACACAAAAGGCTTCCTCCACAAGCAGGTTCGACGGCCAAACCTGGTTTCTCCAACAAGGTAGAACCCGATTCTGTCCTATGTACACAGCCACCAAAACACTCCAATCCTCACACCCAACAACTCAAACACATGCATACTCACTCATCAAGCATAAGGGGTATAAAAACTAGCCTAATCCCCAACAAGCAACAACAAAAACAATACAAGAGCAAACATTCATTAATAACTCAACTCAAACCCTATAACTTTAGATCTAACCATTTCATGCATTATTAACCCTTAAACCTTTCTTAAAACTTGATTAAAACATAGAAAAGGCAAGATCTAGACTTACCACTTGGAGATCTAAAGGTGACAGCAACCCCAATGTGGAGATGAGGTAAATCGGTCTCCGAAGGTCTCCAAGGTTTTAAAACTTGGATTCAAGCTCAAATCTTCAAAAACAAGAGAAAACTCATGAATTTCTGAAAGATCTGAAGGAAAAACAACAAAAGCTTCAAAGGATGGCAAGGACTCACTTCTGCTCGAAAATGGAGAGAAAAACTCTCTCATTTTTAGGCTGAAGGCCTCTTATAGGTGGTTTGATAAACCACCTTTGGGGGCCGAAAGGAGAGGTCGTGCGGTGGGGTCAATTTTCATGTCGAAAAGTCTTCCTGGATTGAAAAACCTTAAGCTGAAAAGTCCAAGGCTGAAAACCTTCAAGTCGAAAACCTTCCATGCAAAGAACTCTCAGGCTGAAAACCCTTTTGGCTGAAAACTAACGTGGACCGAAAATCCACTTTGTTGATCGAAAAACTTTGTTGATCAAAAAACCTTGGTGACCGAAAAACCTTAGTAATCAAAAACCCTTGGTAGCAAAAAAATCTCGATGATCGAAAACCTTGGTGGCCAAAAAGTCTTGGTGACCAAAAACCCTTGGTGATAGAAAAATATCAATGATCGAAAAATCTCGGTGGCCGAAAAGTCTTGGTGATTGAAAATCTTTGGTGACCGAAAAATCTCGACGACTTAAAACCATTGGTGATCAAAACTCTCCTTTTGAAAGCCGAAAACCCTTCCACCAACCCTCTTAAAATTGAAAAACACAAAAATTGCTAAAGAACAATGCAAATCCAAGATTGAAAGCAACCAAAAATAAAATTTAGATTGAAAAGAGTAAGAGTGAAATACCTTTAATCAAGAACCTAAAGAACAACTTGAAACTAAATGACAATACCTCTTGTAGAGAGAAAAGGTTAGAAAGAAAGATGACCTTTTGCAAATATTGGTATGGGGCAAATGAACCCTACACACCTTTTTATATAGGAAACGAACAACGGAAGCAAGAGAACGACCCTTCATCTTCTCAACATAATATCCTTTAAAAGGCTAACATGAAATAATAATAATAAGTGACTGATCCTAAAGATTCGTAGATAAGTGGATGGACTAATGATATTAACATCAGAACCATTATGAAAAAAAAAGACTCAAAAGGCTAAATAAACCTCTTTATTGCCCATTTCAAACTAAACAAGCCATAAGCCTATTCTAGACTAAAATTCTAAACAGTAGAACTTCTTATCTTACCAAAATTCAATCACATAATCGAAATTCTATTAGAATAAGACTACTGACAAGTTATTTGAAGAGCCAATCTCCAAGTATGTGACTATTTCATTATCTGATCTTTTCTCTAAATTCGTCTCAAATCCCTTACTAACTCAAGTATCGGAGATTTTGCCCACCAAACCATCTGGTGTCTCTTTCTTATTTTACATATCTATACCCAAAGGAAGAAATGAAACAACATCAACTATTATATTATTTCTTAAGGTGTTTTTTTTTTGAAATGGATTATTTCTTAAGGTTTAAATGTTTTTTTTTAATAGAGAATTAATAACATCAATATTTTGAACATAACTGATCATTTTAATGTTTAAATGATTATTTTTAAAAATTAAAGATTTAAATAGACTATTTTTTTATAAGAATTTAAATGACTTTTTTAATATTCCTCCAAGACTTCAAAGGGCCATTTCCCTCATATTTTCAATGTGAAATTGACATAACTTTATATTTGTTTTAGCTTTTAGGGATAAATAAATCAAACTGTTTATGAGTTACTCAAAATTTGACTCGAGAGAAGTTTGAACGGTCTCGACTCAATTTCTAAATAAGTCAAATTCGAGCTTTATTTTTACGCTCGTTTAGTAAATGAGTTAAACTTAAACTTTATAATATTCGGCTCATTAAAATTTATGAATTCGGCTTGTTTTCGAGTTTATGAGTCGTTAAAATTTAAGAGTTCGTTTTTTACAAGTTTATAAACTTATTTACATATATACTTATTTAATTAAAATTATTTAATTTTAAATTAAAATTTATTATATATATAAATAAATTAAATTATTCGTATACTATTAAGAATGATCTTAATAAAAACTCTATTCACCTAAATTCAATTATTAAATAAATCAAATTTAAATTTATTAATACTCAATTTGAATAAAAAATTTTAACCAATCAATTTAAACCCCAACTGCTATTAACTTGCTTGAGCTATATCACTCAATTGCTTTTTTTTTTTTTTTTTTTTAGTTCAATGAGTCCTTGGGTTTCGGGTAAATGGGTTGTTAATAGTTGGTTTAGATTACTCATGAAAATTAATTTATTTTATCTGAAATAAACTGCAACTCATTAATTGATCTGAATTTGACCTAAACTTCTTCATATATGCATAGCGACTCAATAGAAAATCAAAAATCAAACTGCAATTAGAAATGTTCCTATTTAAATCTGCCGGAAAAAAGAATCCGAATAACTAACATTCCAAAGTAACTCGAATTCAAACCCGCCGGACGTGGCATGGTGTCAGATATACTTTTAATTATTTTTTATTTCATAAAAAATTATTAATTATTGTTTGAAGAAAAGGGTTATGCTAATTTGAATTTTTAGTCTTCTCTATCATTCAACTAATTGCTTTAATGATATCACGTGCACGGTGAGTTCTAAATCTATATTTTTAATTTGGTCAAAGATTAAGCACCTAATGCACAAATAAAGAATTCCCAATATAATTAACTTCAAATATCAATCATTAAATAAGTATGTATATATATATATATAACTTCAAATATCATTAAAATAAGAAATAAAAAAAAATGAATCCATTTGTGGAAACTTTTCAATTTTCGGCCCCTTAAAATATGAATGGATAGTCATATAAGTTATTGGAACTTTTTGGATCCACAAACCCTTAAAACGTTAAAATAGTTTAAATAATTCTTTTAAATTTCATATATATTAAATAAACCTAAATATATAAATGCTTTAAGTGAAACAAATAAATCTTTCAATTTTTTTATAAATAAATGAATAAAATTTCACTATAATTAGTTTAAAAATCTTTTACTACACAAACACTGCTACAAAAACAAGGTAAATACAACGGTTCTAGTTTATTATCTTGCATACTCTAACCGTCACAATAGATTAACAGCGACAGTTTAAGAACTATTACATCTATTTTTGTTATTAAATATAATATAATAATTTAATTATTTTTTATAACGAATAAAAAACGTAGCTAAAATTATAATTTCATTGAATATAAAATAAATTTTTTATTTAAAATATATTATTTTATATGGTAAAATAATAAATTTTTTTTATAACAATTTTAAATTACTGCAAAGTTATTATCTTAATAGTATTAAAATAATAATTTTATAATCACTGCAAAAATATTATTGTCTAAACTCTAAAACATAGCAGTGAAGGTTCTTCTATTTTATTTTGTGTATGAAATATGCAATATTATACTGAGTATCTACTGCATTATAAAATAGATCGATATATTTTAAAATCGATTGATGAGATGTTTCTATAATGGTTGAAAAGATTTCTATATAAATTTCATTTTCATCTAATTGAACCTTAGAAAACTTGCAATCTAGCCAATGATAGTGCGTTAAACTTAGGTTAGTTGGGCCTGAATACGGATGTTAAAAATGAGGCATATCTCTAAATCTAACTTGTCAACTCTAAATAGAAAATACGGGAATATGGATCTAAGTTTAAATAAAGGTCTAGAATACATTATGTTATATAAAATAAACTCGAATTAAAAATATAAATTTATATAGTAATAGTTATAGTTTAAATGGATGGTCAAATAGAATAAAATAACTATTTTTTTATTTAAAATGCTTGCTCTTCGTCTTGATAGAAAAGATTGCTTGTAATACTCGGCTAGACTCCAGCGTCAGAATTTCAACCTTCCGACGGAATCTCCGTTAGGATCCGGAATCTCGGATGCCGGAACCTCTTAGAAGGGTAAAATATGTTTTTACAAAATAATTTTCATGGTTTTATTGTTTGGTTTTGAGTTGAAATTTTAAAAGAAAAGAAAATATTTTTTGGAGGAAATCCAGGTTCGGCCGCCGAACATGGTGTTGCCGCAGGAGCTCTCCTTTCGGCCCCCGAAGGTGGTCTAGCCAGCCACCTATAAGAGGCCTCCAGTCCGAAAATGGGAGAGTTTTCTCTCTCCATTTTCGGGCAAAGGTGAGTTCTTGCCTTCCCTTTGATGATTTTATGTTCTTCCTTCAAATCCTTCAGATTTTCACGAGTTTTCTCTTATTTTTGAAGTTTTAAGCTTGGATCCAAGATTTTAAAGTTTGGAGACCGTTTCTCTTCAACTCCAAGCTTGGGTCGCATCTACCTTAAATCTTCAAGAGGTAAGTGTAGATCCTTGCCTTTTCATATGTTTTAAGTAAGTTTTAAAAAGGGGTTAAGGGTTAAAAATGCATGAATGGCTGGATCTAAGATTATAGGCTTTGAGTAAGGTTTTGATGAATGTATGCTCCCTCTTGTGTTTTGTTGTTGTTTGTTGGGGTTTAGTCTAGTTTTTATGCCCCTTATGCATGTTGGAGTGAGTATGCATATTTTGAGAAGTTGGGTGTGAGGATTTGAGAGTTTTGGAGCTGAAATGCATAAGGCAGAATCGAGTTCTGCCATTCTGGAGAACCCAGGTTCAGCCACCGAAGCAGGGTTCGGCCGCCGAACCTGCATGGGAGGCAGCCTTTTGGCCGCCTAACATGCCCCCGAAAGCATGCACTTTGGGATCTGTAAGAGAGTTTCGGCCTCCGAACCCGCCTCCGAAAGTCCCTGACTTTTAGATTTGTGGAGGACCTTCGGCCGCCGAACCTGCCCCCGAAGGACCCCGACTTTCGGATCTGTAAAGGACCTTCGGCCGCCGAACCTGCCGCCGAAAGTCCTCTGCCCAGCCTTCCTTTGCTTGTTTTATATGCATGATTTGTGATGTTTTAGGGGGATTTTTGGGGAGTGTTTAGAGTCATGTTATAGCTATGCTTGGTCCCTCATTTGAATCCACCTGTGTAGGATTGGACTAGGGAGACCGTAGAGGCTTGCAGTGAGGTGACTACATCAGTTTAAGTCAAGCGTCAGCCAGAGGTGAGTAGAACTAAACTAATCAATTGTTTTTAAGCAATCAAACTTTTAAGCATGTTCATGCATCACGAATACCATGTTTATGTATTAGGATGTTGCATTAGAATTCACGAATATGACGCATTGCATATTTTACTATTGATGTGAATGGATATTGGATGACTCACTAGCCCTCGAGTAGGTTATGTTATGACGGATATGGAAGACTAGGGCTGCCCATTCTACGCCCCTGGCATTTATGGATATGTTATGTTATGTTTAAGAGGAAGTCTTGAGGAGCTCCGTCGAGGGCCGGGCACTATTTGGAATATGTAGAGGGTTACTTGTGACAAGTCCATCTTGTTGTGATTTATTTGTGCTGTGACGCATTCCATATGAACATATGTTTATTAAACTATTTTTATGGTTCTGCTCACCAGGCTCTTGTAACTTATCCCTTTCCCCTAACCCCAGGTTTGCAGGGTCAAAGATAGAGCGGGAAGTCGGCATAGTAGCTGGTATAGCTTATGTAATAGTATAGAGTGGACATGTATTTTCTTTTATGGATTAGAAATGTGCTTGGACCTAGTATATGTTTTGTAATCCCTGTTTATCATGATCTTTATGTAAAAGTTTTAATGATGAGTTATGTTAAATCAAGCTTGAGGCATGTGATGTTACCATACTAGAGCATTTGATGAGGGCTCTAGTGTGGGTTTTATGTATACAGTTTATGATGCATGTGCAGGTCAGGCATTGGTTCAAGAAATGTTTAAAATTTTTATGAAAATGTATAATCATGTATGGAATTTTATCAGGTACATAGGATGTATAGTAGGCTTGCTACGGGTTCCGGTAACCTTAAGTCGATCTAAACCCTAGCGCCGATAGCAGTCCGGTTTCTGGGTCGTTACATTGCTCTTCTAACTATTGCATAAATATGTCATTTAAGTCTCAGAATGCACAAACATGTGTCCGACACATATTCCATCTCATATCTTATGAAGTATTGTGTTGACACAGGTACGACACAGCAAAATGAAGAGTCAGATCATTAGAGCTTAAAACACAGGAAAAACCTCAACATACTATTCATGTACCAGTTTCATAATTACCAATAATAGCAAGATTAAGTACAAATTCACCCGTCTCTAAAAATGATCCTAACAAATTTATATGGACAAAACGCTATGTACAAAAATATCCTAGTATAAACAACATAACATCCAATTATCATTAACTATCATCATAAATAATCAATATATTAACACATGTTTGAGTGAGAGCATGATGCCTCAGACAACCTGGATAACATAGAAGTTGTCAAACATAAGGATTGCCTCCGTTGTGCTGCTGAACAAGTTGCATCATATATATCTCATAATTAATGTTATACACAATAACTCAATAATTTATACTCCTGCCGTCTCTTCAAACAAAGTCAGAATCTCACAATACAGAGGGTTGTTGCTAAAATACTCACGATGGCTCTCTAAAAATCCACCAAAAAACCTAGAATATGAAGTGCATTCTAGCTCACAAGTCAGTACTGGTAGTGCATATAGTTGAACAACAGAAAGAAAATATAACAAAATTCAATTGGGAAGGAACGAAAAAAGCAGGGAGGAACTCGACAATTGTTTCATAGGAAAGTCAAAGTTTCGCACTTCAAATAACAATGTATTATTCATAGGCTAAGAGATCATTCGCTTTGCAATTCAAGTTTATTGTTACCATGGTATGAACAATGTAGACAACATGCAATTCAAGTTTATTGTTATTCATTGCCAAATGCAGAAAAGAGAGCAAAAATTAGATGAGAAACCTGGTTTGCCCGCTGGTGGTCCGACGAATTGAAATAGACGGAGAAGAGATTTTGCAGCGTTATACAGCTGATTCACATCCGATTGGAAAAGGGATTGAGTGCCTCAGCGGCTGTGGAGATGGGTGCTGAAGAAAGGAGAAAATTGCCTGAAGTAAGCTGATAATGGTTAACTAAACAGAAAGAAGGAGAAACGTGGGTGGTAAAATTATTTAGTTATTTTAAATTAAAAGTATTTAAATAAGTTTAATTAAAATTAAAATAAATATTAAAGTAAAATTTTATTAAAACTATAAAATATTAAATTAAAATATGATTTTATAAAATTAAAAATAAATTAAAATTTAAGTGGAAGTATCATAAGACTGAAATTAAATTAAAAAAATGATATTTATATTTACATTAAAATTGTTAAATAAAATTGATTAATATAGATTAAAATAAAGATTCCATATATAATTTTATTTTTTTCTAAGTTTTTAGCATACACTGATAAATATAGCATATCTATATTTTTTAATAAATAAATTTAATAAAAAAATTGATGCCACCAATTTATAGGATATTTAAATAAATATAAGTGGAATTAAATAAAAATTAACAATAAGCCGTTTATAAAATTAAACAGAGATAGAAGGAAATTTAAACGGATTTATAATCTGTTTATAAAATTAAATGGATACATACAGAAATATACCCATTCGTAAAATTAAAAAAACACAAATAAAATTTTCAAACGAATGTGTAAACCTTTTGAAAAATTAAACAGATATATATATATTTAGAAACGGATTTATAATCCATTTGCAAAATTAAATAGACACACACATTTACAAATTGAAGTGTAACTGTTTGTAATATTAAAAAGACACACAGATTTACAAGGGGATGTTTAATCCGTTTATAAAATTAACTGGTTATGAACATTTTTACAAACAGATATATGAGTTGTTTGTAAAATTAAATGGATTCGAAAGAATTTTCAAATGGACTTATAATTCATTTGTAAAATACATGTACATGTATTTGCAAATGAAAGTATAATCGTTTGTAAAATTAAAAGAACACAAATAGATTTACAAACGGATGTGTAAGTCATTTCTAAAATTGAATAGATATAAATAGATTTGCAAACGAACTTATAATCTATTTGTAAAATTAAATGAATACAAACGGATTTATAAATGGAAGTGTAACTATTTATAAAATTAAAAAGACACATACAGATTTGCAAACGGATGATTAATTCATTTGTAAAATTAAATAGTTACAAATATATTTACAAACGGATGTATGATCCGTTTGTAAAATTAAGTAGACATAAAAAGAGTTTTAAACGGACTTATAATTAATTTGTAAATTTAAATAGATATGTATGGATTTGCGAATGAAAATATAACAATTTGTGAAATTAAAATGATACAAACAAATTCATAAACAGATGTGTAGACCGTTTGTAAAATTAGACACATATATATAAATTTGCAAATGGATTTGTAATCCGTTTGTACCATTATATGGATATACATATATTTGCAAATAGAAGTTTAACTATTTGTGAAATTAAATGGATATACATAAATTTACAAACGGACATATAATCCGTTTGCAAAATTAAATTACTATAAACAGATTTATAAACGTTTATAAAATTAATTGGATAAAAACAGATTCACAATTGAACGTAGAATCTGTTTGTAAAGAAAGTATTTTTTATATATCCATTTGTGAAGTTGTAACAGTTACAAATAAATTTATATACGTTGTTAATAGAAGTGAGTAGGCCAAATATGCTCATAGATATTGTGAAAACAATATTAGATGAGGTGTATATATAAAGATTAAAGGCTTACTCTATTTATTTTTAATCTATTCTTTAGAATTGAATGGTTTGCATATCTCTTAAGGACTTAGTTGATCTCTTTTAAATTTAAACATCTTATGTGATCTATTTTTGGTAGTTGAAATTTCTTTTTAGATTTAGAAAAATTTTAAATGCTTCCATGAATATTAAACTATATTTTAAAAGTTAAAACAAACTTTTTGCCTTAATTTTATTTGAAAATACTATTAAAAATAATAATAATAATAATAATAATAATGAAGTGGGGCAGTAGGATATGACATAGTAGTCTCAATTCAATGTTTCCAAACTTGATAAAGCCATGGAGAACTACATCCACCATTCATATTGTCTCCCTTGGCCATGTTCTTGAAAGTAAGTTAAGTTTTTATGGATGGCACAGACAAAAATGTAAATAGACAAAGATGGCTAAGTCAAAAGGATATCTGCTGCACGTGCATATGCTGCCCAAAGTCCTAACTAATCTACGTGTGAGCACAATTTGAATATAAGAACATGCACGACCACCGCGACCCATCTGCGCATATATATCTTTTCTTAATTTTCATGATTTTGGATTTCTCAACGTTTTCATTAGAGAAAATTATGGGAAAATCTGATATTTTTGGATAAATTATATTTTAACTCTCGAATTTTAGTATAATTAGTAGATGGATCTCTATAATTTTAAAATTAAACACTTAAATTTTTATATATATATTTTTTTATTCGTCTAAAAACCAATCATTCTATCTATTAAACCGTTAAGTCATAAAAAGTCAAATATATAAAAAATAAATTTCTTTTTAAAATATCATTTATCCTATCTATTTAAATTATTAAAAATTATGGTGTTTTAATAAATAATAATTAATGATAAAAGTATTTAAAATTAGTTGAATTTGATAATTTTTATTATAATTAATGTTATGATATTAATATTATCAAGAACTAGAGTGTATAATGCAATAATAAGTAAAGGACTAAAATTATTGAATTTATTTATTAAACTAAAGTTATTATAAAATGATAATCGAAAGATTGAAGTGTTTGGGAAGAAGTGTAATTCTAATTAATTTCTTGAATTTAAAATTGAGCAATAGAGATATTTATATAACGATATGAATGTAATAACTGATTTTTAAATGGGCTGAAATTACAGGAATTTAAATTTTTAATTTTAAAAATATAAAATTATTTTATTAGTTATATTAAATTTCAGAAATTAAAGTATAATTTATTATTATTTTTTTTAATTTATAACCTAAAATTTAGACTGCAGAAGTGATTAAACATGCAAGAATAATGCATGCCCTAATAATTAATTAATTTAGCTGTGTTTTTCTTGTTTAGAAGTGATATGGAATATTTCCAGATCTTTTAAAATAGGAACACAAATAGAAAATTGTCAAATCTTAATGGGTATTGATTTTTAAGAGATAATAATTCTATTTGCTTTTCATTTACTTTTCAATCTTCATATCACTAGGAAAGAAAAAAAAAATATAGAAGAACAAATCCCAATCACAAATGAGACAAATTTGCTACAATAATAAAAAAGATAATTAAATACTTAAAAGTAATTAATGCAAACATATAGAAAATGATGAACTTAATTATGATTTATTAAATTAGTCAAAATATGGAACATTATCACTGGAAATGGAGCTGTAACCAGTTGAACTCGTTGGTGGTGTGTACAGAGAAGAAATAGAAGATGAAGAAGATGAAGAAACGACAATAGAAGAAGGAGCAGATAGTGGTGGTGGTGGTGGTGGAGGTGGAGGTGGAGGTGGAGGAGGAGGCGGAGCAGGAGACAGTGGAGGAATATTTTGTGGTACAACAATTGAAGACAAAGTCCCAGAAGAAACTAGAGCAGCAGGATGGTGATGTTCAGTAGAAGAAATGATACTAGTATTGGCCTCTCTATATTTATGCTTGATTATCTCAGATCTTATTGAATTGATTTCTTCTTGCAAAGATTGAATTTGTTGTTGTAGAGCTGAAATTGCACCCATGCAGCCATACACTGGATCTCTTAGCCTCAAATTTGCTTCATAGACTAGACTATTTGCTGTATCAGCTCTCTGGCTTTCAGGTACTTCCTAGATTTACATATCACAAACAGCCAAAAAGAAATTAAAAGACACCCAGAAATTTAAAAAGAATTTACCGAGAAAAAAACAAGAAAAGAGAAAGAAAAAAAAGAAGAAGAAAGATTTAAAGGTTTAATGATTTACCATTAGCATCTTGGAGACATTGCTTGCACCAAAGACTTTGTGAACAGCTGCAAATTTCTGGGGTTCATGAGGAGAGAAATATGGAGAGAAAGGACACTCTTCAGCACACTTTCTTCTCAATAATTTGCAAGCAGCACAAGGTGTAACAGTGTTTAAAATCCCAGGAGTTAATATATGTCTCCTTCCCATTTCAGAAGATAAATCTGTATCTCTTTTGATCTTCTTTCCTATTTCATCAAATCTATCCCTAAAAATCAGTAAAACCATTAAGTGATAAGGAAAGAAGACAAGAAAAACAAATAATTATGCATGTTAACAAGAACATCAAGATTCTGCAAGAATGAAAAGAAACTACTCTTGATCAAAGCCATAAGATTGTTTATGCTTTCTTTTGAAAAGGAAGAGATCTTTTTCCTTTTCATTTTTTTCTTTTTTTCCAAATTCTTTGGTGAGTAAACATTTACCTGTCTCTGGACATTCAAGCATACTAGTTGGTTGTCTAGATCAGGGGAGAAACAGACCGAGAGAAAGAGAGAAGAGGGAGAGAGAAAGAGAGAGGAGAGAAGAATGAGAATAGAGAAAGAGAGTGCTTAAAAGGCAAGATTATCACGGAAAGTAGGTCAATGATTCTTAAAAGCGTAAAAACAAAAGGGTAATTAATTTTATTTTATTAAAAAAAAAAAAAAACTTGTATGCAAATAGAACGTAAAAGCCACCGATTAGTATTTAATATTAGTATAAGAAAATACTTTAGTTAATTTATCGATTTTTAAATATATTAAAGTATTTTGTGAAAATTTATAAAATTTATTAATTAATCAATTGGTTAAAATCGGTTAAATGTTAAAAGAAATTAAAAAACTAAAATATTTTGTATGTGAGTAATTAATATATATTTTTATAAAATTAATAGATTGAGTAATAAATTTTTTTATAAAAATTAATTAATAAAATATTGAAATGATTAAAATTACTGAAATAATTAATTAATAAATTTTTTAAAATTTTAAAAATATTTAATGTGTTTTTAAAAATTAAAATAAATTAATATTTATTATTTTTTAGAAATAATATTTAATGTAAATATTTAGTCCGAACAAGAGTTAATTTCATGTTTTATAATATATTCTAATAAGAAAAAAAAATTGATGTGAATAAAATTATTATAATTTAAATTTATTATTTTTAGAATAATATTTTTAATTTATATTTTAGTTAAATATTTTATTATTCAATTGGTTGAATACATAAACGTATAAAGATAAATTTAAGGAAAATGAAATTTACTTAAAAAAGGATTAGGTTATTTGAAAGAGAAAGAGGGAATGGCAGCATTGACAATTGGAGCTAGGTTACGTGTTAATTTTAATTTGTTGATATTGACTTTGAAAGCAACCACACATGAAAATCAATGGTTGTTTTGTTATTATTATTATTAGACGCTGCAAATGGGTTTACTTCTCAACATCGATTTCTCAAATTCTCATTACTTCATATTAATCAATAAAATATATATACTTGTCGGCATCCATTCACATGCCTATTCTATAAATTAAACTCATTCAATTATGTTTCACTTCTTTTAACTAAAATACAGTTTAGTCATTTTTTTAAAAAAGTAATAAAAAAAATATTCCTCCCTTCCTCATATTACTTTTATCCATTTTATTTTTTTACACCTATTAAAAATAATAATTTTTTTTATTAATTTTTAAATTATATTTACTTTAAGAATATTAAATTTTATTAAATATTAAAATAAATTTTCAGAGATTTCTTAGAAATAGAATAGAATTATAATAGTCAGTTTATAAATTACAGTCTAAAAAAAAAAGTGAGCTAATAACCTATAAAAGAATAAAAAAATAGATAAAAATAATAAAATCTCAATGAACTCGACCATAATTGAAGTCTGAATTATAGATCATTTCACTTACTAAGATAATCAAATGACTGCAATGATATGGACATTAGAGCTGGAACAGCTGAGATATAGAGTTGAAAACTGAACCTATGGTTCACCATTTCACTATAATCACTCCAGCTGACATCTATTTGAGTCCTAATTTATTAAAATCTCTTTTAAATTCTAAGGAAACATAAACTCTTATTCCCGAAAAAATTGTCATCAAGAAAGTCTATCTCTAATAGCAATCCTAACAAAGTCCTAACTCTAACCGATGCCTATAAATAGAGGTTTGCTTCACGAGCATTGGATTAGATACTATTTCAATTATTTTGTTAGTTTGTTTCCCATTGATATTATTGACTTATGCATAATTACAGATATTCCTCAAGACAGACCAATTGACTGCATTAAAGATCTTGCTTAAGAAAACCAACTCACTATCTTGTTCTTTTTGTAAGTCTTCCCCCAAATTCAATTCTAGAGTACACTTTCTAGGAGTTGCTTTTGTAGCATCACTAGCACCATCTATAGAAAGCAATTTTGTTTCTCACAAAATTGAGAAAGTTTTACTAATTTTTGCTAGCAAAACCTTTTGTTTTCAAGCCCATAACGGATACCCTTATTAGCATAAATATTATTCTAACTTCTAGGGAAAAATGATAACACCACTTGTAATGGAATTCAAAAGAAAAAAAAAAAGAAACAGTCAAGCACTATGACTATGGCACTAATGTAGGATAGAATTAAGTGCTAACTATCCAACTAGCCAAAAAACAAAAAAACTCCTAACCAGTTAGAGCTAACAAGATGCTAAAAAATAAACCAGTTTATGAAGTCCCGGAAAAAGGTGGAGGAAAGTCAAAGAGGTTAATTTTAAAGGTAATGATATTAATTGAAAGTTAGTGAGAGTAATCCAAAAAGAAATCAAAGAGGATAAAGATGGTAATTTTGGGATTGGAAATGATTCTCTCTATCAAAGGACATCTTTTGTAATCTGAACCATAAGAATTTTAAGTTGCTAATCCCTAAAAAGTATGATGGGAAGTGTAGTTCTTATAGCCCCTCATAAGTTTTTTCTGCATTTTTTAGACTAAAAGACATTACTCAATAGAAGTGATCAAACATAACTTAGCCACATTTTTATTATATTTATTACTGTTTAATTACACATTTTTCTAGCTTAATTTATGTTTTTGTTATATTTTTACAGAAAAGGAAGAAAATGGAAAATTGGAGAAAAAATGCAGAAAAAGCTGAAAAAGTGATTGGGTCAAAGTGATTTGGCCAAATCACTGCCCAAATCGAGTTGAAGCAGATACCTGGAACTATCTCACAGAAAAGTGATTGGGTCAGAACAATTTGGCCAAATCAGACAGAGGAAGTAGAGAAATCGAGCTAAGGCAGAAAAACCTAGAAGTGAATTTTCAGAAGTGATTTGGGCAAGCGATCTGCCCAAATCACCCGCCCAAATCACTTTGACACAGAAAGACAGCAGAAGCAGGAAAAATGTGCAGAAAATCAAATTTGAAAGTGGAGAAGCCCAAAACCACTTTAAACACTGCCAGCTCAAGTCCAAAAGCCACGAGGAGATCTTTCAACCAAAACAATTCCATCTACAACAAAATTCAAAGACAAAAGAGGAATTAAATACTACAAAGACCAAGTCAAAATAGGGATTCCAAACCCTAATTGAACTTGGACTCTCCACCTATAAAATGGACAGCAATCAAACCAGCAAGAGGCATCCTCTCCTCCTCGGAAATTCTGCAGAATTACAGCAGACTCTTCTCCTCTTCCTTTCTTCTTTCTTTTGTGTATTTTGTCTACCATGAGTGGCTAAATTCATTCTTTTCTAGTTGAAGTTGAGGAAATTCAGAATTGTGATGAATTGGGAGATTTAAAACTCCATTATTAAACTCTCATTTGCTTTCAATATTTATGCAACTTGATCTTTTCTATAATTATTACTTTGCTTTTAGAATCAATAAGGGCCCATTGCTTTTAAATTGCTTGAGTAATAAATTGTTTGAATGATTTAGGTCCGTAATTGCTTATATTATTTGAACACAAATATAATCAGTTGCATAATCTAGACTTGACCATGCGGTTGGCAAGGATAGAATTGGGTTTCTCTAAGTCTTAATGCAGTCAACAGTTGTTCGATGCTCAATGCCCCAAGGACGTTCCTTGGCAACTTGTTGATTAGTGTTTGATTGGCAAACGTTTCCTAATCAAACTAGAACTAAGGAGGAATTTGGTTGTGAGAAGCGTCTTCCACAACCAAAACTAATTTATTGAAATAAAATAGGAGTCTTAAATAATCAATGATCAATTCTAAACAAACTGAAATAGACTCATACCAAAGAGTAAACTTTTTGTCTAGCCACATCATCCACTAACCAGCCAATGGAAGGAAGGCTGTAATGGTCCTTGTTGTATACTTTATTTAGATTAGTAAAGTCCACACACATTCTCCACTTCTCATTCCCTTTCTTTAATAGGACCACATAGATCACCTAAGTAAGATAATAAACTTTCTTGAGGAGACTCGTGATAGAGCATATTTTAGTTCATTTTATCATTATGTTCTTGATGTTTATTTACATCTTTTCTGCTTAATTTTGTGGTTTTAATTATGTTTTGCAGATATCAGTTGTAAAGAGACAATCTGGAAAAAATGCTTTTAAAACTGCCAAAAAGTGCCAAATATGGAAAGTGCCAAAAAAGGAAAGTTTCCAAATAAGGAAAGTTTCCAGAAAAGGAAAGTTTCAAAATGAGGAAAGTGCAGAAGCAAAAGCAAACAAGGAAAGCTCAGTCAGAAGATTATTTGAAATTCAAATCGCAGATCATTCTTTCCTTGTTCAAAGATGTGCACACACTGCAGTAGTCATATCTTCCTATTTAGGCAGCAAGATCTCAAAGAGATGCTCTTCCTCTTATGCGTTCAACATTTAAATTTCAAAAGAGGCTCCACCTAAAAAGGAATGTATGGACAACATATCTTCCCCTTTGAAGATCAAAATTCGTGCATCCTTCCTATTCAGAAACAATCTGCACACTTTCCTCTTCTGAAAGCCATCTGCGCGCCACCTTCCTTTTCTGTAACAACTTGGGCAACAAGTTGAGCATGGGCAGCATCTTGCGCAGCCTTCCTTCTGAAGCCGAAAAACGCGATTCTTTCCTTTTCAGACATAACTTGGGCAGAAAATACCTCTTGGGCAGTAAATATGACCTTGGACAACACTTTTCAACTATAAAAAGCCACATAAGGAGCCTCTACATGTCCTTTACACTCCCATTGGGAGACACTTGCGGGATTCACATCTCTTCTTCTACCTTTCTTCTTTTCTTTTATTTTTATTTTTGTTTCAGCCATGAGAGGCTGAAACCTTTTATTCTAGTTGAAGATTAGGTGATACTTTGGTTGTTTTATGGATTGGGAGACTTGATCAAATATTGTTTAACTTTTGGTTGTTCAATATTTATGCAATTTCATGCTTGATTTCAATATTGCTTTGTTGTTTGGTTGTTCAATATTTATGCAATTTCATGCTTGATTTCAATATTGCTTTGTTGTTTAGATTTACGTTGATTCTTGATTGCAAAGTAATAATATGTTAGTTTGGATGATTTAAGTCCGTAATTGCTTAGATTATTCTTACATAAGAACACTTGGGATAAAACCCAAGGAAATTGTATGATCTAGCGTTATCTCCATACGTTTGGGTAGCTAGGATTGGATCTCTCTATTTCTTAATGCAATTGACAATTGTTTTGATGCCTAAGGCCCAAGGACGTTCCTTGGCAATTTGTTAATTAGTAATTAATTAGAGGACGTTCCCTAATTGGTTTAATCATAAGGAGAGATAATGGTGGTGAGAAGCGTCTTCCATCTCCATAACTAATCTATTGAATCAACCCAAAGGAAACTAAGTGTCAATGATCAATCCCAACAACTAAAGTGGATTCAATTCTTCAACTAGATCTTTCTTATTATTTATTTCTCTTTATTTTTATTATTTGCCTTATTTTTATTGCTTTCAGTTTTAGATTAATTAAATCAATCTCAAAACCCCCCCATTTTACTTACAGTTTAGTTGGTTTCAGTTTTATCTCGTTTTAGTTTATTTTGCTTTCCGTTTATTTCTCTTTCAGTTTTATCTCATTTCTGTTTTATCTCGTTTCAGTTTATCTCGTTTTCAGTTTTATCTCGTTTCAGTTTTATCTTATTTCAGTTTTATCTCGTTTCAGTTTTATCTCGTTTCAGTTTATCTCGTTTTCAGTTTTCTTCTTTGGCAGTTTATTTTTGTTTCAGTTTATTTTATTGGTCTTGATAAGGAAAATAGGTAAGTCTTCAATTCCTTGTGGATTCGATCCTTTCACCACTATCTGCAGTTGTAAATTGTTGATAACCAGAAAGGTTATTTTTGACCGGTTTCGACAACCGCGAGTCAACTTGCGTCTCACTATAAGAAAATAAGAAAAATAGCGATGAAATTTACTGATCATTATTGAAATGAAATTTACCGATCATTATTGAAAAAATAGTTGCTAAAGTAGATTACCAACTATTTAAAATAGCAAAAATAAAATTACCGACTGTTTATCGACCAAAAGTCATAATTATATTTTTATTTTTTTTGTAGTGTCTTTTAGCTTTTTGACTTCCTCTGAAATAAGTTTTTGCCTTTCAAGAGCAAATTTCCTTTTCTTCTGCTTTACTGGCTTAACTTTGGGATCAACATTCAGCTTATGAGTTATGATTGTCGGATCAATGCCTTTTACACCTTTGGGGTTTGAAGTAAACTTTGTAACATATTGTGTTCGGAGTACAATTACTTCATCTCGACATTTATCCATTAAGGCTAAACCTAGCTTCATGACTTTGCATTCCTCTAGCTAGATCGTTGATATCTCATCTACTAGCTCTAGAGTAAGAGAACTCTCTGACTTTTCTAGCAACTCAATTAGGAGGGATACGTCATGAGACCACTTTAGTGGGTTGCCTATAACATTCTTGAGTAGACTTCTATCTGCCTCTAGTTACTACTACTCCTCCTACGATAAGCAGCTTTAGGCATAATAATTATATGTTAATCACCACGTTTTAATTGTTTAGGATGAGGCATCCCAAAATAGTAAGATAAGAGAATATCTACCACTGCAAACTCTGGATATAACAACATCCTTCTAAACTCATCCTCTCCTAATATAATTATCAAGTTGGTCATGCCAACTACTGGAATTGCTTTGTCACTAAGTCCCATTAGCGGGTAGGGTACCTTGAAAAGGGTCTCCTTCTTTAGGCCTAACTTTTCATAGTTATCCAAGGTGACCAGGTTCACTGAACTTCCTGTATCTACTAGAATTATTTTGAAAGGAATTTGTTCATTCTGACTGATATTACCAATGGGTAAGAGTAGAGAGTGGCTACTTTATTGCCTTATTATCCCTTGATGAATATCTTAAAAACGACATCCAAGGTGACTAGAGATGTTACTCATGACAACCAGCTCACTATCTTGTCCTTTTAGTAAGTCTTATCCCAAATTCGATTCCAGAGCTCCACACTCATTGGAAGTCTCCTTTGCAACATCAGTAGCACCATCTGTGGAAGTCAATTTTTTTTTCTCATGGAATCGAGAAATTGTTTTTACTAATTTTTAGTAGCAAAACCTTTTGTTTTCAAGATTATAATAAGTTGGTAGCCTACAATCGACACCCTCATTAGCATAAATATTATTGTTACTTTTAGAGAAAAATGATATGTAATACCCGGCTAGACTCCGGTATCGAAATCCCTACCGTCCGGTGGGACCTCGGATGTCGGAAACCTCTAGAAGGGTAAAACTATGATTTTATGAAATGTTTTCATGTATTTCATGTTTTTAAGTAAGAAATTAAATGAGTTTTTGCATGAAAAATCTTTGAGAGGAAAACCCAGGTTCGGCCGCCGAACTCCGAAGTTCGGCCGCCGAACATGCACGCTTTCGGAGGGACTTTAGGCGCCCGAAAATTTAGAGTGAGGGAAATGCAGGTTCGGCCGCCGAACTCCAAGTTCGGCCGCCGAACCTTGCATGCATGCGGAGGCACTTTCGGCCCCCGAACGTGGCCTGGCCAGCCACCTATAAAAGGGGCACTTAGCCGAAATGGGAGAGTTTTCTCCCATTTTCGACCTCAGCGAGCTTCCGACCTCCCTCTCCCAAATCTTGTGTTTTTCCTTCAATCCCCACCATTTTTTTTGAGTTTTAAGGTTCCACAAAAGTTTTTGAGTGTTTTTAAGCAAGTTTGGAGCTTGGAAGTCTTGGAGCTAAATCCCTCCATTTTCCGAGCTAGGGTCGTTCTTCCTCTCGATCTTCAAGAGGTAAGCTTCGATCTATGCTTCTTTTATGTTTTATGAAAGTTTTATGCAAGTTGATGGGGTAGAATGCATGTTTAGGCTTGTTGTTAGGTTTATGGGTTTATGTTGTAATTTGAACAATGTATGTTGGAAATGTGTTGTTTGAAGTGTTGTAGTTGGGGTATATTATAGTTTGAGACCCCTAGGTGTGATGTATGATGTGTATGCATGTGTAGAAACAAGTTTATGCATGTTTTGAGGCGTTTTGGAGGCTGTGGACACAGGGGAGCCAAGTTTCTGCCCTTCGGCAGAAACTCAGGTTCGGCCGCCGAAGTGACTTTCGGCCGCCGAACCCCCTTGTGGAGGCAGTTTCGGCTGCCGAAGCCTGCCCCCGAAACTCAAGTTTCGTCTCTGTCTGGGAGGTTCGGCCGCCGAAAGTGCCGCCGAACCTGCATGACTTTCGGCTGCAGAGGGACTTTCGGCCGCCGAACCTGCCGCCGAAAGTGCCCTGTTTAGCCATTTCTTACATGTTTTCATGTGATGTTTTCAGGATGTTTTAGGGGGTTTTTGGGGAGTATTTTAGAGTCATATTCATGTATGTTTGGTCCCTCATTTGAGTCCACCTGTGTAGGTTCGGACCCGAGGAACCGAGACCCCCAGCAGTGAGCCAGCTGCTTCAGAGTCTCTTCAGAGCTAGCC
Organism: Manihot esculenta; assembly: GCF_001659605.2. Lineage (NCBI taxonomy): Eukaryota > Viridiplantae > Streptophyta > Magnoliopsida > Malpighiales > Euphorbiaceae > Manihot > Manihot esculenta. The sequence continues at coordinate 20,391,564 of NC_035178.2, read as the reverse complement.
AGAGGTGAGTGGAATAAACTTTAAGTTTTAAAGCAAATTAATGAAATGTTTTAGCATGATTCACGCATCATGAATGCCATGAGATATATTAGGTTGTTTGCATTAGAATTCACGAATATGTTGCATTGCATACTTTGTTGTTGATGTGGATGAATGTTGAATGATCCATTAGCCCTTGTATGTCATGATAGCCTATGTGAGTCCAGGTGTGCCTGCTACGGCTCTACGCCCCTGGCACTATGACAGATTATGGAAGTCCGGGTGTGCCTGCTACGGCTCTACGCCCCCGGCATGTATAAGTAAGAAAGATAGGGGCTAAATGGTGACAAGTTCATCCTTGTTGTGAAATGTTTGTGTTATGGCGCATACATGAAAGCATGATTTAAATTGATGTTTTATTATTCTGCTCACTGGGCTCTAGTAGCTCACCCCACTCCCTTTATCCCTAGAGTTGCAGGTACAGGATAGATCAGGAAGTCGGCTAGAGTGAAGTTCAGTCATGTATGTTGTAATAGATAGTAGTGGACATGAACATGATGTAATGAGTATTTATGACCATGTAATGTAATGAATGATTTGATGATGTATTGAGGATTATAGTAGTGCTTGACCTAGAGGTGTGTGAATCCCCATTATGTACAGAGTGTTTAATGAGTAATGATGTTAATGACCATGATTATCCAAGCTGATATGTATGATGATGATACCCCATTGGAGTATTTGATGAGGACTCCAGTGTGGGGTTTATGTATGATTTTGTGCATGCACAAGTTTTGCTTGGATAAGAGAAAAGAAAAATTTTTACAGATCATGTATATGTTGTTATGTATGGGATTCCACAGGTTTACAGGAGGTATGTAGGCTTGCTACGGGTCCCGGCGGCCTTAAGCCGATCTGGATCCTAGTGCCGGTAACGGGTCGGATTTCCGGGTCGTTACAGAGTGGTATCAGAGCCCTAGGTTCATATGGTCGGACCTAGAGTGTCGGGCTCATAGATGTTCTAGAAGGTCGAGCACACTAGGAAAATCATGTCCACTAGGATAGGATGTAGAGTCCTGTCTATATGATGATATGATATGCCATGATGATATGCATGTGCATAAATGCTATGATGTGATGCTATGTATGTGATGAGGGTTCATGTGTTTCCACATGAACCATATGATGCTAATGATTGCTTATACTATGTGCTGTTTTTCAGAAGATAGAATGAGAGGAACTCGTCGATCTGCACGATTGACTGGAGTGCCACCTCAGGACGAGGGCGCTGATGCCCGTCCTCCAGCATTGCCTAGGGCAATGTCCAGTAGGTCCAACAGAGACAGAGTAGCTAGAGACCCTAGAAGGTCTTTGGATCTGGGTAGAAGCAGATCAGTAAGGGGAACAGTGCAGGGAGGAATGTCTGAGGATATGGAAGTAGATCAGAGGAGGGATGGCAGTCTCGGTGTGAGCATGCCGGAAGAGGGCATGGGAGAATCAGAAGGAGGCACTCAGGCCTCGAGTTATGTCTAGCCACATCACTACCCACCCTATTCACACCATCCAGGGTATTCGATGGGAGGTACATCGGATAACCCCAGCTTTAGCCCTTATCCTCCACATATGCCATACCCACCTTACTACCCACCATACTCTCAGTACCCCATGTACCCACCTCCACCTCCCTATACCAGTACAGCAAACCCTACCCCAGGGGATGTTGCACCTCCACCACCACCAGTACCTACTGTCCCGGAAACACAAGTACCCAAACCTACCTCATCTAGAGGGAGCAAGGTCAAGATGACCGATTACATGAAGTTGGGTGCTCCTCAGTACCGAGCAGGCGATGGCCCGTTTGAGTATCTGAGCAGGGTTAAGACTATTACAGATGAGATAGGGGCTGATGACAGTAGAGCCATTCAGATGGCTGGGTTCACATTGGAGTGCAAGAAGGCACGTGGTTGGTTTAAGAACTATGTGAACCCGAGAGCGGACAGTATGTCCTGGGAGGAGTTCGCAAATGAGTTTGCAGGATGGGCTTTCCCTGAGAGCTCTAGAGAGCAGAAGATGATAGAATTCGAACAGTTGAGGCAGACTGAACAGATGAGTGTGGAGGAGTACACAGACAGGTTCCTGGAGTTGTTGCCATATGCTGGGCAGATTTTGGACACAGATCAAAAGAAGTCAAGGAGATATATTATGAGGCTGCACTCCAGGTATTCCTCTTTGATACAGTCAGCAGAGAGGGAGAGTTTCCATGCCATAGTAGATATGGCTAGGAGAATGGAGGCTAGTGCTATCGTTGAGGGGAAGGTAAAACAGTCAGTGGCACAGTCTTCTGGTTCCAAGACCCCAGGTGGGGAAAGGTTAGACTCTTCTTCTCTGAGTACAGCAGTTGCAGGCAGTAAGAAGTGGGACAGAGGCCACAGAAAATCTAAAAAGAATAAGTTCTGGAACAAGATCAAGTCAGGTCTGGGTTTAGGCAGTGGCTCAAGCTCTGGCGCAGAGGTTACAGCATGTATGAGATGTGGGAGACCACACAAGGGAGTATGTCTGGCAGGGACAAACACATGTTTCAGATGCGGACAAGCGGGTCATTTGGCTCGAGATTGTCCTAGAGCAGCCTTTGCAGCACCGTCTCAGCAGACAGCCTCCGGCAGTGTGGTACAGCCAGTAGCTCCAGCCACAACACAGGCCAGTGGCAGAGGCAGAGGGAGAGGGTCAGCCTCTTCATCAGCAGGATACAGAGGTGAAGGTCCATCAGCTCCGGCACGGATCTTCACTATGACTCAGCAGGAGGCCAACACATCCAACACCGTGGTGGCAGGTAATCTCATCATTGGTTGTTCTGATGTGTATGCCTTAATGGACCCGGGTGCATCTCATTCTTTTATTGCTCCGAGAGTCGTGGAGAGGGTAGGATTGATGGTCTCTGGGTTAGAGTGTCCCCTATGGGTCAGTGGACCCAAGTGTGACCCGTCAGTGGCAGAGGCAGTCTGCCAATGTAGTCCAGTTTTCATAGAGGGAAGATGCCTTTCCGCCGACCTCGTGGTTCTAGATTTGACAGATTTTGACGTCATTCTAGGGATGGATTGGTTATCGACCCATGGTGCTACCTTGGACTGTAGAGACAAGGTAGTCAGATTCAGAGATCAGGATGGGTCAGAGGTCGTCTTCAGAGGAGACAAGAGGGGTACACCTAGAGGTCTGATCTCAGCTCTTCAGGCTCGTAGGTTGCTTAGGAGGGGATGTCAGGGGTTTCTAGCTCATGTGAGGGAGTTAGATAGTCATGTCAGAGAGCCCGCCTCAGTGCCTGTGGTGAGTGAGTTCTTAGATGTTTTCCCAGACGAGCTGCCAGGGTTACCACCTGCTAGGGAGATAGAGTTCGAGATTGAGTTAATGCCTGGTACCAGACCGATCTCTATCCCTCCCTACAGGATGGCACCAGCTGAATTGAAAGAACTGAAGGAACAGTTGCAAGAGCTGGTAGATAAGGGTTTCATCCGACCGAGTACTTCACCTTGGGGTGCTCCGGTTTTGTTTGTGAGGAAGAAGGATGGATCCCTCAGACTTTGTATCGACTACAGACAGTTGAACAAGGTCACTACCAAGAACAAGTACCCTTTGCCGAGGATCGACGATCTATTCGACCAGCTAGCAGGAGCAGGTTGTTTCTCCAAAATAGATCTGAGATCAGGGTACCATCAGTTGAGGATAAGGAATGAAGATGTACCGAAGACAGCTTTCAGGACCAGGTATGGGCACTATGAGTTCCTTGTGATGCCGTTTGGGTTGACCAACGCCCCTGCAGCATTCATGGACCTCATGAACAGAGTATTCAGTCAGTATCTGGATCACTTCGTTATTGTCTTCATAGATGATATCTTAGTGTATTCCAGAAATGCAGAGGAGCATGCCCATCACCTGAGGACAGTTTTGCAGACCTTGAGAGAGCATGGCTTGTATGCCAAGTTCTCCAAGTGTGAGTTTTGGCTTAGGAGCATTTCATTCTTGGGGCACATTGTGTCAGAACAGGGTATTGAAGTAGACCCCAAGAAGGTAGAGGCTGTAGCTAACTGGCCTAGACCCACCACAGTGACCGAGATCAAGAGTTTTCTGGGTTTAGCAGGTTACTACAGGAGGTTCGTTCAGGACTTCTCAAGGATTGCTGCTCCTATGACCAAATTGACAAAGAAGAATCAGAAGTTCATATGGACCGATCAGTGTGAGGAAAGCTTTGAGGAGCTTAAGAGGAGGTTGACTTCAGCACCGGTGTTAGCTCTGCCAAAAAGTGATGATGACTTCTCAGTATATTGTGATGCGTCCCGTGTGGGACTGGGTTGTGTGCTAATGCAGAATGAGAGGGTGATCGCTTATGCTTCTAGGCAGCTGAAGAAGCATGAGCTGAATTACCCCACACATGACCTAGAGATGGCAGCAGTGATCTTTGCACTCAAGATGTGGAGGCATTACCTTTATGGGGTAAAGTGTGAGATCTTCACAGATCATAAGAGCCTGCAGTACATCCTGAGTCAGAGAGAACTGAACTTGAGGCAGAGGAGATGGGTAGAGCTGTTGAGTGACTATGATTGCAAGATTCAGTACCATCCGGGTAAGGCGAACGTTGTGGCAGACGCCCTAAGCCGGAAATCACTCGGCAGTCTATCCCACATTTCAGCAGAGAGGAGGCCGGTGGTGAAGGAGTTCCACAGACTTATGAGTGAGGGATTACAGTTGGAGTTGTCTGGCACAGGTGCCTTAGTGGCTCAGATGAGAGTGACACCCGTGTTTCTGGAGCATTGGTACTCACTCTCACCAGACTATTCCCTTAAAGTGGGAGGTCAAGGGTTCGAGCAGTGGGGGAGGCGACCTAATTTCCAAAGGGAAATTTGGGCCAAATCCACTTGGGGTAAGATGGGCCGTAGGTGCTCTCCCGAGGGACAAATCCTGCCCGGATCCCGTGAGGGTGAGGGGATGTTAAGAGCTGCTCACAGGGCCGGTCACGGAGGATGGCCGGGCTGTGAGTGGTAACAGGGCCGGTCACGAAGGATGGCCGGGCTGTTACAGGTAGAGCTGTTGAGTGACTATGATTGCAAGATTCAGTACCATCCGGGTAAGGCGAACGTTGTGGCAGACGCCCTAAGCCGGAAATCACTCGGCAGTCTATCCCACATTTCAGCAGAGAGGAGGCCGGTGGTGAAGGAGTTCCACAGACTTATGAGTGAGGGATTACAGTTGGAGTTGTCTGGCACAGGTGCCTTAGTGGCTCAGATGAGAGTGACACCCGTGTTTCTGGAGCAGGTAGCTCAGAAACAGCATGAGGACCCAGAGTTGGTCAGGATAGCCAGAACGGTTCAGTCAGGCCAAAGTAATGAGTTCAAGTTTGATGATAAGGGGATCCTCCGCTAAGGAAACATATTATGTGTGCCAGATGACATTGGTCTGAAGGGAGATATTATGGGGGAAGCCCATAATACCAGGTATAGTGTTCACCCTGGAGCCACCAAGATGTATCAGGATCTGAAGAGAGTGTATTGGTGGCCAGCTATGAAGAAGGACGTGGCACTGTTCGTGTCAGCCTGCGATGTGTGTCAGAGGGTGAAACTAGAGCATCAGAAGCCGGCTGGAATGTTGAATCCACTACCGATTCCAGAGTGGAAATGGGAGAATATAGCTATGGACTTCGTAGTGGGGTTACCGGCGACGTCCAACAGATTGGACTCCATATGGGTGATTGTGGACAGACTCACCAAATCTGCTCACTTCATCCCTGTCAGGAGTGGTTACTCTGTGGACAAGTTGGCGCAGGTGTACGTAGATGAGATTGTCAGACTGCATGGGGTCCCGGTATCTATAGTGTCAGATAGAGGGCCCCAGTTCACCTCCAGGTTTTGGCGGAGTCTGCAGAACGCTATGGGTACCAGATTAGACTTCAGTACTGCCTTCCACCCACAGACAGACGGACAGTCAGAGAGGACCATCCAGACAATAGAGGATATGCTCAGAATGTGTGTGCTAGATTTTGGCGGTTCTTGGAGGCAGCATCTACCTTTGGTGGAGTTTGCCTACAATAACAGCTATCATGCTAGCATAAGGATGGCTCCATATGAAGCTTTGTATGGGAGGAAGTGCAGATCACCTATCTGCTGGGAGGAAGTAGGAGAGAGGACTCTTGCGGGTCCGGAGTTAGTAGAGCTCACCAGCAGGGTGGTACCCATAATCAGAGAGAGGATCAAGACTGCTGCTAGTCGGCAGAAGAGTTATGCAGATATCCGCAGAAGACAGCTAGAGTTTCAGGAGGGGGATTTGGTTTTGCTCAAGGTGTCTCCTATGAAAGGAGTGGTTCGGTTCGGGAAGAAGGGTAAGTTAGCTCCACGGTACATCGGTCCTTTTGAGGTGCTTCAGAGGGTCGGTAATGTGTCGTACAAGCTAGACTTGCCTGCTTCGATGGAGAGAATCCATCCGGTTTTCCATGTTTCTCTGTTACGGAAGTACGTGTCAGATCCGAGCAAGGTTCTTAGTGAGCCTGATGTAGAGATCCAAGAGGATCTCACCTATGTAGAGCAGCCAGTGCGGATTCTTGACACTCAGATCAGAAAGTTAAGAAACAAGGAAATCCCAATGGTGAAAGTCCTTTGGAACCACCATAACATAGAAGAATGCACTTGGGAGACACGGGAGTCTATGCTCCAGCAATACCCCCATCTGTTTTGAGGTGAGTGTTAGTTGTTCTATGTGTTGCATGTATGATATATTGTATGCTATGTTGTATGTTATGATTGATGCCATGCTTTGTATGTTAGTTGAGGAACATTCGGGGATGAATGTTCTTAAGGGGGGGAGAATGTAATACCCGGCTAGACTCCGGTATCGAAATCCCTACCGTCCGGCGGGACCTCGGATGTCGGAAACCTCTAGAAGGGTAAAACTATGATTTTATGAAATGTTTTCATGTATTTCATGTTTTTAAGTAAGAAATTAAATGAGTTTTTGCATGAAAAATCTTTGAGAGGAAAACCCAGGTTCGGCCGCCGAACTCCGAAGTTCGGCCGCCGAACATGCACGCTTTCAGAGGGACTTTAGGCGCCCGAAAATTTAGAGTGAGGGAAATGCAGGTTCGGCCGCCGAACTCCAAGTTCGGCCGCCGAACCTTGCATGAATGCGGAGGCACTTTCGGCCCCCGAACGTGGCCTGGCCAGCCACCTATAAAAGGGGCACTTAGCCGAAATGGGAGAGTTTTCTCCCATTTTCGACCTCAGCGAGCTTCCGACCTCCCTCTCCCAAATCTTGTGTTTTTCCTTCAATCCCCACCATTTTCTTTGAGTTTTAAGGTTCCACAAAATTTTTTGAGTGTTTTTAAGCAAGTTTGGAGCTTGGAAGTCTTGGAGCTAAATCCCTCCATTTTCCGAGCTAGGGTCGTTCTTCCTCTCGATCTTCAAGAGGTAAGCTTCGATCTATGCTTCTTTTATGTTTTATGAAAGTTTTATGCAAGTTGATGGGGTAGAATGCATGTTTAGGCTTGTTGTTAGGTTTATGGGTTTATGTTGTAATTTGAACAATGTATGTTGGAAATGTGTTGTTTGAAGTGTTGTAGTTGGGGTATATTATAGTGTGAGACCCCTAGGTGTGATGTATGATGTGTATGCATGTGTAGAAACAAGTTTATGCATGTTTTGAGGCGTTTTGGAGGCTGTGGACACAGGGGAGCCAAGTTTCTGCCCTTCGGCAGAAACTCAGGTTCGGCCGCCGAAGTGACTTTCGGCCGCCGAACCCCCTTGTGGAGGCAGTTTCGGCTGCCGAAGCCTGCCCCCGAAACTCAAGTTTCGGCCGCCGAAAGTGCCGCCGAACCTGCATGACTTTCGGCTGCAGAGGGACTTTCGGCCGCCGAACCTGCCGCCGAAAGTGCCCTGTTTAGCCATTTCTTACATGTTTTCATGTGATGTTTTTAGGATGTTTTAGGGGGTTTTTGGGGAGTATTTTAGAGTCATATTCATGTATGTTTGGTCCCTCATTTGAGTCCACCTGTGTAGGTTCGGACCCGAGGAACCGAGACCCCCAGCAGTGAGCCAGCTGCTTCAGAGTCTCTTCAGAGCTAGCCAGAGGTGAGTGGAATAAACTTTAAGTTTTAAAGCAAATTAATGAAATGTTTTAGCATGATTCACGCATCATGAATGCCATGAGATATATTAGGTTGTTTGCATTAGAATTCACGAATATGTTGCATTGCATACTTTGTTGTTGATGTGGATGAATGTTGAATGATCCATTAGCCCTTGTATGTCATGATAGCCTATGTGAGTCCAGGTGTGCCTGCTACGGCTCTACGCCCCTGGCACTATGACAGATTATGGAAGTCCGGGTGTGCCTGCTACGGCTCTACGCCCCCGGCATGTATAAGTAAGAAAGATAGGGGCTAAATGGTGACAAGTTCATCCTTGTTGTGAAATGTTTGTGTTATGGCGCATACATGAAAGCATGATTTAAATTGATGTTTTATTATTCTGCTCACTGGGCTCTAGTAGCTCACCCCACTCCCTTTATCCCCAGAGTTGCAGGTACAGGATAGATCAGGAAGTCGGCTAGAGTGAAGTTCAGTCATGTATGTTGTAATAGATAGTAGTGGACATGAACATGATGTAATGAGTATTTATGACCATGTAATGTAATGAATGATTTGATGATGTATTGAGGATTATAGTAGTGCTTGACCTAGAGGTGTGTGAATCCCCATTATGTACAGAGTGTTTAATGAGTAATGATGTTAATGACCATGATTATCCAAGCTGATATGTATGATGATGATACCCCATTGGAGTATTTGATGAGGACTCCAGTGTGGGGTTTATGTATGATTTTGTGCATGCACAAGTTTTGCTTGGATAAGAGAAAAGAAAAATTTTTACAGATCATGTATATGTTGTTATGTATGGAATTCCACAGGTTTACAGGAGGTATGTAGGCTTGCTACGGGTCCCGGCGGCCTTAAGCCGATCTGGATCCTAGTGCCGGTAACGGGTCGGATTTCCGGGTCGTTACATGATAGCACTACTAGTAATAGGATTAAGAGCAATAATAATTAAACAATAGTCAACAGCACTATATATAGCACTAATACAAAACATGATTAAGTACTAGATGCTCTACTGGAAAAAAGAATCAACTAAAACTCCTAAGCAGTTGGAGATAGCAATATGCCAAAAAGGAAACCAATTTATGAAGTCTAGGGAAAAGGTGGAGGAGGGGTTAATTTATAATTTAATAATATTGATTGAAATTAGGTGAGAGTAATCCAAAAGGAAATCAAAGAGGATGAAGATGATAATATTTAGGATTGAAAATGATTATCTCTATTAAAATACATCTTGTCTTATCAAACTATAAGAATTTTAAGCTGCTAATCTTAGAAAAGTATTATAGGAAGTCTAATCTTTATAACTTTTGATAAATTGCTCTTGCATCTTTTAAGTTGAAAGGTATTACTTGATAGCTCCTTTTCACATCAGACTCTTCCATTAAAATTTGGTGGTACCCGACTATTGCTACTACCATAAAGAATATTGCATGTCCAATCATAGCATCTATTAAATGATCAATGGAAAGAAGGGAAAAATAGTCCTTGGACATGCTTTGATCAAATCAGTGAAGTCCACACATCTCTACTTGAATAGGATCACAATGGCCACCCAGGTAGGTTATTGAACTTTCCTAATGAGGCTTACGTCTTTTACTTTTTGACTTCCTCCGAAATAATTTTTCAGTTTTCAGGAGCGAGTTTCCTCATCTTATGATTTACTTATTTATCTTTGAGATTAACATTTAACGTGCAAATTATGACTGCTGGATTAGATGCTCTTTACGTTTTCAGGGTTCTAAGTAAAAGTTTTGACATGATGTTTTAAGAATGCAATTACTTCATCCTAGCATTCATCTATTAAGGTCGAACCTAGCATCATGACTTTGCCTTCATCCAGCTAGATTGTTGATATCTTATTTTCTAGGTTTGGAGTAAGGGAACTCTCTAGCTTTTCTAGCAACTCAATCGAGAGGGATACTTGAGAGACCACTTTAGTAGATTGTCTGTAACATTTCTGAGTAGATTTCTGATTGCTTCTAGCTACTGTTATTCCTCTTATGGCAAGCAACTTTAGGCATATTACCTCCATATTAATCACCACCTCGTAATTGTTTAGGATGGGGCGTCTTAAAATGGTATTGTAAGACATGGGATTATCTACTACTACAAACTTTGCATACAATACCCTTCTAAACTCTTCGTCTCCATTATGACTGTTAAGTTGGTCATGCTAAGTACTAGGTTTGCTTTGTCACCTAGTGAGCCGAATGTGATTGGCTTCTAACATAATTCCTTTATAGCCATTATTTTTAGTAGGTCTGCTACTTTCTTTCCCTTCTTTCTTTCTGCCTATACTTATTCTAGATCTCTAGCAGTTACATTAATCATGCTAATTGATTTGTTATCATCACACTTTTCAAACTTTTCCTATGAAGATTCTTTCTTTCTAGAGGAGGACTCATCCTTCCTATCCCATAACTTGTCTTAACGACTTACTTTAAGGATCCATCTTGGATAAGTCTTTTAATTTTATCTTTATGGTATTTGCACTACTCAATGGTGTGCCCATGGTCTTTGTGGAAATTGCAATACTTGTATTTATCCTTCCTTAAATCTCTTTAAGGATTCATCTACTTTTGGATATTTGATACACTCTCATTTTTCTAGATCAACATCAAGCCCTTGGCCTTGAAATCTGTTAGCGAGTTATAGTTTTTTTTTTATATATCTTTATCCCTTATATCGGACCACTTATACTTCTCTATTGAGATTTCTCCTTTCCACTAGACGCAAACTACCTTTCCTCCCTTTTGGTTCTCAAGAATCATCTCTCATCATCTAGTTTGATATATTTTTCAGATCGTCCAAAAGCTAAAAAAATTCCTTACTGTGTTTTTATTTAGAGATTCTATAAATCTAGTGTTTCAACACCCCTTCTTGATGGCCTAACAGATTGTTTCAATATATAGACTGTGAACCTGGATAGCCTCAATGTAGAATCAATCAACGTAACTTCAAAGGGATTCGTTATCCTTTTGCTTCACTTATTTCAAATCCAATAATAACATCTTGGGAGAGATACATGTGATGAACCTATTTGAATCTCTAGGCCAATTGTTTAAAGTTATGGATGGAATGCAGAGGAAGGTACTTGCACCACTTTTGAGCTAAGCCAATTAGGGAGAAAGGAAAAATTCAGCATAAAATCAATTCATTGATATCTTTTTGCAACATTGTGATTCAATAATTGGCTAGGTGACATAAAGGATAAGTTTTTCTATCATATTTGTCCAGGTTTAGGCAGTTATAATTTCAAGTGATAAAGAACCTCTCCCTCTCCAAAATCGTTGTTCTAGTACTCCTAGATTCTTTTGACTACATCCAATAATCTTGCATCAAGCTAAGCTTGCCCTCTTATACTGAAGGTATTTCTAGGCATCGTGCCCTTACTTTTTGCCGACTTTTTAGTATGTTTTTCACTTATGATGTCTTTATTTTCCTTTAGGTTTCTACTCTCTTGAAGATTTTTCTAAACCTTTTCGTCCCCTAAGCTCATCTTACATCAACTCCAATTTCTCCTATAACTTCTCCTTAATCATGGATTCATCAAGTTGCATGTTCTCTAGGTTTCCTCCTTTATTGGGAGCTTATTGGGTGATAGTTGTTGGATTGCCATTGGCTTAGTGAAGGTTACTAGCAACTACTTCTATGGGATATGAAGCCATGATAACAAAGAAAAGAAGAATATAAATCAATAATTTACTTTTCTCGTGAGAGAAATCTGAGAAGGATTCCTACAAAATGGCACCACTGCTATTGTCCTAATCTCCTTTGCAGGTGCGGATATCGAATGTGAATCTATAAGAGGAGAAAGAATACAAGTGGTTGATTTTTAAAAATCTCTTCAATGGTTAAGTCAATATACGATTATGAAATTTTGGAGTAAAGCAAGACAAATTTGGAGAAACATACCTGGAGGTGCTCTTATATATTCTCAGTCTGCTGAATCCTTCTAGGATTGAGATTCCTTGTGGAATCTATCTTTGGCCTAGATTTTCTTAATAAAGATGGACTAGAAGGACTATGTTGGTGTGAACATGCAATCTATGGAGGATTTGATGTCTTTTCCTCACAAGTAGTTAAGTTCATGTAGGATTCCTCATTTATAACCGTCTTATCTTAATGGTTGAATCTTCATCTTATCATAGGTCTAAACTGGATCTTGTTGTCTGAGATCTAATCTAGATATATTTATGAGATTTGGTTTGGACCCTTTATTTGAGATCCAGTCAAAATCTTTGTAGGGGATTTAGATCAGCCAAGTGTTTGTACTTTGCTTGATGTGGAGGTCTAGTTATAATTTTCAAATCCTATTAGTGTATTTGATTCAAAGTTCCTGATTGAAAGCAAGATCTAGTACCATATAAATCAATTATGTAGCATGTTCCTGACTGAAATTGAGTCATAAGTAATTGTTTCACTTTAAAATTTGCCACTTGATTCGTAGAAAATTTAGGGGAAAATGAGAATATTTGATAAGCTACATTAATTGGTTTATTACTAACACACTTTAGTTTAAGAATCTAAATCATTAAAGCTCTCATGAAAGAATTAAGACGGGTTCTCGAAATGTTAGGTTTTTTGATTTGCTAAGGAAAAAAAGTATTTGAATGTACTTTCGGCTAATGGAACAAGCACAAAATTAAGTTCCATTACATGATAAAAAAGACCATCTCGAAAAGAATAAACAACAAATTGAGTGTTGGACAAGAAGGTGAAAGATTATTCCATCGGCTCTAATGATAAAAATATGGATAAGAATAGGTTCTAATATTATATCATATTGATTCAAACTCAATCCTAATATAACAACTTCAAAAGGAGACTATTATCGGTGTTAAGGTTTGAATAAGGTTAAGGCTACCAAAACCCACAACAAGCATAATATAAGCATGGTTAATGATAGCGGTTGTCAAAGCCGTAAAAAATAAACCTATTTTCAATCAACAAAATAATTTGTAGATAGTGGCAATAGGGTCGAACCACAGGGATTTGACACTACGAATTTTCCTAATAATGACTTGGACAAATAAATAACAAAAGTAAATAAAATGAGGGGGGTTTGTTTTGAAGAATTACAACTGAATAAAAGAAAGTAGTAATTAAATAAATGAGTAAATCAATGGGAGAAAAGCTCTAGTTGAAGTATGGATCTATTTCAACTTGTTTAGAATTGATCATTGACCTTTTTGATACCCCTATTTACTTCAATAAATTAGTTTAGGATGTGGAAGACGCTTCTCACAATCCAAATTCCTCCTTAGTTTTAGTATGATTAGGAAACGTTCGCTAATCAAACACTAGTTAACAAGTTGCCAAGGAACGTCCTTGGGGATTTTTACTTTTCAACTGTTAACTGCCTTGAGACTTAGAGAAACCTAATTCTAACCTTGCCAACCACGTGGAAAAGTTTAGATTATGCAACCGATTACACTTGAGTTTAAACAACCTAAGCAATTACGGACTTAAATCATTCAAACAATATCACTACAAAAAAACAGTGATTTAGCGACCAAAATTTTGGTCGCTAAAAGGAAGAATTTGGTCGCTATTATGAAATAGCGACCATTTAGCGACCAAAATGAAATGGTCGGTGTTTGGCCAGTCGCTAAAGTTTTGGCGACAATCTGAAAATTAGTCGCTAAAATAGCGACCAATCAGCGACCATTTTTTAGTCGCTAATTTGGTGTCATGGCAAATTAAGTATTAGAAATATTAGTCGCTGTGTGGAAGTAAATTGGTCGTTAAATTTTGGTCGCGAAATAGTTGCTGTTTTGGTCGCTATTTCATTGTTATTTGATCGCCTCAGGAAAGAGCATTTAGTCGCTATTTCGTCGCAAATTAATAGTAAAATCAAAAAAATATTTATTATTTAATTTGCTTTTGTGGCTGATTAGTCACTAATAAATACATTTAAATATGATTCATATCATTTTTTCAATAAATTCATAAACCTGCTATAATATCAATATATACACACACATTCCAATACATAAAACATCAAAGATAATATATACCCATCAACTTCATTTCATAATTCTGCAATCTAAAAGTCCAAAACATTATTATAGTTCAACACCAAGAAACTTAAAATATCTCAAAATACATAATGGATCCAAATAGTATAAAATTCATATCATAAAATATATTATTTAAGTCAGTGAGAAATGACATCATGCTAATCCATATGTGAATCACCAAGAAATCTATTAGCCGGATGAATATCAGATGATGATGGTATCAATGAGGAAGACTGCTGTCCCATCTTCGCTGCCTGTAGTTCATCACGCATTTGAGCTATCATATGATTTTGGTCTTCTACAAGTTTCTGCAAACTATTATAAATAATTAAACTTTTTAGTCTCTCAATTTTTCTTCCAATATACATTTATAGATCTTTTCATTCAATTTGTTGTTAGTTTTTCAAATTAAACTACTTTTTAATCCTTAAATGTTATAATTATTTTCAGTTCTGTTCCTCAATTTTATAATTACTTACAATTTCATCTTTTATATTTATGTTTTCATCTTTCTGTCTCCAATTGATGAAATTATAAATAATTGTAAAATTAAGGAATAAAATTATAAATAATTACAATATTTAGGAACTACATAGTAATTTATCTAAAAATACTAAGAGAAAATGAAAAGAAAGATCTAAATGTGTGACAAATCAAGATTAAGAGACTAATTAGTCTAATTTCCAAATTATAAGGACCAAACTTGTTATTGGTGACAAAATTAGGGACTAAATAGTAAATTTTTCATTTTAAAAAGATATAATATTAAAAATAATTATTTGGCATGATCAAATTTGTAAGAAAAAATTCAAATGAATGCAAAATTATATAAGATTTTAAATAAAAATAATTAAATTGTTTCATTCTAAATAAGAGAATTATTAGAAAATGAATCAATTGAATTTAAATTTCATGAAATTCTTATTAGAAATGGAGGTGAAAATAATAAGATAGAAGGATACCTTAATGCTTTTTGCTTGCAACATTTTGCTTATTTCAATGAGTGTTTCGATGCCTGTTGTATCTATGGAAGTAACACCTACACTTTAGGCAGCTCCTGTTCTAGCCATTTGTATTGTGGAGAGTACTTCCCTGCAATAAATGTTTGAAAAAGAATTTCAAGTTTCCCAGAAATTTTGCAACTTTCATATCTAGTAACAATAGAAGTGTGTCATAGGCATTAGTTTCAGAAGCTACTCCTTGCAAATCCTACAAAGTGGCTAACCAATGGCTAATATAGAAGTTCGCCAAAATCAACTCATATATATTCATCCAATTTTTATCTCAATCTATGTTTTTTGGAAAAAAAAAAGCCTCAAGCTTGGAGTGAAAACCTCAAATCATTACCAAATGCTGAGTAAGAGGACATGACAATGATATATGTTAAGGCTCTCTTTATGGAATACCAAAGAGGAGATGCGCTTCCAGATGCAGTATATGGGACATGATATCTGTGCAAATAAGGCTTGAAGGGCATAGGTTCACCCTACAACAGCATTGGCCTTCTTTAATAAATTAAAAATTGATAATCATGTTTGAAATATTTAAGTGAAAAGGGATATAAGATGCTTACAAATTGAGGTGCAAAATCAAGTTCATGATTCCCTGCGGTCCAAATCCAAGGCTGATAGACAGCATTCCTTTCAATAAACCTTCCCCATGTATCCCACCTCACATTGTCATGAAATGGATAATCATCTGCATAGGACAGGTCTCCAACGAACAATATTGTCTGTCCCTTTATAGGATTAAACTCATAATGGGTAAGCGTTTGATTGGAGTCATGGGTTTGGCCAAGATCCCCTGCTCAAAATTTTATATGCAGTAAGATCACTATCTTACAGAAAATGACTAACTATTAAAAATAAAATAAAGCCAAACTACCTATAAGGCCAAAAGTATAAGGAACATCTGGGCCAGATTTAGGAGGGGTGATGAACCAAAATCGCCTGCTTGCTTTTCCAGTACCAACCTGATAGTAATATTTAGTGTCAAACTGCAAACAATAAAATCTTATTAATTTTGCTTACGCAGATTATAGGACTTCAAAGCCAAAGACACAGTGATGTATCAATAGTGAAACTCCGAGCACATACCTCCAAATCCTTGATGGTGCAGTGATGAATGTAACCAGAAGTATAATTGAAGTACTTGTACTTAACAACTAAGCCATCTACACGATTCTTGAGCTCACTATTTTCAGCCCAATAAATCATTGTTCGTGAACCGGGTTCATCTGGAGTGACCCAAAAGACAATCACACTGTTTGCTTCATAATCCCCTTGTGTTATATGAACCTTTGATCATAAGAAAATACGCTTCAGAATCAGAAATCAAGAACCCACTAAACCCACCTTGAAATGGAGGGAAAAATTGAAATTTTGGGGAAAGCAAAAACCCTACAGTAGCCTGATTAACACTACAGTACATGAGATGGAAGTGAAGAAACAGAGGCATACGCACCTGTTGAGGAGCATTATAACCAGGAGGTACTCTAAAGACATCGCTATCTAAAGGCATATCAAGAGACAAGTCATCGTTTCTTACAAAAGTGCTTTTCATTCAAAGATGGCAAAGTAGACAGGAGAACCAAGTTGCAAGGCTAGGACTCCATTGACACTTGTCGATCCAGGATACTGCTCTGTGTCACGGTACACGCATGAATCTTGTACTTTTCCAAGCTTACAGGTAGCAAGCCTTGTAGCATATAGTAGTGTCCTCACCAAAGCAAGACCAATCTGAAAATTTTCCAGGATTGATTACACAGTAAATCTACCATGCACCAACCATGTATGACTCTCCGCATCTGCTCATCTTTTCATTCAAAGTAAATCTTGTACTTTGCGTACCAATTAGAATTTGACAGCATTTGCAAATCGACCAACTAAACCAAACCAATATTTCTACACCACATTAAAAAATTTCCTAGCTTTCAGCAGTAAAGAGGAGAAAACAAACGCAAATTTCATATATAAGAAGCTAATAATCAAGATAATCAACCAAGCAAAAATGTGTTACGCAACTGAACGATCGTAGTTGGAGTGGCAACAAAACCACATTGAACTATTATCCCATTCCCAAATAAAAACAAGCCCAATCAAAACAAATCCCAATTAAATTTGGCATATTTTCAAATCAAAATATATCAATTAAGACACCAAGACAGACAATTAACACCCAAAATGGAGACATTTTCACAAATGAGCAAATTAAACGCCCAAAAAACAAAAATCACCTGAAGTGGCGATAAAGCCGACAGGAACCCATCGAAAGCTGAGATGGACAGCCAGACATCGGTAACGGCAGCAGAGTCCTTATGAGTCCTAGGTAACAACCTCTTATACGATTGTATATATAAAAATAATATCAGATCACGCAAATCAGCTCCGACGGAGTCAATCTCTCCGGGTTGGGCCTTGACAAAAGAGTCTGTCTCAGAGTGGAGAACCGAGATGAGAGTGTCGAGAACGAGCCTAGCATGATCGACGGAGATTTGGAGAGTGTCAGCGAGGGTGGCAGAGTTCACACGGGGGTGGGAGACAAGTTTCTGCCTGAGTTGGGTGAGTGTTTGAGTCGGGACTGTGGGAGATGTCACCGACTGGAGAGAGAGAAGGAGATATCGTTGACTGGGGAGAGAGAAGATTTATCATCGCTGGGGAGAGAAAGGAGACGTCACCGGTGCCGACTGAGCTGCCGGCAGTCGTCAGTGAAGTGGAGGAGAGAGGCGTCGATTGTGAATTATGGGAAGCCATAAGGGAAGCGGGGGAGAGAGGTGCCGACGGAGAGAGGGAAGTGTGACTCTTGTAAAATGGAAAAAGAAATGAGGGATTAGGGTTAGTTTTGTTAGTATAGTAATTAGGAATTAGGGATTAGGGATTAGGGATTAGGAATTAGGGATTTGGGATTAGAGATTAGGGTTAGTTTTATTAGGGATTAGGGATTAATTAGGAATTAGTGTTAGGGATTAAATTAAAACTTTAAAAATAAAATGGTCGCTGATTGGTCGCTATTTAGAGACTAAATTAATTAGTCGCTAAATATGGTCGCAAATTATAATATTATATTCCCGCTCAAAAAGTAGTTGCAATTTCGTCGCAAATATGGTCGCAGATATCTCGCGCCACTAATTCCCGCTAAATTTAGCGACGATTTAATATTTGGTCGCTAAATAGCGACCAAATAACGACCATTTTTGGTCGTTGAGCTTTTTGTTAAATAAAAATATTATTTCATTCATGTAGTAGCAGAATGGTCGCTGATTGGTTACTATATAGCAACCAAAAATTTTGGTCGCTAATTTTGGTCGTAATTTCACAGTTTTTTTTGTAGTGTATATTACTCAAGCAATTAAAAGCAATAGGCCTTAATTGATTCTAAAAGCAAAGCAATAATAATGGAAAGATCAAGTTGCATAAATATTGAAAATAAATAAGAGTTTAATAATGGAGTTTTAAATCTCTCAATTCATCACAAAACTGAAAATTCTCAACTTCAACTAGAAAGGAAGGTGTTTAGCCACTCATGGTGGACAAAAACACAAAAAGGAAAGAAGAAAGGAAGAAGGAGAGAGGCTGCCGAAATTCTGCAGTGATTCTCAAGGTGGCGAGATGATCCTTGCTAGTTTTGATGCTGTCCCTTTTATAGATGGAGAATCATAATCCAATTAGGGTTTGGAAATCCTAATCTTGACTTGGTCTTTTGTAGTCTTTGATTCCTCTTTTGATTTTGTATTCAATTGTGAATGGAATTCCTTGAGTGAAAAGACCTCCTTATGGCTCTTGGAATTGACTTTGTAGTGTTTGAAGTAGAATTGGACTTCTCCACTTTTGAATTTTGATTTTCTGCCCTTCTTTCCCGCGCTACTGGTCTCCCTGGCGTCAGTGTGGTTTGGGCGGGTGATTTGCCCAAATCGCTTACCCCAATCGCTTTCTGTGAGTCAGTCCCAGTTTTCTGCTTCAGCTTCCTGTGAGTGATTTGGCCAAATCACTTCGACCCAATCACTTTTCCAGCTTTTTCTACACTTTTTCTCCAACTTTTCATTTTCTTCCTTTTCTGCAAAAACATGATAAAAACATAAATTAAACTGGAAAAATGTGTATTTAAACAGTAATAAAGATAATAAAAATGTGGCTAAATTATATTTGATCAGTTAACTTAAATGTCTCCAATAATCTCAAATATTTAACATAATTAATAAAAACTCTTGCGTATATAAAATATTAAATCTTAAAATTTACATAGGGCTCCTTAAGCTTGTGCCTTAAAAATATAATTATACATGCCACAAAGTTCAAATATTAAACATTAACATAGATAAACCTATATATCACAAATCTAGTGAAGATTCTCAACATATTACATCATAATGCAAGCAATTGGTCAAGCAAAAAGGTACAAATCCTTAGAATGATTATATGTCCAACCATTATTATAATTACAAAGCACATAAATATAACTAACTCTAGATCACCCCTCTAGACTATGCTTTGTGTGCCTACATCTCAACACCTAGAGTAAAAGGAAAAATTAATAAGCTACTGTAAATAGCTCAGTGAGTAGGTAGAAAATTTTTAAATAATATACTATTTATCTAGCATGCAATATGAATTCTAAGCATATCACAAATAAGCCATATAAAATTAGACTTATTACCAATAACCTTTCTAGATTCAATGTTTCTAGCATTCATGGGTGCACATATATTTTGTTTTAAATATAAAATGACATAAGTTCATAAAGCTAAGAGCATCATCATTAGGCCTCACCTAGTTTTTATCTTACCAAAACGTGTAGTTATAGGCCTTAACTGCTCTTAACATCATCACATTTATAAAATATAAGAGACTAATGGGTTACTTAATGTATACTTTACACCAACAAAGAGTATATGCAATTGTGCAATATACTTAGGGGTGAGCAGTATTCGGTTCAAACCGAAAAAACCGACCGAACCGAACCAATTTGAAAATTTGGTTGGATTTTTTATATATTTCAGTTCGGTTCGGTTTTTAATTTTAGAAATTTTGGTTATTTCGGTTCGGTTCAGTTTTGATCAGAAACAAATCGAAAAAACCGAACCGAACCGATTAGTGATAATAATATATTTTTTCAATAATATAGAGAAATTAAATCATATTAAGATTAAAATATTTTAATTAAATTTTAAAATATTAAAAATAAAGTGTAAAAAATAAAAAAATTATTAAAAATTGAAACCGATCAAACCGAACCGAATCGAACCGAATCAGACCGGTTCGATTCGATTCAGTTTCTGATCAAAATCGGTTCGGTTTGGTTTTCATAAACACTAAAATTTCGGTTTTCGGTTTTCGGTTTATTCGGTTCGGTTCGGTTTTTAACCGAACCGACCGAATGCTCACCCCTAAATATACCTGTGATCTAGATGTATACTACCTAATTAAATATATAAACAAAATGATGCATGGATATTCTAATTTTGATTTACAATTAAATAAAAAAGTTTAATTTTTATATTCATCTCTTGTAAAATAAAACACACATTGTAGAATTGATTTTGTAATCTCACTCTTGACTTTGTTGGCTTCTCATCCACGATTATACATAATTGGATTTAAATAAGAGATTAAACTCTAATTTAGCATCACTAAAAATTTCCTCAAGCTAGCCCAAAAAAATGCCCTTAAATTTTGACTAAAAATATAAAAAACGATTTATAAAAATGTTGGATCATGGGACTTTTTTGGTGGCACTTTTAGTGACTAAAAAATCATTTGGATAGAGTTGTAATTAAGGTTTCGCCTAACAAAAGTTAATGGACATGTTCGAATCTGGTAGTTCTATGACGCCTTTAGTGGTTGAAAATCATTTGCAATAACATATAAAAAATTATAAATTTATTTTAACTAAAGAATGGACCCACCTAAGAATATGCCAAGGTATATTCTCAAATATTTGAGAAAAGGGAGGAGATAAGTAAAAAGAAAAGGGGGCTTTTTCTCTAGGAGGACGACTTCTTCTTCCTTTTTCTCTTCTCCATTTTTTATTTCTCTGCATCCCCTACCTATCATTATTACGCTAGTTCATAAATCTGACTTGAATGTTGGAGGGTTTCCACCAGGGGCATCCTGGTAGACCCCTGACCATCTTTCTCTATTTTGTATATCCCTTCCTCAAATCAAGCATTGGGAAACCCATGTGATAGAGCAAGAATAAAACTACTTATCAAGTGGCACCGTCTGTGGGAAGAGAAGGAGAATAGAGTTCCCAAAATCACCCATTGAGATCCACATGAAAACCTGAAAGTTTGTAAAGGAAGCTAGAGGTTTACAACAACCTAGCTAGAAGGAAAAACTCATTCTGCTCAAGAATATTTTGCTAGTCTTCGAATCTGGTGAAGTAAAATTTTATATTGAAATGCTTATCTATGCATATGAAATCTTAGCCTATATATTTATTGAATCCTGAGGCCCATCAACTGTATATGTATATTCCAGATTAAGAATGTTAGTAAATTTCATATTGAACAGGCAATACGAGAAAATATCTTAGGCACGAGTAGGATTGCCAAGTAGCAAGTTTGATCTAGGGGAAGGACGACCTTGGGCAGGGAACTTGAATTGCAACAGGTCAACAAAATTAAAGATCATGGTCTATGGACATTCTAACCCCTCCTTGGCAAAGCTTTAAACTCAAAAGATAAGCTCCCTAAAGTTTAAGCTCAGAAGACGAGCTTCTTGAAGAGCCAGATGGGGTAGATCAGAATGAAGAAATGAACACTCCAGCCAAACACTACAACCATAATTAAACTCAGAGCAATTTGAGCAAGATAACATCAAGTTGGTCAGTAAAATGACGTTGGAATGCAATGGTGAGACAAGAAAGAGGCGTCCCTAAAAGAGAAATGTTGGTGGAAAGAAGTCTAAGCTGGTCATCCTTAGCGAATCAAAGGGAAGACTCTGACTGATTATACTTGACAAGTCGGCAGAATGAAGTCCAAACTAGTCATCCTCAACAAATCAGAGGAAGTCCTAGCTAGTCATCCTCGGTGAATCAAAGGGAAGACTCCGACTTATTATGCTTGACAGGTCAGTAGAATGAAGTCTGGGCTGGTCATCCTTAGCAAATTAAAGGAAGTCCGAGCTATTCATCCTCAGCGATTCAAAGGGAAGACTCCAACTAATTACTGCTTAATTAACAAGTCGGCACGGCATAATGAAGTCTGGGCTAGTCATCCTCAGCAAATCAGAGGAAGTCTGAGCTAGTCATCCTCGATGAATTAAAGGGAAGACTCCAACTGATTATACTTAACAAATCGGTAGAATGAAGTTCGGGCTAGTCGTCCTCAGCAAATCAAAGGAAGTCCGAGCTGGTCATCCTCGGTGAATCAAAGGGAAGACTCCGACTGATTACTGCTTAATAGGTCGACAAAATGAGGTCCAGATTTTTCATCCTCAGCAAACCAGAGGAAGTCCGAGCTAGTCATCCTCAACGAATCAAAGGAAAGACTCCGACTGACTATGCTTGATAGGTCAGTAGAATGAAGCCCGAGCTAGTTGTCCTCGGCAAATCGAAGGAAGGGCTCGGGCAACACAATGGTTCAGGCATTAGGACCTCAGTTGGCTAACTGAAGAGATCGGATAGGTCAGTGATATGAGTGCTATGACCTTTGCTGGTTGGTATTAACTCGCTCAAGCAAGAAGACCACAATTATAGTATCAAAAAAAATTGAGTTCGGATGGACTGTGGAAGACTTCGAGCAAACTGTAGAAATTCAAATGTGTAATACCCGGCTCGCGTCCAGCATCGGAGTTCCTGTAGTCCGGTGGAATCTCGGGTGTCGGAACCCTCGAGAAGGGTAATACATATGTTTTCTAAGGTATTGTCACTTGTTTTCATGTTTTGAAGTATTAAAAGAATTGAGTTTTGAAAGAAAAGCAACAAGGGAGAAATGCAAAGGTTCGGCCGCCGAAGGTCACTTTCGGCCGCCGAACATTGCATGGTTTCGGCTTCACGTTCGGCTGCCGAAGGTGGTCTGGCCAGCCACCTATAAAAGGGCCAAGGGTCGGTGGAAGGAGGTTATTTCTCCTCCACTTGCAGCCAGAGGTGAGTTCCAGCCTCTCCCACGTTGACTTTCATGTTTTCCATGATTTTCATCAAAGCTTTCAAGAGTTTTAAGAGTTTTGGTGACTTTTGAAGGTTTTGAGCAAAAGAACCAAGTTTTGAAGCTTGGAGCTTTGGAAGAGCTTTTCTTCATATCTCCACGTTAGGATCCTTCATCCTCAAGTTGTGTAAGAGGTAAGTGAAGATCCTGAGCTTCTTTGATGATTTTGAAAGGTTTTATGAAGTTTGTATGGGTAGTATGCATGTTTAGGTTTAGGTGAGGTTTTTGGTGATTTGTGGTGTTCAAGCATGTTTAAGTGTTATGTGCTATGTTTGTTTGGGGTTTTAGACCCCTTTGTGCATATATATGTGTATATGCAAGTTGGGAGTAGTTGCTATGCATGTTTGTAGGTTTTTGGGCAAAGTTTGCATGAAACAGAGCAGGGTTCTGCCCTTCGGGCAAAACCAGGTTCGGCCGCCGAAGGAAGGTTCGGCCGCCGAAGGAAGGTTCGGCCGCCGAACCCCTTGTGGAGGCAGTTTCGGCTGCCAAAGGTTGCCCCGAAAGCTAGGCTTTCGGTTTAGACAGAGACTTTCGGCCGCCGAAAGAGGGAGTTCGGCCGCCGAAAGTGTGTGAGTTTCATCTCTGGACGAGACCTTCGGCCGCCGAAGGTGCCGCCGAACATGCATGAGTTTCGTCTCTGGAGAGGGGTTTCGGCCGCCGAACCTGCGGCCGAAAGTGCCCTGTCCAGCTTTCTTTTGCATGTTTTATGTGCTGGTTTTAGGATCGTTTAGAGGGGTTTTGGGGAGTTTCTTAGAGATGGTCTTGAGTGAGTTTGGTCCCTCATTTGAGTCCACCTGTATAGGTACGGACCAGAGGAATCAGGGAAGTCAGCAGTGAGTCCAGTGTCAGAACCTGCAGAGTCAGTTCAGAGATAACTAAAGGTGAGTGGAACTTAACTTAATGTTTTAATATGAGAACTGAATCTTTTATCATGCTTCATGCATCATGACTATGCTATAGGGTGAGTGCATTAGTGTACACGAATATGACGCATTGCATCTATCCTTGTACTTGGCATAGCTCCTTGTACATTGCTTATGTGAGACGGCACGGACTTCGTGAGGATTCATTAGCCCTCAGAGGAAAGACCTGGAACAGTCCTACGGGGACCAGGCACAAAGACCTGGAACAGCCCTACGGGGACCAGGCACATGGTACTCCGGTACCCCAGATGAGATAGAGGGAGTTTTGATCCGTCCGGCCGAGGTGATGTGATTACTTGTCATGTGATGCATTCCATGAGAGCATGTTTTATCACCTGTTATTTGATTACTATTCTACTCACTGGGCTATAGTAGCTCATCCCTCTCCCCTAACTCCAGTTGTGCAGGTTCAGAGGTCAGAGAGAACTCAGCAGGGTACAGGAAGAGTACAGAGTATTGTAATAGCTAGTGTGGACATGTAAATGTAAAGAGCTAAGGTTTATGTATAGTGTATAGAATGGTGCTTGACTATAAGAGTTGTAATCCCTTGTTCTTTTCACATGATCAGTTTATGTTTACATATATGTGTTGTATATATGGAAAAACTAGGCTTAACATAGATGAGTTGAGCCGCCTTGAGCCTAGAGGAGAGCTCTGGCTGGCGTTTTGTAGTACCGTGACAGTATTTGCACAGGTTAAGCCTTGGTATGAGAAAAGTGTTCATGTTTACAGAAAATGTTTGATCATGTATGGGATTTCACAGGTACACAGAGTTCATAGCAGGCTTACTACGGGTCCCGGCGACCTTAAGTCGATCTGGATCCTAGTGCCGGTAGCAGTTCGGTTTCCGGGCTGTTACAGAATGGGTTGGAAAAAGACTATTAGTAATCATCATCTGAGTATGGACTCTTAAAACACGCCTCTCGAATTATACCAGGTACGCCACATTGAGTAGATCGGCCGAGTATCTGAGTTGTCAATTTTTGAACTTGAGTTTAGTGGAGCACGACGGCCGGATTGAGCAGGTCAGCCAAGTCGACAATTAGCAAATCTGGGAATAACTCTACCTCGACAAATAGCCTTGAGCTTGCTGAGGATCAATGTTAGGGTGGACAATGAGGTCAGTTTAGTGACGGATCCAGAAATTTTGGTCAGAGGCTCAAATTAAATAAATAATTAAAAAATAATATAAATTACAAAAAAATGTATTATAAAAAGTTGATAAGCAGTTACAATAAAATTACAATATTCCTCATCTATTTTTCATTACTTGAAATCTATTCATAATATCTTCATTATCAACATTTTATAAATACATCTATTTTGATATAAGTTATCAAACAATCATTCAATAAATCATCTCTCATTTTATTACAGAATTGATTTTTGATGATGTGCATCGCAGAAAATGCTCTTTCAACTATGGCTGTAGCAACTAGTAAGAGCAATGACAATTTAACTAACGTATACACCAAGAGAAATACAATGTGCTTTCTTATAGCTACCATATTTTCAGCAAGAGCTCCAATTGCTATCACTAGAAAACTTCTTGTCCATATGCATATCAAAGATAAAATTCTCAATTTGAGATTCAAGTTAAGTAGAGTAACCGAAGAAAATTCACATGGATAATATTTTGCAAGTTCAATCAATTTGCTCACATCAAATGTAGAGAATGAGTCTTTAGGATCAAAACATGCCATACATAAAAGCAAATTTGTATTCACTTCATCAAAATGATTATTAAGTTCTTAAAGCTGCATATAAATGACAGAGTAGAATAGCTCAACACGGTAGATATGAAGATTTATCATCTTTTCAGTTCTTCTTCTTGATCTCCCTCTCATTGTGTACAAATCATCCATCTTTAACACAACTATATTATGTTTACCACAAAATTGCACTACTTCAAGTAGTAAAGATTTCCAGCCATTATCTCTTACAATTTACAAACGTCATTTGGAAACTTTAACTAGCTGCATAGCATTTACAATATTTTGATCCCTTCTTTGCAAAACTTGAGATAAGTCATGAGTAATTTCCAAAATTTTTCTCATGAGAAGCAACACAAAAACAAATTCAAAACGACTCATAACATCTAGCAACTCAATTGCTTCATCCCTTTGTGGATCATCATTTCCATTTTCACCAATATACTCAAGAACATCAATCACAAATGAAAATAAATGTATCAAATTAATTAATGTACTAGTATGAGAACTCCAATGAGTATCTCCTAATCTCTTTATTATTATCTCTTGGTTTAAACCTTGTCCAATTGGTATTTCTCCAATTCCAATCCCTTCAACTACTTTCTCTCTTTGCTTTTCCCGAAACATGTCTCTTCTTTTACAAGAACCTCCAACAACATTGCACAAACGTGCAACGATATTAAAAAAAAATGCTTATGCTTGAATGTTTTTTAGCAATAGCAACAAGTGTGAGTTGAAGTTGATGAGCAAAACAATAGACATAATAAATACTAGAATTCTCCCTTAAAAACAAAATCTGAAGCCCATTAAATTTCCCTCGTATATTACTCGCTCCATCATATCCTTGACCTCTCAAACTTGATACACTCAAATTATGGGTAGAGAATAAAGACTCTATAGCTTTTTTAAGTGATGATGCACTAGTATCATTGACATGCACAATACCCAAAAATCTTTCAACAACACATCCAAATTTATTAACATAATGAATGACAACTCCCATTTGGTTTTTGTAACATCCTCAAACCCATAGCTAGAGCAGTGACATCACTAGGTATGGGTTAGGCTATTTCACTACTAAAGTAAGTGGCATTAGGGGAGGTGCTAGCTTACCCCGAGCTACTTAGGGGAGGTACTAGCATAACTCTAATCTGCTAATAACTGAATTATAGAAAACTCAAATATAGAAACGGACATATTCAGAAATAAAGTAGACAGTGTGATTAGCGAGTCGGGAACGAGTCACTTTTGGGAGGTGCTTAGGGTTTTCTGACGTGCTTGCTTGAGGTGTTTGTTTTAAATCCGTCATGCTTGCTTAAGTGGAAAGGACTTCTAAAGGCTAAAAGCATATTTTAGTAGGTCAATCTATGATTATTGAAAGTTTAAAAACTAAATTGAAATATGGTAAAAAGTTTAGTGGGTTAAAGTATAAATATGGAAAGTTAAAATATAAAAGTCAAATTTTACTTTCCATGTGTCACCTAGCTATTGGATGAAGAAATGACCAAGCAATTTGAAAAAGGGATTGTCATCTTCTCCATTTCATTTTGCCGTAGCTCACACCATAGGAAACCAAAGAATTTCTTTTCTTTCTCCCACCAAAGCCAAGCCAAAACCTCACCAAATCAACTTCTTTCTTTAACCAAAATTCATCCTAAGATCAAGATCTAAAGGAAGAGCCATATATTGAAGGGATTGAAGAAGAAAAGGTTAGGGTTCCATATACACCAAGCTTGAAAATCAAAGGTAAGTTTAGAAATGAGTAGGAAATAGCATCATCTCATTTCTTCATGCATGGATTTGAATTATAAAGCTTTAATTTATAGTTTATTCAATCCTTTCCTAAGACATAAATTGACCTAGGTGAAGGAACATCAAAGGGAAAGGAGATAGCTAGAGATTAGAAGAGGAAAAGAAAGGAGGAATTCAAGAAAGGTTTGGTGTTTGTATGATTTTCTGTTTTCCTTGGATTCTGCCATGAATAAGTGAAATTAGGGGTTGATTTTACTTGCTGGAAATGTTGCTTTGACTGTATAAATATGTTATATGAATGTTAAAATGATGTTTGAAAGGCTTAGAGTAAAGAAATTTAACATGAGAGCTAAAAGTGCAAATCTGCCAGAATAGGTTCTAACAGGACAGTCAGTGTTGGAAGCCTTATAACTTATTGTGTATTTATTGAAATTAGTCCTAAGATATACCAAATGAAAGATAAGACAAAGATCTAAAACTTTTATGAATTGACCAAATTCTGAATCTGTAGGTAAGATGATGAAAATTTGAAGTGAACCTAAACTGGATACAGAGTTAGTGCATCCGGAACAGTGTGTATTGATTATACTATAACTAATTATGTACTCAGTGAAATTTGTTAATACCAGTGCCAAATGAATCCTAAGAAGTATACATAAAACTTTGTAGAAGACACTTAAGCTTAAATTTGTATAGAAATGTATGAATCTGATAATTTTTGTGATACTATAAACAGGTACTAATACTGGACTGATTAAGACCTGATTGAGCAGCTGGTAAAGAAAAATTCATAACTTAAGTTAGGATGATCAGAATTGCATGAATCATACCTTGTTGGAAAGATAAGACATAAATTTACATTTCTTATGAAGAAATTGAAGTCAAATTGTGACTCTAAGCTACTTGAAAAGTTTATGCAAAAGATGGCAGAATGTAGTTTTCTTAAATTGGAATGCTATGTTGATAAAGTTTTGCACTATTTGCCATGAGTTTTCCATATTGTAAATCTTGGCATATGATATATGTAACTTGGAAAATGAATTCAAATAGCTTCAAATGGCATGCATTTTACATTGATACATTGAATTAATGGTACTTGGCCCTGGTAAACGTAATAGGAGTCGAGGTTAGCTTAAGGGTATGGCATGCCATATAAACATACAGAGTTCGCAGTACTGCTACCGATACATGATTTTTATTTGAGGTTACATATCAGGTACCTCATAAGCACGGTCATAGAGCCCTGCTATCACAGTTTTGGCCTCTGAGCCTACCGTTCGGCACTCTGTGCCTACCGTTATAACTCCTTATCTACCTAGACGATCCTACTATGTGTTTATAAGGGCTAAGATCTTAATTAAGATTGATACTTGATTTTGTGAACTTATTAGTGAGTGTTAATATGTTTGCATCTCTTACATGCACTAAGCTGTGGTAATTTATTATAAATAGAAAATGTGCAATAACGGAAAAAGAAGATGTTTTTATTCCGATTATCTGTATACGTGAACTTGTTTGCTCTATTTTGTTATTTGTTTGCTATCACCCACTGAGCATTAGCTCAGCGTGTTGGTTTTTACCTCACGCAGGTTGTAGATAAAATAGGGCAACAGAAGTTATCAGAGATCTACATCAGATATCAAGGCCATCATCATAGCTGGTTGTTTTGAGTCTCGGAGTCATAGTACAGTTTTATTTTGGCATGTACATATTAAATAGAGTGAGTTGTGAAGGTTATGTAAATCAAAGAATAGTAAGATATCAAGTGACAGTTGTTAGTGTTATTATAAGTGTGATGTTCATATGTATTACAGGTTAAAGTGCTAATGAAACAGAGAAAACTCTGCCGAAAATTTTGGTTTAAAAATCTCACGCTTATTTTAAT
Organism: Manihot esculenta; assembly: GCF_001659605.2. Classification (NCBI taxonomy): domain Eukaryota; kingdom Viridiplantae; phylum Streptophyta; class Magnoliopsida; order Malpighiales; family Euphorbiaceae; genus Manihot; species Manihot esculenta. The sequence continues at coordinate 20,362,014 of NC_035178.2, read as the reverse complement.
CTTGATGAAAGTTACATGCATTACCTAAAAACTTGGTATTTACAGATAAAAGAAATTGTTTAGTCCTGATATATCTAAAAAGGTATAGTTTGTGACATTCCTTGCTCTATCTACTCTTTGATAGGGTAAGGGGTGTTACAATTAGTGGTATCAGAGCAAAGGTTTAGGCGATTCTAGGTCATAGTATGTATGTGTATATGTGTCATATATGTACATGCCAAAAATGAGTTACAGCTATGGTATGGTTCTGATGTAAATCTCTTCTTTGTGTCTTTAGGTCATATAAAAGATGTCATCTGAGTCACAGAGAGCAGCAGATGAAGAGGTAGAGAGTCATGCTCCCTCTGAGGCAGCTGCTGCTGCTGCTCCTGCACCTGCTGCTGCTCCTCCACCTGCTGCTGCTGGCGGACCAGGGCAGGATGCATTGTTTCAGCAAATAGCTGAGTTGATTAGGAGGGTTACACAAAATGTACCAGAGGTACCACCACCACCACCTGTTGTAGCCCAGGCACAACCTAGGCCTCCAATAGAAAAACTCAGGAAATATGGTGCTACAGAGTTTAGAGGTAAAAAGGAAGATGATCCTTCTGCTGCAGAATTCTGGTTAGAAAGTACAGAAAGGGTCTTACAGCAGCTACAGTGTTCACCAGCAGAGAGCTTGATGTGTGCAGTATCATTGCTGAAAGATGAAGCTTATAGATGGTGGACAACTTTGACACAGATGGTTAGACTAGAGCAGCAGACTTGGGAATTCTTTTTAGCAGAGTTTAAGAAGAAATATATTGGGGCCTTATATATAGAGGAGAGAAGAAGGGAATTTTTATACCTCAGACAAGGCAGGCTTACAGTAACTGAGTATGAGCGAGAATTTGTTAGACTTAGTAAGTATGCCACAGAGATAGTTCCTACAGAGGAAGAAAGATGTAAACGCTTTGAGCAAGGATTACATGCTGATATCAAAATGTATCTCACAGCTATGCACATTAGGGAACTCTCAGTTTTAGTAGAGATAGCCCACAGTCTGGAGCGAATTAAAGAAGAAGAGCAAAGTAGAAGGCAGAAAGGGCAGCAGAAGAGGAGCCAGAGCCAATATCAGGGACAATCCTCTGCATCTCAGACAAGTAGAAAGAGACAGAGGGAATTTCAGCAGACAGGGCAGAGAGGGCCACCTAGGCAGATTCAAAGACCTGGGCAAAGTTCAGTAGTGAGGTCTGGACAGCAGACAACCTCCGTATCCAGTACAAGAGGACCAGGTAGAGGGTTGCCACCTGTATGTGAGCATTGTGGCAGGCGACATGGCGGAGTATGCAGGAGATTAACTGGGGCTTGCTACTTATGTGGAAGCTCAGACCACTTTATGAGAGATTGTCCTAGAGGCCAGTCAGTGCAGCCTATACAGACAGAGAGATCTTTGCCGACAGGGTCTAGAGGCAGAGGTAGAGGTAGAGGTGAATCTAGCAGTGCTCAGAGTCACAGAGTATCAGAGACAGTAGATAGACCAGACACTAGAGCACCTGCCAGGGCATATGCCATTCGTGCAAAGGAAGACCAGGACAAACCAGATGTTATTGCTGGTAAATTTTCTATCTTTGGCAGATATATTTATGCATTAATTGATCCTGGTTCCACACATTCATACATCAGCATACCCATTAATAATGAGATGGGAATTCAAGTAGAACCTTTAGAGCATGACATAGCAGTGACCAATCCCTTAGGACATCTTGTGATTGTGAATAGAGTTTACAGAGATTGTCCTATATGTGTGCAAGGTCATACCTTTTTAGGTGACCTGATAGAGTTACCTTTTAGAGAGTTTGATGTGATTCTAGGTATGGATTGGTTGTCTAGACATCATGTCATAGTTGACTGTAAGTTAAAGCGGGTTACACTCAAAACATTAGAGGGTTCTGAGGTTATAGTTGTGGGTGAGAGGTCAGATTACCTCTCTAATGTCATATCTGCCACTACAGCTAGGAGGTTGATTAGAAAAGGCTGTACAGCTTATCTAGCTAGTGTGATTGAAACTAAGAAGGAAGGTCCTAGTGTGTCAAATCTACCCACAGTATGTCATTTTCCAGATGTATTTCCTGAAGAGTTGCCAGGGTTACCTCCAGAAAGGGAAATGGATTTTGCTATAGAAGTTGTGCCAGGCACCGCACCTATTTCAATTGCTCCTTACAGAATGGCTCCTACAGAATTGAAAGAGTTGAAAATACAGTTGCAAGAGTTACTTGATAAGGGCTTTATTCGACCTAGTGTTTCACCATGGGGTGCACCAGTGTTGTTTGTGAAAAAGAAAGATGGATCTCTTCGATTGTGTATTGATTACAGACAGTTGAATAAGGTAACTATAAAGAATAAATATCCACTGCCCAGAATAGATGATTTGTTTGATCAGTTGAAAGGGGCCAGCATTTTCTCTAAGATAGATTTGAGATCGGGCTACCATCAGTTGAGAGTTAAAGGGACAGATGTGCCTAAAACTGCATTCAGAACACGATATGGACATTATGAGTTTCTGGTTATGCCATTTGGGTTAACAAATGCACCTGCATCATTCATGGATTTGATGAACCGTATCTTTCATCCATTTTTAGACCAGTTTGTTGTAGTATTCATTGATGATATTCTGGTATACTCTAGAACTAGAGAAGACCATGACAGACATTTGAGGATAGTATTACAGACTCTGAGGGACAAGCAACTTTATGCTAAGTTCAGTAAATGTGATTTTTGGCTCAATGAAATAACATTTTTGGGACATGTTGTATCAGCAGAGGGAATCAGGGTAGATCCACAGAAGATTAAAGCTGTACTGGAATGGAAGCCACCAAAGAATGTTGCAGAGATCAGGAGTTTCTTGGGTCTAGCTGGGTACTACAGACGGTTTGTGAAAGGGTTTTCACTTATAGCAGCTCCATTGACTAAATTACTACATAAGAATGTTAAGTATGTTTGGGATGATAAATGTCAGGCAAGCTTTGACAGATTGAAGACTATGCTCACTGAAGCACCTATACTTACACAACCTGTTTCTGGCAAGGAATTTGTGATATACAGTGATGCTTCTCACAATGGACTTGGATGTGTTTTGATGCAAGAAGGTAAAGTGATTGCCTATGCTTCTAGACAACTGAAGCCACATGAGAAGAACTATCCTACTCATGATCTAGAGTTGGCGGCCATAGTGTTTGCACTAAAGATATGGAGACATTATTTATATGGTGAGAAATGTTACATCTATACAGATCATAAAAGTCTGAAATACTTGCCCACACAGAAAGAGCTAAACCTGAGACAGAGAAGATGGCTGGAGTTAATGAAGGATTATGATTGCATTATAGATTATCACCCAGGCAAAGCTAATTTGGTAGCAGATGCACTTAGCAGGAAATCGTTATTTGCATTAAGAGCGATGAATGCGCGGTTGACTATAGCGGATGATGGAGCTATCATAGCAGAATTGAAGGTTAGACCCAACTTACTGCAACAAATTAAAGAAGCACAGAAAGAAGATACAGAAATAGCTTTATGGACTAGACAAGTACAAGAGGGAAAGAAGCAAAAGCATGTGATAAGTGATGATGGCTACTTGTACTATGGTGACAGAATATGTGTACCTAACATTGGAGAGTTGAAACAGAGTATTCTTACAGAGGCACACAACAGTCCATATGTTATGCATCCAGGTAGCACTAAGATGTATCAAGATCTGAAGATGCACTATTGGTGGCCAGGTATGAAAAGAGATATAGCTGAATTTGTAACAAAATGTTTGACATGTCAACGGGTAAAAGCAGAACATCAAGTCCCATCAGGATTATTGCAGCCTATTGCTATACCAGAATGGAAATGGGATAGAATTACCATGGATTTTGTAACAGGATTGCCACTCACACCAAGGAAGAAAGATGCCATCTGGGTAATAGTTGACAAGTTAACTAAATCAGCGCATTTCTTGCCAATCAGAATGGATTACACATTGGAGAAGTATGCAGAATTGTACATTAATGAAATTGTGAGACTGCATGGTGTTCCTATCTCTATCATATCAGACAGAGATCCAAGATTCACATCCAGATTTTGGGAAAAACTACATGAAGCTCTAGGGACAAGATTGAATTTTAGTACAGCTTTTCATCCTCAGACAGATGGCCAGTCAGAGAGAGTAATTCAAGTTTTGGAAGATATGCTCAGAAGTTGTGTAATTGAATTTGAAGGAAGCTGGGAAAGATATCTTCCACTAGTAGAATTTGCTTACAACAACAGTTATCAGGCTAGTATTAAAATGGCTCCTTATGAAGCATTATATGGCAGAAAATGTAGAACCCCATTGTGCTGGACAGAACTCAGTGAAGCTAAACTTGTAGGTCCAGAGTTGATAAGACAGACTGAGGAGAAAGTGAAGATTATCAAAGAAAGATTGAAAGCTGCAACAGATAGGCAAAAATCATATGCAGATTTGAAAAGAAAAGATATAGAATTTGCTATTGGGGATAAAGTGTTTTTGAAAGTTTCACCATGGAAGAAAGTGCTAAGATTTGGCAAGAAAGGTAAGCTAAGCCCTCGGTTTATTGGTTCATATGATGTAATTGAGCGTGTGGGTCCAGTAGCCTACAGGCTAGCTTTACCTCCAGAGTTAGACAGAATACATAATGTCTTCCATGTATCCATGCTAAGAAGATACAGATCTGACCCATCACATGTCATTCCAGCTGAAACCATTGATGTACAGTCTGACCTGACTTATGAAGAAGAACCAGTGAAAATTTTAGCAAGGGAAATAAAAGAGTTAAGGAATAAGAAGATTCCCTTAGTGAAAGTGTTGTGGAGAAATCACAAGGCAGAAGAAGCTACATGGGAGAGTGAAGAGGTGATGAAGCAACAATATCCACAGCTATTCAAAGCAGGTAAAATTTCGAGGACGAAATTTCTTAAGAGGGGAAGAGTTGTAACATCCTCAAACCCATAGCTAGAGCAGTGACATCACTAGGTATGGGTTAGGCTATTTCACTACTAAAGTAAGTGGCATTAGGGGAGGTGCTAGCTTACCCCGAGCTACTTAGGGGAGGTACTAGCATAACTCTAATCTGCTAATAACTGAATTATAGAAAACTCAAATATAGAAACGGACATATTCAGAAATAAAGTAGACAGTGTGATTAGCGAGTCGGGAACGAGTCACTTTTGGGAGGTGCTTAGGGTTTTCTGACGTGCTTGCTTGAGGTGTTTGTTTTAAATCCGTCATGCTTGCTTAAGTGGAAAGGACTTCTAAAGGCTAAAAGCATATTTTAGTAGGTCAATCTATGATTATTGAAAGTTTAAAAACTAAATTGAAATATGGTAAAAAGTTTAGTGGGTTAAAGTATAAATATGGAAAGTTAAAATATAAAAGTCAAATTTTACTTTCCATGTGTCACCTAGCTATTGGATGAAGAAATGACCAAGCAATTTGAAAAAGGGATTGTCATCTTCTCCATTTCATTTTGCCGTAGCTCACACCATAGGAAACCAAAGAATTTCTTTTCTTTCTCCCACCAAAGCCAAGCCAAAACCTCACCAAATCAACTTCTTTCTTTAACCAAAATTCATCCTAAGATCAAGATCTAAAGGAAGAGCCATATATTGAAGGGATTGAAGAAGAAAAGGTTAGGGTTCCATATACACCAAGCTTGAAAATCAAAGGTAAGTTTAGAAATGAGTAGGAAATAGCATCATCTCATTTCTTCATGCATGGATTTGAATTATAAAGCTTTAATTTATAGTTTATTCAATCCTTTCCTAAGACATAAATTGACCTAGGTGAAGGAACATCAAAGGGAAAGGAGATAGCTAGAGATTAGAAGAGGAAAAGAAAGGAGGAATTCAAGAAAGGTTTGGTGTTTGTATGATTTTCTGTTTTCCTTGGATTCTGCCATGAATAAGTGAAATTAGGGGTTGATTTTACTTGCTGGAAATGTTGCTTTGACTGTATAAATATGTTATATGAATGTTAAAATGATGTTTGAAAGGCTTAGAGTAAAGAAATTTAACATGAGAGCTAAAAGTGCAAATCTGCCAGAATAGGTTCTAACAGGACAGTCAGTGTTGGAAGCCTTATAACTTATTGTGTATTTATTGAAATTAGTCCTAAGATATACCAAATGAAATATAAGACAAAGATCTAAAACTTTTATGAATTGACCAAATTCTGAATCTGTAGGTAAGATGATGAAAATTTGAAGTGAACCTAAACTGGATACAGAGTTAGTGCATCCGGAACAGTGTGTATTGATTATACTATAACTAATTATGTACTCAGTGAAATTTGTTAATACCAGTGCCAAATGAATCCTAAGAAGTATACCTAAAACTTTGTAGAAGACACTTAAGCTTAAATTTGTATAGAAATGTATGAATCTGATAATTTTTATGATACTATAAACAGGTACTAATACTGGACTGATTAAGACCTGATTGAGCAGCTGGTAAAGAAAAATTCATAACTTAAGTTAGGATGATCAGAATTGCATGAATCATACCTTGTTGGAAAGATAAGACATAAATTTACATTTATTATGAAGAAATTGAAGTCAAATTGTGACTCTAAGCTACTTGAAAAGTTTATGCAAAAGATGGCAGAATGTAGTTTTCTTAAATTGGAATGCTATGTTGATAAAGTTTTGCACTATTTGCCATGAGTTTTCCATATTGTAAATCTTGGCATATGATATATGTAACTTGGAAAATGAATTCAAATAGCTTCAAATGGCATGCATTTTACATTGATACATTGAATTAATGGTACTTGGCCCTGGTAAACGTAATAGGAGTCGAGGTTAGCTTAAGGGCATGGCATGCCATATAAACATACAGAGTTCGCAGTACTGCTACCGATACATGATTTTTATTTGAGGTTACATATCAGGTACCTCATAAGCACGGTCATAGAGCCCTGCTATCACAGTTTTGGCCTCTGAGCCTACCGTTCGGCACTCTGTGCCTACCGTTATAACTCCTTATCTACCTAGACGATCCTACTATGTGTTTATAAGGGCTAAGATCTTAATTAAGATTGATACTTGATTTTGTGAACTTATTAGTGAGTGTTAATATGTTTGCATCTCTTACATGCACTAAGCTGTGGTAATTTATTATAAATAGAAAATGTGCAATAACGGAAAAAGAAGATGTTTTTATTCCGATTATCTGTATACGTGAACTTGTTTGCTCTATTTTGTTATTTGTTTGCTATCACCCACTGAGCATTAGCTCAGCGTGTTGGTTTTTACCTCACGCAGGTTGTAGATAAAATAGGGCAACAGAAGTTATCAGAGATCTACATCAGATATCAAGGCCATCATCATAGCTGGTTGTTTTGAGTCTCGGAGTCATAGTACAGTTTTATTTTGGCATGTACATATTAAATAGAGTGAGTTGTGAAGGTTATGTAAATCAAAGAATAGTAAGATATTAAGTGACAGTTGTTAGTGTTATTATAAGTGTGATGTTCATATGTATTACAGGTTAAAGTGCTAATGAAACAGAGAAAACTCTGCCGAAAATTTTGGTTTAAAAATCTCACGCTTATTTTAATCTTGATGAAAGTTACATGCATTACCTAAAAACTTGGTATTTACAGATAAAAGAAATTGTTTAGTCCTGATATATCTAAAAAGGTATAGTTTGTGACATTCCTTGCTCTATCTACTCTTTGATAGGGTAAGGGGTGTTACAGTTTTTCTCTGATACATCCCGACATTCATCAACTAAAATGGAAAATAATCATCCCCCAAATCTCTAATTATAACATTTGTTGTTTCAACTGCACATGCATTAATGATATCTTTTTGAATAGAAGGAGCTATGAGCTTTAAATTCTCAGGATCATTTTTCAACACCACATTATTAATTTTCTTATTATATGAAGTTAACACCTTCAGCAATTCAATAAAATTTCCTTGATTTAATGACTCTTCAGACTCATCATTCCCTCGAAAAGCCAACATTGCATCAAGAGATAATAGAAACAAACAATCGATGCATTTAATCTACGACGATACTCAATCTTTGAATTTTCTGATTGTTTTGAAATAGACTCTTCAATGTGTTGAGCTTGGTTCATTAAATCTTAACAAGCTAAACGACATCTATTATGATTACTATTATGGTCTCCTACATGTTCTCTCAATCTTTCCTTTTTTCTCCAATTAGTAAAACTTTCAATAAGAAAAGTATCATGACCCTTTTCACTATGCCTAGATGAAAAAAAGATAACAATATAAATAATATGCAGCATCTTTAGCTATGCTATATTCTAACCAACTCTCAAATTTATTAAACCAAGACACAATAAATCTTCTATTTCGATTTTCACCTACTCTTTGAGAAAATTTATGACTGCATAGTTGACATGGATTTTTTAGTAGGTATGCTCTGTGTACCTGATTTCTAACATCATATGAATTTTGATTAAATTAAATTATTACCCATAAAAATATTATTTAAAATTTATACTATTTTACTAATTTTGATTAGATTAAATTATTATCCATAAAAATAATATTTAAAATTTACATAATTGTTTTTTAATTTTAAGTATATTAAACTACTATTCATAACAATAGTACTAATAATTAAGTGAAATAAATAATAACAAATTAATAACGTAATGAAATAAATAAAAAATATAAATTAATTTTTAACAATAAAAAATAATGTAAAAAAAAACTGAGAAAATAACTCACCCTAAAAAGAGAAGAAGATGGATAATAGATAGTGAATTTGAAAAAATAAAATTTGTGAATTACAATGAAATTTGTTGAATAAAAATTGAGAGATGGAAGAAAATGGGAGGCTAGAGACTTACTACAGAAGGTAAAAAAAAAATAAAGAAAAAGAAAAAGAAAAAAAATTAAATTTTTAGATATTAATATAAAATTACACTAATATTTCTAAAAAACTTTTAAAATTTCATAGAAACTGATGACCCTTTTAGTCTCACGTTGAGCTTGCAACTAACCGTCACGTGCGCAAGAAAGGGCATAACCAGGAGCTAGTGACACGAGTTACTTTAATTTATGCAAAGTCTGCTCAATGGGTCGTAACCATTGGGAGGTAAGTATCCATACTCTTTGAAGAAAAATAATAATAAATAAGAAAAAAAAATGTGTTGCGGTAGTGTTATCATAAATGCCTTCACTTCAATTATTAATCATACATCTTGATACTGAAGTTTTCTTTATTAAAGAAAAAGAATTATTATTTCAATTTTTAAATTAATAATATTTGGATGAAAAATAAATAAAATAATAACAATGTAAAATAATTAATATATTTTTGAATAAATAAAAAAATAAAATTAACTAGTCGATATTTTCAAGAGCATTTATACACCCAATTAAGTTATACACATTGATGTTCTCTTATAATTGGCAAGTACCAGATGCTATTAGTAACATGACTCTAATTATTTTTCTAAATTCAAATATCTTAGAATATCATGTCTAATTATAAAGTTTAAATTTTAGAATAAAATTTCCATGAGTACACAAATATATGCCTAATAATATAATGGCTTAGCGGGAGAGCTTTTGTTGCTAGTTAAAAGTAGCATGAACATTCTAATGAAAAGGATTAGAAAAGGATTATGTATTTAAACATATTACTTTTTATAAAGTAAAATCTTGAGAAATTTATACATGCAAAATATTATTTATTGAACTTCTTAAATTGTATATGTCAATATTTAGTCGAAATTAAAATCTACATTTATTTGAAATATGAAACTAACTGTCTTATACGACACATTATTTGTTGACAAATATTGTTAAATTAACGACGAATATTCTTATCATATATGTGTTGTGCAATTTTTATTTTGCAGATAAGTTCTTAAAGCAAAATGAAGGCCAATAAGCTTGAATCCAGAACAAGGCTAATATGTCTCTAAGTGACAGTAAAGCCAATGAGTCTGAATACCAAGTTGAAAAACAGCGCAAACAAAGAAAATCTTAAACTGAACGAACATTAGTCTTGGAAACCGACTTTGATATCAAGCAAATAATTATTTAAGTTACGGGGTCAAATGATGCCCAACGTAAAAATTAGTTGTATTAATAAATTACGGTCTCCCTCGATAAGGAAGATCTTAAAAAAAAGGTCCCAAAAAAAAAGATCACTAAATTCTAATAAAATAAATAAATTAATTAAAAATAATAATAATAAAAGAAGAAGACCAGAAAGGTCAAATTTTCTAAAAAAAAAGGCATCAAAATAAGACTTTCAGAAGAAATGGCAAAACTAGTTCATATTATATTGACAAAATAATTTATTGAGACTTTTCTTGCTTTTATAAGCATAAAATATACTTTTTTAGTCCGATCTACGATCAGTCGTCTGACTTAACTGATAGCACTAGGGAGTGGAGGTATTGGATAACATATAAAAAATTGTAAATTTATTTTAACTAAAGAGTATATCCATCTAAGAATATGTCAAGATATATTCTCACATCTCTAAGAAAAAGGAGGTAGGTAAAAAGAAAACGGGGCTTTTTCTCTAGGAGGAGGGCTTCTTCTTCCTTTTTCTCTTCTCTATTTTTTATTTCTCTGCATCTCCTATCTATCATTATTATTCTAGTTCATAAATCTGACTTTAAAGTCGGAAGGTCTCCACCGTGGACATTCCCGGTAGACCCCTGAACATCTTTCTCTCTTTTGTGGATCCCTTCTTCAGATATCTTGCTCAAATCAAGTATTGAAGGATCCATGTGATACAGCAAGAATAAAACTACTTATCAATTTGGATAAAGCTAAAGCTCAAGATTAAGCAACTATTTAAGATGCTAAAACTGTCTTGCTAATGAATTCGGTGACCAAAACACACTTTTCGGATATTGAACCAAGGTTTTAGTTGAATACCAAATTCATAATACAGTAACTCACCAATACTCAAAACACCTCAAAAAAGTTAAAAAACAAACCCAATTACATAAAATTAATACTAGGGTAGGTTCAATCAAAACTAAAATACAACAACATTGAAAGTTTAAAATATCACAACTTCAACACTAAAAAACAACCTTTCACACAACTCAAAAGCCCAAAATTATGAGGAGTAACCTTTTCAAGTTTCACAAATCAAAACCATACTTTCTAGATAATAACCTAAGATATGCATGCATTAATCTTATTATAATCTTCAAATCCCACATGCATACGATCAAGTATTTAGGTTCTTTTAACACTACCACATATAAGGATACTCCCTCATAAAAGGGAAAAGAGTATCACTGCTTCAAACCCCATATGCAATGTGTAACTTAGAATTCTTAAGCTTTAAGAATTTAAAATCACGAGTTAATGAAAATTAAAACTTACCTATTATGGAGAGACATCAAAATAAGAACTTTGCACTTGAGTACTCTTTGAGCCAAAACTCTCAAATATTTAAGAAAATTAATTAAGTTCCATGAATATCAAAACCCAAAAACTTATAGATTTACCCTAGCTTACTATAAACGGAGAGAAATAACTCTTTGTTTCATACCTCAAGGCTTTAAATGCACTTGTTATCGAAGGAACTTTCAACGGCTGAATCTCAAGTTCAGCTGATGAAAGTCTAAAATTTTGGAAAAACCTTAAATCTTGGACTTGAAATTTGCAATATCTTATACCAAAGGAATTTTGCAAAACATTTTAAATACAAAATTCAGTTGAATTGACCCTTTTAACCTTACCTAGTATTTTTGGTATGGGATTCCAAATTCTATTGTAGATTCCATCAAATTTAGAAATCTGATAACATAATCTAATAGGGTGTTAAACTTGAGTTTAATGTGAATTTCAAGAGAATGCTTAACAAATCATATGGTTTTAAAGGCTCATACCTTATAATGCTAATAAAAGAAATACAAGTATTGTACATTCCATAAAAATCATGATCATATAATCAAGGAATATAGGTAACTGAAAGATGAAAACAAAATGGCTTATAATAGAAGGATCTAGGATGGTTCATTCGAGTCAATCGATCTGAGAGAAGAAGGTATGAGTTTGATCCTAAAAGAAAGTACAAGGCGAAAAATGATGATGACAACACAATAAGAGTGGTCAATGTAATATATGGGAGCCTAAATCTATTGAAAGTAGAATAAAAAGATGGAAATATTCTAAAATTCTAGTAGTAGAGAGAAAGGAATTATGTTAAACTCTAATCACATTTGATATCAAAGAAAATAAGATAACTCATCTTAGCGTAAATTGTCTTGTTAGTATTAAGATGAATAAATATATGATCAAGAGGGTACTAATTGATATAGGTAACTTAGTCAAATTGATTACTTATACAGAAGATATGCAAAGTTTGTAAGGGTAGGTACATATCCTTTTATAATTTTTGTGATCCAACCTAGGAGTTTTGGGAAATTTACTGAAGTAGTTGCTTGGATCACTCTTGCTATAAAGCTATTGAAAAATCAGAAGATAAGGAGTTTTAAGCCTGCTGACGAAATTAAAGGGGGTTCAGCTTGAAAATAGGAAAGAAATTAAGCTTAGCTCAATACTTCAAGGCATATTTATATATGCATTTATTCAAACTCTAAAAATTCAAATCATTACCTTTTCTTGGAACACAGTGATGATTTAAGGTATATATCCAGCTATAGTGACTCATACGTTAAATCTTGTTCCAGTTGCTAATTAAGCTTGTAATATCCTGATAGTTTTTGGCCTAGAAATTTTAAATTTCATTAGAATCTTTGTTAGAATTTAAAATTATATGTCGAAGCTATTAGATATAGATAAAAATATATTTTCGAAAAGTATAAGAGTCTAAAAGATTTTGTAAATACTATGAGTGAAATTATTTATAGAAAATAATTTTTTATTTTCCATTTTTTATTTTCTAAAAAAAATTATAGTTTTCATTTTCTATAGAAAATAAGTAAAAGTATAGAAAATATGTTCACCTGTTAATAATAAATGGTTATTTCAAATTTTAAATAATACAAAAAGTACTCATAAGTCATAACTTTCACAATTAAAAAATTATTTAATTTTTTAAAAACCTAATTAGTTTTATTTTTAATTTTTTTCTATGTACTAATAATATAACTAGTTTTATTTTTTAAATAATTATTTAATTTTATTTATAAAAATATTATGATATATATGTACATATATATTGTGAAAGAGTTATTATTTTTCATTTAGAAAATAAAATTTTTATTACGAAGAAAAATTGTGGAAAATATCTGAAAATATTTTCCAAATCATAGTTCAATGTCAAAAAATTGGAAAACTGGTTTATATTTTCTGTTTAGAAAACTGGTTTATATTTTCTGTTTAGAAAACTGGTTTTCCAATTTTTTATTTACAAAATGGACACATGTAAACACAAATCTTTGTTTATTAGTTTTCTTAGAAAAAAATTTCAGAAAATTGAAGTTTCTAAGTGAACAAATCTTATGTATTTTAAAGGTATCATACGATGTCTTAAAATTTGAAAATTAATTTTTTAGATTTTCAATGGTCAAAATCAAGTTTCGACTCCTAAATGTCCCTTTGTAGCGAGGATATAAAAGGGAGACTTAGATAAAATGGAGCACAAAACACTTTCATTTTTATTCATGAGTTAAGAACTCTTGTTCTTTATATTATTTTTTGTATCTTCCATCAAATATACAAATTCTAAGTGTTTTAATTTGAATATTTTGAACTTTTGGATTTTAAGAGTACTTAAATTTTGAGGCCTTTTCATTTTCTCTATATTATTAGTCTTATTCTTCAAAAGGTAAGTTATAACCTCTTTAATTTGATATTTGATTCTTATAATTAAAGGTTTTGAAAGTTAGCTTTGCATTGTGGTGAGTTTGATAGATTTGAGTTAAGTTTTAATTGTTAGAATTTCATTGTTATATATGAAAATTTTCCCCTTTATAATCTCTTGGTTTGCATGATGCTAATGCTTTATTATCGGGTAAGAGTCTCTAATCTTTTGTAGGATAATGGATGAATTTAAATGTTAATGCATGTAAATCTTGAGTTTGAATGTTTTAATTAATTGAGTTGAGAAAGCTTGATTCTTGATACATGTTGTTATTAAACCTTATTCTAAATCGATTTTACATTACTAGTGTTGATATATTGTTATGGAAATTTTTTAAGCGATTTTGATTGTTTTAAAATTTTTGAGCATATAACAAATGCATAAAGAATTGGGTTTACTAATCTAGGTTTGACAAGCTAAAAATGATTTTGGTTGTCAAAACTGTCTTATGTTTGGAAGCAATTTTGGCATAAAAAGTCAAGTTTTAGCTATAATTGCATGACTTTCAACTGCTAAAAGCACCATCCAAAGTCAAGTTCCTCTCATGACCGAATTAATTTATGCCACTAGAGGTTCCACAAAGCTCAAGTTCTTTTTTTTCCTCTCATTTCACTTCCACCTTATGTAATATTGAACTTAAGCAATTAAAGGAATCTAAGTGTATGTCAATTTAATATATTCGTGACAATATGTGATAGGCTACAAGAGGTGAATATAACTCTTTATATTTAAAATGTTAAACTTAAGTAAGATGGTTTACCCAATAATACTCTTATAACATTACTTTGGATGTCATTATTAGAGATATTGAGACTACCAAGCAAAATCTTCTCTAAATTTGTAATGAAGTGGCAAAAGTAATCTGTAAAGTGTTGAGAATCGAACAATCACACAATCTAAAAATAAGTACGAAAAAAAATTAACACAGATTAATGTGGTTCACCAATTTGGCTACACCCACTGCCATTAGGGTTTTCTTATTACTCTGTAAGATTTGGAACGGAATACACAAAGAGAATATTATATATTTATATGCCCAAGGAAAATATAAAAAGATAAAATAGCCCTCAAAAAAATATTAGGCTCCATATCTTAACATAAAGACGATATATAAGCCCATGTAGAATGATCAAGTTTCACTGGTTATCAAGAAACTTTTTTCAGCTTATTATGATAAGTTGTACCACCTCCTATTAGCTACATTTGAATAATTTTATGATGTAAGGACTAACTAGATGTTGGGATGCTTAAAAAGAAGAAGACTTATTAGCCTAATAGTATTGAATATCGATTAGAAAATAATTAAGAAAGTGGAAAGATAGTTGCAATGCAAGTAGTAGCTCGAACTTAAAGGAACTTCATTCGATTCAACAAATCATTATCCAAAGCCTTTGCATGTCTCAAGGCACCACACCTTAATTGAATCCACTACCATCAAACTTCAATTCTAACCTATATTGTTAGTTCCATTAAACTCCTAATAACAACAATTATTTCTGTCTACAACATGAAATACACGACCTGATTGATGAGAAATAGATAGCAACCTAGAAAAGAGGCCTAGTACTTACATTAATTTAATAAATAATCGCAATTTTCTACCATTGCAAGCCTTTATACGATCATAATAAATGGAAAATAGAGCCACATACTATGCTTAATTGAACCGATCGAACCTAACCAATCCATTAAAGTCATGACCTTTATATATAAGAAAGTTCTAATGATGAAAATGTATATATATATGCCCACTCAAGTTATGAATATAAGAAAGGTATGAGACATTTCATTCAAATTAAGAATAAGAAGGAATACTACTAAGCCTAAAGGAAGAGAAAGAAAAAGATAAAGTAGAGGAGATAAAGAAGAAGAGAGTGATTAGGTACTAAAAAAAATTATAAGGATTAAGGCTAATGTCTTAGTTTGAAACTATTGATGGCTTTAGAAAAGAATCATAATGCAATCACAGAAGCGGTCAACGTCTTTAAAGTCTTTAGGGAAATTTACTTTTTAGTCCCTGAGGTTTAACGTAATTAACACTTATGTCCCTCTATTTTGGCGACCCAACACTTAAGTCCCTCACTTTCTCTTCCGTCCAATTTCGTAGTCCTTCCGTCCATTTAAACTGTTTGGTCAAAGAGTCAAAGGTGAGATGTGATAATTTTTTTCCAAAAATGCCCTTCTCTCCATGTGAAATCCCAGAAGAAGAAGAAGAAGAAGAAGAAGAAGAAGAAGAAGAAGAAGAAGAAAGAAGAAGAAGAAGAAGAAAGAAGAAAGAAGAAAGAAGAAAGAAGAAGAAGAAGAAGAAGAGGAAGAACTTGCAGAAGAAGGAAGAAGAAGAAGTTGCAGAAAGAAGAAAGAAGAAAGAAGAAAGAAGAAAGAAGAAAGAAGAAAGAAGAAAGAAGAAAGAAGAAGAAGAAGAAGAAAGAAGAAGAAAGAAGAAGAAGAAGAAAGAAGAAGAAGAAGAAGTTGCAGAAAGGGGAAGAAGAAGAAGAAGAAAAAGAAGAAGAAGAAGAAGAAGAAGAGGGTTAATTTTGTCAATTTACGTGTCCCAAACGGCTATTTTGGACGGAAGGACTACGAAATTGGACAGAAAAGAAAGTGAGGGACTTAAGTGTTGGGTCGCCAAAATAGAGGGACAGAAGTGTTAATTACGTTAAACCTCAGGGACTACAAAGTAATTTTCCCAAGTCTTTATTGATCCTACATCTAAAGCAGTAGCCTATGTTTTAATGATTGAAGATAAAGGGTAGATCATGTTCACCAACCAAGACATTTTTTTAGCGAGAAATGAATATATATAATAAGCCATTATTTTTTTATAACAGAATTCAGAGGTTGGAAAGTGGAATATGTTTATGGTAGATGATGGGTAAGCCATTTGTGTCTACCTATTTAAGGTGTTGTTGAAGTTTGAAATTGCATCATCCGAGCTAATCGAGTTTGACACCTCTAATGGTTGCAAAAGAAGAGAATCATGATGTTTAAAACCATGTTTAATATGGCCCTATTGGAACTAAGGTTGAATTCATAATGTTGCACATCTTAATAAAGTTCTCCCTACTAATAGGGAGAGTATAGTTCCATTTATTAGATGGATTCCCTCAACACTTCACTAGAAAAATAAGATGTATTACAAGGACAGAGTTATCATAATATAAACATCATTTGTAATAGTTTCACAACATAATCCCCAAGCTAGAACAGTAGCAAGACCATAGGTACACATACACAAAAAAAAATTGAGATTATGCAGTGTATAAATAGCTTGTGATTGAATGTAATATTTAACAAGTGATTTTGGATTATCCTAGACATCTATGCAACATACAACCTACACTAATATTAGGGGAAGTTTATAAGCAAGCTATCATGAGATAGTAGTTCAATTTTATTAAATGAAAGTTTAAATAGAGTTTTAACCATAAACTTAAAATGTTGCATAATAATAATAAATATTGAGTGTATTAATTTACTGCAAACATTTATATGAAGTAATATATTTCAAAATAAAGAAGTGTTAGAAATTTACAAATTGGGAAGATCTCATAATAAGTGCTAAGTTCACTTTGAGGAGGATAATACAAAAATCATCTACATATTATATAATTATTTATTATATAATTATTTATAATGATATAATTAGTATACTTACATTCAATATAAGGAAATTGTATGCTTTTTTTTTTCCAAATTTTGTGTTAACAATCTATTATGTCCATTTAGAATGTATATATCTATTATTAATTGTCTCATGTTATTTTTTACTGATAACATAACTATGCTGGTGAATTGTTACAAAAAGGACCCAACCCAACACTTAAGGATAACAAGAAGTAATTGGATTCGTACAACCTCCACTAAGACATATTGTTAATCCCCAATATAGGAGGTTTTAAGTTAGAAAACTGCAGTTTAAAGGTAAACCAACAAAAATAATAAGGGAATTAGAGAAGTAGAAAATAAAAAGGATGAAGAATAATGGCAATTCTAGAACTTCTAACATTTTATCTGAGAAGAAAGTTGTAGGATCAATAAAGCATGAAGTTAATGTAGTTCCACGACCGTATAAAGGATCAAATATAATAGCAGAAAAAGGGAAACAAAAGCAGAAGTAATCTATTTAGCGACCAAGCGTGATCTTGACATATTGAATATTTTACTTGATTAGGAATAAAACTATATGAATTTTACAACAAATAATAGCTGAAATTGCATTTCTTTTTCTTTTTATGAATAGATAGTATTGTGGAAAAGTTTGTTTATTTTGTGTAAAGAGATATAAGTTAACTTTATGTAAAAGAATATAGTTTCCTTTTGTGAGTAGGGTTATATGATCTTCAGATCAACTAAATCCAATTTCAAGTTTATGATATGAGCCTTAAACATATTGCTCCTCTAACCATTCATATTTTTCAGGTGTTCATTCACCTCTTTAGCATGACAAGTTTTTCTTTCATTTTGTTTACAATATTTTGAATGCCTTAAATATTATTTCTTTGCTCATACATGATTATCTTGGACTATCCTTCGATTTGAGCATTGTTCCATAAAAAAAATCACAAACTTTGTTCTACGATTAACCTCACAAAAACTAAAATGAAAACAAAATTAGGCTATGCAACCAATCTTTGTGCCTTCCTACCATAGTCACAATAATTTGCTTCACCTCAATTTTAACTCTTAGTCTCAATCAATTTTGACAAAAAAAAAAAAAAAAGTTCATATGTCATACCATATAAGATTATTTCTTGAAAGACTTATTAGATAAACAAATCTAAGCCTTTTTGTTATTTATATTTATATCTAAAACTTAAAATTTTAGATAATAAAACTAAATTTTTTTCAATTTGTCATAATTATAATCAAGAAAGTCTGAGAAGTTAATGGCAAATTATAATGCAGTCTAAAGTTTATATTAATCGATCCTTTAATTTAAATTTATGTTGAAAGTAAATTTATTTTACATTTATTATATTTAATATTAAATATAAATTTATTACAAATAAATTCTCTTTACATAAAATATCACATATAAATATTATATATTAAAATATTTTATTGGATATTTATACTTGTATATATTTTTAATATATAAAAAACTATACTTCATGCCAATAATATTAAATAAAATGAAATATTATATGTTTTAATCTTTAAAATCATCCCTTTATGATTTTCATAAAAACTCATATCTATTAACCACATCTCTCATAACTTGTTTAAGGTATTCAATATTTTATTTTGCTCACCTATATAATAAATAAACTTGTTATATATATATTAATTTATTGACCAATCAGAAAAAAAATATTATTTTCCACATTAATAATATAAAATAAAATAAAATATTATATTTTAATCTATATTTTTTTACATTTCAAATTTTTAAACACTAAGGATTATTGAAATAAAAGTAAGTATTTTAAAAACTATTTTATCAGTAAAAAAACTGTAGGGACTATATTGTAATGTGCCATTAACTTTTCATATTCAATTTAGTTTTTTTTTTTATAATTGTGACAAATTAAAAAGTGTTTAACTTTATTATCTAAAATTTAAAGTTTTGAATATAAAAATAAATTAATATAAACGTTTAGATTTTTTTTTATTCAATAAACTTTTTAAGGAATAATCTTATGCAGTATGATACTTGGATTAAAAATATTTTTATTTAAAATGTGAATGTGAAAAAAATAATTTCAAAGATTATAAGTTTAGGATATAAATGTAAAAAATCGTAAACGTTTGAATTTTTTTTTTAGTCTCATAGATCTTTATTATAATATATATGCTCTTCAATTATTTTATGATTATAATATTCATTTTTATAATACTTCCAATGAAATGACTTATTTGGCCAATAATAAAGAAATTTTAAAAAATATAATCTAAAATTTAAATTTTAGATTGTTTGGCATTGACTAAGAGTTTAGGGTGGATTTAGCCTTATTAACAAAAGCTAATAGATGCAGACTTTTTTGAATTATCCTAAATTGTTGGCCAATGTAGTGTTAATTCTAAAGAAAAATGGCTGGGGCAGGATGTATGTTGACTGTAGAGATTTAAATAAGATCAGTCAAAGATGAACGACTATTTAAGTAATGTTATTACCATGGATTGGAAAAGATTGAGGGTTTATTAGGAAAACTCTAGTACATACATCAATAGGTTTATGGCCTGAATCATCACCATGTTTGAGCCATTTGGTTTATACATTGAAATTGGTTCAAATCAAAATCAAAATCAAAATCGGAAACAAAATGGTGCATTTTCTTTTATGTTTGGTACACTATGGAATCATAATCAAATTCCTTTTAAATTATTTTGTATTTAATAAAAATCAACCTAAAATATTTATGTATATTCAATAAAATTTTAGTTTAAAAATAAAATCTCATTATTCAAATAAAATAAATACAAAAAAATGTGTAGGAGCTAATATTATCATTCTAATATTTTTAATTATGGAAATTACAATTAACTCCCTATAGTTTAGTGAAATCTACAATTTAGTTCATATATTTTTCAATAATTCTAATAGTTGGGAATTAATTTGTAAATATCTAAGGATTAGTTTCTAATACAATGGATTATAAAAAAGTTATAATATTAAGTTTCAATTCGTTCAAAAAGGGCAGTTCACAAATAATTATAATATCTAAAAATTAAATTGTAATGATATAAGAGTTTGTTTGTAAATAAATATAATACTTAAGGATCAATTGAAAACTTTAGGTGTCTGTCTGAAAAATAACTAAGATATTTATATGTCAACATTTAATAATATTGGAATTAATTGTAAAATTAAGGGACTGAATTATATATTTTACTAAACTTTAGATACTTGGTTGAAAATGCAATAAAACATTTTTGGTAAGTTTTTGTTATAATTAACGGAAATTTAATTGTGTGTCTAGCAGCATTGACTAATTTTTACTAAATCATATGATAGGTGAATTTTAAAAATTAAGGATCAAAATTTTAGTAAATCATATGGATTAAAATGTATTTTATATTTTTCAGTGAATAAAATATTTTTTGTACATATAAGTGATATCATTAAAAGGCCAAATCCAATAAATACAAGTCTGATACAATGAGTAAGCTCTATGGCCCCAAAGCCTAATAAAAATGGCTAAATACGAGGACTCTTCTCCATTGGCATTGTTTATTTGGGGAACTAAAATTATAGATAAGATTTATGCAACAATGTCTAATGGGCGCTGATTTTACTATTGTGGCAATAAACTACTTCACAATACTAACGCTAACAAATGGCTAATTTTCTTAGAAATACCTTATATGTCAATGTTATATACTGCATGAGATTACTTTGGATAATGGAATTTTGTTCAAGTGAGAGTTTATGAATTTATTGGCGACGTATTCAATTCAGCATCACAAGTCCTCACCATACTATCCTCAGAAAAATTGGGCAGGTGAAATAGCTAATAAGAATGTGAAGACTATCATACTAAAGATATACTTGGTGAGGTTATAAAATGGTTACAAGGACATCTACAGGGTGATGCCATTCTCTTTAGTAGAGAGTACTAAAGCAGTCTTGCTTATTGAGATTGAAGAACAATCAATGAGAGTCATATTGGAATCCAAGATCCTAGAAAATGAATAGGCTCATAAGAGATATGATGAGTTGATGCTGATCAATGGGAAAAAGATATGTGCCCTATGTGATATATGAGCCTATTAGAGGAAGACAACATGTGCTTTTAATAGAAAGGTTAAGCCTAGGCAAATTAGGGGGGGGGGGGGTGATATGATGTTAAAGTAAACACTCTATTGCCTTCAATCTAAGAGTAAAAATCAGGCCCAATTAGGATAATGCATACATGGTAAAGCATATTCTACCTGATAGTGCAATTTGGATCTATGACCTCAATGAAAATGATTTTTCAAGTAGTAAATTTGGGAATGCTGAAGAAGTTCTTTATGTGAGATAGCCTGCTATACTAAAAATTCATAAAAGACAAATTAGGAAAAATTATGTAAGTAAATAGAAAAGTAAGTTAGATTTAAAACCCACAAAATGCTGCCAAGGTAAAAATTATACGAGCGAAGATTTAGATGGAAAATTTAAAAGGTTCACCCAGCATATTGTGAACTTTTATCTTTTCTTTTTTTTTTTTTTTTTTATAAATTAGTATAATAATTATAGTGTAATATTAATTAGTAATGGTGTACCCAATTAATAAAGATAAATTTATTTTTAATAAATAGAACTTGCATTTTATATTGGTTAAACTACTATTACTTTTCTCCGAAGAAGACTACATCACTACATAAGAAAATGGTATGTTTATATATTTTATCTCCTTTTCACTCTCGTCTAATACTTATGCATTCCATACATCATTTGGACGAAATCTTTGCAAGCATCACTATACAATGCATAAGTAGTCTTGATAATGTAATAATGGATAGTCCACTTCTTCCAAGTTTCTTGAACTTTTTGCATAAAGCATAGGGTTGTTCCTCCAATCTTAGATGGCCTTCCTCAGATGGAATATATTTGTAAACATTGTAAGAGCGAGAGAATCGAGTAGGGATATAAAGATAACACTTAGTGAAACTAGCAATTGCTATGCATGGCATGTGTATCTTAGTGGTCATGTGCGAGAAATCCCAACAAGAGAAAAATCCAATGAAACTCAAAATCTAGATTAATAATAAACCAAACAATTTATGAAATAGTCTTAGTAGGGTATAGAGGCCACTTAGACTATAGATTATGCGGCCATGACAATATCTTAGTAGGAACAACCAGCAATTTGAACTTATCTTGCAACCATATCTAAAAAGAATTACTGTGAAGTTTAAAACCCATAAAGCTCAGCCTGAGAAAATAATTAAAGAATATGAACCTCTAAGAGAACAGGAATTCTAGCAAAATGATGAGTGGCATACTTAGGTGATTCAAGGTTTCGATTAGAATGATAAGAACATAGGTTCCTTCACCCTGAATTAAGCTTAAAATTTATAGAATCTAGAAATGCCTATATATTCATTACGCCCATTAGAGAAAAGAACAATGTAGTGAGATGAATTAATAATTGATCCCTTGTAAAAATCTCTTTCCAAGTGCCATCAGGATAGAAACTAATCTATAGAAGAAAGTGAGCACACCTGTTTCAAAGAGATTCCAAATACAAACTAAAAGATTCTTGAAAACTGTAGTTGCAATCAAGGAAGATTATGAAATCATAAGGAAATAGTTTTCTACCCAAAATAATACTAAACTCTTCACATGTAAGGCATATCTCAAAATTTTGGATGCAAAAGACATGTTTGGTATAATCAGAATCGCAACCATCAAAAAGTAAATATCTAATTTGATAATTTAGATATTAAAAAAACTCTTCTAAGAATAAACCTGATAATGTAGCAATTGGAGTATTTTGTTTTCTTTTTCCAAGTCTTAATCATGATTCTGATTTATTAAAGGCATTTTGTGTAGAAAAGAAAATAAAGAGTAAATAATACAAAAAAAGACTTCTAAGATAAAAATAAAAAGTAATGAGGAAGTAGTGTTATATCACTACAAAAATTTATCAGATTAGTAACGGAAATTTCCGTTACTAGTTATTAAAAATCCGTTACTAAAATTATTTTGTAACGGATTTGTAACGAAAATTTTCCGTTACAACAAACTTCGTTGCTAATGCATTAGTAACGGATTTGTAACATAAAATCCATTACTAAATTTTGTTTCCTTTTCGTTGGTTTTAGTAACAGATTTTTTTAGTAACAGATTTTTCTGTTACAAAAATCCGTAACTAATTGTGAAAAGGTAATAACAGATTTTTCCGTTACTAATCCGTTACTATTTATAAAATTACAATAAAATATTACAAATTATATAATCTAATCAAACAATTTAACCTGTAAATACACTCACTTATTACAACTCATCTCAATAACAAAATGTAAAAACCAAATGTCATACCTATCATGAATGAACTCAAATCCAATATCATATATTATGTAAATCAAATCAAACATATATCCAAGTATCAAGTTGTGCAATTTTAAACTAAAAAAATTAACAAATTATTGATTATCCTAGTACATATGTGTAATGAAAAAAGAAACTATAAATGTGTAGTGTTCTCGTCCTCGTCCTCGTCCTCATCATTAGCTTCATCTGCTTGATCAGGAGGCTGTGCAGAAGTTCCCTCACCGGGAGCTGAAGGCTGGCTGCCTTACCTTTGACTCACAAGCTGCATAAGTAAATCCTTCACCTGTGAGAGCTCAGAGGTAATCCGTACATTTTGCTCACGCAATACTTGTTCATTATCCTCACACTCCTGTAGCTTGCATCTGAGATAAGCCATTTCATCATGAAGATCCTGATTTTGCTGAGCTGATGTGAAGGATGTACTAGTAGAAGTCTTGTTTGGGAAGAAAATTGAAGCCTGTGATCCAAGACCGTACACCCTTCTTTTTTTCTCTCCACCTACTGTCTCAAAGTATAACTGAGCCTCATCAATGCAGGATGCCTGACTACTGTCATTATCTGTCTGTGATGCTTGCTCTTTCAAAGTCACAAAGCGGTCCTTTAAAAAAATACCATGTGATATAACAGTATAAACTACAAATCAAATAATTTACTATAAATTTATTTAATTTCTCACATGAATGGCCTTTGAGCGTGTATCAACAAACTCTGAGATACTCTTCTTCTTATGAGTAGCCTCAAATAACTCATGAGGTAGAGGATCTCTGCCTAGTCTTTCCCGCTGCAAGTAAAATATAAATAGTAATAACATGCTTCAATATAAATTCACAACAAATTAAATAAAATTTAAAGCATTTGAAAAAAATTAAGTGAAAATGAATAGTACATACCATCTGTTGTTGATGCATATACTGAGATATGGATCCTCCACAATGTCTTGATGGGCCAGCGCCTTGCCCACCTGTTTCACTCTTTCTGTTATTTGAGAATTTTTTGCATTTCTCTTTATACTCAGTTGCTCCCCAAGCCGATTGCCATGCATCCATTACTCCTTCTGTCAGTAATAGCCTCTTCTCCTTCCCATTCCTTACGCTACACATAAGGCTACGATACCGCTCGGCAGCTTTCTTCCTCCAAGCTATCTTCATAAGCTACTCTATTGCCTCCTCTCATAAGAAGTGTTTCTGTAATTACTCATATTTAGTGACAAATAATGCACAGTAAAAATAATCACATGTATTGTACTCTCATATTCAAAACTGCGATTTTGGCACTTAAATCGATTACATGGACACTTAATTAGTTCTCCATTCAAACAGTCTGGAAACTGTTTGGTAGTTGATATGAATTCATTTAATCCTTCAAGGAATAAAGGATTTAGTAGACCATCTTTTAGTCTTGCATACATCTAACCTCTATCAGAATGCATATTGTACCCTATTATACCTAGAATGTATAACAATAAACGAAGAGTTGGTCAGAAGGATGTCCTCATCTAAAAAAAATAAATTGATATGTAGTTGTGTTTAAATAAAAGTAATATGGTTATTTATAAGTTGATAAGTTGATTAGGAGTGGACTGATTTTAATAAGTATATATAAGCCAACAACAACATTTATCAAAAGAAGATCAACTTAGTGTATGGGTAGCAATAGGAAAGTCCAAATCAAAAAGGTTTAAATCTCAAATCCTAATCAAATATATATACTAAAAAAAGAAAAAGTGGGAAGTGAAGGACCACAAGAAAAAGAGGAGAATGAGCATTCCTAGGACTTGTTAGCTTATGAGAACCAGGACTGTTTGGAGACAGAGAGTTTATATTATAGATGGAAAGGGATGGATTAGCAAATGGCAATATATATATATATATATATATATATATATAAATAAATTTAAATTATTCCCAATGCCATGTTTGAGTCTCAAACCACAATTCAGATTGCCTAAAAAATTTCTTCTAAAGCAATAAATAATAAAACACCTCCAACAAAAAATATTAGTAAATAAAGTAATGATTATGTAAATAAAGCAACTGAGCCCCAAGTCAAAGGAAAGTCTACAATTAAAAAAACACCTCCAACAGAAAAATATTAGTGAAGCAGCCTCAATCCATGTTTGAGTCTAAAATCTGAATTCAAATTGCCTCTGGTATTCTAAAGAATGAACCCTAAATATTCAAATCCAGAGCAACTACTGGATGTATAAAGCAAATGCCACAGTTAATGCAATGCTGTTTATAAATCACTCTCACATACATACACACCAAACTCAAGAATTGGAATTTGGGGCTGCTCCAGCAAAGCACAGTCAAAAACTAACTGGAGTTCCCAACAACTTTATTATAAAAACTGTCACAAAATATCCAAATAATTAATTTTTAAATTCATTTTAAATTTAATGAAAAATGGTCAACCGAGTTAGAGTTATTCAATAGTTTGGTTCTAACTATTATATACAACCAGCATACCAGGTTGAAAGAACACACCATCTCTGAAACACTCAGGCCATGGAAGTTGTTAATATTCTAAGTGGGAAAATTTTGAATTCAACTATGTCCCTTCACTTGGTGATTCTTATCCAATTTGGTGGAATTGGAGTCTATCATACAAAGTGATGAGGACTAGATACTGTGGGGTGATTCTTCCTTTCCTCCAAAGGAGGTGATGTGTTGTGATATAGGTGGAATTAGAATATAGAGATAGAGTTCTTGTCTTTTCATTATCCTTCCTGCTCTGAATTAGGCACACCTTATTCTACGAGCCCATGTTTTTATGCCCCAGCAATTACCAGAAGCACTTACATTAATAAATGACAAAAAATGGAGCTTTATAACAAAACTCTCAAATGTTAAATTCCACATATGAATATACATGAACAAAATCTAAATCTAAAATCTACTTTTTCTTTTCTTTTTTGCTCCTTCCCCCCAATTTAATAAAAGGAAAAAAGATCACCTAAAAATCAAAATTCTTGCAAAGTGTGCTTAGCTAGAAAATTCCCAGGATCCAGACGCTTACAAGGGCCAAACAAACTGTGCATGCTTGAGGATCTTGGAGAGGCACTAGCTGTTGCCACAGTTATTTCTTATCTACTCATTGGATGTCTAGTTTATTAATCCACTTGCTTGAATAACATTCACTGCATTTAATTAGGACTAAGTGAAAACATTCATAGGTGACATAGGGACTACATTCCAGAATTAAGAGTAATTTACTTGCTTGAATAACATTCACTGCATTTCAAAATCCCTCTTATTTTTGGGTGATACAGTGTATCAGCCACTTATAAAACCACAACAACATTCAAAAGAGAGAAAATATAAAAAGCAAATAGGTGCACTACATTTAATTAGAACTAAGTGAAAACATCTAATTTCTGTAATAAATATTTAGGGATTAGCTCTGCAAATATATACAAAAAGCAGAGTAATTTACCTTGGCTTTGGATATGATCTTTAAAGCAACAGGCTGACCTTTGAGCGCGCTCCCCTTTGAGCGCGCTCCCCTTTTTTCACTCTAGCGATAGCAATTGATAGTCGGTGAAGGCGGCAACGGTGAAGGCGATGATAGCAACTGAAACTGGTGAAGAACAGTAGCAATGGTGAAGGGAAGAGAGATTTTGGCAACTGAAACTGCTGAAGAACAACAACAATGGTGAGGGGCAGAGAGATTTTGGAGAACTTCGTGCAAGTGACGGAAAGGGAAATTAATTTCATATAACTGAGAAAGGGAAATTTCGGGCTTTCTTATGTTAGGGATTTTAAATTTAGTAACGGACACATCCGTTACTAAATTTAACTTCTGTAACGGATAATATATCCGTTACTAAATGACTGATTACAGAACCATTTAGTAACGGATGTGTTCATCCGTTACTAATTTTGGGTAAATTTAATCAATTTTGTAACGGATATAAATCCGTTACAGAATTTAGTAACGGATTTATAACGGATTAGCTAATCTGTTACTATTGTTGTGTTTAATATAATATCTGTTATTAATCCGTTACTGATTAGTAACAGAAGTTTTCCGTTACTATTTTTCGTTACTAATCCGATAAATTTTCCGTTACTAATCCGATAAATTTTTGTAGTGTATATTTTATATATTGAGGCAAGTTCTATACGTTAGCAATATCCCTTGGAGCATCATTATAATAGGAACAATTATTCATTTTAATGATATTTTTTATTTATTAGTGTTTATGATTAATTTCATCTATTTGATTTAATATCTCAAACTAATAATAAAGTCCTTAATATTAGAAAACACGATGAAGTGAAAATCATGAAGAGTTCATGATCTGAGATTCCTACTACATATAAATGTATTAATACCTAAATTACCCGTAGCCATATTATTAATAAGATGAGACATCATTAATATGGACATGTTAGTATATGTTATACTCTTAGATATGGTCAAGTAGTTGTTCTCATCAACTCAATGTATATGAAATGCTTAAACTTGTCATATGAATGCTTGTTTGAGAAACAAGTACATCAAAGAGTCAAATTTGATATAAATAAATATATCATATCATATCAATTATGTAAATATCCTTAGACTTAAGATTATCAAGGATACCTTAAATATATAAGTAATATACTTTAACTCAAAAGCTTATATGATTAATAAGAATTCACTATACCTAAAATAATAGTAAGGAATAGTTGTGTCATTCTTGAAACATATCTCATATTAGAGTAATGTCACTCAATAAATGAGATTCATAAAGTCAATTAGAATGAAGATTCTAATTCTTTCAAAAAATATAAGATATAAAGATTATATTCAATAGACATTGATGTAATAAGGTGAAAAGAGTTTATTGCATAGAAACTGGATATTGAAGGGTTATGGTCAAACCACATTTAACCTTCTCGCATTTTCCTAATTATAATGCATGCCTAGATGCCTCTCCTAATAAGTACATATTATAAATAAAATATATTAATTATAATTTAAAGAATTTAAATTATAAATTAATATTATGTGGAACCAAGATATTTTAGAACCAATGAGTCACACACGTATAACAATGAGGACACAAGGTAAAATAAAATTTTAAATATTAGTAGGAGATACCGTTGGATCAAATTAAAAAGAGAAAATTAAATGGTTTAGT
This sequence comes from Manihot esculenta, assembly GCF_001659605.2. Taxonomy (NCBI): domain Eukaryota; kingdom Viridiplantae; phylum Streptophyta; class Magnoliopsida; order Malpighiales; family Euphorbiaceae; genus Manihot; species Manihot esculenta. Next base: position 20,333,095 of record NC_035178.2, on the reverse strand, counting down.
CTGGTATACCAAATATCAATAAAAAAGACTAAAAAGTTGGGTTTTTAAATTAATGCAAATAAAATGTGCCTAATTAATTAATTAATTAAATGACCAATCCATATATAAGAGTTTAATAAAGAGAAAAATTAGGAACAAGGAGGTTATAAATAACCCCTCTTGGCCGAATTTTATATGAGAAAAAATATAAGAGCAAAACTTCTCTTTTCTTCTATTTCCTCTTACTCAAATACTTTCACTAGCCTCAAGAGAATTTTTTGCTATTGCTATATCTATCTCAGAGTTCTTAGCTTTTTATCCTAGTGTGGATCAGTGATAAATGACTTATTAGACACCGTCAGGAGTTTTAACTAATATTATTTGGCTAAGACGATATAAGAAAAACAATAGGTTGGAAGCCGAAAAGTCTTATTTAAATAATTTAAAGATTGAAAAGTAAGTCTCAAATAGCCAAGGAAAGATTATTTATAACAGAAAAAAAATCCTAATATGCAAAATTATAAAATATCTAAAAAATAATTAAAATGTAAAATTGACCCCTTAAACAGTGAAATTTTCGCCTCAAACTTTGTGACTAGACTTAGCCTTTGTCACACTTTTGAAAGTCGTGCGTCTCGAAATTCCATTTCTGAAAAGCTATTGTGGGTCTCCATCAGACGTCGGCAGCAAAAGTTAGACCCGGTCCAAGTCTTCCATAAAGTCCAAGACTAGTTGCTCTGTGTCATTCCCTTCACTTGTAAAGAACTCGACCTCGAGTTGCCATCAGCAGGATAGTACTGAAATAGATCTGCCACGTTAAACGTCTTGAAAATTTTCATTTCATTTGGGAGGTCAAGAACATAGGCATTGTAACGACCCGAAAATCGGACCGCTACCGGCGCTAGGATCCAGATCGGCTTAAGGCCGCTGGGACCCGTAGCAAGCCTGACATATAACCTGTAAACCTGTATAATCCCATACATGATCAACAACATGCATAAAAATTAAAACTTTGCTTTCCATGAACATCAACCAAACTCAACCTGCATAAACATTAACATAATATTGATCCCTCTGTGGAATCTCATCAGTGCCCCCAAAAGGGTGACATAGCATATACTGAGTTGGTTTACATAAACATCATCAAAATCTCTAAGATCATGTATTAAAGGGATAGCACAATCTATGGTCAAGCACACTTCTAATATCCATATACATCATCTCATTACATGACTATACTGATTAAGACTTTACATTACAATTTGATCATGTCCATTGCTAGCTATTACATAAACATGACTTCTTTACTCTATCCGGACTCCTGCTCTATACTGTACCTACAAGCCTGGGGGTAAAGGGAGAGGGGTGAGCTAAAAGCCCAGTGAGTAGAACCATAAAACATATTATCAAACATGCTCTTATGAAATGCATCATAACACAGACAATCCACATAAGGGTTGGGTGAACTTGTCACCAATTAGTCCAAGCTAACATCGTGCCAGGCCGTAGCATGGGGTCCTGGTCTTCCTGTCATACATACATTACCTACCATTATCCCAGGGCCTCCTCTGGGCTCCTGGTCTTCGAGTCCCACAATCGTGCCAGGCCGTAGAATGGGGTCCTGGTCTTTCATTTCCGTGCCAGGCCGTAGAATGGGGTCCTGGTCTTCCTGTCATGGACTAATTGGGTCATCCAACATTCACCCACATCAACAACAATCGATGCAATGCGGCATATTCGTGAATACTAATGCAATCATCCTATTGCATAATCATGATGCATGAAACATGATAAAACATTTAATTTAAAAGATTAAGTTTAGTTCCACTCACCTCTGGCAGACTCTGACAACACCGAAGCAGCTGGACTCACTGCTGGGGTCCTCGGTTCCTCGGGTCCGAACCTACACAGGTGGACTCAAATGAGGGACCAAACACACTTGAACATACTTCTAAAATACTCCCCAAAAACCCCCTAAAACATCATGAAAACATCACATAAAAACATGCAAGAAATGGCTGAACAGGGCACTTTCGGCGGTAGGTTCGGCGGCCGAAAGTCCCTCCAGAGTCGAAAGTCAGGCACTTTCGACGGCACCTTCGGCGGCCGAAAGTCCCAGACAGATCCGAAAGTCTTCTTTCGGGGGCAAGCTTCGGCAGCCGAATGCTGCCTCCACAAGGGGGGTTCGGCGGCCGAAAGTTCCTTCGGCTGCCGAACCTGGTTTCTCCCAAAAGGGCAGAAACTTGGCTCACATGAGCCTCTTGCCTCCCAAAACCTCAAATCATGCATAAAGCTCAACTAGGACATGCATACAAGTTCCTAGGGGTCTCAAACAATCATATACCCCAACTACAACACTTTAAACACACGCAAACAACACACATTGTTCAAAACATCAATATTAACCCATAACTCAACATATATCCTAACATGCATTTCTACTCAAAGAACTCATAAAATCTTACTCAAAACACATAAGGAGCTTAAGATCGGCTCTTACCTCTTGAAGATCGAGAGGGAGACGACCTAAACTTGGAGATCCACGAAAATGAGCTCCTGAGTTCCCAAAGCTCCAAAACTTGTTTCAAAAGTTCAAAACCTTCAATGCAAGCTTAAAACTCAAGAAAAATGGTGGGGATTTGAAGGAAGAACACTAGATTTGGAAGAGGGAGGTCGGAAGCTAGCTGTGGCCGAAAATGGGAGAAAGCTCGCCCATTTCGATCAAGTGACCCTTTTATAGGTGGCTGGCCAGGCCACGTTCGGGGGCTGAAAGTGCTTCCGCATGCATGCCATGTTCGGCGGCCGAACTTGAGTTTCGGAGGCCAAACCTGGACTTCCCTCACTCATGCTTTCGGGGGCCTAACATGCCTCCCAAAACGCATGCATGTTCGGCGGCCGAACTTGACTTTCAGCGGCCGAACCTGGGTTTTCCTCCAAGGACTTTTCATGCAAAAACTCATTTAATTTCATACTTAAAACATTAAAATTCATGAAAACATTTTATAAAACATGTTTTTACCCTTCTAGAGGTCCCTGACATCCGAAATTCCACCGGACGGTAGGAATTCCGATACCGGAGTCTAGCCGGGTATTACAGGCATTGTTATTAATTTTCTGAATGATCTAGAATGGACCAATCTTTTTGGAGTCAAGCTTTTCTATCCTCCACTGCATTCCTTGCGTAAATACACCATAACTTTGTCACTGACATTGAAGGACTTGAAACGCCTATGTGTATCAGCTGTAGCTTTATATTTTTTATTGGCTTTTGTAAGGCATTGTTGTACCTATTTGAAAAGATCCGCATGCTACTTTGCCTAGTTGCTTGTTGCAATACTATTGTGAGAACCTGTAGGATGGGCAATAAGATCAACTCTATGCGCTGGGACTTTGCTGTACACAATTACAAAGGGTAACATCTTTGTGGAGCTATGGACAACACGTTGTAAGTAAATTCTGCTTGGGCAAGAGCAAGATCCCAAGCAGTTTTCTTATTAATGCAGATGCAGCGCAGAAGATTGCCAAGCGTGTAGTTCACCACTTCAGTTTGTCCATCAATTTGGGGATGGGCACCACTACTATATCAAAGTTCAGTTCCAAAACGTTTCCATAAAATTACCTAGAAGTGAGCTAGAAACTTCACATCTCTATCAGAAGTAATGGTCTTAAGGACGCCATGTAAGCGAACAACCTCATAGAAAAATAGTTTTACAACATGAGAAGCATCATTAGTTTTCTTATAAGTAATGAAATGCGCCATTTTGGAGAACCTGTCAACAACAACAAAAATGGAATCAGATCCACGTTGAGTACGTGGAAGACCAAGAACAAAATCCATAGACAAGTCCTCCTAAGGATATGCTGGAATAGGCAATGAAGTGTATAAGCCCGTATTCTGTGAATGACCCTTCTGAGTTTGACAAACTGGGCATTTCTGAACCATCCGACCTGTATCCTTTTTTAATTGTGGCCAGTAAAAATGCTCCTCCAATCCAGCAATAGTCTTATCACACCCCAAATGACCACTCAAACCTCCTCCATGGACCTCCCAAATTAGTTTTTCCCATAGGGAAGATCGAGGAATGCATAACATGTTCTCCTTAAAAAGAAAGTCATCATGTATCAAGATACCATCAGCAAACTGGTGAGCTTGGACTTTAGCCCATACATAAGTAAAGTCATCATCTCTAGCAAACAAATCCTTCAGAAATTCAAAAACTACAACCTGCTGATTAACTGTAATCAACAGAGCAGCCCTCCTACTCAAAGCATCTGCCACCTTATTACTGTGGTTAGCCTTATGTTTATGACATAATGAAAGGCTCCAACATAAGATGCCCATCGAGCATGTATCTTATGTTAGAAAACCCAGAGATTTACTGCAACCCAAACATATAGCGAAAAAATTAAAAATCTCTGTTTTCCTTCTCGGGATTCGTGTACTTCGTTTATTTCTAAGAGAAGGATATGAGACTAACCTGTTAGACTCGATGATAAGATACTATTGCGGACTGATGGTGCTGCTTTTTCAACGAACACCCTCTATGGTATCCACACGAACGTCTTCTATCCTCCTAGAGTGCTAGCTCTCTCAAGATGGATAAACTATGTGCTTCCGATCTGCAACTCAAAACGAATTCTCAAAAACATTACTTCCACTTCGCAGAAGCGGTTTTTATTCGTTTTTAGTCTTTTGTTTTCCCACAACTCTTTTTGTGAAAGAGTTGTGTTCATAACCCACTATCACGATCTCGCAGATACTCAAATATCTTATGTGATAGAATTGTGTTCATAACCAACTATCACAATCTCGCAGATACTCAAATATCTTATGTGATAGAGTTCTTTATCTGTAACAGTTACAGATAGATTGCAAATCCTTTTAAATATTATTATCTTATAATAATAAATAATTAATATTAATAATAATAACAATTTATTGTTATTAATTATATTAATGGGCTTTGTGCTTTTAGCCCATTAATATGACATAGCACATCAACAACGTTCTTTTGTGTGACCCAATAGGCTCATATTAATTGGCAATAGGCCTAGTCCCATAAGGCTCATAAATCATAAGCGGCCTCTAGCAAGACATTATGACTACCCAATTAATATGAGGATCAATAGTCCGATAAAGCCTAATAAATAGAATATGTATTAATTCTTTTGTCACACGATATCTAGTTTGAACATAAGTCATGGTCAATGTCAAACTTATAATGTTCAAACTTATGATTTTTCGATCTCTAAGTAGACTGATATTGATCACACTATCAATTCATTTGAGCACGGCTATGCATTTCTCAGTCTCACTTATCGAGGGGCCCAGAAGATATCTCTCTCAAAGAGAAGGACAAATTCTATCTTGATTGTTCAATATCCTCTATATAATTTATATTATGCTCAATCATAACTTTTATGATTGTCCGATTAAAGACAAAGATTGGTTATATCAAAACATAACAGTCCTTATGTTGGAAACTATGACAATCTCAAGTCAAAGGATTAAGATTGAAACGCCCCGGAAATCCGGACCGCTACCGGCGCTAGGATTCAGGTCGGCTTAAGGCCGCCGGAACCCGTAGCAAGCCTACATACATCCTGTTTACCTGTTTAATCCCATACATGATCAACAAACATACATAAGAATTAAAAACTTTTCTTTTTCTTCATTCACCAAACTCAACCTGTGCATGCACTATGTTCATCATATACATAAACATTAATCCCTCTGTGGGATTTCATCAAAGCCTCAATGGCAATATATATCCTGTGTTGAGTTGGTTCACATATACATCATAAACTAAGATCATGTACATACCAAGGGATTAACATATACTATGGTCAAGCACAACTCTATCCTCAATAACATAATTACATAAACATATCTGTTCAAAACTTTACATTACATTCCTATCATTTGTCATGTCCACATACTCTAGCTATTACATACATATGACTTTTCTCTTCTTTTCTTATCTATCAATCCCGTACCTGCAAACCTGGGGGTTAGGGGAGAGGGGTGAGCTAGATGCCCAGTGAGTAGAACTATATAAAAAAAATATTTAAAACATGCTATAATGGAATGCATCATTGCACAAACATTTCACATCATGGACGGACCGACCCAAAAATCCCTCAGCTCCATGCCCGGCCCTATTATGGGCACCACAGGACTTCGTATTGCCCGGCCCTATTATGGGCACCACAGGACTTCGTATATCGGAGCTATTGCCCGGCCCTATTATGGGCACCACAGGACTTCGTACACAGGACTAGTGAGTCGTGCAATGTCCCTCCTCATCAACCACAATATAATAATGCAATGTAGCATATTCGTGATTCTAATGCAAACAACCTATATTATAGTCATGATGCATGAAACATGATAAAACATTCACTTTATTAATTTAAAAGGTTAAGTATAGTTCCACTCACCTCTGGCTGACTCTGTCAAACTCTCAGCAGCTGGCTCACTGCTGGGGTCCTTGGTTCCTCGGGTCCGAACCTACACAGGTGGACTCCAATGAGGGACCAACATATATAAACATAACTCTAATATATATCCCCCAAAAACCCCCTAAAACATCCTGAAAACATCACAGAAAATATGCATGAAATGGCTGAACAGGGCACCTTCGGCGGCACCTTCGGCGGCCGAAAGTCCTGGACAGAGACGAAACTCAGCTAGGTTCGGCGGCACCTTCGGCGGCCGAAAGTGCCAGACAGAGACGAAAGTCTCTTTTCGGGGGCAACTTCGGCAGCCGAAAGGCCTGCCTCCCCAGCCATGTTCGGCGGCCGAAAGTACCTTCGGCTGCCGAACCTGGTTTCTGCCAAAGGGCAGAAACTTGGCTCCCTTTGCACATTTCGCCTCCAAATCTATAAATCATGCATATTTTTCAACCAAAGCATGCATACAAGTTCCTAGGGGCCTCAAACATGCATATACCCCATCTACAACACTTCATTCATACACAATCAAGCTACATTGTTCATCAAAGCATCAAAACCATAAACTCATCAACAAACCTAAACATGCATCTCTACCCCATAGATCTTGCATAAAACTTGTTTAAAACATAATGTAAGCTAGAGATCGACTCTTACCTCTTGAAGATCGAGAGTGGAGGCGATCTAACTTGGAGTTGGGAGAGATTGAGCTCCTTGGGTCTCCAAGTTCAAAACTTGCTCAAAACTCGTTTCAAAAGCTTAAAAACTTCAAAGCAAGATGAAGACTTGTTAAAACCATGAAAGATCTAAAGGAAACACTCAAGATCGAGGGAGGAACGGTGGAGACTCACCTTGGCCGACAATGGGAGAGAAAAAGCTCGCCCGTGCGGACCAAGGGGACCCTTTTATAGTGGCTGGCCAGGCCACGTTCGGGGGCCGAATGTGCCTCCGCATCCATGCAATGTTCGGCGGCCGAACATAAGGTTCGGCGGCCGAACCTGCACTTCCCTCACTTAGACTTTCGGGGGCCTAACGTGCCTCCCAAAGTCCATGCATGTTCGGCGGCCGAAAGTGAGTTTCGGCGGCCGAACCTGGGTTTTTCCTTAAAGAATTTTCATGCAAAAACTTATTTAAAATCATACTTAAAACATTAAAATACATGAAAACATTTTATAAAAACATGCTTTTACCCTTCTAGAGGTTTCCGACACCCAAATTCCACCGGACGGTAGGAATTCCGATACCGGAGTCTAGCCGGGTATTACATTCTCCCCCCCTTAAGAACATTCGTCCCCGAATGTTCTTCAACTAGTACATGCATAGCAAAACAACATAACATACATATAAAACACATAGAGACTAACCTTAAAAGAGATAGGGATATTGCTGGAGCATGGACTCCCGTGTCTCCCAAGTACATTCTTCCATATTGTGGTGGTTCCAAAGGACTTTCACCATCGGGATTTCCTTGTTCCTTAGCTTTTTGATCTGAGTGTCAAGAATCCGCACTGGTTGTTCAACATAAGTGAGATCCTCTTGGATCTCCACATCAGGCTCACTAAGAACCTTGCCCGGATCTGACACGAACTTCCTCAACATGGAAACATGGAAAACCGGATGGATTCTCTCCATAGAAGCAGGCAAGTCCAGCTTGTACGATACGTTCCCAACTTTTTGCAAGACCTCAAAGGTTCCAATGTACCGCGGAGCTAGCTTACCCTTCTTTCCGAACCGAACCACCCCTTTCATTGGGGACACCTTGAGCAATACTAGATCCCCCTCCTGAAACTCTACCTGTCTCCTGCGGATGTCTGCATAACTCTTCTGCCTGCTAGTAGCAGTCTTGATTCTTTCTCTGATCATGGGTACCACTCTGCTGGTGATCTCTACAAGCTCAGGCCCTGCTAAGGACCTCTCTCCAACCTCTTCCCAGCAAACAGGTGACCTGCACTTCCTCCCATACAAAGCTTCATATGGAGCCATCCCAATGCTAGCATGATAGCTGTTATTGTAGGCGAACTCTACCAAGGGTAGATGTTGCCTCCAAGAACCGCCAAAATCTAGCACACACATCCTGAGCATATCCTCTATTGTCTGGATGGTCCTCTCTGATTGTCCATCAGTCTGGGGATGGAAGGCAGTACTGAAATCCAACCTGGTACCCATAGCATTCTGCAGACTCCGCCAAAACCTGGAGGTGAACTGGGGCCCTCTATCTGACACTATAGAAACTGGGACCCCATGCAGTCTGACAACTTCATCCACATAAACCTGCGCTAACTTATCCACAGAGTAGTTGCTCCTAACAGGGATGAAGTGAGCAGATTTGGTGAGTCTGTCCACAATCACCCATATGGAGTCTAGTCTGTTGGATGTTGCCGGTAACCCCACTACAAAATCCATAGCGATATTCTCCCATTTCCACTCTGGAATCGGCAGTGGGTTAAGCATTCCAGCCGGCTTCTGATGTTCCAGCTTCACCCTCTGACATATTTCGCAGGCTGACACGAACTGTGCCACTTCCCTCTTCATAGCTGGCCACCAATACACTCTCTTCAGATCCTGGTACATCTTGGTGGCTCCAGGGTGAACACTGTACCTTGCATTATGAGCCTCTCTCATAATGTCTCCTTTTAGCCCGATGTCATCTGGTACACATAGTCTATTCCCATAGCGGAGGATCCCCTTACTATCGAACCTGAACTCACTGTTTTTGCCTGACTGAACAGTCCTGGCAATCTTTACTAACTCTGGGTCCTCATGTTGTTTCTGAGCCACCTGCTCCAGAAACACGGGTGTTACTTTCATCTGCGCAATCAAAGCACCTGTACCAGACAACTCCATCAGTAGACCCTCATTGATGAGTTTATAAAATTCCTTCACCACCGGTCTCCTCTCTGCCGTGATGTGGGATAGACTGCCAAGTGATTTCCGGCTTAAGGCATCAGCTACTACATTAGCCTTACCCGGATGGTACTGGATCTTGCAATCATAGTCACTCAACAGTTCTACCCATCTCCTCTGCCTCAAGTTCAGCTCTCTCTGGTTCAAGATGTGCTGCAGGCTCTTATGATCTGTGAAGATCTCACATTTTACCCCATAGAGGTAATGCCTCCACATCTTGAGGGCAAAGATAACTGCTGCCATTTCCAGGTCGTGTGTGGGGTAATTCAACTCATGCCTCTTCAGCTGTCTAGAAGCATAAGCGATCACCTTACCATTCTGCATCAACACACAACCCAGGCCTACTCTGGATGCATCACAGAACACTGTGAAATCCTCATTGCTGTTTGGCAGAGCTAACACTGGTGCTGAAGTCAACCTCTTCTTGAGCTCCTCAAAGCTTTCTTCACACTGATCGGTCCACTCGAATCTCTGATTCTTTCTGGTTAATCTGGTTAAAGGAGCTGCAATCTTAGAGAAGTCCTGAACGAACCTCCTGTAGTAGCCAGCCAAACCCAAGAAGCTTCTGATCTCTGTCACTGAGGTGGGTCTTGGCCAGTTAGTCACAGCTTCAACCTTCTTGGGGTCCACTTCTATCCCATTCTCTGACACTATATGCCCCAAGAATGATATGCTCCTTAACCAGAACTCACACTTGGAGAACTTGGCATACAAGCCATGTTCCCTCAAGGTCTGTAATACAATCCTCAGATGCTGGGCATGCTCCTCTGCATCCCTGGAATACACTAGGATATCATCTATAAAGACAATAACGAAGTGATCCAGGTATGGTCTGAATACTCTGTTCATGAGGTCCATGAATGCTGCAGGGGCGTTAGTTAACCCAAACGGCATTACAAGGAACTCATAGTGCCCATATCTGGTCCTGAAAGCTGTCTTTGGTATGTCTTCTTCCCTTATCCTCAGCTGATGGTACCCTGATCTCAGATCTATCTTGGAGAAACAACCCGCTCCTGCTAGCTGGTCGAATAGATCATCGATCCTTGGCAATGGGTACTTGTTCTTGGTAGTGACCTTGTTCAACTGCCTGTAGTCGATACAAAGTCTGAGGGATCCATCCTTCTTTCTCACAAAAAGCACTGGAGCACCCCAAGGTGAGGTACTCGGTCGGATGAAGCCCTTATCTACCAGATCTTGCAACTGTTCTTTCAGTTCCTTCAATTCTGCTGGTGCCATCCTGTAGGGAGGGATAGAGATCGGTCTAGTTCCAGGCATCAGTTCAATCTCGAACTCTATCTCCCTAGCAGGTGGTAGTCCTGGAAGCTCTTCTGGAAAGACATCCAGAAATTCTCTGACAACTGGCACTGAGGCTGGCTCCCTGACCTGACTATCTAGCTCTATCACGTGAGCTACATACCCCTGACATCCCTTCCTAAGCAGCCTACGAGCCTGTAGGGCCGATATCAGACCTCTAGGCGTACCCCTCTTATCTCCTCTGAAGACAACCTCTGACCCGTTCTGATCTCTGAACCTGACTACCTTGTCCCTGCAGTCCAAGGTAGCACCATGGGTAGATAGCCAATCCATCCCTAGAATGACGTCAAAGTCTGTCAAATCTAGAACCACAAGGTCGGCGGAGAGGCATCTTCCCTCAACAAACACTGGACAATACCGGCAGACTGACCCTGCCGCCGTCGGGTCACACTTGGGTCCACTGACCCATAGGGGACACTCTAACCCAGAGACCATCAACCCTAGCCTCTCAACTGCCCTCGGAGAAATAAAGGAATGAGATGCACCCGGGTCCATTAATGCATACACATCAGAACACCCAATGATGAGATTACCTGACACCACGGTGTTGGATGTGTTCGCCTCCTGCTGAGTCATTGTGAAGATCCTGGCTGGAGCTGATGGACCTTCACCTCGGGAACCAGAAGAAGAGGCTGCCCCTCTCCCTCTACCTCTGCCACTGCCCTGTGTTGTGGCTGGAGCTGCTGGTTGTGCCACACTACCCGAAGCTGTCTGTTGGGGCTGGCCCATGAAAGGTGCTCTAGGACAATCCCGAGCTATGTGTCCCTCCTGGCCACATCTGAAACATGCATTGGTCCCCCATCGACACGCTCCCTTGTGTGGCCTCCCACACCTTTGGCATTCTGCACCATCTGAGCCTGAACTCGAGCCACCGCCAAATCCTAGACCGGATTTCAGCTTGTTCCAGAACTTGTTCTTCTTGGGCTTCTTAGTGCTACTCCATCTCTTACTACCTGAACTCTGAGTAGAGGGTCCTGGCCCTCCTCTGCCTGGGGTCTTAACCCCTGAAGACTGGGTCACTGATTGCTTCACTGACCCCTCAACTATGGCACTGGCCTCCATTCTTCGAGCCATATCTACCACTGTGTGAAAACTCTCCCTCTCAGCTGATTGAATCAATGAGGAGTACCTGGACTGTAATTTCATGACATATCTCCTGGCCTTCTTCACATCTGTATCTAGAGCTTGCCCTGAGAAGGGTAATAGCTCCAGAAATCTATCTGTGTACTCCTCTATGCTCATGTCTTCTGTCTGTCTCAGTTGTTCAAACTCAATCATCTTCAACTCTCTGGAACTATCTGGAAATGCCCATCCAGCAAACTCATTGGCAAATTCCTCCCATGTCATACTGTCTAGTCTCGGGTCCACATAGCACTTGAACCATTCCTTTGCCTTTTTGCACTTCAGGGTGAACCCTGCCATCTCAATGGCTCTTCTATCATCTGCCCCTAGCTCATCAGTGATCGTCTTCACTGCTCTCAGGTATTCAAAGGGATCATCCCCTGACTTATATTTAGGAGCATCCAGCTTAAGGTAAGCTGTCATTTTCACCTTACTCCCACTGGCTGAGCTAGGTCTAGGAGGTTGAGTAACTGGGGCTACTGGTTCTGTAGGAGGTGGAGGTGGGGATGCAGCATTCCCCGAGGTGGGGTTTGCTGGGTGAGGATGGAAGGATGAGGGTGGATAGGCTGGGTACTGTGGGTACGGTGGATAGAAAGGTGGATAAGGCATGTGAGTAGGGTAGGGATTAAAGCTGGAGTAATCCGACGTACTTCCCATCGGATACCCGGGACTCTGTGCATAGGGTGGGTAATAGGGTGGAAAACCATACCCCGAGGCCTGAGTGCCTCCTTGTGACTCCCCTGTCCCTTCTTCTGACATGCCAACATCCAGATTCCCATCCCTTCTCTGATCTTCTTCCATAACCTCTCTCACATCTGAAGAACTTCCTCCTCTTTCTGTCCCCCTTCTACTAGTATCAAAAGACCTTCTAGGGTCCCTTGATACTCTTTCTCTGTTTGTTCTGCATGACATTGCCCTAGGCAATGTGGGAGGACGGGCGCTTGTGCCCTCATCCTCTGGTGGGACTCCTGTCAATCGTGCAGATCGACGAGTTCCTCTCATTCTGTTTCTGAAAAACAGCACATAACTCACAAGCATTAGCATCATATGGTTCATGTGGAGTCACATGAACCTACATCACATACGTGGCAAACATAGCATATCATTTATGCGCATGCATATAGTCATGGCATATCACATAATCATAGCAAGACAGGACTCTACATCCTATCCTAGTGGACATGACCTTTCCTATTGTGCTTGACCCTCTAATACTTCTATGAGCCCGACACGCTAGGTCCGACCATGTGAACCTAGGGCTCTGATACCACTCTGAAACGCCCCGGAAATCCGGACCGCTACCGGCGCTAGGATTCAGGTCGGCTTAAGGCCGCCGGAACCCGTAGCAAGCCTACATACATCCTGTTTACCTGTTTAATCCCATACATGATCAACAAACATACATAAGAATTAAAAACTTTTCTTTTTCTTCATTCACCAAACTCAACCTGTGCATGCACTATGTTCATCATATACATAAACATTAATCCCTCTGTGGGATTTCATCAAAGCCTCAATGGCAATATATATCCTGTGTTGAGTTGGTTCACATATACATCATAAACTAAGATCATGTACATACCAAGGGATTAACATATACTATGGTCAAGCACAACTCTATCCTCAATAACATAATTACATAAACATATCTGTTCAAAACTTTACATTACATTCCTATCATTTGTCATGTCCACATACTCTAGCTATTACATACATATGACTTTTCTCTTCTTTTCTTATCTATCAATCCCGTACCTGCAAACCTGGGGGTTAGGGGAGAGGGGTGAGCTAGATGCCCAGTGAGTAGAACTATATAAAAAAATATTTAAAACATGCTATAATGGAATGCATCATTGCACAAACATTTCACATCATGGACGGACCGACCCAAAAATCCCTCAGCTCCATGCCCGGCCCTATTATGGGCACCACAGGACTTCGTATTGCCCGGCCCTATTATGGGCACCACAGGACTTCGTATATCGGAGCTATTGCCCGGCCCTATTATGGGCACCACAGGACTTCGTACACAGGACTAGTGAGTCGTGCAATGTCCCTCCTCATCAACCACAATATAATAATGCAATGTAGCATATTCGTGATTCTAATGCAAACAACCTATATTATAGTCATGATGCATGAAACATGATAAAACATTCACTTTATTAATTTAAAAGGTTAAGTATAGTTCCACTCACCTCTGGCTGACTCTGTCAAACTCTCAGCAGCTGGCTCACTGCTGGGGTCCTTGGTTCCTCGGGTCCGAACCTACACAGGTGGACTCCAATGAGGGACCAACATATATAAACATAACTCTAATATATATCCCCCAAAAACCCCCTAAAACATCCTGAAAACATCACAGAAAATATGCATGAAATGGCTGAACAGGGCACCTTCGGCGGCACCTTCGGCGGCCGAAAGTCCTGGACAGAGACGAAACTCAGCTAGGTTCGGCGGCACCTTCGGCGGCCGAAAGTGCCAGACAGAGACGAAAGTCTCTTTTCGGGGGCAACTTCGGCAGCCGAAAGGCCTGCCTCCCCAGCCATGTTCGGCGGCCGAAAGTACCTTCGGCTGCCGAACCTGGTTTCTGCCAAAGGGCAGAAACTTGGCTCCCTTTGCACATTTCGCCTCCAAATCTATAAATCATGCATATTTTTCAACCAAAGCATGCATACAAGTTCCTAGGGGCCTCAAACATGCATATACCCCATCTACAACACTTCATTCATACACAATCAAGCTACATTGTTCATCAAAGCATCAAAACCATAAACTCATCAACAAACCTAAACATGCATCTCTACCCCATAGATCTTGCATAAAACTTGTTTAAAACATAATGTAAGCTAGAGATCGACTCTTACCTCTTGAAGATCGAGAGTGGAGGCGATCTAACTTGGAGTTGGGAGAGATTGAGCTCCTTGGGTCTCCAAGTTCAAAACTTGCTCAAAACTCGTTTCAAAAGCTTAAAAACTTCAAAGCAAGATGAAGACTTGTTAAAACCATGAAAGATCTAAAGGAAACACTCAAGATCGAGGGAGGAACGGTGGAGACTCACCTTGGCCGACAATGGGAGAGAAAAAGCTCGCCCGTGCGGACCAAGGGGACCCTTTTATAGTGGCTGGCCAGGCCACGTTCGGGGGCCGAATGTGCCTCCGCATCCATGCAATGTTCGGCGGCCGAACATAAGGTTCGGCGGCCGAACCTGCACTTCCCTCACTTAGACTTTCGGGGGCCTAACGTGCCTCCCAAAGTCCATGCATGTTCGGCGGCCGAAAGTGAGTTTCGGCGGCCGAACCTGGGTTTTTCCTTAAAGAATTTTCATGCAAAAACTTATTTAAAATCATACTTAAAACATTAAAATACATGAAAACATTTTATAAAAACATGCTTTTACCCTTCTAGAGGTTTCCGACACCCAAATTCCACCGGACGGTAGGAATTCCGATACCGGAGTCTAGCCGGGTATTACAAAGATATAACTACTTTGAGATTCACTTATGACAATAACTCATGTAATGATCTCATTGCGGGTCCATCCAATACTTTGTTCTCTAACAAGTATCTATGATTATTGAATTATATCAACATATACATAATCATCTCATGATTATCAATCAGTAATCATACTAGTTATATTTTATTATTATCAACATAATAATAAGTAACTAGGAATGTTAATCATTATTATGTAACATGCAAACAAATAATAATGATAGTAAAAACCTCTTTTATTAATAATCAAAATGACATACAAAAAGGTCCAAGATAATGGCCTAGGGAAAATACACTAACATCTTATTCACATGTTTTTTAGTTTTAAAGTGGATCAAAGATTGATGATCTGTGTGAATAATAAACTCTCGTCCCATCAGATATTACTCCCAAGTTTTAAAAGCTCGGAATACTGCATATATCTCCTGCTCATAAGTAGACCACTTCTTTCTAGTTTCATTCAATTTCTTACTAAAAAAGGCAGTAGGCCTTTTAGACTGTGACAACACTCTGCCAATCCCAACTCCAAAAGCATCACATTCAACCTCAAACAGCTTATTAAAATCGGATAGATCAAGAATAGGGGTAGAAGTATGCTTATCTTTAATATCTTCAAAGCTCTTATTGGCAGTGTCAGTCCAAGATGCACTCTCTCTTTTCTTCAAATAATCTGTGATAGGGGCAATGATGTTGGTGAAGTTTCTGATAAACCGTCGATAAAAAGTAGCAAGGCCATGAAAGCTTCGAACTTCAGAAATAGTTTTGGGAATGAGCCAATTCCGTATTGCTTCTACCTTCTTCTCATCAACATGTATCCCTTTTGCACTAAGAACAAATCCCAAGAACAAAACACGCTCCGTCATATAAATGCATTTTTTTAGATTAATAACCAGTTTACTTTCTTGCAGGGCTGTCATGACTTGACGAAGATGTTGTAAATGTTCTTCTTCACTGTGGCTAAAAATCAAGATGTCATCAAAATAAACAACTACAAATTTGCGTAAGAAAGGACATAAAATCTAGTTCATAAGTTGTATAAAAGTGCTAGGTACATTCGTCAAACCAAAGGGCATAACTAGCCACTCATACAAGCCTTCCTTAGTCTTGAAGGCTCTCTTCCACTCATCTCCCTCCTTAATCCAAACTTGGTGATAGCCACTTTTAAGGTTGATCTTAGAGAAGACTTTAGACCCGGATAGCTGATTCAGCATGTCATCCAGTCGTATAATAGGAAATCGATACTGAACTGTAATTTTGTTGATGGCCCTGCTATCCACGCACATTCTCCAAGTCCCAACTTTCTTTAGAATTAATAGAGCAGGTACTCCGCAGGGGCTAATGCTCTCTTGAATATGTCCATTGTTCAATAATTCTTCAACCTGTTCTTGGAGAATTTCACTCTTCTTTGGACTCATTTGTTAGTGTATTTGCCCCAGACCATTATCTTGGACATTTTTGTATGTCATTTTGATTATTAATAAAAGAGGTTTTATTATCATTATTATTTGTTTGCATGTTACATAATAATAATGAATATCCCTAGTTACTTATTATTATGATGATAATAATAAAATATGACTAGTATGATTATTAATTAATAATCATGAGATGATTATGTATATGTTGATATAATTCAATAATCATAAATACTTGTTAGAGAATAAAGTATTGGATGAACCCACATTGTAATCACTACATGGGTTATTGTCATAAGTGAATCTCAAGATAGTTATGTTTTAATCCTTTGACTTGAGATTGTCATAGTTTTCAACATAAGGACTGTTATGTTTTGACATAACTAAATATTGTCTTTAATCATATAATCATAAAGGTTATGATTGAGCATAATAGAAATTATGTATAGGATATTGAACAATCAAGATAGAATTTGTCCCTCTCTTTGAGAGAGATATCTTTTGGACCCCTCAATAGTTGAGACTGAGAAATGCATGGTCGTACTCAAATGAATTTGATGCGGAACCTAGGATCAACATGTGATCAAAAACCCCGTCACATAACTTGACAAAGAACAAGACAAAGATATCTTCCAGAAGGTTGCTCTACTACAACTCTAACCAACGAATGTGATTAGAAACATAGATAATGGAGCAAAAGTTTCTCTACTACACCCCTAACCAACCAATGTGATTAAATCCATAGATAATCAAGTGATTCTCTTCCACACCCTTAACCAACCAATATGATTAGAAACATAGATAATCAAGCGAAGGTTGCTCTACCACACCCCTAACCAACAAATGTGATTAGAAATATAGATAATCAAGCGATTCCAGCTTCGAGAGCGCCACAAGGAATTCTTGATAAGTTAACTAAGTATGGCAGAGATCCATATTAGAACGCCACAAGGTTAAACCTTGATAAGTTGCTAAATAATAGAGAAGAACCAAATATTGTTCATAATATCATCTTTATTTATTGGCTTCTTGTGGCTACCACCTTAAAAGTGTTTTTATAGCCTTCAAACCCTAATTTTATTGTAGGAAGGTGTAATTACAATATAGAAAGGGTATCTACTCAAATAGTCAAACCTATATTTGTAACGACCCGGAAACCGGATCGCTACCGGAGCTAGGATCCAGATCGACTTAAGGTCGCCGGGACCCGTAGCAAGCCTACTACACATCCTGTACATCTGATAAAATCCCATACATGATCAACATTTCATAAAAACTTTAAACTTTATCACACACCAAGCTTGATCTGTGCATGCACTATAACTTTATACATACAAACCCCATACTAGAGCCCTCATCAAATGCTCTAGTTGGGTCAACATTACGTACATCAAGCTTGGTTCAACATATATCATCATTAAAACATTAACATAAGATCATGTACAAAAAGGGATTAACCATACATTAGGGCCAAGCACATTACTAATCCTCATTACATCACTGAACAATGCCTTACATTACAATACATCATTTTACTTATCATGTCCACTACTAGACTATTACATAACATAGCCTTTACCCTTGCTGACTTCCTGAGCTATCTATGGCCCTGCAACCTGGGGGTTAGGGGAAAAGGGTGAGCTACAAGAGCCCAGTGAGCAGAACAATAAAAACAGTTCATTAAGCATATGCCATCATGAAATGCATCACATCACAAACAATTCACATCACGAATGGACTTGTCACCAATAACCCTCTACATAGTCAAATTGTGCCAGGGGCATAGTGCAGGCCACACCTGGTCTTTCTCTTATATATACATATCATAACATATCCAATCGTGCCGGGGGCGTAGTGCAGGCCACATCCGGACTTTCTCTCACATATTGCCAGGGGCGTGGTGCAGGCCACACCTAGACTTCCACATCATAACATAGCATATCATACCGAGGGCTAGTGGGTCATCCAATATCCATCCACATCAACAGTAAATTATACAATGCATCATATTCGTGAATTCTAATGCAACAACCTATAAACATGGCAATCGTGATGCATGAACATGCTTAAAAGTGTAATTACTTTTAAAAATAAAAGTAGTTTTGTTCTACTTACCTCTGGCTGACTCTGAAACAGCTAACACTGCTGGCCTCCTCAGTTCCTCGGGTCCGAACCTACACAGGTGGACTCAAATGAGGGACCAAACAAACTCTAACATGACTCTAAACATCTCCCTAAAAACCCCCTAAAATATCATAAAACATGCATAGAAAACATGCAAAGGAAGGCTGGGCAGGGGACTTTCGGCGGCAGGTTTGGCAGCCGAAGGTCCCTCCAGAGCCGAAAGTCAAGCACTTTCGGGGGCAGGGTTCGGCGGCCGAAGGTCCTTCTAGAGCCGAAAGTCACAACCTTTGGGGGCAGGTTCGGCGGCCGAAACACCCCTCCAGAGCCGAAAGTCCAAACTTTCGGGGGCGAGCTTAGGCAGCCAAAATTGCCTCCACAGGCAGATTCGGCGGCCGAACCTGGGCTCTCCCAAAGGGCAGAACCTGATTCTGCCTTGCATATCCAGCCACCCACAACAACCCAACATGCATTAAAACTATACTAAAACATGCATAAACACTTATTCAAGCATATAGGGGCATAAAACTAACCTATACCCCAACAAACATCACATTTAGCATACATTCAACATTTAACTAATATAAACCCTAACATTTTACACATAGCCTAAACATGCATCAAAATCCTTAACCCCTTCTTAAAACTTACTTAAAACATCATAAAAGGTGTGGATCGACACTTACCTCTTGAAGATCGAGAGGAGATGCGATCCCAAACTCGTAGATATAGAGGAACGAGCTTCGGGGGTCTCCAAGCTTCAAAACTTTGATCTTTAGCTCAAAAACTTCAAAACAAGATGAAAACTTGTCAAAAACTTGAAAGATTTGAAGGAAAACATAAAATCGACCAAAGGAAGGTGAAATCTCACTTATGCCCGAAAATAGAGAGAGAAAACTCACCCATTTTCGGACAAGGGGCCTTTTATAGGTGGCTGGCCAGACCACCTTCGAGGGCCAAAGGTGCTTCCGCAAGAGCACCATGTTCGGCGGCCGAACCTGGACTCTTCCTCCATGGTGTTTTCTTTCAAAAACTCATTTTCTTTCTTCATTAAAAATATAAAAACATGTAAAAACATTTTATTAAAACATATTTTACCCTTCTAGAAGGTTCCGACATCCGAGATTCCGCCGAAAAGTAGGAATTCCAATGTTGGGGTCTAGCCGGGTATTACATTCTTTCCCCTTTAAGAATATTCATTCCCGAATGTTCAACACACAAGCATAGCAACAAGGAAGCACACAAAAACGTAAAACACTAATCTTAAAAGAGATAGGGGTATTGCTGGAGCATGGACTCCCGTGTCTCCCAGGTACATTCTTCTATGTTGTGGTGATTCCAAAGGACTTTCACCATCGGGATTTCCTTATTCCTCAGCTTTCTGATTTGCATGTCTATGATCCGCACGGGCTGCTCAACATAGGTGAGATCTCCTAGGATCTCCACATCAGGCTCATTAAGAACCTTGTCCGGATTTGACACGAACTTCCGTAACATGGAAACATGGAAAACCGGATGGATTCTCTCCATTGAAGCAGGCAAATCCAGCTTGTACGATACATTCCAATCTTCTGCAAGATTTCAAAGGGTCCGATGTACCGTGGAGCTAGCTTACCTTTCTTCCCAAAATGAATCACCCCTTTCACAGGAGACACCTTGATCAACACCATATCTCCCTCCTGGAACTCTACAAGCTTCCTACGGACATCTGCATAACTTTTCTGCCGACTCACAGCAGTTCTGATCCTTTCTCTGATAATGGGCACTACTCTGCTGGTGATCTCTACTAACTCAGGCCCTGCTAAGGCCCTTTCTCCAACTTCTTCCCAGCAAAAAGGTGACCTGCACTTCCTTCCATACAAAGCTTTATATGGAGCCATCCCTATGCTAGCATGATAGCTGTTATTGTAGGCAAACTCCACCAAAGGTAGGTGCTGCCTCCAAGAATCGCCAAAATCTAGCACACACATTCTGAGCATATCTTCTATGGTCTGGATGGTCCTCTCTGACTGTCCATCAGTCTGTGGATGGAAAGCAGTGCTAAAATCTAGCCTGGTACCCATAGTGTTCTGCAGACTCCGCTAAAACCTGGAGGTGAACTAGGGTCCCCTATCTGACACTATTGAAATGGGAGCCCCATGTAGCCTGACAACCTCTTCCACATACACCTGCGCTAGTTTGTCCACAAAATAGCCACTCCTGACAGAGATGAAGTGAGTAGATTTGGTCAGTCTGTCCACAACCACCCATATGGAGTCCAACCTATTGGACGTTGCCAGTAACCCCACCACAAAATCCATAGCTATATTCTCCCATTTCCACTCTAGAATCTGATACGGATCCAATAGGGCAAATTTCTAACAATGGTGTGGAGCAAACTTATGTCATTCAAATGGATCTAAAAGGAGTTCAAAATCATATTCATATGATCCATATATATTTAGAGCGTGCTTCAACTCATATGGGACAGATTTGGTGCAACACTTGCAATCATAGGTTTAGGGAGTCTAATCAAACCTATGGGCTAAAACTACATAAAGGGAAGCCTAAAGTGAAGATTAAGTAAGGTTTTTGTGAAGATTCAGCTTTGTTATGATGGGCTTGCTATATTTTATTATTTGAACACTTATTTTATTTTAGCTTTGTTTGGGCTTGTATTCTGGCCATATTTTATCTTTTAAGTTTTAGAGTGTTGGGCCATGTTTTGGGCTTATGTTTTAATACTTATATGTTATTTTAGTGTATGATTGGGCTTGGGCCTTAGGTGTTTAAGTCAGATCTAAGAAGAGTGTCTTAGGGTTTTATTTGTTTTTCTCCTTACTATATAAGG
Organism: Manihot esculenta; assembly: GCF_001659605.2. Classification (NCBI taxonomy): domain Eukaryota; kingdom Viridiplantae; phylum Streptophyta; class Magnoliopsida; order Malpighiales; family Euphorbiaceae; genus Manihot; species Manihot esculenta. The sequence continues at coordinate 20,311,459 of NC_035178.2, read as the reverse complement.
ATAAGAAACAATTGTAAGAGGCAGCTTTTAATCAAAATTTCAGAATTCTTTTCATGCCTTTGGCGTGTATTGCTTTGAGTGAGAGTGAGAATTTGCTTTCATCAATTGCACCAGGAATCTTGGCTAACTTATCAACTATTCGTTGTGGCGTTTGTCAGATTCTCATCTAAATCCTTCGATCATTGGTGTTTTAGCTTCTCTAAGTGTGGGGTGCCATAGGAGGTGGGTTTATCAAATCATTGGATTCCATATCTACTTGTGCGTGTGGGTTTGAGGCTTGTGCCATAGGGTTCCGCGTCAGTTGGTATCAGAGCCAAAGTGAGGTAAATTCTTATTTATCTTAGGATCTAGGATTTTTGAGTTTTCATTTTCTTCCTTGTTGTTTTCGGTGAAAGCTTGTGTGTCCATGGCTGCACCTTCTTGATTATTAATCATAAAAAAAAAAATTCGAAATCCGAAAAAAAAAATCGCCTTTGCCTTATTTACCTTCATCTGGCCGAAATTGTGATATGCTTCCTTTTTCATCTATATTGCCTTACCTATCTCAATTAATTGCAGTAATTTATGGGAATCAATTTGAATTTTGAATTGGGCCGAATCCAGATTAGGAGATAAAAGAAATTCTGCCTATTTTCTAAAGTGCACATTTAGGGCAATTGCATCTAAATTGATTGGATGTCAAATCCTTCTTTTCACACCAGAATTTTCGTCCATGTTTCTGATCTGAGTGAAATTTACATTTTTCTTTTCTGATTCTATTTGTGGGGTTTTGATACTTTCCTTTTTGGTTAGATTTAAGTAGATCCATATTTAATTTGCGTTGAAGTGAATTAAATGCAAATTTTATTTGTCCAGGTTCGTTTTTATTTTATTTCTAAGTTTCTTTTTTGGTTTAAGCTTGCTTTTGCTTCCTTTACATTGCTGGAGTATTGTTTGCTTGTGTCTATACTCTAGGTGATATTTTTCAAGTAGCACAAAACCTAGTTCATGTGTTACTTTCCAAATTGTCAGTGTCTTCTTTCTAGTTTTTGCGCGCTTCCTTCTTTCTTTAGGTTTTCTTCTTTGTTTCATTAAACGCACCTTGTGGTTAGTTGGTTGACCTTAGTTTCTGAAGTGCAATTGAAGAATCAGCAAAAGAATGGTAAGAGTGCAAACACTTGAGTACTTTCTTTTTTTAACACAATATTTGCTAGTCCTTTTTGTTCTTTGTTGATTTAAGGTAGGATGAGTAAAGACAAGAATGTGGTGGATCGTACTGATGGAAGTGAATCGAATATGGGTAACGATTATAAGCTCTTTAAGAAGTCAGTCAGTGGTGAGTTACAAAGGCTCAATAAAACTCTTGAGAGGTTAACTGAAACTATGGAGAGTTTTAATGTCTCACAAGCTTCCACTTCTACAAGAATACCTCAAAGAACTCTTAATTGCAATAATGACTGCGATGATTCAGATGTGTTGGTTAATAGTGTGTTGCTTGCTGCACATTGTGAGATGCTTGTTGCTAGGCGTGCTCTGAATATGCAGGTTAAGAAAGAAAGCCTAGAACAACGGGAAAACGTATTTCACACTAGGTGTTTGGTTAATGGAAAATTGTGTACTCTCATTATTGATGGAGGTAGTTGCACAAATGTGGCTAGTGTGTATATGGTGGAGAAATTGGGCTTGGCTTCTATTGAACACCCTAAGCCATACAGATTGCAATGGTTGAATGATTGTGGTGAGGTTAGGGTTACACGCCAGGTGGTTATACCATTTTGTATTGGTAGGTACAAGAATGAGATATTGTGTGATATGGTACCTATGCAGGCAAGCCATATGTTGTTGGGTAGGCCGTGGCAACATGATAGAAAAGTGCAACATGATGGGTTCGATAACAAGTATTCCTTTACTTATGAAGGACAGAAGGTTATACTCGCTCCTTTATCACCTCAAGAGGTATATGCTGATCAAATAAAGATGCTGGAGAGGGAGAGGGAGGCTTCGGCCTTGGCTACAAAGGGGAGTGAGAGCTTGAGTTTTGCGGTAAAAATGAGAGAAAAGTGTGAGTCTGAGGGTAAAGAGGCAGGAAAAGAATCAACACTAGTTCATGGAGGGAAGGTGCAGAAAGAAAAGAAGAAAGAAGAGGCTAAAGTTTCAATCTCAACTTCCATAGAGATTGAAATTGAAGAGAAAGTTGTAATGCATGAATCTAATGTAGTTGTTGCTGAGAATTTCATCAATGAACTTATAGAAGAGGTTGTGAATGATGAAGGACATGGGGAGCACGTGATTGATGAGGTGGAGGAGGTGAATGAGACTGTTTTGGAAGTTGTAGAGGAGAATGGGTCACATCCCCAAGATCTTTCTATGACTAATATTTTTATGCCTAGTTCATTTGTTCTTTATGTGCAGGTTGTTGATGAAAACATTCATGACGAAAGTTTTATACTATTTCCACCTATTCAAAAGGAGGTCTTTGAAGATACATGGGTTCCTAAAGCTTCCCTTTTTGATATAAATATCAGCAAGATTCGAGGACGAATCTTTTCTAAAGAAGGAGAGAATGATACGGATCCAATAGGGCAAATTTCTAACAATGGTGTGGAGCAAACTTATGTCATTCAAATGGATCTAAAAGAAGTTCAAAATCATATTCATATGATCCATATATATTTGGGGCGTGCTTCAACTCATATGGGACAGATTTGGTGCAACACTTGCAATCATAGGCTTAGGGAGTCTAATCAAACATATGGGCTAAAACTACACAAAGGGAAGCCTAAAGTGAAGATTAAATAAGGTTTTTGTGAAAATTCAGCTTTGTTATGATGGGCTTGCTATATTTTATTATTTGAACACTTATTTTATTTTAGCTTTGTTTGGACTTGTATTCTGGCCATAGTTTATCTTTTAAGTTTTAGAGTGTTGGGCCATGTTTTGGACTTATGTTTTAATACTTATATGTTATTTTAGTGTATGATTGGGCTTGGGCCTTAGGTGTTTAAGTCAGATCTAAGAAGAGTGTCTTAGGGTTTTATTTGTTTTTCTCCTTACTATGTAAGGATAAGAAACAATTGTAAGAGGCAGCTTTTAATCAAAATTTCAGAATTCTTTTCATGCCTTTGGCGTGTATTGCTTTGAGTGAGAGTGAGAATTTGCTTTCATCAATTGCACCAGGAATCTTGGCTAACTTATCAACTATTCGTTGTGGCGTTTGTCAGATTCTCATCTAAATCCTTCGATCATTGGTGTTTCAGCTTCTCTAAGTGTGGGGTGGCATAGGAGGTGGGTTTATCAAATCTTTGGATTCCATATCTACTTGTGCGTGTGGGTTTGAGGCTTGTGCCATAGGGTTCTGCGTCAGTCGGCAGTGGGTTAAGCATTCCAGCCGGCTTCTGATGTTCCAGCTTCACCCTCTGACATATTTCGCAGGCGGACACGAACTGTGCCACTTCTTTTTTCATAGCTGGCCACCAATAGACTCTTTTCAGATCCTGGTACATTTTGGTGGCTCCAGAGTGAACAATGTATCTAGCATTATGAGCTTCCCTCATAATGTCTCCCTTCAGACTCACGTCATCTGGTACACATAACCTATTCCCATAGCGGAGGATCCCTTTGCTGTCAAATCTGAACTCTTCATTCTTGCCTGTCTGGACTGCTCTTGCTATCTTCACCAACTCAGGGTCCTCATGCTATTTCTGAGCCACATGCTCCAGAAACACGGGCGTCACTCTCATATGGGCTATCAAAGCACCTGTACGAGACAACTCCAACTGGAGCCCTTCATTAATGAGCTTATAGAATTCCCTCACCACCGGTCTTCTCTCTGCTGTAATATGGGACAGACTGCCAAGTGATTTCCGGCTTAGGGCATCTGCCACAACATTTGCCTTTCCCGGATGGTACTGAATTTTGCAATCATAGACACTAAGCAATTCTACCCATCTCCTCTGCCTCAGGTTCAACTCTTTCTGACTCAAGATGTACTGCAAGCTCTTATGATCTGTGAAGATCTCACATTTAACCCCATAAAGGTAATGCCTCCACATCTTGAGTGCGAAGATCACAACTGCCATCTCTAGATCGTGTGTAGGATAATTCAACTCATGCTTCTTCAGCTGCCTAGAAGCATAAGCAATTACCCTCTCATTTTGCATCAACACACAACCTAGTCCCACACGGGACGCATCACAAAACACTGTGAAGTCTTCATTACTGGTAGGTAGAGCTAACACCGGTGCTGACGTCAACCTTTTTTTCAGCTCTTCAAAGCTTTCCTCACACTGCTTAGACCACGCAAACCTCTGGTTTTTCTTGGTCAATCTGGTCATGGGAGCGGCAATTTTGGAGAAGTCCTGAACGAACCTCCTGTAGTAACCTGCCAAACCCAAAAAGCTCTTAATCTCTATAACTGTAGTGGGTCTAGGCCAGTTAGCTACAGCTTCCACCTTTTTGGGGTCCACTTCAATCCCCTTTTCTGACATAACATGTCCCAAGAAGGAAATGCTCCTCAACCAGAATTCACACTTGGAGAACTTGGCATACAAGCCATGCTCCCTCAGGGTCTGCAAAACCATCCTCAGATGATGGGCATGCTCCTCTGCGTTTCTGGAGTACACTAAGATATCGTCAATGAAAACGATAACAAAGTGATCCAGATACTGGCTAAAAACTCTATTCATGAGATCCATAAATGCTGCAAGGGCATTGGTTAGCCCAAATAGCATTACTAGGAACTCATAATGCCCATATCTAGTCCTGAACGTCGTCTTCGGCACATCTTCTTCTCTGATTCTCAGCTGGTGGTACCCAGATCTCAGATCTATCTTGGAAAAACAACCTGCTCCTGCTAGCTGGTCAAATAGATCGTCGATCCTAGGTAACGGATATTTATTCTTGGTAGTGACTTTGTTCAACTGCCTGTAGTCGATACAAAGTCTCAAGGATCCATCCTTCTTCTTTAAAAACAGCACTGGAGCACCCCAAGGTGAGGTACTCGGTCGGATGAAACCCTTGTCTACCAACTCTTGCAACTGCTCCTTTAGCTCCTTCAACTCTGCTGGTGCCATCCTATAGGGAGGGATAGAGACTGGTCTGGTTCCATGCATCACTTCTATTTCAAACTCTATCTCCCTAGCAGGTGGTAGTTCTGGAAGCTCGTCTAGGAAGACGTCTGAAAACTCTCTGACTATGGACACTGAGGCGGGCTCCCTGATCTAACTATCCAGCTCTCTCACATGAGCTAGAAACCCCTGACAACCCCTCCTGAGCAACCTACGAGCCTGCAGGGCTGATATCAGACCTCTAGGCATACCCCTCCTGTCTCCCCTGAAGACAACCTCTGACCCACCCTGATCTCTGAACCTGACTACCTTGTCTCTGCAGTCCAAGGTAGCACCATGAGCAGATAGCCAATCCATCCCTAGAATGACATCAAAATCCGTCAAATCTAGAACCACAAGGTCAGCTGGAAGGCATCTACCCTCAACAAAAACTGGACTGAACCGGCAGACTGACTCTGCCACTGATGGGTCACACTTGGGTCCACTGACCTAGAGGGGACACTCTTGCTTGGAGACTATCAAACCCATCCTCTCTATGGCTCTCGGAGCAACAAAAGAATGAGATGCACCAGGGTCCATTAAAGCATACACATCGGAACAACCAATGATGAAATTACCTGACACCACGGTGTTTGACGTGTTTGCCTCCTACTGTGTCATAGTGAAGATCTGAGCTGGAGCTGATGGACCTTCACCTCGGGAACCTGCTGAAGAAGAGGCTGCCTCTCTCCCTCTGCCTCTGCCACTGCCCTGAGTCATGGCTGGAGCTACTGGCTGAGCCACACTACCCGAAGCCGTCTGCTGGGATGGTGCCTGATCAAACATAAATTAGCCACATTTTTATTATCTTTATTATTACTTATTTACACATTTTCTAGCTTAATTTATGATTTTTACCTTGTTTTTACAGAAAAGGAAGAAATTAGAAAATTGGAGAAAAAGTGCAGAAAAGGCTGGAAAAGTGATGAGGTCAGAGTGATTTGGCCAAATCACTCGCAGAGACTGAAAAACTGGACTAACTCACAGAAAGCGATTGGGGCAAGTGATTTGCCCAAATCACCCGCCCCAATCACATTGATAGCAGAAATTGACAACAGAGCGGGAAAAAGGGAAAAATCAGATTTAAAAAGAAAAGAAGCCCAAATCCACCTCAAACACTGCCAGCTCAAATCCAAAAGCCACAAGGATGTCCTTCTACCAAGAGAATTCCATCTACAACAAAATTCAAAAGTAAAAGAGGAATTAAAGACCACAAAAACCAAGTCAAAATAGGGATTCCAAACCCTAATTGAACTTGGACTCTCCAGCTATAAGAAGGCAGCCTCCAAACCAGCAAGAGCATCTTCTTCCACCTTCGGAAATCTGCAGAATTCAGCAGGAAGCCTGCGGCAGTCCTTTCTTCTCTTCCTTTCTTCTTTCTTTTGTGTATTTTGCCCACCATGAGTGTCTAATTTCATTCCTTTCTAGTTGAAGTTGAGGAAATTCAGTTTGTGATGAATTGGGAGATTTAAAACTCCATTGTTAAACTCCTATTTGCTTTCAATATTTATGCAACTTGATCTTTTCTATAATTGTTACTTTGCTTTTAGAATCAATAAGGGTCCATTGCTTTTAAATTGCTTGAGTAATAAATTGTTTGAATGATTTAAGTCCGTAATTGCTTATATTATTTGAACACAAATATAATCAGTTGCATGATCTAGACTTGACCACGTGGTTGGCAAGGATAGAATTGGGTTTCTCTAAGTCTCAATGCAATCAACAGTTGTTCGATGCTAAATGCCCCAAGGACGTTCCTTGGCAACTTGTTGATTAGTGTTTGATTGGCGAACGTTTCCTAATCGAACTAGAACTAAGGAGGAATTTGGTTGTGAGAAGCGTCTTCCACAATCAAAACTAATTTATTGAAATCAAATAGGAGTCTTAAATAGTCAATGATCAATTCTGAACAAGCTGAGTTAAACTCATATTTCAACTAGAATCTCTTTCCCATTGAAATTCTCATTTATTTAAATTATTGCTTTTTCTTGCTTTCTAGATTCAATTCATCAAAACAAAACCCCCCCTCTTTTATTTATTTGTCATTTATTTGCCTTAGTCATTATTAGGAAAATCTTTGGTGTCAATTCCCTATGGTTTGACCCTATTGCCACTATCTGCAAGTTAATTGTTGATTGTTTTAATAGGTTTATTTTTTATGGCTTCGACAACCGCTATCAAAAATTGGCGCCGTTGCCGGGGATTTGATTTAAACTAACGTATTTTCCCTTTATGACCAGGGCTGGCCGTTGTAACGACCTGAAAATCGGACCGCTATCGGCGCTAGGATCCAGGTCGGCTTAAGGTTGCTGGGACCCGTAGCAAGCCTGACATGCAACCTGTAAACCTGTTTAATCCCATACATGATCAACAACATACATAAAAATTAAAACTTTTCTTTCATACATTCTTTCATACACCAAACTCAACCTGTGCATGCACTGAAACTAAACATAATCATCATCATAACCATGACCCCTCTGTGGGATCTCATCAATGCCCCAATGGGCGATACATCATAAGTTGAGTTGGTTTACATAATCATCATAAAACATCTAAGATCATGTATTAAAAGGGATACCTTATACACAAAGTCAAGCACAATCTCTAATCCTCAATATCATTACATGACTAAAACTGTACTTTTACATAACATAATACATTTATCATGTCCATACTATCTATTACATAGACGAGACTTCACTATTCTTGCCGACCTCCCGGTCTATCCTATGCCTGCAAACCTGGGGGATTAGGGAGAGGGGTGAGCTACTAGAGCCCAGTGAGCAGAATAATAAAACGTTCAAAACATATGCTAACATGGAATGCATCACATCACAGCTAATCACATCAAGGATGAACTTGTCACCGATAGCCCTCTACATAGTCCAACTGTGCCAGAACGTAGAATGGGTCCTGGTCTTTCCCTTACATAGCATAACATAACAGTCCAACTGTGCCAGAACGTAGAATGGGTCCTGGTCTTTCCCTTACATAGTGCCAGCGAACGTAGAATGGGTCCCACTGGTCTTACATTCCATACCGTACATATCACATCGTCACATCATAGATCGAGGGCTATGGATCATCCAACATTCATCCACATCAACATTAAAATATGCAATGCAACATATTCATGAATTCTAATGCAAACAACCTAAATCATCACATGGCATTCATGATGCATGAACATGCTCAAAACTTTATAATTTGATTTACTTTAAAACGTAAAGGTTTATTCTACTCACCTCTGGATAGCTCTGACCAGACACTGGAGCAGCTGACTCACTGCTGGGGTCCTCGGTTCCTCGGGTCCGAACCTACACAGGTGGACTCAAATGAGGGACCAAACAACTAGAACATAACTCTAAACTACTCCCCAAAAACCCCCTAAAACATCATGAAACAATCATAGAAAAACATGTAAGAGAGGGCTGGACAGGGTACTTTCGGCGGCAGGTTCGGCGGCCGAAAGTCCCTCCAGAGCCGAAAGTCAGGCAAGTTCGGCGGCACCTTCGGCGGCCAAAACTCCCAGACAGAGGCGAAACTCGTGCATGTTTGTCGGCACTTTCGGCGGCCGAAACACCCAGACAGAGACGAAAGTCCTCCTTCGGGGGCAAGCTTCGGCAGCCGAAGGCTGCCTCCACAAGCATGTTCGGCGGCCGAAAGTTCCTTCGGCTGCCGAACCTGGTTTCTCCCATAGTGGCAGAAACTCAGCTCTTCTATGCACGTTTGCCTCCAAAACTTTCCAATCATGCATAAACCTATTCTACAACACACATACACAAGCATACAAGCTCCTAGGGGCTTCAAACTATCTAAAACCCCATCTACAACACATCAAACATCCACATTGTTCATAAACACATATAAAACCCATAAACCTAACCATAAGCTAAACATGCATTCTACCCCATAGATCTACTTAAAACTTACTTAAAACATGCAATGAGCTTAAGATCGGCTCTTACCTCATGGAGATCGAGAGAGAGATGACCTAAACTCGGAGATGGGAGGGGTTGAGTATCCTTGAACCTCAAAGCTCCAAAACTTGCTCAAAACTTGAAAATCTTCAAAACAAAGCAAAAACTCATGAAAATCTTGAAAGATCTGAAGGAAGAACTCAAAGATTGGTGAGGGACGGCGGAGAGCTCACCTTGGCCGACAATGGGGAGAAAAGATCGCCCGTTTTCGGCTAAGGGACTCTTTTATAGTGGCTGGCCAGGCCACGTTCGGGGGCCGAACGTGCCTTCGCATGCATGCCATGTTCGGCGGCCGAACTTGAGGTTCGGCGGCTGAACCTGGATTTCCCTCACTTATGCTTTCGGGGGCCTAAGGCACACCCGAAGCGCATGCATGTTCGGCGGCCGAACTTGAGGTTCGGCGACCGAACCTGAGTTTTCCTCCAAGGTTGTTTTCATGCAAAAACTCATTTCCTTTTTTACTTAAAACCATGAAATACATTAAAACATTTTATGAAAACATGGTTTTACCCTTCTAGAGGTCTCCGACACCCGAGATTCCACCGGACGGTAGAAATTCCGATACCGGAGTCTAGCCGGGTATTACATTCTCCCCCCCTTAAGAACATTCGTCCCCGAATGTTCACCAACTAACACATGCAAGGCATACAACATATCATACACATGAAACACATGAAACATATAAGAAACTAACCTTAGAAAAGATAAGGGTATTGCTGGAGCATGGACTCCCGTGTCTCCCAAGTGCATTCTTCCAAATTGTGGTGGTTCCACTGGACTTTCACCATCGGGATTTCCTTGTTCCTTAGCTTTCTAATCTGGGTGTCTATGATCCGTACTGGCTGTTCAACATAGGTGAGATCCTCTTGGATCTCCACATTAGGCTCACTGAGAACCTTGCCCGGATCTGACACAAACTTCCTCAACATTGAAACATGGAAAACCAGATGGATTCTTTCCATAGAAGCAGGTAAATCCAGCTTGTACGACACATTCCCAATCTTTTGCAAGATTTCAAAGGGTCCGATGTATCGTGGGGCTAGTTTACCTTTCTTCCCAAAGCGAACCACTCCTTTCATAGGAGACACCTTGAGCAATACCAGATCCCCTTCCTGAAACTCTACCTGTCTTCTGCGGATGTCTGCATAACTCTTCTGTCTGCTTGCAGCAGTCTTGATCCTTTCTCTGATTATGGGTACTACCCTGCTGGTAATCTCTACTAGCTCAGGCCCTGCCAAGCCCTTTTCTCCAACTTCTTCCCAGCAAACAGGTGATCTGCACTTCCTCCCATACAAAGCTTCATATGGAGCCATCCCGATGCTAGCATGATGGCTGTTATTGTAGGCAAACTCCACAAAAGGTAGATGCTGCCTCCAAGAACCGCCAAAGTCCAGCACACACATTCTGACCATATCCTCTATGGTCTGGATGGTCTTTTCTGATTGTCCGTCCGTCTGTGGATAGAAAGCAGTGCTAAAATCCAACCTGGTACCCATGGCGTTCTGCAGACTCCGCCAAAATCTGGAAGTGAACTTGGGCCCTCTATCTGACACTATCGAAACAGGAACCCCATGCAGTCTGACGATCTCATCGACATACACCTGCGCCAACTTGTCCACAGAATAGCCACTCCTGACAGGGATGAAGTGAGCAGATTTAGTGAGTCTATCCACAATCACCCATATGGAGTCCAATCTGTTGGACGTCGCCGGTAACCCCACTACGAAATCCATAGCTATATTTTCCCATTTCCACTCTGGAATAGGTAGCGGGTTAAGCATTCCAGCCGGCTTCTGATGTTCCAGCTTCACCCTCTGACACACTTCGCAGGCAGACACAAACTGTGCCACTTCTTTCTTCATAGCTGGCCACTAATAAACCTTCTTCAGGTCTTGATACATCTTGGTGGCTCCGGGGTGAACGCTGTATCTTGCATTATGAGCCTCTCTCGTAATGTCTCCTTTTAGCCCTATGTCATCTGGTACACATAGTTTGCTCCCATAGCGGAGGATCCCTTTGCTGTAACAGCCCGGAAACCGAACTGCCACCGGCACTAGGATCCAGATCGACTTAAGGTCGCCGGGATCCGTAGTAAGCCTGCTATCCTGTCTGTATACCTGTGACATCCCATACATGATCATACATTTGCTGTAAAAACATAAAACTTTTCTTCATTCTCAGGCTTAACCTGTGCATGCACATTCTCTGTTCTATACTCATCCCTACTAGAGCTCCTCATGGCTCTAGGCGGATCACACTCATAATGTTAAGCCTGGTTTTGCTCATAAACATACAACAATATATGTAAACATAAACTGATCATGTGAAAAGAACAAGGGATTACAACTCTTATAGTCAAGCACCATTCTATACACTATACATAAACCTTATCTCTTTACATTTACATGTCCACACTAGCTATTACAAGACTCTGTACTCTTCCTGTACCCTGCTGAGTTCTCTCTGATCTCTGAACCTGCACCACTGAAGTTAGGGGAGAGGGATGAGCTACGATAGCCCAGTGAGTAGAATAGGCAAATATAGGTGATAAAACATGCTCTCATGGAATGCAACACAGAATCACATCACCTCGGCCGGACGGATCAAAACTCCCTCTATCTCATCTGGGGTACCGGAGTACCATGTGCCTGGTCCCCGTAGGGCTGTTCCAGGTCTTTATGCCTGGTCCTCGTAAGGCTGTTCCAGGTCTTTCCTCTGAGGGCTAATGAATCCTCACGAAGTCTGTGCCGTCTCACATAAGCAATGTACAAGGAGCCATGCCAAGTACAAGGATAAATGCAATGCATCATCTTCGTGTACACTAATGCACTCACCCTATAGCATATTCATGATGCATGAAGCATGATAAAATATTCAGTTCTCATATTAAAACATTAAGTTAAATTCCACTCACCTGGTTATCTCTGAACTGACTCTGCAGGTTCTGACACTGGACTCACTGCTGACCTCCCTGATTCCTCTGGTCCGTACCTACACAGGTGGACTCAAATGAGGGACTAAACTCACTCAAGAACATCTCTACGAAACTCCCCAAAACCCCTCTCAACAACCTTAAAACCATCACACAAAACATGCAAAGAAAAGCTGGACAGGGCACTTTCGGCGGCAGATTCGGCGGCCGAAACCCCACTCCAGAGACGAAACTCATGCATGTTCGGCGGCACCTTCGGCGGCCGAAGGTCTCGTCCAGAGACGAAACTCACACACTTTCGGCGGCCGAACTCCCTCTTTCGGCGGCCGAAAACCCTTTCTAAACCGAAAGCCTAGCTTTCGGGGGCAACCTTTGGCAGCCGAACTGCCTCCACAAAGGGTTCGGCGGCCGAACCTTCCTTCGGCGGCCGAACCTGGTTTTGCCCGAAGGACAGAACCCTGCTCTGTTTCATGCAAACTTTGCCCAAAAACCTACAAACATGCATATCAACTACTCCCAACTAGCATATACACATATATATGCACCAAGGGGTCTAAAACTATCCTAAACCCCAAACAAACATAGCACATAACACTTAAACATGCTGGAACACCACAAATCACCAAAAACCTCACCTAAACCTAAACATGCAAACTACCCATACAAACTTCATAAAACCTTTCAAAATCATCAAAGAAGCTCAGGATCTTCACTTACCTCATCAAGAACTTGAGGATGAAGGATCCTAACGTGGAGATATGAAGAAAAGCTCTTCCAAAGCTCCAAGCTTCAAAACTTGCTTCTTTTGCTCAAAACCTTCATAAATCACCAAAACTCTTAAAACTCTTGAAAGATTTGATGAAAATCATGGAAAACATGAAAATCAACGTAGGAGAGGCTGAAACTCACCTCTGGCTGCAAGTGGAGAAGAACTAACCTCCTTCCACCGACCCTTGGCCCTTTTATAGGTGGCTGGCCAGACCACCTTCGGCAGCCGAACGTGAAGCCGCAACCATGCAATGTGCGGCGGCCGAAAGTGACCTTCGGCGGCCGAACCTTTGCATTTCTCCCTTGTTGCTTTTCTTTCAAAACTCAAGTCTTTTAACATGAAAACAAGTGAAAATACCTTGGAAAACATATGTATTACCCTTCTCGAGGGTTCCGACACCCGAGATTCCACCGGACTACAGGAATGCCGATGCCGGACTCGAGCCGGGTATTACATTCTCCCCCCCTTAAGAACATTCGTCCTCGAATGTCCCTAACACAACATAAACACATAGAAAAGGGGAAAACTAACCTTAAAACAGATATGGGTATTGCTGGAGCATGGACTCCCGAGTCTCCCAAGTGCACTCTTCTAGGTTGTGGTGGTTCCACAAAACTTTCACCATTGGTATCTCCTTGTTTCTCAGCTTTCTGATCTGGGTGTCAAGGATCCGCACTGGCTGCTCTATATAGGTGAGATCACTTAAGATTTCTACCTCAGGTTCACTAAGAACCTTCTCTGGATCTGACACAAACTTTCGCAACATAGAAACATGGAATACCGGGTGAATTCTTTCCATAGAAGCTGGTAAATCTAGCTTATACGACACAGGCCCGATCTTCTGCAAGATCTCAAAGGGACCAATGTACCGTGGGGCCAGTTTACCCTTCTTCCCAAACCGAACCACTCCCTTCATCGGAGACACCTTAAGCAATACCATATCCCCCTCCTGGAACTCTATCTGCTTCCTACGGATGTCTGCATAGCTTTTCTGTCTGCTTACAGCTGTTCTGATCCTCTCTCTAATGATAGGCACTAACTTGCTGGTTATCTCAACTAACTCTGGCCCTGCAAGAGTTTTCTCTCCTACCTCTTCCCAGCAAACAGGTGTTCGGCACTTCCTCCCATACAGAGCTTCATAAGGGGCCATCCCTATGCTAGCATGATGGCTGTTGTTGTAGGCAAACTCCACCAGAGGTAGATGCTGCCTCCAAGAACCGCCAAAGTCTAACACATACATTCTCAGCATATTTTCAATGGTCTGGATGGTTCTCTCAGACTGACCGTCCGTCTGTGGATGGAAAGCAGTGCTGAAATCTAACCTTGTGCCCATTTCCTTTTGCAGACTCCGCCAAAACCTGGAGGTGAACTGAGGTCCTCGATCTGATACGATCGACACTGGAACTCCATGCAACCTTACTATCTCGTCTACATACACCTGCGCCAACTTGTCCACAGAGTAGTTACTCCTGACTGGAAGGAAGTGAGCAGATTTCGTGAGTCTATCCACAATCACCCATATGGAGTCTAGTCTGTTAGACGTCGCCGGTAAGCCCACTACAAAATCCATAGCTATGTTTTCCCATTTCCATTCTGGAATCGGCAGTGGGTTAAGCATTCCAGCTGGCTTCTGGTGCTCTAACTTCACCCTTTGACATGTCTCGCAGGCTGACACGAACTGTGCCACTTCTCTCTTCATTGCTGGCCACCAATACACCCTTCTCAGATCTTGATACATCTTGGTAGCTCCCGGGTGAATGCTATACCTCGCATTATGAGCTTCCCTCATAATGTCTGCCTTCAAACTGCTATCATCTGGTACACATAACCTCTTACCGTGCCGAAGAATCCCCTCACTATCAAATCTGAACTCTGTACTGTTGCCCGACTGAACAGTCCTGGCAATCTTCACTAACTCGGGGTCTTCGTGCTGTTTCAGAGCCACTTGCTCTAGAAACACTGGTGTCACTCTCATCTGTGCGAGCAAAACACCTGTACCAGATAACTGCAACTGTAACCCTTCTTCCACGAGCTTGTAGAAATCCTTCACCACCGGTCTTCTCTCTACTGCAATGTGGGATACACTGCCAAGTGACTTTCGACTTAAGGCATCAGCTACAACATTAGCCTTGCCCGGATGATACTGGATCTTACAATCGTAATCACTGAGCAATTCTACCCACCGTCTCTGCCTCAAGTTTAACTCTCTCTGACTTAAGATGTGCTGCAGGCTCTTATGATCCGTATAGATCTCACATTTTACCCCATAGAGGTAATGCCTCCACATCTTAAGTGCAAAGATAACAGCTACCATCTCCAGATCGTGTGTCGGGTAATTCAGCTCGTGCTTCTTCAGCTGTCTAGAAGCATAAGCTATCACTTTGTCATTCTGCATCAACACACAACCTAATCCCACTCGGGATGCATCACAGAACACTGTGAAATCTTCATCACTAATCGGCAGAGCTAACACCGGTGCTGAAGTTAACCGTCTCTTCAACTCTGCAAAACTTTCCTCACATTCCTCTGACCACACAAACTTCTGATTCTTTCTGGTCAGTCTGGTCATAGGAGCAGCTATCTTCGAAAAGTCCTGAATGAACCTCCGATAGTAGCCTGCCAAACCCAGAAAACTCTTGATCTCGGTCACTGTAGTGGGTGTAGGCCAGTTGGCTACTGCCTCTACCTTTTTGGGATCTACTGCTATACCGTCCTCTGATATAACATGTCCCAAAAAGGAAATGCTCCTTAGCCAGAACTCGCACTTGGAGAACAGAACTTGGCATACAAGCCATGCTCTCTCAAGGTTTGCAGCACTATCCGCAGATGATGGGCATGCTCCTCTGTATTCCTGGAGTACACCAAGATATCATCAATAAAGACGATCACAAAACGATCCAAGTACTCCCTGAAAACCCTATTCATGAGATCCATGAATGCTGCAGGGGCGTTAGTCAACCCGAACGGCATCACAAGGAACTCATAATGCCCATATCTGGTTCGGAAAGCAGTCTTGGATACATCTCCTTCCCTGATCTTCAACTGGTGGTATCCGGATCTCAGATCTATTTTAGAAAAACAACCTGCTCCTGCCAGCTGGTCGAATAGATCATCGATCCTGGGTAAAGGATACTTGTTTTTGATAGTGACTTTGTTCAACTGTCTGTAGTCGACACAAAGTCTAAGAGGTCCATCCTTCTTTCTGACAAACAATACTGGAGCACCCCAGGGTGAGGTACTCGGGCGGATGAAACCTTTAGCTACCAAATCCTGTAACTGCTCTTTCAACTCTCGCAACTCTGCTGGTGCCATCCTATAGGGAGGAATAGAGATCGGTCTGGCATTGGGCATCAACTCAATCTCGAACTCTATTTCCCTATCCGGTGGCAGTCCTGGAAGCTCTTCAGGAAACAAATCTGGGAAGTCTCTAACAACTGGTACTGAGGATGGTTCCCTAATCTGACTGTCTAGCTCTCTCACATAAGCTAGGAACCCCTGACACCCCTTCCTTAACATTCTACGAGCCTGGAGGGCTGATATCAAACCCCTAGGTGTCCCTCTCCTGTCTCCTCTGAAGACACACTCTGACCCATCCTGGTCTCTGACACTGACTACTTTGTCTCTACAGTTCAGGGTAGCATCATATGTAGATAACCAGTCCATCCCTAGAATGACATCAAAATCTGTCAACTCTAGAACCACCAGGTCAGCTGGAAAGTATCTACTCTCTATGCACACTGGACTGAACCGACAGACTGACTCTGCCAAAGATGGATCACATTTGGGTCCACTGACCCATAGAGGACACTCTAACTCAGACACTATCAGACCCAACCTCTCTGCAGCTCTAGAAGAAATGAAAGAGTGAGAAGCACCGGGGTCCATTAAAGCATACACCTCTGAACACCCAATGATGAGATTACCTGACACCACCGTGTTCGACGTGTCTGCCTCCTGTTGAGTCAGGGTGAAAATCCGTGCTGGGGCTGACGGACCTGCACCTCGGGAACCCATCCCTGATGAAGAGGCTGCCCCTCTTCCTCTTCCTCTGCCACTGCTTGGTGGAATGGCTGAAGCTACTGGCTGTACGACACTGCCCGTACTCATCTGCTGGGATGGTGCAACCAAAGTCGCCTGAGGACATTCCCGTGCATAATGTCCCTCCTGCCCACATCTATAGCAGGCTGTGGATCCCAACTGACAAGCTCCTCTATGCTGTTTGCCACACCTCTTGCACACTGGAAAATCTGCGCCAGAACTGGAGCCACTACTCATTCCCAGACCCGACTTAAGCCTGTTCCAGAACTTGCCTCTCTTTCCTCTGAATTTCTCCCATCTCTTCTTACTTGCACTTACTGTACCCTGTGAGGAGGAACCTGGTTTAACACCAGAAGACTGTGCCTTGACTACACCTTGACTTATGGCACTGGCCTCCATCTTTCTAGCAGCATCCACAATAGAGTGGAAACTTTCCTTCTCCGCATGAAGAATCAAAGAGAAATACCTGGGATGAAGCCTTGTGGCATATCTCTTTGCCTTCTTCTGATCTGTATCATATGCCTGACCGACATATGGCAACAATTCCAGGAACTTATCTGTATATTCATCAACGCTCATCTCCTCCGTCTGTCGCAACTGCTCAAACTCCACAACCTTTAGTTCCCTGGAACTGTCAGGAAAAGCCCATCCAGCAAATTCGTTGGCGAACTCTTCCCATGTCATACTCGCAAGTCTCGGGTCCACATAGTTCTTGAACCATTCTCTAGCTTTCTTACACTTTAACGTGAACCCTGCCATCTCAATGGCTCTACCATCATCTGCTCCCAACTCACTTGTTATCATTCTAACTGCACTGAGATACTCAAAGGGATCATCTCCTGTATTGAATTTAGGAGCATCCAACTTTAAGTACTCGGTCATCTTCACCTTACTTCCCCCTGAAGAACTGGGTTGCTGTGCTTCCACAACAGGGGCTACTGGTTCAGGAGGTGGTGGTGGAGGAACTGGTTCCCTCACTTCAGGCTGTACTGGACTTGGTTGAACAGGTGGGGGTGGATACATGTGATATGGTGGATAAAAGGAAGGATAGGGCATATAAGGCATGTAGGGTGGATATGGGGCAAAACTAGAGTAATCCGACGTGCCTCCCATCAGATACTCTGGGCCCTGTGGAAAGGGTGGATAGCCAAACCCCGAGGCCTGTACGCCTCCCTGGGACTCCCCCATACCTTCTTCTGACCTTCCTACACCCATGCTTACATCTCTACTCTGATCCTCTTCCCTCACACCTCTTTCTTCTACTGACCTTCCCCCTCTGCTTACTCCTCTCCTGCTCTCGTCAGAAGACCTTCTAGGGTCTCGTGACGTTCCTTCCCTGCTTGACCTGTGAGATCTTGCCCTTGGCAAGGCAGGTGGACGAGCAGCTGTACCCTCACTTACAGGTGGGACTCCAGTCAATCTCGCGGATCGACGAGTTCCTCGCATCTTCACTCTCTGGAAAACAACAAATCACATAACACATCAGCAACACATCAAAAACATGCACATGCATAACTCAGGGCATTGCCCATCAGCATAACATCCTATCCTCGTGGACATGTTTTTCCTATGGTGCTTGACCTACTAAACCTCTCTATGAGCCCAACTCTCTCTCTATAGGTCCGACCATGTGAACCTAGGGCTCTGATACCAATCTGTAACAGCCCGGAAACCGAACTGCCACCGGCACTAGGATCCAGATCGACTTAAGGTCGCCGGGATCCGTAGTAAGCCTGCTATCCTGTCTGTATACCTGTGACATCCCATACATGATCATACATTTGCTGTAAAAACATAAAACTTTTCTTCATTCTCAGGCTTAACCTGTGCATGCACATTCTCTGTTCTATACTCATCCCTACTAGAGCTCCTCATGGCTCTAGGCGGATCACACTCATAATGTTAAGCCTGGTTTTGCTCATAAACATACAACAATATATGTAAACATAAACTGATCATGTGAAAAGAACAAGGGATTACAACTCTTATAGTCAAGCACCATTCTATACACTATACATAAACCTTATCTCTTTACATTTACATGTCCACACTAGCTATTACAAGACTCTGTACTCTTCCTGTACCCTGCTGAGTTCTCTCTGATCTCTGAACCTGCACCACTGAAGTTAGGGGAGAGGGATGAGCTACGATAGCCCAGTGAGTAGAATAGGCAAATATAGGTGATAAAACATGCTCTCATGGAATGCAACACAGAATCACATCACCTCGGCCGGACGGATCAAAACTCCCTCTATCTCATCTGGGGTACCGGAGTACCATGTGCCTGGTCCCCGTAGGGCTGTTCCAGGTCTTTATGCCTGGTCCTCGTAAGGCTGTTCCAGGTCTTTCCTCTGAGGGCTAATGAATCCTCACGAAGTCCGTGCCGTCTCACATAAGCAATGTACAAGGAGCCATGCCAAGTACAAGGATAAATGCAATGCATCATCTTCGTGTACACTAATGCACTCACCCTATAGCATATTCATGATGCATGAAGCATGATAAAATATTCAGTTCTCATATTAAAACATTAAGTTAAATTCCACTCACCTGGTTATCTCTGAACTGACTCTGCAGGTTCTGACACTGGACTCACTGCTGACCTCCCTGATTCCTCTGGTCCGTACCTACACAGGTGGACTCAAATGAGGGACTAAACTCACTCAAGAACATCTCTACGAAACTCCCCAAAACCCCTCTCAACAACCTTAAAACCATCACACAAAACATGCAAAGAAAAGCTGGACAGGGCACTTTCGGCGGCAGATTCGGCGGCCGAAACCCCACTCCAGAGACGAAACTCATGCATGTTCGGCGGCACCTTCGGCGGCCGAAGGTCTCGTCCAGAGACGAAACTCACACACTTTTGGCGGCCGAACTCCCTCTTTCGGCGGCCGAAAACCCTTTCTAAACCGAAAGCCTAGCTTTCGGGGGCAACCTTTGGCAGCCGAACTGCCTCCACAAAGGGTTCGGCGGCCGAACCTTCCTTCGGCGGCCGAACCTGGTTTTGCCCGAAGGACAGAACCCTGCTCTGTTTCATGCAAACTTTGCCCAAAAACCTACAAACATGCATATCAACTACTCCCAACTAGCATATACACATATATATGCACCAAGGGGTCTAAAACTATCCTAAACCCCAAACAAACATAGCACATAACACTTAAACATGCTGGAACACCACAAATCACCAAAAACCTCACCTAAACCTAAACATGCAAACTACCCATACAAACTTCATAAAACCTTTCAAAATCATCAAAGAAGCTCAGGATCTTCACTTACCTCGTCAAGAACTTGAGGATGAAGGATCCTAACGTGGAGATATGAAGAAAAGCTCTTCCAAAGCTCCAAGCTTCAAAACTTGCTTCTTTTGCTCAAAACCTTCATAAATCACCAAAACTCTTAAAACTCTTGAAAGATTTGATGAAAATCATGGAAAACATGAAAGTCAATGTAGGAGAGGCTGAAACTCACCTCTGGCTGCAAGTGGAGAAGAACTAACCTCCTTCCACCGACCCTTGGCCCTTTTATAGGTGGCTGGCCAGACCACCTTCGGCAGCCGAACGTGAAGCCGCAACCATGCAATGTGCGGCGGCCGAAAGTGACCTTCGGCGGCCGAACCTTTGCATTTCTCCCTTGTTGCTTTTCTTTCAAAACTCAAGTCTTTTAACATGAAAACAAGTGAAAATACCTTGGAAAACATATGTATTACCCTTCTCGAGGGTTCCGACACCCGAGATTCCACCGGACTACAGGAATGCCGATGCCGGACTCGAGCCGGGTATTACATTTGCTGTCGAATCTGAACTCACTATCTTTGCCTGACTGAACAGTCCTGGCAATCTTCACTAACTCTGGGTCCTCATGCTGTTTCTAAGCCACCTGCTCCAGAAACACAGGTGCCACTCTCATCTGGGCTACCAAAGCACCTGTACCAGACAACTCTAACTGTAGACCTTCCTCAATGAGCTTGTAAAACTCCTTCACCACTGGCCTCCTCTCTGCCGATATGTGGGATAAACTGTCGAGTGATTTCCGGCTTAAGGCGTCTGCCACAACATTCGCCTTACCCGGATGGTACTGAATCTTGCAATCATAGTCACTCAGCAGCTTCACCCATCTTCTCTGCCGTAGATTCAAATCCCTCTGACTCAAGATGTACTGCAGGCTCTTATGATCTGTGAAGATCTCACATTTAACCCCGTAAAGGTAGTGCCTCCACATCTTGAGTGCAAAGATTACCGCTGCCATCTCTAGGTCATGTGTGGGGTAATTCAACTCATGCTTCTTCAGCTGTCTAGAAGCATAAGCAATCACCCTTTCATTCTGTATTAACACACAACCCAAACCCACTCGGGATGCATCACAGAAGACCGTGAAGTCCTCACTGCTAGCTGGCAAAGCTAACACTGGTGCCGATGTTAATCTCTTCTTAAGCTCTTCAAAACTCTCTTCGCACTGGTCGGTCCACACAAATATCTGGTTCTTCCTGGTTAGTCTGGTCAGAGGAGCTGCAATCTTTGAGAAGTCCTGAACGAACATCCTGTAGTAACCTGCCAAACCCAAGAAACTTCTAATCTCTGTCACTGAAGTGGGTCTAGGCCAGTTAGCCACAGCTTCTATCTTCTTGGGGTCCACCTCTACCCCATTTCCTGACACAACATGCCCCAAGAATGAAATGCTCCTCAGCCAGAACTCACACTTAGAGAACTTGGCATACAAGCCATGTTCCCTCAAGGTCTGGAGAACCAACCTCAGATGATGGGCATGCTCCTCTGCGTTCCTGGAATACACCAAGATATCATCTATGAAGACAATAACAAAGTGATCCAGGTATTGGCTAAATACTCTATTCATGAGATCCATGAATGCTGCAGGGGCGTTGGTTAACCCGAACGACATCACAAGGAACTCATAATGCCCATATCTGGTCCTGAAAGCTGTCTTTGGCACATCTTCATCCCTTATCCTCAGCTGATGGTACCCAGATCTCAGATCTATTTTGGAGAAACAACCCGCTCCGGCTAGCTGGTTGAATAGATCATCGATCCTTGGCAGAGGGTACCTATTCTTGGTAGTGACTTTGTTCAACTGCCTGTAGTCGATACAAAGTCTGAGGGATCCATCTTTCTTCCTCACAAACAAGACTGGAGCACCCCAAGGCAAGGTACTCGGTCGGATGAAGCCCTTTTCTACCAACTCTTGTAACTGCTCTCTCAACTCCTTCAATTCAGCTGGGGCCATCCTGTAGGGAGGGATAGAGATCGGTCTAGTTCCAGGCATCAACTCTATCTTGAACTCTATCTCCCTAGCAGGTGGTAAACCTGGAAGCTCGTCTAGAAAAACATCCTGAAATTCTCTGACAACTGGCACCGAGGCTGGCTCCCTGACCTGACTATCTAGCTCTCTCACATGAGCCAAATACCCCTGACATCCCTTCCTAAGCAACCTACGAGCCTGAAGAGCTGATATCAGACCTCTAGGTGTACCCCTCTTGTCTCCTCTGAAGACGACCTCTGACTCGTTCTGATCTCTGAACCTGACTACCTTGTCCCTGCAGTCCAAGGTAGCACCATGGGTAGATAGCCAATCCATCCCTAGAATGACGTCAAAGTCTGTCAAATCTAGAACCACAAGGTCGGCAAAGAGGCATCTTCCCTCAACAAAAACTGGACTGCACTGGCAGACTGACTCTACCACTGACGGGTCACACTTGGGTCCACTGACCCATAGGGGACACTCTAACCCAAAGACTATCAGACCCAACCTCTCAACGGCTCTCGGAGCAATAAATGAATGAGATGCACCTGGGTCCATTAATGCATACACATCAGAACACCCAATGACAAGATTACCTGACACCACGGTGTTGGATGTGTTAGCCTCCTGCTGAGTCATGGTGAAGATCCTGGCTGGAGCTGATGGACCTTCACCTCGGGAACCAGAAGAAGAGGTTGCCCCTCTCCCTCTACCTCTGCCACTGCCTTGAGTTGTGGCTGGAGCTGCTGGCTGTGCCACACTACCAGAAGCTGTTTGCTGGGGCTGGCCCATAAAAGGTGCTCTAGGACACTCCCGAGCCATGTGTCCCTCCTGTCCACATCTGAAACATGTATTAGTCCCAGCTCGACACACTCCCTTGTGTGGCCTCCCACACCTTATGCATTCTGTACCGTCTGAGCCTAAGCTCGAGCCACCGCCAATACCCAGACCGGATTTCAACTTACTCCAAAACTTGTTCTTCTTCGGCTTCTTGGTGGTGTTATCCCACCTCTTCTTACCTGAGCTCTGAGAAGAGAGACCTGGCCCTCCTCTGCCTGGGGTCTTAACCCCTGAAGACTGGGTCACTGACTGCTTCACTGACCCCTCAACTATAGCACTCGCCTCCATCCTTCGAGTCATATCCACCACAGTGTGGAAACTTTCCCTCTTAACTAACTGAATCAAAGAGGAGTACCTAGAATGCATCTTCATAACATATCTCTTGGCTTTCTTCGAATCTGTATCTAGAGCTTGCCCTGAAAAAGGCAATAGCTCCAAGAATTTATCCGTAAACTCCTCTACACTCATGTGTTCTGTCTGCCTCAGCTACTCAAACTCAATCATCTTCAGTTCTCTGGAACTGTCTGGAAAAGCCCACCCAGCGAACTCATTCTCAAATTCCTCCCATGTCATGCCGTCTAGTCTCGGGTCCACTTAACACTTGAACCATTCCCGTGCCTTTTTGCACTTTAAGGTGAACCCTGCCATCTGAATGGCCCTGCTGTCATCTGCCCCTAGCTCATCAGTTATTGTCTTCACTACTCTCAGGTACTCAAAGGGATCATCCCTTGACTTGTATTTGGGAGCATCCAGCTTAAGGTAATATGTCATCTTCACTTTGCTCCCACCGGCTGAGCTAGGTCTAGAAGGTTGAGTAACTGGGGCTGCTGGTTCTGTAGGTGGTGGAGGTGGGGGTGCAGCATTCCCCGAGGTGGGGTTTGCCGGGTTAGGATAGAAGGGTGAGGGTGGATAAGCTGGGTACTGTGTGTAAGGTGGATAGAAAGGTGGATAGGGCATGTAGGTAGGGTAGGGGTTAAAGCTGGAGTAATCCGATGTGCCTCCCATCGGATACTCTGAACCCTGTGGGAAGGGTGGATAATGGGGTGGAAAACCATACCCTGAGGCCTGAGTGCCTCCCTGTGACTCCCCTGTCCGTTCTTCCGCCATGCTGACATCCAGATTCCCATCCCTCCTCTGGTCCTCTTCCATAACCTCCCTCACATCTGAAGAACTTCCTCCTCTATCAGTCCCCCTTCTGCTAGCATCAAAAGACCTTCTAGGGTCCCTTGACACTCTTTCTCTGTTTGCTCTACATGACATTGCCCTAGGCAATGTAAGAGGACGGGCGCTCGTGCCCTCATCCTCAGGTGGTACTCCAGTCAATCTCGCAGATCGACGGGTTCCTCTCATCCTGTTTTCTGAAAAACGGTACACATCACACAAACATTAGCATCATATGGTTCATGTGGAAACACATGAACCCGCATCGCATATATATCATTCATATCATAGCATCAATGCACATGTATATAATCATGGCATTTCACAACATCATACAAGACAGGACTCAACATCCTATCCTAGTGGACATGATCTTCCTATTGTGCTTGACCTTCTAGAACATCTATGAGCCCGACACTCTAGGTCCGATCCTATGAACCTAGGGCTCTGATACCATTCTGTAACGACCCGAAAATCGGACCGCTACCGGCGCTAGGATCCAAGTCGGCTTAAGGCCGCCGGGACCTGTAGCAAGCCTGACATGCAACCTGTAAACCTGTTTAATCCCATACATGATCAACAACATACATACAAATTAAAACTTTTCTTTCATACATTCTTTCATACACCAAACTCAACCTGTGTATGCACTGAAACTAAACATAATCATCATCATAAACATGACCCCTCTGTGGGATCTCATCAATGCCCCAATGGGCGATACATCATAAGTTGAGTTGGTTTACATAATCATCATAAAACATCTAAGATCATGTATTAAAAGGGATACCTTATACACAAAGTCAAGCACAATCTCTAATCCTCAATATCGTTACATGACTAAAACTGTACTTTTACATAACATAATACATTTATCATGTCCACACTATCTATTACATAGACGAGACTTCACTATTCTTGCCGACCTCCCGGTCTACCCTGTGCCTGCAAAACTGGGGGATTAGGGAGAGGGGTGAGCTACTAGAGCCTAGTGAGCAGAATAATAAAACGTTCAAAACATATGCTAACATGGAATGCATCACATCACAGCTAATCACATCAAGGATGAACTTGTCACCGATAGCCCTCTACATAGTCCAACTGTGCCAGAACGTAGAATGGGTCCTGGTCTTTTCCTTACATAGCATAACATAACAGTCCAACTGTGCCAGAACGTAGAATGGGTCCTGGTCTTTCCCTTACATAGTGCCAGCGAACGTAGAATGAGTCCCACTGATCTTACATTCCATACCGTACATATCACATCGTCACATCATAGATCGAGGGCTATGGAACATCCAACATTCATCCACATCAACATTAAAATATGCAATGCAACATATTCGTGAATTCTAATGCAAACAACCTAAATCATCACATGGCATTCATGATGCATGAACATGCTCAAAACTTTACAATTTGATTTACTTTAAAACGTAAAGGTTTATTCTACTCACCTCTGGGTAGCTCTGACCAGACACTGGAGCAGCTGACTCACTGCTGGGGTCCTCGGTTCCTCGGGTCCGAACCTACACAGGTGGACTCAAATGAGGGACCAAACAACTAGAACATAACTCTAAACTACTCCCCAAAAACCCCCTAAACCATCATGAAACAATCAAAGAAAAACATGCAAGAGACGGCGGCCGAAAGTCCCTCCAGAGCCGAAAGTCAGGCAGGTTCGGCGGCACCTTCGGCGGCCGAAACTCCCAGATAGAGGCGAAACTCGTGCATGTTCGTTGGCACTTTCGGCGGCTGAAACTCCCAGACAGAGACGAAAGTCCTCCTTCGGGGGCAAGCTTCGGCAGCCGAAGGCTGCCTCCACAAGCATGTTCGGCGGCCGAAAGTTCCTTCGGCTGCCGAACCTGGTTTCTTCCATAGTGGCAGAAACTCAGCTCTTCTATGCACATTTGCCTCCAAAACTTTCCAATCATGCATAAACCTATTCTACAACACACATACACAAGCATACAAGCTCCTAGGGGCTTCAAACTATCTAAAACCCCATCTACAATACATCAAACATCCACATTGTTCATAAACACATATAAAACCCATAAACCTAACCATAAGCTAAACATGCATTCTGTCCCATAGATCTACTTAAAACTTACTTAAAACATGCAATGAGCTTAAGATCGGCTCTTACCTCGTGGAGATCGAGAGAGAGATGACCTAAACTCGGAGATGGGAGGGGTTGAGTTTCCTTGAACCTCAAAGCTCCAAAACTTGCTCAAAACTTGAAAATCTTCAAAACAAAGCAAAAACTCATGAAAATCTTGAAAGATCTGAAGGAAGAACTCAAAGATTGGTGAGGGACGGCGGAGAGCTCACCTTGGCCGACAATGGGGAGAAAAGCTCGCCCGTTTTCGGCTAAGGGACTCTTTTATAGTAGCTGGCCAGGCCACGTTCGGGGGCTGAACGTGCCTCCGCATGCATGCCATGTTCGGCGGCCGAACTTGAGGTTCGGCGGCCGAACCTGGATTTCCCTCACTTATGCTTTCAGGGGCCTAAGGCACACCCGAAGCGCATGCATGTTCGGCGGCCGAACTTGAGGTTCGGCGGTCGAACCTGAGGTTCGGCGGCCGAACCTGAGTTTTCCTCCAAGGTTGTTTTCATGCAAAAACTCATTTCCTTTTTACTTAAAACCATGAAATACATTAAAACATTTTATGAAAACATGGTTTTACCCTTCTAGAGGTCTCCAACATCCGAGATTCCACCGGACGGTAGGAATTCCGATACCGGAGTCTAGCCGGGTATTACAGCCGTAAAGAAAATCTTCTTTACGATCCATAGATAGATCGCACCGCCAAGGGCTTAAGGAAGCAAGCAAACTTGAGGAACCAAGCCTCAAAAGCATTTTCATCAGCACCAGTAAAATCACCTACAGACCCTGCTGCAGAATTTTCTGCACTAGCAAAATTTTCTGCACCTACGGAATTTTCTGCACAAGCAGAATTTTCTGCACCTGCAGAATTTTCTGCACCAGCAGATTTTTCTGCACCTGCAGATTTTGCTGCTACACCTGCTGCAGAATTTTCTGCACCAGCAAATTCACCCACTGCCGCACCTGCTACTGCTGAAATTGCACCAGAAACTGAATACCATGTTGCTGCAGAAAATCCAGCAATGGCAGAACCTCCTGCTGCACGTGAAGAAGCTGAAATTCAAGCTGGAAACCTGCCTGTCCAAGCACCACTGCCACGGGAGAGAACACTCCGAGAGCTGGATATGCTAGCTCAAGACCAAGCACCATTATGCATAACTTATCCCCAACTGACAGCACATTTTGAATTGAAGACAGGTCTGATCTATCTCCTTCCCAAATTTAGAGGCCTTGAAAATGAGGATCCTCACAAGCACTTAAAAGAGTTCCACATTGTCTGCTCAACCATGAGACCTCAGGGGATTTCAGAAGACCATGTCAAACTTAGAGCTTTTCCTTTCTCTCTTGAACACTATGCCAAGGATTGGCTATTCTACTTGACACCCGGATCCATTACATCATGGGCCGATATGGCAAGAGCATTCTTGAGCAAATTCTTTCCAACATCGAAAGCCATTGGTATCCGTCGAGAAATAAGTGGTATAAGGCAAAAGCATTCTGAAGACTTATATGAATACTGGGAGAGGTTCAAAAGGCTCTGCACAAGCTGCCCTCAGCATGATATTTCTGACAAGTCTCTCATTGAGTATTTCTATGGAGGTTTACTACCTGCAGAAAGGAAGTTTATAGATGCAACATGTGGAGGATCAATTCGAGATAAATCACCTCGAGAGATGAGGGATTTAATTTCCACCATGGCTGCAGCTTCTCAGCATTTGGAGACCAAGAGCAACCACCAAGAAGGATAAATGAGGTGAGTACATCCATTTTAGGATCCCAAATTTCTAATCTCACCAATGTTGTCCGTAGCCTTGTTGTGGGTCGAACCCAACAAGTCCAACTGATTCAACAGCCCAAACCATGTGGAATATGTGCCAACAACCACCCAACTGATCTATGTCCTTCCCTTCAAGAAGAGAACCAGCAAGTCAATGCTGTTGGAGGCTTTAATGGGCAAAAAAGGTATGATTCCTATGCAAACACCTATAATCCAGGTTGGAGGGACCATCCAAATTTCAGTTATGCAAGGGCCAATCTATATCCAAGCTATAAGCAATGGAATCCAGCCCAAGCTGCACCTCAAAAGTCCAATACACCTCTTGAAGAGATTGTGAAGTCCTTAGCAAACACCGTGCAAAATCTTGAGCAACAAATGAGTCAAATGGCCACTTCAGTGAGCAAACTTGAATCACAAGGGAAGCTACCCTCCCAAACTGAAATCAATCTAAGGCAGAATGTTAGTGCCATCACATTAAGGAGTGGAAAAGAGCTTCAAGACAGCAGGCCTGAGAAAATGCAAAAACAAGTCATTGAGGAAAATCTGCCAGAAAGTGATCAGGGCAGTCGATCTGCCCAAATCACTGACCCAATCGCTAGGCAGACTGAGCTGCCCAGCAGTGATCTGCCCAAATCGCCAGAGAAGGCAGAATCCAATCTGCCCAAATCAACAGATCAGGCATAATCCAGTCAAAGGCAGAAACAGCAACCAGCAGAGAAATTCAAGGTACCTCCTCCCTTCCCCAAAAGATTTGCAAGATCTCAAAAAGAAAAAGAGGAAAAAGAAATACTTGAGACACTTCGCAAGGTGGAAATCAACATACCTCTACTTGATGCTGTCAAACAAATACCAAGGTATGCTAAATTTCTCAAAGAGCTATGCACCAATAGAAGAAAACTTGCTGAACGTGAAAAGGTAAGTGTGGGGGGAGTGTGTCTCAGCTGTCATTCAAAGGAAGCTTCCAACCAAATGTAAGGATAGAGGAATGTTTGTCATTTCATGCAAAATAGGCAACATAGGGATAAAGAAGGCCATGTGTGACCTTGGGGCTTCAATTAATGTCATGCCTCTTTCCATCTTTAACTTGTTAAATGCAGGTACACTCAAGGCAACCAGCATAGTAATCCAATTGGTCAACCGATCTGTTGTCTACCCCAAAGGAGTCCTAGAAGATGTGTTGGTGCAAGTGGACCAACTAGTCTTCCCAGCTGATTTTTATGTCATTGACATGGAGGAGGATAAGGGCAACATCACCTCTGATATCCTACTTGGGAGACCATTCTTGAGCATAGCCAGAACAAAAATAGATGTGCATGATGGCACATTAACCATGGAGTTTGAAGGGAAAGTTATCAAGTTTAATGTTTATGATGCCATGAAATTCTCCAATGATGTTTCTCCTGTTTATGGTCTTGATGTAATTGATGATTTAAGTCAAGAAATCTTTGATTTTGATCTAGATGACTCACTCAATGCTGATTTATGCAGATCTGAAGAAATGGACAGCAGCAGTAGTAGCACCGAAAAAAAGACAGCATACTGTTTACTGCTGGTTGCGGGTGATCTGCCCAAATCACCAGTACAGGCAAATTCTGATCTGCCCAAATCACCGGTACAGGTAGATTCTAACTTGCCCAAATCGCTGGAACAGACAGACATGATAGAGAGTGATCTGCCTAGATCACCAGACCCAACACCAGATGATCTGCCCAAATCAGTGAGCAGACAGCAGGCAGCAGACCAGACAACAACTACACCAGATCTGAAAACTCTGCCCGGACACCTCAAATATGCCTATTTGGGGGCTGAAAAAACACCACCAGTCATAGTTTTCAATCAGCTAAGCCAACAAGATGGAGAAAGCCTCCCACAAGTATTGAGAAAGCACAAGAAAACCATAGGATGGACCTTGGAGGACATAAAAGGCACCTCAAGACCATTCGGTGGAGGCTCATCTCACCAGAATCAAAGACAGGATGCAGCACATAGAGCACCTGCTGCAACTGCTGGTGGACCACTCCCTACCCACAGACCATGACAAACAGTGATTTGGCCGAGTGATTTGTCCAAATCACTTGACCAAATCACCCACTAGCCAAGAAGTCCCTTTCTCTCTTCTTTTCCTTTATATGTTTTACATTGAGGACAATGTTTGGACTAGGTGTGGGGGTACTGCTAGGTTATTTTTGCATTGATTACATTATCTTTTACTTTCTTTTTGTTTCTTTTTGTATTTTTTTGCCCTATAACACACCAAAATTGTTTTTTCTTTCACACATTTTTCTTTTGCATTTTTTCACTTTCTGCACATACACACAGTATTTTGCTTTAGCCTATTGCTCTACTCAGCATAGATAACAAGGTTAAAAGAGCTTCCTATCTCATGACCCCATTGATTTTCCATCCCTTTGAGCCTAAATTGAATCACTTACAGTGTGCTACCTTCACTTAGGAAGTTCTTTTCTTGAATTGAATCCTTAAATTTGCTGTGGTCAAGGGAAATAAAAATATAAATACATGCAAATAAAAAGTTGGTGTAACTCCCTATGAGCTGATTTGCCCAAACTGTTAAGAAAAGAAAAAGAAAAAGAGAAAAAAAACCAGCACAAAAGCACTAATCATAAAACCTGTTCCTATGGCCAAATAAGCTATGAACAGAGCTAGTAGCCACTTGAACAAGTGACTAACTGAGTAACCGGGGGTGGATATCACCAATATGCACCTTCGCGTAAAAAGGTTAGTGACTTTTTCAGGCAAGAATAAAAAAGTGTTGCTGAATAAAATAAAATAAAATGCTCAAAGAAGGGCAAGTCACTCTTAGAGATTGCATTGAGCTTATACAAAGAGAATAAGCACGATTGAATCAAAAACCTTCCTTTGACCATGCTAGGTAAGGGGAAACAAGGAAAAGAGAAGAACAACCTTGGTGCATGTACTCTACACTGTAATACTTCAATTTAGGAGTCTAGAGAGGCTGATTAAGTGGTACTTAGGCTCAAAAGAAAAAGGGGCTTGATTGACTAAGTTGTTTGTTGCTTGAGGACAAGCAAAAAGTTAGGTGTGGGGGTATTTGATCAAACATAAATTAGCCACATTTTTATTATCTTTATTATTACTTATTTACACATTTTCTAGCTTAATTTATGATTTTTATCTTGTTTTTACAGAAAAGGAAGAAATTAGAAAATTGGAGAAAAAGTGCAGAAAAGGCTGGAAAAGTGATGAGGTCAGAGTGATTTGACCAAATCACTCGCAGAGACTGGCCAAATCACTCGCAGAGACAGAAAAACTGGACTAACTCACAGAAAGCGATTGGGGCAAGTGATTTGCCCAAATCACCCGCCCCAATCACATTGACAGCGGAAATTGACAGCAGAGCGGGAAAAAGGGAAAAATCAGATTTAAAAAGAAAAGAAGCCCAAATCCACCTCAAACACTGCCAGCTCAAATCCAAAAGCCACAAGGATGTCCTTCTACCAAGAGAATTCTATCTACAACAAAATTCAAAAGCAAAAGAGGAATTAAAGACCACAAAAACCAAGTCAAAATAGGGATTCCAAACCCTAATTGAACTTGAACTCTCCAGCTATAAGAAGGCAGCCTCCAAACAAGCAAGAGCATCTTCTTCCACCTTCGGAAATCTGCAGAATTCAGCAGGAAGCCTGCGGCAGTCCTTTCTTCTCTTCCTTTCTTCTTTCTTTTGTGTATTTTGCCCACCATGAGTGGCTAATTTCATTCTTTTCTAGTTGAAGTTGAGGAAATTTAGATTTGTGATGAATAGGGAGATTTAAAACTCCATTGTTAAACTTCTATTTGCTTTCAATATTTATGCAACTTGATCTTTTCTATAATTGTTACTTTGCTTTTAGAATCAATAAGGGCCCATTGCTTTTAAATTGCTTGAGTAATAAATTGTTTGAATAATTTAAGTCCGTAATTGCTTATATTATTTGAATACAAATATAATCAGTTGCATGATCTAGACTTGACCACGCGGTTGGCAAGGATAGAATTGGGTTTCTCTAAGTCTTAATGCAGTCAACAGTTGTTCGATGCTAAATGCTCCAAGGACGTTCCTTGGCAACTTGTTGATTAGTGTTTGATTGGCGAATGTTTCCTAATCGAACTAGAACTAAGGAGGAATTTGGTTGTGAGAAGCGTCTTCCACAACCAAAACTAATTTATTGAAATAAAATAGGAGTCTTAAATAGTCAATGATAAATTCTGAACAAGCTGAGTTAAACTCATATTTCAACTAGAATCTCTTTCCCATTGAAATTCTCATTTATTTAAATTATTGCTTTTTCTTGCTTTCTAGATTCAATTCATCAAAACAAAACCCCCCTTTTTTATTTATTTGTCATTTATTTGCCTTAGTCATTATTAGGAAAATCTTTGGTATCAATTCCCTGTGGTTCGACCCTATTGCCACTATCTGCAAGTTAATTGTTGATTGTTTTAATAGGTTTATTTTTTACGGCTTCGACAACCGCTATCAGTGCCATAAAAGCTGCCCTAGGACACTCCCGAGCCATGTGTCCCTCTTGCCCACACCTGAAGCAGGCTGTCGTACCAACCCGACATACTCCCTTGTGTGGCTTACCACACCTCAAGCATTCTGAACCATATGAACCTGAGCTCGAGCCACCTCCTAAACCCAGACCTGACTTCAAACGGTTCCAGAACTTATTCTTCTTGGACTTTCTGAGGCCTCTATCCCACTTTTTACTGCCTAAAACTGCTGCACTCAAAGAAGAGGGATCTAACTTTCCCCTACCTGGGGTCTTGAAACCCGAAGACTGTGCCACTGATTGCTTAACTGACCCCTCAATGATGGCACTAGCCTCCATCTTTCGTGCTGCATCCACAATGGTGTGGAAGCTCTCCCTCTCTGCTGCAAGGATCAGGAAGGAATACCTAGGGTGGAGCCTCATGGTATACCTCCTAGCTTTCTTCTGATCTGTGTCATATGCCTGACCCACATACTGCAAAAACTCTAGAAACCTGTCGGTATACTCGTCGACACTCATGTCCTCTGTTTGCCTTAGCTGCTCAAACTCCACAACTTTCAGCTCTCTGGAACTGTCAGGAAACGCCCATCCTGCAAACTCATTTGCAAACTCCTCCCAGGATAAGCTCTCCAACCTCGGGTCCACATAGTTTTTGAACCATTCTCTTGCTTTCTTGCATTTCAGCGTGAACCCCGCCATCTGAATGGCTCTACTATCATTTGCCCCCAACTCATCTATTATCATTTTGACCGTTTTGAGGTACTCAAACGGATCATCACCTGTATTGAACTTGGGAGCATCCAGCTTCAGGTAATCTGTCATCTTTACCTTGCTCCCCACATATGAGCTAGGTTTGGGTGTTTAGATTTCAGGGGCTACAGGTTCTGCTAGTGGTGGAGGAGGTGCAGCATTCCCTGGGTTAGTGTTGGCTGGATTTGGGTAGAAGGGTGAGGGTGGATACATAGGGTACTGGGGATATGGTGGGTAAAACGGAGGGTAAGGCATGTAGGAGGGATATGGGTTAAAGCTGGAGTAATCCGATGTACCCCCTATCGAATACCCTAGGCCCTGTGGAAAGGGTTGATACTGGGGTGGGTAACCAAACCCCGAGGCCTGAGCGCCTTCTTGAGACTCTCTCATGCCCTCTTCCGACATACTCATGCCCAAGCTACCATCTTTTCTCTGTTCATCCTCCTCTGATCCCCTCACATCAGCTGACATACCACCCTGAACTGTTCCCCTCCTGCTTACATCAAAAGACCTTCTAGGGTCCCTTGACATTCCCTATCTACTAGATCTACAAGACATTGCCCTTAGCAAAGTAGGGGGACGGGCATCCATGCCCTCATTTTCCGGTGGAGCTCCTGTCAATCTAGTGGATCGACGTAAGCCTCTCATCCTGCTTCTGAAAAACAACATATAGCACATAAACATTAATATCATATGCTTCATGTGGAAACACATGAACCCGCATCACATACAGCATATCATTAATGCACATGCATATAGTCATGGCATTACACATCATCATCAAGACAGGACTCTACATCTTATCCTAGTGGACATGATTTTTCCTATTGTGCTTGCCCTTCCATGACATTTATGAGCCCAACATTCTCTAGGTCCAACCATATGAACCTAAGGCTCTGATACCACTCTGTAACGACCCGAAAACTGGACCGCTACCGGCGCTAGGATCCAGATCGACTTAAGGTCGCTGGGACCCATAGCAAGCCTACTATACATCCTGTACATCTGATAAAATCCCATATATGATCAACATTTCATAAAAACTTTAAACTTTATCAAACACCAAGCTTGATATGTGCATGCACCATAACTTTATACATACAAACCCCATACTAGAGCCTTCATCAAATGCTCTAGTTGGGTCAACATTACATACATCAAGCTTGGTTCAACATATATCATCATTAAAACATTAACATAAGATCATGTACAAAAAGGGATTAACCATACATTAGGGCCAAGCACATTACTAATGCTCATTACATCACTGAACAATGCCTTACATTACAATACATCATTTTACATATCATGTCCACTACTAGACTATTACATAACATAGCCTTTACCCTTGCTGACTTTCTGAGCTATCTCTGGCCCTGCAACCTGGGGCTTAGGGGAAAAGGGTGAGCTATAAGAGCCCAGTGAGCAGAATAATAAAAACGGTTCATTAAGCATATGCCATCATGAAATGCATCACATCATAAACAATTCACATCACGAATGGACTTGTCACCAATAACCCTCTACATAGTCCAATTGTGCCAGGGGTGTAGTGCAGGCCACACCTGGTCTTTCTCTTACATATACATATCATAACATATCCAATCGTGCCGGGGGCGTAATGCAAGCCACGCCCGGACTTTCTCTCACATATTGCCAGGGGCGTAGTGCAGGCCACACCTGGACTTCCACATCATAACATAGCATATCATATCGAGGGCTAGTGGGTCATCCAATATCCATCTACATCAACAGCAAATTATGCAATGCATTATATTCGTGAATTCTAATTCAACAACCTATAAACATGACAATCGTGATGCATGAACCTGCTTAAAAGTGTAATTACTTTTAAAAATAAAAGTAGTTTTGTTCTACTCACCTCTGGCTGACTCTGAAACAGCTAACACTGCTGGCCTTCTCGGTTCCTCGGGTCCGAACCTACACAGGTGGACTCGAATGAGGGACCAAACAAACTCTAACATGACTCTAAACATCTCCCCAAAAACCCCCTAAAATATCATAAAACATGCATAGAAAACATGCAAAGGAAGGCTGAGCAGGGGACTTTCGGCGGTAGGTTCGGCGGCCGAAGGTCCATCCAGAGCCGAAAGTCAAGCACTTTCGGGGGTAGGGTTCGGCGGCCGAACTTCCAGAGCTGAAAGTCACAACCTTCGGGGGCAGGTTCGGCGGCCTAAACTCTCCTTCAGAGCCAAAAGTCCAAACTTTCGGTGGCGAGCTTAGGCGGCCAAAACTGCCGCCACAGGCAGGTTCGGCGGCTGAAACTGGCTTCGACGGCCGAACCTGGGCTCTCCCAAAGGGCAAAACCCGATTCTGCCTTGCATATCCAGCCACCCACAACAACCCAACATGCATTAAAACTATACTAAAACATGCATAAACACTTATTCAAGCATATAGGGGCATAAAACTAACCTATACCCCAACAAACATCACATTTAGCATACATTCAACATTTAACTAATATAAACCCTAACATTTTACACCTAGCCTAAACATGCATCAAAACCCTTAACCCCTTCTTAAAACTTACTTAAAACATCATAAAAGGCGTGGATCGACACTTACCTCTTGAAGATCGAGAGGAGATGCGATCCCAAACTCGAAGATATGGAGGAACGAGCTCCGGGGGTCTTCATGCTTCAAAACTTTGATCTTTAGCTCAAAAACTTCAAAACAAGATGAAAACTTGTCAAAAACTTGAAAGATTTGAAGGAAAACATAAAATCGACCAAACAAAGGCAAAATCTCACCTATGCCCGAAAATAGAGAGAGAAAACTCGCCTATTTTCGAACATGGGGCCTTTTATAGGTGGCTGGCCAAACCACCTTCGGGGGCCAAAGGTGCTTCCGCAAGAGCACCATGTTCGGCAGGCGAGCATGAGGTTCGGCGGTCGAACCTGGACTCTTCCTCCATGGTGTTTTCTTTCAAAAACTCATTTTCTTTCTTCATTAAAACTATAAAAATATGTAAAAATATTTTATAAAAACATATTTTACCCTTCTAGAAGGTTCCGACATCCGAGATTCCAACGGAAAGTAGGAATTCCGATGCTGGGGTCTAGCCGGGTATTACATTCTTCCCCCCTTAAGAACATTCGTCCCCGAATGTTCAACACACAAGCATAGCAATAAGGAAGCACGAAAAAACGTAAAACACTAACCTTAAAAGAGATAGGGGTATTGCTGGAGCATGGACTGCCGTGTCTCCCAGGTACATTCTTATATGTTGTGGTGATTCCAAAGGGCTTTCACCATCGGGATTTCCTTGTTCCTCAGCTTTCTGATCTACGTGTCTATGATCCGCACGGGCTGCTCAACATAGGTGAGATCTCCTAGGATCTCCACATCAGGCTCATTAACAACCTTGCCCGGATCTTACATGAACTTCCGTAACATGGAAACATGGAAAACCGGATGGATTCTCTCCATTGAAGCAGGCAAATCCAGCTTGTACGATACATTCCCAATCTTCTGTAAGATTTCAAAGGGTTCGATGTACTGTGGAGCTAGCTTACCTTTCTTCCCAAAATGAATCACCCCTTTCATAGGAGACACCTTGAGCAACACCATATCTCCCTCCTGAAACTCTACAAGCTTCCTGCGGACATCTGCATAACTTTTCTGCCGACTCACAGTAGTTCTAATCCTTTCTCTGATAATGGGCACTACTCTGCTGGTGATCTCTACTAGCTCAGGCCCTGCTAAGGCCCTTTCTCCAACTTCTTCCTAGCAGACAGGTGACCTGCACTTCCTTCCATACAAAGCTTCATATGGAGCCATCCCTATGCTAGCATGATAGCTGTTATTGTAGGCAAACTCCACCAAAGGTAGGTGCTGCCTCCAAGAACCGCCAAAATCTAGCACACATATTCTGAGCATATCTTCTATGGTCTGGATGGTCCTCTCTGACTGTCCATCAGTCCGTGGATGGAAAACAGTGCTAAAATCTAGCCTGGTACCCATAGCGTTTTGCAGACTTCGCCAAAACCTGGAGGTGAACTGGGGTCCCCTATCTGACACTATTGAAATAGGAGCCCCATGCAGCCTGACAACCTCTTCCACATACACCTGCGCCAGTTTGTCCATAAAATAGCCACTCCTGACAGGGATTGTAACGACCCGGAATCCGGACCGCTACAGGCGCTAGGATCCAGATCAGCTTAAGGCCGCCGGGACCCGTAGCAAGCCAAACATTCATCCTGTAAACCTGTTTAATCCCATACATGATCAACACATACATAAAAATTTTGAACTTTTCTTTTCATTCAATCACCAAACTCAACCTGTGCATGCACTATTCATAAACATAAACATCAACCCCACACTGGAGTCCTCACAATTGCTCCAATAGGGTAACATATCATAACTTAAGTTTGGTTTACATAAACAATGATAAAATATTTCATTAAAAGATCATGTAAGCAAAAAGGGATTAACAACATACTAGGGTCAAGCACAGTTCTAAACCTCAACACTCATCATTACATTACATAGCTGTACTATACATTACATCATTCTCATGTCCACAGCTAACTATTACATTGAACATAATTTTACTCTTGACTTCCTGCTCTATCCCGTACCTGCAAGCCTGGGGAATTAAGGGAGAGGGGGTGAGCTACTAGAGCCCAGTGAGCAGAATAATAAAACATTATATTTAAAGTTCATGCTTTCATGAAATGTATCACATCACAACCAAATCACATTAAGGATGAACTTGTCACCAATAGTCCTCTACATATCCAATAGTGCCAAGGACGTAGAATGGGTCTTCCTGGACTTTCTCTTACATAACATATCATAACATTCCAATATGCCAGGGACGTAGAATGGGTCTTCCTGGACTTCCATACCATATCATCATCATATCATACCATATCATACGAGGACTAATGGATCATTCAACATTCATCCACATCAACAACATAATATGCAATGCAACATATTCGTGAATTTCTAATGCAACAACCTAGAATATCACATGGCATTCGTGATGCATGAGTTATGCCAAAACTTTCATTGAATTAAAACATAAGGGTTTATTCTACTCACCTCTGGTCGATTCTAAAGCTGCTAGCTCACTGCTGGGGTCCTCGGTTCCTCTGGTCCGAACCTACACAGGTGGACTCAAATGAGGGACCAAACACTCAAGAACATGACTCTAAAATACTCCCCAAAAACTCCCTAAAATACCTTAAAACATTCATAGAAATCATGCAAAGGAAGGCTGAACAGGGCACTTTCGGCGGCAGGTTCGGCGGCCGAAAGTCCCTCCAGAGTCGAAAGTCATGCACCTTCGGCGGCACTTTCGGCAGCCGAAGGTTCACTCCAGAGACGAAACTCATGCATGTTCGGCGGCACCTTCGGCGGCCGAAACACCCTTCCAGAGCCGAAAGTCCACTTTCGGGGGCAGGGTTCGGCAGCCCAAGGCTTGCCTCCACAGGCAGGTTCGGCGCCCGAAAGTCCCTTCGGCTGCCGAACCTGAGTTCTTCCAAAGGGCAGAACTCAGCCTCCTCTAAGCACAAAAGCCTCCCAAACCATTCAATCATGCATTTACCTATTCTACAACATACAAACTCAAGCCAACAAGCACATAGGGGTCTCAAACTAACTTAAACCCCAACCAAAACACATCCAACATACATATACAACTCACATTGCTCATAAACACAACATAAGCCAAAAACTTACTAAAAACCTAAACATGCATTTCTACCCCAAAAAAACTTCATGAAACTTAACCAAAACATGAAAAGAAGTATGGATCTACTTTTACCTCTTGAAGATCGAGAGGGAAGACGATCCAACTCGGAGATGGGAGAGATCTAGCTCTTTGAACCTCCAAGCTCCAAAACTTCACTCTTTTTGTTCAAATATCTTCAAACCAAGATAAAACTTGTTAAAACATGAAAGATTGGAGGAAAAACATCAAAAACGACCATGGGAGAGCATGGACTCACCGTTGGCCGAAAATGGGGAGAAAACTCGCCCGTTTCGGCCATGGAGCCCTTACATAGGGCTGGCCAGACCACCTTTCGGTAGCCTAAAGTGCCTCCAAAACTCATGCAAGTTCGGCGGCCGAACATGAGGTTCGGCGGCCGAACCTTTGCCTCTTTCGGAAGCCTGACTTTCCCCCCTAAACCATCCAATGTTCGGCGGCCGAACTCCAGGTTCGGCAGCCGAACCTGGAAATGCCTCCATAGTCTTTTTCATTCAAAACTCAATTTCTTTCTTACTTAAAATCATAAAATACATTAAAACATTTCATAAAAACATGATTTTACCCTTCTAGAGGTTTCCGACATCCGAGATTCCACCGGACAATAGGAATTCTGATACCGGAGTCTAGCCGGGTATTACATTCTTCCCCCCTTAAGAACATTCGTCCCTGAATGTTCACCAAACAAACACATGCAAAGCATAAAACAGGAACATTCATTCAAAGCACAAAAAAAACTCACCTTAGAAGAGATGAGGATATTGCTGGAGCATGGACTCCCTTGTCTCCCAGGTACACTCTTCGATGTTGTGGTGATTCCAAAAGACTTTCACCATCGGGATTTCCTTGTTCCTTAGCTTTCTAATCTGGGTGTCTAAGATCCGCACTGGCTGCTCAACATAGGTGAGATCTTCTTGGATCTCCACATCAGGTTCACTAAGAACCTTGCCCGGATCTGACACGAACTTTCTTAACATGGAAACATGGAAACATGGAAAACCGGATGGATTCTCTCCATTGTAGCAGGTAAGTCCAACTTGTACGATACATTCCCAATCTTCTGCAAGATTTCAAAGGGTCCAATGTACCGTGGAGCTAGCTTACCTTTCTTTCCGAACCGAATCACCCCTTTCATCGGAGACACCTTGTGCAATACCAAATCCCCCTCCTGAAACTCTACTTGCCTTCTGCGGATATCTACATAACTCTTCTGCCTGCTTGCAGCAGTCTTGATCCTTTCTCTGATTATGGGCACCACTTTGCTGGTGATCTCTACAAGCTCAGGCCCTGCCAAGGTCCTTTCTCCAACTTCTTCCCAGCAAACAGGCGACCTTCACTTCCTTCTATACAAAGCTTCATATGGAGCCATCCCTATGCTAGCATGATGACTGTTATTGTAAGCAAACTCCACCAAAGGTAGATGCTGCCTCCAAGAACCGGCAAAATCTAGCACACACATTCTGAGCATATCTTCTATAGTCTGGATGGTCCTCTCTGACTGTCCATCAGTCTGTGGATGGAAAGCAGTGCTGAAATCCAACCTGGTACCCATAGCATTTTGCAGACTCCGCCAAAACCTGGAGGTGAATTGGGGTCCTCTATCAGACTGTAACAGCCCGAAAACCGGTACCCCTCTGTAACGGTCCGAACCATCACTGGCACTCGGATCCAGATCGGCTTAAGGCCGCCGGGACCCGTAGCAAGCCGACTATACTCTCTGTGTACCTGATAAATCCCATACATGATCAAAAATACTCAACAATCCTGTAAAACTCTCCAGGCTTAACTACTGCTACTCAGATATGCCAATCTGACATGGCCCTAGGGCCTATACCAGTGACTACTATCTGCTGTGGGTTCAGGGATTGAAACCCTTTTACTCTGTAACACAATCCACTGGTATCTCATCACAGCCATACATTAAGCCTGATACACACATTTCTCATCAAGAAACGTAAAACAGGATTCATGTACAAGGGATGATTATCATACTAAAGCAAAGACACTAGGGTAAAGCACAATTCTATCCATGATCTGATCATATCTATACATGACATTACACCTAATCCATTAAGTACATCATGTCCATTATTCTATTACAAACATACATTCATGCATCTCTTTCCTCTTTACTCTTGCTGACTTTGACTTCTGACTGCCCATAGCTACCTCAGAACCTGCAAAACTGGGGTGAAGGGAAAGGGATGAGCTTCTAAAACCCAGTGAGTAGACAGTAAAAACATATACTAAACATGTTTACATGAACTGCATCACAAGTAATCACATACCGGACGGACTGAATCAAAAATCCCTCTGTGCCCGGCCCGCGAAGGAGCTCCTCAGGACTTTATTATACAATCAATAGTACGAAAGTACTCTGTGCCCGGCCCTCTCGGGGCTTCTCAGGACTTTACTGTGCCTGGCCCGCTATGGGGCTCCTCAGGACTTTACTATGAGGGCTAATGAAACCAACTCTGTGCCCGTCCGCAAGTACAAGAAATAATGCAATGCATATATTAGTGACTTCTAATGCAACCAACCTATTGCATAATCATGGTGCATGAAACATGCGAAAAACATTTGTTTTCTCAATATACAAGATTAAGTTTAGTTCTACTTACCTCTGCTCCTCTAGCAGCTACTGAACTGACTCTGCAACAACTAACACTGACGACCTCCTCGATCTATCGGGTCCAATCCTACACAAGTGGACTCGAATGAGGTGTCAAACTAGCTCAATAATACCTCTATCGAACTCCCCATAAACCCCTTAAAACATTCTAGATCAATCACATAAAACATGCAAAAGAAGGCTGGACAGAACACTTTCGGCGGCAGGTTCAGCGGCCGAATGTCCTCTCCAGAGCCAAAACTCAAACACCTTCGGCGGCCGAATCTCTATTTTCGGCTGCTGAACCCTTTCGGGGGCAAGGTTCGGGGGCTCAAAGACACTCCAGAGACGAAAGTCTCTAACCTTCGGCGGCACCTTCAGCGGCCGAATCCCCCTTCCAGAGCCGAACCTCAAAACTCTCGGGGGTGAGCTGTGGCAGCCAAAGCCACCTCTCAAGGGGTTTGGCGGCCGAATGTACCTTCGGCTGCCGAACCTGAGTTCATCCAGAACTCATCCTCGCCAGCAACCAAGCTCCTCAATCCTCTCAAACTCTCAACACATGCCTAACCCAACTTCTTAACTTACATATACTCAAGTATATGCACAAAGGGGTCCAACAATTCTAAAATGTGTTTAAGTATTTTACAGGTTTTGAATGAGATAGGATCAGTTTTGAAGAGAAAAGACTATGGGGACAATTGCCAAGTTCGGCCGCCGAAGGTAATGTTCGGCCGCTGAAAGTGTTTTAGATTCGGCTTCCGAAACTCCACGTTCGGCCTAAGCCGCTCTGCCTGCAAAAGTCTGCTGGGACTGAGCCATCCAAGGCGCAGTAGGACACTCACGAACCATGTGCCCCTCCTGCCCACACCTTAAACATGCTGTTGTCCCTGCAAGACAGACTCCCTTATGCAGCCTTCCACACCTCAAACATTTTGATCTGCCTATACCAGAACTCGAACCAGCAACACTAGCCAAACGAGGTGTGACCCTATTCCAGAACTCCTTTTTCCTTGACCCTTTAAGGCCTCTAACTTTTTTCTTACTGGTTCTCCCCCTTACCTCTTGATAGCAAGAAGCTGAACGATCTGAACTCAGAACTCAAGAGCAACTCCCCTTCAAAATTGTCAAACCACCAAACCTTAGCTTTTGAACTCAAAACCTTCAAACCCACATAAAAACACTCAAACCTTTGCATGATTGGATAAAAACCATGACAATGACTCATGGAGAACGTGGCCTCACCTCAGTCTATGATCTGGAGGCAACACTTGTCCATTTCACCTACTGGAGGCGCTGATATAGAAGGCTGACCGACTCACCTTCGGTAACCAAACCTGCATGCAAAACCATGCAATGTTCGGGGGCCGAACGTGGAGTTTCGGAAGCCG
This sequence comes from Manihot esculenta, assembly GCF_001659605.2. NCBI lineage: Eukaryota > Viridiplantae > Streptophyta > Magnoliopsida > Malpighiales > Euphorbiaceae > Manihot > Manihot esculenta. The sequence goes on along the minus strand of NC_035178.2, from coordinate 20,268,500 downwards.
AATCTAAAACACTTTCGGCAGCCGAACATTACCTTCGGCGGCCGAACCTGGCAATTGTCCCCATAGTCTTTTCTCTTCAAAACTGATCCTATCTCATTCAAAACCTGTAAAATACTTAAACACATTTTAGAAAACTTTCTCTTACCCTTCTAGAGACCTCTGACATCCTTGAATTCCACCGGATGGTAGGAATTCCGATGCCTGATCTAGTCGGGTATTACACAGACACTATTGAAACAGGAACCCCATGCAACCTGACAACCTCATCGACATATACATGCGCCAACTTGTCTACAGAATAGCCACTCCTGACAGGGATGAAGTGAGCAGATTTGGTCAGTCTGTCCACAATCACCCATATGGAGTCTAACCTGTTGGACGATGCCGGTAACCCCACCACGAAGTCAATAGCTATATTCTCCCATTTCCACTCTGGAATAGGTAGTGGGTTAAGCATTCCAGCCGGCTTCTGATGTTCCAGCTTCACCCTCTGACATATTTCGCAGGCTGACACAAACTGTGCCACTTCTCTTTTCATAGCTGGCCACAAATAAACTCTCTTCAGATCTTGATACATTTTGGTAGCTCCAGGGTGAATACTGTATCTGGCATTATGAGCTTCCCTCATAATGTCTCCCTTTAGCCCTACGTCATCTGGTACACACAATCTGCTCCCATAGCGGAGAATCCCCTGGCTGTCAAATCTGAACTCTTCGTTCTTGCCTGACTGAACAGTCCTGGCAATCTTTACTAACTCTGGGTCCTCATACTGTTTCTGAGCCACCTGCTCCAGAAACACGGGTGCCACTCTCATCTAGGCTATCAAAGCACCTGTACCAGACAACTCCAACTGTAGACCTTCATTAATGACCTCGAATTACTGCCTCAACACTGGTCTTCTCTCTGCTGAAATATGGGACAAACTGCTAAGTGATTTCCGGCTTAGGGCGTCTGCCACAACATTCGCCTTACCTGGATGGTACTGGATCTTGCAATCATAGTCACTAAGCAGTTCCACCCCTCTCCTTTGCCTCAGATTCAACTCTCTCTGACTCAAGATGTACTGCAGGCTCTTATGATCTGTGAAGATCTCACATTTTACCCCATAAAGGTAGTGCCTCCACATCTTGAGTGCAAAGATTACAGCTGCCATCTCTAGGTCATGTGTAGGGTAATTCAACTCGTGCTTCTTCAGCTGCCTAGAAGCATAAGCAATCACCCTTTCATTCTGCATCAGCACACAATCCAGTCCCACACGGGACGCATCACAGAAAATCGTGAAGTCTTCATTACTAGTTGGCAGAGCTAACACCGGTGCCGACGTCAACCTCTTCTTTAGCTCTTCAAAGCTCTCTTCACACTGGTCAGTCCACACAAACCTCTGATTCTTGTTAGTCAGTCTGGTCATAGGAGCTGCAATCTTAGAGAAGTCCTGAACAAACCTCCTGTAGTAACCTGCCAAACCCAAGAAGCTCTTGATGTCTGTCACTGTAGTGGGTCTAGGCCAATTAGCTACAGCTTCCACTTTCTTGGGGTCTACCTCGATTCCATTTTCCTACACAACATGCCCCAAGAATGAAATGCTCCTCAGCCAGAACTCACACTTGGAGAACTTGGCATACAAGCCGTGTTCCTTCAAGGTCTGCAAGACTATCCTCAGATGATGGGCATGCTCCTCTGCACTCCTGGAATACACTAAGATATCATCTATGAAGACAATAACGAAGTGATCCAGGTGATCAAGCATAATTTAGCCACATTTTTTATATCTTTATTATTGTTTGTTTACACATTTTTTAGCTTAACTTATGGCTTTTACCTTGTTTTTACAGAAAAGGAAGAAATTGGAAAAATGGAGAAAAAGTGCAGAAAATGACAGAAAAAAGTGATTGGGTCAGTGACTTGCCCAAATGACTGCCCTGATCAAGCTTGAGCAGAAACCTGAACTACCTCACAGGAGACTGATTGGGTCAATGACTTGGCCAGATCACCCGCAGAAACAGAAGCCCGGAGCCAAACACGCAGAGAAGTGATTGGGCCAGTAACTTGCCCATATCACTCGCAGAAACTGGCCAAATCACTCGCAGAGACAAACTGGATAGACTCACAGAAAGCTATCGGGGCGGATAGGCCAAGCGATCTGCCCAAATCACTGCCCCTATCACTTTGACAGCAGAAAATACAGCAGAAGCGGGAAAAGTGCAGAAAGTCAGATTTTAATTTGGAGAAGTCCAAATCCATCACAAACACCACCAGATCAGTCCCAAGAGCCACGCCCTTCACTTAGAGAGTTCCATTCTCAATCAAACACAAAATCCAAGGAGGAATCAAAGACTACAAAGAAGACCAAATCAACTTGGGATTTGAAAACCCTAATCAAATTGGAATTGGGAAAAACTCCAGCTATAAAAGAGCAACCTCCAAACCAGCAAGGGGCATCTTCTGATCAGCTACTCAGCATCTTCTCCCCTCGTCAGAAACCCTGCAGCTTCTTTCCTTTTCCTTTCTTTTCATCTTTTTTTTATTTAGTCCACCATGAGTGGCTAAATTCCTTCTTTTCTAGTTGAACTTGAGGAAATTCAGTTTTGTGATGAATTGGGAGATTTAAAACTCCATTGTTAAATTCTTATTTACTTTCAATATTTATGCAATTTGAGCTTTCCATAATTATTACTTTGCTTTTAGAATCAATAAGGGCCCATTGCTTTTAAATTGCTTAAGTAATATTGTTTGAATGATTTAGGTCCGTAATTGCTTGGGTTGTTCAAATACACATTTAATCAAATTGCATAATCTAAACTTGACCACGCGGTTGGCAAGGATAGAATTGGGTTTCTCTAAGTCTTAATGCAGTCAGCAGTTGTTCGATGCTACAATGCCCCAAGGACGTTCCTTGGCAATTTGTTGATTAGTGTTTGATTAGCGAACGTTTCCTAATCAAACTAGAATTAAGGAGGAATTTGGTTGTGAGAAGCGTCTTCCATAACCAAAACCAATTTATTGAAATAAAATAGGAGTCCTAAATAATCAATGATCAATTCTGAACAAACTGAATAGATTCATACTTCAACTAGAATCCTTTTCCCATTAAAATTCTCATCTCTTTAAATTATTGCTTTCTTTTACTATTTAGTTTTAATTCATCAAATCAAACCCCCCTCGTTTATTTACTTGTTATTTACTTGACCTAGTCATTATTAGGTAAATCATTGGTGTCAATTCTCTGTGGTTCGACCCTATTGCCACTATCTACAAGTTTATTGTTGATTGTTTAATAGGTTTATTTTTGACGGCTTCGACAACCGCTATCACCAGGTACTGGCTAAACACTCTGTTCATGAGATCCATGAATGCTGCAGGGGCATTGGTCAACCAGAACGGCATTACAAGGAACTCAAAGTGCCCATATCTGGTCCTGAATGCTGTCTTCGGTACATCCTCTTCTCTTATCCTCAGCTGATGGTACCCAGATCTCAGATCTATTTTGGAGAAACAACCTGCTCCTGCTAGCTGGTCGAATAGATCGTCGATCCTCGGCAACGGGTACTTATTCTTGGTAGTGACTTTGTTCAACTGCCTGTAGTCGATAGAAAGTCTAAGGGATCCATCTTTCTTTTTCACGAACAGCACTGGAGCACCCCAAGGTGAGGTACTCGGTCGGATGAAGCCCTTATCTACCAACTCTTGCAATTGTTCCTTAAGCTCCTTCAATTCTGCTGGTGCCATCCTGTAGGGAGGGATAGAGATCGATCTGGTTCCAGGCATCAATTCAATTTCGAACTCTATCTCCCTAGCAGGTGGTAAACCTCGCAACTCGCCTGGGAAAACATCTAAAAATTCACTGACCACGGGCACTGAGGCGGGCTCTCTGACATGACTATCCAGCTCTCTCACATGAGCTAGAAAACCTTGACAACCCCTCCTGAGCAGCCTATGAGCCTGTAGGGCTGATATCAAACCTCTAGGTGTACCCCTCCTGTCTCCTCTGAAGACAACCTCTGACCCATCTTGACATCTGAACCTGACTACCTTGCCTCTGCAGTCCAAGGTAGCACCATGGGTAGATAGCCAATCCATCCCTAGAATGACGTCAAAATCTGTCAAATCTAGAACCACAAGGTCGGCAGAAAGGCATCTTCCCTCAACAAAAACTGGACTACACTGGCAGACTGACTCTGCCACTGACGGGTCACACTTGGGTCCACTCCATAGGGGACACTTTAACCCAGAGACCATCAAACCCAACCTCTCGACGGCTCTCGGAGCAATAAATGAATGCGATGCACCAGGGTCCATTAAGGCATAAACATCAGAACAACCAATGATGAGATTACCTGACACCACTGTGTTTGATGCATTTGCCTCCTGCTGAGTCATCGTGAAGATCCGTGCTGGAGCTGATGGACCTTCATCCCTGAAACCCGCGGAAGAAGAGGCTGCCCCTCTCCCTCTGCCTTTGCCACTAGCCTGAGTCGCGGCTGGAGCTACTGGTTGAGCCACACTACCCGAAGCTGTCTGCTAAGACTGAGCCACAAAAGCTGCTCTAGGACACTCCCGTGCCATGTGTCCCTCCTGCCCACATCTGAAGCAGGCTGTCGTCCCAAACTGACATACTCCCTTGTGCGGCTTCCCACACTTCATGCATACTGCATTATCTGCACCTGAGCTCGAGCCACTTCCTAATCCCAGACTTGACTTGATCTTATTCCAGAACTTATTCTTCTTTGACTTCTTGGTGGTATTGCTCCACCTCTTACTGCCTGAACTCAAAGAAGAAGGGTCTAATCTTCCCCCACCTGGGGTCTTTGAACCAGAAGGCTGTGCTATTGACTGCTTAACTTTCCCTTCGATGATTGCACTAGCCTCCATCCTCCGAGCCATATCCACTATGGCATGGAAACTCTCTCTCTCTGCTGACTGGATCAAGGAGGAATACCTAGAATGGAGCCTCATGATATACCTCCTTGACTTCTTCTGATCTGTGTCCAGATTTTGCCCAGCAAACGACAACAGCTCCAAAAACCTGTCTGTATACTCATCCACGCTCATCTCATCCGTCTGCCTCAACTGCTCAAATTCAATCATCTTCAACTCCCTTGAACTGTCAGGGAAAGCCCATCCTACAAACTCGTTTGCAAACTCCTCCCATGAAAGACCATCCACCCTCGGGCTCACATAACTTTTAAACCACTCTCGGGCCTTCTTGCACTTCAGTGTGAACCCAGCCATCTGAATGGCTCTACTGTCATCAGCTCCTATCTCATCTGTAATCATCTTGACCCTCCCAAGGTACTCAAACGGGTCATCACCTGTTTCAAACTGGGGAGCACCCAGCTTCATGTAATCGGTCATCTTGACCTTGCTCCCTCCAGATGAGCTAGGTTTAGGCATTTGGGTTTGTGGGACAGTAGGTTCTGCTGGTGGTGGAGGAGGTGCAACATTCCCCAGAGTAGGGTTTGTTGTACCTGGGTAGAAAGATGGGAGTGGGTACTGTGGGTACTGTGGGTATGGTGGGTAGAAAGGTGGGTATGGCATATGAGAGTGGTAAGGGCTAAAGCTGGGGTAATCCGATGTACCTCCCATCGAATACCCGGGATTCTGAGAAAAGGGTGGGTACTGGGATGGCTGAACAAATCCCGAGGCCTGAGTGCCTCCTTGGGACTCTCCCATACCCTCTTCCGACATACTCACTCCAAGACTGCCATCCCTCCTCTGATCCACATCCATATCATCCCCCACATCCTCTAACATTCCACCTTGCACTGTTCCCCTTATGCTCACATCAAAAGACCTTCTAGGGTCCCTTGATGCTCTTTCCCTACTAGACCTGCAGGACATTGCCCTAGGCAATGCTTGAGAACGGGCATTCGTGCCCTCGTCCTGGAGTGGCACTCCAGTCAATCGTGCAGATCGACGAGTTCCTCTCATCTTGCTTACTGAAAACAACACCCAACACATAAACATGAGCATCAAATGGTTCATGTGCAAACACATGAACCCGCATCACATACATCACATACCTAGCATATCATTAATGCACATGCATAAAATCATGGCATTTCACATCATCATTCAAGACAGGACTCTACATCTTATCCTAGTGGACATGATTTTCCTATTGTGCTTGACCTTCTAGAACATCTATGAGCCCAACATTCTCTATAGGTCCGATCATATGAACCTAGGGCTCTGATACCAATCTGTAACGACCCGGAATCCAGACCGCTACAGGCGCTAGGATCCAGATCAGCTTAAGGCCGCTGGGACCCGTAGCAAGCCAAACATTCATCCTGTAAACCTGTTTAATCCCATACATGATCAACACATACATAAAAATTTTGAACTTTTCTTTTCATTCAATCACCAAACTCAACCTGTGCATGCACTATTCATAAACATAAACATCAACCCCACACTGGAGTCCTCACAATTGCTCCAATGGGGTAACATATCATAACTTAAGTTTGGTTTACATAAACAATGATAAAATATTTCATTAAAAGATCATGCAACCAAAAAGGGATTAACAACATACTAGGGTCAAGCACAGTTCTAAACCTCAACACTCATCATTACATTACATAGCTGTACTATACATTACATCATTCTCATGTCCACAGCTAACTATTACATAGAACATAATTTTACTCTTGACTTCCTGCTCTATCCCGTACCTGCAAGCCTGGGGGATTAAGGGAGAAGGGGTGAGCTACTAGAGCCCAGTGAGCAGATTAATAAAACATTATATTTAAAGTTCATGCTTTCATGAAATGCATCACATCACAACCAAACCACATTAAGGATGAACTTGTCACCAATAGTCCTCTACATATCCAATAGTGCCAGGGACATAGAATGGGTCTTCCTAGACTTCCTCTTACATAACATATCATAACATTCCAATATGCCAGGGACGTAGAATGGGTCTTCCTGGACTTTCTCTTACATAGTGCCAGGGACGTAGAATGGGTCTTCCTAGACTTTCATACCATATCATCATCATATCATACCATATCATACGAGGACTAATGGATCATTCAACATTCATCCACATCAACAACATAATATGCAATGCAACATATTCGTGAATTTCTAATGCAACAACCTAGAATATCACATGGCATTCGTGATGCATGAGTTATGCCAAAACTTTCATTGAATTAAAACATAAGGGTTTATTCTACTCACCTCTAGCCGATTCTAAAGCTGCTAGCTCACTGCTGGGGTCCTCGGTTCCTCGGGTCCGAACCTACACAGGTGGACTCAAATGAGGGACCAAACACTCAAGAACATGACTCTAAAATACTCCCCAAAAACCCCCTAAAACACCTTAAAACATTCATAGAAATCATGCAAAGGAAGGCTGCACAGGGCACTTTCAGCGGCAGGTTCGGCGGCCGAAAGTCCCTCCAGAGCTGAAAGTCATGCACCTTCGGTGGCACTTTCGGCGACCGAAGGTTCACTCCAGAGACGAAACTCATGCATGTTCGGCGGCACCTTCGGCGGCCGAAACTCCCTTCCAGAGCTGAAAGTCCACTTTCGGGGGCAGGGTTCGGCAGCCCAAGGCTTGCCTCCACAGGCAGGTTCAGCGCCCGAAAGTCCCTTCGGCTGCCGAACCTGAGTTCTTCCAAAGGGCAGAACTCAGCCTCCTCTAAGCACAAAAGCCTCCCAAACCATTCAATCATGCATTTACCTATTCTACAACATGCAAACTCAAGCCAACAAGCACATAGGGGTCTCAAACTAACTTAAACCCCAACCAAAACACATCCAACATACATATACAACTCATATTGCTCATAAACACAACATAAGCCAAAAACTAACTAAAAACCTAAACATGCATTTCTACCCCAAAAAAACTTCATGAAACTTAACCAAAACATGAAAAGAAGTATGGATCTACTCTTACCTCTTGAGGATCGAGAGGGAAGACGATCCAACTCGGAGATGGGAGAGATCTAGCTCTTTGAACCTCCAAGCTCCAAAACTTCACTCTTTTTGTTCAAATATCTTCAAACCAAGATAAAACTTGTTAAAACATGAAAGATTGGAGGAAAAACATCAAAAACGACCATGGGAGAGCATGGACTCACCGTTGGCCAAAAATGGGGAGAAAACTCGCCCGTTTCGGCCATGAAGCCCTTATATAGGGCTGGCCAGACCACCTTTCGGCAGCCTAAAGTGCCTCCAAAACTCATGCAAGCTCGGCGGCCGAACATGAGGTTCGGCGGCCGAACCTTTGCATCTTTTGGAAGCCTAACTTGCCCCCCTAAACCATCCAATGTTCGGCGGCCAAACTCCAGGTTCGGCCGCCGAACCTGGAAATGCCTCCATAGTCGTTTTCATTCAAAACTCAATTTCTTTCTTACTTAAAATCATAAAATACATTAAAACATTTTATAAAAACATGATTTTACCCTTCTAGAGGTTTCTGACATCCGAGATTCCACCGGACGGTAGGAATTCCGATACCGGAGTCTAGCCGGGTATTACAGGGATGAAGTGAGTATATTTGGTCAGTCTGTCCACAACCACCCATATGGAGTCCAACCTGTTGGACGTTGCCAGTAACCCCACCACAAAATCCATAGCTATATTCTCCTATTTCCACTCTGGAATCGGCAGTGGGTTAAGCATTCCAGCCGGCTTCTGATGTTCCAGCTTCACCCTCTGACATACTTCGCAGGCGGACACGAACTGTGCCACTTCTCTTTTCTTAGCTGGCCACCAATAGACTCTTTTCAGATCCTGGTACATTTTGGTGGCTCCAGGGTGAACAATGTATCTAGCATTATGAGCTTCCCTCATAATGTCTCCCTTCAAACTCATGTCATCTGGTACACATAACCTGTTCCCATAGCGGAGGATCCCTTTGCTGTCAAATATGAACTCTTCATTCTTGCTTGTCTGGACTGCTCTTGCTATCTTCACTAACTCGGGGTCCTCATGCTGTTTCTGAGCCACCTGCTCCAGAAACACGGGCGTCACTCTCATCTGGGCTATCAAAGCATCTGTACGAGACAACTCCAACTGGAGCCCTTCATTAATGAGCTTATAGAATTCCCTCACCACAGGTCTTCTCTCTGCTGTAATATGGGATAGACTGCCAAGTGATTTCTGGCTTAAGGCATCTGCCACAACATTTGCCTTTCCCGGATGCTACTGGATTTTGCAATCATAGTCACTAAGCAGTTTTACCCATCTCCTCTGCCTCAGCTTCAACTCTTTCTAACTCAAGATGTACTGCAAGCTCTTATGATCTGTGAAGATCTCACATTTAACCCCATAAAGGTAATGCCTCCACATCTTGAGTGCGAAGATCACAACTGCCATCTCTAGATCGTGTGTAGGATAATTCAACTCATGCTTATTCAGCTGCCTAGAAGCATAAGCAATTACCCTCTCATTTTGCATCAACACACAACCTAGTCCCACACGGGACGCATCACAAAACACTGTGAAGTCTTCATTACTGGTAGGCAGAGCTAACACCAGTGCTGACGTCAACCTTTTTTTCAGCTCTTCAAAGCTTTCCTCACACTGCTCAGACCACACAAACCTCTGGTTTTTCTTGGTCAATCTGGTCATGGGAGCGGCAATTTTGGAGAAGTCCTGAACGAACCTCCTGTAGTAACCTGCCAAACCCAAAAAGCTCTTAATCTCTATAATTGTAGTGGGTCTAGGTCAGTTAGCTATAGCTTCCACCTTCTTAGGGTCCACTTCAATCCCCTTTTCTAACATAACATGTCTCAAGAAGGAAATGCTCCTCAACCAGAATTCACACTTGGAGAACTTGGCATACAAGCCATGCTCCCTCAGGGTCTGCAAAACCATCCTCAGATGATGGGCATGCTCCTCTGCGTTTCTGGAGTACACTAAAATATCGTCAATGAAAACGATAACAAAGTGATCCAGATACTGGCTAAAAACTCTGTTCATGAGATCCATGAATGCTGCAAGGGTATTGGTTAGCCCAAACAGCATTACTAGGAACTCATAATGCCCATATCTGGTCCTGAACGCCGTCTTCAGCACACCTTCTTCTCTGATTCTCAACTGGTGGTACCCAGATCTCAGATCTATCTTGGAAAAACAACCTGCTCCTGCTAGCTGGTCAAATAGATCGTCGATCCTAGGTAACGGATACTTATTCTTGGTAGTGACTTTATTCAACTGCCTGTAGTCGATACAAAGTCTCAAGGATCCATCCTTCTTCTTTAAAAATAGCACTGGAGCACCCCAAGGTGAGGTACTCGGTCGGATGAAACCCTTCTCTACCAACTCTTGCAACTGCTCCTTTAGCTCCTTCAACTCTGCTGGTGCCATCCTGTAGGGAGGGATAGAGACTGGTCTGGTTCCAGGCATCACTTCTATTTCAAACTCTATCTCCCTAGCAGGTGGTAGTCCTAGAAGCTCGTCTGGGAAGACGTCTAAAAACTCTCTAACTACGGGCACTGAGGCGGGCTCCCTGATCTGACTATCCAGCTCTCTCACATGAGCTAGAAACCCCTGACAACCCCTCCTGAGCAACCTACGAGCTTGCAGGGCTGATATCAGACCTCTAGGCATACCCCTCTTATCTCCCCTGAAGACAACCTCTGACCCACCCTGATCTCTGAACCTGACTACCTTGTCTCTGCAGTCCAAGGTAGCTCCATGAGCAGATAGCCAGTCCATCCCTAGAATGACATCAAAATCCGTCAAATCTAGAACCACAAGGTCGGCTGGAAGGCATCTACCCTCAACAAAAACTGGACTGAACCGGTAGACTGACTCTGCCATTGATGGGTCACTCTTGGGTCCACTGACCCAGAGGGGACACTCTAGCCCGGAGACTATCAAACCCAACCTCTCTACGGCTCTCGGAGCAACAAAAGAATGAGATGCACCAAGGTCCATTAAAGCATACACATCGGAACAACCAATGATGAAATTACCTGACACCACGGTGTTTGATGTGTTTACCTCCTGCTGTGTCATAGTGAAGATCCGAGCTGGAGCTGATGGACCTTCACCCCGGGAACCTGCTGAAGAAGAGGCTGCCCCTCTCCCTCTGCCTCTGCCACTGCCCTGAGTCATGTCTGGAGCTACTAGCTGAGCCACACTACCCGAAGCCGTCTGCTGGGACGATGCCATAAAAGCTGCCCTAGGACACTCCCGAGCCATGTGTCCCTCCTGCCCACACCTGAAGCAGGCTGTCGTCCCAACCTGACATACTCCCTTGTGTGGCTTACCACACCTCAAGCATTCTGAACCATCTGAACCTGAGCTCGAGCCACCTCCTAAACCCAGACCTGACTTCAAATGGTTCCGGAACTTATTCTTCTTGGACTTTCTGAGGCCTCTATCCCACTTTTTACTGCCTGAAGCTGCTGCACTCAGAGAAGAGGGATCTAACTTTTCCCTACCTGGGGTCTTGGAACCCGAAGACTGTGCCACTGATTGCTTAACTGACCCCTCAATGATGGCACTAGCCTCCATCTTCCGTGCTGCATCCACAATGGTGTGGAAGCTCTCCCTCTCTACTGCAAGGATCAGGAAGGAATACCTAGGGTGGAGCCTCATGGTATACCTCCTAGCTTTCTTCTGATCCGTGTCATATGCCTGACCCACATATTGCAACAACTCTAGAAACCTGTCGGTATACTCGTCGACACTCATGTCCTCTGTTTGCCTTAACTGCTCAAACTCCACAACTTTTAGCTCTCTGGAATTGTCTAGAAACCCATCCTACAAACTCATTTGCAAACTCCTCCCAGGATAAGCTCTCCAACCTCGGGTCCACATAGTTTTTGAACCATTCTCTTGCTTTCTTGCATTTCAGCGTGAACCCCGCCATCTGAATGGCTCTACTATCATTTGCCCCCAACTCATCTGTTATAATTTTGACCGTTTTGAGGTACTCAAACGGATCATCACCTGTCTTGAACTTGGAAGCATCCAACTTCAGGTAATCTGTCATCTTTACCTTGCTCCCCACAGATGAGCTAGGTTTGGGTGTTTGGATTTCAGGGGCTACAAATTCTGCTGGTGGTGGAGGAGGTGCAGTATTCCCTCGGTTAGGGTTGGCTGGATTTAGGTAGAAGGGTGAGGGTGGATACATAGGGTACTGGGGATATGGTGGGTAAAAAGGAGGGTAAGGCATGTAGGAGGGATATGAGTTAAAGCTGGAGTAATCCGATGTACCCCCTATCGGATACCCTAGGCCCTGTGGAAAGGGTTGATACTGGGGTGGGTAACCAAACCCCGAGGCCTGAGTGCCTCCTTGAGACTCTCCCATGCCCTCTTCCGACATACTCATGCCCAAGCTACCATCTCTTCTCTGTTCATCCTCCTCTAATCCCCTCACATCAGCTGACATACCACCCTGAATTGTTCCCCTCCTGCTTACATCAAAAGACCTTTTAGGGTCCCTTGACGTTCCCTCTCTACTAGATCTACAAGACATTGCTGTTGGCAAAGTAGGGGGACGGGCATCCATGCCCTCATTTTCCGGTGGAGCTCCTGTCAATCTAGCAGATCGACGTGAGCCTCTCATCCTGCTTCTGAAAAACAACATATAGCACATAAACATTAATATCATATGCTTCATGTGGAAACACATAAACCCGCATCACATACAGCATATCATTAATGCACATGCATATAGTCATGGCATTACACATCATCATCAAGACAAGACTCTACATCCTATCCTAATGGACATGATTTTTCCTATTGTGCTTGCCCTTCCATGACATTTGTGAGCCCGACACTCTATAGGTCCGACCATATGAACCTAAGGCTCTGATACCACTCTGTAACGATCGAAAACTGGACAGCTACCGGTGCTAGGATTCAGATCGACTTAAGGTCGCCGTGACCCGTAGCAAGCCTACTATACATCCTGTACATCTGATAAAATCCCATACATGATCAACATTTCATAAAAACTTTAAACTTTATCAAACACTAAGCTTGATCTGTGCATGCACCATAACTTTATACATACAAACCCCATACTAGAGCCCTCATCAAATGCTCTAGTTGGGTCAACATTACATACATCAAGCTTGGTTCAACATATATTATCATTAAAACATTAACATAAGATCATGTACAAAAAGGGATTAACCATACATTAGGGCCAAGCACATTACTAATCCTCATTACAGCACTGAACAATGCCTTACATTACAATACATCATTTTACTTATCATGTCCACTACTTGACTATTACATAACATAGCCTTTACCCTTGCTGACTTCCTAAGCTATCTCTGGCCCTGCAACCTGGGGGTTAGGGGAAAAGGGTGAGCTTCAAGAGCCCAGTGAGCAGAATAATAAAAACGGTTCATTAAGCATATGCCATCATGAAATGCATCACATCACAAATAATTCACATCACGGATGGACTTGTCACCAATAACCCTCTACGTAGTCCAATTGTGCTAGGGGCGTAGTGCAGGCCACACCTGGTCTTTCTCTTACATATACATATCATAACATATCCAATCGTGATGGGGGCGTAGTGCAGGCCACACCCGGACTTTCTCTCACATATTGCCAGGGGCGTAGTGCAGGCCACACCTGAACTTCCACATCATAACATAGCATATCATATCGAGGGCTAGTGGGTCATCCAATATCCATCCACATCAACAGCAAATTATGCAATGCATCATATTCGTGAATTCTAATGCAACAACCTATAAACATGGCAATCGTGATGCATGAACATGCTTAAAAGTGTAATTACTTTTAAAAATAAAAGTAGTTTTGTTTTACTCACCTCTGGCTGACTCTGAAACAGCTAACACTGCTGGCCTCCTCGGTTCCTCGGGTCTGAACCTACACAGGTGGACTCAAATGAGGGACCGAACAAACTCTAACATGACTCTAAACATCTCCCCAGCAACCCCCTAAAACATCATAAAACATGCATAGAAAACATGCAAAGGAAGGCTGAGCAGGGGACTTTCGGCAGCAGGTTTGGCGGCCGAAGGTCCCTCCAGAGCAAAAAGTCAAGCACTTTCAGGGGCAGGGTTCGGCAGCCGAAGGTCCTTCCAGAGCCGAAAGTCACAACGTTCGGGGCAGGTTCGGCGGCCGAAACTCCCCTCCAGAGCCGAAAGTCCAAACTTTCGGTGGTGAGCTTAGGCGGCCAAAACTACCACCACAGGCAGGTTCGGCGGCCGAAACTGGCTTCGGCGGCCGAACCTGGGCTCTCCCAAAGGGCAAAACCCGATTCTGCCTTGCATATCCAGCCACCCACAACAACCCAACATACATTAAAACTATACTAAAACATGCATAAACACTTATTCAAGCATATAGGGGCATAAAACTAACCTATACCCCAACAAACATCACATTTAGCATACATTCAACATTTAACTAATATAAACCCTAACATTTTACACCTAGCCTAAAAATGCATCAAAACCCTTAACCCCTTCTTAAAACTTACTTAAAACATCATAAAAGGCGTGGATCGACACTTACCTCTTGAAGATCGAGAGGAGATGCGATCCCAAACTCGGAGATATGGAGGAACGAGCTCCAGGGGTCTCCAAGCTTCAAAACTTTGATCTTTAGCTCAAAAACTTCAAAACAAGATGAAAACTTGTCAAGAACTTGAAAGATTTGAAGGAAAACATAAAATAGACCAAAGGAAGGCGAAATCTCATCTATGCCCGAAAATAGAGAGAGAAAACTCGTCCATTTTTGGACAAGGAGTCTTTTATAGATGGCTAGCCAAACCACCTTCGGGGGCCAAAGGTGCTTCCGCAAGAGCACCATGTTCGGTGGCCGAACCTAGACTCTTTCTCTATGGTGTTTTCTTTCAAAAACTCATTTTCTTTCTTCATTAAAACTATAAAAACATGTAAAAACATTTTATAAAAACATATTTTACCCTTCTAGAAGGTTCCGACATCCGAGATTCCATCAGAAAGTAGGAATTCCGATGCCGGGGTCTAGCCGGGTATTATAATATTACATTAAAGATCATTTTCCTAAATTATCTTGGAGAAATCTCCTTCCTAAATGGGCTGCACGAATTTGGCTTCTAATATAGGCCAAATTAATTTAAAACAAATCCCACAAAATACTAAAATAACAAAATTGGCCCAAATGCAATTTGGTAATACATGCATTAAGTGATCTGAAATTGTATTGAGCGTCTACATGTATTGAAGAGTGTGTTGCTTATTTCCTTATTCTCCCATGCCTCCCAAATATAGTTTTCATCTCGTAAGTCTTGAATTAAACGATGGTAGCTTGATTTTTCATGATTTGGAGTTTTCTATTTTAAATCTTTGAAGCATCGTGCAATTTCCTTGCTCATATCAGAATTGATAGTGTGATCAATATCATTTGGTTTTATCAGTCTACTTAGAGATCGAGAAATCATAAGTTTGAACATTATAAGTTTGACTTTGACCATGACTTATGTTCAAACTAGATATCGTGTGATAAAGGGATTAATACATGTTCTATTTATTAGGTTTTATTGGACAATCGATCCTCATATTAATTGGGTAGTCATAATGTCTTGCTAGAGGCCGCTTATGATTCATGGGCCTTATGGGACTGGGCCTATTGCCAATTAATATGAGCCTATTAGGTCACACACAAAAGAATGTCGTTGATGTGCTATGTCATATTAATAGGGTAAAAGTCCATTAGTATAATTAATAATAATAAAGATGTTATTATTATTAATATTAATGATTTATTATTATTATAAGATAGTAATATTTAAAAGATTAGCAGTCTATCTGTAACTATTACAGATAAATGATTTTTCCATTTATCTTTTCAAAAAGAACTTATCACATAAATATTCAAGTATCTGCGATATTGTGATGGTTATGAATACAAATCTTTTATGAAAAGAAGTGTAGGAAAACAAAAAGACTGAAAAATAAATAAAAGACCTTCTTTCAATCACGGGAGCAAGGTTTTTGGAGTAATCTTTTTATGGGTTGCAGATTGGGGAACACATAGCTTATCCATCTGTTGAGAGAGCTAGCACTCTACATGGAAACGTTCGTGTGGATACCATTGAGGGTGTTCGTTCAAAAGCAGCATAATCAGTCTGAAACTGTCTCTTATCGTTAAGTTGAAAAGGTTAGTCTCTTATCCTTCCTTTCGAATTAAATGAAGCACTCGGATCCTGAAAGGGGAAACAAAGATTTTTTTTCCACTGTGTAGTTTTGGGTTGCAGTAATCTCTGAGTTTCCTTACATCATTATGTAATGACGCAGATTCAGTAATTTTGATCTAGGAATGAGATCAATCTGATGCTGGATATCCCGCCAAGCTGGGAGCTTGGAGGATTCCTCCACTATCCTGGAAAACTCCTTCAACAGTTCTTTGACGAGTAGTGGTAAAGATGGTATATCCTCCGTTGCGCCTGCTGCTTTCACTAATAAAGCCAATATGCCTCCAGATTTCTCAATTGCGCCTGATAGTCTTTGCACTCCTGTGGAAACAGCAACAACATTCTTCCCTTCCACTTTAGAATGTTTCACAGAACCGGAAGGCAAAATAGCATTCTTCTTCCGATTCCACGTGAACATGTATGAATTCTCATTCCCCTTACGCAAAGCATCAACATCAAATTGCCAAGGGCGACCTAGCAAAATTCCACAGCAATCCATATCCACAACATCACAACTAACATGTTCAGTGTAAAATTTACTGATCGAGATAGACATGCTGTAGATTCTGTTGACCTCAATTCTCAGACCTTTCTTAATCCATCCGACTTTGTATGGCATAGGGTGTGGCTGTATAGACAACTATAATTTCTCCACCAATTGCTTAACTATCAGATTCTCATAACTGTGACTATCTATAATTTGCCTGCAAATTGCTTCTCCTACTCGACACTTTGCCTAGAAAATCTTCCTCCTTTGCTTCTCATCCTTTTGTTTTGTCGAGCATAGGATTTTCTTCACCATATAGGTGACCTCTCCATCTTCAGAACTAGCAATAGATCTGTCATCGTCATCCACTTCCTCCTTAGATTCAACCACCTGCTCAACCACATTAACATGTCGACAATCATTATTAACTCCTCTATGTTCTGGACAATTATTCGATCAATGACCAGGTTGCCTACAGTGGTAACATATGTCTCCCATTGGCTTCTAATAAGAATTAGTTTTGCCTCCTTTGTCTGCTGTAGGAGCTACTGCTTTTCCCTTATTGTCTCTCATTTCTTCCATTGTATTCTGAGGATTGCCAAAATTTATAACCTTAGGTAGCTGCCTGCTGTAATTGCCTCTATACTGCTGTGTACCTATCGAACTAGAATTTTTGTAATTAAAATTCTGGATATACTACTGTCGTGGCTGCCAATCAACACGCTCTTCTATCCTTTTTACCATCTCAATAGCTCCTTCCAAAGTGAAAATTGTAGCTACTCCCATCATACAGCGAATTTCATGATTCAAGCCCCTCTAATAATGAGCAACCTGCTGGGTTTCATTCTCACAGTTTTCACACCTCGCCTGCAATCTCAAAAACTCCTCGGTATATTCATCCACCCTTCGATTCCCCTGTACACAGTCATGATACTAGTTATACAAAACCTGAGCATGATCGCTAGGCAAGAACCGCTATTCAATCATCAGCTTCATCAACACCCAGTTTTGTATGGGTTCCAGCCTCCTCCGATACCGTTTGTTTTAAACCGAATTCCACCAGGATGCTGCACCCCTTTTTAGCTTATAGGCTACAATCAGAACCTTGTGATCCTCTTCCACGTTCATAACTTCGAAGAAACGTTCAACCTCTGCCAACCAATCAAGAACAGATTCTACATCCAACGAACTAGAAAAGTTTTGAAGGCCTATCTTTATCTTGTAACCTTCCTGATAACTCTGTTAGAGATTTGCAAGCATGAAATTAGCGACCATAGGATTGGCGACTGGCTGGGGGCATTCGGCACGGTGGGTTGGTGGATTCCCTACTGGAGGGCTAATTGTCTGATCATCTCCCTCAATTCTGCCAAAGATGCCTCAATTGCAGTAAGTTGCACCTTTTGGTTGTCTGCCATGGTCGAACTTCGCTCTGATACGAATCTGATAAAGGACTGATTAGACTTCGTCAGGAGATTTAACCAATATCATTTGGCTTAGACGATATAAGAGAAACGATAGGCTAGAAGCTAAAAAGTCTTATTGAAATATTTTAAAGATTGAAAAGTGAGTCTCAAATAGCCAAGGAAAAGCTATTTATAATAGAAAAAATCCTAATATGTAAAATTATAAAAATATCTAAAAAAATAATTAAAATGCAAAATTGACCACTTAAACGGTGAAATTTTCACCTCGAACTTTGTGACCAGGCCTATGACCCTTGTCACACTTTTGAAATCAAGCATCTCGAAATTCCCTTTTTGAAAAGCTATCATGGATATCTATCGGACGTTGGTAGCAAAGTTAGATCTGGTCTAAGTCTGCCATAAAGTCCAAGACTAATTGCTCTACGTCAATTAGTTTGGATTACTGTAGTTTTTGATAACCCAACATTGAAAAAGAATTCAAAAAATATCAAGAAACGATGATCTCAAAGGTAAAAATTTTGCACCTTTAATTAAGACTTTTTTCATAGTCTTTTGCCATGATTTTAATTTTTGCTGTTATATATTTATTTATGATCTTAAAAAACCAATACTATAAAGGAAGGAAAGAAAGGGAGATTAAAGAGGGGAAAAAAAGAAGCAAAAAACACAATGATGGATATCTTATACAACAACAAGATGGATGAGGCAACACCTAGGGTAAAATAGTCTCCCTTTGACTAGTCAAACTTAGGGTTTTTCTATATAAGTCTTAAACATATTCTAAATTTCCCATATTGTTAAACTTAAACATGGGCGATTGATGTTTTGATTTGAATTTTTTGCTTTCATCTCATGCATTTTATAGTATACAACAGTCTTTTCTCATTTTTTATTGTAAAATTATGTTTAATTCTAAAAAGAAAAATTACCATTAAAGTTTCCATCAAAGATATTTATTCCACATTCCCAATAAACCCAATTTTAAATTCTTAGACCCTCTAATGGTCCTAAAATTTATAAACTTTCTTTTCCAATATAAAGTTACATTTTAGCATAAGAAGAGCCACAAAAACATTTCAATGAATATTCCTAGTGAAACTTCTTCTTTTGATTCCCTGTAGGGAGTTGTATTTTTCAAAATTTAAAAATTCTTAATGCTTTCCTATTTAGATCCCTAAAAAGAGTCAAAACTTTTAGAAAACCAACCATTCTTTAAAAGGATCATCAACTCCTCAAAAGGGATAAACATCTTCTTTTCTCTCAAACTAAATAGTTTTTCAAAATTCTTAAATTCCTCAAAAGGATCAAAATTTTGAAAATTTCAACTAATCCCTAAAAAGAATCACTAACTCCTTGTAAGGTCAAATTTATTTTCCTTCAAAAAGGGAAAAAAATGATTTCTTGGTAAGTCCACAAGAATAGTTTAAGGCATATGATATATTGTGTAAGGAATTGCATAAACACAATAACACAATAACACATCACATATAAAATGAGTAAGGTGTCATATATGTGCATCATCATAGGATGCAATGGTAATTATAAGGCATTACGTATACATAGAGAGCAGCTTACCATGTATGTTTTTGCCATATTTGTGCTAGAGGTCAACATTCGAGCACAAATGTTCCTAAAGAAAAATATTGCAATACCCTGCTAATTTCTTATTTTGGATTCTCAAATTCAAATGGAATTTTTTTTGGAATTGACAATCATGTGGCAAAGATACTAAAGAGGGGTAAACAAGATATTTTCTAAAATTTCATGCCTTTAAAATGTTTGAAAAATTTTATTTCTTTTAAAGATATCAAAATAAAAGTTTTATAAAATTTGAGAGTTTCATCTTTTAGATTTTTGGTAGCCAAATGTACACTTTAAAGCAAGGTTATAAAAGGCAGCCATGGATGAAATGGAGAATGAAACATTCTACATTTATGATCTTAAGGTGACAATTCTTGCCATTTCTACTCTTTTGATGTTTTCTATCAAAATAAAAAAAAAAAAAAACTTAACAATTTTAACTTTGATTGTTTTTTCTTTTTATTTTCTTTAGTTTTGAATTCTAAAAGCATTCAAAGTTTGAAGCCTCTTTATTTTCTCTAAATTAGAAATCTTATTCTTTAAAAGCAAGTTTAGACCTCTATAATGTCTAAACTTCAATATTCTTAGTTAAAATGTTTTAGACAATTTCAATTAAGTTTTGCATATTAGAATTTCTTAGTGATATATAACATTCTTCCTTTTTAGAATCACTTGTTTTGCATGAACTTAGTGCTTTGGGGTTAAGTAAGAAACTTTGATCTTTTATAGGGTAGTAGATAAATTTAAATGTTATTAATTTAAATATTACTACATGCAAATCTTAATTAAGAAAGCTTGATTCTTAATAAAGGTTTCTTTTCAACATTAATCTAAGTTAGTTTGAGTTATTGGTATTGATGTGTTGCTTTGGAAATCTATGAATTCATTTGTGGTTGTTTTTAAATTTTTAGGCATAAAGAAAATGCATGTAGAAGCGGGCTTAGTGTTTGTCCAAAACTCAAGTTTTGGTAGCCAAAAGTGGTTTCAACCCTGAAAAATTCCTAGGTTGTAAGATAAAGGGCAACCGAAAGCTAAGTTTCAACTTTGTTTAAATAACTTTCAGATGCTAAAAGTGTCACTAAAAGTCAATTTTCTGAATGAATTTAGACCGTTGAAGATTAACTCAACTTTTACCTTTATTTAAGGATTTTATATCACTAGAGGTCCCACCAAATGTCCTTTTCTCCTCTGTTATTTTTCATTATTATTTTCATATCTTTTCTGTCATCTTTATCGATATTTATGGATGGATTAAGAAGTTTTTTTAAGGATGTTATTTTGAGTCTTATCTCTTATTTCAAATCCACACCATGTAGAACCAAGAGTCGAGAGAATAGAATATAAGTTAATTTAATATGCTTATGAATAATGTATTATAGACTCCAAGAGATGAGTAGAATTTCGAAACTTTTTATTTAACAATTTAAACTTAAATTAGTATCTCCATGCATCATTCTAATGATATATTACAATTAAGTAAGGCTTGCTACAAGTATTAGAGGCCTTAAGTTGTCCTATTTCTATCATGAGTAATGATATTGATATGGAAACATTACTATGCCAATAAAATAGAAGAAAGGGAAAAAAAAGTACACAAAAATTGTAAAAGAAGTCTATAAATTAAGGGAAATTAGGTAAATCAAAGAAGTGAAGTAACCTACCTAGGTATTTAATGTGGTCCTAAAAAAGAGGTCCAACAAATGGCTAATGTGTCAACTTTATTGATTTGAGTAAAGTCTACCTAAATGATCATTATTCTCTTCTAATTATTAATCATATTATTGATATGTGCCAATCGGTCATATTATAGGTTAGTTATTATGGAAGTGAGAGGCAATTATCCACTTCAAAAATTATGTATCACTTTGAGATTTGGGAAATTGGTTGAATAGTCCATAAAAGTTAGAGAGTTTGATACAAGAGATGCCCTAAGAACAACATTGAAGGCTCAAGCTTTGGCATATTTTTTTGCTAAATTAGCACTAGCTAAAGCTACCAAACTAACTTTCAATGACTATTAGTATCTATAGGTAGATGGTATTTCTAACACTAAAAGTAGCAAAAATTAGGGTAGTATATATCTAGCCCATCATGCCAAGTTGTAATATGCAGTTAAGTTAGCACTCCGAGTTATCAATAATATATCAAAATATGAGGCACTACTTATGGTACTAAGAAAATTAACGTTATGTTTGGAATCAAGAATTTTATAAAAATTCAATTCAATTGAATTCCTTTCTTGTAGAATTCTTATTTGGAATAAAAGAATTCAAAGTTTTTTAACTTAAAAAATTTTCATCATGTGTAGAGATAAAATCACAAAAGATTTTACAAGAATTCATTTGAATTTTTTTCTTGCAAAATCATTCATACTAAACGAGGGGTAAGGGAAGTAAGAGCAATGAATGCAATGATTCAATATGACTCTCAATTGGTTATAATTAAAGTTAAAGTACTTTCTAAGTCAAATACCAAGACCTTGGAATTTATAAGTTAAGAATTAGAAATTCTTAGCAAAAATAAGGTTAAATAGAATGAAATGAACATGTTCAAAATTCTGAGAAAGGAGAATCAAGAGTGCATCAACTCTTTAGATGTTTGACTTTAAGTATTGAACATGTTCAAAATTATAATAAGGTTATAATTGTGAGATTCCTAATGCATTTAAGTATTGTTTCTAAATATTTCTAGTCGATATTTTTATTATGATTGGACAATACTTAGAACTGTTAAAACTAGTACATATTATACTTTTTCTTTTTAGAGGAAGTAACTGATCTCTTAGGTTGAGATATGTGAAATATCTCGAACTAATATTTAGATGTTTATTTCATAAATAAGTGCACTGAACTGACCCATCTAAGAAATCTATATAGAGAATAACCTGTGTATATAGATTACTCAAGTGATGGTTGTGTAAGTGATCCTTTGACTTGAAATCAATAAATAATCTTATATAGGGACTTTTATATTTTGATTCCTCTTACACGCTACTTAGTTCATGAGTAATGAATGAGGATGAATTAGATGTATTAGGAACTATATGAACGCATTTATATCATTTAGATAGGATTCATCATCCTAGATTAAATTTGAGAATGACCCATTTGTTCTCTACTAGCATTGATCATGAAATCCTTGCGTAAGGTCGAAGAAAATTAGCGAATGAGATTTAGAATTTCATTCAATCAGTCAATGGCTAATAAACGAGAACTAATATGATTTAATGTTGTAGACACGCTCTATGTATTAAATGTTAAATTGAGACATTTGTGATGAAGTGATATTAATTACACTGAGAAACCATGCACTGAAAGATTAAGTCAAACCACTTTTGACATCCCGAATATTTAGGTAGTCTTGGCATGTTGCTAGACAATATTCTTAATCTTCAAATTAACTAATTAGTTAATTATATTTGTTGCCCATATATTTTAGACCTAATAGGTCACAGATATAAAGAATTACATGAGAAAATAAAACAAGAACTTAAATCAAGTAGGACTTGATTGCATATAAATTGACATTGGGATAGACTTGTAATTTGAAAGAATTATGATTTTGATCTAATTAATTAGATAGGGACTTAATTAAAATTGTCTAAAATTTATATGGCATGTTTATTAAAGTTCTAGACCGTAGTTGTGATTTATTTATTTAATTAGTTAAATAAATAAATAAATATTGTTATATTGAAATCTTAGAGTTCGAGTATAAAAGGATTTCTTATGAGACTCTACGAGAGACTTTTGAGAGCTTTGAGAATTTGTAGGAAAGGCAGAGAGCTAGCATTCAAAACCTCTCTCCTTTTCAAATCCTTAGAACGGTTCTAAGATTTTTCGATCGTCATTCTATTATGGACATCGTTAGAGACTAGACACTTGGACGGTTTGTGGTTTGCAAAAACTCAACCAAGATGGACGATCTAGTGTGTTTTGCTAAAAAAAAAAAAGATATTCATTTTTTCTTCAATATTATTACTTTCTTCGTTTAAACGTAATCCATGTTGGTGAAAAATTTTATTTTCACTGTATTCAATCCGATTGAAACCCAACAATATATAGTTGGCCCTTTTAATAGAAACTCAGGCTAATATAGGTAATGTCATTATTGCCATTAATCACTTCACCAAATGGGTTGAAGCAGAGGCCACCCCAAGGATCACAATGAATAAGGTTACATATTTCATCAAAAATATCTTTAATTAATTAGGGTTACTCTGTATAATCATAATAGATAATAATAAGCAACTTAATTGCAAAAAATCAAGGATTTCTACGAAAGATTTTTAGTGTATCTTTGACTCAGTTTTATATATCATTATCAATCTAATGTTTAATAAAAGTGACAAATCAAATAAAAATTTATGTTATGGGGTTGAATCTACAAGAACCTATTTGAAAGAGTAAGCTTTTTTTCCTAAGGTAAGAAGTTAGATAACCACTAGAAAAATACATTTGCTTTCACTAACAATGAAACCTTGCATGTTATCCTACTTTGGAACATAAGGAGCATAATTGAACCTCTTGTCAAAGTTGTAGATATAGAGTAAACTTCTTCAGTAATAAAATAGGATGGGATGGATAACGCCATAATTGGTGATCTAAGAATGCATATTGAGGAATGATCGAACCATTCTTGATTTGCAATTGAAGGCTCAAAAGTGCCCCTAATAATATAGAAAGACCTAAGTAGACCAAGACATAAATTGGAATCTATATATCAATAGACGCACTTGGATTGTAAGACTTCGAACACTGATTATCACAAGTAGCAGGAGAGTTGTTCATCTTAACTTCCATGCGCAAAGAAGCATTTTCATATTTTGATTTTAATCTATTTATTTTCTTATATTAGGTTACCTTGTGTTTTCTCAATACAACGAAAAGAATGTTCTTAACACCTTTGCAACATGGCCAAAAAAGCTTGTGTTCACCTTATAATAATCAATTTAAAGATTTTTTAGGTGTTTTAAAAGAGTTTGAGCAAATTTATAGTAAGAGACTATAATTGGGGTTAGGATTATTGGATAAGAAAGGAAGTTAAAGATCTTTATTTCTATTTTTGTCATAAAAAAATATTAAAAAATCATCTAGTTTATATTCCCATCATTGTACTTTAAATTTAATAATTCTCTAATTTTAATTCCATCAATTTCATTTTTAAAATTTAAAATTGCCAGCTTAACTTAGGTTGATCAAGTGATTAAAGACATATAACTTACATGGTAAATCCAATTTTGAGTTCTCATTCAGTAATCCCCAAATTAAAAAAATAATAATAAAATTGTTGTATGTTTCTATTTATTAATTAGAATTATTATATTTTACCATTTTTAATTAAAATTTCACTAAAAACTAGATTAGAAATGAAGATTTTTACTTTCATTATTATAAAATGATTAAGAGGATGTGTTGGCTTTTGTTGTATCCTTGGCGAAGGATTTTTTTTAATAAAAAATGCTCATTTTATTGCAAATCAAGAGACATGTACAACATCAGAAGCAACCAAAGGATCAATACTAAGAGGAACCTCCTCAATCCACACTCTTAAAAAATCATCAGGAGGACAATCCTTTGCTAAAGCATGAGCAACAAAATTTCCATCCCTTCTAATGAAAGACCAATTACACAAATGCAAAACACTAGTCGCATAAAGACAATCCTGGACCACAAAGCCAAAGCCATTGTAAAGAAGAATCAACTTCCAAGAATCAATAAGCCTTTGATAATCTGATTCAACAACTATATCAAAGGAATGCAATTTTGAAGCCAATTGAAGCCCAAAACCCATAATCAAAGCCTCTAAAATTATTAAATTCTACTTACCAATAATCTTTTACTGAAAGTAGCCAACACTTGTCCAAGATGATTTCGGAAAAAGCCTCCAAATCTATTGTTTTTGAGTTAATAACACAAACATTCACATTCAATTTCACAAAATGTAAAGAAGGAGCTTGCCAACGAGTTACCAAAGGCCGGTCATCCAACTAAACATCATAAATCGACTGTTGTTGGACTTGTAGAAATGCCTCAAACATTGAACAACCACTAGCAGCAATTGAATAACCACTCCAATGACTCTGTGCAAACAGGCATTAACTGTGTGCACTCTATAGTTGATAGCAAAGACATGCAGTGTGACCCAACTCCTCAACAAACCCTTTTTCCACAACTCCTAACTACTATTGCGGAAAATCATGTCCTCTATAGCATAAACCCAAGATAAGTGACACATATCCTAAGCCTGCCGAGCATGATAATAGTCTCTGAATAAATGTAGCACTGACTCAGTAACTGAACATGACAAGCATAGAGGAGAAATAGACGAAATTCGAAGGTGAAACTTTTCCCTTGTTGGGGAATATCCAAAGCAACTCTCCACATAAAATTAACCACTTTTGCAGGGGCTACTAAATACCAAATAGTACTCCATAAAAAAACCCTCGGCCGAAGAAGAGGAATTAGATGACCGAACGTCATTGAGCACTATTAGACCCAACATGTACCCACTCTTTACCGAATAGAGACCATTAGTGATATAGTGCCAAACCCAAGAGTCAGGTCATGGAAAAGCACCAAGTGGAATTAGTTTCAACCTCTCCACATCAACAGGCAAAAGCAATTAGTTGGCTAAATTAAAATTCCAACTCTTTGTGTGCTCATTAATCAAAGTGGAAATAGTGATATCACCACTATGAAGTGGTGGGGAGTAATCAGCCAAAAAGTGAACGGTTATGGGTCTCGCCATAAATTAGTCAGTCTGCCATCCCCTATTTGTAAATGGATACCCTTTTGCAGAAGATCACACCTATAAAAAATACTTCACCAAGTATAACTTGGAGTGGACCTACCTTAACTTCCAGAAAAGAGACACGAGAAAAATACGGCCACTCTTGTCTTTAATAATCTTGCAAGGAAAGAATCCAAAACCTTTAAAATTTGCCATGCCTTTTTAGCTAAAAGGGCTTGATTAAAAATCTCAAAGTCTCCAAAATCCAAGCCCTTTTCTGCTTTAGGCCAACATAATTTATCCTATGCACAAAGATGCAGCTTCTTCTCCTCCACTCATTATCCCCACCAATATTAGCTAATCATAGATTTCATTTTACTACAAAAAGAGGAAGGCGACTGAAACATTGCATAATATAAGTGGCCATAGCTTGGGCAACCGTTTCAATTAAAATGTCTCTAGTAGTACAAGATAAAAATTTCTCCTTCCACCCAAAGAGACACTGCCATAACCAGTCTTTAAGTTTTTAGAAGACCTTTTTTTTTTTTTAATTTCTCGACCGAAGTAGACAAACCAAGATATAAAGTATGAGCAGAGACAACTCGAATACCCAATAACCTAGATAATATATTTTGTAAGTTTACAATAACATGGGAACTAAAAGCCATTTTCTATTTATGGAAATTCGCCTTCTAACATGATAACATCTCATATCGCTATAGCACCTATTTTGTTGCATCAACCTCAATCTCTATAGCAGGGAAAAATAAGAGACAATAATCCATGAATAGAAGATGGGAAACTCATGGAGCTCCTCTACATATCTGAACACCTTGCAAAGCTCCACTACTGATAGCACTATTCAATAAATAAGTTAACCCTTCAGTACAAAGGAGAAACAAATAAGGTGACAATAGGTCTTCATGCCACAATCCTCTTATGTAGAGAAAAGGGCCTACTGGATCACGATTAATAAGAATAGAATAGGACATCATCCGAACACATTTCATCACCAGTAACACCCAAACAGGACTAAAACCCAATTGAAACATTACTTCTAATAATGACTATTCTATCCGATCATATCCTTTGGCCATATCCAACTTCAAAGATACAAGAGGGTGGTTAGTTCTTCCCTCGGTCCTCATATAATGAAAAACCTCAAAAGCAATTAGTAAATTATATATAATTAACCTCCCTAATACAAAAGCACACTGCGGTTCATTAATCATTTCACCTAAAATACACTTCAACTGATTGGCGATCACCTTAGTCATAATTTTCATGACAATATTACATAAGCTAATTCAAAAGTCACCTATACATTTAGGAATCTTAGCTTTAGGAATCAAGCTCACAAATGTATGATTCTAATTAATAGAAAACTCATCACCTCTCAAAATTTGTTGAACCAGGTCACACACATCATCTCTAACTATCAACCAATATTTTTTGTAAAAGATTGGGAAGAGCCCATTAGGTCTTGGAGCTTTCAGAGGATACATCTCTTTAATAGCTTGGGAAATACCATTTTTTTCATAAGGGATAAGAAGAAGCTCATTCATAGACACAAAAACTTTCGGTTGAACAAAATGCATGTCAACATCATGCATAACATCATTTTGACAAGTAAATAGTTGCTTGTAAAATTACAAGATATGAAAATGCAACTCCAACCCCGGTAATTCAATATTATTATCATCAAACTATGGATGGTATTTACTAGTCTATGAGAAGAGGCCATGAAATGAAAATACTGAATATTTTTATCTTCTTGTAACCATAGTTGTTTCGTCTGTTGCCTCCATATCATCTCCTCCCGCAAATTAATTTCTAGATATTGAGACATTAAAACCTGATATTGTGCTATATGATCCTCAGACCATGAGTGACCTAGCCGATTCAAATTTTGACAAATTTCCTTCTTTTAAAGTCCCAAATGCCCAAAAACTATTTACTGCAACCATATAAACCATCCACACAAATATGCACATACTACCTACAGTATTAGAAGCCCAACTCATCCTAACTATCTTGCAACACTTGAAAGATTGCGTCCACGTAGACTCAAAATGAAAATGCTTTTGTTGCCTTCGAAACAAAAACTAACACCATCCAAATCAAGGATAAGCGGCAAGTGGTTTGAACTAGGATGAAGAACATGATGAAGTCTAGCATTAGGAAAAATATCTTGCCAAGACAAAGACACCAGAGCCCTATCCAACCTTTCTTCCATAAAAGTATCGCTATGACATCCATTATCACATATGAATGGATAACCAAAGAAACCTAAATCAACCAAATCACTCTCAAAAACCACATTTCGAAAAACGTGCAAGTATTGTTTCAGACACGAGGTTCTTCTAGCCTTCTTATTATGCATCATATTTTTATTAAAATTACCCATAAACAACTAGGGAAGATGACATTACTAGTGCAATAGACGTAACAGATCGCACGATAAGTGCTTGTTACCTCAGTCTACCTAATCATAAAAGCCAGTGAAGCGCTATGGAGCAAAACTTGAAACAAAGACCTTAAAATCGAAATGATGACTCGAAAAAGAATTAAGCTGTAAAGAACACTGATCATCCTATAAACAACCTAAATCCCCACAACCAAAATTAGAACAAGCAACAAAAAGATTTTGAAAACCCAAACATGTTTTTATAAAAGAATTCTATCATCACTAACTTGAATCTCAATAAGAAATAGAATGTTGGGAATGTAATACCCGGCTAGACTCCGGTATCGGAATTCCTACCGTCCGGTGGAATTTCGGATGTCGGAGACCTCTAGAAGGGTAAAACCATGTTTTCATGAAATGTTTTAATGTTTTTAATGATTTTAAGTAAAGAGGAAATGAGTTTTTGAATGAAAACACCTTTGGAGGAAACTCAGGTTCGGCCGCCGAAACTCAAAGTTCGGCCGCCGAACATGCATGCACTTCGGGAGTGCTTTAGGCCCCCGAAGGCATAAGTGAGGAAAGTCCAGGTTCGGCCGCCGAACCTCAAGTTCGGCCGCCGAACATGGCATGCATGCGGAAGCACTTTCGGCCCCCGAACGTGGCCTGGCCAGCCACTATAAAAGGGTCCCTTAGCCGAAAACGGGCGAGATTTTCCCCATTTTCGGCCAAGGTGAGCTTTTCCGCCGTTCCTCACCATCCTTGAGTTCTTCCCTTCAAATCTTTCAAGATTTTCACAAGCTTTTACATTGTTTTGAAAATTTTTGAGTTTAAAGCAAGTTTTGGAGTTTTGAGGTTCAAGAACTCAAAATCTTCCACCTCCGAGTTTAGGACGTCTCTCTCTCGATCTTCAAGAGGTAAGAGCCGATCTTAAGCTCATTGTATGTTTAAAGTAAGTTTTATGCAAGATCTATGGGGTAGAATGCATGTTTAGCTCATAGTTAGGTTTTTGGGTTAATGTTATGTTTTGAGCAATGTATGTTGGATTGTGTTGTTGTTCTGTGTTGTAGTTGGGGTTTAAGTTAGTTTGAGGCCCCTAGGAACCATTGTATGTATATTTGCATGATTTGAATGAGTTATATGCATGTTGGAAGAGTTGGGAGGCAAATGTGCATAAAGGAGCCAAGTTTCTGCCCTTTGGCAGAAACCAGGTTCGGCAGCCGAAGGCACTTTCGGCCGCCGAACATGGCTGGGGAGGCAGGCCTTTCGGCTGTCGAAGTTGCCCCCGAAAAGAGACTTTCGTCTCTGTCTGGGACTTTCGGCCGCCGAAGGTGCCGCTGAACCTGCCTGAGTTTCGGCTCTGGAGGGACTTTCGGCCGCCGAAGGTGCCGCCGAACCTGCCCTGTTCTGCCTTCCTTTGCATGTTTTTGCATGATTGTTTTGAGGTGTTTTAGGGGGTTTTTGGGGGATATTTTTAGAGTTATGTTCTAGTTGTTTGGTCCCTCATTTGAGTCCACCTGTGTAGGTTCGGACCCGAGGAACCGAGGACCCCAGCAGTGAGTCCAGCTGCTTCTGAGTCAGTAGAGCTTCGGCCAGAGGTGAGTAGAATAAACTCTTATGTTTTAAAGCAAATGAATTATACAATTGAGCATGTTCATGCATCATGAATGCCATGTGATGAACTAGGTTTTTTGCATTAGAATCCACGAATATGTTGCATTGCATTTATGATGTTGATGTGGATTGGTTATTGGATGACCCTTTAGTCCTCATATGATATGATGATGTTATGGCATGAGATGGTATGGAAGTCCAGGTTGTACCCATTCTACATCCCTGGCACTATGTAAGAGAAAGTCCAGGTTGTACCCATTCTACGTCCCTGGCACATTGGTATGTTATGATATGTTATGATAAGAGAAAGACCGGTTGTACCCATTCTACGTCCCGGCACTTTGGAATGTAGAGGACTATTGATGACAATACCATCCGAGATGTGATTAGTTGTGATGTGTTGCATTACATAATGGCATGAGATTTTAAATATTGTTTTCTATTATTCTGCTCACTGGGCTCTTGTAGCTCACCCCTTTTCCCTAATCCCCCCAGGATTGCAGGTGCGGGCTAGACAGAGAAGTCAGGAAGAGTAAAGTCTTATGTTTGTAATAGTTAGAAAGTGGACATGATAAATTGTAAGATGATGTATAACTGAATAGTTATGTTATGTGTAATGACATTGAGGTTTAGAATTTGTGCTTGACCATAGTTCATTGTAATCCCTTGTTGATGCATGATCTTAGATATTTGATGATACAGATGTTAGCCAACTCAACACATGTATATCGCCCATTGGGGCATTGATGAGATCCCACAGAGGGGTCAAGTTTATGATTATGTTTTAGTGCATGCACAGGTTGAGTTTGGTGTATGAGGAATGAATGAAAGAAAAGTTTAAATTTTTATGTATGATTGTTGATCATGTATGGGATTAAACAAGTTTACAGGTTACATGTCAGGCTTGCTACGGGTCCCGGCGGCCTTAAGCCGATCTGGATCCTAGCGCCGGTAGCGGTCCGATTTTCGGGTCGTTACAGGGAATGAAAGACTTACATAGTTTCAAGAGATTAGTAATTCTAGAAGAGTTACTGAGACCTCTATAATTGTAAATTATGAGTTTCATGGATTTAGGCGACCCCTGTCTTCTCTAGAGGTCGCTTCGATACAGAAATCTTGATAAATGACTATTTAGACGAAATAAGAGGTCGAGAAATCTTCATAAATGACTATTTAGACTACGTCAAGAGTTTTAACCAATATCATTTGGCTAAAACGAAATAAGAGAAAAGATAGGTTAGAAGACTAAACGTCTTATTGAAATTTCTCAAAGATTGAAAAGTGAGTTTCTAATAGCCAAGGGAGGCTATTTATAATAAAAAACAAAACTCTAATGTGCAAAATTACGAAAATACCCAAAATATCTAAAAGAATAATTAAAATACAAAATTGACCCCTTAAACGATGGAATTTTCATATCGAACTTTGTGACTAGGCCTATGGCTCTTGTCACACTTTTGAAAGTTGTGCGTCTCGAAATTCTCTTTCCGAAAAGCTATTGTGGATCTCTATCAGACGTCGGCAGCAAAAGTTAGGCCCAGTCCAAGTCTGCCATAAAGTCCAAGGCTAATTGCTCCATGTCATTCCCTTCCACTTGTAAAGAACTCAACCATGAGTTGTCATCAGCAAGGTAGTACTGAAATAGATTCGCCACGTTAAATGTCTTGGAAATTTTCATCTCATGTGGGAGGTCAAGAACATAGGCATTATCATTAATCTTCTGAATGATCCGGAATGGACCAATCTTTTTGGCATCAAGCTTTTTCTGTCCTCCACCACGCTCCTTGCGTAAATACACCATAACTTGATCACCGACATTGAAGGACTTGAAACGCCTATGTTTATCAGCCGTAGCTTTATATTTGTCATTGGCTTCTTCAAGACATTGTTGTACCTATTTGAAAACATCCACGTGCTACTTTACCAAATTGCTTGCTGCAATACTATTGTGAGAACTTGTGGGAAGGGCAATAAGATCAACTGTATGCGTTGGGACTTTTCTGTACACAACAGCAAACGGTGACATCTTTATAGAGCTATGGGCAGCACTGTTGTAAGCAAATTCTATTTGGGCAAGAGCAAGATCCCGAACAGTTTTCTTGTTACTGCAGATGCAGCGCAGAAGATTGCCAAGCGTGCGGTTCACCACTTCAGTTTGTCCATCAGTTTGGGGATGTGCAGCACTGCTATATCGAAGTTCAGTTCCAAAACGTTTCCATAAAGTCACCCAAAAGTGAGCTAGAAACTTCACATCTTTGTCAAAAGTAATGGTATCAGGGACACCATGTAAGCGAACAATCTCTTGGAAAAACAGTTTTGCTACATGAGAAGCATCATTAGTTTTCTTGTAAGGAATAAAATGTGTCATTTTGGAGAACCTGTCAACAACAATAAAAATGGAATCAGATCCACGTTGAGTACGTGAAAGACCAAGAATAAAATCCATAGACAAGTCTTCCCAAGGATGTGCTAGAATAGGCAGTGGAGTGTATAAGCATGTATTCTGTGAATGTCCCTTCTGAGTTTGACACACTGGGCACTTCTAAACCATCTGACCTGTATCCCTTTTTAATTGTGGCCAGTAAAATCGCTCTTCCATCCCAGCAATAGTCTTGTCACGCCCCAAATGACCACTTAAACCTCCTCCATAGACCTCCCGAATCAGCTTTTTTCGTATAGAAGATCGAGGATTGCATAACCTGTTCTCCTTAAAAAGGAAGCCATCATGTATCAAGAACCCATCAATAGGCTGGTGAGTCTGGACTCTAGCCCATGTATCAGCAAAGTCATCATCTGTAGCACACAAATCCTTCAGGAATTCAAAACCTACAACCTCCTGATTAACTGTAATCAATAGAGCAACCCTTCTACTCAAAGCATCTGCCACTTTATTACTATGGCCAGCCTTATATTTGATGACATAATGAAAGGCTCCAAAGTAAGCTGCCCATCGAGCATGCATCTTATTCACATGTTTTTGAGTTTTAAAATGGATCAAAGATTGATAATCTATATGAATAATAAACTCTCGCCCCATCAAATACTGCTCCCAAGTTTTAAAAGCCCAAAATACTGTATATAGCTCCTGCTCATAAGTGGACCACTTCTTTCTAGATTCATTCAGTTTCTCACTAAAGAAGGCAATAGGCCTTTTAGACTGTGACAACACTCCACCAATCCCAACTCCACAAGCATCACATTCAATCTCAAACAATTTATGAAAATCGGATAGAGCAAGAATAGGGGTAGAAGTAAGCTTATCTTTAATCTCTTTAAAGCTCTTGTTGGCAGCTTCAGTCCATGTAAATTTCTACACTCTCTCTTTCTTCAAGCAATCTGTGATAGGGGCAACGATGCTGCTGAAATTTCTAATAAACCATCGATAGAAAGTAGCAAGGCCATGAAAGCTGCGCACTTCAGAAATAGTTTTGGGGATGGGCCAATTCCGCATTGCTTCTACTTTATTTTCATCAACATGTATCCCTTCTGCACTAACAACGAACCCCAAGAACAGAATGCGCTCCGTCATATAAATGCACTTCTTAAGATTAATAATCAGCTCACTTTCTTGCAAGGCTGTCATGACTTGACGGAGATGCTGTAGATGTTCTTCCTCACTGCGACTAAAAATCAAGATATCATCAAAATAAACAACCACAAATTTGCGTAAGAAAGGACGCAAAACCTGGTTCATGAGTCGCATAAAAGTGCTAGGTGCATTCGTTAAACCAAATGGCATAACCAGCCACTCATACAAGCCTTCCTTAGTCTTGAAGGCAGTCTTCCATTCATCTCCCTCCTTGATCCAAACTTGGTGATAGCCACTTTTAAGGTCAATTTTACAAAAGACTTTAGACCCAAATTGTAACAGCCCAAAAATCGGACCGCTACCGGCGCTAGGATCCAGATCGACATAAGGTCGCCGGGACCCGTAGCAAGCCTAACATACATCCTGTACATCTGGTATAATCCCATACATGATCAAACATAAACATAAAAACTTTAAAACATAAAACTGTAAACTTTTTCTTTCTTTCAAACACCAAGCTTAACCTGTGCATGCACAACGCATAACCATAAACCCCAACACTAGAGTTCTCATCGACCACTCACGTGGGGCAACATACATTAAGCTTGGCTATCATGCCTCATAATAAAACATACATAGGGACCATGTACAAAGAGATTAACCACACTTCTAGGGCAAAACACAACTCTATCCATTACATTGCATTATAACATTTTAGATTTCATTACATATCTTTACCTTACATCATGTCCACTACTAATCTATTACATAAACATGACCATAGACATAACCTGCTGATCTCCTGACTATCTCTGACCCTGCAAACCTGGGGTTAGGGGAGAGGAGTGAGCTATAAAGCCCAGTGAGCAGAACTATAGAGAAAACAGTTTATTATAATATATGCTTTCATGACATGCATCACATCACAAACAATACACATCAAGGATGAATTCGTCACCATTAGCCCTCTACATCTAGATCTCATCTCATAACAAGTCCAACAATGCTCTATGCCAGGGGCGATACGACCACGCTTGGACTTCACATAACTCTATGCCAGGGGCGATACAGCCACACGTGGACTTTTTTCCATCTTTATGCCAGGGGCGATACGGCCACACCTGGTCTTTCCATCTCATATCATGCCATACATGTCCTATCATGTCATATCATGTTATATCATAACACATCATACTGAGGGCTAATGGATCATCCAATATTCATCCATATCATCATCACCGTATTATGCAATGCAACATATTCGTGAACTCTAATGCAAACAACCTATTTCATAATCATGGTATCCGTGATGCATGAACATGCTTAGAACATTTAATTTCTTTAATATTAAAAAGAGTTATGTTCTACTCACCTTGACTAGCTCTGGACCGACTCTGAAGCAGCTAACACTGCTAAACACCTCGGTTCCTCGGGTCCAATCCTACACAGGTGGACTCTTGTGAGGTGCCAAACATACTCTAAACAACTTCACAAACAACTACCTAAAAACCCCCTAAAACATCCTTAAAACAATCATAGAAAACACCCATGAAAGAGCTGGACAGGGCACTTTCGGCGGCCGAAGGTCCCTTCCAGAGACGAAAGTCATGCAGGTTCGGGGGCACTTTCGGCGGCCAAACCCTCTCTCCAGAGATGAAAGTCAGGCACTTTCGACGGCCGAACATTACCTTCGGCGGCCGAAAGTCTGCTCCAGCTCCGAAACACAACTTTCGGGGGCAAGGTTTGGCGGCCAATCCATCATCCATAGGCAGGTTCGGCGGCCGAAACCACCTTCGACGGCCGAACCTGAGTTCTTGCATAACTCAGCCCTTGTGCATACAAGCCTCCCAACCCCCCAAAACAAGTATCCAACCTAATGAAACATGCATAAACTTCTTAAAACCAAGCATAAACCCTTAGTCATGCATAAAGGAGCTTAACAACTAGATTAAACTCCAAAAACAACATCCAAAGCATACATAGATAGTTTATGACCCACATAGGCCAAAACCATCAAAACAACCCATACTCTCACTTGCTCTTTCCCAATCATGCATACACTCTCCCACATGCATAACCTAGCTTAAACCTTCAACATAACATCACATAAACACATATTGGGCACAAAACCCACATAAACCCTAACATGCATATCTACCCATACTCAAGCATTAAAACTCCTTAAAACTTCATTAAAACATAAAGGAAAGCATAGATCTACACTTACCTCTTGAAGATCGAGGGTTGGTGTGATCTCTAACTTGGAGATGGGAGGAAACAAACCCCTTGGTTCTCCAAGCTCCAAACTTGATCTTTGAACTCAAAACTCTTCAAAACAACCATGAAACTTATAAAAACGTGAAGGATTGAAGAAAAAGCATAAAAATGACTAGAGGAGGACATGAACACACCTAAGCTCAAGAATGGGGAGAAAACTCGCCCATTTTCGGTCTGAGGGCCTTTTATAGGTGGCCTGGTCGACGACCTTCGGCAGCCTAACGTGCCTCCTAAACTCATGCATGTTCGGCGGCCGAACCTGGTTTCTGCCCTCACACTTTCGGAAGCCTAAAGCACTCCCGAAACAGCCCCATGTTCGGCGGCCGAACTTGACTTTCGGCGGCCGAACATGGCAAATGCCTCCTTAGCCTAACTTTTAAAAACTCAGTTTCCTTTCCATTTAAAACCATAAAATCAAGTGAAAACATTTTAGAAAACACATTTTAACCCCCTAGAAGACTCTGGCATCTTCAACACTCCAGGTTCCAACGGAGATTCCGCCGGAAAGTCGGGATTTCGATGCCGGGATCTAGCCGGGTATTACATTCTTCCCCCCTTTAAGAACATTCATCCCCGAATGTTCAAACAAACAGGCACATGCATAAACATAACATAAGCACAATCATAACAACACATAAACTCTAATCTATAAAGAAACACGGTATCACTGGAGTATGAACCCTCGGTCTCCCTGGCGCACTTTTCATCTTAAGGTGATTCTAAGGGACTTTCACCATCGGGATTTCCTTATTTCCACCCATTCTAACTTGTGTGTCTGCGGTCCGTACAAGCTGCTCCACATAGGTGAGATCCTCTATGATCTCCACCTCTGGTTCCTTCCAGAACCTCACTCGGACCCGACACGAATTCGTATACCGTGGGAACATGGAAAAACGGATGGATCTCTTCCATTGAAGTGGGCAAATCTAACTCGTGAGATACATTCCCCAAATCCTCTGCAGGATTTCAAAGGGTCCAATGTATTTGGGAGCTAATTTACCTTTCTGCCCATAACGAATCACCCTCTCTTTAGGAGACACCTCCAGCAAACCACAACTTTCTCGAGAACCTCATCATGCTCACTCAGCGCACTCTGATAAAACTCTTCTCTCTTCTGAAACTCTACATACCTCTTGCGGACCATTTTCATAACTCTCCTGCTGACTCACAGCAGTTCTGATTCCTCTTTTTCTGACCATGCAGTTCTTACCCATTTTCTCTGCCTCAGATTCTCCTCCCTTGACTCAAGATGTATTGCAAGCTCTTTCGATCTGTAAGGATCTGTCATCATACCTTATACAGGTATCGCCTCCACATCTTGAGTGCAGAGATTACCATCGCCATCTCTAGATCAAGTGTAAGATGATTCAACTCATGCTTCTTTAGCTACCTAGAAGCATAAGCAATCATCCTGCCACTTCACACTTACACACAATCTAGTTCCACCTGGAACGCATCACAGGACACTGTGAAATCTTCATTTTTGGCTGACAGAGCCACCACTGGTGCTGACATCAACATTTTCCTTAGCTTTCAAAACTTTCTTCACTCTAAACACATACAACCTCTGGTCCTTCTTGGTCAGTCTGGTCACAGGAGCGGCAACTTCTAGAGATGTCCAAGACGGATCTCCTGTAGTAACCCGCCAAACCCCAAAACCTTTGATCCTTGCATTGGTGGGTCTAAGCTAGGTAACTACAGTCTCTACCTTCTTGGGGCATACTTTAATTTCACTTCCTAATACAACGTTTCCCAAGAATGCAATGCTCCTCAACCAGAACTCACACTTAGAGAACTGGGCATCCAAGCCATGTTCTCTCAAGGTCTGCAATCCTGATTTCAGATAATGGGCATACTCTTCCGCATTTCTGGGACTCACCGAGGTACCGTCAATGAAGACAATAACGGAGTGATCCAGAAGCCGACTAAAACTCTGTTTATGAGATCCATGAATGTTGTAGGGGCATTCCTTAACCCGAACGACATTCCTAGAAGCTCATAGTGCCCATATCTGGTTCTAAACACTGTTCTCTATATATCTTCTTCCTTGATCTTAATTGATGGTACCTAGACTTCAGATTTATCTTGGAGGGGCAACTAGCTCCTGCTAGCTGGTTTAAAATAGATCGTCGAGCTAAGGTAACAAATACTTATTCTGGGTAGTGACTTTGTTCAACGACTTGTAGTCGATACAAAGTTCTAGGGATCCATCCTTCATCCTCATAACAACTCTGGAACACCCCAAGGCGAAGTGCTCAGTCGGATGAAAACCCTTAACTACCTACTCTTACAACATGCTCTTCCTACTACTTTAATTCTGCAAGTGCCATCTTGTAGGGAGGGGTAGAGACGAGCTGGTCCCTATCATCACTTTCATTTCAAATTCTATCTCCCTAACAGATGGTACACCTAGCAGCTCGTCTGGGAAAAACATCTAAAAACTCACTACTGGTACCGAGGCAGCTCCCTAACATGACTACTGAACTCTCCTGCACGAGCTAGAAACTCCTGACAACCTCTCCTGGCCAACCTATGAGCTTGCAGGGCTGATATCGAACCTCTAGGTATCCCTACTTCGTCCCCCTCTGAGGACTACCTCTGATCCATCCCAACCTCGGAACCTGACTACCTTGTCTTTGCGGACTCAGGTAGCACCACTAGTAGAAGAACCAATCCAACCCTAGAATGACGTCAAACAGTCAAATCTAGAACCGCTAGGCCAGCTGGAAGGCATCTACTCTACCGGCAGACTGACTCTGCCACTGATGGATCACACTTGGGTCCACTGACCCAAAGGGAATACCCTAACCCATAAGCTATCAACCCGACCTACCTACGGCTCTCGAAGCCACAAGGAAAGAGAAACACATCAGGGTTTACAAAAGCATACACATCAAACATAAGAGAGTGAGATTACCTGTCACCATCATGTCCGGTGTGTTAGCTTCTTGCTGCGTCATGGAGAAGATCCGAACTGGAACTGATGGACCTTCACCTAGGGAACCTGCTGAAGGAGGGGCCGTCCCCCTTTCTCTGCCTCGACCACTACCCTGAAACATGGCTGGAGCTGATGGCTGTGCCATACTGCCTGGAGTTGTCTGATGGGACGACGCCATAAAAGCTGCCTTAGGACACTCCTGAGCTATGTGTCCCTCCTGGCCGCATCTGTAACATACTGTAGTCCCAAACCGACAGACTCCCTTGTGCGGCCTACCGCACCTTGCACACTCTGCAACCTCTGTGCCTAAGCTCAAGCCTCCTCCTAAACCCAGACCAGACTTTATCCGATTCCAGAACTTGTTCTTCTTTGATATTCTGAGACCTCTGTCTCCCTTCTTACCTTTCGTGACATCCTCGCCCAGAGAGGAGAGATTAGCATCACTTGTCCCCGGGATTTTGAGACCCGAAGACTGTGCCACTGACTGCCTAACTGTCCCTCGGATAATGGCACTAGCCTCCATTCTCCGTGCCATATCTACTATAGCATGGAAGCTCTCCCTTTCTGCTGATTGAATCAACGATGAATACCTGGAGTGAAGCTTCATAACATATCTCCTAGACTTCTTCAAGTCTGTGTCAAGACCTTGTCTTGCAAACGACAGCAACTCCAGGAACCTGTCTGTAAACTCATCTACACTCATCTCTTCCGTCTGTCTTAGTTGCTCAAACTCAATCATCTTCAGTTCTCTGGAACTATCTAGAAAAGCCCATCCTGTAAACTCATTGGCAAACTGTTCCTAGGATAAGCTTTCCAACCTTGGGTCCACATAGTTTTTGAACCATTCCCTTGCCTTCTTGCATTTCAATGTGAACCCTGCCATCTGAATGGCTCTACTGTCATTTGCTCCCAACTCATCAGTTATCATCTTCACCGATCTGAGGTATT
The DNA here is from genome assembly GCF_001659605.2 of Manihot esculenta. Lineage (NCBI taxonomy): Eukaryota > Viridiplantae > Streptophyta > Magnoliopsida > Malpighiales > Euphorbiaceae > Manihot > Manihot esculenta. The sequence goes on along the minus strand of NC_035178.2, from coordinate 20,228,419 downwards.
CAAAAGGGTCATCACCTGTTTCAAACTTGGGGGCATCCAACTTTAGATAGTCCGTCATTTTTACCTTACCCCCAACTGATGAGCTAGGTTTGGGTGTTTGGGCATCAGGGACAAACGGCTCTGCTGGTGGAGGAGGAGGTGCAGCATTCCCTGAGTTAGGGTTTGCTAGACCTGGATAAAAGGGTGAGGGTGGAGACATGGGGTACTGTGGGTATGGTGGGTAAAAGGGAGGGTAGGGCATAAAGGTGGGGTATGGGTTATAGCTAGAGAAATCCGATGTGCTTCCCATCGGATACCCAGGCCCCTGAGGATAGGGTGTATAATGTGGTGGAACAAAGCCCGAGGCTTGAGTGCCTCCTTGGGACTCTCCCATATCCTCTTCTGACCTACTCACGCCCAAACTGCTATCTCTTCTCTCGCCCAAACTGCTATCTCTTCTCTGGTTATCCTCCTCTGCTCCCATCACATCTGCTGACATACCACCGTGAACTGATCTCCTCCGACTTGCCTCAAAAGACCTTCTAAGGTCCCTTGATGTACCTTCTCTGCTTGTTCTACAACATCTTGCCCTCTGCAGAGCAGGGGGATGGGCGTCCATGCCTTCATTCTCTGGCGGAGCTCCAGTCAATCTAGCAGATCGACGAGTTCCTCTCATCTTGACTTCTGAAAGCATAACATATCACATAAACATTAGCATCATACGGTTCATGTGGAAACACACGAACCTACCTCACATACATAGCATAACATTAATGCACATGCATATTATCATGGCATTTCACATCATCATACAAGACAGGACTCCACATCCTATCCTAGTGGACATGATATCTCCTATTGTGCTTGCCCTTCTATAACCTCTATGAGCCCGACACACTATAGGTTCGACCATGTGAACCTAGGGCTTTGATACCATTCTGTAACAGCCCAAAAATCGGACCGCTACCGGTGCTAGGATCCAGATCGACATAAGGTCGCCGGGACCCGTAGCAAGCCTAACATACATCCTGTACATCTGGTATAATCCCATACATGATCAAACATAAACATAAAAACTTTAAAACATAAAACTGTAAACTTTTTCTTTCTTTCAAACACCAAGCTTAACCTGTGCATGCACAACGCATAACCATAAACCCCAACACTAGAGTTCTCATCGACCACTCACGTGGGGCAACATACATTAAGCTTGGCTATCATGCCTCATAATAAAACATACATAGGGACCATGTACAAAGAGATTAACCACACTTCTAAGGCAAAACACAACTCTATCCATTACATTGCATTATAACATTTTAGATTTCATTACATATCTTTACCTTACATCATGTCCACTACTAATCTATTACATAAACATGACCATAGACATAACCTACTAATCTCCTGACTATCTCTGACCCTGCAAACCTGGGGTTAGGGGAGAGGAGTGAGCTATAAAGCCCAGTGAGCAGAACTATAGAGAAAACAGTTTATTATAATATATTCTTTCATGACATGCATCACATCACAAACAATACACATCAAGGATGAATTCGTCACCATTAGCCCTCTACATCTAGATCTCATCTCATAACAAGTCCAACAATGCTCTATGCCAGGGGCGATACGGCCACGCCTGGACTTTACATAACTCTATGCCAGGGGCGATACGGCCACACCTGGACTTCTTTCCATCTCTATGCCAGGGGCGATACGGCCACACCTGGTCTTTCCATCTCATATCATGCCATACATGTCCTATCATGTCATATCATGTTATATCATAACACATCATACTGAGGGCTAATGGATCATCCAATATTCATCCATATCATCATCATTGTATTATGCAATGCAACATATTCGTGAACTCTAATGCAAATAACCTATTTCATAATCATGGTATTCGTGATGCATGAACATGCTTAGAACATTTAATTTCTTTAATATTAAAAAGAGTTATGTTCTACTCACCTTGACTAGCTCTGGACCGACTCTGAAGCAGCTAACACTGCTAAACACCTCGGTTCCTCGGGTCCAATCCTACACAGGTGGACTCCAGTGAGGTGCCAAACATACTCTAAACAACTTCACAAACAACTACCCAAAAACCCCCTAAAACATCCTTAAAACAATCATAGAAAACACCCATGAAAGGGCTGGACAGGGCACTTTCGGTGGCACTTTCGGCGGCCGAAGGTCCCTTCCAGAGACGAAAGTCATGCAGGTTCGGGAGCACTTTTGGCGGCCGAACCCTCTCTCCAGAGACGAAAGTCAGGCACTTTCGGCGGCCGAAAGTCTGCTCCAGCTCCGAAACACAACTTTCGGGGGCAAGGTTTGGCGGCCAATCCATCATCCATAGGCAGGTTCGGCGGCCGAAACCACCTTCGACGGCCGAACCTGAGTTCTTGCATAACTCAGCCCTTGTGCATACAAGCCTCCCAACCCCCCAAAACAAGTATCCAACCTAATGAAACATGCATAAACTTCTTAAAACCAAGCATAAACCCTTAGTCATGCATAAAGGAGCTTAACAACTAGATTAAACTCCAAAAACAACATCCAAAGCATACATAGATAGTTTATGACCCACATAGGCCAAAACCATCAAAACAACCCATACTCTCACTTGCTCTTTCCCAATCATGCATACACTCTCCCACATGCATAACCTAGCTTAAACCTTCAACATAACATCACATAAACACATATTGGGCACAAAACCCACATAAACCCTAACATGCATATCTACCCATACTCAAGCATTAAAACTCCTTAAAACTTCATTAAAACATAAAGGAAAGCATAGATCTACACTTACCTCTTGAAGATCGAGGGTTGGTGTGATCTCTAACTTGGAGATGGGAGGAAACAAACCCCTTGGTTCTCCAAGCTCCAAACTTGATCTTTGAACTCAAAACTCTTCAAAACAACCATGAAACTTATAAAAATGTGAAGGATTGAAGAAAAAGCATAAAAATGACTAGAGGAGGACATGAATACACCTAAGCTCGAGAATGGGGAGAAAACTCGCCCATTTTCGGTCTGAGGGCCTTTTATAGGTGGCCTGGTCGACGACCTTCGGCAGCCTAACGTGCCTCCTAAACTCATGAATGTTCGGCGGCCGAACCTGGTTTCTGCCCTCACACTTTCGGAAGCCTAAAGCACTCCCGAAACAGCCCCATGTTCGGTAGCCGAACTTGACTTTCGGCGGCCGAACCTGGCAAATGCCTCCTTAGCCTAACTTTTAAAAACTCAGTTTCCTTTCCATTTAAAACCATAAAATCAAGTGAAAACATTTTAGAAAACACATTTTAACCCCCTAGAAGACTCTGGCATCTTCAACATTTCAGGTTCCAACGGAGATTCCACCGGAAAGTCGGGATTATGATGCCGGGATCTAGCCGGGTATTACACAAATAGCTGATCCAGCATGTCATCCAATCGTGAAATAGGAAATTGATATTGAACTGTAATTTTGTTGATGGCCCTGCTATCCATGCACATTCTCCAAGTCCTATCTTTCTTTGTAACTAATAGGGCAGGTACTCCGCAGGGGCTAATGCTCTTCCGAATATGCCCCTTCTTTAGTAATTCTTCCATCTATTCTTGGAGGATTTCACTCTCCTTCGGACTCATCTTGTAATGCGGTAGATTTGATAATTTTGATCTAGGAATGAGATCAATCTGATGTTAGATATCCCGCAGAGATGAAAGCTTGAATGATTGCTCCACTATCTTAGAAAACTCCTTCAACAACTCTTTGACGGGCGGTGGTAAAGATGGTGCATCCTCCATTGTACCTTTTGCTCTCACCAATAAAGCTAGTGTGCCTCCAAATTTCTCAACTATGCCTGATAGCCTCTGCACTCCCGTAGAAACAGCAACAACATTCTTCCCTTCCACTTTAGAATGTTTCGCAGAACGGGAAGGCAAGTTAGTAATCTTCTTTTGATTCCACGTGAACATGTATGAATTCTCCTTCCCCTTATGCAAAGCATCAACATCAAAATGCCAAGAGCGACCAAGCAAAATGCCACAACAATCCATATTCACAACATCACAATTAACAAGTTCAGTATAAGATTTACCGATCGAGATAGGCACGCTGCAGATTCTGTTGACCTCAATTGTCGGGCCTTCCTTAATCCATCCGACTTTGTATGGCGAAGGGTGCGACTGTATAGGCAACTGCAATTTCTCCACCAATTGATTAGCTATCAGATTCTCACAACTGCAGCTATCTATAATTAGCCTGCAAATTGCGTCTCCTACTCGATACTTTGCCTGAAAAATCTTCCTCCTTTACGTCTCATCCTCCTGTTTTGTTGAGCATAAGATTTTCTTCACCACATAGGTGACCTCTCCATCTTCAGAACCAGCAATAGATTCGTCATTGTCATCCACTTCCTCATCAAGTCAGCCACTTGCTCAACTATATTTATTTGTCGGCAATCAGTATTAACTCCTCTACATTATAGACAATTATTTGATCAATGACCAGGTTGCCTGCAGTGGTAACATATGTCTCTCGTTGGCTTTTGATAAGGATTGGTTTTGCCTCCTTTGTCTGTTGTAGTGGTGACGGCCTTTCCTTTATTGTCTCTCCTTTCTTCCATGGTATTCTGAGGATTACCAGAATTTACAACCTTAGAAGGCTGCCCGCTGTTATTGCCTCTATACTGCTGCATCTCTATTGAACCAGAATTTTTGTAATTAAAATTCTGATTATACTGCTGTCATGGCTGCCAATCAACACGCCTTTCTACCCTTTTTGCCATTTCAATAGCGCTTACCAAGGTGAAAATCACAACTACTCCCATCATACAACGAATTTCCTGATTCAGGCCCTTCTAATAATGAGCAACCTGTTGGGTTTTCGTTCTCACAGTTTTCACACCTCGCTTGCAACCTCAAAAACTCCTCGGTATATTCATCCACCCTTCGGTTTCTCTGTACACAGTCATGATACCAGTTATACAAAACCTGAGCATGATCGCTAAGCAAGAATCGTTGTTCAAACATCTGCTTCATACACCCAGTTTCGTATGGGTTCCAGCCTCCTCCGATAGCATTCGTTTTGAATCGAATTCCACCAGGCTGCTGTACCCCCTTTTAACTTATAGGCCATAATCGGAACCTTGCGATCCTCTTCCACGTTTATAACTTCGAAAAAATGTTCAACCTTTGCCAGCCAATCAAGAATAGATTCCAAATCTAGCGAACCAGAAAAGTTTTGAAGGTCTATCTTGATCTTATAGCCTTCATGATAATTCTGATGGAGATTTGCAAGTACAGGATTGGCGACCACAGGATTGGCGACTGGGGGGTGTGCAGCGGCAGCGGGTTGGTGGAGTCCTTGCTGCAGGGTCAACTATCCGATCATCTGCCTCAATTCTGCCAAAGATGCCTCAATCGCAGCAAGTCGTGCCTCTTGGTTATCTACTATGGTCAAACTTAGCTCTGATACCAATATGATAAAGGACTATTTAGACTCCATCAGGAGTTTTAACCAATATCGTTTGGTTAAGACGAAATAAGAGAAAAGATAGGCTAGAAGACTAAAAGTCTTATTGAAATTCCTCAAAGATTGAAAAGTGAGTTTCTAATAGCCAAGGTGTTGGGAAATCCCAAGATTATTGCAACCCAGTTGCGCAGCGGAAAAATAAAATCTCTGTTGATTTCCTTTCCCAGAATCCGAGTGCTTCATTTAATTCAAAAGATGGATATGAGACTAACCTGTTAATCTCGTCAAGAAGATATAATACCGGACTGATGGTACTGCCTTTTCAAACGAACACCCTCTATGGTATCCACACGAACGTCTTCTATCCTTCTAGAGTGCTAGCTCTCTCAAAGATAGATAGATTATGTGCTCCACAATCTGCAATCTTTTAGACTGAGTTTTCTAAAAAACACACCACTTCCACAATTCGTAGAAGGGGTATTTATATGTTTCAGTCTTTTGTTTTCACACAAATCCTTTTCCTAAAAGGAGTTGTATTTTTCCCACAACTCCTTTTCCTAAAAGGAGTTGTGTTTGTCCCACAACTCATTTTCCTAAAAGGAGTTGTGTTTGTCCCACAACTCCTTTTCCTAAAAGGAGTTGTGTTCATAACCAACTATCACAATCTCGCAGATACTCAAATATCTTATGTGATAGAGTCCTTTATCTGTAACAGTTACAGATAGACTGCAGATCTTTTAAATATTATTATCTCATAATAATAAATTATTAATAATAATAACACTTTATTATTATTAATTATATTAATAATAATAACACTTATTATTATTGATTATATTAATAATTAATATTAATAATAATAACACTTTATTATTATTAAATAATAATAATAATAACACTTTATTATTATTAATTATATTAATGATTAATAATAATAACACTTTATTATTATTAATTATATTAATGGGCTTTGGGCTTTTTTAACCCATTAATATGACATAGCACATCAACAACGTTCTTTTGTGTGTGACCCAATAGGCTCACATTAATTGGCAATAGGCCCAGTCCCACAAGGCCCATAAGTCATAAGTGGCCTCTAGCAAGACATTATGACTACCCAACTAATATGAGGATCAATAGTCCAATAAAGCCTAATAAATAGAACATGAATTAATCATTTTGTCACACGATATCTAGTTTGAACATAAGACATGGTCAATGTCAAACTTATAATGTTCAAACTTATGATTTCTCAATCTCTAAGTAGACTGATAAATTCAAATGATATTGATCACACTATCAATTCATTTGAGCACGGCCATGCATTTCTCAGTCTCACTTATCGAGGGGCCCAGAAGATATCTCTCTCAAAGAGAGGGACAAATCCTATCTTGATTGTTCATTATCCTCTACATAATTTCTATCATGCTCAATCATAACCTTTATGATTGTCCGATTAAAGACAACGTTTGGTTATGTCAAAACATAACAGTTCTTATGTTGGAAACTATGACAATCTCAAGTCAAAGGATTAAGACATAACTACTTTGAGATTTACTTATGACAATGATCCATGTAGTGATTCAATGCGGGTCCATCCAATACTTTGTTCTCTAACAAGTATTTATGATTATTGAATTATAACAACATATACATAATCATCTCATGATTATCAATCAATAATCATACTAGTTATATTTTATTATTATCAACATAATAATAAGTAATGAGGGATGATAATCATTATTATGTAACATGCAAATAAATAATAATGATAAAAACCTCTTTTATTAATAACCAAAACGACATACAAAAAGGCCCAAGATGATGGCCTAGGGCATATACACTAACAATCTCCCACTTGCACTAGACCTAATCATACAAGTATCTAATACCCATAGACCTAGTGTGCTAATCATGCTTGATCTGTGAAAGAGGCTTGGTCAGTGGATCTGCAATGTTGTCATTTGAGTCTATTTTGTATATTTTGATATCTCCTCTATCAATGATCTCTCGAATAAGGTGATATCACCTGAGTATATGTTTTATATCTCTGATGAGATCTGGGCTCCTTTGCCTGTGCTATGGCACCGTTATTATCACAATAAAGGTCCATAGGTTTTGCAATGCTGGGAACCATTTCCAACTCTGAGATGAATTCCTTCAATCAGACTGCCTTTTTAGCTGCGTCTGATGCTGCTATATACTCAGCTTCGATTGTAGAATCTGCTATAGTGCTCTGCTTGGAACTCTTCCAACTAACAACTCCACCATTTAAATTGAATACGAATCCTGACTGCGATCTGAAGTCATCTATGTCGGTTTGGAAACTAGCATCTGTGTAACCACTTACAACTAGCTCGTCTTCCAAACCTCCATAAACTAGGAATGCATCCTTAGTCCTTCTAAGGTTCTTTAGGATATTCTTAACAGCTGTCCAGTGACTTTCACCGGGATCTACCTGATATCTGCTTGTTGTGCTCAAGGCATATGAGACATCTGGTCTAGTACATAACATGGCATACATGATAGATCCAATAGCAGAAGCATAAGGGATCTTATTCATCCGTTCTCGCTCATCAGATGTCATAGGACATTGATTCTTGCTGAGATGAACACCATAAGACATGGGCAAGAATCCTCTTTTGGAATCTTGCATGCTGAACCTTTTCAGCACCTTGTCAATATTAGTACTTTGACTCGGACCGATTATCCTCTTGGATCTATCCCTATAGATCTTAATACCAAGGATATATGCGGCCTCACCTAAGTCCTTCATTGAAAAAGAATTTCCTAACCAAGTCTTAACCTTTTGCAAGGTAGGGATATCATTTCCAATGAGTAATATGTCATCCACATATAGGACTAGAAATACAACTGCACTCTCACTAATCATCTTGTCAACACAAGGTTCATCTTCATTTTTGATGAATCCAAAGTCCTTGACTGTCTCATCAAAACGAAGATTCCAGCTCCGAGAAGCTTGCTTCAATCCATAAATGGATCTCTGAAGCTTGCAAATCTTTCCAGAATTCTCAAGGATTACAAAACCCTTAGGTTGTGTTATGTACACATCCTCGAGCAAAAGTTCACGACTGTCAGTCATGAGAAATCCATATCTCTCAGGCTGATGACGTGTCCTATCAGATCTGCGTGGGACTTGTGTCACCCTTTCAGTTTTCACAACTGTTTGTGGTTTTGAAAGTGGTTCTACCAGCGGTTTAATGCTCTCTTATGGTACTTGAGTTTCCTCAAGTCGCAATGTACTCCCACTGAATCTCTGAGAGATAAATTCCTTTTCTAAAAAGGTACCATTTCAAGCAACAAACACTTTGTTCTTGAGGGAATATAGAAATAGTATCCTTTGGTTTCCTTAGGATACCCCACAAAATTGCACTTGATAGATTTTGGAGCTAGCTTATCTGAAACTGGGCGTTTTATATAAGCCTCATAACCCCAAATCTTAAGAAAAGACAAATTGGGCAATTTCCCAGTCCATAACTCATATGGTGTCTTTTCAACTGCTTTTGATGGTACTCGGTTTAAAATGAATGCAGCTGTTTCCAAGGCATAACTCCAAAATGATAAAGGGAGATTTGTTTGACTCATCATAGATCGAACCATATCTAATAAAGTTTGATTTCTCCTTTCAGAAACACCATTCCATTGTGGAGTTCCTGGAGGAGTTAATTGTGAAACAATTCCACAGTTTTTAAGATGTTCATCAAACTCTTGGCTCAAATATTCACCACCTCGATCATATCGAAGTATTTTAATAGTTCTACCAAGTTGATTTTGTACTTCATTTTGAAAAGTTCTAAATATTTCAAAAGATTCATGCTTATGTTTCATTAGGTAGACATAGCCATACCTATTGAAATCATTAGTGAATGTAATGAAGTACTGATAACCTCCCCTGGTACTAATGCTTAGTGGGCCACATACATCTGTATGTATTAAGCCCAATAAGTCTGAAGCCCTTTGACCTTGTCCAGTAAAAGGGTCCTTTGTCATCTTACCTAGCAAACAAGATTCACAATTTTCAAATGATTCAAAATCAAATGAATCTAATAAACCATCTTTATGGAACTTAGATATGCGATTCTCATTTATATGGCTAAGACGACAGTGCCATAAATATGTTGGGTTTAACTCATTTGGCTTAGTTTTCTTATAAGTTATGTTACAGATATTGTTGTCTCTAGAATCATCTAGATTAAGGACATAAAGGCCATCATGTGAATTTGCAATATAATAAAGCAAATCATCTTTATGAATGGAGCATTTCTTATTCTTAATAAGAAATGAAAAACCTTCATCGTCCAAAACAGAAACTGAAATAATATTCCTACTCAAAGTAGGAACATAAAAGCAATTGTTCAGAACTAGCAAAAGCCCATTGGGCAACACAAGTTCATATGTCCCTACAGCTATGCCAGCAACTCTTGCTCCATTGCCTACACGTAGGTCCACATCGCCCTTTTTCAGTTTTCTACTCCTTTTGAGACCCTTCACATTTGTACAAATGTGAGAGCCACATCCGATATCTAATACCCATGAAGTAGAAAAAGGTAAATTAATATCTATAACATAAATACCTGAAGTCGTAGTCTCACTACTCTTCTTCTTCTTACACTCATCCAAATAGAGTTTGCAATTTCTCTTCCAATGCCCTGGTTCCTTGCAATGGAAGCAGATTTCTTCCTTAGGAACTTTTGCCTTGGATTGCCATTTAGGCTTGCCTCGTCCCTTAGGCCCATTACCACCTTTGGGCTTGGGCTTCCCCTTATTTTTCATGGGCTTACCCTTATTGACATTCAAAATTTGGGTAGGCCTTTTCTTGATATTTACCTCAGCTGTCTTTAGCATCCCATGCAGCTCAGAAATGGATTTCTCCATATTGTTTATGTTATAGTTCATGACAAACTGAGAAAAACTGCTAGGTAAAGAATGTAGGATCAAATCCGTGAGAGTTCTAAACTCAAAGGGTAGCCAAGCCTAGCAAGGTGATCAATGTAGCCTTTCATTTTTCAGAACATGAGCACTAACTGATTCACCTTCAGCCATTTTGCAATCATGCAATGCAATGGTGGTTTCATACCTATCCTGCCTAGCTTATTGTTGGACAGCCTGTTTGAGATGGACACTCATCTCATAGGCCTCAAGGTGCTCCAGATCCTTCTGAAGTTCTGGGCACATAGTCGCCAACATAAGACATCCAATGTCATTAGAATCATCCATATGCTTCTTATGCTTGTTCTTAACAGCATTAGTAGCATCAGCAGGAGGTAGTTCTGGGATAGCTTCATCAAGCACATAGGACTTTTCTCTTACTTGAGAACAATTCTCAAGTTTCTAAACCAGTCAACAAAATTAGTCCCATTTTCTTTCAGTTTATCCTTCTCAAGGATAGATCGCAGTGATAAGGTGGAATTGTTATTAGTAGCCATAATTATCTACAAAAATATACAAACATAATTAATTAATATTGAGGTGATAATAATCTCCCACTAAAATACAACTCTCAAAATAATAATAATATTTTAGTGGGTTAAGATTCATATTTAACCTAATTTTAAGTCAGCTTTGGCATGACGCTTAGAATTAAGTTATTTAGGTAGGTAACCCCTTACCAATTACATCTAATGTAACTCTTAAATTATGAGGTGTTGACATCATATGTCAAATGCATGTTATACCCCATCTAATGCCTTAGGCCCAAAACCGTTTTGATAGCCTAATTAAGCTCAACCAAAATTAAATAAATGAGTAACTATTACTCATCCTATCTTACTAGGATAACCTAATGCACTTTGCTTTGACAAAACCTGTATTTTGGTGATCTTAGTCTTGATAGGTGTTTAATATATGGGTAGCATTAAAACTTAAAATTTTAGAGTGAGGGTTCATCTTTTAATTTTAATTATTTTGTCTTGCATATATATATTATAGCATCCTATATGCATACATATATATATATAGACAATAATGCATAGTATCTCATACTAACATATGACAAAATAATAAAATATAGTCATTTAAATCTGATTTAAAGACTAAAAGAAAATTATTTAAAATTTATTTTCTTATAATTATTTTGTCTTGCATATATATATTATAGCATCCTATATGCATATATATATATATATATATATATATAAATAATAATGCATAGTATCTCATACTAATATATGACAAAATAATAAAATATAGTCATTTAAATCTAATTTAAAGACTAAAAGAAAATAATTTAAAATTTATTTTCTTATAAAAAGGACCAGTTTGCAAATTTTCTTATAATTATTTCAGAAAAATCCTTTTTTTTATTAATTTAATTTTTCTAACAAAAATTAAAATTATCTAAATGATCCAATCATTCATCTACAATTATCATGCCATTCTAATAAACATATATCGCATATATAATATCAATCATGACATAATTGATTTAAACGAAAAGCACAGGTAGGCTCTGATACCACTGTTGGGAAATCCCGAGATTATTGCAACCCAGTTGCGCAGCGGAAAAATAAAATCAGTTGATTTCCTTTCCCAGAATCCGAGTGCTTCGTTTAATTTAAAAGATGGATATGAGACTAACCTGTTAATCTCGTCAAGAAGATACAATACCGGACTAATGGTGCTGCATTTTCAAACGAACACCCTCTATGGTATCCACACGAACGTCTTATATCCTTCTAGAGTGCTAGCTCTCTCAAAGATGGATAGATTATATGCTCCACAATCTGCAATCTTTTAGACTGAATTTTCTTAAAAACATACCACTTCCACAATTCGTAGAAGGGGTATTTATATGTTTTAGTCTTTTGTTTTCACACAAATCCTTTTCCTAAAAAGAAGGAGTTGTGTTCATAACCAACTATCACAATCTCGCAGATACTCAAATATCTTATGTGATAGAGTCCTTTATCTGTAACAGTTACAGATAGACTGCAGATCTTTTAAATATTATTATCTCATAATAATAAATGATTAATAATAATAACACTTTATTATTATTAATTATATTAATAATAATAACACTTATTATTATTGATTATATTAATAATTAATATTAATAATAATAACACTTTATTATTATTAACACTTTATTATTATTAAATATTAATAATAATAACACTTTATTATTATTAATTATATTAATAATTAATAATAACAACACTTTATTATTATTAATTATATTAATGGGCTTTGGGCTTTTTTAACCCATTAATATGACATAGCACATCAACAACGTTGTTTTGTGTGTGACCCAATAGGCTCACATTAATTGGCAATAGGCCTAGTCCCACAAGGCCCATAAGTCATAAGTGGCCTCTAGCAAGACATTATGACTACCCAACTAATATGAGGATCAATAGTCCAATAAAGTCTAATAAATAGAACATGAATTAATCATTTTGTCACACGATATCTAGTTTGAACATAAGTCATGGTCAATGTCAAACTTATAATGTTCAAACTTATGATTTTTCGATCTCTAAGTAGACTGATAAATTCAAATGATATTGATCACACTATCAATTCATTTGAGCATGGCCATGCATTTCTCAGTCTCACTTATCGAGGGGCCCAGAAGATATCTCTCAAAGAGATGGACAAATCCTATCTTGATTGTTCATTATCCTCTACTTAATTTCTATCATACTCAATCATAACCTTTATGATTGTCCGATTAAAGACAACGTTTGGTTATGTCAAAACGTAACAGTCCTTATGTTGGAAACTATGACAATCTCAAGTCAAAGGATTAAGACATAACTATTTTGAGATTCACTTATGACAATGACCCATGTAGTGATCTCAATGCGGGTCCATCCAATACTTTGTTCTCTAATAAGTATTTATGATTATTGAATTATATCAACATATACATAATCATCTCATGATTATCAATCAATAATCATACCAGTTATATTTTATTATTATCAATATAATAATAAGTAATCAGGGATGATAATTATTATTATGTAACATGCAAACAAATAATAATGATAAAAACTTCTTTTATTAATAACCAAAACGACATACAAAAAGGTCCAAAATGATGGCCTAGGGCATATACACTAACCCAAGGGAGACTATTTATAATAATAAAAAAAAATTCTAATGTGCAAAATTACGAAAATACCTAAAATATCTAAAAAAATAATTAAAATGCAAAATTGACTCCCTAAACGATGGAATTTCCATATCGAACTTTGTGACTAGGCCTATGGCCCTTGTCACATTTTGAAAGTTGTGCGTTCTGAAATTTCCTTTCCGAAAAGTTATCGTGGGTCTCTATCCGTAAAGTTCAAGACTAATTGCTCCATGTCAAATCTGAATCAACAAAGTAACAAAAGCACTTTTCTCCCTACAGTAAGACAACATCCTCCAACTGTAAAGGGACATCCAAACCATGCTTCAGCCCTTATAGGGAGAAGAAGCATCAAGTACCATTAACTGTTCTTGCTGTCGACTCAACCAAGTACCCGGTTTGCTATCTGACGTGCAATTCTCAAGTAAAATGCCACTAACGTAATCCAAAACAAACTAACCAGTGTAGCATCCATTGTTGTGGCGACTTGATTATCAGTATATACCATACCTCATCCACCAGCAACAACTCACTATGCATGCATTGATTCAAGCTTGCTCTGATTCAAACTCACTAGTACCTTAACGAGAGGGACCGACAATGGTGATTGGTCCTGGACACCATTGGGGGACACATTTTCGTGATCTTCTGTACGCTACTGTGCAATAGCTTCTGTCAAAAATTTTGCCTCCATCTCACATTTGGTATGATTACGTGGCTCAAACAACTTATGTGGAACATAACATAACCATTCACCACATTAGGCTTCCTCAAGTGAAATCTTAGAGTTAAAATCTGAAGGACGTGACACCTACAACTACATGCATAATAGAAACATGGAAGACATTCATACTGCAACTAGACCCACTTCACAACACTAGAACCCAGCTTGATTAAACTCTTGCGATGCAAGGGCTTATGGATATTAATAGCAACTCTAAATCGAAAGACTTTTGTCTAACCAAGCATATCATATATATTCATCATAGAACACAAAGGAGCCAACCATATTCGTAATAACCATAGGAGTTGTTTTAGAGAAGGAACTAAAAGGAACTCTAGAAGCCCTAACCCAAAAATCACACCTACGAAAAACCACTGAAGCAGCAGTGTCATCATCACACATTCCCTGTAGTATGACAAGATTATCATCAAAACACCAAGGTCCCTCTTCCAACACAAGATACTTATCCTCCTCTAAGGAAAACTGAAATACAAAAAGATTCAAAGCCAGCTATCGAAATCCAAATTCCTTTTATAATTGCTAGCTTCTGAGCATAGTAGTTCGTAGGTTTGGGACGTCAGACTAAGAAGAGAAGAACCACGAGAGAAAAGACATACATGGAGGAGAGTTATAAGTAGGCGAAGGAGTTATTTTAAGAGCGATAGAAAGTTAAGATTAGGCACACATAATATAAATCTAATTTTTCTAGGGAGTATATAGATAATTTTGCTTTTTTTTTTTTGGTCTTTAATTACATTTCTTTGGTCAACCTTCTATTGGTATTGGTTTTTTTGGCTGGTAGAAAATGTTTTCGGGGTTAATTATAGTCATTATATAATAATGTACTTTTTATTCTTGTAATTTCTTTCTATATGTTCTAGCTTTAGGCCTTTTATCTTAAAAAGGAAAAATTTGTTGTTTCTAATTCTCTGGTCGCTAATTAAAAAAGTATTTTTATTTTTAAGATGCGGAACTCCTTTTCCAATTAAAACCATTTAGAAAAAAAAAATTCTTTCTAAATTCAAAAATTAATTTAGATTTGTTTCTAATTTTATATGCATCAAACTTTTTAACATTTAAGTTTGTAATACGGGCTTATTTCTAAATTTTATTGCTATTATATTGTTAAATTTTGTCCAAATTTTGTTATGAAAAAGTTAGCATTTGTTGTTACTAATTGATCTATAAATTTTTTATATTAATTTAGTTTTTATGTTATTGCAAATTCCTTACAAATTAGGTGATGTGAATGGCAGAGAGACATTTGTGTTGGTGATTGTGCAGCCGTCTGGTACGACAGAGATTTTAAGATTTTGCATGAATGGAGAAAGCAGAAGTTGATTTAATTTAGGGATTTAAATTTTAGTGACAAATCAAATTTATTACTACCGGAAAAATAACTTGAAAAAATATCAATAAAATAAAAATAAATTTTACAAAACTTTAAATTTTTTTAGTTAAGTAACCCAACTAAATAAAATCTAAATACACACTATTTACAATGAAATTTTAAAAAATCCATGTCAACAAAATTCAGTAACAGATAAATATTTTTAAAAATTCAGAATTTACATTTACTTTTAGTATAGATTATAAATAAATTATGGATTTCAAATTGCAATATTTTAGTTATTAAGATTTTTTAGTGAATTTTAAATGACATTATTTCATTAATCATTTCAATTCAATGTTTATAAAACTTAATATACGTACATTCATAACTATAAATAATTGAACGAAATGTAAATTTTATTAAATGTAAGTCTTATATTTTAAATTTTTCTATCAAATACAAGATAACGGATTAATATCACTTACAATTTTCATTTCATTATTACTATTCATTATTAATCCTTTATAGATTTAGCAGTGAAAGCCATCCATTACAAATTTTCTTAGTATATCACTTAAATTGTGTAGTGTTCTTTCATTTGAAAATCAAATCATCATATTTATTTTTACGAGCGACAATAATGATATTTTACAAGCGACAACAATAGATCAAAAAATTAAGAAATTATTTTTCTACTTTATAATATTTATTTATTTTATTTTTCACATATATAATAAATTATAATTATTTTAGTTAAAAATATTTTTTTTATTAATTTTTTAATTATATCGTATAAATCTGTCGGCGCAAAATATCTTAATTTTATAAATTTTCATATTTATACTTTAAATTTTTAATTTTAGATTTAAAAACCTTGACTTTTGAATTTGTTATAATTATAATAATTTTTTAAATTAATTTTAATTAAATTTAAATCAATTTACAACATATCATTATTTTTCTCACATAAACAATTTAATTAACTAGAATTAAAACTTAAGTAAGATCTTAAACTTTTAATTACATGAAATTTCTAAATTATATAATTGAAATATTTAATTATGAGAAATATAAATTTTAATTTAGAATTTTAAGTAATTAGGAGTTTAAAATTTTAATCAAAATTTAATTTAACTTAAATAAATTACTTATATAGTAAAAATAACGACATATAGTGTGTCATACAAACTAATTTAAATATAGTCAAAATTAATTGAAAAAATTGCTATAATTATAATAAATTTAAAAGTTAAGATCTTTTTATTTAAAATTAGAAATTTATAATATAAATGTAAAAATTTGTAAATTAGAATCTTTTTAAATTAGTAGGTCTGTTTATATAAAATAAAATTATTAAATTTTATTAAATACTTATGAATGGTTTAAATTCTCATTTACAAAATAAAAAATTAATGAGAGATTATTTTAAAAATTAAATTAAATTGAATAGGATTATAATAATTAATTTATAGGATAAATCAAACTTTAATTTCTGAATTTTAGTATAATTAAAAAATCGGTCTCTATATATATTTTTAAAATTAAATTTTTAAATATATCTATATCAGTCTTTCTATCCATTTCTTGTCATTAAAAGTGTAAAAATATTTCTATTGTTCATTTTAAAGAGTAAAATATATTTTGGTTTTTAAATTTTAGCATAATTAGCATATCAGTCTCTATATTTTTAAAATTAAACATTTTGAACTCTCTATAGTTAGTCTATCTAAATTTCAATCCTTCTATCAATTTTTTTATTGTTAAAAGCATAAAAACATTAAGAGTTAGGTTTCCATCTATTTTTTCTCATTTATAAAATTTAAATACTTTGATCCATCGATTTTCATTTAAAAAAACACTTAAATATATATTAATTTTTATCTAAATTATCACATTCAATTAATTTTTAATACTTTTATCATTCGATTTTCATTCATTACAATACTTCGATACCTAATAATTTTAAAATTTTTAAAAATAATCTTTTTACGCAATTTTTTAAAAAAACTTACAACTTTAATCATGTTTAAATAGCACCAAATAGTTTTTAAGTTGATTGTAGATTTTTACAAAAAGTATTTTAAAAAGCAAATTAGAAGTTTGTCCACCAACTTTAAACTAATACTTAAGATGGATAAAAATTAAAATATAATTTATTCAAGAAAAAAAATGTATGAAAGGGAGGAAGGGAGTATTTAAAATATATATGAGGCATAATTAAAACACCGTGCAAATTGCACACTTGGAGGCCATGTGAGTAGGAGTTGTGCTGATATCGTGGATTTTCTTTCTTTTTTTTTTTTTTTTTTTTGATAGTTGATATCATGTAATTTTAAATTCAAAGATGCATTTAATATAATTTCCCCCTTATGTCAGAATGAATTTTATAATTATTCACTTTATAATAATTGCAGCAATTACAAAACTTAATATTATAAGACGATGAATTTAACCATCGCTAAATTAAATATTTATATTTAAATTATTAAAGTCCGTTAGCATATTTATTATACAGACTTAGTTTTTTAATAGACTTTAATAATTAATATATAAATTTTAATATAAATATTTACATAAATTTTATATTATATATGTATCAATTATTCGTAGCAAGTATGAAAGTATTAATTGTAATTAATGCTGTCTGTGGCTTTTCATAGAGAATTAAATTTCACATGCCTGGAAACGAGTAGCACTACCTGATTGCCCAAGCCATTCCATGCAGAATTTTATATATAGAGAGCATTTTAGAAGATTCTTGATCCAAGATCTGGTTGACCATCTTTTATATATATAATTATTGAATATTGTCATAGATTTCAAGAACTATTATTCTGTAAAGCATAATCAGTTGCTTAATTTCAGTAAAGAAACAATGCCCTAACTCACTCAACTTTAGTAGTATTCTTTTTTTGTTTTTTCCCCAGTCAGACTAATTTATCGATATCATCATTTTCATTTATGTAATTTAAGAAAAAAATAAATAAAAAATTAACTTCCATAAATTTTAATTCACTCAATATTGATATAAACACTACCAAAATGAAAATATAATTTTAATTGTTTATTTATAAACGGTGGATGAATTTATTGTTAGTATTTTAAATAGTCGATGATAATCGATAAATAATTTATTTTAATAATTATTTTTTTACAATTTAATTAATAAATTTTTATTTTCTTGTGAAATTATTTAGAAGAAAAAGTAGAAGCGGAAAGTCTTACAATTCAGAGTTGATCGATTACACAAATAGATTAAAGTCATGAATATATTAAATTTAAAGCAAAAATCAATTACATTTTATTAACTTAATAATATATTAAACATCTCTAAGCAATACCTTAATCACAGATGCATAGCAGCCACCTCGAGACCTACCAGCATTTCCTCCACGACCAATCCCAAAGCACATACTAGAAACCGGCAATCCACCGTCATGCTCTTCCTCCTCACCCATCATTATCGAATCAAAAGACCTTCTCGGACTGGAGATTTCATGGCGTACTCGAGACCTCAACACAGTCACTGGAGACGACGACGCAAAAAAATAAGGTTTCGACGAGCACCGGGGCGAGGAAAACTGCGACGAAGACGAAGACGAAGAAGAAGCAGGAGAAAGAGGAAAGCTTGTTCTTCTAGCAGAGCGCTTGGAGAAGATGGTGTTGAAAGGATTAGATAAAGAGTAGGATTTTTTAGTGGGAGTTTTTGCGGTGGTGTAGAAATAAGAAGGTGGTGGAGTTAAAGGAGGAAGAGGATTTTCTCTGAATTTGATCTTTGGAGTTCCTGGTCTAGACTCCCAAGTGAAAGGAACAGCAGCAGAAGATCCACCATGATCATCTTCAAGAGCCATTGAAGATTGGCTTGTGGTCAGATGCTTGGAGAAGAGATTGTTATTATTATTGTTGTTGCCATCATCCAATGGAAGCTTGATTTTGAGGGATTTATGGGGAAGATTTGGGCTGCTTGTAAGCATTTTATTTGAGAAGAAGATGAGTAGAGCTTAAGTTAAGCAATGGGTTAGTTTGGAGGTTTCCCTTTTTTCCTCTTATAAACAAATGTTGAAGCAATATATATTAATTTAAGACTTGAAGTTATGGTATGTGAATAGGTCAACTTTAGTTTTTTTTTTTTTTTTTTGGATGTGTAGTTGGCCTTTCCTTTCATGCTTTAACCAATCACTTTGTAATGTTTCCATAATTAGATTATCAATAAATTAAAAAGTTTAAAGCTGCTTTTACATAAATATTATTGGATTTTTATGCCTTTCATGCTTTTATCTTTTTTCTATTTACTCAAAGTTGAAGTATTTTATTGAAAAAAATATATATATAATCTCACTATAAACTTTGAATTTTAATCAAAAAAGCATAAATAAATCTATTTAATTTTTATTTTTATTTTTAACTAACTTTCAAAAATTCTGCAATTTAGTACATTGTAGTAATAATCTTGACCCAAAATATTCAAATGTAACAAAATACATTATGGAAATTGAATAAATAATTTATTTTGTCACTGCTTAATCGTTGGCATGCAATTTATAGCCCTTATAATATTTGGGGATAATTATAAAAAAATATTATGTGATTTAGTATATTTTTTACATAGATTTTATATTTTAATTTATAATAAAAAAAAATTATGTGCTTTCATTTTGTTGGCAAGATGAATCTTTTCTCTCTAATGCAATTAATAATGACATTTAAAATTTTATTAAAAATTATTTTAATAGAATAAATTACATTTAAATTCTTTAAAGTTTTGTAAAATATATAATTTATTTCATATATTTGTAAATTCAGTTATAAAATTTAATTTAATGTTACAATAAAATAGTTTTTTTAGTTATAATTCATGCTTGTATTCTTACAAATTGGATTTTAAATATTATAATTTTTTACAAATAAGCATTTTTATTTTCTTAAAATAATCTCACATGTTTATTAATTTTAATATTTTATATTTAAAAATAAATTAATAAAATTAAAATTTAATCAAGAATCTTAGCACAATATGCATTTAAATTCAAGGCCAAAGAATTCTTTATCATTTAACTTTTTCTATTTTAATTCTTATTTTTTTATCCAATTAAGACAAAAGGAGATGATAAATTTTTTTAATTAAATTTTATTTTATTATATTTCATATATAAAATATTAAAATTTAATAAACATAGAAATTAATTTATAAATATAAGATCTTATCGGTAATTATAATACTTTTAAATTACTCTAAAAAAACATAGCGATTAATTTTAAGTAAAAAATATAATATTTAAATTAACGGATTGTTTTATTAATCAGATAAAATTTAAAAAATTAAAATTAAAAATACAGAAATTAAAACATAAATTTCAATAAATATCAATGACTAAATTATAATTTACCATAAATTTCAATAAATAACAATGAGTAAATTACCAATAATATATAATAGTGTTAAAAAAAGTCTCTTTTTTATTATAAATTAAAACATAAAATCATACTTGAAAATTTGTTAAACCACAATAGTTTTTTTACAATTGTCCTAATTTTTAATATGCTCAGTGAAAGAATAATTTATTATCTAAAACTGATTATAGAAAAATAATAATAATAATTTTATTAGAAATGTTAAGAAAGAAATTAAGAATATTAAAATTTCATTAAGTATTTGTAATATTTGAGAGAATTATTATTTAGTACATGTGGTTTAGAGAAATTAACTACTTAATCTCTCTATTTTTAAAAATACATTAAAATAGTCCATATACTTTTAAATTATTAACTATTTAATCCCTTCGGTTATAATTATAGAGATTAAATAGTTTTTATTATTAAAATTATAAGAACTAAATAATTATACTTTTTGATGCTATATAAGAATTTTTCAAAATAAGTCATGAGCTATTACAATGAGATAGGGTCACGTGGCAGGAGTTTGATAAGCTGATACACGATTTCACCCATAGAAAAGAAGACTCGGATGAACTTTATGATCAGAACTAAGAGAAAGAAGACCATGTCTCAGGACAAGTCGGCCTTAGGTCGGACAGAAGTTGGATAAACTCGCCCTCTCAATTTCAGGGCGAGTCTCCATAAGAAAGTTACCATTAACAGCTCCAATCCAACAGACTCCCTTTACGCCTGCGATCACGGGATTCCCGACCCATTAGCCGGTGAAAATTCCATATCAGCGAGCCGGCAATATCATAGTCGGATTATCAGGAAATACTGTATTTATCTCCATTTTCTTACACTATAAAAGGAGAGCGATATCGGAGATCAAGGTATGTTATTCTCTAACACAACCACTCTTAAGTTCCTCACTCACCATCTTCTCCAGTTTATTGACTTGAGCGTCGGAGAGGTTGCCGTGGGCACCCACCACCTCACACACTCTCTCTTGTAGGTCTAGCCAATCACAGCATGGCTTCGTCTTGGCAACGTCATCATTTTCTTTTGAGCAACATCATTTGGTTTCGCTATCGGAAGATCCATTGAATTCTCTCTATTTATTTGGATTAAAACCGGTCTCTATTTTCCTTTTCTCCTAAAAAGAATTCACTTTTCATTCTTGAAATGGCCGAAAATTCATGAGCTGCTTATAAGGTTGCTACCAATTAGGGCACTATCATCTCCTCCATTCTGAGTAGTGGGAAAAACATAGTCTCTATGGTAAACGAAGCAGATCTCAACAATTTGGACAACGAGCAAATGCTCTAATATATCAAAAGGTTGTAGGTTACTCTATAGCAATACAAAACTCAGAAAGAGGCATCATTTATGACTCCTACGGGAAGGGAGGAAGTCTCTATAGACACTCCAAGGACTCAGACAGAAGTAGTCAAAATGCGGTCTAAAAGGAAGGTCGGGTTCAAAGAAGATGAATCAGACGAAGCTCCGAAAGACATCGATTGGAAACTGGTACAAGCTGTGCAAAGGTATCAGAAGGAGCAAGAGGAAGACTTCAACTTGGATTGTGCCTCACCTCTTTCGGAAGAAATCTTGGCAAAAATATTTCCAGCCAAGTTCAAGCTGCCTAGCATGGATAAATATAATGGAACAGTAGATCCCAGAAGTCACTTGACAATCTTTAGGATGACTATACAATTTCAGAAAGTCAACGACTTCGTATTGTGCCTAGTATTCCCGTCAATACTCACAAGTTTAGCTCAGAAATGGTACCAACATCTGAGCCTAAATGGAGGAATTAAATCATGAGATAACATGTGAAGCATTAAAGAAAGGAACACAAATATTATGTTCATGGATTTCCTAATCAAGAATCCAGCCGCTACTTACCAACAGCTAATGGACAGAGCTTAAAAGTACATCAGGTTCGATGATGAAGTCCACGCGTTGAGAGAGGACGAAAGGATGAGTCAAAAATAAAACTAAAAACTAGAGAGATGAGGATATGAAGGGGACCACAAAAGTCACGTAGTCTCCCAAGGAGGGGACGACCAAACTAAGTATGATAATTATACTCCAGTGAATGACTCACGAGCACGTGTCCTTATGTGGACCAGAAAAACGATAAGGAGATTAGGCGGCCTCCCAAGCTCAACCTAGAGAAAGTCAAAAGGCGAGACATGACCAAGTATTACCGCTTTTATGAAGACCACGGACATACAACAGAGGAGTGCTGGAAACTGAAAGACGAGGTCGAGAGATTAGTAAAGGACGGCACACTTTGAAAGTCCACCAAAAAGAGTAGGGAAGAGAGGAGACCTAGTTCTGAGGTCACAACCCCTGAAACCACCCCTAACAGAGAACCTATAGGGGTTATTCATATAATTACAGAGAGATCCAGTAACGGTAAAATAAATGAGTCGCAAAAGACGGCCTAAGTGTTAAGTAGTGGAGATAGATCATGTGTCTTTAATACAGGAGACTCAACCCTCAAAAGAATAAATGTAACAGATGTCGAGTCTGATAAGTTGGGTAAAAACTGGAAAGGACCACTTAGAATCCCAAAGATTATTCGTCTAGAGTCTTATAAGATGGCCAAGCTAGATGGCTAAGTTATTCCCCATCCCGGAAATATTTCTAATCTAAGAAAATCCTATTAATAACGATTAATGATGTATTTTTCATATGTTCTTCAATGACAAGGGACGTCATGTGTTCTTCAGTAACAAGGAACGTTGGGGTTGCATTCTTCAAAAAAGGTTAAAAAGCATTCATCAAAGGCTCCAGCCACAATTTGAGTGTTGGACCCACTAAAATCGACTCCGGCCATAATTCGGCCCTAGTCACAAAATATCGGCTCAGGCCATAATTCAGCTCCAGCCACAATTCTGGCATTAGACCCATTAAATATTGGCTCCAGCCACAATTTGGCTATGGCCACTAAATATCGACTCCGGCCATAATTCAGGCGTTAGACCCACTAAACATCGACTCCAACCACAATTCGAAAGTTGGACCTACTAAACATCGGCTCCGGCCAGTAAATATTAGCTCTGGGCACAATTCGGGCGTTGAATCCACTAAACGAAGGATCAAGGCATAGTCTGGGTGTCGGACCCACTAAGAAAAGGCATCTCATGCTGGGCCACAAGGCGATTATATACTAGGCCGACAAACCGGGTGTTAGTTCTGATTTACAAAAAGTTTTCAAGGCATTTCACGTCCAGACCACAAAGTGGGTATAGGACAAGCAATTTGATCGAGTGTTGGTCCCATTAAACAAAACATCTCTAAGGCATTAAAGCGAGTGAGTAGAGTCTACAAGAAGCTTGTCAAGGCTAAAAAATGTCTGGAAGCTTATCAAGGCTGAAAAAATGCACGGAATCTCGTCAGGGCTATAAAAGGCTAGGGAGTTCATTAGGTTTGGAAAATGCTTGGAAGATCGTCAAGGTTGATTAGGTCAAAAAAATGACCAGAAGTAGGTCAAGTCGAAAAAAATGCCCGGAAGCTTGTCAGGACTAAAAAAATGCATAGCTTAACAGAGCTGTTAAAATACATGGAAGCTCATCAGAGCTGAAAATGGCTTGGAAGCTCGTCAGGACTATTAAATGCCCGGAAGCACGTTAGAGGTGTAAAATGCTCGAAAACTTGTTAGGGATGGAAATTGCACAAAAACCTAACAGGCTGGTTGGGCCTAGAAGCTTGACAGGGTTGAAAAATATTCGAATGATCCCCAGGGCTGGTTGGTGCTAGAGAAAGCCCGAAAACTGGTCAAGACATTACTGTATCACTCAATCTTTTTCAGACAAGATTTTGGACCTGACTGGTTAACAAGAAAAAGCAAGGACATCATACGCTCAGCCCGAACAAACAAGCCACATGATCCAAATTATAAAGAAAATTGTTACCTTCGAATCTAAAAAATCGAAGACCAGCGGGGGGACCTCTGATACTATATAAGAATTTTCAAAAGTAAGCCGTGAGCTGTCACCCTGAACCATGTGGCAAAGGCTTGATAGTCCGATACACGGTCTCACCCATAGAAAGGAAGACTCAGACAATCATTATGCTAGAAAACAAGAGAAGGAAGACTCTGCCTCAAGATAAGTCAGTCTCAGGTCGGATAAACTCACCCTCTCAACTTCAGGGTGAGTCTCTATAAGGAAGTTATCGTTAACAGCTACAATTTAGCAGATCCCCTTTAAGTTTACGATCATAGAATTTCTGACCCATTAGCCAATAAAGATCTCCTACTACTAAGCCGACCACATCATCGTTGGATTATCAGAAAATATTTTATTTATCTCCATCTTTTTACAGTATAAAAGGAGAACGATCTCAGAGATCAGGGTACGCTATTCTCTAACTCAACTACTCTTAAGTTTCTTATTTACCATCCTCTTTAATTTACTGACTTGAGTATCAGAGTGACTGTTGTGAACACCCATCACCTCTCTCTCTTTATTGCAAGTCTAGCCAATCATAGTACGGCTCCATTCTGACTACATCATCATTTTATTTAACAACATCACTTTTAAAATTATAGAGACTAAATAGTTATATTATGAAATTGCATAGCCCTTATAATATTTGGGGATAATTATCAAAAAATTATTATGTGATTTAGTATATTTTTTACATAGATTTTATATTTTAATTTATAATAAAAAAAAATTATTTGCTTTCATTTTGTTGGCAAGATGAATCTTTTCTCTCTAATGCAATTAATAATGACATTTAAAATTTTATTAAAAATTATTTTAATAGAATAAATTACATTTAAATTCTTTAAAGTTTTGTAAAATATATAATTTATTTCATATATTTGTAAATTCAGTTATAAAATTTAATTTAATGATACAATAAAATAGTTCTTTTAGTTATAATTCATGCCTGTATTCTTACAAATTGGATTTTAAATATTATAATTTTTTACAAATAAGCATTTTTATTTTCTTAAAATAATCTCACATGTTTATTAATTTTAATATTTTATATTTAAAAATAAATTAATAAAATTAAATTTTAATCAAGAATCTTAGCACATTATGCATTTAAATTCAAAGCCAAAGAATTCTTTATCATTTAACTTTTTCTATTTTAATTCTTATTTTTTTATCCAATTAAGACAAAAGGAGATGATAAATTTTTTAATTAATTTTTATTTTATTATATTTCATATGTAAAATATTAAAATTTAATAAACATAGAAATTAATTTATAAATATAAGATCTTATTAGTAATTATAATACTTAGAAATTACTCTAAAAAAATATAGCGATTAATTTTAAGTAAAAAATATAATATTTAAATTAACGGATTGTTTTATTAATCAGATAAAACTTAAAATATTAAAATTAAAAATACAGAAATTAAAACATAAATTTCAATAAATATCAATGAGTAAATTATAATTTACCATAAATTTCAATAAATAACAATGAGTAAATTACCAATAATATATAATAGTGTTAAAAAAAAAGTCTCTTTTTTATTATAAATTAAAACATAAAATCATACTTGAAAATTTGTTAAACCACAATAGTTTTTTTACAATTGTCCTAATTTTTAATATGCTCAGTGAAAGAATAATTTATTATCTAAAACTGATTATAGAAAAATAATAATAATAATTTTATTAGAAATGTTAAGAAAGAAATTAAGAATATTAAAATTTCATTAAGTATTTGTAATATTTGAGAGAATTATTATTTAGTACATGTGGTTTAGAGAAATTAACTACTTAATCTCTCTATTTTTGAAAATACATTAAAATAGTCCATATATTTTTAAATTATTAACTATTTAATCCCTTCCGTTATAACTGTAGAGATTAAATAGTTTTTATTTTAAAATTAATGGACCAAATAGTTATTATATTAAAATTATAAAAACTAAATAATTATACTTTTTGATGTCATATAAGAATTTTTCAAAGTAAGTCGTGAGCTATTACCATGAGATAGGGTCATGTGGCAAAAGTTTGATAAGCTGATACATGATTTCACCCATAGAAAAGAAGACTCAGATGACCTTTATGATCAAAACTAAGAGAAGGAAGACCTTGTCTCAGGACAAGTCGGCCTTAGGTCGGACAGAAGTCAGATAAACTCGCCCTCTCAATTTCAGGACGAGTCTCCATAAGAAAGTTAGCGTTAACAGCTCCAATCCAGCAGACCCCCTTTACGCCTGCGATCACGGGATTCCCGACCCATTAGCCGGCGAAAATCCCATACCAGCGATTCGGCAATAACATCATCGGATTATCAGGAAATACTGTATTTATCTCCATTTTTTTACAGTATAAAAGGAGAACGATATCAGAGATCAAGGTACGGTATTCTCTAACACAACCACTCTTAAGTTCCTCACTCACCATCTTCTCCAGTTTATTGACTTGAGCGTTGGAGTGGTTGTCGTGGGCACCCACCACCTCACACTCTCTCTCTTGTAGGTCTAGCCAATCACAGCATGGCTTCGTTTTGGCCACGTCATCATTTTCTTTTAAACAACATCATTTGAGTCCGCTATCGAAAGATCCATTGAATTCTCTCTATTCATTTGGATTAAAACCGGTCTCTATTTTCCTTTTCTCCTAAAAAGAATTCACTTTTCGTTCTTAAAATGGCCGACAGTTCATGAGCTGCTTATAAGGTTGCTACCAATGAGGGCGCTATCATCTCCTCCATTCTGAGTAGTGGGCAAAACGCAATCCCTATGGTAAACGAAGCAGATCTCAATAATTTGGACAACAAGCAAATGCTCTAATATATCAAAAGGTTGTAGGTTACTCTGGAGCAATACAAAACTCAGAAAGAGGCATCATTTATGACTCCTACGGGAGGGGAGGAAGTCTCTATAGACACTCCAAGGACTCGGACAGAAGTAGTCAAAATGCGGTCCAAAAGGAAGGTCGAGTTCAAAGAAGATGAATCAGACGATGCTCCGAAAGACATCAATTGGAAACTGGTATGAGCTGTGCAAAGGTATTAGAAGGAGCAAGAGGAAGACTTCAACTTGGATTGTGCCTCACCTCTTTCGGAAGAAATCTTGGCAAAAATATTTCCAGCCAAGTTCAAGCTGCCTAGCATAGACAAATATGATGGAACAGCAGATCCCAGAAGTCACTTGACAATCTTTAGGATGACTATACAATTTCAGAAAGTCAACGACTTCATATTGTGCCGAGTATTCCCATCAATACCCACAAGTTTGGCTCATAAATGGTACCAACATCTGAGGCTAAATAGAGGAATTAAATTATGAGATAACATGTGAAGCATTAAAGAAAGGAACACAAATATTATATTCATGGATTTCCTAATCAAGAATCCGGCCGCTACTTACCAATAGCTAATGGACAGAGCTCAAAAGTACATCAGGTTGGATGATGAAGTCCACGCATTGAGAGAGGACGAAAGGATGAGTCAAAAATAAAACTAAAAACCAGAGAGACGAGGATATGAAGGGGACCATAAAAGTCACATAGTCTCCCAAGGAGGGGACAATCAAATTAAGTATGATAATTATACTCCAGTGAATGACTCATGAGCACGTGTCCTTATGTGGACCAGAAAAACGATAAGGAGATTAGGCGGCCTCCCAAGCTTAGTCTAGAGAAAGTCAAAAGGCGAGACATGACCAAGTATTACCGCTTTCATGAAGACCACAGACATATAATGGAGGAGTGCTGGAAACTAAAAGACGAGGTAGAGAGATTAGTAAAGGACGACACACTTTGAAAGTCCACCAAAAAGAGTAGGGAAGAGAGGAGACCTAGTTCTGAGGTCACAACCCATAAAACCACTCCTGACAGAGAACCTATAGGGGTTATTCATATAATTATAGAGAGATCCAATTACGGTAAAATAAATGAGTCGCAAAAGACAACCTAAGTGTTAAGTAGTGGAGATAGGTCATGTGTCTTTAATACAGGAGACTCAGCCCTCAAAAGAATTGTAATACTCGGCTAGACCCCAACATCGAAATTCCAACTTTCTGGCAGAATCTCCGTTGGAATCCGGAATCTCGGATGTCAGAACATCTTGAAGGGTAAAATAAGGTTTTATGAAATGATTTTATGGTTTTAATGCTAAGTTTTTGAATTAAAGTTTTCAAATGAAGAGAACTGCCTTGGAGGGAAAAGCCCAAGTTCGGCCGCCGAACATGGTGCAGTTGCGGAAGCTCCTTTGGCCTCCGAAGGTGGTCTGGCCAGCCACCTATAAAAGGCCCCCAGTCCAAAAATGGGCGAGTTTTCTCTCTCCATTTTTGGGTATAGGTGAGGTTCTGCCCTTCCATGGTTGATTTTATGTTTTTCCTTCAAGATTTGTATAAGTTTTTGCTTTGTTTTGAAGATTTTAAGCTTAAATCAAAGTTTTTAAGCTTGGAGACCTCCGGAGACCATTTTCTCCTCATCTCTGAGTTCAGATCACATCTTCTTTCGATCTTCAAGAGGTAAGTGTAGATCCTCATCTATTCTTATGTTTTAAGTAAGTTTTAAAAGGGGTTAAGGGTATATATTGCATGTTTTTTAGTATGATATTATGTTAGGATTTATGTTAGCTTTATGCTTAATGTGATGTTATGTGTTGTTTGTTGGGGTTTAGACTAGTTTTATGCCCCTTATGCATGTTGAAATGTGTATGCATGTTTTAGAATAGTTGGATGTGTGTTTTGGAGAGTTTTGGTGGCTTGGGCATGGTGGCAGAATCGGATTCTGTCACCCAGGAAGAACCAGGTTCGGCCGCCGAAGCAAGGATCGGCCGCCGAACATGCTAGGGAAGGCAGCTTTGGCCGCCTAAACTCGCCCCCGAAAGATGGACCTTCGGATCTATGGGGGAGTTTCGGCCGCCGAACCTGCCCCCGAAGGTTAGTGACTTTCGGATCTGTGAAGGCCTTCGGCCGCCGAACCTGCCCCCGAAAGTGCCTGATTTTCGGATCTGTAAGGGCTTTTGGCCGCCGAACCTGCCGCCGAAAGTTCTCTGTCCAGCCTTCCTTTGCCTGTTTTCTATGCATATTTTATGATGTTTTAGGGGGGTTTTTAGGGAGATGTTTAGTGTCATGTTAGAGTTGGTTCAGTCCCTCATTTGAGTCCACCTGTGTAGGATCGGACCCGAGGAACTAAGGAGGCCAGCAGTGAGTTAGCTGTTTCAGTGTCAGCCAGAGGTGAGTAGAACAGAATTACTTATTATTTTAAAGTAATCAAACTTTTAAGCATGTTCATGCATCATGAATGCCATATTATACTATAGGTTGTTTGCATTAGAATTCACGAATATGTTGCATTGCATAATTTGCTGTTGATGTGGATGGATATTGGATGACCCACTAGCCCTCGATACGATATGATATGATATGATATGATATGATATGATATGGAAGTCTAGGTCGAGGCCCATTCTACGCCCCTGGTACAGTTGGATATGTTATGTTATTTTTAAGAGGAAGTCCTGAGGAGCTCCGTCGAGGGCCGGACATTATTTGGATATGTAGAGGGTTACTGGTGACAAGTCCATCCTTGATGTGAATTGTTTGTGTTGTGACGTATTTCATGAAAGCATATGTTTATTAAATTATTTTTATTGTTCTGCTCACTGGGCTTTAGTAGCTCACCCTTTTCCTCCTAACCCCCAGGTATGCAGGTCAGAGATAGCACATGAAGTCGGCAAGGGTGATATTTATGTTGATGTAATAGATAGTAGTGGACATGTAATATGTAATGGTTAGATTTGTGCTTTGCCCTAGTTTATGTTTTTGTAAAATCTCTTTGAACATGATTATTATGTAAAGGTTTAATGATGAGTTATGTTAATCCAAGCTTGATGTATATGATGTTGATCACACTAGAGCATTTGATGAGGCCTCTAGTGTGGGTTTTGTGTTTACAGTATATGGAGAATGTACAGATCAAGCTTGGTATATGAAAAGCTTAAAATTTTTATGGAAATATATGTTCATGTTTGGGATTTTATCAGGTACACAAGATGCATAGTAGGCTTGCTACGGGTTCCGGCGACCTTAAGTCGATCTGAATCCTAGCGCCGGTAACGGTCCGGTTTCCGAGTTGTTATAAGAATAAATATTATTGCAACCCAAAGGCGCAGTGGAAAAATAAAAATATCGAATTTCCTTTTTCCAGAATCCGAGTGCTTCGTTTAATTCAAAAGATGGATATGAGACTAACCTATTAATCTCGTCGAGAAGATACAATGGCGGACTGATGGTGCTACTTTTGCAAACGAACACCCTCTATGGTATCCATACAAACGTCTTCTATCCTTCTAGAGTGCTAGCTCTCTCAATGATGGATAGATTATGTGCTCCACAATCTGCAGTTTTTGACTGAATTTCCAAAAACTGTCATCACCTTCACAATTCATAGAAGGAGTATTTATATATTTCAGTCTTTTTGTTTTCCTACAACTCTTTTCCTAAAAGAGTTGTGTTCAGAACCCACTATCACAATCTCGCAGATACTCAAATATCTTTATGTGATAGAGTTCTTTATCTGTAACAGTTACAGATAGACTGCAGATCTTTTAAATATTATTATCTTATAATAATAAATAATTAATAATAATAACACTTTTATTATTATTAATTAATATAATAATAACACTTTATTATTATTAATTATACTAATGGGCTTTTAGCCCATTAATATGACACATCAACAATGTTTTTCTGTGTGACCCAATAAGCTCACATTAATTGGCAATAGGCCCAGTCCCACAAGGCCTATAAGTCATAAGTGGCCTCTAGCAAGACATTATGACTACCCAACTAATATGAGGATCAATAGTCCAATAAAGCCTAATAATAGAACATGAATTAATCCCTTTGTCACACGATATCTAGTTTGAACATAAGTCCTTTGTCACACGATATCTAGTTTGAACATAAGTCATGGTCAATGTCAAACTTATAATATTCAAACTTATGATTTCTCGATCTCTAAGTAGACTGATAAATTCAAATAATATTGATCACACTATCAATTCATTTGAGCACGGCCATGCATTTCTCAGTCTCACTTATCGAGGGGCCCAGAAGATATCTCTCTCATAGAGAGGGACAAATCCTATCTTGATTGTTCATTATCCTCTACATAACTTCTATTATGCTCAATCATAACCTTTATGATTGTCTGATTAAAGACAATGTTTGGTTATGTCAAAACATAATAGTCCTCATATTGGAAACTATAACAGTCTCAAGTCAAAGGATTAAGACATAACTACTTTGAGATTCACTTATGACAATGACCCATGTAGTGATCTCAATGCAGGTCAATCTAATACTTTTTTCTCTAACAAGTATATATGATTATTGAATTACATCAACATATACATAATCATCTCATGATTATCAATCAATAATCATACTAGCTATATTTTATTATTATCAACATAATAATAAGTAACCAGGGATGATAATCATTATTATGTAACATGCAAACAAATAATAATGATAAAAACCTCTTTTATTAACAACCAAAACGACATACAAAAAGGTCCAAGATAATAGCCTAGGGCATATACACTAATAATGTTGGGTCTAATAAATTGGGTGAAAACTGGAAAGGACTACTTAGGATCCCAAAGATTATTCGTCTAGAGTCTTATAAGATAGCCAAGCTAGATGGCTGAGTCATTCCCCATCTCGAAAATATTTCTAATCTAAGAAAATCCTATTAATAACGGTTAACGATATATTTTTCATATGTTCTTCAGTGACAAGGGACGTCATGTGTTCTTCAGTAACAAGGAACATTGGGGTTGCATTCTTCAAAAAAGATTAAAAAGCATTCATCAAAGGCTCCAGCCACAATTTGAGTGTTGGACCCACTGAAATCGACTCCGGCTATAATTCGGCCGCAGTCACAAAATATCGGCTCCGGCCATAATTCAGCTCTAGCTACAATTCGGGCGTTAGACCCATTAAATATAGGCTCCAGCCACAATTTGGCATCAGCCACTAAATATCGACTCCGGCCACAATTCGAAAGTTGGACCCACTAAACATCGGCTCCGGCTAGTAATATTGGCTCCAGCCATAATTCGGGCATTGAATCCACTAAACGAAGGATCAAGCCATAGTTTGGATGTCGGACCCACTAAGAAAAGGCATCTCATGCTAGGCCACAAGGCGATTATATACTAGGCTGACCAACCGGGTGTTAGTTCTAGTTTATAATAAATTTTCAAGGCATTTCATGTCCAGACCACAAAGTGGGTATAGGACAAGCAATTTGACCGAATGTTGGTCCCATTAAACAAAACATCTTTATGGCATTAGAGCGAGTGAGTAGAGTCTACAAGAAGCTCGTCAAGGCTGAAAAATGTCTGGAAGCTCATCAAGGCTGAAAAAATACACGGAATCTCGTCAGGGCTATAAAAGGCTAGGGTGCTCATTAGGTTTGGAAAATGCCTGGAAGATCATCAAGGTTGATTAGGTCAAGAAAATGACTAGAAGTAAGTCAAGGCTGAAAAAATGTCCGGAAGCTTATTAGGACTAAAAAAATGCACAGAAGCTTATCAGAGCTATTAAAATAGGTGGAAGCTCATCAGAGCTGAAAAAGGCTTGGAAGCTCGTCAGGGCTATTAAATGCCCGGAAGCACGTTAGGGGTGTAAAATGCTTGAAAACTTGTCAGGGATGGAAATTGCACAAAAACCTAACAGGTTGGTTAGGCCTAGAAGCTTGACAGGACTGAAACATATGCGAATGATCTCCAGGGCTGGTTGGTGCTAGAGAAAGCTCAAAAACTCGTCAAGACGTTACTGTATCACTCTGTAACAACCCGGAAGCCGGACCGCTACCATCGCTAGGATCCAGATCGGCTTAAGGCCGCCGGGACCCGTAGCAAGCCAAACATTCATCCTGTATACCTGTTTAATCCCATACATGATCAACACATACATAAAAATTTTGAACTTTTCTTTTCATTCATTCACCAAACTCAACCTGTGCATGCACTAATCATATATATAATCATCAACCCCACACTGGAGTCCTCATCAATTGCTCCAATGGAGTAACATAACATTTATTAAGTTTGGTTTACATAACATCATAAAACATTTCATTAAAAGATCATGTAACCAAAAAGGGATTAACAACATACTAGGGTCAAGCACAATTCTATCCTCAATACAATCATTACTTTACATAACTGTTTAATACTATTCATTACATTACTGAACTATACATTATATTTCAATATTTATCATGTCCACCACTAGCTATTACATGACCATAACTTTACTCTAGCTGACCTCCTGGTCTATCCCATACCTGCAAACCTGGGGGATTAAGGGAGTGGGGTGAGCTACTAGAGCCCAGTGAGCAGAATAACATAAAACATCATATTAACATTCATGCTTTCATGAAATGCGTCACATCACAAACAAATCACATCAAGGATGGACTTGTCACCAATAGTCCTCTACATAGTCCAATCGTGCCAGGGGCGTAGAATGGGCCTCACTGGTCATTCTCTTAACATAGTGCTAGGGGCGTCGAATGGGCCTCACTGGCTATCCATACCATATCATCATCATACCATAACATACGAGGACTAAAGGGTCATTCAACATCCATCCGCATCATCATCAAATTATGTAATGCAACATATTCGTGAATTCTAATGCAAACATCCTAGTATATCTCATGGCATACGTGATGCATGTATCATGCTCAAAATTCATTTACTTTAAAACATAAAGTTTATTCCACTCACCTCTGGCTGATGCTCTAAAGACTCTGAAGC
The DNA here is from genome assembly GCF_001659605.2 of Manihot esculenta. Taxonomy (NCBI): domain Eukaryota; kingdom Viridiplantae; phylum Streptophyta; class Magnoliopsida; order Malpighiales; family Euphorbiaceae; genus Manihot; species Manihot esculenta. Next base: position 20,193,648 of record NC_035178.2, on the reverse strand, counting down.
AGCTAACTCACTGCTGGAGTCCTCAGTTCCTCGGGTCCGAACCTACACAGGTGGACTCAAATGAGGGACCAAACATACATGAACATGACTCTAAAATACTCCCCAAAAACCCCCTAAAACACCATAAAACAATCACATAAATCATGCAAAAGAAGGCTGAACAGGGCACTTTCGGCGGTAGGTTCGGCGACCGAAAGTCCCTCCAGAGTCGAAAGTCATGCACCTTCGGCGGCACTTTCGGCGGCCGAAGGTTCCCTCCAGAGACGAAACTCATGCATGTTCGACGGCACCTTCGGCGGCCGAAACTCCCTTCCAGAGCCGAAAGTCCACTTTCGAGGGCAGGGTTCGGCAGCCAAAGGCTTGCCTCCACAGGCAGGTTCGGTGGCCGAAAGTCCCTTTGGCTGCCGAACCTGAGTTCTTCCAAAGGGAAGAACTCAGCCTCTTTCATGCACAAATGCCTCCCAATCCATTCCATCATGCATTTACCTAGTCTACAACATGCAAACTCAAGCCAACAAGCATATAGGGGTCTCAAACTAACTTAAACCCCAACCAAAACACATCAAACATACACATACTACCCACATTGCTCATAAACATAACATAAACCCATAAACTCAACAATAACCTAAACATGCATTTCTACCCCACAAATCTTCATAAAACTTCTTTAAAACATACAAGGAAGGTTGGATCTAAGCTTACCTCTTGAAGATCGAGAGGAAAGACGATCCTAGCTTGGAGATGGGGAGAAATCAACTCTTTGGTCTCCAAGCTTCAAAACTTGCTCTTTTGCTCAAATATCTTCAAACCAAGATAAAAATTGTTAAAACATGAAAGATCGAAGGAAAAACATCGAAAACGACCATGGGAGAGCATGGACTCACCGTTGGCCGAAAATGGGGAGAAAGCTCGCCCATTTCGGCCATGGAGCCCTTTTATAGGGGCTGCCAGACCACCTTTCGGCAGCCTAAAGTGCCTCCAAAACTCATGCAAGTTCGGCGGCCGAACATGAGGTTTGGCGGCCGAACCTTTGCCTCTTTCGGAAGCCTAACTTGCTCCCCTAAACCATCCAATGTTCGGCGACCGAACCTGGAAATGCCTCCATAATCTATTTCATTCAAAACTCAATTTCCTTCTTACTTAAAATCATAAAACACATTAAAACATTTTATAAAAACATGATTTTACCCTTCTAGAGGTTTCCAACATCCGAGATTCCACCGGACAGTAGGAATTCCGATACCGGAGTCTAGCCGAGTATTACACACTCAATCTTTTCCAGACAAGATTTTAGACCTAACTAGTTAACAAAAAAAGCAAGGACATCATACGCTCAGCCTGAAAAAACAAGCCATATGATCCAAATCATAAAGAAAACTGTTACCTTCGAATCTAAAAAATCGAAGACCAGCAGGGGGACCTCTGATGCTACATAAGAATTTTTCAAAGTAAGCCGTGAGTTGTCACCCTGAGATAAGGCCACGTGGCAAAGGCTTGATAGCCCGATACACTGTCTTACCCATAGAAAGGAAGACTCAGAGAACCATTATGCTAAAAAACAAGAGAAGGAAGACTCTGCCTCAAGATAAGTCGGTCTCATGTCGGATAAACTCGCCCTCTCAACTTCAAGGTGAGTCTCTATAAGAAAGTTACCGTTAACAGTTACAATTCAGCAGATCCCCTTTACATCTACGATCACAGGATTTCTGACCCATTAGTCGATAAAGATATCCTACTATTAAGCTGGCCACATCATTGTTGGATTATCAAAAAATATTTTATTTATCTCCATCTTTTTACAGTATAAAAGGAGAACGATCTCAAAGATCAGGGTACGCTATTCTCTAACACAACTACTCTTAAGTTTCTCATTTACCATCTTCTTCAATTTACTGACTTGAGTATCAGAGTGGCTGCTGTGAACACCCATCACCTCTCTCTCTTTATTGCAAGTCTAGCCAATCACAGTACGACTCCATTATGATTATATCATCATTTTATTTAGCAACATCACTTTTAAAATTATAGAGACTAAATAGTTATATTATAAAATTGCATATACTAAGTAAAAATAAGAGTATTTTAGTAATTTTACACATTATTAATGGCTAAAATATATGAAGCACTAAATTAATTAACAGTTGAAAATGAAAAAGACTAAATAAGTTAACGGTTTTAAAAAGACAGAATATTTAGTATATTTCAAAATGAGAGACTTAGCCTTCCGTTAAGTTAGTTCTTATTTTAAAATTAAAGGATCAAATAGTTATTATTTTAAAATAATAAGGATTAATTAAATAATTATATTTTTAAAATATAGAAACTAAATAGTTATGTTATGAAATTGCATATACTAATTAGAACTCAGTGTATTTTACTCATTTTTCATATTATTAATGACTAAAATATATGGAAAGACTAAATTAGTTAAAGGTTTAAAATGAAAAGGGCTAAATAATTAAAGACTATTTAGTATATTTCAAAATAGAGACACTTAGCCTCCATTTATTTGATAAAAATAACTTGAAAACTTGTTTTCATGCTAAATATTTTCTATGAAAAATATTTTCTAATAAAATAATTTATTTTTTATTATTTATTAATTTAAAAAATAAAATATATTAATATATATATATATAGATGTTAATAAGATTATCGAAGTGTAAAATATAATTTTTTTTTCTTTCTTTTAAAATGATTTAAATTTTTTTATTAGAAAAATATTTTTTTATTGATTAATTTTAATATTTTCGTGAAATAAATAGAAAGATAGTTGTATTTAACTACACCGATTAAATAGTTAATTATTCCTTAAAATTAATTGTTAGCGTAAAATAGGTTAAATAGTGTTTAAGATTGAGTTGATAATGATATATATGAAAAAACGAAGAGTTAATTAAGAATGTAGTTGAATTCCTGTTGATAAATAATTAATAAATTGATCTTCCCACTTCTGCTTATGTTACTTAAATTAGGGTAAATAGATGAGATGCCGACATCTAAGGAAATCTTAATCTAAGAGCTTATTACCATTGTTTTTACAATAAATAATAGCATCAAGAATAAATAAAAGCATCATATAATTAATTCCATTATTATGATATTTAATTATGAGCATGCATGTGAGGATTCCATCAAAAAAGTAAAGTAATTAATGTTACACTAGAAATCAAATGTCATTGTACACTTTCAACTATCAACAACTAACAAGTTAGATTTTTGTATTTAAAAAATTTCAAAATGTCCTAAATTTTATTTTATTTTATTTCTTCATAGTTTAATCATTTTTTTAAATATATTTTAACATATTTTATTCATTAATAAATTTAATAAATAATTATTCAATTCATAGATTTTATGATTATTAACTTCTTGCTCTATTTAATTTTAAAAGCATTTTAAAGAAGAATTTACTATTGCCATTTCTGAAAACTCATTATTTTTAATTTTAAAAAATATTAAAATATCATATTTTAAAAATTATTAATTAATAATTTAATTAGTTTTTACAGGTAATTGTTTTAAAATATTTAGATGGTGTTTGGTTTAACCGTTGAATACTATAAATAGTTATAGATATCCAAACAGTTAAATCAAAATATTTGGTAAATATTTTAAAAATGAGCTAATAGCCGACAAGCAACTGATATAATATCTATCGCTCATCAGATCAACTCTATAATTAGAGTTATTTTTCACCAACTGATAATTGTTTTGACTTTATTTTTTAGAGATAATTACAAAAAAACTATCTCATAATTTGGCGTATTTTCAAGTATAATTCTATACTTTAATTTGTAACTAAAAGAGTTTCGTTCTTTCACGCTGTTAATAAATTCATATTTTTCCTCAAATACCGTTAAATATCGCTGGTAAATTATTATAATTTACTTTCTAATATTTAATAAAAGCTATATTTTAGTTTTTGTATTTTTAAATTTAGTTTATTAAATTTTATTTGATTTTCTTACTTTAAAATTTATATTTTAATTGAAATTAATTCTATTTCTTTTATAGATTGATCCTATATATTATAATTACTAATAGGTGGCTATGTTTACAAATTAATCTTTTTGTTTATTAAATTTTAATATTTTATATGTGAAAAATAATAATAAAAATAAAATAAAAAAATTCTGATATCTCTTTTTTATCCTAAATAATAAAAAGAAATCATTGAAAAGAGAAAAACTACAATAGAAAGAATTCTTTGTATTTGAATTTAGATGCATATTGTGCCAAAAAATTTTATTTAATTTTTATTTTATTAATTTATTTCAAGATATTAAATTTAATAAATATATAAAATTAATTTTAAAAAAATATATCTATAAATACTTATTTATAAATAATTATATTATATACAGACCACTTTATCATATTATAAAAATGAATTATAACTTAAGGGATTATTTTATTATAAAAAACTTTATAATTAAATTTATAAATTTCTAAACTAAATTATATGTTTTACAAAATTTTAAAGTTTAAAATGTAATTTATTTTAATTAAAAATTATTTTTAATTATTTTTAAATGTCAAATCAACATTTATTAACGGTATTACATAGAAAAATATAACTTTAGTAACGAAGTCAAATTCTGTAACAGCCCGGACACCGAACTGCCACCGGCACTAGGATCCAGATCGACTTAAGGTCGCCGGGACCCGTAGTAAGCCTGCTATCCTGTCTGTATACCTGTGAAATCCCATACATGATCATACATTTTCTGTAAAAACATAAAACTTTTCTTCATTCCAAGGCTTAACCTGTGCATGCACTCTCTCTGTTCTCTACTAATCCCTACTAGAGCTCCTCATGGCTCTAGGCGGATCAAACTCAGAATGTTAAGCCTGGTTTTGCTCATAAACATACAACAATAAAGAAACATACATAAACTGATCATGTGACTCCACAAAGGGATGACAATTCTTATAAGTCAAGCACCATTCTATACACTATACATATACATTTACATGTCCACACTAGCTATTACACTACTCTGTACTCTTCCTGTACCCTGCTGAGTTGTCTCTGACCTCTGAACCTGCACAACTGGAGTTAGGGGAGAGGGATGAGCTACTATAGCCCAATGAGTAGAATAGTAATAAAATCACAGGTGCTAAAACATGCTCTCATGGAATGCAACACATAATCACATCACCTCGGCCGGACGGATCAAAACTCCCTCTATCTCATCTGGGGTACCGGAGTACCATGTGCCTGGTCCCCGTAGGGCTGTTCCAGGTCTTTGTGCCTGGTCCCCGTAGGGCTGTTCCAGGTCTTTTCTCTGAGGGCTAATGACTCCTCACGAAGTCCGTGCCGTCTCATAGAAACAATGTACAAGGAGCAATGCCAAGTACAAGGATAAATGCAATGCATCATCTTTGTGTACACTAATGCACTCACCCTAGAGCATATTCATGATGCATGAAGCATGATAAAATAGTCCGTTCTCATATTAAAACATTAAGTTAAGTTCCACTCACTTCAGTTATCTCTGAACGGCCTCTGCAGGTTCTGACACTGGACTCACTGCTGACTTCCCTGATTCCTCTGGTCCGTACCTACACAGGTGGACTCAAATGAGGGACCAAACTCACTCACGAATATCTCTAAGAAACTCCGCAACACCCCGCTAAACAATCCTAAAACCATCACATAAAACATGCAAAAGAAAGCTGGACAGGGCACTTTCGGCGGCCGAAACCCCTCTCCAGAGACGAAACTCATGCATGTTCGGCGGCACCTTCGGCGGCCGAAGGTCTCGTCCAGAGATGAAACTCACACCCTTTCGGCGGCCGAACTCCCTCTTTCGGAGGCCGAAAGTCCCTTTCTAAACCGAAAGCCTAGCTTTCGGGGGCAACCTTTGGCAGCCGAAACTGCCTCCACAAGGGGTTCGGCGGCCGAACCTTCCTTCGGCGGCCGAACCTGGTTTTGCCCGAAGGGCAGAACCCTGCTCTGTTTCATGCAAACTTTGCCCAAAAACCTACAAACATGCATATCAACTACGCCCAACGAGCATATACACATATATATGCACAAGGGGTCTAAAACTACCCTAAACCCCCAAACAAACATAGCACATAACACTTAAACATGTTTGAACACCACAAATCACCAAAAACCTCACCTCAACCTAAACATGCATACTACCCATACAAACTTCATAAAACCTTTCAAAATCATCAAAGAAGCTCAGGATCTTCACGTACCTCTTACACAACTTGAGGATGAAGGATCCTAACATGGAGATATGAAGAAAAGCTCTTCCAAAGCTCCAAGCTTCAACACTTGGTTCTTTTGCTCAAAACCTTCATAAGTCACCAAAACTCTTAAAACTCTTGAAAGATTTGATGAAAATCATGGAAAACATGAAAGTCAACGTGGGAGAGGCTGAAACTCACCTCTGGCTGCAAGTGGAGGAGGAGAAATAACCTCCTTCCACCGACCCTTGGCCCTTTTATAGGTGGCTGGCTAGACCACCTTCGGCAGCCGAACGTGAAGCCGAAACCATGCAATGTTCAGCGGCCGAAAGTGACCTTCGGCGGCCGAACCTTTGCAGTTCTCCCTTGTTACTTTTCTTTCAAAACTCAAGTCTTTTAACACTTCAAAACATGAAAACAAGTGAAAATACCTTGGAAAACATATGTATTACCCTTCTCGAGGGTTCCGACACCCGAGATTCCACCGGACTACAGGAATTTCGATGCCGGACTCGAGCCGGGTATTACATTCTCCCCCCCTTAAGAACATTCGTCCCCGAATGTCCCTAACACAACATAAACACATAGAAAAGGGGAAAACTAACCTTAAAACAGATATGGGTATTGCTGGAGCATGAACTCCCGAGTCTCCCAAGTGCACTCTTCTAGGTTGTGGTGGTTCCATAGCACTTTCACCATTGGTATCTCCTTGTTTCTCAGCTTTCTGATCTGGGTGTCAAGGATCCGCACTGGCTGAGCTACATAGGTGAGATCACTTAAGATTTCCACCTCAGGTTCACTAAGAACCTTCTCTGGATCTGACACAAACTTTCTCAACATAGAAACATGGAATACCGGGTGAATTCGGTCCATAGAAGCTGGTAAATCGAGCTTATACGACACAGGCCCGATCTTCTGCAAGATCTCAAAGGGACCAATGTACCGTGGGGCCAGTTTACCCTTCTTCCCAAACCGAACCACTCCCTTCATCGGAGACACCTTGAGCAATACCATATCCCCCTCCTGGAATTCTATCTGCTTCCTACGGATGTCTGCATACCTTTTCTGTCTGCTTCCAGCTGTTCTGATCCGCTCTCTAATGATAGGCACTAACTTGCTGGTTAGCTCAACTAACTCTGGCCCTGCAAGAGTTTTCTCTCCTACCTCTTCCCAGCAAACAGGTGTTCGGCACTTCCTCCCATACAAAGCTTCATAAGGGGCCATCCCTATGCTAGCATGATGGCTGTTGTTGTAGACAAACTCCACCAGAGGTAGATGCTGCCTCCAAGAACCGCCAAAGTCTAACACACACATTCTCAGCATATCTTCAATGGTCTGGATGGTTCTCTCTGACTGACCGTCTGTCTGTGGATGGAAAGCAGTGCTGAAATCCAACCTTGTGCCCATTTCATGCTGCAGACTCCGCCAAAACCTGGAGGTGAACTGAGGTCCTCGATCTGATACTATCGACACTGGAACTCCATGCAACCTTACTATCTCGTCTACATACACCTGCGCCAACTTGTCCACAGAGTAGTTACTCCTGACTGCAATGAAGTGAGCAGATTTCGTGAGTCTATCCACAATCACCCAGATGGAGTCTAGTCTGTTAGACGTCGCCGGTAATCCCACTACAAAATCCATCGCTATGTTCTCCCATTTCCATTCTGGAATCGACAGTGGGTTAAGCATTCCAGCCGGCTTCTGGTGCTCTAGCTTCACCCTTTGACATGTCTCGCAGGCTGACACGAACTGTGCCACTTCTCTCTTCATTGCTGGCCACCAATACACCCTTCTCAGATCTTGATACATCTTGGTGGCTCCTGGGTGAATGCTATACCGCGTATTATGAGCTTCCCTCATAATGTCTGCCTTCAAACTGCTATCATCTGGTACACATAACCTCTTACCGTGCCGAAGAATCCCCTCACCGTCAAATCTGAACTCTGCACTGTTGCCAGACTGAACAGTCCTGGCAATCTTCACTAACTCGGGGTCTTCGTGCTGTTTCAGAGCCACTTGCTCTAGAAACACTGGTGTCACTCTCATCTGTGCGATCAAAGCACCTGTACCAGATAACTGCAACTGTAACCCTTCTTCCACGAGCTTGTAGAAATCCTTCACCACCGGTCTTCTCTCTACTGCAATGTGGGATAAACTGCCAAGTGACTTTCGGCTTAAGGCATCAGCGACAACATTAGTCTTGCCCGGATGATACTGGATCTTACAATCGTAATCACTGAGCAATTCTACCCACCGTCTCTGCCTCAAGTTTAACTCTCTCTGACTTAAGATGTGCTGCAGGCTCTTATGATCCGTATAGATCTCACACTTTACCCCATAGAGGTAATGCCTCCACATCTTAAGTGCAAAGATAACAGCTGCCATCTCCAGATCGTGTGTCGGGTAATTTAGCTCGTGCTTCTTCAGCTGTCTAGAAGCATAAGCTATCACTCTGTCATTCTGCATCAACACACAACCTAATCCCACTCGGGATGCATCACAGAACACTGTGAAATCTTCATCACTGATCGGCAGCGCTAACACCGGTGCTGAAGTTAACCGTCTCTTCAACTCTACAAAACTCTCCTCACATTCCTCTGACCACACAAACTTCTGATTCTTTCTGGTCAGTCTGGTCATAGGAGCAGCTATCTTTGAGAAGTCCTGAACAAACCTCCGATAGTAGCCTGCCAAACCCAGAAAACTCTTGATTTCTGTCACTGTAGTGGGTGTAGGCCAGTTGGCTACTGCCTCTACCTTTTTGGGATCTACTGCTATGCCTTCCTCTGATACAACATGTCCCAAAAAGGAAATGCTCCTTAGCCAGAACTCGCACTTGGAGAACTTGGCATACAAGCCATGCTCTCTCAAGGTTTGCAGCACTATCCGCAGATGCTGGGCATGGTCCTCTGCATTCCTGGAGTACACCAAGATATCATCAATAAAGACGATCACAAAACGATCCAAGTACTCCCTGAAAACCCTGTTCATGAGATCCATGAATGCTGCAGGGGCGTTAGTCAACCCGAACGGCATCACAAGGAACTCATAATGCCCATATCTGGTTCTGAAAGCAGTCTTGGATACATCTCCTTCCCTGATCTTCAACTGATGGTATCCGGATCTCAGATCTATTTTAGAAAAACAACCTGCTCCTGCCAGCTGGTCGAATAGATCATCGATCCTAGGTAAAGGATACTTGTTTTTTATAGTGACTTTGTTCAACTGTCTGTAGTCGACACAAAGTCTAAGAGGTCCATCCTTCTTTCTGACAAATAATACTGGAGCACCCCAGGGTGAGGTACTCGGGCGGATGAAACCCTTAGCTACCAAAGCCTGTAACTGCTGTTTCAACTCTCGCAACTCTGCTGGTGCCATCCTGTAGGGAGGAATAGAGATCAGTCTGGCATTGGGCATCAACTCAATCTCGAACTCTATTTCCCTATCCGGTGGTAGTCCTAGAAGCTCTTCAGGAAACACGTCTGGGAAGTCTCTAACAACTGGTACTGAGGATGGTTCCCTAACCTGACTGTCTAGCTCTCTCACATAAGCTAGGAACCCCTGACACCCCTTCCTTAACATCCTATGAGCCTGGAGGGCTGATATCAAACCCCTAGGTGTCCCTCTCCTGTCTCCTCTGAAAACACACTCTGACCCATCCTGGTCTCTGACACTGACTACCTTGTCTCTACAGTTCAGGGTAGCATCATATGTAGATAACCAGTCCATCCCTAGAATGACATCAAAATTTGTCAACTCTAGAACCACCAGGTCAGCTGGAAGGTATCTACCCTCTATGCACACTGGACTGAACCGACAGACTGACTCTGCCAAAGATGGATCACATTTGGGTCCACTGACCCATAGAGGACACTCTAACTCAGACACCATCAGACCCAACCTCTCTGCAGCTCTAGAAGAAATGAAAGAGTGAGAAGCACCGGGGTCCATTAAAGCATACACCTCTGAACACCCAATGATGAGAGTACCTAACACCACCGTGTTCGACGTGTCTGCCTCCTGCTGAGTCAGGGTGAAAATCCATGCTGGGGCTGACGGACCTGCACCTCGGGAACCCATCCCTGATGAAGAGGCTGCCCCTCTTCCTCTTCCTCTGCCACTGCTTGGTGGTATGGCTGAAGCTACGGGCTGTACTACACTGCCCGCACTCATCTGCTGGGATGGTGCAACCAAAGTCGCCTGAGGACATTCCCGTGCATAATGTCCCTCCTGCCCACATCTATAGCAGGCTGTGGATCCCAACTGACAAGCTCCTCTATGCTGTTTGCCACACCTCTTGTACACTGGAAAATCTGCGCCAGAACTGGAGCCACTACTCATTCCCAGACCCGACTTAAGCCTGTTCCAAAACTTGCCTCTCTTTCCTCTAAATTTCTCCCATCTCTTCTTACTTGCACTTGCTGTACTCTATGAGGAGGAACCTGGTTTAACACCAGAAGACTGTGCCTTGACTACACCTTGACTTATGGCACTGGCCTCCATCTTTCTAGCAGCATCCACAATAGAGTGGAAACTTTCCTTCTCCGCATGAAGAATCAAAGAGAAATACCTGGGATGAAGCCTTGTGGCATATCTCTTTGCCTTCTTCTGATCTGTATCATATGCCTGACCGACATATGGCAACAATTCCAGGAACTTATCTGTATATTCATCAACGCTCATCTCCTCCGTCTGTCGCAACTGCTCAAACCCCACAACCTTTAGTTCCCTGGAACTGTCAGGAAAAGCCCATCCAGCAAATTCGTTGGCGAACTCTTCCCATGTCATACTCTCAAGTCTCGGGTCCACATAGTTCTTGAACCATTCTCTAGCTTTCTTACACTTTAAAGTGAACCCTGCCATCTCAATAGCTCTACCATCATCTGCTCCCAACTCACTTGTTATCATTCTGACTGCACTGAGATACTCAAAGGGATCATCTCCTGTATTGAATTTAGGAGCATCCAACTTTTAGTACTCGGTCATCTTCACCTTACTTCCCCCTGAAGAACTGGGTTGCTGTGCTTCCACAACAGGGGCTACTGGTTCAGGAGGTGGTGGTGGAGGAACTGGTTCCCTCACTTCAGGCTGTAATGGACTTGGATGAACAGGTGGGGGTGGATACATGTGATATGGTGGATAAAAGGAAGGATAGGGCATATATGGCATGTAGGGTGGATATGGGGCAAAGCTGGAGTAATCTGACGTGCCTCCCATCGGATACCCTGGGCCCTGTGGAAAGGGTGGATAGCCAAACCCCGAGGCCTGAACGCCTCCCTGGGACTCCCCCATACCTTCTTCTGACCTTCCTACACCCATGCTTACATCTCTACTCTGATCCTCTTCCATCACACCTCTTTCTTCTACTGCCCTTCCCCCTCTGCTTACTCCTCTCCTGCTCTCGTCAGAAGACCTTCTAGGGTCTCGTGACGTTCCTTCCCTGCTTGACCTGTGCGATCGTGTCCTTGGCAAGGCAGGTGGACGAGCAGCTGTACCCTCACTTACAGGTGGGACTCCAGTCAATCTCGCGGATCGACGAGTTCCTCGCATCTTCACTCTCTGGAAAACAACAAATCACATAACACATCAGCAACACATCAAAAACATGCACATGCATAACTCATGGCATTGCACATCAGCAGAACATCCTATCCTCGTGGACATGTTTTTCCTATGGTGCGACCTGCTAAACCTCTCTATGAGCCCAACTCTCTCTCTATAGGTCCGACCATATGAACCTAGGGCTCTGATACCAATCTGTAACAGCCTGGACACCGAACTGCCACCGGCACTAGGATCCAGATCGACTTAAGGTCGCCGGGACCCGTAGTAAGCCTGCTATCCTGTCTGTATACCTGTGAAATCCCATACATGATCATACATTTTCTGTAAAAACATAAAACTTTTCTTCATTCCAAGGCTTAACCTGTGCATGCACTCTCTCTGTTCTCTACTAATCCCTACTAGAGCTCCTCATGGCTCTAGGCGGATCAAACTCAGAATGTTAAGCCTGGTTTTGCTCATAAACATACAACAATAAAGAAACATACATAAACTGATCATGTGACTCCACAAAGGGATGACAATTCTTATAGGTCAAGCACCATTCTATACACTATACATATACATTTACATGTCCACACTAGCTATTACACTACTCTATACTCTTCCTGTACCCTGCTGAGTTGTCTCTGACCTCTGAACCTGCACAACTGGAGTTAGGGGAGAGGGATGAGCTACTATAGCTCAGTGAGTAGAATAGTAATAAAATCACAGGTGCTAAAACATGCTCTCATGGAATGCAACACATAATCACATCACCTCGGCCGGACGGATCAAAACTCCCTCTATCTCATCTGGGGTACCGGAGTACCATGTGCCTGGTCCCCGTAGGGCTGTTCCAGGTCTTTGTGCCTGGTCCCCGTAGGGCTGTTCCAGGTCTTTCCTCTGAGGGCTAATGACTCCTCACGAAGTCCGTGCCGTCTCATAGAAACAATGTACAAGGAGCAATGCCAAGTACAAGGATAAATGCAATGCATCATCTTTGTGTACACTAATGCACTCACCCTAGAGCATATTCATGATGCATGAAGCATGATAAAATAGTCCGTTCTCATATTAAAACATTAAGTTAAGTTCCACTCACTTCAGTTATCTCTGAACGGCCTCTGCAGGTTCTGACACTGGACTCACTGCTGACTTCCCTGATTCCTCTGGTCCGTACCTACACAGGTGGACTCAAATGAGGGACCAAACTCACTCACGAATATCTCTAAGAAACTCCCCAACACCCCGCTAAACAATCCTAAAACCATCACATAAAACATGCAAAAGAAAGCTGGACAGGGCACTTTCGGCGGCAGGTTCGGCGGCCGAAACCCCTCTCCAGAGACGAAACTCATGCATGTTCGGCGGCACCTTCGGCGGCCGAAGGTCTCATCCAGAGACGAAACTCACACCCTTTCGGCGGCCGAACTCCCTCTTTCGGCGGCCGAAAGTCCCTTTCTAAACCGAAAGCCTAGCTTTCGGGGGCAACCTTTGGCAGCCGAAACTGCCTCCACAAGGGGTTCGGCGGCCGAACCTTCCTTCGGCGGCCGAACCTGGTTTTGCCCGAAGGGCAGAACCCTGCTCTGTTTCATGCAAACTTTGCCCAAAAACCTACAAACATGCATATCAACTACGCCCAACGAGCATATACACATATATATGCACAAGGGGTCTAAAACTACCCTAAACCCCCAAACAAACATAGCACATAACACTTAAACATGTTTGAACACCACAAATCACCAAAAACCTCATCTCAACCTAAACATGCATACTACCCATACAAACTTCATAAAACCTTTCAAAATCATCAAAGAAGCTCAGGATCTTCACGTACCTCTTACACAACTTGAGGATGAAGGATCCTAACGTGGAGATATGAAGAAAAGCTCTTCCAAAGCTCCAAGCTTCAACACTTGGTTCTTTTGCTCAAAACCTTCATAAGTCACCAAAACTCTTAAAACTCTTGAAAGATTTGATGAAAATCATGGAAAACATGAAAGTCAACGTGGGAGAGGCTGAAACTCACCTCTGGCTGCAAGTGGAGGAGGAGAAATAACCTCCTTCCACCGACCCTTGGCCCTTTTATAGGTGGCTGGCCAGACCACCTTCGGCAGCCGAACGTGAAGCCGAAACCATGCAATGTTCGGCGGCCGAAAGTGACCTTCGGCGGCCGAACCTTTGCAGTTCTCCCTTGTTACTTTTCTTTCAAAACTCAAGTCTTTTAACACTTCAAAACATGAAAACAAGTGAAAATACCTTGGAAAACATATGTATTACCCTTCTCGAGGGTTCCGACACCCAAGATTCCACCGGACTACAGAAATTTCGATGCCGGACTCGAGCCGGGTATTACAAATTCCGTGACTCTTTTTATCCCAAATTATATTATAAGAGCCTTCCTAAGAATGTCACCAAACCATAAGTAATTTTTTGTAATTATCTCTATTTTTTATTTAGACTATGTCACATTTTAAAATTAATTAGTTATAATTTTTAGATTAATTTTTTACATTAATAAATTATTTAAAATTATAAGACATGATAATAAATTAAATATACTATAAATAATAATTAAGATAACTGATTTGGCTGAAATAGAGTTGTGCTGTAACTGGTTAATTATCAAAGAAAGAGATGTAAGGAAACCTAGAGATTACTGCAATCCAAAAATTACGCAGCAAAAAATAAAAATCTCTATTTCCCCTTTCAGGATCCGAGTGCTTCATTTATTTCGAAAAGAAAGATAAAAGACTAACATTTACACTTGACGAAAAAGACAGTTCCGAACTGATGGTGCTACTTCTGAAACGAACACCTTCAATGGTATCTACATGAACGTTTCCGTTTGGAGTGCTAGCTCTCTCAATAGATGGATAAGCTATGTGCACCCTAATCTGCAACTCAAAAAAACGATTACTCAAAAAACCTTTTTCTCGCGAATCAAAGAAGGTCTTTTATTCTGTAACGACCTGAAAACCGGACCGCTACCGGCGCTAGGATCCAGATCGGCTTAAGGTCGCCGGGACCCGTAGCAAGCCTGACATATAACCTGTGAACCTGTCAAAACCCATACATGATCAAACATACTCAAAAACCTGTGAACTTTTTCTTTCCATAAACCAAGCTCAACCTGTAATTACTCATAACATACATAACCCACACACTGGAGCTCTCACCAAATGCTCCAATGGGGTAACCCAACATGCATACATTAAGCTTGGTTAAACATAAACATCATAAAAAAAAAAAAAACATTCTATAGATCATGTATCAAAAGGGATAACCATACACATAGGGTCAAGCACAACCTCTAATTCTCAATATCATTATTACATATCATGACTACATAAGACATTATATTTTAATTTCATCATGTCCACAACTCCTAACTATTACATGAAATCAGACTTTACTCCTGCCGACCTCCTGGTCTACCTTGTACCTGCAAACCTGAGGGATAAGGGGAAAGGGGTGAGCTACAATAGCCCAGTGAGCAGAATAATATAACATTCAATTTATTTTTCATGCTTTCATGAAATGCAACATATTACAAATAATTCACATCAAGGATGAACTTGTCACCAATAGCCCACTACTGAAACCAATAGTGCCAGGGGCGTAGTGCAGGCCACATCGGGTCTTTCTCTTATACATAACATATCACAACATATCCAATCATGCCGGGGGTGTAGTGCAGGCCACTTCCGGTCTTTCTCTTACATAGTGCCAGGGGCGTAGTGCAGGCCACATCTGGTCTTTCCACATCATACCATAACGTAGTGCGGCTAAGGGTTATCCAACGTTCATCCACATCAACAACATATGGTGCAATGCAACATATGCGTGATTTCTAATGCAAACAACCTAAATATCACATGGCATCCGTGATGCATGATTCATGCTAAGATTTTCATTTATTTAAAAGATAAGAGTTTATTCTACTCACCTCAGCTAGCTCTGACAATGACTGAAGCAGCTGACTCACTGCTGGGGTCCTCGGTTCCTCGGGTCCGAACCTACACAGGTGGACTCAAATGAGGGACCAAACATACTAGAACATGACTCTAAAACATCCCCCAAAAACCCCTTAAAACACCTCAAAACATCCATGGAAAGCATGCAAAGGAAGGCTAAACAGGGCACTTTTGGCGGCAGGTTCGGCGGCCGAAAGTCCCTCCAGAGCCGAAAGTCAGGCAGGTTCGGCGGCACCTTTAGCGGCCGAAACTCCTAGACAGAGACGAAACTCATGTATGTTCGGCAGCACTTTCGGCGGCCGAAACTGCCCTTCAGAGACGAAAGTCCTCTTTCAGGGGCAGGCTTCGGCAGCCGAAGGCTGCTTCCACAAGCGGGTTCGGCGGCCGAAAGTTCCTTCGGCGGCCGAACCTGAGTTTCTCCAAAGTGGCAGAAACTCAGCTCCAACATGCACAAACGCCTCCAAAACCTTTCAAACATGCATAAACCTATTCTACAACACTCCCAATCATACACAGTCAAGCATACAAGTTCATAGCGGTCTCAACTAGCCTAAACCCCAACTACAACACATTAAATATACCCACATTGCGCATAAACACACATTAAACCCATAAACTCAAAACAACCTAAACACACATTTCTACTCCATAAACTTGCATAAAACTTGCTTAAAACATATAGTGAGCTCAAGATCGGCCCTTACCTCTTGAAGATCGAGAGGAAAATGACCCTAGCTCGGAGATGGGAGAGATTGAGCTTCTTGAACCTCAAAACTCCAAAACTTGCTTTATACTTGAAAATCTTCAAAACAAAGTGAAAACTTGTGAAAATCGTGAAAGATTTGAAGGAAGAAACTCAAGATCGGTGAGGGACGGCGGAGAGCTCACCTTGGCCGACAATGGGGAGAAAAGCTCGCCCATTTCGGTTAAGGGACCCCTTTATAGGTGGCTGGCCAGGCCACATTCGGGAGCCGAACGTGCCTCCACATGCATGCCATGTTCGGCGGCCGAACATAAGGTTCGGCGGCCGAACCTGGACTTCCCTCACTTATGCCTTCGGGGGCCTAAAGCACTCCCGAAGCGCATGCATGTTGGCGGCCGAACTTGAGGTTCGACGGCTGAACCTGGGTCTTCCTTCAAGACTATTTTCATGCAAAAACTCAGTTTCCTTCTAGCTTAAAAACATAAAATACATTAAAACATTTTATAAAAACTTGATTTTACCCTTCTAGAGGTCTCCGACACCCGAGATTCCACCGGACGGTAGGAATTCCGATACCGGAGTCTAGCCGGGTATTACATATTCATTCTTCAGTCTTTTCGTTTTTCCACATTTTTTTTCAAAAAAAAGTTGTGTTCATAACCAACTATCATAATAATGCAGATACTCAAATATTTATATGACAAATCCTTTTTTGAAAAGAAAAATGGAAAAATCCTTTATCTATAACAGTTACAAATAAACTGTAGATCTTTTAAATATTATTATCTTATAATAATAAATAATTAATATTAATAATAAGGGAGATTTACAATTTAGTCACTGGATATTGCCATTATTAACAAGTCAGTCCCTGTATTTTTAGAAACCTATTAAAACGTCCTTATATTTTCTTTCCATCAACGAAATAGTCCTTCCGTATATGTTACCCCCTCTTCTCCTCCTCCTCCTCCTTCCTTTTCTTCTTTATCAATTCTTCCTCTTTCTTCTACTTCTGCTTTTGCTTCTTCTGCTTCTTCTTCTTCTTCTTCTTCTTCTCCTTCTTCTTCTTCTTCTTCTTCTCCTTCTTCTTCTTCTTCTTCTTCTCCTTCTTCTTCTTCTTCTTCTTTTTCTTCTTTTTCTTCTTCTTCTTCTCCTTCATCATTGTAACGACCCCAAAATGGACCGTCACCGGCGCTAGGATTCAGGTCGGCTTAAGGCCGCCAGAACCCGTAGCAAGCCTGCTATACTCTCTGTGTACCTGTAAACCTCATACATGATCATACATTTTATGTGAAAATAAAACTCTTTTCTGAACCAAGGCTCAACCTGTGCATGCACTATCTCTGTACTCTGTACTCATGTACTATGTACTCTGTATCCCTGACTAGAGCTTGCTCTAGATGGGTTAACTCATACCTGTTAAGCCTGGTTTTCACATACAGGAAAACATATATACATATACAGATCATGTACACAACATACATCACTAGGTCTAGCAACAACTAGTACATCTCTTTAATATTACATGTCCACTCTAAGCTATTACAGATCTCTTTACTTTTTCTGTACTCTGCTGGACTGTCCCTGTACACTGTACACTGAACCTGCAAAACTGGGGTTAAGGGAGTGGGATGAGCTCTATAGCCCAGTGAGTAGAACAGTAAAACATCTCAGTAAAATATGATCTCATGGAATGCACCATATCACAGACAAGCCACATCAAGAGTAAACCTGTCACCACATAGTCCCAGTAACTCTGTGCCAGGGCGTAGAATCGAGCACCTGGTCTTCCTGTCATATATGTATATGTGTATATAACACCTCTGTACTTACCATTGCCAGGGCGTAGTCAAAGGCTCCTGGACTTTGCTATACCTGCCAGGGCGTAGTCAAAGGCTCCTGGACTTTGCTATCATTGCCAGGGCGTAGTCAAAGGCTCCTGGACTTCCTGTCTGAGACTATTGGATCATTCAGCATTCACTCACATCACCAAATAACAATGCAATGCAACATATTCGTGAATACTAATGCAATCAACCTATGGCATAAACATGATGCATGAGATATGCTAAAAGCAGCTTGTGGTTCAATTAAAAATCATCAGTCTTAAGTTTAGTTCCACTCACCTCTGGCTGTCTGGACTGACTGACTCTGCAGGTTCTGAACCTCTGGAGCAGTACTCACTGCTGCTCTCTCTGGTTCCTCTGGTCTGTACCTATACAGATGGACTCAAATGAGGGACCAAATAAGCTTATGAATAACTCTCTTAACCTCCCTAAGAATCCCCTTAAACTCACTCAACTATCCATGTAACACATGTAAAAGAAAGCTGGACAGAACACTTTCGGCGGCAGGTTCGGCGGCCGAAAGTCCTCTCCAGAGACGAAACTCAAGCACCTTCGGCGGCACCTTCGGCGGCCGAATCCCCCAAACGGAGCCGAACATGCACAACTCGCGGGGGCAAGCTGTGGCAGCCTAAGCTACCATGCAAGAGGTTCGGCGGCTGAATGAACCTTCGGCTGCCGAACCTGAGTTCATCCAGAACTCAGCTTCAACGACAAACCATCTCCTCCTTCCCTTCAAGCTCTCCAAACATGCCTACCTCCTCTACTCAACTCACATATACTCATGTATATGTCCACAGGGGTCCAAAACTATCTAATAACCCCAAACAACAAATCAAACATAACACATAAACATGTATACATGCATAACTCATCAAAACTATCATTAAGAACCTAAACATGCATCTCCTTCCACAAATCCCCCTAAAACCTTCAGAAAACATATTCAAGAACATCACTTACCTCCTGTAGTAAGAAGCTACACACTCTGAACAAGGGAAAACGGATCACCTCCTCTCACACTCTCAAACTCTCTCAAACTCACTTTTTGCTTCACAACCTTCAAAACTTGGTAACCGAGCAAACTCCTGCATGAGCTGCTCAAACTCAGCAAATAAACCAAGGGAGACGTGGCCAACTTCTGGCAACAAACTGGACATAACACCTGTCCACAATGCTGACTAAGGATAGCTCAAAAGCTGGCTGACCACCACAGCTTCGGCTGCCGAATCGCATGCAAAACCATGCAACATTCGGGGGCCGAACCTGAACTTCGGAAGCCAAACATTGAGCACTTTCGGCGGCCGAACTTATCTTCGGCGGCCGAGCTTGGCTGAAGTCTCCATGACCTATTTTCTCTTCAAACCTCAAAACTATATAACTTACAACCCTTAAAACACCTCAAACACTTAGAAAACAAAAATCCTACCCTTTTATCGAATCCCAACACCCCGGATTCCATCAGACAATAGGAATTCCGGTGCCGGATTCTAGCCGGATATTACAATCATCTTCTTTTTCTTTTTCTTCTTCTTCTTCTCCTTCATCATCATCATCTTCTTCTCCTTCATCATCATCATCTTCTTCTTCCTTCTTGAGGAGGAGGAGGAGGAGGAGGAGGGATTATTTCGTTGATGGAAAGAAATGATAAGGACGTTTTAATAGATGTGAGAAAAGATATGGACTATTTCGTTGACAAAAAGAAACGATAAGGACATTTTAATAGATTTATGAAAATATAGGGAGGGACGATTTCGTTGACGGAAAGAAACGATAAGGATGTTTTAACAGATATGAGAAAAGATAGGGACTATTTCATTGACAGAAAGAAACGATAAGGATGTTTTAATAGATATGAAAAGATAAAAATATTTTAATAGATTTTTGAAAATGTAGGGACTTGTTAATAATAGCAATATCCAAGGACTAAATAAGGGGTTTTATTTGAGGGTAAAATTGGCTTTTAAAATTTTTTCTCTCTCCTCTATCTAATTTTAACGGAAAAGAGGACGAAAGGACTATTTTATTGACGGAAAGAAGACATAAGGACGTTTTAATAGGTTTCTAAAAATACAAGGACTCACTTGTTAATAATGGCAATACCCAGGGACTAAATTGTAAATCTCCCTAATAATAATAATATCTTTATTATTATTAATTATACTAATGGACTTTTTAGTTCATTAATATGACATAGCACATCAATGACGTTCTTTTGTGTGTGACCCAATAGACTCACATTAATTGGCAATAGGCCCAGTTCCATAAGACCCATAAATCATAAGCGACCTTTAGCAAGATATTATGACTATCCAATTAATACGAGGATCGATAGTCCGATAAAACCTAATAAATAAAATATGTATTAATCCATTTATCACATGATATCTAGTTTGAATATAAGTCATGGTCAATGTCAAACTTATAATGTTCAAACTTATGATTTCTCGATCTCTAAGTAGACTAATAAAACCAAATGATATTGATCACACTATCAATTCATTTGATCACAACCATGCATTTATCAGTCTCACTTATCAAGGGGCCTACAAGATATATCTCTAAAAGAGAGGAACAAATTCTATCTTGATTGTTCAATATTCTCTATATAATTTTTATTATGCTCAATCATAATATTTATGATTATCCGATTAAAGACAATGTTTGGTTATGTCAAAACATAACAGTCCATATGTTGGAAACTATGATAATCTTAAGTCAAAGTATTAAAATATAACTATCTTGAGATTCACTTATGACAATAACCCATGTAGTGATCTCAATATGGGTCCATCCAATACTTTGTTCTCTAACAAGTATCTATGATTATTGAATTATATCAACATACACATAATCATTTCATGATTATCAATCAATAATCATACTAGTCATATTTAATTATTATCACCATAATAATAAGTAACTAGAGATATTAATCATTATTATGTAATATGCAAACAAATAATAATGATAATAAAACCTCTTTTAATTAATAAACAAAATGACATACAAAAAGGTCCAAGATAATGGCATAAGGCAAATATACTAACAATCTCCCACTTGCACTAGGCCTAATCATACAAATATCTAATACTTATAGACCTAGTGTGCTGATCATGCTTGACACAGAGAGAGGCTTGGTCAATGGATCTGCAATGTTGTCATTTGTGTCTACTTTGCATATTTTGATATCTCCTCTATCAATGATCTCTTGAATAAAGTGAAATCGCCTGAGTATATGCTTAGATCTCTGATGAGATCTGGGCTCCTTTATCTGTGCTATGGCACCATTGTTATCACAGTAAAGGTCCATAGGATTTGCAACGGCAGGAACCACTCCCAACTCTGTGATGAATTTCTTCAACCAGACTGTCTCCTTAGCTGCATCTGATGCTGCTATATACTCAGATTCCGTTGTAGAATCTGCTACAGAGCTCTGTTTGGAACTTTTCCAACTAACAGCTCCACCATTTAAAGTGAATACAAATCTTGACTGCGATATGAAGTCATCTATATTGGTTTGGAAACTAGCATTTGTGTAACCTTTTACAACTAGCTTGTCTTCCAAACCTCCATAAACTAGGAATGTATCCTTAGTCCTTCTAAGGTACTTTCGGGTATTCTTAACAACTATCCAGTGACTTTTACCGGGATCTACTTGATATCTGCTTGTTGTGCTTAATGCATATGAGACGTTTGGTCTAGTACATAACATGGCATACATGATAGATCCAATAGCAAAAGCATAAGGAATCTTATTCATCCATTTTCGCTCATCAGATGTCATAGGATATTGATTCTTGCTGAGATGAATACCATGAGACATGGGCAAGAATTCTCTTTTGGAAACTTGCATGTTGAACCTTTTTAGCACTTTTTCAATATAAGTACTTTGACTCAAACCGATTATCCTTTTAGATCTATCCCTATAGATTTTAACACCAAGGATATATGCAGCCTCACCTAAGTCCTTCATTGAAAAAGAATTCCCTAACCAAGTCTTAACCTTTTGCAAGATAGGGATATCATCTCTAATGAATAATATGTCATCCACATATAGGACTAGAAACACAACTGCACTCCCACTAACCATCTTGTAAACATAAGGTTCATCTTCATTCTTAATGAATCCAAAGTCTCTGACTGTCTCATCAAAATGAAGATTTCAGCTCCGAGAGGCTTGCTTCAATCCATAAATGGATCTTTGAAGCTTGCAAATCTTTCCTGAATTCTCAAGGATCACAAAACCCTTAGGTTGTGTCATGTACACATTCTCGAGCAAGTTTCCGTTAAGGAAAGCTATTTTGACATCTATTTGCCATATCTCATAATCATAGTACACAACAATGGCAATAAAAATTCTAACCGACTTAAGCATCGCAACTGGAGAAAAGGTATCATCATAGTCTATACCCACTACAACATATTACATCTCTAGTTACGATACGTAGCTACAAAAAAAATTATTGTGGCTAATATATTTATTTTATTACGGCTAAAAACCTATTGTGGCTAATTTAAACTATTTAGTAACAAAAATGCAACAATTATAACTAATATGTATTTTTTGTTTTATTTTATAGATAATGTAACTATTTGTTGACTATTTACCACAATTAATTTTGGCTACAAAGTAATATCATAGCTAATAGATATAATAGCTATAAATTTAATTTTTTTCTAACAATTACTACCATTGTAGTCACAACACATTAATATTATAGGTAATAATTTTAATAGCCACAAAGCTAATATGATTGTAGTAATAATTATTTTATTAGCTACAGTTTATTAGTTATTACAAAAAATTTGTGGCGGAAACATAAAAATATTAGTCATGTAATTATGTTTGTCATAACTATTACTAAATCATTAGCCATAATATCGTAGCTAAATGAATTGTATGAGTACTATAATAGAATAATTAAACTTCATTTTGTAGAAAATATGTTTCATTTTTGATGAAATATAACATGTTGACTATATAATAATAATAATAATAATAATAATAATAATAATAATAATAATAATAATAATAATAATAATAATAATAATAATAATAATAATAAAGCTAACTTTATTAAATACTAATTAAAAATTAAAAGCTTTCATCGAATTTCATTAGGTGGCTGGAAAATTAGCCTCCGTTGAAGCCAATATTGTAGCCATATTCTCTCTATTGTGCTTTAATGCTATCAATTCCATATGAGCTTCAACGACGCTAGATAACCATTATTACAAATAAAAATAAAAAAAAATTGGAAAAATGAAAATGAAAAAGAAAAACAAAACTAAAAATGCTAGAAGAAAATCGAAAGCAAGTAATTTCACACATCATTAACGAAAGTTGGTCTTAATTCTATAGAATTATTGTATTTTTTTCAGACTTGAATATAGTCGGTTTTTTCAGACTTCAATACTAGTTCTTCTATGATTCTCGATTTTAAATCGGTTCTTCATGAACCTTACTCTGTCAAATAATTATATCTTAGAAAATTTATCTCTTAATTGAAACCATATACATAATTATATTTTCTAGTTCCGATTCTTCTCTTAGAGCTGAGACCAGAATTAAAACCTAAACCTGAACCATGGAAATATAATTGGAACCAATACTAGAACTAGGAAAAAAATTGGTATCAATTTCTTAATTTCCAGGAATCATTTTTTTTTTATCTAGTATCGCTTTCTTCTAGGAATCAGTTTCAGAACCGGTACTACACACCCTTAGTAACATGAACTTTACACTGCCATATGCTTAAAGGTGAGCATTTTATAACCATCACCGTGACCAATTAGCAAATTTGAAAATTATGGTAATTGAAAATTTCTTATAGAATTACTAATTACTGAATATAATTACTAATCGGTAACCAAAAAACCAAAATTCTTTATCCACAATATATAAATTAAATTTATACCAAAATTATTCCAAATTTTTAACCAACGATTTAACAGCTTTAGGGTCTTATTCCATCAAAAAACACAATTATGCCAAATTTGGCACACTTAAAAAATTATTTTTTTACGTACTTGAATTTTTTTTACCTACATATTTGTATTTTGCGTATAAATTAATTTTGAAGTTTTTTTTTTTGAAAATAAATTTATTTTGATGTTAAAAATACAGCTCTACAAAGGTGTGGTCATGATTTTTTTCCTTTTAAAAAAATTCATAGCATTGATTTTGAATCTGCTTAAACAAATTAAAATTATTTTATTTTGCTTATTTAATTAAAAATATAAAATATTTTAATTACAAAAAAGTAAAAATAAATAATATTATATTAATTAATAAAGGGAACCCTATCAATTAGTGGTGGCAATATAATGATAAGCTTGCTAATATATATATTTTTTGCTTGGGGGGAATGAAAACCTTAAAATTAAAAATTCCCTCCCTACCGCCGCTACTGCTACCACTACGAATTCTATATAAATTTTCATTTTCACTCATGATTCATTCAGTTTTCAATTTCTGTCCATTATCAAAAGGAGAAGCTCCCACTATCAAATCCAATCAGGTACGTTTAAAATTACAAAAGCCTTAAAATTAATGTTTCATTGTAATTGTTCTAGGTTAAACACGTGAAAGGCATCTGATATTTACTTTTAATTCGTTTTTCATCTATTAAAAAGCTTTGATTCACTATTTTTATATTAATTTATCCTCTATGTGTAATATTCAATTTTTTCCATGAAGCAGAAGCAAACATCATGGCTCGACGATGCAAGTTGCGGAAAGGGAATTCCATCAATATTAACTTGGAAAATGAGACTGAAAATAATGTTAACTAGAACTTTCAAGAATCTTAAGAGTTACACCAAAATCAGGCTTCAAATTTTCAAGGTAAATAATATTTATGTGATTTATAAATTTTAAGTTGTTTTCGTAAATAATTAGATGGCTAACTTCAATTTTTTTTTTTAGGGAATACTAGTCAGAAGACAATGAGGTATCATTATGAAGGCCATTTTATATTTTCACCAAATAGAATATATGAAAATGGTAGGTTCATAGAGAAACCTAATTTTGATGTTGATTTCATCTCATTTTTTGATATATTGGATGACTTGAAAAAGGATTGTGGATTTGATGTTATAAAAGGAGATAAATTTTATTACTTGAAGGCTGATAAAGCTCTTAGTGATCTTGATGCATTGATAGAGGTTAAAGATGATACAGATGTGAAAAATATGATGGATAATTATAAGAAGTTCCCTTCGAAACCCATTGATATATACACTCTATTTCGAGATTATGATATTTTACCAAATGGACTTGGTGACGAGCTACCCGCAGTTACCGTTGATCACACTTCTAATCAACTTCAAAATCCAAATGCAACTACAGCAACAGGTTTACTCATTTAATTTTATTTAAACAATTGATTATGTTTACTTGTTCTATGTACAAAAATTATTGTTATTATATGATTATTGTTTTACTTTTGTTTTGAAATAGGTTCCAATACAATTAAAAGAAAAACTAGAAGACCAACACGATGCTTGAAAATCACACAATTGGAGAATGGGCAAAAATTCCCAGTAGAATTTGATGAAGATGATCAAGCTATTGGTGATAATGCTACTGCATATGTTTGGTTTTTAGGACAAACTATTAGAAGTGTGTCGTGTTGTCCATTGCAAGTGAAACAATGGAATAAGATTACCGATGATAAGCTCGACCACATGTGGTCTACCATATTGGTACGAAGATTTATATTAAATTACATCCATTATAAAATAATTATAATTTTTTTAGTTCTATTAAGTATCATAATCTTTGTTTCTTACTTCTTTGCTAAAAGGAAAAGTTCACTTTTGAGTATTCTGATACAAGAAAGGGAGCAATTTTCGGTCATATGAATGCATTATATAGGTATTATAGGCATAAGTTGAAGAAGAAGTACTTTGATTCAAAGGCAACTTATTCACTTCGTCTCCGAAACAAGCCTAAGGATATGGATGTAAAAGATTGGAAGTATTTGATTAATCTTTGGACAGAAAATGCATTTTAAGTATTAAAAATTCGTGTAAAATTTAATAATTTATTTTATATGAATTCAGTTTCTGTTAGCTAACATAAATTCTGAAAATTTTTCATTGTTTTTCTTTAGGAGAAAAGCAACAAAAATAAGACAAATAGATGCAAGCGTTCTATGCCACCATACACGGGGATAAAAAGCTTTGCTTGGCTGAGAAATCATATGGTATGAGTTTGTTTTTATTTTATTAGTATTATAGTGTTTTTTATTAATTAAATGATACATAAATAATCCCTTTTTACTGCTGTCGTTTTATGGACTATGGCTAGAAAGAAACAAAATAGTATTTGATAATTCTAGTTTAGAGCTTGAGAAAGTTTATGATTTGATCTTTTATGGATCTTTTGTTTGGTTTAAGATGTGCCTAGCTTTCCTTATTCCTTAATTCAAATTCTTTTTAGTAGCTCAACAATCAAGAACTAGTCAACCTGTAATGGTATAAGCTAGCTGCTTGTTGTTATTCTTTGTATTCTGCTATAACTCTCAAAGTTCTAATAAAAGCTATTTTTATCAAAAATATTAATAATAATAATGCCTTTTGAAGTTCATATGATTGTTAGAACTTTTTGATATTCCATTTACTATTTTTTCTATAAATGCCTAATTAGACTCAGACTGCCGTTATTAACCTTCATTTCCCACATCAAAACAAATCCCCTTTTTCTTTATGCTCATTAAAGTTAAACATGGCAATTTTTTAGTAGTATTAGATTAGACAGCAAACACCATTAATAACTCACTCATTTAATGGTGGAATTTGACCATGTTTAATATTCTAAATATAGGAATGAATTATGATTGGTCAACCCTATGAGCATCCAAACTTGTAGAGTAAATAATAATCAACAGTATTATGAATTTTAACGCTTGAATTGATATCATTAGCTGTAAAAATGTTACCTCTTTTATACAAGTTTTGTTTATCTGCAGCATATTTGTAGTTAAGTCAATTGACTCTTTTACGGAAAGTTTGATTTTGCTTGAGCTCAAATTTTTATTGATATAGATTTATGATAAACTAATACTAATTGTTATATTTATTTGAACAGAAGAAAAAAAAATGGAAAAACACCTTCTCGCTTAGAGCTTTTTCTTGAATCCAGAAAGAGAAAGCAAGGCAAAGAAATTGATCCAATATCACAAGAAGCCATTGTAATACTTTTTACATATGTTTTATTTATTTGTTATGTATTTTATGCTATATTTTGATTTTTTTAATATTAATAAATATAAATATCTCTATAGGAAAAGTTTCAGCAACTAAAGAAACAACGAGAAGAAGGACAAATTTCACTAGATGATGATGCTATGTTTGCTGATGTACTTGGGCCAGAAAAAAATAGTTATGTACGTGCTTATGGTCCTGGAAAAAATATCACGGAATATTTTGGTGCTAGACCTACAAAGATAGAACCACTTAGACAACTTGATACTTCAAGAAGAGAAGCAAACGAGCGTGTCCAACAAATTCAAAAAGAAGCAAGTGAACAAGCAAATGATGTTAAGAAGCAAATGGATGAGAAACTTGCAGAGATGAATAGAATATGGGAGCAGAAATTCAAGATGCTTTTGGAGAAAAACAATAATATTGCATCAGTAAGTGATTAAAAACTGAGTCTCATTTTTTTTCTAATATAAGAATTTTTGTAAGCTATATAACTAGTATGAACCTTATCTATTTTATATAATTTTGTTATTAATATTTTCAAATAAAATTTTATACAGCCTATGGAGGATTCCCTGATGAAATTGGAGGATGATTTATAGTATATTTAAAGTTTTGGATTTTGAAGCAGCCAGCAGCCTTATAATACTACTTTTAGAAAATTTAGATATTAATATTAGTGTTAGTATAGTATTATAATTTCAAGTATTTTTAGTGTGATTGCTTTATGACTTAAATTAGTTTATTTTGGATATTAGTTATTTTGGATTAAATTTATTGTTATTTTATAATTGTCATTCTGATTGAGTCTTAATATTATTATATAATTATTTTATAAATTTAAATTTTAGCTAAATTTTTTATATAAATTTTATATTCTATTATAAATTTTACCAAAATTATTAATAGATAAATAACATATGTAATAGTAAATTATAATATAATCCCATTAAATAATAATAAATTAAATAAATATTACATTTTACCTACAAATAATTAATAGTAGCCGTATGTACTATATTTAGAATAGCTTCTAATTTAATAATTTTGTGACTTTATTCAATAGTTATAAAATAAAATTAAGTGTAATAATTATACTAGAACTTGTCACTTTCTTATTTTTGTGGCTATAAATTTTATTCTTGCCTTATAATTATTTAAATGTGGCTAATAGTAAATATTTTTTGTCATATAATTAAGTTTATGGCTAAATTTAGATATGTTAGCCATAAAATTAAATTTGTAACTATACATAAGTTTAAATTGCCACATTATTATTTTTGTAACATAATCATAGCAAAATCACTTACAAAAAAAAGTTGATGTGGCAAAAAGAAAACGTGGTTACAAATATTCTATTCTCGTGGCTAATAACTAGCCACAATATTTATTTTTAATGGCAATATTTTTGCTTCATGCAAATAAAAAGTGACTATAAATATTTATTTTGGCCACAACACAAATAAATCCTGTAACTAAACTTTAGTTATGCCACTTCTAGCTACGGCATGTCACGGAAAAAATATGTTGTGGCAAAAGCATCTAGCCACCAAAATTCTTTTTTTAGCTACAATTTATTTTGTGACAAGATATGGATAATGTTGTAGTGACCATGAGTTTGTTTGAAATCTTTTGCAACAAGCCTTGCTTTGTAGGTATGCACATTTTCATTCATGTCAGTTTTCTTCTTGAAAAACCATTTGCAACCAATGGTCTTAACATCCTCAGGGGAATCAATTAATGACCAAACTCGATTGTCATATATAGATTGCTTTTCAGATTTCATGGCACAAAGCCATTTCTCAGAATTTGGATCTGACACAGCTTCTAGATAGGTAGTAGGCTCATCTTGATCAATGAACAAACTTCACGACTATCAGTCATGAGAAATCCATATCTCTCAGGCTGATGATGCGTCTTATCAGATCTGCATGGGACTTGTGTCACCCTTTCAGCTTCCACAACTGTTTGTGGTTTTGGAAGTGGTTCTACTGGCGGTTCAATGCTCTCTTGTGGTGCTTGAGTTTCCTCAAGTTGCACTGCACTCCCACTAATTCTCTGAAAGATAAATTCCTTTCTAAAAAGGTACCATTTCGAGCAACAAATACTTTGTTGTTTGAGTGAATATAGAAATAGTATCCTTTAGTTTCCTTAGAATACCCCACAGAATTGCACTTGATAGATTTTGGAGCTAGCTTATTTGAAATTGGGAGTTTCACATAAGTCTCACAACCCCAAATATTAAGAAAAGACAAACTAGGCATTTTGCTAGTCCATAACTCATATAGTGTCTTTTCAACCGCTTTCAATGGTACTCGATTTAAAATGAATGCAGCTGTCTCCAAGGCATAACCCTAAAATGGTAAAGGGAGATTTGTTTGACTCATCATAGATCAAACCATATCTAATAAAGTTTGATTTCCCCTTTCAGAAACACCATTCCATTATGGAGTTCATGGAGGAGTTAATTGTGAAACAATTCCACAATTTCTAAGATGTTCATCAAACTCTTGGCTCAAATATTCACCACCTCAATCAGATTGAAGCATTTTAATATTTTTACTAAGTTGATTTTGCACTTCATTTTGAAAAGTTCTAAACATTTCAAAAGATTCATGTTTATGTTTCATTAGGTAGACATAGCCATACCTACTGAAATCATCAGTGAATGTAATGAAGTACTGAAAACCTCTCTTGGCACTAATGCTTAGTGGGCCACATACATCTGTATGTACTAAGCCTAATAAGTCTAAAGCCCTTTGACCTTGTCCAGTAAAAGGGTCTTTTGTCATCTTACCAAGCAAATAAAATTACAATTTTCAAATGATTCAAAATCAAATGAATCTAATAAACCATCCTTATGGAGCTTAGATATGTGATTCTCATTTATATGGCTAAGGCGACAATGCCATAAATATGTTGGGTTTAACTCATTTAGCTTAGTTTTTTTCAAAGTTATGTTGTAGATATTATTGTTTCTAGAATCATCTAGATTAAGGACATAAAGGTCATCATATGAATTTGCAATACAATAAAGCAAATCGTCTTTATTATAAATGGAGCATTTCTTATTCTTAATGAGAAATGAAAAACCTTCATCGTCTAAAACATAAACTGAAATAATATTTCTACTCAAAGTAGGAACATAAAAGCAATTGTTCAAAATTAACAAAAGCCCATTGGGCAAAACAAGTCATAAGTCCCTATAGCTAAAGTAGCAACTCTTGCTTCATTGCCTACACGTAGGTCCACATCGCCCTTTTTCAGTTTTCTATTCTTTTTGAGACTCTGCACGTTTGTACAAATGTGAGAACCACATCCAATATCTAATACCCATGAAGTAGAAATAGATAAATTAATATCTATAACATAAATACCTGAAGTCATAGTCTGACTACTCTTCTTCTTCTTGCACTCATCCAAATAGAGCTTACAATTTCTCTTCCAATGCCCTGGTTCCTTGCAATAGAAACAGACTCCTTCCTTAGCAATTATTTCCTTAGGAGCTTTTGCCTTAGCTTACTGTTTAGGCTTGCCTCGTCCCTTAGGCCTATTACTACCTTTAGACTTGGGCTTTCATTTATTTTTCATGGGCTTACTCTTATTGACATTCAAAATTTAGGTAGATTTTTTCCTGACATTCACCTCAGTTGTCTTTAGCATCCCATGCAGCTCAGAAATGGATTTTTCTATATTGTTCATGTTATAGTTCATGACAAACTGAAAAAAACTATCAGGTTAAGAATGTAGGATCAAATCCGTGAAGAGTTCTAAACTTAGAGGATAGCCAAGCCTAGCAAGGTGATCAATATAGCCTTTCATCTTCAAAACATGAGCACTAACTGATTCACCTTCAGCCATTTTGCAATTATGCAATGCAATGGTGGTTTCATACCTATCCTGCCAAGCTTGCTATTAGAAAGCCTATTTAAGATGGACACTCATCTCATAAGCCTTAAGGTGCTCCAGATCCTTCTAAAGTTCTGGGCACATAGTTGCCAGCATAAGACATCCAATGTCATTAGAATCATCCACATGCTTCTTATGCTTGTTCTTAATAGCATTAGTAGCGTAAGCAGAAAGTGGTTCAGGGATAGTTTTATCAAGCACATAGTACTTTTTCTCTTGCTTGAGAACAATTCTCAAGTTTCTAAACCAGTTAACAAAATTGGTCCCATTTTCTTTCAGTTTATCCTTCTCAAGGATGGATCATAATGATAAAGTGAAATTTTTATTAGCAGCCATAATGATCTACAAAATATGCAAATATAATTAATTTAGTAGACAAATTAATATTAAGGTGACAATAATCTCCCACTAAAATATAACCTCAATAAAATTATAATAATAGTATTTTAGTGGACTAAGATCCATATTTCACCTAATTCCAAGTCAGCTTTGGTATGACACTTAGAATTAAGTTATTTAGGTAGGTAACTCCTTACCAATTATATCTAACATAACTCTTAGATTATGAGGTATTGACATCATATGTCAAAAGCATGTTTTACCCCATCTAATGCCTTGGACCCAAAACCATTTTGATAGCCTAATTAAGTCCAACTAAATTAAATAAATGAGTAACTATTACTCATCCTATCTTACTAAGATAACCGAAGTACCGTACTTTTGCAAAACCTGCATTTTGATGATCTTAGTCTTAATATCTTAATAGGCATTTAATACATGAGTGGCATTAAAACTTAGAATTTATACTGAGGGTTCAACTTTCAATTTTAATTATGTTGTCTTGCATTTATATATCATGACATCCTATATGCATATATATATATATATATAAACTCTCATGCATAGCATCACATACTAATATATGAAAAAATATGTAAACGTGACATAGCATGACCAAAATCTAAAATGATCTTTATAAGCCAATATAAAGATCATAAGGGGTAATCTAGGTGTAATCATATTACATTAGTTGCAATGGAACAAATTTTTATATCTTGACCTTGTTTGTCCACACCATGGAATCTGCTCGTCATTGGAGGCAACTCCACCATCAACATGGAAGCACGAGTCTTCTCTCCTCCATCTTGTGGATCTCTGTAATACCCGGCTAAATTCCGGCGTTAGAATTCCAACCTTCCGATGGAATCCCTGTTGGAATCCGGAATCTCGAAGCTCGAATCTCTCTAGAAGGGTAAACTAAGGTTTTTATAAAATGAATTTGAAACCTTTTGTTTTAGAGTTTTGTGTTAAAAAGAAAGAGAAGAGTGTTGAGAGAAAACCCCAAGTTCATCCGCTGAACCTTCAAGTTCGATCGCCGAAGGTGGTGCCGTCGCAGGACCTTCCTTTTCGGCCCCCGAAGGTGGTTTATCCAGCCACCTATAAGAGACCTTCAGCCCGAAAATGAGAGAGCTTTCTCTCCATTTTCGGGCAGAGATAAGTCCTTGCCCTTCCTTTGTTGTTTTTGTTGTTTTTCCTTCAAATCTCTTAGAAAATTCATGAGTTTTCCCTCATTTTTTTAAAAGATTTGAGCTTGAATCCAAGTTTTTAAACCTTGGGGACCTCCGAAAACCGTTTTACCTCATCTCCAAGCTGGGGTTGTTGTCACCTTTAGATCTCCAAGAGGTAAGTTTAGATCTTTGCCTTTCCTATGTTTTAAATAAGTTTTAAGAAGGGGTTAAGAGTTGTTAATGCATATAATGGTTAGATCTAAAGTCTTAGGGTTTGTGTTAGTTTTGATGATAAATGATCTCTCTTGTAATTTTATTGTTGCTTGTTGGGGAATGGGCTAGTTTCTATATTCCTTATGCATGTTTGAGTGAGTATGAATGTTTTTGAGTTGTTGGGTGTGAGGATCAGAGTGTTTGAGGGCTTTGTGCATAGAGCAGAATCGGATTCTGCCTTGCTAGAGAACCCAAGTTTGACCGCTGAAGCAAGGTTCGGCCGCTGAACCTGCTTCTGAAGGCAGCCTTTTGGCGGCCTAACCTGCCCCCAAAAGCATGGACGTTCAGATCTGTGAAAGGGTTTAGGCCGCCGAACTCGCCCCAGAAGGTTGCTGACTTTCGGATCTGTGAAGGGTTTAGGCCGCCGAACTTGCCCCTGAAAGTCCCTGACTTTCAGATTTGTGAAGGACCTTCGGCCGCCGAACCTGCCGCCGAAAGTCCTCTTCCCAACCTTCTTCTGCCTGCTTTTTATGTGTATGTTTTAGTATGTTTAGGGGGGGTTCTTGGGAAGTTGCTTAGAGTCATGTAATAGTTATGTTTGGTGCCTCATTTTAGTCCATCTGCATAGGATCGGACCTGGAAGACCGTAGAGGCCTGTAGTGATATAATTGCGTCAGTGTTAGGCGAGCGTTAGCCAGAGGTGAGTAGAACTGAACCATCTTTTCAAAGTAACTAAACTTTTAAGCATGTTCACTCATCACGAATGCCATGTTTATGTATTAGGTTGTTTTGCATTAGAATTCATGAATATGATGCATTGCATAACTTACTGTTGATGTGGATAGATATTGGATGACCCACTAGCCCTCGAGTATGTTATGATATGATATGATACGGAAAGACCAGGGCTGCCCATTCTACGCCTCTAGCATTATGAATATGCTACGTTATGTTTAAGAGGAAGTTCTGAGGAGCTCCGTCGAGGGCCGAGCATTATTGGAATATGTAGAGGGTTACTGGTGACAAGTCCATCTTGATGTGATTTGTTTGTGTTGTGACGCATTTCATACGAGCATCTGTTTATTAAACTGTTTTTCATGTTCTGCTCACTAGGCTCTTGTAGCTTATCCCTTTCCTCTAACCCCAGGTTTTCAGGGTCAAAGATAGCTCGGAGAAGTCGGCTTAGTTGCTGGTATAGCTTTTGTAATAGTATAGTGTGGACATGTAAATTTTAATGGACTAGAATTGTGCTTGGCCCTAGTTTTTATCTTTGGCCATATAAAAATTTTAAATTATGAGTTATGTTTGAACCAAGTTTGAGACATGTGATGTTTACCATACTAGAGCATTTGATGAGGGCTCTAGTATGGGTTTTATGTTTTCAGTTTTGATACATGCACAGGTCGAGCCATGGTTCATGGAATGTTTATGTTTATGTTTTCTTGTGATCATGTATGGGATTTGATAAGGTATAACAAGATGTAAAGTACGCTTACTACGGGTTCCAGCGACCTTAAGTCGATCTGAACCCTAGCGCCGGTAGCAGTCAGGTTTCCTTACTTTCGCAAAACCTGCATTTTGATGATCTTAGTCTTAGTAGGCATTCAATACATGAGTGGCATTAAAACTTAAAATTTATAGTGAGGGTTCAACTTTCAATTTTAATTATGCTATCTTGCATTTATATATCATGACATCCTATATGCATATATATATGTATATATAAACTATCGTGCATAGCATCACATACTAATATATGACAAAATATGTAAACGTGACATAGCATGACCAAAATCTAAAATGATCTTTATAAGCCAATATAAAGATCATAAGGGGCAATCTAGGTGTAATCCTATTACATTAGTTGCAATGGAACATATTTTTATATCTTGACCTTGTTTGTCCACACTATGGAATCTGCTCGTCATTGGAGGCAACTCCACCATCAACATGGAAGCACGAGTCTTCTCTCCTCCATCTTGTGGATCTCTGTAATACCCGGCTATACTCCGGCGTCAGAATTCCAACCTTCCGATGGAATCCCCGTTGGAATCCGGAATCTCGAAGCTGGAATCTCTCTAGAAGGGTAAAATAGTTTTTATAAAATGAATTTGAAACCTTTTCTTTTAGAGTTTTGTGTTAAAAAGAAAGAGAAGAGTGTTGAGGGAAAACCCCAGGTTAAGGCCACCGAACCTTCAAGTTCGGCCGCCGAACCTTCAAGTTCGTCCGCCGAACCTTCAAGTTCGGTCACCGAAGGTGGTACCGTCGCGGGACCTTCCCTTTCGGCCCCGAAGGTGGTTTATCTAGCCACCTATAAGAGGCCTTCAGCCCAAAAATGAGAGAGCTTTTTTTTGGGCAGAGGTAAGTCCTTGCCCTCCCTTTGTTCTTTTTATTGTTTTTGTTGTTTTTCCTTCAAATCTCTTAGAAAATTCATGAGTTTTCCCTCATTTTTTTTTTCAGATTTGAGCTTGAATCTAAGTTTTTAAACCTTGGGGACCTTCGAAAACCGTTTTACCTCATCTCCAAGCTGGGGTTGCTGTCACCTTTAGATCTCCAAGAGGTAAGTTTAGATCTTTGCCTTTCCTATGTTTTAAATAAGTTTTATGAAGGGGTTAAGAGTTGTTAATGCATAAAATGGTTAGATCTAAAGTTTTAGGGTTTGTGTTAGTTTTGATGATAAATGCTCCCTCTTGTATTTTTGTTGTTGCTTGTTGGGGAATAGGCTAGTTTCTATATCCCTTATACATGTTTGAATGAGTATGAATGTTTTTGAGTTGTTGGGTGTGAGGATCGGAGTATTTGAGGGCTTTGTGCATAGGGCAGAATCGAGTTCTGCCTTGCTGGGGAACCCAAGTTAGACCGCCGAAGCAAGGTTCGGCCGTCGAACCTGCTTGTGGAGGCAGCCTTTTGGCCTCCTAACCTGCCCCCGAAAGCATGGACTTTCATATATGTGAAAGGGTTTAGGCCGCCGAACCCATCCCCGAAGGTTGCTGACTTTCGGATCTGTGAAGGGTTTAGGCCGTCGAACCTGCCCCCGAAAGTCCTCTTCCCAACCTTCTTTTGCTTGCTTTTTATATGTATGTTTTAGTATGCTTAGGGGGGGTTTATGGGGAGTTGCTTAGAGTAATGTAATAGTTATGTTTGGTCCCTCATTTGAGTCCATCTGCTTAGAATCAGACCTGGAAGACCATAGAGGCCTGCAGTGATACAACTGCGTCAGTGTTAGGCGAGCGTCAACCATAGGTGAGTAGAACTGAACCATCTTTTCAAAGTAACTAAACTTTTAAGCATGTTCACACATCATGAATGCCATGTTTATGTATTAGGTTATTTTGCATTAGAATTCACGAATATGATGCATTGCATAACTTACTGTTGATGTGGATGGATATTGAATGACCCACTAGCCCTCGAGTATGTTATGATATTATATGATACTGAAAGACCAAGGCTGCTCATTCTACGCCCCTAGCATTATGGATATGCTACGTTATGTTTAAGAGAAAGTCCTGAGGAGCTTCATTGAGGGCCGAGCATTATTGGAATATGTAGAGGGTTACTGGTGACAAGTCCATCTTAATGTGATTTGTTTGTGTTGTGACGCATTTCATATGAGCATCTGTTTATTAAACTGTTTTTCATGTTCTGCTCACTAGGCTCTTGTAGCTTATCCTGTTCCTCTAACCCCAGGTTTGCAGAGTCAAAGATAGCTCGGGGATGTCGGCTTAGTTGCTGGTATAGCTTTTGTAATAGTATAGTGTGGACATGTAAATTTTAATGGACTAGAATTGTGCTTGGCCCTAATTTTTATCTTTGTAGTCCCTGTTAACATGATCCTTATGTAAAAGTTTTAAATTATGAGTTATGTTTGAACCAAGCTTGAGACATGTGATGTTTACCATACTAGAGCATTTGATGAGGGCTCTAGTATGGGTTTTATGTTTTTAGTTTTGATACATGCACAGGTCGAGCCATGGTTCATGGAATGTTTATGTTTATGTTTTCTTGTGATCATGTATGGGATTTGATCAGGTATAATAGGATGTAAAGTATGCTTGCTATGGGTTCCCGCGACTTGAAGTCAATCTGAACCCTAGAGCTGGTAGCGGTCAGGTTTCTGGGTCATTACATAGTGGTATCAGAGCTCTGGGTTCATATGGTCAGACCTAGAGTGTTGGGCTCATAGATGTTATAGAGGGCAAGCACATTAGGAAAAATCATATCCACTAGGATAGGATGTAGAGTCCTGTCGTGATGAAAGTATGATGATGTGTAATGCCATGATTGTATGCATGTGCATTGATGATATGTTATGTATATGATGTAGGTTCATGTGTGTCCACATGACCCATATGATGCTAATGTTTATATGATATATGTTGTTTTTCTGAAGACAGGATGCAAGGCTCACGTCGATCTGTACGATTGACTGGAGTTCCATTTGAAAATGAGGGCATGGACGCCCTTCCTCCTACTACTCCATCAAGAGCACGGTCGAGTAGGACTAATAGAGGTGAAACATCAAGGGACCCTAGAAGGTCTTTTGATGTAAACAGAAGAAGAACATATCCGAGAAGAATGTCTGCAGATATTAGGGAAACAGTGGAGGATGATCAAAGAAGAGATGGAAGTCTGGGTGTGAGTTTTTCAGGAGAGAGTGTAGGAGAATCTAAAGGAGGCGCTCAGGCCTCGGGTTTTGCTTACCCACCTCAGTACTAACCTTATCCACAAGGACCCGGGTATCCGATGGGAGGTCCATCGGATTTCTTTAGCTACCACTCGTACCCCTCACACATGTCCTATCCTCCCTATTACCCACCATATCCACCTTATCCCATGTTTTCACCTCCACCCTTTTATTACCAAAATCCAGTAAACCCTAATCCAGGGAATGCTGCACCACCTTCTCCCTCAGCAAAACCAGAAATTCCTGAAGCTCAACCACCCAAACCTAACCCATCAGTAGGGAGTGACTCGCGGTTGTCGAAGCCGGTCAAAAATAACCTTTCCGGTTATCAATAATTTTACAACTGCAGATAGTGGTAAAGGATTGAATTCACAAAGAATTGTAAACTTATCTATTTTTCTCAACAAAACCAAGAGATTAAACTGAATGATAAACTGAAAGCAAGTAATTGAAAGCGGAACAAAAGTAAAGTGCAATAAAAGTAAAAAGGGGGAGTTTTGAGATTGATTTGATTAGAAAACTATTGAAAGTAATTAAATGAGCAAGTAATTAAAATAAAAGAGAAATTCAATATGAGAAAGGTCTAATTGAAGAGATGGATCCACTTTGGTTGTTCGGATTGATCATTGAAACTTATGTTCTCTTGATTGATTCAATAGATTAGTTATGGAGATGGAAAACGCTTCTCACCACCATGTCTCTCCTTATGATTAAATTAATTAGGGAACGTCCTCTAATCAATTACTAATTAACAAATTGCCAAGAAACATCCTTGGGCCTTAGGCATCAAAACAATTGTCAATTGCATGAAGAAATAGAGAGATCCAATCCTAGCTACCCAAACGCATGGAGATGTTGCTAGATCATACAATTCCTTAGTTATTACACCAAGTGCTCTTATGTTAGAATAATGTCAGCAATTACGGACTAAAAATTATCCCAACTAACAATCAATTACCTTGCAATCAAGAATTAAGTGGCCAATTTGATCAAAACAACAAAGTAATCATAGATTCAAGCACTAAATTGTATGAATATTGAACAAATCAAAGACAAATAGTTTATGTTCAGATCTCACAATCCATAAAACAACCTTAGTTTCAACCAATCTTCAACTAGAATAAAAGGTTTCAGCCACTCATGGCTGAAACAAAACAGAAAATAAAAGGAGAACACAAAGGATGAAGAACCGAAGATGGAGATGGAGAGCTTGTGCGTCTTGCTTGGCCGGATGGGAGGGATGGAGTGCCTCTTCTAATCTGCCTTGGATGGCCTCTTTGAGATCTTTAAATATGTTTTAAGGTGCTATCTTAGGGTTTCAAGAGGCTGTCCACGTTTTAAGAGGCTGCCCAAAATGCCCTTGGTCCAAGATGTGCCATCCATGCACATGTGTGAAGGGAAAAACGTGGAGCATGTGTGGCTTGTGCAAGAATGGGTCTTTTGGTCTTTGTTTTCTGTCCAAGTGTCTTCAAGATGCTGCCCAAGGTGCCCAAGACTTGCCTTCACACTCTCCTTGCCGCCCATGCACTAATAAGGAAGGTGGAGCCTCTTTTGCAATTTAAATTTTGAATGTGCAAGGCATAAGGTGGCAAGCATGTGATCTTTGGATTTGGCTTCCTTAAAAAGCTGGATTTTGAAATTCAAAATTTGAATATGAATCTTAAAGATTTGAAATTCAAAATACTTTCTTTATTTGGCTATTCATTTATGGCAACTTGAGACTTGGCTTCTTGAATAAGGAAAAGGCTACTTGGAGATTTGAAATTTGAATTTCAAATTGCTTTGGCTGAATGTTCTTTCCTTCTTTGCCACTTTCCTTATTTAGAACTTTCCTTATTTAGCTTTACTTGAATTCAACTTGGCAGACTTGATCTCCTTTGCTCTAATTAAGGCAGTTTTAAGGGGATTTTCTCCAAAATATCCTTTTTCACTATTTTCTGCAAAATAATGTCAAGAGCACTAAATTAAGCAGAAATCATGTAAATAATCATCAATAATATCAAGATAAAAAGGACTAAAATATGTTCTATCAGGGAGCAAGGTGAAAATGACGGACTATTTGAAGTTGGATGCTCCGAAGTATAAAACAGGTGATGATCCGTTTGAGTACCTCAAGACGGTGAAAATGATAGCTGATGAGTTAGGGGCTAGTGATAGCAGAGTCATTCAAATGGCGGGGTTCACTCTAAAATGCAAGAAGGTAAAGGAATGGTTCAAGAACCACGTGGACCCGAAATTGGATAGCCTATCTTGGGAACAGTTTGCAAATGAGTTTGCAGGGTGGGCTTTTCCAGACAGTTCGATGGAGTTGAAGGTGATAGAATTTGAGCAGTTGAGACAGACTGAAGAAATGAGTGTGGATGAGTATACAGACAAGTTCCTGGAGTTGCTTCAATTTGTGGGTCAGGCTTATGACACTGACTAGAAGAAAGCTAGGAGGTATACCATGAGACTCCACTCTAGGTACTCCTCCTTGATTCTAGTAGCAGAGAGAGAGAGTTTCCACACTATTATGGATGCGGCCAGGAAAATGGAAGCTAGTGCCATCATTCAGGGAACAGTAAAGCAACAGGTGGCACAGTCCTCGGGTTCCAAAACCCCGAGTATAGAAAAATTTGTTCTCTCCTCTCTAAATGCAGTCGCCACAGGAAGTAAAAAGTAGAGTAGATCCACTAAGAAGCCGAAGAAGAACAAGTTCTGGAGTAGATTGAAGTCTGGTTTAGAAATGGGTAGTGGTTCAAGCTCTAGTTCAGATAGCTCTGGATGTGTGATGTGCGGTAAGCCGCATAAAGGGCTTTGTCGGTTTGGGACTACAGCTTGTTTTAGATGTGGACAGGAGGGGCGCATGGCACGTGAGTGTCCCAATGCAGCTATGATGGCACAGTCCCAACAGACAACTTCTGGCAGCGTGGCTCAGCCAGCAGCTTTAGCCACATCTCAGGGTAGAGGGTGAGGGAGAGGGAGAGGGACAGCCTCTTCTTCAGCAGGTTCCTAAGGGGAAGGTCCTTCAGCTCTAGCAAGGATCTTCACCATGACACAGTAGGAGGTCAACACATCAAACACAGTGGTGTCAAGTAAACTCACTATTGGGTGTTCTAATGTGTATGCTCTTATGGACCCTAGTGCCTCTCATACTTTTGTTTCTCCGAGAGCCATCTGGGCTAGAGTGTCCTCTTTAGGTCAGTGGGCCCAAGTGTGATCCATCTGTGGCAGAGTCAGTCTGCCAGTTCAGTCCAGTCTTTGTTGAGGATAAGTGCCTTCCAACTGACCTTGTGGTTCTAGATTTGACTAATTTTGACGTCATTCTAGGGATGGATTGACTCTCTACTCATGGTGCTACCTTGGACTGCAGAGACAAGATAGTTAGGTTTAGAGAACAAGTTGGATCGGAGGTCATCTTCCAAGGAGACAAGATAGGTATGCCTAGAGATTTGATATTTGCCCTGCAGGCTCATAAGTTGCTTAGGAGGGATTGTTAGGGGTTTCTTGCTCATGTCAGAGAGTTAAATGGTCAAGTTAGGGAGCCAGCTTCAGTACCAGTAGTCAGAGAGTTTCTTGACATTTTTCCAGACGAGCTACTAGGTTTACCACCTGCTAGGAAAATAGAGTTTGAAATTGAAGTAATGCCTGGAACCAAACCCATCTCTATTCCTCCCTACACGATGGCTCCTACCGAGTTAAAGGAATTGAAAGAACAGTTGCAAGAATTGGTAGATAAAGGTTTCATCCGACCTAGTACCTCACCTTGGGGTGCTTCGGTTTTATTCATGAAAAAGAAGGATGGATCCCTAAGACTTTGTATTGACTACAGACAGTTGAACAAAGTCACTACCAAGAACAAGTATTCGTTACCTAGGATCGATGATCTGTTTGACCAGCTAGCAGGAGCCGGTTGTTTTTCCAAGATAGATTTGAGATCCGGGTACCATCAGTTGAGAGTCAGAGAAAAAGACATACCCAAAATAATTTTCAGGACTAGATATGGACATTATGAGTTCATAATGATGCCGTTCGGGTTATCCAATGCCCCTGCAGCATTTATGTATCTCATAAACAGAGTTTTTAGCCAGTTTTTGGATCACTTTGTTATTGTTTTCATTGACGATATCTTGGTGTATTCCAGAAACACAAAGGAACATGCCCATCATCTGAGGATTGTGTTGCAAACCCTGAGGGAACACGGCTTGTATGCCAAGTTCTCTAAATGTGAGTTCTAGTTGAGGAGTATCTCTTTCTTGGGGTATGTAGTGTCAGGAAAAGGAATTGAGGTGGACCCTAAGAAAGTAGGAGCTGTAGCTAACTGGTCCAGACCCACAACAGTGACAAAGATTAAAACCTTTTTGGGTTTGGCAGGTTACTACAGGAGGTTTGTCTAGGATTTCTCAAAAATTGCTGCTCCTATGACCAGCTTGACCAAAAAGAATCAGAGGTTTGTTTGGTCAGAACAGTGTGAGGAAAGTTTTGAAGAGCTAAAGAGAAGACTGACGTCAACACTGGTGTTAGCTCTGCCTACAAGTAATGAAGATTTCACAGTGTTTTGTGATGCATCCCGAGTGGGACTAGGTTGTGTGTTAATGCAGAATGAGAGGGTAATTACTTATGCTTCTAGACAGCTGAAGAAGCACGAGTTGAATTATCCTACACACGATCTAAAGATGGCAGCTGTGATCTTTGCACTCAAGATGTAGAGGCATTACCTGTATGGGGTAAAATGTGAGATCTTTACAGATCATAAGAGTTTGCAATACATCTTGAGTCATACAGAGTTGAACCTGAGGCAGAGAAGATGGGTAGAACTACTTAGTGATTACGATTGCAAAATCCAGTATCATCCGGGTAAGGCAAATGTAGTAGCTGATACTCTCAGCCAGAAATCACTTGGCAATTTATCCCATATCTCAATAGAGAGAAGACCGGTGGTGAGGAAATTTTACAGGCTCATTAGCGAAGGTTTACAGCTAGAGTTGTCTGGTACAAGTGCATTAGTATCTGAGATGAGAGTGACACCTGTATTTCTGGAGCAAGTGGCACAGAAACAGTATGAGGACCCCAAGTTGGTG
Organism: Manihot esculenta; assembly: GCF_001659605.2. Classification (NCBI taxonomy): domain Eukaryota; kingdom Viridiplantae; phylum Streptophyta; class Magnoliopsida; order Malpighiales; family Euphorbiaceae; genus Manihot; species Manihot esculenta. The sequence continues at coordinate 20,150,774 of NC_035178.2, read as the reverse complement.
AAAATAGCAAGAACTGTTTAGACAGGCAAGAATGATGAGTTTAGATTCGACAACAAAGAGATCTTTCGTTACAGAAATAGATTGTGTGTACCAGATGACATGAGCTTGAAGGGAGACATTATGAGAGAGGCTCATAATGCCAAGTACAGTGTTCACCCTGGGGCTACCAAAATGTATCAGGATCTAAAGAAAATTTATTGGTGGCCAGCTATAAAGAGGGAAGTGGCTCAGTTTGTGTCTGCTTGCGAGATATGTCAGAGGGTGAAGCTGGAACATCAGAAGCCAGATGGGATGCTCAACCCACTACCGATTCTAGAGTGGAAATGGGAAAATGTGACGATAGATTTCATGGTGAGATTACCAGCAACGTCCAATAGATTAGACTCTATATGGGTAATAGTGGACAGATTGACTAAATCTGCTCACTTTATTCCTGTCAGGAGTGGTTATTCTGTGGACAAATTGGCGCGGGTATATGTGAAAGAGATTGTCAGGCTGCATGGGGCTCCAGTTTCGATAGTGTCAGATAGGGGACCCCAGTTTACCTCCAAGTTTTGGCAGAGTCTGCAAAATGTTATAGGCACAAGGTTAGACTTTAGCACTGCTTTCCATCCACAGACTGACGGACAGTCAGAGAGGACTATCCAAACTATAAAAGACATGTTGAGGATGTGTGTGATAGACTTTGGTAGTTCTTGGAAGCAACATCTACCATTGGTGGAGTTTTCCTACAATAACAGTTACCATGCTAGCATAGGGATGGTTCCTTACGAAACTTTATATGGGAGGATGTAATACCCGGCTAGATTCTGGCATCGGAATCCCTACCTTCCGGCGGAATCTCCGTTGGAATCTGGAACTTCTGAAGATGCCAGAGGCTTCTAGAGGGGTAAAATGTGTTTTCTAAAATGTTTTTACTAATTTCATGGTTTTAAATGAAAAAGAATTGAGTTTTGAAAAGACAAGACCAAGGAGGCAATTGCCAGGTTCGGCCGCCGAAAGTGAAGTTCGGCCGCCGAACATGGAAAGGCTTCGGGAGTGCTTTTGGCCTCCGAAAGTCTTGTTTGAACGAGCCAAGGTTCGGCCGCCGAAAGTCAAGTTCCGCTGCCGAACTTGCATGAGTTTAGGGGGCACGTTAGGCCGCCGAAGGTCTTCGACCAGGCCACCTATAAAAGGCCCTCAGATCGGAAATGGGCGAGTTTTCTCCCCATTCTCGAGCTCAGGTGAGTTTTTGTCCTCCCATTGGCCGTTTTCATGCTTTTCTTCATCTCCTTCACGTTTTTATGAGTTTTATGTGGATTTTGAAGAGTTTTAAAGCTTAGATCGAAGTTTTGGGAGCTTGGAGCTTTTGGAGCTTGGATTCTCCACACCTCCGAGTTAGAGATCACGCAACCCCCGATCTTCAAGAGGTAAGTGTAGATCTTTGCTTTCCTAGTGTCTTTTGAAGTTTTATGAAGGTTTTAATGGTAGAGTATGGGTAGATATGTATGTTAGGATTTATGTGGGTTTTATGCCCAATGTATGTTATGTGATGCTCATATATGTTTATATGATGCTATGTTGAATGTTTAGGCTAGGTTATGCATGTGGGAGAGTGTATGCATGAGAGGGAAAGAGCAAGTGAGATTATGGGTTGTTTTGATGGTTTTGGCCTATGTGGGTCATAAGCTATCTATGTATGTTTTGATGTTGTTTTTGGAGTTTAATCTAGTTGTTTAAGCTCCTTTGTGCATGGTTAAGGGTTTATGCATATTTTGGTAAAGTTGGGCGCTTGTTTTGGGGTGTTTGGAAGGTTTGGGAGGCTTGAATGCATGAGAAGCTGAGTTCTGCCCTTCTGGGAAGAACTCAGGTTCGGCCGCCGAACCTGCCTTTGGATGCATGGTTTGGCCGCCTAACCTTGCCCCCGAAAGTTGAGTTTGGCTTGAAAGCAGACTTTCGGCCGCCGAACGTGCCTGACTTTCGTCTCTGGAGTGGGACTTTCAGCCGCCGAAGGTGCCGCCGAAAGTGCCCGAGTTTCGTCTCTGGAGGGAGGGTTCGGCCGCCGAAGGTGCCGCCGAAAGTGCCCTGTCCAGCCTTTTCAAGGTTGTTTTTTTATGCATGTTTATGTGATGTTCTAGGGGGTTTTTGGGCAGTTGTTTATGAGTTGTTTAGAGTATGTTTGGCACCTCATTCGAGTCCACCTGTGTAGGATCGGACCCGAGGGATCGAGGAGGCCATCAGTGTTAGCTGTTGCCGAGTCAGTCAGCGTCGGCCAGAGGTGAGTAGAACTAAACTTAGTCTTTTATATACAAAATCAAATGCCTAAAGCATGTTCATGCATCATGATTATATGTAGTAGGCTGTTTGCACTAGTTCACGAATGTGGCGCATTGCATTATTTGATGTTGTCTTCAGGAGGTTTGGACCAAGGCGACTTCAATAGCCCATATCTGTCATTGAGTCTTGGGTGAGTCCTTTGAGAGTCGGACAAGTACATATAGGAAAGTCCTTGTGAGCTCTCTGTGGACTAGGCACCCTGTCATGTATGTGAAAGTCCTGTGTGAGCTCCTTTGGGGGAGCCGGGCACCGACAGAGGGATTTTTGAGGTCATGTCCGATCCTTGAGAGTAAAGGATGCTAGCAAAGAAACGAACTCTAAAAAACAGTCCGTGGGGAATATTTAATTGCATGAACCCCGAGACGGACCCAGTTATGTGATTTCTTTGTGTTATGACGCATTTCATGAGAGCATGTAATTAATGAACTGTTTTTCCTTGTTTCTACTCACTGGGCTTTTTAGCTCACCCCTCTCCCCTAACCCCAGTGTTGCAGGTTTGAGGTTGATCGGGAAGACGTCAAGGGTAAAAGGCTTTGCTTTTGTAATAGTATTAGATTAGTGTTTTAGTGTGGACATGTATTATAAATTGTTAATGATGTAAAGTTAATTGGAGTTATGTTTATGGATTAGTGCTGTGCTTGGCCCTGAGACTTGGTTAGTCCCTGTTTAATACACGATGTATGTTATGCTAGAGGTTCAGTTGTGTTTGAACTAATCTTGTGGCATGTGTTGTTTACCACGTTATGGTAATTTGATGAGGACCCTAGAGGAGGTCTTATGTTTGTGGTTTGATGCATGCACAGGTTAGGTTCTAGTTCTTTGGATGTGACTCCGGCTTGATGTATGTTATGTAGACCCGGCTAGAGTTTTGATGAGGACTCTAGTAGGGGGGTTCTTTATGTTTCCAGTATGTTGCATACAGGTCAAGCTCGGTCTTTACATCATATGTTTCAGTTTTTATGTTAAAGTTTTGATCATGTATGGGATTTGACCCGGTGATAGGAGGTATGTTTGGCTTGCTACGGGTCCCGGCGGCCTTAAGCCGATCTGGATCCTAGCGCCGGTGGCGGTTCGGGCCGTTACGATAGGGTATCGGTTTCCGGGCTGTTACAGAATGGTATCAGAGCTTTAGGCCTCGAGAGTACGGTGTGTTGCACATCGGAAAGAGGTTGGTTTAGACGTCATAGAAGGGCAAGCACAATAAGTAAAAATCATGTCCACTAGGATAGGATGTTGAGTCTTGTCTTGTATGATAATGTGATATGCCATGATGTTATGCTATTCATGCATGTATGTTGCAGGTTCATGTGTTTCCATATGAACCGTATGATGCTAATGATTGTTTGTATGCTTGTGTGTTGTTCTTCAGAGGAGCCAGAATGCGAGGTGCTCGTCGATCTGTGGAATCGACTGGAGTTCCATCTGAGAGGGAAGGTATGGATACCTTTCCCCCTGCTCTGCCAAGAGCGCAGTCGTGGGGAGTCAGCAGATGGGGAACATCAAGGGACCCTGGAAGGTCTTTTGATGAAAGTAGAGAAGGAATGGCTCCAAGAAGGATGTCAGCTAGTATGAGGGAAGTGGAGTTGGATGTTCAGAGAAGAGATTTCAGTTTGGGAATCAGAGTGCCAGAGGAAGGCATGGGAGATTCTCAGGAGGATGCTCAGACTCAGGATTCCAGAATCTCAGGTTCAGGAGGGATTGATCCCTCCACTCTGAGTACAACTGCCTCAAGAGATAAAAGGTGGGGAAACACCACTAAAAAGGGGAACAGAGGCCTGAGAAGGTCAAAGAAGAGCAAGTTGTGGAATCGGTTGAAGGCTAGTCTGGGTTTTGGTGGTTCGAGCTCTGGCTCAGGCAGTTCAAGGTGCTTGAGGTGCGAAAGGCCGCACAAGGGAGTCTGTCGGGTTGGGACGACAGCTTGTTTTAGGTGTGGACAGGAAGGACACATAGCACGTGAGTGTCCTACTGTGCCCCGGTTAGCACTGTCTCAGCCAGTAACTCCAGCCGTGTTTCAGGTTAGTGGTCGAGGCAGAGGAAGAGGGTCAGCCTTTTCTTCTGAAGGTTCCCGTGGAGAAGGTCCGTCAGCTCCAGCTCGGATCTTCACCCAAGCTCAGCAAGAGGCAGACACATGAAACACAGTGGTGCCAGGTACACTCACTTTCAAATGTTCTGATGTGTATGTTTTTGTGAACCCTAGTGTTTTTCTCTTTCTTTAGTTGCTCTAGGAGCCGTCGAGAGGTTGAGTTGATAGCTTTTGGGCTAGAGTGTTCTCTTTGGGTCAGTAGACTCACGTGTGATCCATCTGTGGCAGAGTCAGTCTGCCGGTCCAGTTCTATGACAGTTGAGGGTAGATGCCTTCCACCCGACTTTGAGGTCCTAGACTTGACTGTCTGGATGTTAGTTTAGGGTTGGACTGGGTTTTTCTACTCGTGGTGCTATCTTGGTCTGTAGAGACAAGGTAGTCAGGTTCAGAGGACAGGATGGGTCAGAGGTAGTCTTCTGAGGGAACACAGTTGGGATGCCTAGGGGTTTGATGTCAGCCTATCAGGTTCGTAGGGTGCGTAGGAGGGGTTGTTAGAGGGTTCTAGCTCTTGTTTGAGAGTTTAGCAGTCAGGTCAGGGAACCAGCCTCAGTGCCAGTTGTTAGAGAGTTCTTAGTTGTTTTCCCAGGCAAGTTGTCAGGTTCACCATCTGTCAGGGAGTTAGAGTTTGGTGTAGGAGTGGTGTCTGGACGCAGAACCATTTCTACCCTTCCCTATAGGATGGCGCCTGCATAGAGAGAGGTAGCAGTAGAGTAGAGGTGAGGCTTGGTAGTTAAGAGTTTTATCCGACCTAGTACCTAACCCTGGATTGTTCCAGTGTTGTTGTGGGAAACGAAGGGTAGATCCTCGAGACTTTGTAACGACTGTAAGCAGTTGACCAAGGTCACTACCAAGGGCAAGTATTCCCATGCAGGATGGATGATCTATTGGATCAGCTAGCAGGAGCTGGTTGTTTTCCTAGATAGATCTGAAATTCGGGTACTACCTATGAGAGTTAGAGTTAGTTTTGGGTTAGTAGTGAGAAGAAGCCAGTTAGTAAAGATGAAGGGAAAAGGAGTAAGGATCAGAGTAGCGCAGTGGAAGCCAGTGGAGTTCAGGAGAAAGTGAGGTATTGCTAAGGTGGGTTTGGAAGACCCAGGAGTTTATACTCCAGCAGTACCTGTGTCTCTCTTTTAGGAGAGAGGTTATTAGGTTTGCTTGCTTGTTTGCTTGCATGTTCATGTATGATTGATGTTATGCTTTATGCTATGCCTGTTTGTTTGTGGAACATTCGGGGACGAATTTTCTTAAAGGGGGGAAGAATGTAATACCCGGCTAGATTCCGGCATCGGAATCCCAATCTTCCGGCGGAATCTCCGTTGGAATCTGGAACTTCTGAAGATGCCAGAGGCTTTTAGAGGGGTAAAATGTGTTTTCTAAAATGTTTTTACTAATTTCATGGTTTTAAATGAAAAAGAATTGAGTTTTGAAAAGACAAGACCAAGGAGGCAATTGCCAGGTTCGGCCGCCGAAAGTGAAGTTCGGCCGCCGAACATGGAAAGGCTTCGGGAGTGCTTTTGGCCTCCGAAAGTCTTGTTTGAACGAGCCAAGGTTCGGCCGCCGAAAGTCAAGTTCGGCCGCCGAACTTGCATGAGTTTAGGGGGCACGTTAGGCCGCCGAAGGTCTTCGACCAGGCCACCTATAAAAGGCCCTCAGATCGGAAATGGGCGAGTTTTCTCCCCATTCTCAAGCTCAGGTGAGTTTTTGTCCTCCCATTGGCCGTTTTCATGCTTTTCTTCATCTCCTTCACGTTTTTATGAGTTTTATGTGGATTTTGAAGAGTTTTAAAGCTTAGATCGAAGTTTTGGGAGCTTGGAGCTTTTGGAGCATGGATTCTCCACACCTCCGAGTTAGAGATCACGCAACCCCCGATCTTCAAGAGGTAAGTGTAGATCTTTGCTTTCCTAGTGTCTTTTGAAGTTTTATGAAGGTTTTAATGGTAGAGTATGGGTAGATATGTATGTTAGGATTTATGTGGGTTTTATGCCCAATGTATGTTATGTGATGCTCATATATGTTTATATGATGCTATGTTGAATGTTTAGGCTAGGTTATGCATGTGGGAGAGTGTATGCATGAGAGGGAAAGAGCAAGTGAGATTATGGGTTGTTTTGATGGTTTTGGCCTATGTGGGTCATAAGCTATCTATGTATGTTTTGATGTTGTTTTTGGAGTTTAATCTAGTTGTTTAAGCTCCTTTGTGCATGGTTAAGGGTTTATGCATGTTTTGGTAAAGTTGGGCGCTTGTTTTGGGGTGTTTGGAAGGTTTGGGAGGCTTGAATGCATGAGAAGCTGAGTTCTGCCCTTCTGGGAAGAACTCAGGTTCGGCCGCCGAAGGTGGCTTCGGCCGCCGAACCTGCCTTTGGATGCATGGTTTGGCCGCCTAACCTTGCCCCCGAAAGTTGAGTTTGGCTTGAAAGCAGACTTTCGGCCGCCGAAACTGCCTGACTTTCGTCTCTGGAGTGGGACTTTCGGCCGCCGAAGGTGCCGCCGAAAGTGCCCGAGTTTCGTCTCTGGAGGGAGGGTTCGGCCGCCGAAGGTGCCGCCGAAAGTGCCCTGTCCAGCCTTTTCAAGGTTGTTTTTTATGCATGTTTATGTGATGTTCTAGGGGGTTTTTGGGCAGTTGTTTATGAGTTGTTTAGAGTATGTTTGGCACCTCATTCGAGTCCACCTGTGTAGGATCGGACCCGAGGGATCGAGGAGGCCATCAGTGTTAGCTGTTGCCGAGTCAGTCAGCGTCGGCCAGAGGTGAGTAGAACTAAACTTAGTCTTTTATATACAAAATCAAATGCCTAAAGCATGTTCATGCATCATGATTATATGTAGTAGGCTGTTTGCACTAGTTCACGAATGTGGCGCATTGCATTATTTGATGTTGTGTTCAGGAGGTTTGGACCAAGGCGACTTCAATAGCCCATATCTGTCATTGAGTCTTGGGTGAGTCCTTTGAGAGTCGGACAAGTACATATAGGAAAGTCCTTGTGAGCTCTCTGTGGACTAGGCACCCTGTCATGTATGTGAAAGTCTTGTGTGAGCTCCTTTGGGGGAGCCGGGCACCGACAGAGGGATTTTTGAGGTCATGTCCGATCCTTGAGAGTAAAGGATGCTAGCAAAGAAACGAACTCTCAAAAACAGTCCGTGGGGAATATTTAATTGCATGAACCCCGAGACGGACCCAGTTATGTGATTTCTTTGTGTTATGACGCATTTCATGAGAGCATGTAATTAATGAACTGTTTTTCCTTGTTTCTACTCACTGGGCTTTTTAGCTCACCCCTCTCCCCTAACCCCAGTGTTGCAGGTTTGAGGTTGATCGGGAAGACGTCAAGGGTAAAAGGCTTTGCTTTTGTAATAGTATTAGATTAGTGTTTTAGTGTGGACATGTATTATAAATTGTTAATGATGTAAAGTTAATTGGAGTTATGTTTATGGATTAGTGCTGTGCTTGGCCCTGAGACTTGGTTAGTCCCTGTTTAATACATGATGTATGTTATGCTAGAGGTTCAGTTGTGTTTGAACTAATCTTGTGGCATGTGTTGTTTACCACGTTATGGTAATTTGATGAGGACCCTAGAGGAGGTCTTATGTTTGTGGTTTGATGCATGCACAGGTTAGGTTCTAGTTCTTTGGATGTGACTCCGGCTTGATGTATGTTATGTAGACCCGGCTAGAGTTTTGATGAGGACTCTAGTAGGGGGGTTCTTTATGTTTCCAGTATGTTGCATATAGGTCAAGCTCGGTCTTTACATCATATGTTTCAGTTTTTATGTTAAAGTTTTGATCATGTATGGGATTTGACCAGGTGATAGGAGGTATGTTTGGCTTGCTACGGGTCTCGGCGGCCTTAAGCCGATCTGGATCCTAGCGCCGGTGGCGGTTCGGGCCGTTACGATAAGGTATCGGTTTCCGGGCTGTTTTTTTATGTAACAGCCCGGCCCCTTTCGACCGGCCCTGTTACCGTTCACAGCCCAGGGCTATCCCTCGCCTGGCCTCTTTGCCACCTCGGGCTTTCCACTGGCATCGTGAACAGCTCTTAACATCCATTCACCCTCACGGGTTCCTGGCAGGATTTGTCCCCTTGGGTTCTCGCATCGAATGCATCCTTCCCCAAGTGGATTTGGCCCAAATTTCCCTTTGGAAATTAGGTCGCCTCCCCCACTACTCGAACCCTTGACCTCCCACTTTAAGGGAATAGTCTGGTGAGAGTGAGTACCAATTGTGCCAATGGAACAATTGGTACTCACTCTCACCAGACTATTCCCTTAAAGTGGGAGGTCAAGGGTTCGAGTAGTGGGGGAGGCGACCTAATTTCCAAAGGGAAATTTGGGCCAAATCCACTTGGGGAAGGATGCATTCGATGCGAGAACCCAAGGGGACAAATCCTGCCAGGAACCCGTGAGGGTGAATGGATGTTAAGAGCTGTTCACGACGCCAGTGGAAAGCCCGAGGTGGCAAAGAGGCCAGGCGAGGGATAGCCCTAGGCCGTGAACGGTAACAGTGCCGGGGATCACGTCCGGGCTGTTACAGAGGAAGTGCAGGTCACCTGTCTACTAGGAAGAAGTGGGAGAAAGGGCTTTAGCAGGGCCATAATTAGTAGAGATCACTAGCAGGGTAGTGCCTATTATTAGAGATAGAATCAGAACTATTGTAAGTAGGCAGAAGAGCTACACAGATGTCCGAAGAAGGCAAGTTGTTTTCCAGGAGGGAGATATGGTGTTGCTTAAGGTGTCTCCTATGAAGGGGGTGATTCATTTTGGAAAGAAAGGTAAACTAGCTCCAAGGTACATCGGGCCCTTTGAAATTTTTCAAAAGGTTGGGAATGTATCTTACAAGTTAGATTTACCTACTTCAATGGAGAGGATCCATCCGGTTTTTCATGTTTCCATGTTACAGAAATTCGTGTCAAATCCGGGCAAGGTTCTTAATGAACTAGATGTGGAGATCCTAAGAGATCTCATCTATGTTGAGCAGCCAGTTCAGATAGTAGACACGCAGATCAGAAAGCTGAAGAACAAGGAAATTGCGATGGTGAAAGTTCTTGGGAATCACCACAACATGGAAGAGTGCACCGGGGAGACCCGAGAGTTGATGCTTAAGCAATACCCCTATCTCTTTTAAAATAAGTGTTATATGTTTTCATGTGTTTTCTTGATGTTTATGTTGCTTGTTTGCTGTGTTGAACATTCGGGGACGAATGTTCTTAAGGGGGGAAGAATGTAATACCCGGCTAAACTCTAGCGTCGAAATTCTAACCTTCTGACGGAATCCCCATTGGAATCTAGAATCTCGAAGCTGGAATCTCTCTAGAAGGGTAAAATAAGGTTTTCATAAAATGAATTTGAAACCTTTTCTTTCAGAGTTTTGTATTAAAAAGAAAGAGAAGAGTGTTGAGGGAAAACCCCAGGTTCGGCCGCCGAACCTTCAAGTTCGGCCGCCTAAGGTGGTACCGCCGCGGGACCTTCCCTTTTGGCCCCTTGACGCGGAACCCTATGGCACAAGTCTCAAACCCACACGCACAAGTAGATATGGAATCCAAAGATTTGATAAACCCACCTCCTATGGCACCCCACACTTAGAGAAGCTGAAACACCAATGATCGAAGGATTTAGATGAGAATCGGACAAATGCCACAACAAATAGTTGATAAGTTAGCCAGGATTCTTAGTGCAATTGATGAAAGCAAATCCTCACTCTCACTCAAAGTAATACACGCCAAAGGCATGAAAAGAATTATGAAAATTTTGATTCAAAGCTGCTTCTTACAAGTGTTTCTTATCCTTATATAGTAAGGAGAGAAAATAAAACCCTAAGACACTCTTTTTAGGTCTGGCCGAACTACACACAAGACCCAAGCCCAATCACACGCTAAAATAACACATCAAATACGTAAACATTAAAACATAAGTCCAAAACATGGCCCAACACTCTAAAACTTAAAAGATAAAATATGGCCAGAATACAAGCCCAAACAAAGCTAAAATAAAACAAGTGTTTAAATAATAAAACATAGTAAGCCCATCATAATAAAGCTGAATCTTCACAAAAGCCTTTCTTGATCTTTACTTTAGGCTTCCCTTTGTGTAGTTTTAGCCCAGAGGTTTGATTAGGCTCCCTAAGCCTATGATTGCAAATGTTGCACTAAATCTGCTCCATATGAGTTGAAGCACGCCCCAAATATATATGGATCATATGAATATGATTTTGAACTCCTTTTAGATCCATTTGAATGACATAAGTTTGCTTCACACCATTGTTAGAAATTTGCCCTATTGGATCCGTATCACCCCCGAAGGTGGTTTATCCAGCCACCTATAAGAGGCATTCAGCCCGAAAATGAGAGAGCTTTCTCTCCATTTTCTGGCAGAGGTAAGTCCTTGCCCTCCCTTTATTGTTTTTGTTATTTTTCCTTCAAATCTCTTAGAAAATTCATGAGTTTTACCTCATTTTTTTGAAGATTTGAGCTTGAATCCAAGTTTTTAAACCTTGAGGACCTCCGGAGACCGTTTTACCTCATCTCCAAGCTGGGGTTGCTGTCACCTTTAGATTTAGATCTCCAAGAGATAAGTTTAGATCTTTGCCTTTCCTATGTTTTAAATAAATTTTAAGAAGGGGTTAAGGGTTGTTAATGCATAAAATAGTTATATCTAAAGTTTTAGGGTTTGTGTTAGTTTTGATGATAAATGCTCCCTCTTGTATTTTTGTTGTTGCTTGTTGGGGAATAGGCTAGTTTCTATATCCCTTATGTATGTTTGAGTGAGTATGAATGTTTTTGAGTTATTGGGTGTGAGGATCGGAGTGTTTGAGGGCATTGTGCATAGGGCAGAATCGAGTTCTGCCTTGCTGGAGAACCCAGGTTCCCAAACCTATTTGTGGAGGCAGCCTTTTGGCCGCCTAACCTGCCCCCCAAAAGCATGGACTTTCGGATCTATGAAAGGGTTTAGGCCGCCGAACTCGCCCCCGAAGGTTGCTGACTTTCGGATCTATGAAGGGTTTAAGCCGCCGAACCTGCTCCCGAAAGTCCCTAACTTTCGAATCTGTGACGGACCTTCGGCTGCCAAACCTGCCGCTGAAAGTCCTCTGCCCAGCCTTCTTCTGCCTGCTTTATATGTATATTTTAGTATGTTTAGGGGGGTTCTTGAGGAGTTGTTTCGAGTCATGTAATAGTTATGTTTGGTCCCTCATTTGAGTCCATCTGTGTAGAATCAGACCTGGGAGACCGTAGAGGCCTGCAGTGATATAACTGCGTTAGTGTTAGGCAAGCGTCAACCAGAGGTGAGTAGAACTGAACCATCTTTTCAAAGTAACTAAACTTTTAAGCATGTTCACGCATAACGAATGCCATGTTTATGTATTAGGTTGTTTTGCATTAGAATTCACGAATATAATGCATTGCATAACTTACTGTTGATGTGGATAGATATTGGATGACCCACTAGCCCTCGAGTATATTATGATATGATATGATACGGAAAGACCAGGGCTGCCCATTCTACACCTCTGACACTATGTAAGGGAAAGACCAGGGCTACACATTCTACGTCTCTGACATTATGGATATGCTATGTTATATTTAAGAGGAAGTCCTAAGGAGCTCCGTCAAGGGCCGGGCATTATTGGAATATGTAGAGGGTTACTGGTGACAAGTCCATCTTAATGTGATTTGTTTGTGTTGTGACGCATTTCATACGAGCATATATTTATTAAACTATTTTTCATGTTTTGCTCACTAGGCTCTTATAGCTTATCTCTTTCCCCTAACCCCAGGTTTGCAGGGTCAAAGATAGCTCGGGGAAGTCGGCTTAGTTGCTGGTATAGCTTTTGTAATAGTATAGTGTAGACATATAAATTTTAATGGACTAGAATTGTGCTTGGCTCTAGTTTTTATCTTTGTAATCCCTGTTAACATGATCCTTATGTAAAAATTTTAAATTATGAGTTATGTTTGAACCAAACTTGAGACATGTGATGTTTACCATACTAGAGCATTTGATGAGGGCTCTATTATGGGTTTTATGTTTTCAATTTTGATACATGCACAGGTCGAGCCGTGGTTCATGGAATGTTTATGTTTATGTTTTCTTGTGATCATGTATGGAATTTGATAAGGTATAACAGGATGTAAAGTAGGCTTGCTACGAGTTCCAGTGACCTTAAGTTGATCTGAACCCTAGCGCCAGTAGCAGTGAGGTTTCTTTACTTTCGTAAAACCTGCATTTTGATGATCTTAGTTTAAGTAGGTATTTAATATATGAGTGGCATTAAAACTTAAAATTTATAGTGAAGGTTCAACTTTCAATTTTAATTATGTTGTCTTATATTTATATATCATGACATCCTATATGCATATATATATATAAATTCTCATGCATAGCATCACATACTAATATATGACAAAATATGTAAACATGACATATCATGACCAAAATCTAAAATGATTTTTATAAGCCAATATAAAAATCATAAGGGGCAATCTAGGTGTGATCCTATTACATTAGTTGCAATGGAACATATTTTTATATCTTGACCTTGCTTGTCTATACCATGGAATCTACTCGTCATTGGAGGCAACTCCACCATCAACATGGAAGTACGAGTCTTCTCTCCTCCATCTTGTGGATCTCCATTTACAAAATAAAAGAAAACCTATACTATTATATTAAAGTAAACGACATGTGAGGCGTATTTAAAAGTTACATCCCATATAAAAATCCAATCTCATAGGTTAATAAGGTCATGCTATGCACCATGCCAAGACTTAACATAACCACAACATATTTTATATAAACATGTTATAAACTTATTAGCTTAAAGTTTATTTGTTGCAGGAACAACATCTAAGGTGCTACGCATTAACAGTACCATCGTTTATTAATGATTTTACTAATCTGATCAGTAATTGTTTGATCATATCAAACAATTATTGACTATACAGAAAATGATACCATCGTTTATTAATCATATTAACAAACAACAGTAACGCATATGTGTTAATCACCATTAACTTCTTTCTAAAACCCTTAATCAAATAACCTATTAATCATATTAACACTTATAATCGAAATAATATTTTGTTAATCCAATTAACAGAAAAACATGTGTATACTGCGTGAAAAATGATTTTCACATAAAGCCTACAGATATATGGATTCATATCATATATAAATATGTCGTTTTTAACATCATATGTAAAAGGAATTGTACAGTTTAATTATCATGTCATTCGAATAAACATATATCATATATAGCACATCAATCATGGCATATTCGACTTAAACGAAAAGCACATGTTGGCTCTGATACCACTGTAAGGAAATTCAGAGATTACTGCAATCCAAAAATTATGCAGCAAAAAATAAAAATCTCTGTTTTCTCTTTTAGAATTCGCGTGCTTCATTTATTTGAAAAGGAAAGATAAGAGACTAACCTTGACGAAAAAGACAGTTCTAGACTGATGGTGCTGCTTTTGAAACGAACACCCTCAATGGTATCCACACGAATGTTTTCGTCTGGAGTGCTAACTCTCTCAACGGGTGGATAAGCTATGTGCTCCCCAATCTGCAATCCAGAAAAACGATTACTCAAAAAACCTTTTTCCCGCGATTCAAAGAAGGTCTTTTATTCGTTCTTCAGTGTTTTCGTTTTCCCATACTTCTTTTCAAAAAAGAGTTGTGTTCATAACCAACTATCACAATAACGCAGATACTCAAATGTCTATGTGATAAGTCCTTTTTTGAAAAGGATAATGGAAAAATCCTTTATCTGTAACAATTACAGATAGACTGCAGATCTTTTAAATATTATTATCTTATAATAACAAATAATCAATATTAATAATAATAATATCTTTATCATTATTAATTATACTAATGGGGTTTTAGCCCATTAATATGACATAGCACATCTATGACGTTCTTTTGTGTATGACCCAATAGGCTCACATTAATTGGCAATAGGCCCAGTCCCACAAGGCTCATAAATCATATGCGGCCTCTAGCAAGACATTATGACTACACAATTAATATGAGGATCGATAGTCCGATAAAGCCTAATAAATAGAATATGTATTAATCCCTTTGTCACACGATATCTAGTTTGAACATAAGTCATGGTCAATGTGAAACTTATAATGTTCAAAGTTATGATTTCTCGATCTCTAAGTAGACTGATAAAACCAAACGATATTGATCACACTATCAATTCATTTGAGCACGGCCATGCATTTCTCAGTCTCAATTATCAAAGGGCTTAGAAGATATCTCTCTCAAAGAGAGGGACAAATTCTATCTTGATTGTTCAATATCCTCTACATAATTTCTATTATTCTCAATCATAATCTTTATGATTATCCGATTAAAGATAATGTTGGTTATGTCAAAACATAACAGTCCTTATGTTGGAAACTATGACAATCTCATGTCAAAAAATTAAAACATAGCTATTTTGAGATTTACTTATGACAATAACTCATATAGTGATCTCAAGTGGGTCCATCCAATACTTTATTCTCTAACAAGTATCTATGATTATTGAATTATATCAACATACACATAATCATCTTATGATTATCAATAAATAATCATATTAGTCATATTTTATTATTATCACCATAATAATAAGTAATCAGGGATGTTAATCATTATTCTGTAACATGCAAATAAATAATAATGATAATAAAACCTCTTTTAATTGATAAACAAAATGACAAAAAAAAAGGTCCAAGATAATGGCCTAGGGCAAATACACTAATAGGAGAATGTGAGGTGATTACGCCTATGGTAGCCACTCCGATGCTCAAGTCAATAAATTGAAGAATAGGATGAATGTAAGGAATTGCTTTAAAACTCAAGAGCAGTTGTGTAAGAATTGAATATCTCGGTCTCCATGATCATTAACTTTTATATTATAAGGAGATGAAGTTAATTATTGTATCTCTTGGAAATCCAGTGGAATTACCAGTTAATTGATAGGAAATTCCACTAGCTAATTGATCGGGGATCCCGTGATTACAGGCGTAATGGGTATCTGCTGGATTATTTTCTGCTAATGGTAACTTTATTTGAATACTCGACATATTCAGAAGAGAGCAAGACTTTATGAAGAACTGGGTACTATGATGTCCAGGTTTTCCTTTCCACGGATGGGACCGAGTGTCGGCTCATCAGACGCTTGTCACGTGTCCCTGTCTTACGGTGATAGCTCATGGCTTACTTTAGGCGATTGTTGTGTAACATCAGAGGTTCTTCGCTGATCTTCAATTCTTCAGATACGAAGGTGACAATTGTCTTGACAATTTGGGACATGTGGCTTGTTTAGATTGGCCTTCCATGCTCGCATCGTTTTGCCTGCTCCTGTCTATAGATGACGATTGCCCTATTTTTAGTGAGGAATCTTTCCTTCTATACTTTCCGTCATTATTTTTGTTAAGTACTTATATGCTTGGTACTCGACCATAACCCTTGTCCGACCATAGCAAAATAATTTCTAAAAAATTGCTAAAGGTTAACACCCAACTAAAAGAGAACTTAGTAATCATTGCTTTTGCCAGAAAGTGACTAAAACAGGCTTGCTAACCGGATTTATCACTTGGTTTCTGGCCCAACTAGTGGCCATAAAAAGACTTTAGAAAATTCATAGAATGGGATTAACATCTGGATATGTGGCTTGGTGGTTACCCATCTTGTGGTGCTTTTGGATAGAAATTTGCCAGGTCTTTTGGGATTAATATCCAAAACTCGCCTGGTGATTATCTGCCTTATGGCTCTTTCCAGAAGAAATTATCTTCGTCTTTTGGAACTAATCACCCGGTCATATGGCCTGATAAATACCCGCCTCGTGGCTTGGGCATATAATGTCTTAGAAACTTTTCGCGAAATGAAACTAACACCCGATCTCGTAGCCTAACTAACACTCGCCTTATGGTCTCAGCATAAAATGCCTTTAGAAACTTTTTGTGAAGCAGGACTAACACCCGAATTATGGACTAATGGATTCCCACTTTGTGGCCTGTCATAAGATGCTTTTTTTAGCGGGACTAACACCCAAATTACGGCCTGATGGACTCCCACCTTTTGGCCTTGGCATAAGATGCCATAGAGACTTCTTGTGAAGTGGGACTAATACCCACTTTTATTTATTGAGACTAAAACCCGGTCATGTGCCTGGTGGTTTTCTGTCTTTTGGCTCGCCTAGTGAATACCTGCCTTGTGCCCTTGAAACTTTTGTTTATCGGGACTAATACCTGGTCATGTGCCTAGCGGATTCTTACCTTGTGGCTTACTAGGCAGATACTTGCCTTGTGGTCTTGAAACCCTTTTTTTATCAAGACTAATACCCGATCATATGCTTGGTGGATTTCTGAATTTTTGGTTCTCTTGGCAGATACCCGCCTTGTGGCCTTGAAATTTATGTTTATCGAGACTAATACCCGGGCATGTGCTTGGCGGATTTTCACCTTGTGGACTTGAAACTTTTGTTTATCAGGATTAACAATCGGCCATTTGCCTGGCAGATTCTCGCCTTGTAGCTCGCCTGGCGGATACCAATCTTGTGGACTTGAAACTTTTGTTTATCAGGACTAACACCTAGTCATATGCTTGGCAAATTTTCACCTTGTGGCTCGCATAGTGGATACCTGCATCATGGCCTTGAAACATTTATTTATCGAGACTAACACCCGGTCATGTGCTTGGCAAATTCTTGTCTTGTGGCTCACTTGGCGAATACCCACCTTGTGGCCTGGAAACCATTATTTATTAGGACTAACACTCGAATTATGGTCTGATGGATTTCCATCTTGTGGCCTGACATAATTTGCCTTGTTTAGCGGGACTAACACCCAAATTATGGCATGATGAATTTTCACCTTGTGGCTTGGCATAAGATGCCTTGTTTAGCGGGACTAACACTCGAATTATGGCCTGATGGATTCCCACCTTGTAGCATGGTATAAGATGCCTCAAAGACTTCTTGTGAACCGAGAATAACATTTGGTCATGCGTTTGACGGATTTTCACCTTGTGGCTTGCTTGGCAAATACCCACCTTGTGGCCTTGAACTTTTATTTATTAGGATTAGCAGTCGGATTAAGTGGCTTGGCAAAACCCACCTTGTGGCCTTTTTCTTGTCTCCACCCTTTCATCCGTCTATCATTTCTGACTTAAATATCAAAAGAGACTAAAGAATACATCATAGTTTTATTCACGATATTTCCAAATATTCTTTTCAAGAATAATTAAAGATTTGATCATCTAACTCGATCAATTTAAAAACTTGGGGTTTGACTCAGGAGCTGATATCTGTGACAATCTACTTCCATAGACCCTTATTGCCACTTGGTCCTCCTGTAATTACATGAATAATCCTTACAAGTTCACTGTCAGGGGTGGTTTCAAGAGTTGTTACTTCAGGATCACGCCTCTTATCTTCTGTACTCTTTCAGGTGAACTTTCAAAATGTGCCATTTCTTATTAACCTCTTAATCTCATCTTTCAACTGCCGGCATTCCTCCACTGTGTGCCCGTGATCTTCGTGAAAACGATAATATTTGGTCCTATCTCGTTTTTCGACTCTCTCAAGGTTGAGGGAGGCCACCTAACCACCTTGTTATTTTTCCTGATCCATATTAGAATACATATTAGTGAGTCATTCAATGGAGTATAATTCTTATACTTACTTTGATCATCCCTTCCCCGGGGGACTAGGTAACTTCTTTGGTCTCCTTCGTTTCCTCGCTTCTCCAGCTTTTGATTTTGCTTTTGACTCGTCCTTTTGTCCTCTCTCAACATTTGGACTTCATCATCCAGTCTAATAAATTTATGAGCTTTATTCATTAGCTGTTGGTACGTAGCGGCTGGGTTCTTGATTAGGAAATCCATGAACTTGACAATGCATGTTCCTTTCTTCAATGCTTCGCATGCTTCTCATGATTTAATTACTCCACCTGTATTTCTTTTGCATTAAACCATGAGATAAATATCCTTAAAAACTCGCCCTTTCCTTGGTGGATCTTCCTCAAGTCAGAGGAGAGTTTTTTAGGAGGTATGCAAGTAATAAATCTGGACTTAAATAACATAGAAAATTGTATAAAGTTTTGAATTAAACTTGGGCTCAGATGTTGGTATCATTTCTAAGCCAAACTTTTGAGTGTTAAGGGAAACACTTGGCACAACACAAAGTCGTTGACATCCTAAAACTACAGTCATTCTAAAGATCGCTAGGTGACTCCTGGAATCTGCTGTATTGGCATACTTATCCAAACTTGGGAGTTTGAACTTAGCAGGGAATGTCTCTGCAAAGATCTCTTCTGAAAGAGGCGAGGCATCATCCAAACCAAAGTCCTCTTTCTGCTCTTTCTAGTATCTTTGAACAGCTTGTACTAGTTTCTAGTCGACGTCCTTCAAGCATCGTCTAATGACTCCTCTTTCTTAAACTTGACCTTCCTTATGGATCGCATCTGGATTGCCTCTGTCCGAGTCCCTAGGGTATTAATGGATGCTTCCTCCCCTCCTATGGGAGCCATGAAAGACGCCTCCCTCCGAGCTTTGTATTGCTCGAGAATAACTTGCAACTTTTTAATGTATTGGAGCATTTACTCATTGCTTAGATTGTTGAGATCTGCTTTGTTGACCATAGAGAGTGTGTTTTGTCCACTGCTAGAAGAGGAAGAAATGATATCTGTAATACCCGGCTAGAGTCCGGCACCGGAATTCCTGTTGTCTGATGGAATCCGGGGTGTTGGGATTCTATATAAGGGTAGGAATTATGTTTTCTACGTGTTATGATGTGTTTTCTGGGTTTACAGTGTGATAGTTTTGAGTTGAAATGAACCAAGGCAGAGGAGCCAAGTTCGGCCGCCGAAGATAAGTTCGGCCGCCGAAAGTGCTCAATGTTCGGCTTCCAAAGTGCAAGTTCGGCCCCCGAATGTTGCATGGTTTCGCATGCGATTGGGCAGCCGAAGCTGAGTTGGCTAGTGAGCTGAGTCATGTGTTTTTTTGACAAGTGTTGGCCTCAGATTCTTGCCATGGAATGGCCACGTCTCTTATGACTCATCTGTACATGTTTTTGGTTGTTCTTACAGCAGTTTGAGGTGCTTGCAAAGGTGTTGAGAGTTGAGAGAGTTGAGAGAAACAAAAGTTACGCTTTTGAGATTTTGAGAGTTTGAAGAGAGGTTGATCTGTTTTTCCTTTGTTCAGTGTGTGTATCTTCCTGTTTGCAGAGGTAAGGGCGGTTTTAGACCCTGTTTATATGTTTTTCTGAAGGGTTAAAGGAAGGAGAAGCATGCTTAGGTTATTCATGGTAGTTTTTGATGATTTATGTATGTAGACATGTTGATGTGTTATGTTTGTTTTGTTGTTTGGGGTTATTAGCTAGTTTTGGACCCCTGTGAACATATACTTGAGTATATGTGTGTTGACTACGTGAAGGATGCATGTTAGAAAGTGTTGAAGGGAAGAAGGAGATGGTTTGCCGTTGAAACTGAGTTCTGGATGAACTCAGGTTCGGCAGCCGAAGGTTCATTCGGCCGCCGAACCTCTTGCATGGTGGCTTAGGCTGCCATAGCTTGCCCCCGCGAGTTGTGCATGTTCGGCTCTGTTTGGGGGATTCGGCCGCCGAAGGTGCCGCCGAAGGTTAGAGACTTTCGTCTCTGGAGTGCCTTGTGGCCTCCGAAACTTGCCCCCGAAAGGGTTCGGCCGCCGAACATAGAGATTCGGCCGCCGAAGGTGCTTGAGTTTCGTCTCTGAAGAGAACATTCGGCCGCCGAACCTGCCGCCGAAAGTGTTCTGTCTAGCTTTCCTTTGCATGCTTTACATGGATATTAGAGTGAGTGTAAGGGGATTCTTGGGGAGTTTAATAGAGTTGGTCATAAGCTTGTTTGGTCCCTCATTTGAGTCTTTGTGTGCTTATATAGACCAGAGGAACCAGAGAGAGCAGCAGTGAGTACTGCTCCAGAGGTTCAGAGCCTGCAGAGTCAGTCAGTCCAGTTAGCCCGAGGTGAGTGGAACTAAACTTAAGACTGATGATTTTTAATTGAACCACAAGCTGCTTTTAGCATATCTCATGCATCATGTTTATGCCATAGGTTGATTGCATTAGTATACACGAATATGTTGCATTGCATCATTGTTTGGTGATGTGAGTGAATGCTGAATGATCCAATAGTCTCAGACAGGAAGTCCAGGAGCCTTTGACTACGCCCTGGCACGTATAGCAAAGTCCAGGAGCCTTTGACTACGCCCTGGCAGGTATAGCAAAGTCCAGGAGCCTTTGACTACGCCCTGGCAATGGTAAGTACAGAGGTGTTATATACACATATATATATATATGACAGGAAGACCAGGTGCTCGATTCTACGCCCTGGCACAGAGTTACTGAGACTATGTGGTGACAGGTTTACTCTTGATGTGGCTTGTCTGTGATATGGTGCATTCCATGAGATCATATTTTACTGAGATGTTTTACTGTTCTACTCACTGGGCTATAGAGCTCATCCCACTCCCTTAACCCCAGTTTTGCAGGTTCAGTGTACAGTGTACAGGGACAGTCCAGCAGAGTACAGGAAAAGTAAAGAGATCTGTAATAGCTTAGAGTGGACATGTAATATTAAAGAGATGTAATAGTTGTTGCTTGACCTAGTGATGTATGTTTTGTACATGATCTGTATATGTATATATGTTTTCCTGTATGTGAAAACCAGGCTTAACAGGTATGAGTTAACCCATCTAGAGCAAGCTCTAGTCAGGGATACAGAGTACAGAGTACATGAGTACAGAGTACAGAGATAGTGCATGCACAGGTTGAGCCTTGGTTCAGAAAAGAGTTTTATTTTCACATAAAATGTATGATCATGTATGAGGTTTACAGGTACACAGAGAGTATAGCAGGCTTGCTACGGGTTCTGGCGGCCTTAAGCCGACTTGAATCCTAGCGCCGGTGACGGTCCATTTTGGGGTCGTTACAGATTGGTATCAGAGCCCTAGGTTCACATGATCGGACCTATAGAGACAGTGTTGGGCTCAGACAGGTTAGAAGTGGTCAAGCACAATAGGAAAATCATGTCCACTAGGATAGGGTCTTGCGTCCTATCTGCTATGATATGCCATGAGTGTTGCATGTGTATGAGTGATTGTGATGTTTATGTGCTAAGTGATATGTTATATGTTGTGTTTCCAGAGAGGAAAGATGCGAGGAACTCGTCGATCAGCTCGATTGACTGGAGTCCCACCAGAGAGTGAAAGACCAGCTGCTCGTCCTCCTGCATTGCCAAGGGCAAGGTCTCAGAGATCTAGCAGGGAAGGCATGTCAATAGACCCTAGAAGGTCTGTAGACGAGAGCAGAAGAGGTACAGCTAGGGGAGGAAGATCAGAGGAAGAGAGGGAGGCTATGGAGACTGATCCGTCTATGGATGAAGGTATGGGAGAATCCGAGGGAGGCGTTCAGGCCTCAGGTTATGGCTATCCATCCTTGTTTCAGGATCCAGAGTATCCGATGGAGGGTATGTCGGAATACTCTTGTTTTGACCCATATTCTACATATATGCCATATCCTCACTATTACCCACCATATCCGATGTATCCATCTTCCCCTACCCATCCAAGTGCAGCACACCCAGAGCCAAATGAACCAGTATTACCACCAGAACCAGTAGCCCCTGTTGTTGACAGACATGAACCTAGCTCATCTGGAGGTAAAGTCCAAATGACGGAGTACTTGAAATTGGATGCTCCTAAATACAATACGGGAGATGATCCATTTGATTACCTCAGAGCAGTTAGGATGATCACCAGTGAATTGGGAGCAGATGATAGGAGAGCCATTGAGATGGCAGGTTTCACATTAAAGTGTAGGAAAGCCAGAGAATGGTTTAAGAATTATGTGGAGCCTAGAATGGACAGTATGTCATGGGGAGAGTTCGCCAATGAGTTTGCAGGGTGGGCTTTTCCTGACAGTTCGAGGGAGATGAAAGTAATTGAATTTGAACAGTTGCGACAGACAGATGAGATGAGTGTTGATGAATTTACAGATAAGTTCCTGGATCTGCTTCAGTACGTGGGTCAGGCCTATGATACTGATCAGAAGAAGGCGAGGAGATATACCATGAGACTTCATCCCAGGTATTCTTCTTTGATCCTTCCAGCAGAAAAGGAGAGTTTTCACTCTATTATAGATGCAGCCAGGAAAATGGAAGCTAGTGCCAATAGTCAGAAACAGTCACAGGCACAGGCTTCGGGTTCTAAAGCCCCCACACCAAGCAGTAAAAGATGGGACAGAGCAAAAGGAACAAAGAGTAAGTTCTGGAATAAAGTCAAGTCAGGTCTGGGAATAGGTAGTGGCTCAAGCTCTGGCACAGCTCCAGTCTGCAGACGATGCGGAAAACCACATGGAGGAGTTTGTCGGTTGGGATCTACAGCTTGTTTTCGATGTGGACAGGAAGGGCATATTGCTCGGGATTGTCCGCAGATGACTTTTGTACCATCCCAGCAGATGAGTTCAGGCAGTGTGGTACAGCCAGTTGTACGGCCAGCAGCTCCAGTCATGCCTCAGACTAGTGGCAGAGGTAGAGGGAGAGGGGTAGCCTCTACTTCAGCAGCAGGTTCCCGAGGTGGAAATCCGGTAGCCCCAGCACGGATTTTCACAGTGACACAGGAGGAGGCTAACACGTCGAACACAGTGGTGTCAGGTAATCTCATCATTGGGTGTTCAGATGTGTATGCTTTGATGGACCCCGGTGCTTCTCATTCCTTTATTGCTTCGAGAGCCATAGAGAGGTTGGGTTTGATCAGTTCTGAGTTAGAGTATCCTCTCTGGGTCAGTGGACCTAGATGTGACCCATCAGTGGCAGTGTCAGTCTGTCGTTTCAGTCCAGTATTTATAGAGGGTAGATGCCTTCCAGCTGACCTTGTGGTTCTAGATTTGACAGATTTTGATGTCATTCTAGGGATGGATTGGCTATCTGCATATAGTGCTACGTTGGACTGTCGAGAGAAGCTAGTGAGTCTCAGAGACCAGGATGGGTCAGAGTGTGTCTTCAGAGGAGACAGGAGAGGTACACCCAGAGGTATGATTTCAGCCCTTCAGGCTCGTCGTTTGCTTAGGAGGGGTTGTCAGGGGTTTCTAGCTCATGTGAGAGAGCTAGATAGTCAGGTTAGGGAACCAGCCACAGTACCAGTAGTCCGAGAGTTTCTCGATGTGTTCCCAGACGATTTGCCAGGACTACCACCTGATAGGGAGATAGGGTTTGACATTGAATTATTGCCAGGTACCAGACCTATCTCTATACCTCCCTACAGGATGGCGCCAGCTGAGTTAATAGAGTTGAAAGCACAGTTGCAGGACTTGGTAGATAAGGGTTTCATCCGCCCTAGTACCTCACCTTGGGGTGCTCCAGTACTCTTTGTCAGAAAGAAGGATGGATCCCTCAGACTTTGTATCGACTACAGACAGTTGAACAAGGTCACTATCAAGAATAGGTATCCCTTACCTCGGATTGATGATCTATTTGACCAGCTAGCTGGAGTAGGTTGTTTCTCGAAAATAGATCTGAGATCCGGGTATCATCAGTTGAGAGTCAGAGAGGCAGATGTGCCTAAGACAGCTTTCCGGACGAGATATGGGCATTATGAGTTCTTAGTGATGCCGTTCGGGTTGACTAACGCCCCTGCAGCATTTATGGATCTCATGAACAGGGTATTCAGTGAGTTTCTGGATCACTTTGTCATTGTGTTTATCGATGATATCTTAGTGTATTCCAGAGATGCAGAGGAGCATGCCCAGCATCTGAGGATTGTTTTGCAGACACTGAGAGAGCATGGTTTGTATGCCAAATTCTCGAAGTGTGAGTTTTGGTTACGGAGCATTGCCTTCTTGGGACATGTGGTATCAGCAGAGGGTATTGAGGTAGACCCCAAGAAGATAGAGGCTGTAGCTAACTGGCCCAGACCCACGACAGTGACTGAGATTAAAAGCTTTCTGGGACTGGCAGGTTACTACAGGAGGTTCGTTCAGAACTTCTCAAAGATAGCAGCTCCTATGACTAAATTGACTCAGAAGAACCAGAAGTTTATCTGGTCAGACCAGTGTGACGAGAGCTTTGAGGAGCTCAAGAGGAGATTGACAACAGCACCAGTGTTAGCTCTGCCTGTCAGTAATGAAGAGTTCACAGTGTTCTGTGATGCATCTCGAGTGGGATTGGGTTGTGTATTGATGCAGAGTGATAGAGTCATAGCTTATGCTTCTAGACAGTTGAAGAAGCACGAGTTGAATTACCCTACCCATGACCTAGAGATGGCAGCAGTTATCTTTGCACTTAAGATGTGGCGGCATTACCTCTACGGGGTTAAATGCGAGATCTTCACCGATCACAAGAGTTTACAGTACATCTTAAGTCAAAGAGAGCTGAATTTGAGGCAGCGAAGATGGGTTGAATTGCTCAGTGATTATGATTGTAAGATCCAGTATCATCCGGGTAAGGCGAATGTTGTCGCAGACGCCCTAAGCCGGAAGTCACTAGGCAGTTTATCCCATATAGCAGCAGAGCGGAGACCGGTTGTGATGGAGCGTTATAAGCTCTTTGACGAGGGATTACAGTTAGAGTTGTCTGGTACAGGTGCGTTGATAGCACAGATGAGAGTGACACCTGTGTTTCTGGAGCAGATAGCTCAGAAACAGCATGAGGACCCTGAGTTAATGAAAATTGCCAGGACTGTTCAGTCAGGCAACAATGCAGAGTTCAGATTTGATAGTAAAGGGATCCTTCACTATGGGAGTCGACTTTGTGTACCAGATAGGGGCAGTGTGAAAGAAGACATTATGAGGGAAGCTCATAATGCGAGGTATAGTGTTCACCCAGGAGCCACCAAGATGTATCAAGATCTGAAAAGGGTCTATTGGTGGCCAGCCATGAAGAAAGAAGTGGCGCAGTTCGTGACAGCCTGTGAGGTTTGTCAGAGGGTGACATTAGAACATCAGAAACCAGCCGGAATGCTTAACCCATTACCGATTCCAGAGTGGAAATGGGAGAACATAGCCATGGATTTTGTAGTGGGTTTACCAGTAGCGTCCAACAGGATAGACTCGATATGGGTGATTGTGGACAGACTCACGAAATCTGCTCATTTTCTTCCAGTACGGAGTAACTATTCTGTGGATAAGTTGGCACAGGTCTATCTGGATGAGATAGTGAGATTACATGGAGTTCCAGTGTCTATAGTTTCAGACAGAGGACCTCAGTTTACCTCCCGCTTTTGGCGGAGTCTGCAAAGTGCGATGGGCACGAGATTAGAATTTAGTACTGCTTTCCACCCACAGACTGATGGACAATCAGAAAGGACCATCCAGACCATAGAGGATATGCTTCGACTCTGTGTGTTAGACTTTGGCGGTTCTTGGAGGCAGCATCTACCTTTGGTGGAGTTTGCCTACAATAACAGTCATCATGCTAGCATCGGGATGGCTCCTTATGAAGCTTTGTATGGGAGGAAGTGCAGATCCCCTGTTTGCTGGGAAGAGGTAGGAGAGAAGGCTCTTGCAGGGCCAGAGTTAATAGACATTACCAGTAGAATGGTGCCCATGATCAGAGAGAGAATCAGAACAGCTCAGAGTAGACAGAAAAGTTATGCAGACGTTCGCAGAAAGCAGTTAGAGTTTCAAGAAGGTAATTGGGTATTGCTGAAAGTGTCTCCAATGAAAGGAGTAGTTCGTTTTGGAAAGAAAGGTAAATTGGCTCCACGGTACATTGGACCCTTTGAGGTGTTGCAGAGGATCGGAAATGTGTCGTATAAGCTGGATTTACCTGCTTCTATGGAGAGGATTCACCCGGTATTTCATGTTTCTATGCTACGACAGTTTGTGTCAGATCCGAATCAGGTTCTGAGTGAGCCTGAGGTGGAGATTCATACAGATCTCACCTATATAGAGCAGCCAGTGCGGATTCTGGACACGCAGATCAGACAGCTAAGAAACAAGGAGATTCCGATGGTGAAAGTTTTATGGAACCACCATAACCTAGAAGAATGCACATAGGAGACGCGGGAGTCTATGCTCCAGCAGTATCCATATTTATTTTAAGGTTAGTTTCCTCCTTGTATTTTGGTTTATTATTTTAGGAACATCCGAGGACGAATGTTCTTAAGGAGGGGAGAATGTAATACCCGGCTAGAGTCCGGCACCGGAATTCCTGTTGTCTGATGGAATCCGGGGTGTTGGGATTCTATATAAGGGTAGGAATTATGTTTTCTACGTGTTATGATGTGTTTTCTGGGTTTACAGTGTGATAGTTTTGAGTTGAAATGAACCAAGGCAGAGGAGCCAAGTTCGGCCGCCGAAGATAAGTTCGGCCGCCGAAAGTGCTCAATGTTCGGCTTCCAAAGTGCAAGTTCGGCCCCCGAATGTTGCATGGTTTCGCATGCGATTGGGCAGCCGAAGCTGAGTTGGCTAGTGAGCTGAGTCATGTGTTTTTTTGACAAGTGTTGGCCTCAGATTCTTGCCATGGAATGGCCACGTCTCTTATGACTCATCTGTACATGTTTTTGGTTGTTCTTACAGCAGTTTGAGGTGCTTGCAAAGGTGTTGAGAGTTGAGAGAGTTGAGAGAAACAAAAGTTACGCTTTTGAGATTTTGAGAGTTTGAAGAGAGGTTGATCTGTTTTTCCTTTGTTCAGTGTGTGTATCTTCCTGTTTGCAGAGGTAAGGGCGGTTTTAGACCCTGTTTATATGTTTTTCTAAAGGGTTAAAGGAAGGAGAAGCATGCTTAGGTTATTCATGGTAGTTTTTGATGATTTATGTATGTAGACATGTTGATGTGTTATGTTTGTTTTGTTGTTTGGGGTTATTAGCTAGTTTTGGACCCCTGTGAACATATACTTGAGTATATGTGTGTTGACTACGTGAAGGATGCATGTTAGAAAGTGTTGAAGGGAAGAAGGAGATGGTTTGCCGTTGAAACTGAGTTCTGGATGAACTCAGGTTCGGCAGCCGAAGGTTCATTCGGCCGCCGAACCTCTTGCATGGTGGCTTAGGCTGCCATAGCTTGCCCCCGCGAGTTGTGCATGTTCGGCTCTGTTTGGGGGATTCGGCCGCCGAAGGTGCCGCCGAAGGTTAGAGACTTTCGTCTCTGGAGTGCCTTGTGGCCTCGAAACTTGCCCCCGAAAGGGTTCGGCCGCCGAACATAGAGATTCGGCCGCCGAAGGTGCTTGAGTTTCGTCTCTGGAGAGAACATTCGGCCGCCGAACCTGCCGCCGAAAGTGTTCTGTCTAGCTTTCCTTTGCATGCTTTACATGGATATTAGAGTGAGTGTAAGGGGATTCTTGGGGAGTTTAATAGAGTTGGTCATAAGCTTGTTTGGTCCCTCATTTGAGTCTTTATGTGCTTATACAGACCAGAGGAACCAGAGAGAGCAGCAGTGAGTACTGCTCCAGAGGTTCAGAGCCTGCAGAGTCAGTCAGTCCAGTTAGCCCGAGGTGAGTGGAACTAAACTTAAGACTGATGATTTTTAATTGAACCACAAGCTGCTTTTAGCATATCTCATGCATCATGTTTATGCCATAGGTTGATTGCATTAGTATACACGAATATGTTGCATTGCATCATTGTTTGGTGATGTGAGTGAATGCTGAATGATCCAATAGTCTCAGACAGGAAGTCCAGGAGCCTTTGACTACGCCCTGGCACGTATAGCAAAGTCCAGGAGCCTTTGACTACGCCCTGGCAGGTATAGCAAAGTCCAGGAGCCTTTGACTACGCCCTGGCAATGGTAAGTACAGAGGTGTTATATACACATATATATATATATATGACAGGAAGACCAGGTGCTCGATTCTATGCCCTGGCACAGAGTTACTGAGACTATGTGGTGACAGGTTTACTCTTGATGTGGCTTGTCTGTGATATGGTGCATTCCATGAGATCATATTTTACTGAGATGTTTTACTGTTCTACTCACTGGGCTATAGAGCTCATCCCACTCCCTTAACCCCAGTTTTGCAGGTTCAGTGTACAGTGTACAGGGACAGTCCAGCAGAGTACAGGAAAAGTAAAGAGATCTGTAATAGCTTAGAGTGGACATGTAATATTAAAGAGATGTAATAGTTGTTGCTTGACCTAGTGATGTATGTTTTGTACATGATCTGTATATGTATATATGTTTTCCTGTATGTGAAAACCAGGCTTAACAGGTATGAGTTAACCCATCTAGAGCAAGCTCTAGTCAGGGATACAGAGTACAGAGTACATGAGTACAGAGTACAGAGATAGTGCATGCACAGGTTGAGCCTTGGTTCAGAAAAGAGTTTTATTTTCACATAAAATGTATGATCATGTATGAGGTTTACAGGTACACAGAGAGTATAGCAGGCTTGCTACGGGTTCTGGTGGCCTTAAGCCGACCTGAATCCTAGCGCCGGTGACGGTCCATTTTGGGGTCGTTACAATATCACCCTTATTGGTAGCAAAAACTTTAGTAGCAACTCGTAAATTGCCGATCATTTTGAGAGAAAGGAAAAAAAAGATTTATTTTTAAGAGAAAGGGGATAAGAGACCAGTTTTAATCCAAATATACAAAGAGAATTCAATGGATTCCCGGTAACATAATCAAATGATATGCCTGAAATAGAGCTGTGTTGTGATTGGTTAATCATGTAAGAAAGAGAATGTGAGGTGGTTGGCACCTATGGCACCTACTCCGACACTCAAGTTAGTAAACTGAAGAAAGAAAATGTGATGTGGTTGGCATCTATGGCAGCTACCCCGACGCTCAAGTTAGTAAACTGAAGAAAGAGAATGTGAGGTGGTTGGCACCTATGGCAGCTACTCCGACACTCAAGTTAGTAAACTGAAGAATAGGGCGAATATAAGGAATTGTTTTAGAACTCAAGAGTAGTTGTGTAAGAATTGCGGCTTGGTCTTTGCGATTATTAATTTTTATACTGTCAGGAGATGGAGTTAATTATTGTATCTCTTGAAAATCTGGTGGGATCACTGGCTAATTGACAGGAGATCCCACCGGATAATTCATCGGAGATCTCGTGATTAGAGGTGTAATGGGTATTTGCTGGATTGTTTCCTGCTAACAGTAACTTTATGTGAAAACTCGACTTATTCAGAACATGGCGAGTTTTTATGAAGAACCAGATACTATAGTGTCTGAGTCTTATCTTTCCACGGGTGTAACGACCCGAAAACCGGACCGCTACCGGCGCTAGGATCCAGATCGGCTTAAGGCCGCCGGGACCCGTAGCAAGCCTAACATACATCCTATCACCTAGTCAAATCCCATACATGATCAAAACATTTATATAAAAACTTTAACATCTGATGTATATACCGAGCTTGCCCTGTATGCTGCATAACTGGAAACATAAAGAACCCCCTACTAGAGCCCTCATCAAATGCTCTAGCTGGGTCAACATAACATACATCAAGCTTGGATCACATCCGATGAACCAAAACCTACACTGTGCATGCATCAAAACCATAAGCATAAGACCTCCACTAGAGTCCTCATCAAATACTCTAGTGCGGTAAACACCACATGCCACAAGTTTGGTTCAAACACAACTCATCACTAAAATATTACATACATCATGTACTAAAAAGGGACTAACCAAGCCTTAGGGCCAAGCACAATACTAATCCATAAATATAACTCTACTCTACGTTACATTACATTATATTGTCTTAAAATACTTTATATCAATTTACAATACATGTCCCCACTAAAGCACTAATCTATTACATAAGCATAACATTACCCTTGACGTCTTCCTGGACTACCTCTGACCTGCAAACCTGGGGGTTAGGGGAAAGGGGTGAGCTAAAAAGCCCAGTGAGCAGAACAGGGAAAATAATAATAAATCATATGCTTTCATGGAATGCGTCACAGCATAAACATTTCACATCACGGATGGACATGACCACTAAAACTCCCTCTGTCTGTGCCCGGCCCTCAAAGGAGCTCCTTAGGACTTCTATAACATAACATGGTGCCCAGCCCTCGAAGGGACTCCTCAGGACTTCATTATGCCCGGCCCTCGGTGGGGCTCCTCAGGACTTCATTATGCCCGGCCCTCGGTGGGGTTTCTCAGGACTTCATTATGCCCGGCCCTCAGTAGGGCTCCTCAGGACTTCATTAACATATCATATCTAGGGCTATTGGGGTCGCCTTGGTCCATCCACATTAACAACAATTTATGCAATGCAACATTTTTGTGAAATCTAATGTAACAGCCTAATACATATACATGGTGTTCATGATGCGTGAAACATGCTAAACACATTTAAGTTAGTTCTACTCACCTCTGGCAGACGCTGGACTGACTCTGCAACAGCTAACACTGCTGGCCTCCTCGGTCCCTCGGGTCCGATCCTACACAGGTGGACTCGAATGAGGTGCCAAACACACTCGAAGCAACTCATAAACAACTCCCCAAAAACCCCCTAACACATCATAAAACAATCCATAAAAATCATGCAAAGGAAGGCTGGACAGGGTACTTTCGGCGGCAGGTTCGGCGGCCGAAAGTCCCTCCAGAGCCGAAAGCCATGCACCTTCGGCGGCCGAAGGTTCCTTCCAAATCCGAAATTCATGCATGTTCGGCGGCACCTTCGGCAGCCGAAACTCCCCTCCAGAGCCGAAAGTCCAACTTTCAGGGGCAGGGTTCGGCAGCCAAAAGTTTGCCTCCACAGGCAGGTTCGGCGGCCGAAAGTCCCTTCGGCTGCCGAACCTAAGTTCCTCCAGAACTCAGCCTCGAACACAAGCAGCCTTCCAAGCTTCCAAAACAACCCAAAACTTCACATGCTCTCTCCTAAACATGCATACACACTCCCACATGCATATAGGGGCATAAACTAACTTAAACCCCAAAACAAACATCATATAAACACATATAGGGCATACATCCAACATAAACCCTATCATGCACACCTATTCTAACACATGCATCTAACCCCCATAAAACCTCTTAAAACTTAGTAGAAACATAAAAGGTGGCAAGGATCTACACTTACCTCTTGAAGATCGAGGGTTGGTGCGATCCCAACTTGGAGATGGGAGCAAACAAACTCCTTGGGTCTCCAAGCTCCCAAAACTTGATTTAAGCTTTAAAACTTCACAACCCAAAAGGAAACTCATAAAAACGTGAAGGATTTGAAGAAAGAACATGAAATCAGCCAAAGGAGGACATGAACACACCTGAGCTCGAGAATGGGGAGAAAACTCACCCATTTTCGGTCTGAGAGCCTTTTATAGGTGGCCGGTCAACCACCTTCGGCGGCCTAAGCTGTCTCCACAGCTCCACCACCTTCGGCAGCCTAATGTGCCTCCTAAACTATCCCATGTTCGGCGGCCGAACCTGGTTTCTGCCCTTAAAGCCTTCGGAGGCCTAAAGCGCTCCCGAAGCAGCCCCATGTTCGGCGGCCGAACTTGAGGTTCGACGGCCGAACCTGGGTCCTTCCTCCTTGGCCTATTCTTTTCAAAACTCCATTTCTTTTCCATTTAAAACCATAAAATCATGTGAAAACATTTTAGAAACACATTTTACCCCTCTAGAAGACTCTGGCATCATCAAAATTCCAGATTCCAACGGAGATTCCGCCGGAAGGTAGGGATTCCGATGTCGGAATCTAGCCGGGTATTACATTCTTCCCCCCTTTAAGAACATTCGTTCCCGAATGTTCAACAAACAAACAGGCATTCTCAAATCATAGCATTAAGCATACATAAACAAGCAAGCAAACAAGCAAGCAACACCTACAAACCTCTCTAAGAGACACACAGGTACTGCTGGAGTATGAACTCCCGGGTCTCTCAGGCATACTTTTCCATTAGGTGGTGATTCCAAAGGGTTATCACCATCAGGATTCCTTATTCCTTAGCTTCCTAACTTGTGTGTCTATGATCCGCACTGGCTGCTTAACATAGGTGAGACTCCCTGAGATCTCCACCTCTGGTTCTTTAAGACCCTCACTTGGATCCGACACGAACTTCCATAACATAGGAACATGGAAATCCGAATGGACTCTCTCCATCGAAGCAGGTAAATCTAGTTTATAAGATACATCCCCAATACTTTGCAGGACTTCAAAAGGGTTCGATGTATCTTGGAGCTACTTTACCCTTCGACCCATAACGAATCACCTCTTTATTGGAGACACCATAAGCAATACCCCAACCTTCTCCTGAACTCCACAAGCTTTCACTACGCACTCTGATCCTTTCTCTTCTCCCTTCTTCTCTACTGAACTGACTTCATTTCTGACCCTCGACAGGTAATACTCGGACCTCAGATCTTGGAAAACAACCGGCTCCTACGAGCTAGTCCAATAGATCACAAATCCGAGGTAGGGGATACCTGTTCTTGGTAGCGACCTTGTTCAACTGCCTGAAGTTGACACAGGGTCTCAAGGATCTATCCTGCTGTAATACCCGGCTAGATTCCGGCATCGGAATCCCTACCTTCCGGCAGAATCTCCGTCGGAATATGGAAATTTTGATGATGCCAGAGTCTTCTAGAGGGGTAAAATGTGATTTCTAAAATGATTTTTACTGATTTCATGGTTTAAAGGAAAAAGGAAGTGAGTTTTGAAAAGAAAAGACCAAGGAGGTTTTTGCCAGGTTCGGCCGCCGAAAGTGAAGTTCGGCCGCCGAACATGGGAAGGTTTCGGGAGTGCTTTTGGCCTCCGAAAGCCTTGTTTGAACAAACCAGGTTCGGCCGCCGAACCTCAAGTTCGGCCGCCGAACATGGGGGTGTTTTGCATGCACGTTAGGCCGCCGAAGGAGGTTTGGCTGGCCACCTATAAAAGCCCCTCAGACCGAAAATGGGCGAGTTTTCTCCCCATTCTCGAGCTCAGGTGTGTTCATGTCCTCCTCTAGTCGTTTTCTTGCTTTTTCTTCAAATCCTTCACGTTTTATAAGCTATATGGTTGTTTTGAAGAGTTTTAAAGCTTGGATCAAGGTTTGGAGAGCTTGGAGACTTTAAGAGTTTGGGTTCTCCACATCTCAAGCTTTGGGTCACACCAACCCTCGATCTTCAAGAGGTAAGTGTAGATCTATGCTTTCCTTTATATTTTAAAGAAGTTTTAAGCAAGTTTGAAGATGTTTTGATAGTTGAGTATGGGTAGATATGCATGTTAGGGTTTATGTGGGTTTTATGCCCAATGTATGATAATGTATGTTCATGTGATGTTTGTATTGGGGTTTAAGTTAGTTTTCAAGCCCCTTGAGTATATGGGAGAGAGTATGCATGATTGGGAGAGAGTATGTGAGGTTTGGTTGGTTTTTGATGGTTTTGGCCTATGTGGGTCATAAGCTATCTATGTGAGCTTAGATGTTGTTTTTGGGAGTTTAAGCTTGTTTGAGCTCCATTGTGCATGGTTAAGGATGTATGCATGTGTTTGAGAAGTTGAGTGCTTATTTTGGGGTGTACGGAAGGTTTGGGAGGCTTGAAATGCACAAAGGCTGAGTTTGGATGAACTCAGGTTCGGCCGCCGAAGGTGGTTTCGGCCGCCGAACCTGCTTGAGGATGCAGGGGATTGGCCGCCTAACCTTGCCCCCGAAAGTTGAGTTTGGCTTGAAAGCAGACTTTCGGCCGCCGAAGGTAATGTTCGGCCGCCGAAAGTGCCTGACTTTCGTCTCTGGAGAGAGAGTTCGGCCGTCGAAGGTGCCGCCGAACCTGCCTGACTTTCGTCTCTGTCTGGAACTTTCGGCCGCCGAAGGTGCCGCCGAAAGTGTCCTGTCTAGCCCTTTCATGGGTGTTTTCTATGCATGTTTAAGTGATGCTTTAGGGGGTTTTTGGGGAGTTGTTTATGAGTTGTTTAGAGTATGTTTGGCACCTCACTGGAGTCCACCTGTGTAGGATCGGACCCGAGGAACCGAGGTGTTTAGCAGTGTTAGCTGCTTCAGAGTTAGTCCAGAGCTAGCCAGAGGTGAGTGGAACTAACCCTTATATTTTAAATCAAATGTTTTCAGCATGTTCAAGCATGTTCATGCATCATGAATACCATGTTATACAATAGGTTGTTTGCATTAGAACTCACGAATATGATGCATTGCATAATACGATGATAATGATGTGGATGGATACTGGATGATCCTCTAGCCCTCAGTATGTTATGACATGATATGAAATGATATGATATGGCATGTACAATATGATATGAGATGAGAAGTCCAGGTGTGGCCGTATCGCCCCTGGCATAGAGCATGAGAAGTCCAGGTGTGGCCGTATCGCCCCTGGCATAGAGTATGTGAAGTCCAGGCGTGGCCGCATCGCCCCTGGCATAGAGTATTGTTGACTTGTTATGGTACGAGATTGATATGTAGAGGGCTATTGGTGACAGAATCATCCTTGAAGTGATATATTTGTGATGTGATGCATTCCATGATAGCATATGTTAAAATGAATTGTTTTCTATTATGGTTTCTGCTCACTGGGCTTTTTAGCTCACCCCTCTCCCCTAACCCCAGGTTTGCAGGGTCAGAGGTAGTTCAGGAAGACGGCAAGATATGGTTATGGTCATGATATGTAATAGAATAGTAGTGGACATGATGTAATGTAAGGTTATGTATTGTTGTAATAAGAGTTGTATTGCATAGTGATATTATGTTATATGTTCAGAGTTATAGTATTGTGCTTGGCCCGAGTTGGATAATCCCTTTGTACATGAGTTTTATTATATGTTGTTACACGTGATGGACCGAATTTGACGCAGGGTATGCTGACCCTAGGGGTTCTATGAGTTCAGTCATAGTGCATACACAGGTCAAACTGGTTAAAGGTAAAGTTTTAAATGTTTTATGAAAATGTTTGATCATGTTTGGGATTATACCAGCTGTACAGGATGCATAGTAGGCTTGCTACGGGTCCCGGCGGCCTTAAGCCGATCTGGATCCTAGCACTGGTAACGGGTCGGATTTTCGGGTCGTTACAGAATGGTATCAGAGCTCTAGGTTCACATGGTCGGACCTATAGTGTGTCGGGCTCATAGAGGTTATAGTAGGGCAAGCACAATAGGAAGATCATGTCCACTAGGATAGGATGTGGAGTCCTGTCTTGTATGATGATGTGAAATGCCATGATGATAGGCATGTGCATTAATGTTATGCTATGCATGTGTTGTATGTGAGGTAGGTTCATGTGTTTCCACATGAACCATAAGATGCTAATGTTTATGTGCTATGTTATGCTTTCAGAAGTCAAGATGAGAGGAACTCGTCGATCTGCGAGATTGACTGGAGCTCCACCAGAGAATGAGGGCATGGATGCCCATCCCCCTGCTCTGCAGAGGGCAAGATCTTGTAGGACGATCAGGGAAAGTGCATCAAGGGACCTTAGAAGGTCTTTTGATGCAGGTCGGAGGAGATCAGTTCATGAAGGTATGTCAGCGGATGTGATGGAAACAGAGGAGGATAACCAGAGAAGAGATAGTAGTTTGGGCATGAGTATGTCAGTAGAGGATATGGGAGAGTCCCAAGGAGGCACTCACGCCTCGGGCCTTGTTCCACCACAGCATCCACCCTACCCGCAAAGGCCAGGGTATCCGATGGGAGGTACATCGGATTTCTTTAGCCATAACCCATATCCCACCTTTATGCCCTATCCTCCCTTTTACCCACAGTACCCCATGTTTCCATCCTCACCCTTTTTCCCAGGTCCAGCAAACCCTAACCCAGGGGATGCTACACCTCCTCCACCAGCAGAACCAATAGTCCCTGATGTCCGGATACCCAAACCTGGTTCATCAGTTGGGGGTAAAGTAAAGATGACGGATTACCTCAAGTTGGATGCCCCCAAGTTTGAAGCAGGCGATGACCCTTTTGAGTATCTCAGAACGGTAAAGATGATAACAGATGAGCTAGGAGCAAGTGACAGTAGAGCCATTCAGATGGCAGGGTTCACATTAAAATGCAAGAAGGCAAGAGAATGGTTCAAAAACTATGTGGACCCAAGGTTGGAGAGCTTATCCTGGGAGCAGTTTGCCAATGAGTTTGCAGGATGGGCTTTTCCAGATAGTTCTAGAGAACTGAAGATGATTGAGTTTGAGCAGCTAAGGCAGACGAAAGAGATGAGCGTAGAGGAGTTCACGGACAGGTTCCTGGAGCTGTTACCGTTTGCAGGACAAGGTCTTGACACAGACCAGAAGAAGGCTAGGAGATATGTTATGAAGCTTCACTCCAGGTATTCCTCGTTGGTTCAATCAGCAGAAAGGGAGAGCTTCCATGCTATAGTGGATATGGCACGGAGAATGGAGGCTAGTGCCATTGTTCAAGGAACAGTTAAACAGTACGTGGCACAGTCTTCGGGTTCCAAACTCCCGGGGACAAGTGATGTTAACCTCTCCCCTCTGAGCGAGGCTATCACAAAAAGTAAGAAGGGAGACAGAGGTCTCAGAAGATCAAAGAAGAACAAGTTCTGGAATCGGATAAAGTCTGGTCTGGGATTAGGAGGTGGCTCGAGCTCAGGCACGGAGGTTGCAGAGTGTACGAGGTGCGGTAGGCCGCACAAGGGAGTCTGTCGGTTTGGGACTACAGCATGTTATAGATGCGGCCAGGAGGGGCACATAGCTCGAGAGTGCCCTAAGGCAGCTTTTATGACACCGTCCCATCAGACAACTCCAGGCAGTATGGTACAGCCATCAGCTCTAGTCATGTTTCAGGGCAGTGTTAGAGGCGGAGACAGGGGGACAGCCCCTTCTTCAGCAGGTTCCCGTGGAGAAGGTCCATCAGCTCCAGCGCGGATCTTCGCCATGACTCAGCAGGAGGCTAACACATCGAACCCGATGGGATCAGGTAATCTCACTCTGGTGTGTTCTGGTGTGTCTGTTTCATGAACCCTGATGTTTCTCTTTTCTTTGTTTGCTTGTGAGCCCTTGTGAGGTTGGGTTGATAGCTTATGGGTTAGAGTATTCCCTTGGGGTCAGTGCACCCAAGTGTGATCCATCTGTGACAGAATCAGTCTGCCGGTATAGTCAGAGTATGTGTTGTGAGTAGATGCCTTCCAGCTGACCTAGCGGTTCTAGATTTGACTGTTTGACGTCATTCTAGGGTTGGATTGGTTCTTCTACCAGTGGTACTACCTAGTCTGCAGAGACAAGGTAGTCAGGTTCAGAGGTCAGGATGGATCAGAGGTAGTCCTTAGAGGGGACATAATAGGGATACCTAGAGGTTCAGTATCAACCCTATAGGCTCGTAGGTTGTTCAGGAAAAGTTGTCAGGGGTTCTAGCTCTTCAGAGAGAATATAGCAGTCAGGTCAGGGAGCCCGCCTCAGTGCCCATTGTTAGAGAGTTTAGATGTTTCCCCAGATGAGTTCCCAGGACTGCCACCTGTATGGGAGATAGAGTTTAAAAATAGAAGTAATGCATGGAAGTGGACCAATCTCTATTCCTCCCCACAGGATGGTATCAACAGAGTTAAAAGAGTTATAAGGAGCAGTTGTAAGAGTTGGTAGTAAGGGTTCCCATCTGATTGAGCACTTCGCCTTGGGGTGTTCCAGTGTTGTTATGAGGATGAAGGATGGATCCCTAGGACTTTGTGTCGACCACTAGTCGTTGAGCAAAGTCACTACCAGAACAAGTATTTGTTACCTTGGATCGACGATCTATTTTAAGCCAGCTAGCAGGAGCTGGTTGCCTTTCCAAGATAGATCTGAAGTCTAGGTACCATCAGTTAAGGTCAAGGAAGAAGATTTAGAACCAGATATGGGCACTATGAGCTTCTAGGAATGTCGTTCGGGTTAATGAACGCCCCTACAGCATTCATGGATCTCATAAGCAGAGTTTTAATTGATTTCTGGATCACTCCGTTATTGTCTCCATTGACGGTACCTCGGTGAGTCCCAGAAACGCAGAAGAGTATGCCCATTATCTGAAATCAGGATTGCAGACCTTGAGGGAACATGGCTTGGATGCCTAGTTCTCCAATGTGAGTTCTGGTCAAGGTGCATATCCTTCTTGGGTCATGTGTGTCGGAGAAAGAAAAGTGAAGTAAACCTGAGAAAGTTGAAGTTGTAACTAACTAGCCCAGGCCCCTTGTAGTGACTAAGATCAAGAGCTTTTTGGGTTGGGCAGGTTACCTAATGGAGGTTCATCTAGAACTTCTCTAGAGTTGCCACTCCTATGGCCAGATGGATCAAGAAGAACCAGAGGGTGTGTGGTATACTCAGATTGAAAAAGGCTTTGAAAAGCCAAAGGAAAGGTTGATGTCAGCACCAGTGGTAGCTCTGTCCGCCAGTGATGGAGATTTCACAGTGTCCTGTGATGCGTCCCGTGTGAGACTAGGTTGTGTGTTAATGTAAAGTGGCAGGATGATTGCTTATGCTTCTAGGTAGCTGAAGAAGCATGAGTTGAATCATCTTACACACGATCCAGAGATGGCAATGGTAATACTTGCACTCAAGATGTGGAGGCGATACCTGTATAAGGTATGTGGACAGATCCTTACAGATCGAAAGAGCTTGCGATACATCTTGAGTCAAGGGAGAAGAACATGAGGTATAGGAGATGGGTAAAAACTGCGTGGTATTCGCGACTTCAAGGTTCGGCATATTCGGCTGAGGCAGATATTTCGATAGATGCCCTCAACCGGAAACCACTTGGCAGCTTACCCCATCCCTTAGTACAGTAAGAAGAAAGCCAATAGTCAGAAGATGAGAAGAATCAGAACTGCTGTGAGTCAGCAGGAGAGTATGGAGCCGTCCGCAAGAGGCATGTAGAGTTTCAGAAGCGAAGAAGAGTTTTTGTCAGAGTGCACGGCGGAAGCGTGTTTAGGTTCTCGAGGAAGTCGAGGTTTGCTGGAGGTGTCTCCTAAAGAGAGGGTGATTCGTTATGGGCAGAAAGGTAAATTAGCTCTCAGATACATTAGACCCTTTGAAATCCTGCAAAGGATTTGGGAATATATCCCACGAGTTAGGTTTACCCACTTCAATGGAAGAGATCCATTCGTTTTTCCATGTTTCCACGATACATGAGTTCATGTCGGGTCCGAGTGAGGTTCTTAAAGGAACCAGAGGTGGAGACCGTAGAGGATCTCACCTATATTGAGCAGCTAGTACGGACTGCAGACACACAAGTCAGAAAGTGTGGAAACAAGGAAATCCCGATGGTGAAAGCCCCTTAGAATCACCTTAAGATGAAAAGTTCACCGGGGAGACCGAGAGTTTATACTCCAGCAATGACCGTGTCTCTCTTTTAGAAGAGAGGTTTTTGAGTTTTGCTTGCTTGTTGCTTGCTTGCTTATATATGTTAGATGCTATGCTTAGAGTTGCCAGTTTGTTTGTTTGAACATTCGAGGACGAATGTTCTTAAAGGAGGGAAGAATGTAATACCCGGCTAGATTCCGGCATCGGAATCCCTACCTTCCGGCAGAATCTCCGTCAGAATATGGAAATTTTGATGATGCCAGAGTCTTCTAGAGGGGTAAAATGTGATTTCTAAAATGATTTTTACTGATTTCATGGTTTAAAGGAAAAAGGAAGTGAGTTTTGAAAAGAAAAGACCAAGGAGGTTTTTGCCAGGTTCGGCCGCCGAAAGTGAAGTTCGGCCGCCGAACATGGGAAGGTTTCGGGAGTGCTTTTGGCCTCCGAAAGCCTTGTTTGAACAAACCAGGTTCGGCCGCCGAACCTCAAGTTCGGCCGCCGAACATGGGGGTGTTTTGCATGCACGTTAGGCCGCCGAAGGAGGTTTGGCTGGCCACCTATAAAAGCCCCTCAGACCGAAAATGGGCGAGTTTTCTCCCCATTCTCGAGCTCAGGTGTGTTCATGTCCTCCTCTAGTCGTTTTCTTGCTTTTTCTTCAAATCCTTCACGTTTTATAAGCTATATGGTTGTTTTGAAGAGTTTTAAAGCTTGGATCAAGGTTTGGAGAGCTTGGAGACTTTAAGAGTTTGGGTTCTCCACATCTCAAGCTTTGGGTCACACCAACCCTCGATCTTCAAGAGGTAAGTGTAGATCTATGCTTTCCTTTATATTTTAAAGAAGTTTTAAGCAAGTTTGAAGATGTTTTGATAGTTGAGTATGGGTAGATATGCATGTTAGGGTTTATATGGGTTTTATGCCCAATGTATGATCATGTATGTTCATGTGATGTTTGTATTGGGGTTTAAGTTAGTTTTCAAGCCCCTTGAGTATATGGGAGAGAGTATGCATGATTGGGAGAGAGTATGTGAGGTTTGGTTGGTTTTTGATGGTTTTGGCCTATGTGGGTCATAAGCTATCTATGTGAGCTTAGATGTTGTTTTTGGGAGTTTAAGCTTGTTTGAGCTCCATTGTGCATGGTTAAGGATGTATGCATGTGTTTGAGAAGTTGAGTGCTTATTTTGGGGTGTACGGAAGGTTTGGGAGGCTTGAAATGCACAAAGGCTGAGTTTGGATGAACTCAGGTTCGGCCGCCGAAGGTGGTTTCGGCCGCCGAACCTGCTTGAGGATGCAGGGGATTGGCCGCCTAACCTTGCCCCCGAAAGTTGAGTTTGGCTTGAAAGCAGACTTTCGGCCGCCGAAGGTAATGTTCGGCCGCCGAAAGTGCCTGACTTTCGTCTCTGGAGAGAGAGTTCGGCCGCCGAAGGTGCCGCCGAACCTGCCTGACTTTCGTCTCTGTCTGGAACTTTCGGCCGCCGAAGGTGCCGCCGAAAGTGTCCTGTCTAGCCCTTTCATGGGTGTTTTCTATGCATGTTTAAGTGATGCTTTAGGGGGTTTTTGGGGAGTTGTTTATGAGTTGTTTAGAGTATGTTTGGCACCTCACTGGAGTCCACCTGTGTAGGATCGGACCCGAGGAACCGAGGTGTTTAGCAGTGTTAGCTGCTTCAGAGTTAGTCCAGAGCTAGCCAGAGGTGAGTGGAACTAACCCTTATGTTTTAAATCAAATGTTTTCAGCATGTTCAAGCATGTTCATGCATCATGAATACCATGTTATACAATAGGTTGTTTGCATTAGAACTCACGAATATGATGCATTGCATAATACGATGATAATGATGTGGATGGATACTGGATGATCCTCTAGCCCTCAGTATGTTATGACATGATATGAAATGATATGATATGGCATGTACAATATGATATGAGATGAGAAGTCCAGGTGTGGCCGTATCGCCCCTGGCATAGAGCATGAGAAGTCCAGGTGTGGCCGTATCGCCCCTGGCATAGAGTATGTGAAGTCCAGGCGTGGCCGCATCGCCCCTGGCATAGAGTATTGTTGACTTGTTATGGTACGAGATTGATATGTAGAGGGCTATTGGTGACAGAATCATCCTTGAAGTGATATATTTGTGATGTGATGCATTCCATGATAGCATATGTTAAAATGAATTGTTTTCTATTATGGTTTCTGCTCACTGGGCTTTTTAGCTCACCCCTCTCCCCTAACCCCAGGTTTGCAGGGTCAGAGGTAGTTCAGGAAGACGGCAAGATATGGTTATGGTCATGATATGTAATAGAATAGTAGTGGACATGATGTAATGTAAGGTTATGTATTGTTGTAATAAGAGTTGTATTGCATAGTGATATTATGTTATATGTTCAGAGTTATAGTATTGTGCTTGGCCCGAGTTGGATAATCCCTTTGTACATGAGTTTTATTATATGTTGTTACACGTGATGGACCGAATTTGACGCAGGGTATGCTGACCCTAGGGGTTCTATGAGTTCAGTCATAGTGCATACACAGGTCAAACTGGTTAAAGGTAAAGTTTTAAATGTTTTATGAAAATGTTTGATCATGTTTGGGATTATACCAGCTGTACAGGATGCATAGTAGGCTTGCTACGGGTCCCGGCGGCCTTAAGCCGATCTGGATCCTAGCGCTTCATTTCTGACCCTCGACAGGTAATACTCGGACCTCAGATCTTGGAAAACAACCGGCTCCTACGAGCTAGTCCAATAGATCACAAATCCGAGGTAGGGGATACCTGTTCTTGGTAGCGACCTTGTTCAACTGCCTGAAGTTGACACAGGGTCTCAAGGATCTATCCTGCTTTTCCCACAACAATACTGGAGCAATCCAAGGTGAGGAACTAGGTCAGATAAAACCCTTGTCTACCAATCTCTTGCCACTGCTCTAACAACTCCTACAACTCAACAGGTGCCGTCCTGTAGAGAAAGATAGAGATGAACCTGATTCCTGGCATCACTTCTATTTCCAAACCCTATCTCCCTAGCAGGTGGTAAACCTGACAGCTCGCCTGGGAAAACATCTAAGAACTCTCTCTCAACAACAGACACGGAGGCTGGTTACCTGACCTGACTGCTAAACTCTCAATAAGAGCTCGAACCCTCTGACAGCCCCTCCTATGCACCCTACGAGCCTGACAGGCTAACATCAAACCTCTAGGCATCCCTACGCTGTCCCCTCAGAAGACTACCTCTGACCCATCCTGTACTCTGAACCTGATTACCTTGTCTCTACAGACCTAGGTAGCACCACGAGTAGAAAACCCAATCCATCCCTAGAATGACGTCCAGGCAGTCAAGTCTAGGACCTCAAGATCGGGTGGAAGGCATCTACCCTCAACTGACACTGAACTGAACTGGCAAACCGACTCTGCCACAGATGAATCACACATGGGTCCACTGACCCAAAGAGGACACTCTAGCCCAGAAGTTATCAACTCAACCCCTCGACGGCTCCTAGAGCAACTAAAGAAACAGAAATACTAGAGTTCACAAAACATACACATCAGAACATTCAAAAGTGAGCGTACCTGACACCACCGTGTTCGATGTGTTTGCCTCCTGCTGAGCTTGGGTGAAGATCCGAGCTGGAGCTGACGGACCTTCTCCATGGGAACCTGCTGAAGAAGAGGCTGGCCCTCTCCCTCTGCCTCGACCACTGACCTGCAACATGGCTGGAGCTACTGGCTGAGCCGCTCTACCTGAAGTTGTCCGCTGGGACTGTGCCAACCAGGGCGTGGTGGGACACTCACGAACCATGTACCCCTCCTGACTGCATCTATAACATAGATTGGTCCCATACCGAAAAACCCCTTTGTGCGGCCTCCCACACCTCATGCATTCAGAAACATCTGAACCAGAGCTCGAACCACCACCTAATCCCAGACTAGACTTCAACCTCTTCCAGAACTTACTCTTCTTCCCCCTCAGGGTTCTACCCCACTTTTTACTTCTCATGGAAGCTGTACTCAGAGTGGAGGGATCAATTCCTCCTCAACCCGAGATTCTGGAATCCTGAGTCTGAGCGTCTTCTTGAGACTCTCCCATGCCTTCTTCAAACAGGTTCATATCCAGACCTCCATCCCTCCTCTGAACATTCCTCTCTACTTCTCTTGCATCTGCAGACATTCTCCTTAGATCCATTCCTTCTCTGCTTACATCAAAGGACCTTCCAGGATCCCTTGATGTTCCCCATCTACCGACTCTACACGACTGCGCTCTTGGCAGAGCAGGGGGAAAGGTGCCCATACCTTCCCTCTCAGACAGAACTCCAGTCGATTCCACAGATCGATGAGTGCCTCGCATCCTAGCTCCTTTGAAGAACAACACACAATCATACAAACAATCATTAGCATCATACGGTTCATGTGGAAACACATGAACCTGCATCACATACATAGCATAACATTAATGCACATGCATAAATCATGGCATTTCACATCATCATTCAAGACAGGACTCTATATCCTATCCTAATGGACATGATTTTACCTATTGTGCTTGCCCTTCTATGACCTCTATGAGCCCAACACACTCTAGATCCGACCATATGAACCTAGGGCTCTGATACCACTCTGTAACGATCTGGAAATCGGACCTCTACCGGCGCTAGGATCCAGATCGGCTTAAGGCCGCCGAGACCCGTAGCAAGCTTAACATACATCCTATCACCTGGTCAAATCCCATACATGATCAAAACATTTACATAAAAACTTTAACATCTGATGTATATACCGAGCTTGCCCTGTATGCTGCATAACGGG
The DNA here is from genome assembly GCF_001659605.2 of Manihot esculenta. NCBI lineage: Eukaryota > Viridiplantae > Streptophyta > Magnoliopsida > Malpighiales > Euphorbiaceae > Manihot > Manihot esculenta. Next base: position 20,106,468 of record NC_035178.2, on the reverse strand, counting down.
AAACATAAAGAACCCCCTACTAGAGCCATCATCAAAGGCTCTAGCTGGGTCAACATAACATACATCAAGCTTGGATCACATCCGATGAACCAAAACCTACCCTATGCATGCATCAAAACCATAAGCATAAGACCTCCACTAGAGTCCTCATCAAATACTCTAGCGTGGTAAACACCACATGCCACAAGTTTGGTTCAAACACAACTCATCACTAAAACATTACATACATCATGTACTAAAAAGGGACTAACCAAGCCTTAGGGCTAAGCACAATACTAATCCATAAACATAACTCTACTTTACGTTACATTACATTATATTATCTTAAAATACTTTATATCAATTTACAATACATGTCCACACTAAAGCACTAATCTATTACATAAGCATAACTGTAATACCCGGCTAGACTCCGGTATTGGAATTCCTACCGTCCGGTGGAATCTCGGATGTCGGAAGCCTCTAGTAGGGTAGAAACATGTTTTCATAAAATGTTTTAAAGTATTTCATGGTTTTAAATATGAAAATTTAAAAAGTTTTACATGAAAAGTCTTTGGAGGAAAACCCAGGTTCGGCCGCCGAAAGTCAAGTTCGGCCGCCGAACATGCATGCGTTTTGGAGGCACGTTAGGCCCCCGAAAGCATGAGTGAGGGCAGACCAGGTTCGACCGCCGAAAGTCAAGTTTGGCCGCCGAACATGGCATGCGTGCGGGAGCGCTTTCGGCCCCCGAACGTGGCCTGGCCAGCCACTATAAAAGGGACCCTTAGCCGAAATGGACGAGCTTTCTTCCATTTTCGGCCACAGCTAGCTTCCAACCTCCCTCTTCCAAATCTAGTGTTTTTCCTCCAAATCCCCACCATTTTTCTTGAGTTTTAAGTTTGCATTGAAGGTTTTGAACTTTTGAAACAAGTTTTGGAGCTTTGGGAACTCAGGAGCTCATTTTCTTGGATCTCCAAGTTTAGGTCGTCTCTCTCTCGATCTTCAAGAGGTAAGAGCCGATCTTAAGCTCAATGCATGTTTTAAGTAAGTTTTAAGTGATTTTATGGGGTAGAATGGCATGTATAGGGTTGTATGAGTTTTTAAGCAAATGTTAGGTTTTATGTGATTTTTGAACAATGTGGCATGTTTGAGTATGCTTGAAGTGTTGTAGTTGGGGTATTTGTTTGTTTGAGGCCCCTAGGAGCTTGTATGCATGTTTTGGTTGAGTTTATGCATGAATTGAGAGTTGGGTGGCGAATGTGCATAAAGGAGCCAAGTTTCTGCCCTTTGGCAGAAACCAGGTTCGGCAGCCGAAGGCACTTTCGGCCGCCAAGCATGGCTGGGGAGGCGGCCTTTCGGCTGCCGAAGTTGCCCCCGAAAAGAGACTTTCGTCTCTGTCTGGGACTTTCGACCGCCGAAGGTGCCGCCGAACATGCATGAGTTTCGCCTCTGTCTGGGAGTTTCAGTCACCGAAGGTACCGCCGAACCTGCCTGACTTTCGGCTCTGGAGGGACTTTCGGCCGCCGAACCTGCCGCCGAAAGTGCCCTGTTCAGCCATTTCTTGCATGTTTTTCTATGATTGTTTCTTGATGTTTTAGGGGGTTTTTGGGGAGTATATTAGAGTTATGTTATGTATGTTTGGTCCCTCATTGGAGTCCACCCGTGTAGGTTCGGACCCGAGGAACCGAGGACCCCAGCAGTGAGCCAGCTGCTACAGAGTTTGTCAGAGCTAGCCAGAGGTGAGTGGAATAAACCTTAAGTTTTAAAATAAATGAAATATAAATTTTGAGCATGACCCATGCATCATGAATGCCATGAGCTATAGTAGGTTGTTTGCATTAGTATTCACGAATATGTTGCATTGCATTTATGATATTGATGTTGATGTGGATTGGTTATTGGATGATCCTTTAGTCCTCATATGATATGATGATGTTATGGCATGATATGGTATGGAAGTCCAGGTTGTACCCATTCTACGTCCCTGGCACGATGTAAGAGAAAGTCCAGGTTGTACCCATTCTACGTCCCTGGCACAGTTGGACTGTATGATATGTTATGTTAAGGGAAAGACCGGTTGTACCCATTCTACGTCCCGGCACAGTTGGACTATGTAGAGGACTATTGGTGACAATACCATCCGAGATGTGATTTGTTGTGATGTGTTGCATTCCATGAAAGCATGAAATTTTAATATATTGTTTTCACTATTCTGCTCACTGGGCTTTGTAGCTCACCCCTCTCCCCTAACCCCAGATGTGCAGGTACAGGGTAGACCAGAAGGTTAGCCAGAGTTTATTGAAGTATGTTGATGTAATAGTTAGATTGTGGACATGACAATTGTACTATGATGTAATGTAAGAGATTTCAGTATGTTATGTAATGAGGTATATAGAGGTTATAGTTGTGCTTGACCCTATGAGTATTGTAATCCCTTGTTGATACATGATCTTGATGTCTATTGATGTTTATGTTTAAGCCAACTCATCTCATGTTGTATCGCCCGTTGGGGCATTGAGGAGATCCCACAGAGGGATCATGATTATGATCATGACTATGTACATGTATGTTCAGGTTGAGTTGGATGATAAAAGAAAAGTTTAAATTTTTTATGCATGTTGTTGATCATGTATGGGATTATACAGGTTTACAGATTATATGTCAGGCTTGCTACGGGTCCCGGCGGCCTTAAGTCGACCCGGATCCTAGCGCCGGTAGCGGTCCGATTTTCGGGTCGTTACAGAATGGTATCAGAGCCCTAGGTTCATAGGATCGGACCTAGAGTGTCGGGCTCATAGATGTTCTAGAAGGTCAAGCACAATAGGAAGGTCATGTCCACTAGGATAGGATGTTGAGTCCTGTCTTGCATGATGATGTGAAATGCCATGACTTTATGCATGTGCATTAATGATATGCTATGCTATGAATGATGTATATGTGATGAGGGTTCATGTGTGCCCACATGAACCATATGATGCTAATGTTTGTATGATGTGTACTGTTTTTCAGAAAACAGGATGAGAGGAACTCGTCGATCTGCGCGATTGACTGGAGTGCCACCTGAGGATGAGGGCACGAGCGCCCGTCCTCCTACATTGCCTAGGGCAATGTCTTGTAGAGCCAACAGAGAGAGGGTGTCAAGGGACCCTAGAAGGTCTTTTGATGCTAGCAGAAGGGGGACAGATAGAGGAGGAGGTTCTTCAGATGTGAGGGAGGTTACAGGAGAGGATCAGAGGAGGGATAGGAACCTGGATGTGAGCATGGAGAAAGAAGGGACAGGGGAGTCTCAGGGAGGCGTTCAGGCCTCGGGGTATGGTTTTCCACCCCATTACCCACCCTTTCCACAGGGATCAGGGTATCCAATGGGAGGTACATCAGATTACTCCAGCTTTAACCCCTACCCTACCTACATGCCCTATCCACCTTTCTATCCACCTTACACACAGTACCCAGCTTATCCACCCTCACCCTTCTATCCTAACCCTGCAAACCCCACCTCGGGGAATGCTGCACCTCCACCTCCACCACCTACAGAACCAGCAGCCCCAGTTACTCAACCTCCTAGACCTAGCTCAGTCGATGGGAGCAAAGTGAAAATGACAGATTACCTCAAGCTAGATGCTCCCAAATACAAGTCAGGGGATGACCCCTTAGAGTATCTGAGGGTAGTGAAGACAATAACTGATGAGCTAGGGGCAAGTGACAGCAGGGCCATTCAGATGGCAGGGTTCACTTTAAAGTGCAAGAAGGCACGAGAATGGTTCAAGTGTTATGTGGACCCGAGACTAGACGGTATGACATGGGAGGAATTTGCGAATGAGTTCGCTGGATGGGCTTTTCCAGACAGTTCTAGAGAACTGAAGATGATTGAGTTTGAGCAACTGAGGCAGTCAGAGCACATGGGTGTAGAGGAGTTCACGGATAAATTCTTGGAGCTATTGCCTTTTTCAGGGCAAGCTCTAGATTCAGATACGAAGAAAGCCAAGAAATATGTTATGAAGCTGCATTCCAGGTACTCCTCGTTGGTTCAGTCAGCTGAGAGAGAAAGTTTCCACACTGTGGTAGATATGGCTCGAAGAATGGAGGCAAGTGCTATAGTTGAAGGGTCAGTGAAGCAATCAGTGACCCAGTCTTCAGGGGTTAAGACCCCAGGCAGAGGAGGACCAGGTTTCTCTTCTCAGAGCTCAGGTAAGAAGAGGTGGGATAACACCACCAGGAAGCCGAAGAAGAATAAGTTTTGGAACAAGTTGAAATCCGGTCTGGGATTTGGCGGTGGCTTGAGCTCAGGCTCAGATGGTACAGAATGCCAAAGATGTGGAAGACCGCACAGGGGAGTGTGTCGAGCTGGGACTAATGCATGTTTCAGATGTGGACAGGAGGGACACATAGCTCGGGATTGTCCTAGAGCGCCTTTTATGGGCCAGCCCCAGCAGACAGCTTCTGGTAGTGTGGCACAGCCAGCAGTTCCAGCCACAACTCAGGGCAGTGGCAGAGGTAGAGGGAGAGGGGCAGCCTCTTCTTCTGGTTCCCGAGGTGAAGGTCCATCAGCTCCAGCCAGGATCTTCACCATGACTCAGCAGGAGGCTAACACATCCAACACCGTGGTGTCAGGTAATCTCGTCATTGGGTGTTCTGATGTGTATGCATTAATGGACCCGGGTGCATCTCATTCATGTATTGCTCCGAGAGCCGTTGAGAGGTTGGGTCTGATAGTCTCTGGGTTAGAGTGTCCCCTATGGATCATTGGACCCAAGTGTGACCCGTCAGTGGCAGTGTCAGTCTGCCAGTACAGTCCAGTTTTTGTTGAGGGAAGATGCCTCTCTGCCGACCTTGTGGTTCTAGATTTGACAGACTTTGACGTCATTCTAGGGATGGATTGGCTATCTACCCATGGTGCTACCTTGGACTGCAGGGACAAGGTAGTCAGGTTCAGAGATCAGAACGGGTCAGAGGTCGTCTTCAGAGGAGACAAGAGGGGCACACCTAGAGGTCTGATATCAGCTCTTCAGGCTCGTAGGTTGCTTAGGAAGGGATGTCAGGGGTACTTAGCTCATGTGAGAGAGCTAGACAGTCAGGTCAGGGAGCCAGCCTCGGTGCCAGTTGTCAGAGAGTTTCAGGATGTCTTTCCTGATGAGCTTCCAGGTTTACCACCTGCTAGGGAGATAGAGTTCGAGATAGAGTTGGTACCTGGAGCTAGACCGATCTCTATCCCTCCCTACAGGATGGCCCCAGCCGAGCTAAAGGAGTTGAAAGAGCAGTTGCAAGAGTTGGTAGAAAAGGGCTTCATCCGACCGAGCACTTCACCTTGGGGTGCACCAGTTTTATTCGTGAGAAAGAAGGATGGATCCCTTAGACTTTGTATCGACTACAGACAGTTGAACAAAGTCACTACCAAGAATAGGTACCCATTGCCAAGGATCGATGATCTATTCGACCAGCTAGCCGGAGCAGGTTGTTTTTCCAAAATAGATCTGAGATCGGGGTACCATCAGTTAAGGATAAGGGAGGAGGATGTGCCAAAGACAGCCTTCAAGACCAGATATGGGCATTTTGAGTTCCTTGTAATGCCGTTCGGGTTAACCAACGCCCCTGCAGCATTCATGGATCTCATGAACAGAGTGTTTAGCCAGTACCTGGATCACTTCGTTATTGTCTTCATAGATGATATCTTAGTGTATTCCAGGAATGCAGAGGAGCATGCCCATCATCTGCGATTGGTCTTGCAGACCTTGAGGGAACATGGCTTATATGCCAAGTTCTCTAAGTGTGAGTTCTGGCTAAGGAGCATTTCGTTCTTGGGGCATGTAGTGTCAGAGAATGGTATAGAGGTAGACCCCAAGAAGACTGAAACTGTGGCTAACTGGCCTAGACCCACTTTAGTGACAGAGATTAGAAGTTTCTTGGGTTTGGCAGGTTACTATAGGAGGTTCGTTCAGGACTTATCAAAGATAGCAGCTCCTCTGACCAGACTAACCAGGAAGAATCAGAAGTTTCTGTGGACCGACCAGTGCGAGGAGAGTTTTGAAGAGCTTAAGAAGAGGTTGACTTCAGCACCAGTTTTAGCTCTGCCATCTAGTGATGAGGACTTTACGGTCTTTTGTGATGCGTCCCGTGTGGGACTGGGTTGTGTACTGATGCAGAATGAGAAGGTGATTGCTTATGCTTCTAGGCAGCTGAAGAAGCATGAGTTGAATTACCCCACACATGACCTTGAGATGGCAGCAGTAATCTTTGCACTCAAGATGTGGAGGCATTACCTCTATGGGGTGAAATGTGAGATCTTCACAGATCATAAAAGCCTGCAGTACATCTTGAGTCAGAGGGATCTGAATTTGAGACAGAGGAGATGGGTGGAGCTGCTGAGTGACTATGATTGCAAGATTCAGTATCATCCGGGTAAGGCGAATGTCGTGGCAGACGCCCTAAGCCGGAAATCACTAGGCAGTTTATCCCACATATCGGCAGAGAGGAGGCGAGTGGTGAAGGAGCTCTACAAGCTTATTGAGGAAGGTCTACAGATGGAGTTGTCTGGTACAGGTGCCTTGGTGGCCCAGATGAGGGTGGCACCCGTGTTTCTAGAGCAGGTGGCTCAGAAACAGCATGAGGACCCGGAGTTAGTGAAGATTGCCAGGACTGTTCAGTCAGGCAATGATAGTGAGTTCAAATTCGACAGCAAGGGGATCCTCCGCTATGGGAGCAGACTATGTGTACCAGATGACATTGGGCTAAAAGGAGACATTATGAGGGAGGCTCATAATGCAAGATACAACATTCAGCCCGGAGCTACCAAGATGTATCAAGATTTGAAGAAGGTTTATTGGTGGCCAGCGATGAAGAAAGAAGTGGCACAGTTTGTGTCAGCCTGCGAAGTATGTCAGAGGGTGAAGCTGGAACATCAGAAGCCGGCTGGAATGCTTAACCCGCTACCTATTCCAGAGTGGAAATGGGAGAATATAGCTATGGACTTCGTAGTGGGGTTACCGGCGGCGTCCAACAGAGTGGACTCCATATGGGTGATTGTGGACAGACTCACAAAATCTGCTCACTTCATTCCTGTCAGGAGTGGCTACTCTGTGGACAAGTTGGCGCAGGCGTATGTGGATGAGATTGTCAGGTTGCATGGGATTCCTGTTTCGATAGTGTCAGATAGAGGGCCCCAGTTCACCTCCAGGTTTTGGCGGAGTCTGCAGAATGCCATGGGTACTAGACTGGATTTCAGTACTGCCTTCCACCCCCAAACTGACGGACAGTCAGAAAGGACCATCCAGACTATCGAGGATATGCTCAGAATGTGTGTGCTGGACTTTGGCGGTTCTTGGAGGCAGCATCTACCTTTGGTGGAGTTTGCCTACAACAACAGCCATCATGCTAGCATCGGGATGGCTCCATATGAAGCTTTGTACGGAAGGAAGTGCAGATCACCTGTTTGCTGGGAGGAAGTTGGAGAAAAGGCCTTGGCAGGGCCTGAGTTAGTAGAGATCACCAGCAGGGTGGTACCCATAATCAGAGAGAGAATCAAGACTGCTGCCAGCAGACAGAAGAGCTATGCAGACGTCCGCAGAAGACAGTTAGAGTTTCAGGAGGGGGATCTGGTATTGCTTAAGGTGTCTCCAATGAAGGGAGTGGTTCGCTTTGGGAAGAAAGGTAAACTAGCCCCACGATACATCGGACCCTTTGAAATCTTGCAAAAGATTGGGAATGTGTCGTACAAGCTGGATTTACCTGCTTCAATGGAAAGAATCCATCCGGTTTTCCATGTTTCAATGTTGAGGAAGTTTGTGTCAGATCCGAGCAAGGTTCTTAGTGAGCCTGATGTGGAGGTCCAAGAGGATCTCACCTATGTTGAACAGCCAGTACGGATCATAGACACCCAGATCAGAAAGTTAAGAAACAAGGAAATCCCGATGGTGAAAGTCCTGTGGAACCACCACAATTTAGAAGAATGCACTTGGGAGACACGGGAGTCTATGCTCCAGCAGTACCCTCATCTCTTTTAAGGTTAGATCCCTATGTGTTTATGTGTTTTGCATGTGTGTTATGCTTTATGCCATGCTATGTGTGCTAGTTGAGGTACATTCGGGGACGAATGTTCTTAAGGGGGGGAGAATGTAATACCCGGCTAGACTCCGGTATTGGAATTCCTACCGTCCGGTGGAATCTCGGATGTCGGAAGCCTCTAGTAGGGTAGAAACATGTTTTCATAAAATGTTTTAAAGTATTTCATGGTTTTAAATATGAAAATTTAAAAAGTTTTACATGAAAAGTCTTTGGAGGAAAACCCAGGTTCGGCCGCCGAAAGTCAAGTTCGGCCGCCGAACATGCATGCGTTTTGGAGGCACGTTAGGCCCCCGAAAGCATGAGTGAGGGCAGACCAGGTTCGGCCGCCGAAAGTCAAGTTCGGCGCCGAACATGGCATGCGTGCGGGAGCGCTTTCGGCCCCCGAACGTGGCCTGGCCAGCCACTATAAAAGGGACCCTTAGCCGAAATGGACGAGCTTTCTTCCATTTTCGGCCACAGCTAGCTTCCAACCTCCCTCTTCCAAATCTAGTGTTTTTCCTCCAAATCCCCACCATTTTTCTTGAGTTTTAAGCTTGCATTGAAGGTTTTGAACTTTTGAAACAAGTTTTGGAGCTTTGGGAACTCAGGAGCTCATTTTCTTGGATCTCCAAGTTTAGGTCGTCTCTCTCTCGATCTTCAAGAGGTAAGAGCCGATCTTAAGCTCAATGCATGTTTTAAGTAAGTTTTAAGTGATTTTATGGGGTAGAATGGCATGTATAGGGTTGTATGAGTTTTTAAGCAAATGTTAGGTTTTATGTGATTTTTGAACAATGTGGCATGTTTGAGTATGCTTGAAGTGTTGTAGTTGGGGTATTTGTTTGTTTGAGGCCCCTAGGAGCTTGTATGCATATTTTGGTTGAGTTTATGCATGAATTGAGAGTTGGGTGGCGAATGTGCATAAAGGAGCCAAGTTTCTGCCCTTTGGCAGAAACCAGGTTCGGCAGCCGAAGGCACTTTCGGCCGCCGAACATGGCTGGGGAGGCGGCCTTTCGGCTGCCGAAGTTGCCCCGGAAAAGAGACTTTCATCTCTGTCTGGGACTTTCGGCCGCTGAAGGGGCCGCCGAACATGCATGAGTTTCGCCTCTGTCTGGGAGTTTCGGCCGCCGAAGGTGCCGCCGAACCTGCCTGACTTTCGGCTCTGGAGGGACTTTCGGCCGCCGAACCTGCCGCCGAAAGTGCCCTGTTCAGCCATTTCTTGCATGTTTTTCTATGATTGTTTCTTGATGTTTTAGGGGGGTTTTGGGGAGTATATTAGAGTTATGTTATGTATGTTTGGTCCCTCATTGGAGTCCACCCGTGTAGGTTCGGACCCGAGGAACCGAGGACCCCAGCAGTGAGCCAGCTGCTATAGAGTTTGTCAGAGCTAGCCAGAGGTGAGTGGAATAAACCTTAAGTTTTAAAATAAATGAAATATAAATTTTGAGCATGACCCATGCATCATGAATGCCATGAGCTATAGTAGGTTGTTTGCATTAGTATTCACAAATATGTTGCATTGCATTTATGATATTGATGTTGATGTGGATTGGTTATTGGATGATCCTTTAGTCCTCATATGATATGATGATGTTATGGCATGATATGGTATGGAAGTCCAGGTTGTACCCATTCTACGTCCCTGGCACGATGTAAGAGAAAGTCCAGGTTGTACCCATTCTACGTCCCTGGCACAGTTGGACTGTATGATATGTTATGTTAAGGGAAAGACCGGTTGTACCCATTCTACGTCCCGGCACAATTGGACTATGTAGAGGACTATTGGTGACAATACCATCCGAGATGTGATTTGTTGTGATGTGTTGCATTCCATGAAAGCATGAAATTTTAATATATTGTTTTCACTATTCTGCTCACTGGGCTTTGTAGCTCACCCCTCTCCCCTAACCCCAGATGTGCAGGTACAGGGTAGACCAGAAGGTTAGCCAGAGTTTATTGAAGTATGTTGATGTAATAGTTAGATTGTGGACATGACAATTGTACTATGATGTAATGTAAGAGATTTCAGTATGTTATGTAATGAGGTATATAGAGGTTATAGTTGTGCTTGACCCTATGAGTATTGTAATCCCTTGTTGATACATGATCTTGATGTCTATCGATGTTTATGTTTAAGCCAACTCATCTCATGTTGTATCGCCCGTTGGGGCATTGAGGAGATCCCACAGAGGGATCATGATTATGATCATGACTATGTACATGTATGTTCAGGTTGAGTTGGATGATAAAAGAAAAGTTTAAAATTTTTATGCATGTTGTTGATCATGTATGGGATTATACAGGTTTACAGATTATATGTCAGGCTTGCTACGGGTCCCGGCGGCCTTAAGTCGACCCGGATCCTAGCGCCGGTAGCGGTCCGATTTTCGGGTCGTTACAATAACATTACCCTTGACGTCTTTCTGGACTACCTCTGACCTGCAAACCTGGGGGTTAGGGGAAAGGGGTGAGCTAAAAAGCCCAGTGAGCAGTACAGGAAAAACAATAATAAATCATATGCTTTCATGGAATGCGTCACAGTACAAATATTTCACTTCACGGATGGACATGACCACCAAAACTCCCTCTGTCTGTGCCCGGCCCTCAAAGGAGCTCCTTAGGACTTCTGTAACATAACATGGTGCCCGGCCCTCGAAGGGGCTCCTCAGGACTTCATTATGCCCGGCCCTCGGTGGGGCTCCTCAGGACTTCATTATGCCCGGCCCTCGGTGGGGCTCCTCAGGACTTCATTAACATATCATATCTAGGGCTATTGGGGTCGCCTTGGTCCATCCACATCAACAACAATTTATGCAATGCAACATTTTCGTGAAATCTAATGCAACAGCCTAATACATATACATAGTGTTCATGATGCGTGAAACATGCTAAAAATATTTAAGTTAGTTCTACTCACCTCTGGTAGACGCTGGACTGACTCTGCAACAGCTAACACTGCTGGCCTCCTCGGTCCCTCGGGTCCGATCCTACACAGGTGGACTCGAATGAGGTGCCAGACACTCTAAGCAACTCATAAACAACTCCCCAAAAACCCCCTAACACATCATAAAACAATCCATAAAAATCATGCAAAGGACGGCTGGACAGGGCACTTTCGGCGGCAGGTTCGACGCCCGAAAGTCCCTCCAGAGCCGAAAGCCATGCACCTTCAGCGGCATCTTTGGCAGCATCTTCGGCGGCCGAAGGTTCCTTCCAGATCTGAAACTCATGCATGTTCGGCGGCACCTTCGGCGGTCGAAACTCCCCTCCAGAGTCGAAAGTCCAACTTTTGGGGGCAGGGTTCGGCAGCCAAAAGCTTGCCTCCACAGGCAGGTTCGGCGGCCGAAAGTCCCTTCGGCTGCCAAACCTGAGTTCCTCCAGAACTCAGCCTCGCACACAAGCAACCTCCCAAGCTTCCAAAACAACCCAAAACCTCACATGCTCTCTCCCAAACATGCATACACACTCCCACATGCATATAGGGGCATAAACTAACTTAAACCCCAAAATAAACATCATATAAATGCATATAGGGCATACATCCAACATAAACCCTATCATGCACACCTATTCTAACACATGCATCTAACCCCCATAAAACCTCTTAAAACTCAGTAGAAACATAAAAGGTGGCAAGAATCTACACTTACCTCTTGAAGATCAAGGGTTGGTGCGATCCCAACTTGGAGATGGGAGGAAACAAACTCCTTGGGTCTCCAAGCTCCCAAAACTTAATTTAAGCTTTAAAACTTCACAACCCAAAAGGAAACTCATAAAAACGTGAAGGATTTGAAGAAAGAACATGGAATCAGCCAAAGGAGGACATGACACACCTGAGCTCGAGAATGGGGAGAAAACTCGCCCATTTTTTATCTGAGGGCCTTTTATAGGTGGCCGGTCAACCACCTTCGGCGGCCTAAGTTGTCTCCACAGCTCCACCACCTTCGGCAGCCTAACGTGCCTCCTAAACTATCCCATGTTCGACGGCCGAACTTGAGGTTCGACGGCCGAACCTGGTTTCTGCCCTCAAAGCCTTCGGAGGCCTAAAGCGCTCCCGAAGCAGCCCCATGTTCAGCGGCCGAACTTGAGATTCGACGGCCGAACTTGAGGTTCGGCGGCCGAACCTGGGTCCTTCCTCCTTGGCCTATTATTTTCAAAATTTCATTTCTTTTCCATTTAAAACCATAAAATCATGTGAAAACATTTTAGAAACACATTTTACCCCTCTAGAAAACTCTGGCATCATCAGAATTCCAGATTCTAACGGAGATTCCGCCGGAAGGTAGGGATTCCGATGCCGGAATCTAGCCGGGTATTACAACGGGTGGGATCGAGTGTCAGTTTATCAGACTCTTATCACATGACCCTATCTTATAGTAACAGTTCACGAGTTACTTTGAGTGATTGTTGTATAACATCAATAGCTATAAAATATTATATGGTAAAAATTTATGTATTTACATAATAAATAATTATATTTTAAAAATTATGTTTTTAAATATTTTGTGTGTTATATAATAAATTAATATTTTTATGTTTACATTATTAATATAATAAATAGATATATGCCCTTATTAATCATTTTTACATGTCAACTATATCGGTATGACATAATTTACCAAATATATAATATATATTAATTAGAATTAGTTATCGGTTATAATCAGTTATCTACCACCAGCTATTAGCTATTAAGTGTAATTTGCATCCAACAATTAAACCAAATAGACTTTTAATCCTTTATAGTATGGAAAAATTTATTAATTGGTTTATCAATTTTGTAAAAATATCTACTAATTATACTTTTATATTTAAAAATTTTTTTAGGGTTTGGAACATTGCTCTTTTAATGGAGTTTTTTTCTTTAAGAGATATCAGGACTATTATTAGTATTCCTATTAGTATTACCAATAAGGAAAATTCCTTCTTGTGGCACTTTGATAAAAGAGGTATGTATACGGTGAAGTCTGCATACTTTGTGTGTATGGATTTGTTAAGAAGATCATCTTTTAATGCGGGGGTGAGTTGTGGACTAGTTTGTGGAATGTTTCGGTCCCTCCAAAAGTGAAGGATTTCTGCTAGAGAGCTTGTAGAAATATATTGCCTACAAAGAATAATTTAAAGCAAAAGGGTATAGATGTGGATGCTAAATGTCCTTGATGCCATGAAGATGAAAGTGTCAATCATATTTTGTTGCATTATCTTGTGTCTAACGAAATTTGGAGGTTAGGGGGAGTGTGAGATTTGCAGCCTAATGATAATTTTTTGGAAAAATTATTTTTTAGTCCCTGAGGTATAGCGTAATTAACATATTCGTCCCTCTATTTTTAGAACCCAACACTTTCGTTCCTGAGGTTTAATTCCGTCAAAATTCAAGGTCCCTCCGTCAAAAATTTCTGTTAAGTCAATGATTTTCACCTGGTCAAAGGAAAGAGAATAAATATAATCCCAAAAATACCCTTATCAATAATAAAATGAAAAAAATACTATTTAGTCCCTATAATATGGAAAAACTAGCTACTTAGTCCCTCAATTTTGAAAAATATATTAAAATGTCCCTAACATTTTAAAAAGTCTACTAGTTAGTTCCTCTATTAATTTTATCACTAAATATTTTACTATTTAGTCCCTATAGTTTAGAAAAAAAAATTAATTAGTCCCTCAAATTATTAAAAAATTTACTAATTAGTCAATTTATATCATGGGAATTTTAGATTTTTTTTATAATACTTAACGACTAAAATTAACGGAAAGACTAACTAGTAAATTTTTTAAAATATCAGAGACATTTTAATGAATTTTTAAAATGGCGAGCAGTGATCGACGACGAGCAGCATCACAAAAAATATTTATATTGAGTTTTAACTTTTTATTTTTAATAATTTAAATTTTATATATTTTGATTTTAATTATTTTTGCTGAATTTGAATCTTAAATTTATTAAAATTTTTATTTGTTTATGGAGATTGAGTTTGAGATTTTCTTCCTTAAATTTTGACGAAATTAAATTTTAGGGACTAAAATGTTGAATTCAAAAAAATAGAGGGACAAATATGTTAATTATGTAATATCTTAGGGACAAAAATGTATTTTTTCCTTTAATTTTTTGAGAGAGGGACCTATAAATTTGTAGAAATTAAATTTCAGGGACTAAAGTATTGGGTTCTATAAAGGGTAATTCTGTCATTTTTCCTATCACTAACGGCATTTTTGACGGAGGGACCTTGAATTTTGACAGAATTAAACCTCAGGGACGAAAGTGTTGGATTCTAAAAATAGAGGGACGAATATGTTAATTACGCTATACCTCAGGGACTAAAAAGTAATTTTCCCTAATTTTTTTTTAATTTTTTACAGCAGATTTTGAAGTCTCAAGATAAGATTCGAAAAACCTTTATAATGGTCTGTGTATGGAGATTATGGTCAGCAAGAAACTCATTATTATGGAACCAGGTGCAAAATTCAGCAGCTCACTTTGTGGAAGACGTCATGCATCATATTTTGAATTGGGAAGCTACTCAACGTGCTGATACTTTGCATGGAAATACCACTGCTACTTTATATCAGGGCAGAAACTTGTTTTATTCCTCCAACCCTGCTTGGGATCCTGAAGCCATTCCTCTCCAAATTCATGCGTCATCTTCAAGTTTGGACAATTTCAGTTGGCTTTATTAAGTTGATGGACTTTATTTCAAGTTCAAGATTTTATTGGATACGATTTTGTTGTGGAAAACTTTGAGAGTATATTTCAACGTGGTGTTTCTGGTTTCTTGAAAAGTAATGGTATGCCGGTAATTGTTGAAACTTTAGCTCTCTGTCACTGTTTGCTCTTTGCGATGGAATTTTTACCTTTTAATGGCTGCATTTTTATGGACTGTTTGCAGGTGGTTCTAACTCTTTAGTCTCCACATTTACACATTTTTGAACCGGGTTTGATTTTGAATAATTGTAAATCTTTATTAGACTCTAGAACTAATATTTCTGTTAAATGGATTCATCGTGATACCACTCTAACTGCTCATACTTTTGATAGAGAATCTATTAGGTATTATTGTCTCTCTGTTTGGGATGATATCTCTCTTTATTTACTGAAATTTATTAATATAACAAGTAGTTTTGCTTTAAAAAAATATTTAAAATTTTTTTATCTTTTTAATAATACTTTATAACTAAAATTAACAAAAAATTTAATTAATATATTTTTTTAAACCTCAAAAATATTTAATATATTTTTTAAAATTAAATGAGTAACTAATAAATTTTTTATATTACAAAAACGAAATAATTCTTTTCTATTTTAAAACATCAATTTTTTTCCTTATATTAACACCTAAATATATAAAAGAAAAAAAATCATTTAACAAAATCAAACTTGATTTCTGAAAGTTTGTGAAGATTGGGTTATTAATAATGGATTTAGGAACTTTTTGTAATTCACCCATTCGTTTTTTCAAAAAATTCTTTCACTACAAAAATTTTAGATTATCAACATTATAAAATTTACATATAATTTTATAATTTCACAATTACGTAATTTGAAATCCATTATCAAAGTTATTAACACATTTCAATATACAATTTAATAATGGATTTCAAATTCCATTACTAAATTTATATACAACTTCATAATTTACTAATACATTTTAAAATTTATTATTAAAGTTCTGTTTAGGATAGATTCATATTTTTTGTGCTTGAGTCGTCAAATTAAAAAAAATATCAATAGAAAATATTATTTTAATTAAAAAATTTATATCATTTTAAAGAAAATAATTTTATCTTTTCAAAAAAAATTATTTTATATATTTTAAAAATCTTATTAATACTTTAATATATAAATTTATTAATATATTTTATTTTTTAAATTAAAAATAAATAATAAAAAATAAATTATTTTATTTGAAAATATTGTTTATGAAAAAAATATAATATTATATAAAAAAGTATTTTTCAGATATAAATGATTTTCTGCAAATAAAGAGAATCTAAATTTATATGTAACTTTATTACTCCATGTTTTAGTAATAAATTTAATACTATATTATAAAATCCGTTACCTACATTTAGTATCAGATTTAAAAATTTGTTATTATATATACACCTAATTTTCTTACTATAATTTATCCATGAAATATATATATACAATTTTAATATCATTTCTAAATTTCAATTATTTTGATTTAATTCGATTTTAATAAAAAAATAAAATTAAATTATTAGTATAATAATATATCAGTTTTTATAATATCAAAATTAGATTATAATTAAAGTTGATTTAAATTTTAGAATAATAAAAATAATGTGTAAAAAATAAAAAATTAATTAAAATATTTAACCGATCAAACTGAATCGAATCAAATCAATTTGATTTAATTTAACTTTTATTTAAAATCAATTTGATTTAAATTTTTATAAATACTAAAATTTTAATTTAATCGATTCAATTTAATTTTAAACATCGTATACTCAACCCCACATTTAACACGTACAGCAGAAAAGATTATGAAGAAAATTAAGTAGCATTTTGTTCTCTGTAATTATTTATTTTATTTTCAAATAAAGCAAAAGTAAAACGAAACTTGTGGCAGTTTTAATTTATTTTCCTTTTCTTTCATTACTATGCGAAACGAGAGAAAAATATTTATATTTCTTCCGTGTTTTTTTCTTCTGCCATAAACGCTTCATAAACTTTGTGCTAGGTTTAGCGCTTGACTTTTTTTTTTTTTTCAAAAAAAATAACTATTGTAGTAAATTAAATATAATATAATGTCTAAAAAAATCAAAATACCGTCTCATCCTAATATTAAGATTAATTTTCCTAAAAAAACACATTAAGTCTCTATTAATCTCATAGGAAATATTTTTAAGTAAATATTATTCACATTTTTTAGTATTTAAAAAATTATTTTTTACGCTTAAAAATTTTATTAATATTAATATATTTTATTTTTAAATTAAAATTAAATAATAAAAAATTAATTATTTTTTAAAAATATAATATGAATACATGTTATTTTTCATAAATAATGAAGTATTATTTTCAAAAGATACTTTGTAAAAAATATTTTTAAAATTTTTTAATATATGATACACTCAAAAAATTTAGTTAATAGAAAATATTTTTTTAATTAAAGAAAAAATTATATTATTATTATATTATATACTTTCTTAAAATTAAAATTAAAAAATAAAAAATTAATTATTTTGTTGAAAAATATTTAAATACAAGCCTAAATAGAAAATTATTAATTTAAAGGTGTGATTGAATAAGCTCAATGCAGTTCTCAAACTCAACTTAAAAATACTTTAAAACTTCAGAGGTTGGTTTTCTTTTATCGTTTTTTTTTTTTTTAAGAGAATCTTTATTAAATAAAAACAATAAAAAGTACAAAATTTCATATTATTATAATTATGTAAGTGAAATATTTTGTAAAATAGCTTATAAACGCAATTTAATGCTTAATTTAACTCAACTTTTTATTTATTGACATATTCTTTATAGAAATAATGGCTATATATATATTTTACAAATTAAAGTTGATGTATTTACTGATAATAGCATAAAATTCATATAAATCAAATGAAATTTACCTATTCTCGATGCACCCATCATTCGATCTAACCCCAAATAGCAATATCAACTTAAGCTTATAAAATTTATTATAATTAAAGATAAGTTAACCATATTATTAATAATTTATATAAAAAAAATTAAATAATAGCTATTCAAAAGTTTATTTATTAAAATCAAATTTTTATAAAATGATAAAATTATATTCATATAACTTTATTAATTTATAAAAATTTAAAACATAATTAATAAAATTTATAATACATCATCAATATGTGTAATCATTTTTTAATTTTTTTTATTATAAATTATTGATAATACGATTATTTATATTTATTTGTTACGATTTTTATAAATTTTAAAACTAAATAGATAATAATTTTAATTTAAGTGTTCAATAGATTAATTCTAATTAATATAAAGGGGTAAATATATAATAATTTTATAAAAAAGAAATTTAAATAAATATGAACAATTGATCAATTGTAAAAAAAAAAAAAAAAAAAACTCTAAAGTGAATAAATTTAAATATCTATAACAATCTAAATAATAAAATAAAAATTATCTAATAAGAACATATTTTCATTACAAAAGAGAGTTTTAGGAATTTATTTTCATAATAGTTAGGGTTAGGGGAGTAATAATTTTATTATGACTTAAATTGATATTGTGTCGTAAATGAAAGGGACAACTGGAATGAGAATGAAACAGATTAAAGAAGAAGAGAATAAGGATTAGACAATAACTCTATTTCTTTTTCTCATTCCCTTCTTATAGTCTTATCTTTTAATTTTATATGATAAAACATGATATTTATAATTAGTTAAATGTTAAAAAAAAAAGCAATAATATAATAATTTTTAATTAACTCTAAACTAAATTATCATTTGCATATAAAAAGAAATTCACAACATGGATGTTCTGAATGATTCAAACTCCATCAAGAGTTGACAAACTTATGATAGTAGAAATGTGACCATATGGCTTCTACACATTTCACGCAAACCCACATATCTCTTTCTATATATATATAAATGAATAGCTGAAGAATTAATCACCCAAACTGATGATACAATCAAAGTTACACTATATATTTATATATACTTTCCAATTGAAAATTATTTAAAATCGAGAATTACTATAAACATCCTTAAACTTTTAGAAAATTTATTAATTTGTCTTTATTTCAAGATTAATTAAAATATTTTTAAATTTTGTAAAATTAAACTTTTCGGTTATTCTATCTAAGAAATTATTAGTCTTGATAAAAAAATTATTTAATTGAGTGAGTCTAAAATAAAGATTAAATAGTAAATTTTCTAAAATTTAAGAGGTTAATATTAATTCATCCGATTTAAAAAGAATCTAATATTGTTTCAGTAAAGAAAACAGAGTCACATGCTTCATCAAGAATGAATCAAGTAATTTATTAAGTCAAACAAAGATCTGTACTCAGAATATTATATATATATACACACATTACATTATTGCAAATGGAAGCTTCAGATCTGAGAAGGGCATCACTCTTCAACCACATGTCTCTCAGTAGACTTTTCCAATGTAATTCTAATGAAGTTTAACATTAAATTCTTAAATACATCCTACTCGACATTAGACCTCAATGGGAAAAAAATTATTTTACATTCCACTATTTTCTTTCATAAAAAGTTTTACTTTTTCAAAAAATAATGTCTTCTCATGAGAAGTTTGAGTATTGCTTTCTTGGCAAATTTTTTTAAATGATGAATCTATTAGCTTTATAGTAATGAGTAGTACTATGGCAATCCTATGGAAGCCGAGTAGCGGGATTCATATAAAGGAGGCAGAGCCTTAGGATATGGACAAGGGACCATGGTCTTTTTTAATACCTTCTACTTGTCAAGCACCATATGAGCAATGCTAAGATCCTTATTTAGATTACGTTGAATATGGTTGAGTTATGGATCCAAGTTTGTGATTTCGTTGGGTTCATATTCGAAAGGCTAGCAAGGCAATTTGCTAATTTCATTAGGAAGTTTATTATGACTCTAATAATGATAAAGGGGTTGGAGATGATACATGTTCTCTTGATTTTACTTTATTTTTTAAAAGTCGAAAAAAGATTCATAGGTATATAAAGGAATGGGCTATGTTGCAATATTATTTTGATACAGCTTAAGTATGAAATATAAATTATGTTTTGCTTTATATGTGGCAAGCTGAGCCACTCGGATCAATATTGTGAATGCCTATTTAATCATCTGACCAGTAAAATACAACAAGCTTAGGGGCCATGGTTCGAGGCAGCAATGAATAGTGCAAAAAATGCCATTAGAAGAAAATAGTTATGCTAGAGCGGGGACATGGTATTGAATATTACTGAGAATACTAAGAGATAATGTGTTATAAATTACCTAAAACTTATGATAGACATGAAACATAAAGTAGTGATATATTAGTGGGACTTGCTTTCTAGGCTTGTTAGGAGGCATGAATCTGTTAAGCTAAAACTGTCAAAGGCCGGGAAACCTTTGTGTAGCATGCAATTAAAATAAGCTTAATTTTATTTTTCCTACAAAAAGTTAGTCCATTCAAATAAATTAGAGGAAAATTAGAATCCAATTGGGTTGTGAAAGTGTTTTTTTATTATTGATAAAGTGGGTAGATAGACTTTTTTGTGGGTAGAGAGATTGGCCTTGCTTGTTATGGAGATATACTAATAGTGTGGTGATGAGTTACTAACACTTACCATTTTTTTTATATTAAGTTTCATGATTTTGCTATAATTTTGATATAAACAATTAACTTTTATTTGAATTTTGATTTTTAACAGATTTTGAACCGACAATGAGAAAAAGAATCAAAAGAAGCTGTTTTAGAGCTTTTTTTGACTGGAAGGTACAACCTTATCTAAGACGGTAGTCTAAGCCGACGAATAGACTCCAGAATTAATGTACATAATTCAAAATTATTTCAAATAGATACAAACGTAATCGGATCAGGATTAGGATAAGAGTCATTATAGGAGTAGTAGATTTATTTTACATTTTCTTTTAAATTGTGAGTAGTTATCTTTTTGTTTAGGAAAAGCCTATATAAAGGTTGCTCTAGAAGTAGAAAATTATCTCTTCTCATTGTTTCCTCTCTTTTTTTTCGGTTTCTTTTTGGCCGAATTCTTCTTCTCCTTCTTCTTTTATTTTCTGTAATTTTATTATGCCCCTTAGAGACTAAACTCTTTTATTCAGTTGAAGGGTAATTAAATTGAGATTTATTTAAAGTTGTGAGATTATATTCTTAATTTATTTTCATCTTATTTTTATTTTTATTTAATTTCTATTTTTGAGGAACACTATCTCCATTTTTATCTTTTTAGGAATTTAAGGGACCTATTAAGTCTCCTAGAAAGATAACATATTGTTAATTAACCCAAGTAAATATATAATTATTTAATTGGGTTAATACAAGTACCAATTAATATATCTGTTTATATTAAGTAATTAATTGATTTGATTTAAATAATTCGCTGTTATTATTGATCAAATTTGAGTTCTTTTATCTTAAAAAAGTTAATTAATTAAATTTATACGTTTGATGGGGTTATTAATTGACTATGAATTAATTTAAGCGCTACACGAATTAATTTAATCATAAGAAAGAATTGGTGGAGTTCGCTTGTTTGAATATTATAACCAAACAATAGATAATTAAATAAATTATCCCTTTAATCAATGATCAATTGCAACCCTCTCATTTTTTATTACCTTCAGCTAAGTTTTCTTTATTAATTATTTGTTTCATCATTCTAATCGCATCATTTTATTTCTTCTTTAAGTTTTCCCTTAAAATCAATTTCTCCAATAGCAATTTTGTTCTTCTCTCTTTTATTTCAAATAGTTATTCTTTTTTCAATTTCATAAAGATTAAACAATTTTAAGATCTCTGTGAGATAGACACTCATTTATTCTATCTACAAAATCTTTTAATTCAAGAAAAGGAAAATTAAGTTTTTAATTAATAGATTCAACGTCCATCAAATTTTGGCACCGTTGCTGGGGACTTTTAATAGTTTGTTTTTATTTTTATGTCCAAGTCTGAAAAACAATAGAATTCAGTTTGATCTAGAAATCTAGAAGACTGCAAAACGGTTGAGAAAAGCAACCAAATTGCAAAAACAGGCCAATTCGAGAGCCTCTTAATCGCCTGCTCGAACCTCTCTGCACGAGACCACTGAAGACTCCATGTCTTCAACACCAACCGAACTCCCAATTGAGCTCGACCGAAGAGACACAATGGCCGTAGTTGCTGCTGAAGAGCAACCTCTTTGCATCACATACCCAGTATTAAACGCACCCCTGGAATTGTGAATAAGTATGATTCACATGTTACCAAAATTCTAAAGTTTGGAGAATGAAGACCCACATCATCATCTGAAAGAGTTTTACGTGGTTTGTTCAAGTATGAGACCACAGGGGATAACTGATGAATGAATTAGGTTAGTAGCTTTTCATTTTACTTTGATAGAATCTGCTAAGGATTAGCTCTACTATTTGCCCTCAGGATCAATCACCACTTGGATGCAAATTAGAGACTTTTTTTTAGAAAGGTTTTTTTAAGAAACTAAAACTTGAAGGAAATAAGTGCAATTAAATAAATTGAAACTCTCCATGAATATTGGGGACGTTATAAGAAATTAATTGTAACCTGTCCAAAACATGGAATCACTCCAAAACAACTCAACCTTTACTTCTATGAAGGACTTTTGCCATTAGAAAGGAGGATAATAGATGTTGTTAGTGGAGGTGCCATTTCAGAAATGGAATATGAAGAAGGTAAAACTTTAATCTAAAAAATGACTGCTAACTCTATACAAGTATGGCCGAGATGAGGAAATTTCAAGTAATGCGAATGAGGTAAGTATTACATCTTTAGATTCTAAAATTTCATAACTTACCACTTTAATTCAACAATTGGCTGTAGGAGATAATATACAAACCTTAGCTATGGGAATATATAGCAAAATTTTCAGCCAAGAGCGAATTATCAAGCTGCAAAATCAGGTATATCTTTAGAAGGCATTGTATAATCTCTTACTAATAGCACTCTCACTTTTCAACAGGAAACGAAATCGAGCATTCAAAATTTGAAAAATCAAGTGAGTTAACTTGCTACATTAGTGACCAAGCTGAAATTTCAAGGAAAATTGCCCTTCCAAACCATGCTAAACCCAAAATATAATGCAAGTGCAATTACATTACGAAGCAGGAAAGAATTGAAATTTGCCAGCTCAAAGAGGCTTGCCCAAAGCAATGCGACAAACCTGATGCCAAAAGCAGAATTGGAAATTCCAGTAGAAAATCAGCCCCAGAAATTAGAGATAGAACAATCCCCAATTCAGGTAAATCATCCTCCTTTTCTTGAAAGCCTTGCTTAATCCAAAAGGGAAAGGGAAGAAAAAGAGATCTTGGAGATTTTTGGCAAATTCTAAGTAAACATACTCCTTCTTGAAACCATAAAGAAAATACCTAGGTATGCAAAATTTTTAAAAGATCTTTGCACTAATAAAAAAAAACTGTATGGGCATGAAAATATTAAAGTAGGTGAGAATGTGTCAGCTATACTTTCAAAGAAAAATTTTACAAAAATGTAAAGATAAAGACATATTTGCAATATCATGTAAAGTTGGTAACTTTGAAGTTAGAAAGGCAATTTGGGATTTAGGAGCTTCCATAAATGTTATGCCTCTGTTTGTTTATTTATCTTTGGATGCAGGCCCTTTGAAACAAATAAGAATCACACTCCAACTCGCCGATAGATCAATAGTCTATCCTAAGGGTGTGTTGTAGGATGTCTTGGTCCAAGTAGGGAAATTAATTTTTTCAACAAACTTTTTTGTCTTGGACATGGAAGATGGTAGTTTATCTAACTCCATCGATTTGTTGCTAGGGAGACCATTCCTCAGCACAGCTAGAATGAAGATCGACGTGCATGAAGGAACGTTCAAAATGGAGTTTGATAGAGAAGAGGTAAAATTTAATGTTTACAATGCAATGAGGCATCCTGATGATAACTTTTCTCTTTGCAGCATAAACATTGTTTATCCTCTCACTCAAGAAACATTTGAATTAAGTAAGGAACACAAGTTGGAGGTAGTTCTAACTGAAAACTTGACATTGGACTGCCTTGATAAAAGCACAGCTCAACTCGATGAGGAGATCGTAGAAACAATATGCTCATTAGACACACCGAACCATAAGGTAAGTGCTTCTAACTCATTTTCAATACCCGAAACTCACCACAAACTTCTCCCATTTGTTCTTCAGGCACCAAAAATTGAGCTAAAAACACTTTCTATGCACTTGAAATATGTATTTCTAAGGAGTAAGGACACCCTTCCGGTCATAGTTTTTAAGGAAGAAGATAAGGAAGCTGTTGGGTGGACAACCACAGATCTCAAAGGATTAAGTCCCTCTACATGCATGCACAAGATCCTCTTCGAAGAGGATAGTAAGCTGAAGAGGGAAGCACAAAGAAGGTTCCCCCTCCTATGATGGAGGTAGTAAAAAAGGATGTATTAAAATTGCTTGATGCAAGAATAATATATCCAATTTCAAACAGTAGTTAGGTAAGTCCTATTCAAGTCGTATCTAAGAAGACAAAAATTACGGTGATAACCAATTTATAAGGAGATTCAGCTCCCACTCATGTTCAAAATGGGTGGACAGTTTGTATAGACTACGACAAGCTAAATTCAGTAACTAGGAAGGATCATTTTCCTATACATTTTATTGATCAAATGTTAGAAATATTGGCAGGAAAATCTCACTTTCGTTGTTTGGATAGTTTTTCAGTTTTTACCAAATACCAGTGGCCCTAGAAGACAAGGAGAAAATGACTTTCGCATGTCCGTTTGGCACTTTCGCCTATAGAAGAATGCCTTTTGGGCTCTGCAATGCACCAACAACTTTCTAAAGGTGTATGCCAATATATTTTCAAAATTTGTTAAGAAGATAATAGAGGTATTTATGAACGATTTTTCGGTTTATGGCAATTCATTTGATGAATGTCTAATCAACATCACTCACATTTTGAAAAGATGTGTGGAGTCTAATTTAGTCTTGAATTATGAAAAATATCATTTCATAGTAGATCAAGGTTTAGTTTTAGGTCATACAGTGTCTAAAAGAGAAATTGAAGTTGATAAGGCTAAAGTTGATGTGATCATGGCTTTACCATATCCTACTTGTGTGTGGGATATTAGATCTTTTCTTGGTCATGCAGAATTTTACAAGAGGTTCATCAAGGAATTCTCAAGGATTGCTCAGCTATTATGCAAACTTTTTGCAAAAGAATGTGCTGTTTAAATTCGATGATGAGTGTCGAGAAGCATTTGACACTCTAAAATAAAAGCTGGTTGCTACTCCCATTATGCAAGCACCGAATTGGGACTATCCATTTGAAATAATGTGTGACGCAAGTAATTATGTCTTAGAAGTCATTCTTGATCAACGAATTAATAAAAAGCCTCATGTTATATGTTATGCATCTAGAACTTTAGATAAGGCCCAGAGCAATTATTCCACCACTGGAAAAAAAAAACTTTTAGCAATTGTGTTTGTCTTACAAAGATTTAGATCATATTTGTTAGGTACTAAAATAATTGTGTTTTCTGGCCATGCAGCATTGAAGTGCCTCTTATGAAAGAAAGAAGCGAAACCGCGACTAATTAGGTGGATTTTGTTGTTGCAAGAATTTGACCTTAAGATCAAAGATGAAAAGGGATCAGAAAACTTAGTGGCCAATCACCTAAGTCATTTTTTTCAACCCCAAGATGAATTTCCTCTAAAAAATAAATTTCTTGACGAACATTTATTTTCTGCATAGGTAGTGAGCCCTTAGTATGCGGATCTGGTGAACTATATGGTGACCAAAAGTTTTTTAACAAAAATGTCAAGAAGCAGAAAAGAAAAATTGAAGCATGATGCACAAAGATACTTTTGGGATGAGCCGTACTTATGAAAATTTTGTGCTAACCAAAGAGTGAGAAAATGTGTCCCTGGAACTGAAATGGAGCCCATTCTTCGTTTTTGCCACTCAGAAGCTTGTGGATGGCACTTCAATCCAAGGAGGACAACAAGAAATTTGTTAGAATGCAAACTCTATTGGCCCAGTGTATTCAAAGACTCATATATATTTTGTATAGCATGTTCCAATTGTCAAAAGACAGGTAATTTAGGATATTGAGATCAACTACCCCTTACACCAATACTGGTAATTGAAATTTTTTATGTATGGGGCATAGATTTTATGGGTCCATTCCCCTCTTCATTTGGAAATTAGTATATCTTGCTTGCTGTTGACCACGCTTCGAAGTGGGTAGAGGCCAAGGCTACTAGAACTAATGATTCGAAAGCTATTTCTATTTTCTTAAAAAATCATATATTTGCCAGGTTTGGAGTGCCATAACTACTTGTTAGTGATCAAGGAACACATTCTTGAAATAGAGTAATCTAATTATTATTGAGGACATATAGAGTAACTCATCATACCTCTATAGCATATCATCTGCAGACAAACAGTCAAGCAGAGGTTTCCAACTGGGAAATAAAATCCATCCTAGAGAAAACTATCAATGTTAATAGAAGAGACTGGAGCAACCGCCTTGATGATGCACTATGGGCTAATATGACAACCCACAAGACTCCAATAGGCATGTTGCTATTCCGGCTTCTTTAAGGCAAACCTTGCCATTTTCCAGTTGAACTAAAGCATAAAGCTTTTTGGGCGATAAAGCAATGGAACAACAGCTTAATTGCGGCAAGTTCTAACCGAAAGTTGCAATTGCAGAATTTGGAGGAAATAAAGAATGAAGCCTACGAGAGTGCTAGAATAAACAAGGAGAAAACTAAGGCAAAACTAAGGCCTTTCATGATGAATCAATTTCACAGAAAAATTTTAAGGTGGGGCAAAAGGTTTTACTTTTCTATTCTCAATTAAAACTCTTTCTAGGGAAGTTAAGGGCATGATGGATTGGTTCATTTGTTGTGATTAAAACATTTAACCATGGAGCTGTGCAAATTCAAAGTCTTGAAACTAGTAAAATTTTTAAAGTAAATGGCCATAGGCTCAAACCTTTCTATGAGGGGTTTAAGCCTAAAGATGAAGAAATTACGGTTCTGGAGGTACCATAGACTGAAGTTTGAAAGGAGAAAAGTCCAGCCTAGGATAGTAAATAAGGGCGCTGCTTGGGAGGCAACCCAAGATTACAGGCTTGCCCAAGCCTATATGGTCACTAGGAGGTTTTTCTTTTGATTTTTAATTTTTAATTTATTTCTCTATTATCTTCAACCTTGGAGCATATTAGATCTTCTGGACAAATTCTGAACTTTATAGAGACCACATGTGACCTTCAATTATTATTTGAGTGGTAAGTTATTTGAATAAATTTTAAAACTGCTGTAAAGAGAGGTAATTTTATTTTTACTATTTTTATTTACTATTTACTTTCAAAACCCTATAAACCTTATTTTCTTTTCTTTTTTTTTCCTCTTCTTCCCCGTGCCGCTCTCTCTCACGACACTCCCCTCCTTTGCAAGAACAGCGATGGTGAAGCACCAATGCACCTAGACTCAGCCCGATGCGATGCTAGCCACCGCGCCTACCTCCACAAACTACTACCAAGCTTCATCGACCCCAACGGCAACTTCACTAACAGAAATGCAAGCCGCTGGAAGAGCAACAAAAATGCTGGTGGTACCATAAAAAACAGCAGCTGCGACACCAACACCGATTTTTACTCCGCCGATTTCTTCTCCACCGGTCGCAACGAAGAGAGCCACCCATTGACAGACAAAGGGTAAAACCCCCATCCATGAAATGAACATCGATGATGATGATGAATGGGAGGTAAAGTATGAAATCTTAAAGCAGTTACAGGACTGAAAAACACAACCCAAGACCACCACATTGGTCTTGGAAGCCTCAGAAAGCAGTAGCTAGGACACAACCTCTAGTCACATTGAAAAAGGAACCATGGGCTAGGAACAAAAGGCAGATGACATCGACAATAAGGAGATTTAGCTGGTGGGAAGGCCAGATACTTGCCTGAGGAATAGGACCTACACAACGACTTCAATTTTGAGGGTGATGATAAGGTTAGGTATCAAAATTTTCTCTATTTTGATATCTTTTCTTGCAAGGGAATAAGTGATGCTACCTTGACCCAGTTGCAATTACTTGATGAGGTTTATACTTTAGTTGATTGTAATACCCGGCTAGACTCCGGTATTGAAATTCCTACCGTCCGGTGGAATTTCGGATGTCGGAACCCTCTAGAAGGGTAAAATCATGTTTTATTAAATTGTTTTCATGTATTTTATGGTTTTAAGTAAGAAATAAATTGAGTTTTGAATGAAAATAACCATAGGGGGAAATCCAGGTTCTGCTGCCGAATATTGTAGAGTTTAGGGAGCACTTTTGGCTTCCGAAGGTGGTCGGGCCAACCACCTATAAAAGGCCCCGTGTCCGAAAACGGACGAGTTTTCTTCCCCATTTTCGGTCCACGGTGAGTCCATGCCCTCCCATGGTTGATTTTGATGATTTTTTTCAAATCTTTCAAGTTTTAACAAGTTTTAACTTGGTTCTTGAAGATTTTGAGCTTAGATCGAAGTTGTGAAGCTTGAAGACCTCCGAAACCCGTTTTTCCCAAATCTCCAAGTTAGGTCATGCCCTCTCTCGATCTTCAAGAGGTAAGCGTCAATCCTCACCTTCTTCGATGTTCTAAGCAAGTTTTATGAAAGTTTTTGGGGTAGAAATGCATGTTTAAGTTAGTTGATTGTTGTTAGGGTTAATGTTGAGTTTATGGATAATGTGTGTTGTATGAGTTGCTATATGTGTTTGTGTTGGGGTTTAGGTTAGTTTGAGACCCCTATATGCTTATATATGTGTATATGCATATTGTAGAATAGCTAAATGCATGTTTGAGAGGTTTGGGAGGCAAAGTGTGCATGTGGAGGCTGAGTTCTGCCACTTTCGAAGAACTCAGGTTCGGCAGCCGAAGGCACTTTCGGCCGCTGAACCTGCCTGTGGTAGCATGCTTTGGCTGCCGAACCCTGCCCCCGAAAGTTGGACTTTCGGCTCTGGAGGGGAGTTTCGGCCGCCAAAGGTACCGCCGAACATGCATGAGTTTCGGCTCTGGAACCACTTTCGGCCGCCGAAGGTGCCGCCGAAAGTGCCGCCGAAAGTGGCTGAGTTTTAGCTCTAGAGGGACTTTCGGCCGCCGAATCTACCGCCGAAAGTGCCCTGTTCAGCCTTCCTTTGCATGATTCCTATGATTGTTTTAAGGTGTTTTAAGAGGGTTTTTGGGGAGATGTTTAGAGTCAGGTTCATGTATGTTTGGTCCCTCATTTGAGTCCGCCTGTGTAGGTTTGGACCTGAGGAACCGAGGACTCCAGCAGTGAGATAGCTGCTTCAGAGTCTTTTCAGAGCTAGCCTGAGGTGAGTAGAATGACTCTTTACGTTGCAAAGTAAATAAATAAATTTTGAGCATGTTCATGCATCACGAATGCCATGTGATATACTGGGTTGTTTGCATTAGAATTCACGAATATGTTGCATTGCATAATATGATGATGATGTGGATGAATGATGGATGATCCTTTAGCCCTCACTATGGTATGATATCATATGGTGATGATACGGTATAAAAGACCAGTGAGGCCCATTCTACGCCCCTGGCACATTGGAATGTTATGTTATGTCAATGTAAGAGAAAGACCAGTGAGGCCCATTCTACGCCCCTGGCATATTGGAATGTTATGTAGAGGGCTATTGGTGACAAGTTCATCCTTGATGTGATTTGTCTGTGATGTGATGCATTCCATGATAGCATGTGTTTTAAATGTTTTATTATTTTGCTCACTGGGCTCTAGTAGCTCACTCCATTCCCTTAACCCCCAGGTTTGCAGGTACAGGATAGACCAGGAGGTCAGCCAGAGTAAAGTCATGTTTTATGTAATAGTTAGATGTGGACATGAAAATATTGTAATGTAACATATAGTACAATAATGTAATGCAATGATGTATATTGAGGATTAGAGTTGTGCTTGACTCTAGTATGTATAGTTAATCCCTTTTATACATGATTCATGTAATGTTTTAATGATGTTTTATGTAAACCAAGCTTAATGTATGTTATGTTACCCCATTGGAGCATTTGATGAGGGCTCCAGTGTGGGGCTTTATGTTTATGGTTATGTGCTTGCACAGGTTAAGCTTGGTAAATGAAAGAAAAATTTAAAGTTTTATGTATATGTTTGATCATGTATGGGATTTAACAGGTATTCAAGATGTATGTTTGGCTTGCTATGGGTCCCGATGACCTTAAGTCGATCTGGATCCTAGCGCTGGTAGCGGTCCAGATTCTGGGTCGTTACATTGATAATATTGGATGGAGAAAATTCTTTGTAATAAATTGCTCCTCTTATGTTAAGTTGTGCCGTAAGTTTTATGCTACCTATGAGTTCTCTTTTGATATGCAAAATTTTAATTTAAATGTACCTATTGTTCATTTTATATTATAGAATAAACTGGTACATTATTCAATTACGTGTTTTAATCTGCATTTGGATATTTATGATGATGATTATATCAAAATTGTCGAGTACTTAGACTCTTTATGTAATTATTCAGCTGGTTGAGATCCAATTTTGGTATACAAAGAATTAACAGGGAACCTTGCGCTTGAATTTATGGGAGGGAAATCTAAAGCAAATGATATCTAGAGCCCTGTCCTTAGATGCATTCACAGATTTCTTTGTTATACATGTTATGGGAAAAATAAAGATCCCACCAAGCTGACAAAGTATGACCTCTTCTTTTTGTGGTGTATGTTGAATAAACGGAAAGTTAATTATAGTTTTTAGTTAAGTTTAAAAGTATATCTAAAGCTGGACATGGTATATATCTAGGTTCTGTGATTTCTATGCTAGCTATAAGATTGGATTTGCTTGACACAAAGAACACTAATTTGCACATAGCTGAGCACATTCTTCCTCTTAACATACATGCACTTAATTCTATGGGCTTACTTTGTCTCAATGAGAGGAAAAAGATTTTGTTTTGTCCTTCAGGTCCTATCATTCCACCATGATCATGTTTATTGTGGATAGAAAATAAGTCAACCCCAGCCACCTCAGCAGCACCTCCAAAACTTGACGATTAAGCTCGCCTAGCCAGAATTGAGGTAAAAATACACCACATTGATGCTAAGTTGGATGCCATTCTCTTTACTCACTTTTGTTAATTTGTTTATGAGCTTCCCCCGTTACTTGAATTTTTTTTTTCACATTGAGGACAATGTGAGGAGTAAGTGTGGAGGGGAGAAGTAATTGGAATGGAAGTGTTTTTTTATTATGTTGACTGATGTACATATTTTTCCACTGTTCTTTCTCGTCTGTTCTGCTATTGTGCAAAATTTTTTCTACTTACTGTTATATGCTTGCCCAAGCATGTATGACTTGCTCTGTTTTTCTGTTTCTCAGCACCAGCACTTGTACTTGCTGATTTGTCAATTTTTTCAAATCTCTGAATTTTTTTTTGTTTTTTAGTATTATTGTTTGAAATATAAAGAAAAAGTAAAAACAAATTATTAAAATTTATTGAGTCCTTACTTGCCATGAGAAATTGATATGTCTTTATCACAGAATTCAATTTTTTATGCCATTTGTATGCTAGCTTAAATAGAGTAAATTCATCATTGTTCATCTTATTAGTTTTGTTTTTAAGGCTTGTTTTGAGAATTCATGAAGTATGGTCCTTATTTAAATAGTTGGGTAATGAATGTATATTCTTTTAAATGAGTTGTTGCCCTTTGTTAAGAATGACTTCAAGGACATTTTTTAGACCATGTGTTTTGTTAAAATTAAGGGGTGTCATCAAAGAAAAAGAAAAAAAAGAGAGAAAGATAGCAAAAGCAAAAATCAGAAATTAAGGTACTTAGTTATTTGGTTACCAACCCAATAGCCCAAGTAGTACAGTACTTGGTGACCCTTAAGGTGATTCTGTATGAAAAAATAAGTGTTTGGGAGAGTATTACTCCTGTTGGGCCATTTAAAAACTCGTCCAATGCCTTTAGTTAAGTGACCATGAGTGGAGTTACTAGCCATCTAAACTAAATAACTTGGAGCAAGTAGTTCAATAACCATTTGTTTCACGTTCACTTTATCGGTTTCAAGCAAGATATAGTAGGAAGTATAATTGTAGAAATATAATATTTTATTATTGTATTTCATAATAAAGATTACAACCTATTTATATATAAAAGACTGTAATACCCAGCTAGACTCCGGTATCGGAATTCCTACCGTCCGGTGGAATCTCGGGTGTCGGAGACTTCTAGAAGGGTAAAACCATGTTTTTATAAAATGTTTTAATGCATTTTATGTTTTTAAGCAAGAAAGAAAATGATTTTTTGCATGAAAATAGCATTGGAGGAAAACTAGGGTTCGGCCGCCGAACCTCAAGTTCGGCCGCCGAACATGCATGCGCTTCGGGAGTGCTTTAGACCCCCGAAGGCATAAGTGAGGGAAGTCCAGGTTTGGCCGCCGAACCTTATGTTCGGCCGCCGAACATGGCATGCATGCGGAGGCACGTTCGGCCCCCGAAAGTGGCCTGGCCAGCCACCTATAAAGGGGTCCCCATGTCCGAACGGGTGAGCTTTTCTCCCCATTTTCAGTCAAGGTGAGTCTCCGCCGCCCTCATGCCGATCTTGAGTTCTTCCTTCAAATCTTCCATGATTTTTATGAGTTTTCACCCTTGTTTTGAAGATTTTTGAGCAAATAGCAAATTTTGGAGCTTAGAGGTTCAAGGAACTCGATCTCTTCCATCTCCGAGCTAGGATCATTTTTCCTCTCGATCTTCAAGAGGTAAGAGCCGATCTTGAGCTCAGTATATGTTTTAAACAAGTTTATGTTGATTCATGGGGTAGAAATGCATGCTTAGGTCAGTTGAGCTTTGTTAGGTTTTGAGTTGTGTTTATGGACAATGTAGGTTGCTGAGTTGCTTTTGATGTGTTGTAGTTGGGGTTTAGGATAGTTTGAAGCCCCTAGGAACTTATGTATGTGTTTATGCATGTTTTGGTTGAGTTGTATGCATGATTGAAGGTTTTGGGAGGCAAATGTGCATAAGAGCCGAGTTTCTGCCACTTTGGGAGAAACTCAGGTTTGGCAACCGAAGGGACTTTCGGCCGCCGAACCTGCCTGTGGAGGCAAGCTTTCGGCTGCCGAAGCCTACCCCCGAAAGTGGACTTTTGTCTCTGGAGAGAACCTTCGGCCGCCGAAAGTGCCACCGAAGGTGCATGACGTTCGGCTCTGGAGGGACTTTCGGCCGCCGAACCTGCCGCCGAAAGTGCCCTGTTCAGCCCTCCTTTACATGAATTCTTTGATTGTTTTGAGGTGTTTTAGGGGGTTTTTGGGGGATATTTTTAGAGTCATGTTTTAGTATGTTTGGTCCCTTATTTGAGTCCACCTGTGTAGGTTCGGACCCAAGGAACCGAGGACCCCAGCAGTGAGTTAGCTGTTTCAGTTCATTGTCAGAGTTAGCCTGAGGTGAGTAGAATAAACCTTATGTTTTAAATTAATGCAAGTTTTAGCATGAATCATGCATCACGAATGCCATGTGATATAATAGGTTGTCGCATTAGAACCCACGAATATGTTGCATTGCATTCTTTGTTGTGGATGTGGGTGAATGCTGTATGATCCAATTAGTCCCTGAGGAAAGACCAGGACCCCATTCTACGGCCTGGCACGGTATGGAACGCGAAGACCAGGTGCCCAGATGAGGCCCTGGGGCAATGGTAAGTAATGTTATGATATGACAGGAAGACCAGGACCCCATTCTACGGCCTGGCACGGATATGATGCTGGGACTATTTGGTGACAGGTTCACCCTTGATGTGATTTGTCTGTGATATGATGCATTACATGATGGCATATGTTTTAAACGTCTTATTATTCTGCTCACTGGGCTCTTGTAGCTCACCCCTTTCCCTATATCCCCCAGGTTTGCAGGTACGGGCTAGATCAGGGAGTCAAGAAGAGTAAAGTCATGTGATTTGTAATAGTTAGATGTGGACATGATGATTTGTAAAATGATGTAAGGTTATGATCAGTCATGTTATGTAATATTGATATTGAGGATTAGAGTTGTGCTTGACCATAGTATGTTTGAATAATCCCATGTATATACATGATCTATGTTTTATGATGTTTATGTTTAACCAAGCTTGATGTTTGATGAGATACCCCATTGGAGCATGTGATGAGGCTCCAGTGTGTGGTTTATGTTTATGTTTATATGCATGCACAGGTTGAGCTTGGTAAAAGAAAAGAAAAAGTTCTCATGTTTATGGATATGTATGATCATGTATAGGATTGTCAGGTATTCAGGATGTATGTTTGGCTTGCTACGGGTCCCGGCGACCTTAAGTCGATCTGGATCCTAGCACCGGTAACGGTCCGGTTTCCGGGTCGTTACAGAGTGGTATCAGAGCCCTAGGTTCATATGGTCGGACCTACAGTGTGTCGGGCTCATAGTTGTCATAGAAGGTCAAGCACAATAGGAAAGATCATGTCCACTAGGATAGGATGTGGAGTCTTGTCTTGTATAATGATGTGAAATGCCATGATTTTATGCATGTGCATTAATGATATGCTATGTATGTGATGTATGTGATGCGTGTTCATGTGTTTCCACATGAACCATATAATGCTAATGTTTGTGCGATGTGTGCTGTTTTTCAGAAAACAGGATGAGAGGAACTCATCGATCTGCACGATTGACTGGAGTACCACCCCAGGACGAGGGCACTAATGCCCGTCCTCCTGCATTGCCTAGGGCAATGTCAAGTAGGTCCAGCAGAGAAAGAGTAGTAAGGGACCCTAGAAGGTCCTTGGATCTGGGTAGAAGCAGATCAGTGAGGGGAACAGTGCAAGGTGGTATGTCAGAAGATATGGGGGATGATATGGATGTGGATTAGAGGAGGGATGGCAGTCTTGGTGTGGAGATGTCAGAAGAGGGTATGGGAGAGTCTCAGGGAGCCACTCAGGCCTCAGGGTTTGTACAACCACCCCAATACCCACCCTTTTCACAAAATCCTGGGTATTCGATGGGAGGTACATCGGATTACCCTAGCTTTAACCCTTATCCCACGCACATGCCATACCCACCTTTCTACCCACATTACCCACAGTACCCTATGTATCCACCCCTGCCTTACTATCCAAATCTAGCAAACCCTACCTCGGGGAATGTTGCACCTCCTCCTCCACCAGCAGAACCCACAGTCTCAGAAACCCCAGTACCTAAACCTAGCTCATCTGGAGGGAGCAAGGTCAAGATGACCGACTACATGAAGCTTGGTGCTCCTCAGTATGAAAAAGGGGATGACCCATTTGTGTATCTTGAGAGGGTCAAGGTGATTACAGATGAGATAGGAGCTGATGACAGTAGAGCCATTCAGATGGCTGGGTTCACACTTAAGTGCAAGAAGGCCCCTGAGTGGTTTAAGAATTATATGAACCCGAGGGTGGACAGCATGTCTTGGGAAGAGTTTGCAAACGAGTTTGCAGGATGGGCATTCCCTGATAGCTCAAGGGAGTTAAAGATGATCGAGTTTGAACAGTTAAGACAGACAGAAGAGATGAGTGTAGATGAGTACACAGACAGATTCTTGGAGCTGTTGCTGTTTGCAGGGCAAAATCTTGACTCAGACCAGAAGAAGTCAAGGAGGTATATCATGAAACTCCATTCCAGGTATTCCTCCTTGATCCAGTCAGCAGATAGGGAGAGCTTCCATGCCATAATGGATATGGCCCGAAAAATGGAGGCCAGTGCCATCATTCAGGGGACAGTTAAGCAGTCAGTGGCACAGTCTTCTGGTTTCAAGACCCTAGGTGGGGGAAGGCTAGATCCCTCTACCTTGAGTGCAGTAGCTTCAGGCAGTAAGAGATGGGGTAAAGCCAAGTCTAAGAAGAACAAGTTCTGGAGCAAGATCAAGTCAGGTCTGGGATTAGGGAGTGGCTCAAGCTCTGGTGCAGATAATGCAGTATGTGCAAGGTGTGGTAAGCCACACAAGGGAGTCTGCCGGGCTGGGACGACAGCCTGCTTCAGATGTGGGCAAGAGGGACACATGGCTTGGGAGTGTCTTAGAGCAGTACCAATGGCACAGTCTCAGCAGACAGCTTCTGGTAGTGTAGCGCAGCCAGCAGCTCCAGCCACGACGCAGGCCAGTGGCAGAGGCAGAGGGAGAGGGGCAGCCTCTTCTTCAGCGGGCTTTAGGGGTGAAGGTCCATCAGCTCCGGCACGGATCTTCACGATGACTCAGCAGGAGGCAGATGCATCTAACACAGTGGTGTCAGGTAATCTCGTCATTGGTTGTTCAGATGTGTATGCCTTGATGGACCCCGGTGCATCTCATTCTTTTATTGCTTCAAGAGCCGTGGAGAGGTTGGATCTAATGATCTCTGGGTTAGAGTGTCCTCTCTGGGTCAGTGGACCCAAGTGTGATCCATCAGTGGAGGAGTTAGTCTGCCAGTGTAGTCCAATTTTTGTTAAAGGGAGATGCCTTCCAGCCGACCTAGTGGTTCTAGACTTGATAGATTTTGACGTCATTCTAGGGATGGACTGGTTATCTACCCATGGTGCTACCTTGGACTGCAGGGACAAGGTAGTCAGGTTCAGAGGACAGGATGGGTCAGAGGTTGTGTTCAGGGGAGACAGGAGGGGTACACCTAGAGGTCTGATATTAGCTCTTCAGGCTCGTAGATTGCTTAGGAGGGGATGTCAGGGGTATTTGGCTCATGTGAGAGAGCTTAGCAGTCAGGTTAGAGAGCCCGCCTCGGTGCCAGTGGTCAGAGAGTTTTTAGATGTCTTCCTAGATGAGCTGCCAGGTTTACCACCTGATAGGGAGATAGAGTTCGAGATAGAATTGATGCCTGGAACCAGACCGATCTCTATCCCTCCCTACAGGATGGCTCCAGCTGAGTTGAAAGAGTTGAAAGAGCAGTTGCAAGAACTGGTAGACAAGGGTTTCATCCGACCGAGTACCTCACCTTGGGGTGCTCCAGTATTGTTTGAGAGAAAGAAGGATGGATCCCTCAGACTTTGTATCGACTACAGGCAGTTGAACAAAGTCACTACCAAGAATAAGTACCCTTTGCCTAGGATCGATGATCTATTCGACCAGCTAGCAGGAGCAGGTTGTTTCTCCAAAATAGATCTGAGGTCTGGGTATCATCAGCTGAGGATAAGAGAAGAGGATGTGCCAAAGACGGCTTTCAGGACCAGATATGGGCATTTTGAGTTCCTTGTGATGCCGTTCGGGTTAACCAATGCCCCCGCAGCATTCATGGATCTCATGAACAGAATTTTCAAACAGTACCTAGATCACTTTGTTATTGTCTTTATAGATGATATCTTAGTGTATTCCAGGAATGCAGAGGAGCATGCCCATCATCTGAGGTTAGTTCTGCAGACCTTGAGGGAACATGGCTTGTATGCCAAGTTCTCCAAGTGTGAGTTCTGGTTGAGGAGCATCTCATTCTTGGGGCATGTTGTATCAGAAAATGGAATAGAGGTGGACCCCCAGAAGGTAGAAGCTGTGGCTAACTAGCCTAGACCCACTTCAGTGTCGGAGATCAGGAGTTTCTTGGGTTTGGCAAGTTACTGCAGGAGGTTCGTTCAGGACTTCTCAAAAATTGCAGCTCCTCTGACCAGATTAACCAGGAAGAATCAGAAGTTTGTGTGGACCGACCAGTGCGAAGAGAGTTTTGAAGAGCTTAAGAAGAGGTTAACGTCAGCACCAGTGTTAGCTCTGCTAGCTAGTAGCGAGGATCTCACAGTGTTCTGTGATGCATCCCGAGTGGGATTGGGTTGTGTGTTAATGCAAAATGAAAGGGTGATTGCTTATGCTTCTAGGCAGCTGAAGAAGCATGAGTTGAATTACCCTACACATGACCTGGAAATGGCAGCCGTAATCTTTGCACTCAAGATGTGGAGGCATTACCTTTACGGTGTTAAATGTGAGATCTTCACAGATCACAAAAGCTTGCAGTACATCCTGAGTCAAAGAGATTTGAACTTGAGACAGAGAAGATGGGTAGAACTGTTGAGTGATTATGATTGCAAGATTCAGTACCATCCGAGTAAGGCGAATGTGGTGGCAGACGCCTTAAGCCGGAAATCACTAGGCAGCTTATCCCACATTACGGCTGAGAGGAGACCGGTGGTGAAAGAGTTTTACAAGCTCATTGATGAAGGTCTACAGCTAGAGTTGTCTGGTACGGGTGCTTTGATAGCCCATATGAGAGTGACACCTGTGTTCCTGGAGCAGGTGGCTCAAAAACAGCATGAGGACCCAGAGTTAGTAAAGATTGCCAGGACGGTTTAGTCAGGTAAGAATGAAGAGTTCAGATTCGACAGCAAGGGGATCCTCCGCTATGGGAATAGATTATGTGTACCAGATGACATCAGTTTGAAGGGAGACATTATGAGGGAAGCTCATAATGCCAGGTACAGTGTTCACCCTGGAGCCACCAAAATGTACCAGGATCTGAAAAGAGTTTATTGGTGGCCAGCTATGAAGAGAGAAGTGGCACAGTTTGTGTCAGCCTGCGAGGTATGTCAGAGGGTGAAGCTGGAACATCAGAAGCCGGCTGGAATGCTTAACCCACTACCTATTCTATAGTGGAAATGAGAGAATATAGCTATGGACTTCGTAGTGGGGTTACCGGCAGCATCCAATAGGTTAGACTCCATATGGGTGATTGTGGACAAACTGACCAAATCTGCTCACTTCATCCCTGTCAGGAGTAGCTATTCTGTGGATAAGTTAGCGCAGGTGTATGTGGATGATGTGGTAAGGCTGCATGGGGTTCCTGTTTCGATAGTGTCTGATAGAGGGCCCCAGTTCACCTCTAGATTTTGGCGGAGTCTGCAGAATGCTATGGGTACCAGGTTGGATTTCAGTACTGCCTTCCATCCACAGACGGACGGACAGTCAGAGAGGACCATCCAGACTATAGAAGATATGCTCAGAATGTGTGTGCTAGATTTTGGCGGTTCTTGGAGGCAGCATCTACCCTTGGTGGAGTTTGCCTACAATAACAGCTATCATGCTAGCATAGGGATGGCTCCATATGAAGCTTTATATGGGAGGAAGTGCAGGTCACCTGTTTGCTGGGAAGAAGTGGGGGAAAAGGCCTTGGCAGGCCCTGAGCTTGTTGAGATCACCAACAGGGTGGTGCCCATAATCAGAGAGAGGATCAGAACTGCTGTGAGCAGACAGAAAAGCTATGCAGACGTCCGCAGGAGACAGGTAGAGTTTCAGGAGGGAGACCTGGTATTGTTCAAAGTGTCTCCTATGAAAGGAGTGGTTCGTTTTGGGAAGAAAGGTAAACTAGCCCCACGATACATCGGACCCTTTGAAATCTTGCAGAAGATTGGGAATGTGTCGTACAAGCTGGATTTACCTGCTTCAATGGAAAGAATCCATCCGGTTTTCCATGTTTCCATGTTGAGGAAGTTCATGTCGGATCCGGGCAAGGTTCTTAGTGAGCCTGATGTGGAGATCCAAGAAGATCTCACCTATGTTGAGCAGCCAGTACGGATCATAGACACCCAGATCAGGAAGTTGAGAAACAAGGAAATCCCGATGGTGAAAGTCCTTTGGAACCACCACAATATGGAAGAATGCACCTGGGAGACACGGAAGTCCATACTCCAGCAATACCTTTATCTTTTCTAAGGTTAGTTTCTTGTGTGTTTCATGTGTTTTATGTGTATGATGTGTTATATGCCTTGCATGTGCTAGTTGAGGAACATTCGGGGACGAATGTTCTTAAGGGGGAGAGAATGTAATACCCGGCTAGACTCCGGTATCGGAATTCCTACCGTCCGGTGGAATCTCGGGTGTCGGAGACTTCTAGAAGGGTA
Organism: Manihot esculenta; assembly: GCF_001659605.2. NCBI lineage: Eukaryota > Viridiplantae > Streptophyta > Magnoliopsida > Malpighiales > Euphorbiaceae > Manihot > Manihot esculenta. Next base: position 20,066,915 of record NC_035178.2, on the reverse strand, counting down.
AAACCATGTTTTTATAAAATGTTTTAATGCATTTTATGTTTTTAAGGAAGAAAGAAAATGAGTTTTTGCATTAAAATAGCATTGGAGGAAAACTCAGGTTCGGCCGCCGAACATGCATGTGCTTCGGGAGTGCTTTAGGCCCCCGAAGGCATAAGTGAGGGAAGTCCAGGTTCGGCTACCGAACATGGCATGCATGCGAAGGCACGTTCGGCCCCCGAAAGTGGCCTGGCCAGCCACCTATAAAGGGGTCCCCATGTCCGAACGGGTGAGCTTTTCTCCCCATTTTCGGTCAAAGTGAGTCTTCGCCGCCCTCATGCCGATCTTGAGTTCTTCCTTCAAATCTTCCATGATTTTTATGAGTTTTCACCCTTGTTTTGAAGATTTTTGAGCAAATAGCAAGTTTTGGAGCTTCGAGGTTCAAGGAACTCGATCTCTTCCATCTTCGAGCTAGGATCGTTTTTCCTCTCGATCTTCAAGAGGTAAGAGCCGATCTTGAGCTCAGTATATGTTTTAAACAAGTTTTAAGTTGATTCATGAGGTAGAAATGCATGCTTAGGTCAGTTGAGCTTTGTTAGGTTTTGAGTTGTGTTTATGGACAATGTAGGTTGCTGAGTTGCTTTTGATGTGTTGTAGTTGGGGTTTAGGATAGTTTGAAGCCCCTAGGAACTTATGTATGTGTTTATGCATGTTTTGGTTGAGTTGTATGCATGATTGAAGGTTTTGGGAGGCAAATGTACATAAGAGCCGAGTTTCTGCCACTTTGGGAGAAACTCAGGTTTGGCAGCCGAAGGGACTTTCGGCCGCCGAACCTGCCTGTGGAGGCAAGCTTTCGGCTGCCGAAGCCTGCCCCCGAAAGTGGACTTTCGTCTCTGGAGAGAACCTTCGGCCGCCGAAAGTGCCGCCGAAGGTGCATGACGTTCGGCTCTGGAGGGACTTTCGGCCGCCGAACCTGCCGCCGAAAGTGCCCTGTTCAGCCCTCCTTTACATGAATTATTTGATTGTTTTGAGGTGTTTTAGGGGGTTTTTGGGGGATATTTTTAGAGTCATGTTTTAGTATGTTTGGTCCCTTATTTGAGTCCACCTGTGTAGGTTCGGACCCAAGGAACCGAGGACCTCAGCAGTGAGTCAGCTGTTTTAGTTCATTGTCAGAGTTAGCCTGAGGTGAGTAGAATAAACCTTATGTTTTAAATTAATGCAAGTTTTAGCATGAATCATGCATCACGAATGCCATGTGATATAATAGGTTGTCGCATTAGAACCCACGAATATGTTGCATTGCATTCTTTATTGTGGATGTGGGTGAATGCTGTATGATCCAATTAGTCCCTGAGGAAAGACCAGGACCCCATTCTACGGCCTGGCACGGATATGATGCTGGGACTATTTGGTGACAGGTTCACCCTTGATATGATTTGTCTGTGATATGATGCATTACATGATGGCATATGTTTTAAACGTCTTATTATTCTGCTCACTGGGCTCTTGTAGCTCACCCCTTTCCCTATATCCCCCAGGTTTGAAAGTACGGGCTAGATCAGGGAGTCAAGAAGAGTAAAGTCATGTGATTTGTAATAGTTAGATGTGGACATGATGATTTGTAAAATGATGTAAGGTTATGATCAGTCATGTTATGTAATATTGATATTAAGGATTAGAATTGTGCTTGACCATAGTATGTTTGAATAATCCCATGTATATACATGATCTATGTTTTATGATGTTTATGTTTAACCAAGCTTGATGTTTGATGAGATACCCCATTGGAGCATGTGATGAGGCTCCAGTGTGTGGTTTATGTTTATGTTTATATGCATGCACAGGTTGAGCTTGGTAAAAGAAAAGAAAAAGTTCTCATGTTTATGGATATGTATGATCATGTATAGGATTGTCAGGTATTCAGGATGTATGTTTGGCTTGCTATGGGTCCCGGCGACCTTAAGTCGATCTGGATCCTAGCGCCGGTAACGGTCCGGTTTCCGGGTCATTACAAAGACGATATCTAAACAGGAAGGAAAATCAAGTCTATGATTATAAAATCCCTAAGATTAAGCAACTAACTCATCTATCAATATTTACTTCCTATATTAATATATTTACTTCCTATAATCTATAACACTCCCCTCAAGTTGGAGCATAAATGTTAATCATGCCCAACTTGTTACATATATAATCAACTCGTCCCATACAACCTAGCAGACACCGAATTTTTGAACCCAACTTCTTCCAATAATTGACGTACCCACAAAACTTTACAAACGGTTTTTGCTATGACTCGACATTCAGGTTCAACACTAGAATGGGAAACCACATTTTCTCAACTTGGTAAAATGCCTTACACACATTATAAATACGAGAAATATTTTCTTTGCCAGAATATAGAAATTCCAAATACTCCATTAATTCTTTAACAAATTCAGAATGATTTATAAGAATAATTACCTTACTTTGAATAGAATTTTGAATCCGTGAACAGTACTCGATGAACAGTACTCGTGACTCGTGAATAGTACCCGATGAACAGTACTCGTGAATAGTACCCGATGAATAATTCCCGTGAACAATACCTGATGAACAGAGCCCTAAGTCTCCAAGTGTTACCCTTTATGGATAACCAAATGAATAGAGCCTTAAGTCTCCAAATGTTACCCTTTATGAGTAACCCAAATGAACAGAACTCTAAGTCTCCAAATGTTACCCTTTATGAGTAATCCAAATGAACAGAGCCCTAAATCTCCAAATGTTACCCTTTATGAGTAACCCAAATGAACAGAGCCCTAGGTCTCCAAATGTTACCCTTTATGAGTAACCCAAATGAACAGAGCCCTAAGTCTCCAAATGTTATCCTTTTATGGATAACCCAAATAAACAGAGCTCTAAATCTCCAAATATTACCCTTTTATGGGTAACCCAAATAAACAGAGTCCTGAATCTCCAAAAGTTACTCTTTATGGGTAATCCAAATGAATAGTATCAAAAAAAGCCTCCACCTAACACCCAAACGGCAAACGAACCGCAAATCTAACAAGGGAGCTGCAATGCGACTTTGGCATCCTCTTTAGATGAACGGTGAGAGACAAATATTATTCTGTCTCTGATACCATGTAGAAATATAATATTTTATTGTTGTATTTCATAATAAAGATTACAACCTATTTATATATAAAAGACGATATCTAAACAGGAAGAAAAATCAAGTCTATGATTATACAATCCCTAAGATTAAGCAACTAACCCATCTATCAATATTTACTTCCTATATTAATATATTTACTTCCTATAATCTATAACAATAATAAAACTCTCTAAAGTTTTTAAATTTTATCGGTCTAGCCAAGAGTTTCTAAGAATTTATTTTTTCAAAAAGGTAGTTTAATATTGATGGCATTCTAAATATTTTGTGTGCTTGAAATTTAATTGAGACCAACTTTATATCTTCAGAAACATTTTGTTGAACTTCGGTGAAATTAAGGTATTTCTACTATTATCTTATTATATGAAAATTTGGTTCTTTGTTTTCAACAAATTAAGTTTCAAATGGTTGAGGACAGGCCCGTAATTTTTATTGTTTTTAGGAATTTGGATTTTTATGCTTGAGGACAAGCAACAGTCCAAGTGTGTGGAAATTTGATGAGTTGCAAAACTCACCACTTTTTCCATATTAAATTTCATGATTTTGCTATGATTTTTATGTAAAAAATTATCTTTTACTTGAATTTTGATTTTGGATAGGTTTTGAGCTGAAAATGAGAAAATGAACAAAAAGAAGCTGTTTTAGAATTTTTTTTTTCTGACTGGAAGGTACAACCTTATCCAAGGCTGTCGCCCAAGCCGTCGAACAGACTCTAGGATTACTGTTTTGCCAGCTGTACAGAGTTTAAAACTATTTTAGATAGATACAAACATATTCATATTAGGATTAGGATAAAAGTCATCATAGGAGTAGCATATTTATTTTACTTTTTCTTTTAAATTAGGAATAGTTATCTTTTTGTTTGGGAAAAATCTATATAAAAGCTGCCCTAGAAGTAGAAAATCATCTCTTTTCATTATTTTCTCTCTCTTTTTCGATTCCTCTTTGATCGAATTCTTTTTCTCCTTCTTGTATTTTCTGTATTTTAAACTCTTTTATTCAATTGAAGGTTAATCAAATTGAGATTTATTTAAAGTTGTGAAATTATGTTCTTAATTTCTTTTCATCTTATTTCTATTTTCAATTAATTTCTATTTTTGATGAACACCACCTCTATTATTGTCCTTTTAGAAATTCAAGAGGTCTATTGAATTTCCTAAAAAGATAACATATTGCTAATTAACCCAAATAAATACGTAATTGTTTAATTGGATTAATACAAGTAGCAATTAATATATTTATTTATATCAAGTAATTAATTAATTTGATTTAAATAATTTGCTTGTTATTATTGATTAAGTTTGGATTTTTATCTATTAAGGTTATTAATTAATTAAGAATTAATTTAAATGCTACACAAATTAATTTAATCATCTGAAAGAATTGGTGGGATTCACTTGTTTGAACACTATAATCAAACAATAGATAATTAAATGAACTATCTCTTTAATCAATGATCAACTGCAGTCCTCTCAATTTTAATTACCTTCAGCTGAGTTTTCTTTATTAATTATTTGTTTTATCATTCCAATCGCATTATTTTACTTCTTTTTTACGTGTTCCCTTAAAATTAATTTCTCCAATAGCAATGTTCTTCTTATCTCTTTTATTTCAAACAATTCTTTTTTTTTTCACTTTTCATAAGGATTAGATAATTTTAAGATCTTGCAGTTTTTAATTGATAGATTTGACGCTCGTCATGTGGTAATATTAGGCTATTCTCAATTTCATATTGAACTATTGATCAAGCATGTAAGGATGGCTTATTGAAGATTTACTAGATTTTGTTGCTATTAAAGTGGCATAGGAAATAGGAGACTTTAAGATATAAAAATCTTGCAACTTTTTGGCCACTATTTATTGGTGATTTTGATGACCTATTGTTTACATAGGATAAATGGAAAGAGACAGAGGATCTAATCATTTCGTTTGCTGGTTTCACGGAGGTAGTTGAGGTGCATTCTCTCTATGACATCGCTATTATGGGTATTTATTATATGGGAGAGGGGTTGAGGAATAAATTATTGGTTTCATGAGTGGCTAAATAGTAATCACTGAGGATTAATTGGATCTCTTTCCAAGTGCTAAACGCTTTAACTTACATTTATTTTAGATTATTCTCCTATTTTTCTTGGTTCTCATTGACTACACATGTTTACTAAAATTAAGAGACATAAATTTGAAAATTCTTAGCTTGTGGAGTTGGAATTAGAAAAATAGTGGCTAGTAGTTTGGGTGACACTTTATTACATGACTTTATTTATAAAATTAACTATAGTGATCCAGCGCTCTTTAGAGACAGAGTAGTGGGATGGTGTGGCAATTTAAGCTGGACATTTAAGGGTTAAATAGAGGTTGAAAAAGGCAAGGGCTAAGACAGTAGATCAAGAATTATTGGAAGCAACAATAAAATCTTTTTAGCTTGGGTATGGTGATAGAAACATTAGTTTTTTCTATGTTCAGGCATTTGAGTAAGAACAAAAAAGTAGCCTCTGACCTCTATAAGACTTTGAGAGTAATTACATTGAGGATTATAAGGATACAAGTGAGGTTATTCTTTTTTTTTTTTTACTTTTAAAATTTTTTCTTTGAAGCCCATAACAATTATTAGAAGATTTTGTATTATGTTTAACAGAAGATAAGGGATAAAGATAATAATAGTTCGCTTACTCCTTTTACTTGTTATGTAGTACCATCTAAAACACTTGACTGCTTGACTTATATAATACTTTAAAGTATTGAAATGCAAGTTGGGCCATATCCAACTAAAACAGAGCTTGAATCAATCTAGTCACATGCATTAATGATGCAAGAAAACAACCAATTTATGCAATGTGTTATCATGATAACTAAGATGTACTATGTTAGAACCAAGTCAATGAATCACAATTAACACCACAATGGGAAAGCATCTAAAGTTCTAGTGCTATACACTATAATCTTATTTTCTTAGTCAGACTTAAACTCCCATTTTGAATAGGAGTTTATCTTCCAATATTTCTAAATCTACAAGGAGTCTAACAAGATATTGATTTAATGTCTATAAATAGAGGATAACATCACAAGACTAGTTATAAATTTTCATTCTCTTTAACAGTTTTCAGCTCCCTTCTCCACAATTACTAACTTAGGGATTAAAGTGATTGTACTAATAATGCACCTCTACATGTTTTGCAAGTCTATTCCTAGATATTAAACACTATACTCAAAGAAATTATCTCGTTTTAGCACCAATGTGCACTTGTAGGAAACTATTTGATGTTTCTCACAAACTTGATAAATTTTCTACTATTGCATACTTGCAAAAATGTTATTTTTAAAATGAAAATTGCTAGCAAATTGCCACAGGTGGAAACTCCTATTGGCTTAATTCCCATTATAGCTTCAAATGGAAGTGGTAACACCACTGCTAATGGAATCGAAAGCAACACTAGGCGATGGATCTCACTAGCATATATATGGAGTAGATTGAGGAACAATCAAGTTCCTAGATACCATTTTGGCAAAAAAATAAAGATTTAATATTGTAAGCTCCTAAATAATTGTAGATGATAGAGCATAATTTAGTCCATTTTATATTAATATTATGGATGAATATTTACATGATTTCTGCTTAATTTAGTGCTTTTAATATTATTTTACAGAAAATGGTGTAAAATGACAATTTGGAGAAAATCCCCCTAAAACTGCCTTATTTGGAGCAGAAGAGGGCAAGCCTGTCAAGTTGGATTCAAGTCAAACTGAATGAGGAAAATATTTTGAAATTTAAATATTCAAGCGACTTTCCAATCACGGACAGCCCATTGCCAGCACATGGATCCACACATTCACGCATTGGACAGCCCAAGCTCACACACATGGACCCGCCAACACACTTGGACAGCCCAAGCTCATTCTCTCACGTGGACCAAGCTCTTCACAAGGGCCCGCCAAAGCAAGGTCCCGCACATGGACCCGCCAACGCACTTGGATCAAGCCCATTCTTGCACATGGCCCGCCTTCATCACTCACGCATAAGGGACCGCACACTGACAGCCCAAGCTCGTGCAAAGGACCAAGCTCGTGCACGTGGACCGAGCTCACGCACACTTGATCCGTTCCCGCACATGGCCAGCCCGTTCTCGCTCACTTCACCAAATGACCGTGCACATAGGGCACGCACATCTCACACGCACATGGGACCGCATGGACAGCATTTAGGGCACACTCCTCTCCAACTCTATTTAAAGGACCTTAAGTGGCCAAAGAACAGACACAATTCCTCTCGGCGATTTCCGCAAGCCCGGCGCAAGGCAGAATTGAATTTCTTCGGTTTCTTTCTTTTCCCTTTTATTTTTTCTGTTTTTAATTCAGCCAATGAGTGGCTGATTTCTTTAATCTAGTTGGATATTGGTTGAAACTTTAGTTGTTTAATGGGTTGTGAGACTTGATCAAATATTGTTTAACTTTTGGGAGTTCAATATTCATGCAATTTCATACTTAATTTTCATATTACTTTGTTATTGAGATCTACGTTGATTTTTTATTGCAAAATAATTATTTGTTAGTTTGAATGATTTAAGTCCGTAATTGCTTAGATTATTCTTACATAAGAACACTTGGCATAAAAACCAAGGAAGTTGCATGATCTAGCGTTATCTCCATACGTTTGGGTAGTTAGGATTGGATCTCTCTATTTCTTAATGCAATTAACAGTTGTTTGTTGCCTGAGACCCAAGGACGTTCCTTGGCAACTTGTTGATTAGTAATTGATTGGAGGACGTTCCCTAATTAATTTAATAATAAGGAGAGATAATGGTGGTGAGAGGCTTCCTCCATCTCCATAACTAATCTATTAAATCAACCCAAAAGAACAAAGTGTCTGTGATCAATCCCAACAACTAAAGTGGATCCAATACTTCAACTAGAGCTTTCTCATTATTGATTACTTTTTATTTAATTATTTGCTTTCCATTATTATTCTCATTATTAGTTTACTACAATCAATCTCAAACCCCCCCGTTATTTTGTTGACAGTTTTTAATCCCAATTTCAGTTTATCTCGTTTTATCCCGCTTTCAGTTTTTATCTCATTTTTAGTTTATTATTGTTTCAGTTTATTTTCTTGGTCATAAAAAGAGAAATAGGTGAGTTCTCAATTCTCTGTGGATTCGATCCTTTCACCACTATCTACAGTTGTAAAATTGTTGATAACCAGAGAGGTTATTTTTGACCGGCTTCGACAACCGCGAGTAAGTAGATAACAAGGAGGATAAAGATGCCTGAAGAGAAACTCCCACTGAAAGACCTAGAGACAAGATGGAGAATGACTAAGAGATTAATCCTCAAACAAAATATATAGTAGAAGCTAGAGAGGGCAATCCAAAAAAGCCATCAAGGAAAAAAATGATACTAAATTTAGGTCTTGAGATGCTTCTCATCTATCAAAGAACATCCAATTTAAACTATCCCACCAAAAGTTTAAGTTGCCAATCCTAAAGAAATATGACAAAAAGTCTAATCCACACAGTCACCTGGCCAACTTCTAAATCATTATGCAGCTTCAAGACATCAAGAACCTGACTCTTTATAGGGTTCTCCCTTTTGTGCTTACTAGATTGACTCAAAACTGGTATCAATACCTCAAGCGCATTCAATTGAAAGCTTTAACAACTGATCTCCAAATCTAAGTATAGGTTTTTCACATTGCATTCCTCCTAAAAAGTTATCTTTTATTTGTGAAAATTCAAGTAGGAAGACGGTGAATCATTAAGGAGCTATATTGATCGATTTAGTGTTGGAGCACTTCAGATAGAAAATCTGAATCACGAGATTGTAAGTAGGACGATAAAGAAATGCTCTAATAATGTCAAGTTCATTAACTCTTTAATAAAAAATACTACATACACTTATTCAAATCTAATATAGCATACCTAGAAGTATGTTCTGTTAGATAATGAAAAACCATCCTAAGAGGATGGTGATTTTTGTAACCAAAAAGATTGAAACACTCTTTAGTGGTTCAAGCAACCAGGGTAAGGATATTGGTAGTTGCATGAATTTTACAAACTATTGAATGAAATAAGGTCTTGGGTATTAATGTGGATATAGAAGAATGAGAAATAAAATTAGATGGCCTTGTAATATGAAACTTAATAACAACATGGGAGAGATAAAATGAATATTGTGGCTATCATATAAGCAGTAAAACTTATAAGTGTAAGCAGCTGAAGGATGAGATTAAAAGGCTATTTGAGAGATTCTCTAAGTATATTCATATAAGAATGTCCTAAAGAAGAAGAGAAGAATTGACTTCTTCAAAAGTGATAAGGACCTAAAGGATGATCAAGATGATGAGTCTATCGAAGTGATTAATGTGATAGCAGGAGATCCAAATCTCTTGAAAATGGGAAACAAATGGTAGAAATTTCTCACAATATTGAGCAAGGAGTTATGTTTAGCTCTCATCACATTTTTACTTAAAGATGATAAGATAAATCACGCTCATTCTGAACCAATATAGTTAATATTTAAATAAATAGTACATGGTAAAAAAAAGTCTTAATTGATATGGAGAGTGTGATACGGATCAACAAGCACAATCACATGAGAATCAAGGAAGCAATAATCCAGTAGTGCTCCCTAGTAGACCAGTGACAAGGATCAAAGCTAAGAAGCTTGAAGCAGCTATGAACATACACATTCAAGAACAAGTAACACAAGAATTGACTGAGCTTTCCATTAGCAAATGTCTCACGAAGCTTGAAGACACACCTAAGCTACTTACCTTGCTTAAGGTGTGTAATGGAGATAGCGCTGTCTAATTTATTCAGCATTGTTATGATAGGGTTGCTATATTTTATTATTTAAACACTTGTTTTATTTTAGCTTTGTTTGGTCTTATATTCTGGCCATATTTTATCTTTTAAGTTTTAGAGTGTTGAGCCATGTTTTGGACTTGTATTTTAATACTTATGTGTTTGATGTGTTATTTTAGTGTGTGATTGGGCTTGGGTCTTATGTGTGGTTCGGTTAGCCCTAAAAAGAGTGTCTTAGGGTTTTATTTTCTCTCCTTACTATATAAGGATAAGAAACACTTGTAAGAGGCAGCTTTTAATCAAAATTTTCAGAATTTTTTCATGCCTTTGGTGTGTATTGCGTTGAGTGACAGTGAGGATTTGCTTTCATCAATTGCACCAAGAATCTTGGCTAACTTATCAACTATTCATTGTGGCATTTGTCGGATTCTCATCTAAATCCTTCGATCATTGGTGTTTCAGCTTCTCTAAATGTGGGGTGCCATAGGAGGTGGGTTTATCAAATCTTTGGATTCTATATCTACTTGTGCGTGTGGGTTTGAGGCTTGTGCCATAGGGTTCCGCGTCAGTTGGTATCAAAGCCAAAGTGAGGTAAATTCTAATTTATCTTAGGATCTAGGGTTTTTGAGTTTTCCTTTTCTTCCTTGTTGATTTTGGTGAAAGCTTATGTATCCATGGCTGTACCTTCTTGATTATTAATCATCACATAATTTCTTTTGGAAGAAAAATTCGAAATCCATAAAAAAAATGTCTTTGCCTTATTTATCTTGATTTAGCCAAAATTTTGATATGCTTCCTTTTTCATCTATATTGCCTTACCTATCTCAATTGATGGCTGTAATTTATGGGAATCAATTTTGAATTTTGAATTTTGAATTGGCTTGAATCCATATTAGGAGACACAAGAAGTTCTGCCTATTTCCCAAAGTGCACAATTAAGACAATTGCATCTAAATTGATTTGATGTCAAATCCTTCTTTTAATACCAGAATTTTCGTCCATGATGCTAAACTGAGTGAAATTTAATTTTTTTTTTCTGATTCTATTTGTGGGGTCTTGATACTTGCCTTTTTGGATAGATTTAAATAGATCCATATTTAATTTACTTTGAAGTTAATTAAATTCGAACTTGTGTCCATGTTCGTTTTTTATTTGAATTCTAAGTTTTTTTCTTTGTTTAAGCTTGCTTTGTAACAGCCCGCTTACCGGACCATCACCGGCACTAGGATCCAGATAGGCTTAAGGCCGCCGGGACCCGTAGTAAGCCTACTGTCAACTCTGTGTACCTGATAAATCCCATACATGATCACACTTAAACTTAAAACTGTTACTTACTCTTCTCTTTTTTTTTTCTTTGCTTGACTATCTTTTCTTTTCTTGAAACTTTTCTCATCCACTAAGCCTGGACTATGCATGCTCTGTCTGTATGCACTCGAAGAGTGATACCTGCTATGGTACCATACAGTAACTACAGAGGTAGAAAGACTACCATGCACCAAGCCTAGCGCATCATAACAACATTATCTCAATCATAAAATGATCATGTGCAAAGGGATAAACATACACTAGGGCCAAGCACAATTCTATAACTCAATATATAACTTGCTATTACATCATTTCTATACATTACATAAACTCTGTACTGTACATCATTATCATGTCCACTATTCTATACTATTACATATGCCTTTTACCCTTGCTATCTCTTTCTCTTTCTCTTCTCTGAGGCCCTGAAAAATAGGGTTAGGGAGAGGGATGAGCTGCTAAAGCCCAGTGAGCGGAATCTATAAAAAATCACATTTAAAACATGCTATCATATGATGCATCACTGCTCAAACATTTCACATCTCGGATTGGACATGATCCCAAAACTCCCTCTGTCAGTGCCCGGCCCCCAAAGGAGCTCACACAGGTCTTTCACTAACTACTCATGGTGCCCGACCCTATAAGGGCTCTCACAGGACTCATCCAAGGTAAATGCCCGGCCCCCAAAGGAGCTCACACAGGACATACAATAATGACAGACTTATGGGCTATTGAGATCGCCTCGGTCCAATCCACATATACAAGTAATAATGCAATGCATCACCTTGGTGAATACTAATGCAAAGCATCCTACATAAACATGGCATTAATGATGCATGAATCATGCTAAAACATTCATTAACTTGAAAACAAAGTTCTGTTCCACTCACCTCTGTCAACTGCTGAGCAGTCTCTGTAACTCTAACTCTGTGGGCCTCCTTGGTCTCTCGGGTCCGTACCTACACAGGTGGACTCAAATGAGGACCAAACTTACTTAAACATAACTCTTAATATCTCCCCAAAACCCCTCTAAAACATCATAGGCATGCATGGAAAAATGGGCAAAAGAAGGCTGGACTGGGCACTTTCGGCGGCTGGTTCGGCGGCCGAAACCTCCCTCCAGAGACGAAACTCATACATGTTCGGCGGCACCTTCGGCGGCCGAAAGTCTCGTCCAGAGACGAAACTCATGCACTTTCGGCGGCCGAACTCCCTCTTTCGGCGGCCGAAAGTCTCTTTCTCACCCAAAAGCCTAGCTTTCGGGGGCAAGGTTTGGCAGCCGAAACTGCCTCCACAAGGGGTTCGGCGGCCGAACCTTGCTTCGGCGGCCGAACCTGGATTCTCCAGAAAGGCAGAATCCGAGCACAACTCATGCTCTCAGCCTCCAAAATCCTATCAAACACCCATAACATGCATACTAACACTTCTCAACTCACAAAGAACATAACTCATGCATATAGAGGCCTAAAAACTAGCTCAAGCCTCAAAAACAACAACAAAACTCATAGAAACTCATATGATCAACATATGCTCAAACTCATGTTTATACCCCCAAAACATGCCATAAAACTCGCTAAAACGCGTAAAACTTGCTTTAAACATAAGGGGAGGTGCGGATCCATGCTTACCTCTTGAAGAACTAGAGGATTGATGATCCAAGCTTGGAGATGAGGGAAAACTCAATCAAAATCTCCAAGTGCTCAACTTTGCTTCCTTTTGCTCAAAACTCTAAAACAAGGCTCAAATCAAGTTAAAACATGCAAGATTTGAGGAAAACATGAGAAATCACACCAAGGAGAGCTTGAACCTACCTTTGACCCAAAAACAGAGTGTTTACCACTCAAGTCTCGGGCAAAGGGGCTTTTGTAGTGGCCAACCGACTCTTCCTTCGGCGGCCTAACGTGCATGCAAAACCATGCAACTTTCGGCGGCCGAACTTCACCTTCGGCGGCCGAACCTGGCTTTTGTCCCCTTGGCCTTTTCATTTCAAAACTCAATTTTCTTAACTCAAAACATGCAAACATGATAAAAACACTTAAAAAACATCTTAAAAACCTTTCTTATACCCTTAGGGCAAGCTCCGACATCCTCGAATCCCAACTTCCAACGGAAAAACCGCCGGAACGTAGGAATTCCGATATCGGGGTCTAGCCGGGTATTACATTCTCCCCCCCTTAAGAACATTCGTCCCCGAATGTTCCTCTCTAACTCAAAACAGAGTAAAAACAGAACATAAAGCACATAACACTCACCTCAAAAGAGATGGGGGTACTGTTGGAGCATAGACTCCCTTGTCTCCCAGGTGCACTCTTCGATGTTATGGTGGTTCCAGAGGACTTTCACCATCGGGATCTCCTTGTTCCTTAGCTTTCTGATCTGGGTGTCAATGATCCGCACTGGCTGCTCTACATAGGTGAGATCTCCTAGGATCTCCACATCTGGTTCGCTAAGAACCTTACTCGGATCTGACACAAACTTCCTTAGCATCGAAACATGGAAGACTGGATGGATTCTTTCCATAGACATAGGCAAATCTAGCTTATACGACACATTCCCGACCTTCTGCAAAATCTCGAAAGGCCCGATGTACCGTGGAGCTAGCTTACCTTTCCTCCCAAAACGAACCACCCCTTTCATTGGAGACACCTTCAGCAAGACCAGATCCCCCTCCTCAAACTCTATGTGCTTCCTGCGAACGTCTGCATAGCTCTTCTGCCGGCTAACAGCAGTCTTGAGTCTCTCTCTGATGATGGGCACCACCTTGTTCGTGATCTCTACTAACTCAGGCCCTGCTAGGGACCTTTCTCCAACCTCTTCCCAACACACTGGTGACCTGCACTTCCTCCCATACAGAGCTTCATATGGGGCCATCCCTATGCTAGCATGATGACTATTGTTGTAGGCAAACTCCACTAAGGGTAGATGCTGCCTCCAAGATCCGCCAAAATCTAGCACACACATGCGAAGCATATCTTCTATGGTTTGGATGGTCCTCTCTGACTGTCCGTCAGTCTGTGGATGGAAAGCAGTGCTGAAGTCTAATCTTGTGCCCATAGCCTCTTGCAGACTTCGCCAAAACCTGGAGGTAAACTGGGGTCCTCTGTCAGACACTATAGAAACAGGAGCCCCATGCAACCTCACAACTTCCTCAAGATACCCCTGCGCTAGCTTGTCCACAGAGTAGCCACTCCTGACAGGAATGAAGTGAGCAGATTTAGTCAGTCTATCCACAATCACCCATATGGAGTCTAGTCTGTTGGACGTCGCCGGTAACCCCACTACAAAATCCATCGCTATGTTCTCCCATTTCCATTCTGGAATCGGCAGTGGGTTAAGCATTCCAGCCGGCTTCTGGTGCTCTAGCTTCACCCTTTGACATATCTCGCAGGCTGACACAAACTGTGCCACTTCTCTCTTCATTGCTGGCCACCAATAAACTTTCTTCAGATCTTGATACATCTTGGTGGCTCCAGGGTGAATGCTATATCGCGCATTATGAGCTTCCCTCATAATGTCTCCTTTCAAACTGATGTCGTCTGGTACACATAATCTATGCCCGTAGCAGAGAATCCCTTGGTCGTCGAATCTGAACTCTTCGCTCTTGCCTGACTGAACAGTCCTGGCAATCTTGACCAACACTGGATCCTCATGTTGTTTCTGAGCCACCTGCTCCAGAAACACGGGTGTAACTCTCATCTGTGCAATCAAAGCACCTGTACCAGTTAACTCTAACTGTAGCCCTTCCTCGACTAACCTGTAGAAGTCCTTCACCACCGGCCTCCTCTCTGCTGTAATGTGAGATAAACTACCTAGTGATTTCCGGCTTAAGGCATCGGCTACAACATTTGCCTTTCTCGGATGATACTGGATTCTGCAATCATAATCACTAAGCAATTCCACCCACCGTCTCTGCCTCAAGTTTAACTCTCTCTGACTCAGGATGTGCTGTAGGCTCTTATGATCTGTAAAGATCTCACATTTCACCCCATAGAGGTAATGCCTCCACATCTTGAGTGCAAAGATAACAGCTGCCATCTCAAGATCGTGTGTCGGATAGTTCAGCTCGTGCTTCTTCAGCTGTCTAGAAGCATAAGCTATTACTCTGTCATTCTGCATTAACACACAACCTAATCCCACTCGGGACGCATCACAGAACACTGTGAAGTCTTCATCACTAGTAGGCAGAGCTAACACCGGTGCTGAAGTTAATCTTCTCTTTAACTCTTCGAAACTCTCTTCACATTGGTTAGACCATGTGAATCTCTGGTTCTTTCTGGTTAATCTGGTCATAGGAGCCGCTATCTTAGAGAAGTCCTGAACGAACCTCCTGTAGTAGCCTGCCAAACCCAAGAAACTCTTGACCTCTGTCACTGTGGTGGGTCTAGGCCAATTGGCTACAGCTTCTATCTTCTTGGGGTCCACTGCTATACCTTGATCTGACACTGCATGCCCCAAGAATGAAATGCTCCTTAGCCAGAACTCACACTTGGAGAACTTGGCATATAAACCATGCTCTCTCAAGGTCTGCAGGACTATCCTCAGATGATGGGCATGCTCCTCTGCATTCCTGGAATACACCAAGATATCATCTATGAAGACAATAACAAAGTGATCCAGGTACTCTCTGAAAACTCGGTTCATGAGATCCATGAATGCTGCAGGGGCGTTAGTCAACCCGAACGGCATCACTAAGAACTCATAATGCCCATATCTGGTCCTGAAAGCTGTCTTAGGTACATCCTCTTCCCTGATTCTCAGCTGATGATAGCCCGATCTCAGATCTATCTTAGAAAAACAACCTGCTCCTGCTAGCTGGTCGAATAGATCATCGATCCTGGGTAGAGGATACTTATTCTTGGTAGTGACTTTGTTCAACTGCCTGTAGTCGATACAAAGTCTCAGGGATCCATCCTTCTTCTTGACAAACAACACTGGAGCACCCCAGGGTGAGGTACTCGGACGGATGAAACCCTTGTCTACCAACTCCTGTAGCTGCTCTTTCAACTCCTTAAGCTCTGCTGGTGCCATCCTGTAGGGAGGAATAGAGATCGGTCTGGTACCAGGCACTAACTCAATCTCGAACTCTATTTCCCTATCAGGTGGTAGTCCTGGAAGCCCATCTGGAAACACATCTGGGAACTCTCTGACTACGGGCACTGAACTGGGGTCCCTAACCTGACTGTCTAGCTCTCTCACATGAGCTAGATATCCCTGACATCCCCTCCGGAGCAACCTACGAGCCTGTAGGGCTGATATCAGACCTCTAGGCGTGCCCCTCCTGTCTGCTCTGAAGACAAACTCAGATCCATCCTCATCTCTGAACTTAACTACCTTGTCTCTGCAGTCCAAGGTAGCACCATATGCAGATAGCCAATCCATCCCTAGAATGACGTCAAAATCTGTCAACTCTAGAACCACAAGGTCAGCTGGAAGGCATCTACCATCTATAAACACTGGACTATGTCGACAGACTGTCTCTGCCAACGATGGATCACACTTAGGGCCACTGACCCATAGGGGACACTCTAACCCAGACGTCATCAAACCCACTCTCTCTATGGCTCTGGGAGCAACAAAGGAATGCGAAGCACCAGGGTCTAACAAAGCATACACCTCAGAACACCCAATGAGGAGATTACCTGACACCACGGTGTTAGAAGTGTTTGCCTCCTGCTGTGTCATCGTGAAAATCCGCGCCGGGGCTGACGGACCTCCACCTCTGGGACCTGCAGATGAAGAGGCTGACCCTCTCCCTCTGCCTCTGCCCTGCGTCATAACTGAAACTGGTGGCTGTGGCATGCTAGCTGGAGCTGTCTGCTGGGATGGTGCCGTGAAAGCTGCCTGAGGGCACTCACGAGCCATGTGTCCCTCCTGGCCGCACCTGTAACATCCTGTAATCCCAAAGCGACAAACTCCTCTGTGCGCTTTACCGCACCTACTACACACTGGAACCTCTGAACCTGAACTCATGCCACTGCCTAATCCCAGACCTGCTTTAATCTTATTCCAGAACTTATTCTTCCTCGACTTCTGCGTGGAACCACTCCACTTCTTACCACTGGAAGTTGCTGCACCCTGTGAAGAGGGATCTGACTTACCCCTACCTGGGGTCTTAGAACCAGAAGACTGTGCCGGCTGCTGTTTCACTGTACCCTGTATAATGGCACTAGCCTCCATCCTCCGTGCTAAATCCACCACGGTGTGGAAACTCTCCCTCTCGGCTGCATGGATCAAAGAGGAATACCTGGAATGCAGTTTCATAGCATACCTCCTGGCCTTTTTCTGTTCCGTATCATAGGCCTGTCCTGCATACCGCAGCAACTCTATAAACCTATCAGTAAACTCATCAATACTCATATCCTCTGTCTGCTTGAGCTGCTCAAACTCTATCATCTTTAGCTCTTTCGAACTATCTGGAAATGCCCATCCGGCAAACTCATTAGCAAACTCCTCCCAAGACATGTTATCCAACCTAGGGTCCACATAGACGCCAAACCATTCCTTCGCCTTCTTACATTTTAAAGTGAACCCTGCCATCTGAATGGCTCTGGTACCATCTGCCCCTAACTCATCTGCTATCATCTTGACTGCTTTAATGTACTCAAACGGATCATCTCCTGATTGGTACTTAGGAGCATCTAACTTTAGGTAATCAGTCATCTTTACCTTGCTCCTCACAGATGGGCCAGGTTGAGGTGTTTGGATAACTGGG
The DNA here is from genome assembly GCF_001659605.2 of Manihot esculenta. Taxonomy (NCBI): domain Eukaryota; kingdom Viridiplantae; phylum Streptophyta; class Magnoliopsida; order Malpighiales; family Euphorbiaceae; genus Manihot; species Manihot esculenta. The sequence continues at coordinate 20,048,971 of NC_035178.2, read as the reverse complement.
GCTTCTGGTTGTACCACTGCTGGTGGTGGTGGAGGAGGTGCAGAACTCTCTGGTGTAGAGTATGCTGGACTGGGGTAAAAAGGTGAGGGTGGATACATGGGATATGGTGGATATGGGGGGTAATACGGTGGATAAGGCATATATGTGGGATATGGGTGAAAACTAGGATGATCCGATGTACCTCCCATCGAATATCCTGGGCCCTGTGGGTAGGGCTGATAGTGGGGTGGATAACCATACCCCGAGGCCTGACCGCCTCCCTGTGATGATCCCACATCCTCCTCTGTAGTGCCAACACCTAACCCTCCATCCCTTCTTGGATCCACATCCATCTCTTCCCTTGTATCACTCGATCTTCTTCTCTGTTCTGTCTCCCTCCTGCTTTCATCAAAAGACCTTCTAGGGTCCCTTGATGATCTTTCTCTGCCTGCCCTTTGGGACATAGCTCTTGGCAAAGCAGGGGGACGCCCTTCCATACCCTCATTCTCGGGCGGAGCTCCAGTCAATCTAGCTGATCGACGGGTTCCTCTCATCTTAGCTTCTGTCTGAAAACATGACATAAACTTTAGCATTATATGATCCATGTAAAAACATGAACCCTCAACTCATAGCATATCAGGAAATGCACATGCATAAATTCATGGCATTACACATCAAGACAGGACTCAACATCCTATCCTAGTGGACATGATCTTCCTATTGTGCTTGCCCTCTAAAACAACCTCTTTCCGATGTGAGATATCTCTAATCCCTGAGCATCTTAGCTCAGCACACCGTACTCTAGAGGCCCTATGCTCTGATACCAATCTGTAACAGCCCGCTTACCGGACCATCACCGGCACTAGGATCCAGATCGGCTTAAGGCCGCCGGGACCCGTAGTAAGCCTACTGTCAACTCTGTGTACCTGATAAATCCCATACATGATCACACTTAAACTTAAAACTGTTACTTACTCTTCTCTTTTTTTTTTCTTTGCTTGACTATCTTTTCTTTTCTTGAAACTTTTCTCATCCACTAAGCCTGGACTATGCATGCTCTGTCTGTATGCACTCGAAGAGTGATACCTGCTATGGTACCATACAGTAACTACAGAGGTAGAAAGACTACCATGCACCAAGCCTAGCGCATCATAACAACATTATCTCAATCATAAAATGATCATGTGCAAAGGGATAAACATACACTAGGGCCAAGCACAATTCTATAACTCAATATATAACTTGCTATTACATCATTTCTATACATTACATAAACTCTGTACTGTACATCATTATCATGTCCACTATTCTATACTATTACATATGCCTTTTACCCTTGCTATCTCTTTCTCTTTCTCTTCTCTGAGGCCCTGAAAAATAGGGTTAGGGAGAGGGATGAGCTGCTAAAGCCCAGTGAGCGGAATCTATAAAAAATCACATTTAAAACATGCTATCATATGATGCATCACTGCTCAAACATTTCACATCTCGGATTGGACATGATCCCAAAACTCCCTCTGTCAGTGCCCGGCCCCCAAAGGAGCTCACACAGGTCTTTCACTAACTACTCATGGTGCCCGACCCTATAAGGGCTCTCACAGGACTCATCCAAGGTAAATGCCCGGCCCCCAAAGGAGCTCACACAGGACATACAATAATGACAGACTTATGGGCTATTGAGATCGCCTCGGTCCAATCCACATATACAAGTAATAATGCAATGCATCACCTTGGTGAATACTAATGCAAAGCATCCTACATAAACATGGCATTAATGATGCATGAATCATGCTAAAACATTCATTAACTTGAAAACAAAGTTCTGTTCCACTCACCTCTGTCAACTGCTGAGCAGTCTCTGTAACTCTAACTCTGTGGGCCTCCTTGGTCTCTCAGGTCCGTACCTACACAGGTGGACTCAAATGAGGACCAAACTTACTTAAACATAACTCTTAATATCTCCCCAAAACCCCTCTAAAACATCATAGGCATGCATGGAAAAATGGGCAAAAGAAGGCTGGACTGGGCACTTTCGGCGGCTGGTTCGGCGGCCGAAACCTCCCTCCAGAGACGAAACTCATGCATGTTCGGCGGCACCTTCGGCGGCCGAAAGTCTCGTTCAGAGACGAAACTCATGCACTTTCGGCGGCCGAACTCCCTCTTTCGGCGGCCGAAAGTCTCTTTCTCACCCAAAAGCCTAGCTTTCGGGGGCAAGGTTTGGCAGCCGAAACTGCCTCCACAAGGGGTTCGGCGGCCGAACCTTGCTTCGGCGGCCGAACCTGGATTCTCCAGAAAGGCAGAATCCGAGCACAACTCATGCTCTCAGCCTCCAAAATCCTATCAAACACCCATAACATGCATACCAACACTTCTCAACTCACAAAGAACATAACTCATGCATATAGAGGCCTAAAAACTAGCTCAAGCCTCAAAAACAACAACAAAACTCATAGAAACTCATATGATCAACATATGCTCAAACTCATGTTTATACCCCCAAAACATGCCATAAAACTCGCTAAAACGCGTAAAACTTGCTTTAAACATAAGGGGAGGTGCGGATCCATGCTTACCTCTTGAAGAACTAGAGGATTGATGATCCAAGCTTGGAGATGAGGGAAAACTCAATCAAAATCTCCAAGTGCTCAACTTTGCTTCCTTTTGCTCAAAACTCTAAAACAAGGCTCAAATCAAGTTAAAACATGCAAGATTTGAGGAAAACATGAGAAATCACACCAAGGAGAGCTTGAACCTACCTTTGACCCAAAAACAGAGTGTTTACCACTCAAGTCTCGGGCAAAGGGGCTTTTGTAGTGGCCAACCGACTCTTCCTTCGGCGGCCTAACGTGCATGCAAAACCATGCAACTTTCGGCGGCCGAACTTCACCTTCGGCGGCCGAACCTGGCTTTTGTCCCCTTGGCCTTTTCATTTCAAAACTCAATTTTCTTAACTCAAAACATGCAAACATGATAAAAACACTTAAAAAACATCTTAAAAACCTTTCTTATACCCTTAGGGCAAGCTCCGACATCCTCGAATCCCGACTTCCAACGGAAAAACTGCCGGAACGTAGGAATTTCGATATCGGGGTCTAGCCGGGTATTACATGCTTTTACTTCCTTGACATTGTTGGAGTATTGTTTGCTTGTGTCTATACTCTAGGTAATATTTTTCAAGTAGCACAAAACCTAATTCTTGTGTTACTTTCCAAATTGTTAGTGTCTTCTTTCTAGTTTTGCGTGCTTTCTTCTTTCTTTAGGTTTTCTTCTTTGTTTCATAAAACACACCTTATGGTTGGTTGGTTGACCTTAGTTTCTGAAGTGCAATTGAAGAATCAGCAAAAGGGTGGTAAGAGTGCAAACACTTGAGTGCTTTCCTTTCTAACACAATATTTGCTAATTCTCTTTGTTCTTTGTTGATTTAAGGTAGGATGAGTAAAGACAAGGATGTAGTGGATAGTACTGATGAAAGTGAATCAGACATGGGTAACGATTATAAGCTCTTTAAGAAGTCAGTCAGTGGTGAGTTACAAAGGCTCAATAGGGCTCTTGAGAGGATGACCAAAACGATGGAGAGTTTGAAAGTCTCACAGGTTTCCACTTCTACAAGAATGGCTCATTGAATTCTTAACCCCGATAGACCACAAGTCCGAGAACCTCAAGTCTGAGATGAAGTTGATGATACAGAAGATAATGTCGGACAAGGAAGGAGAAAAGGAGAAGTTCATGGAGGTAATAGAACTGGTGTTAGGTGGAATAGAGGTAGAGATGCTAGATTTGGCAGAAATGATGAAGACACCGAGTATTAACAAATCAACACATTGACGGTGACTTGAGCTCTATAAAGATGAAAGTTCCTGAATTTAAAAGGAATAACAATGCTGAAGAATATATTGAATGGGAGAGAAAAACTAAGCAAATATTTGAGTGTCATAACTATATTGAGGTGAAGAAGTCTCATATCGCCGCCGTTGAATTAACGGGTTATGCCTCTTTCTGGTGGGATCAATTGAAATCCACTAGGAGGAATAAGGGCTTAAGGGCAGTTCCACCATGGGAATACTTGAAAGAGTTGATGCGCCAAAGATTTATTCCTTCGCACGGATTTGTACAACAGGTTGGCAAGACTGGTGCAAGGAGGAAAGAGTGTGGAAGAATACCACAAGGAGATGGAGATGATGATGGCTTGGGCTCATATTGAGGAGGATGAGTAAATGTTGATGTCCAGGTTTCTAGGTGGTCTTAACCACTACATTGCTGAAGAACTTGACATGTACCATCCAATACCATTGAGGATATGGTTGATAAAGCAATGAAAATAGAAAGGCGTCACAAGGGCAGAAATAACCTTAAAATCACATACAAGTCCTCAAATAGTGGTGTTGGATTTCCAGGCTATAGAAGTGGGGAAAATAAAGATTACAAAAGCCTAATCCAAGGGGGCAAAGATTCGGTCTCCAGTAAAAAAGGACCTTCTCAAGGGAATAACAAGCAACAATCAGGTAATTCTAACTCTTCTAACCCTAGTAGAGAGATAAAATGTTTTAAATGCTTGGGAAAAGGACATATTGCATCTCAATGTCCTAATAAGAGAGTTATGATAGCAACTGCTGATGGGGGTGTAGTGTCTGATACTAATCATAGTGATGATGAGATATATGCTAATATGACTAAATTAATTGATGCTCATAATGACTGTGATGATTCGGATGTGTTTATTGATAATATGTTGCTTGCTGAACATAGTGAGATGCTTATTGCTAGGCGTGCTCTGAATATCCAGGTTAAGGAAGAAAGCCTAGAACAACGGGAAAATATATTTCACATTAGGTGTTTGGTTAATAGAAAAGTGTGTGCTCTCATTATTGATGGACGTAGTTGCACAAATGTGGCTAATGTGTATATGGTGGAGAAATTGGGCTTGACTTGTATGAAACACCCCAAGCCATACAAATTGCAATGTTTAAACGATTGTGGTGAGGCTAGGGTTACAAGCTAGGTGGTTATACCATTTTCTATTGGATTCAATAACAAGTACTCCTTCACTCATGAAGGACAGAAGGTTATACTCACTCCTTTATCACCTCAAAAGGTATATGTTGATCAAGTAAATATGCTAGAGAGGGAGAGGGAGGCTTCGATCTTGGCTACAAAGGGGAGTGAGGGCTTGAGTTCTGCGAAAAAAATGAGAGAAAAAAGTGAGTCTGAGGGTAAAGAGGCTAGAAAAGAATCAAGATCAATAAATGGCCAATTGGTGAGAGAAAAGATGCAAGAGGGGAGGACAAAACAGACATTTTATGTGAGAGCGAGAGAGGTTAAGAGTGCTATTTCTTTAGGGCAGCCCGTGTTGCTTATAAGATATAATGAGACTTTATTTGCTGACACTGATATTAACCTTTCTTTTTTGCCTTCTAGTTTTAAGTCTATGATGCAGGAATTCACTGATGTCTTTCCAGATGAGCTACCTAGTGGATTGTGTTAGTGTATATGCCCTAGGCCATTATCTTGGACCTTTTTGTATGTTGTTTTGGTTATTAATAAAAGAGGTTTTTATCATTATTATTTGTTTGCATGTTACATAATAATGATTATTATCCCTGGTTACTTATTATTATGTTGATAATAATAAAATATAACTGGTATGGTTATTGATTGATAATCATGAGATGATTATGTATATGTTGATATAATTCAATAATCATAAAATACTTGTTGGAGAACAAAGTATTGGATGGATCCGCATTAAGATCACTACATGGGTCATTGTCATAAGTGAATCTCAAAATAGTTAAGTCTTAATCCTTTGATTTGAGATTGTCATAGTTTCCAACATAAGGACTATTATGTTTTGACATAATCAAGCGTTGTCTTTAATCGGACAATCATAAAGGTTATGATTGAGCATAATAGAAATTATGTAGAGGATAATGAACAATCAAGATAGGATTTGTCCCTCTCTATGAGAGAGATATCTTCTGGGCCCCTCGATAAGTGAGACTGAGAAATACATGGCCGTGCTCAAATAAATTGATAGTGTGATCAATATCATTTGAATTTATCAGTCTACTTAGAGATCGAGAAATCATAAGTTTGAACATTATAAGTTTGACATTGACCATGACTTATGTTCAAACTAGATATAGTGTGACAAAGGGATTAATTCATGTTCTATTTGTTAGGCTTTATCGGACTATTGATCCTCATATTAGTTGGGTAGCCATAATGTCTTGCTAGAGCCCACTTATGACTTATGGGCCTTGTGGGACTGGGCTTATTGCCAATTAATGTGAGCCTATTGGGTCACACACAAAAGAACGTTGTTGATGTGCTATGTCATATTAATGGGCCAAAAGCCCAAAGCCCTTTAATATAATTAATAATAATAAAGTGTTATTATTATTAATATTTAATAATAATAAAGTGTTATTATTATTAATATTAATTATTAATATAATTAATAATAATAAGTGTTATTATTATTAATATTAATTATTAATATAATTATTAATATTAATTATTAATATCATTAATAATAATAAAGTGTTATTATTATTAATCATTTATTATTATGAGATAATAATATTTAAAAGATCTACAGTCTATTTGTAAGTGTTACAGATAAAGGACTCTATCACATAAGATATTTGAGTATCTGCGAGATTGTGATAGTTGGTTATGAACACAACTCCTTTTAGGAAAATGAGTTGTGGGAAAAATACAACTCTTTTTAGGAAAAGGAGTTGTGGAAAAAACACAACTCCTTTTAGGAAAAAGATTTGTGTGAAAACAAAAGACTGAAACATATAAATACCCCTTCTATGAATTGTGGAAGGGACGTGTTTTTGAGAAAACTCAGTTGTAACGACCCGGAAATCGGACCGCTACCGGCGCTAGGATCCAGATCGGCTTAAGGCCGCCGGGACCCGTAGCAAGCCTAACATACATCCTGTATACCTGTTTAATCCCATACATGATCAACATTTACATAAAACTTTAAACTTTCTTTCTTTCTTTCATTCATTCACCAAGCTTAACCTGTGCATGCACAACTCATAACCATAAACATTAAACCTCACACTGGAGCCCTCATCAAATGCTCCAATGGGGTAACATAACATACATAAAGCCTGGTTTACATAAACATTGACAAAACATTTTATAGATCATGTACAAAGGGATTAACCAACATACTAGGGTCAAGCACAACTATAAATCTCAATAGACATCATTACATTATATTACTGTACTATGCTTTACATTACATCATGTTCATGTCCACATCTAGCTATTACATAAAACATGACTTCTAATCCTGCTTACTTCCTGGACTAGCCCGTACCTGCAAATCTGGGGGATTAAGGGAGTGGGGTGAGCTACTAGAGCCCAGTGAGCAGAATAATAAAACATTATATTTAAAATTCATGCCTTCATGGAATGCATCACATCACAGACAAATCACATCAAGGATGAACTTGTCACCATTTACCCCTCTACACAGTCCAATCATGCCAGGGGCATAGTGCAGGCACACCTGGACTTCCATATCATATCATACATATCCAATCGTGCCAGGGGCGTAGTGCAGGCACGCCCGGACTTTCTCTTACATAGTGCCAGGGGCATAGTGCAGGCCCGCCTGGACTTCCATATCATATTATCATTATATCATGTCATAACATACGAGGGCTAATGGATCATTCAATGTTCATCCGCATCAACATCATATTATGCAATGCAACATATTCGTGAATTCTAATTCAAGCAACCTAATATATCTCATGGCATTCTTGATGCATGAACATGCTCAAAACTGATTTGTTTACTTTGAAGTATAAGAGTTATTCTACTCACCATAGGCTAGCTCTGACAAGACTCTGAAGCAACTGACTCACTACTGGGGTCCTCGGTTCCTCGGGTCCGAACCTACACAGGTGGACTCAAATGAGGGACCAAACATACAAAAACATGACTCTAAGATACTCCCCAAAAACCCCCTAAAACACCTTAAAACAATCATAGAAATCATGCAAAGGAAGGCTGAACAGGGCACTTTCGGCGGCAGGTTCGGCGACCGAAAGTCCCTTCAGAGCTGAAAGTCATGCACCTTTGGCGGCACTTTCGGCGGCCGAAGGTTCCTTCCAGAGACGAAACTCATGCATGTTCGGCGGCACCTTCCAGAGCCGAAAGTCCACTTTCGGGGGCAGGGTTCGGTAGCCAAAGGCTGGCCTCCACAGGCAGGTTCGGCGGCCGAAAGTCCCTTCGGCTGCCGAACCTGAGTTCTTCCAAAGGGTAGAACTCAACCTCCACAATGCACATTTGCCTCCCAAACCATTCCAACTCAAAACCAACACTTCCAAAACATGCATACATACTTCCATAAGCAAAAAGGGGTCTCAAACTAGCCTAAACCCCAACCAAAACACATCAAACATACATATACAACCCACATTGCTCATAAACACAACATTAACCTAAACATGCATTTCTACCCCATAAACTTTCATAAAACTCGTTTAAAACATGAAATGAGCTAAGGATCTACCCTTACCTCTTGAAGATCGAGAGGAGAGGCGATCTAACTCGGAGATAGGGGAGATCTAGCTCCTTGGGTCTCCAAGCTCCAAAACTTGCTCAAAGTTTACAAATCTTCAAAAGCCAAGCAAACACTTGTTAAAACTTGAAAGATTGGAGGAAAATCATCAAAAACGACCGTGGGAGGATATGGACTCACCGTTGGCTGAAAATGGGGAGAAAACTCGCTCGTTTCGGCCATGGAGCCCTTATATAGGGGCTGGCCAGACCACCTTCGGAAGCCTAAAGTGCCTCCAAAACTCATGCAAGTTCGGCGGCCGAACATGAGGTTCGGCGGCCGAACCTGAACCACTTTCGGAAGCCTAACTTGCTCCCCTAAACTATCCCATGTTCGGCGGCCGAACCTGGAAATGCCTCCATGGTCTTTTTCATTCAAAACTCAGCTTCTTTCTTACTTAAAATCATAAAATACATTAAAATATTTTATAAAAACATTATCTTACCCTTCTAGAGGTTTCCGACATCCGAGATTCCACCGGACGGTAGGAATTCTGATGCCGGAGTCTAGCCGGGTATTACATTCTCCCCCCCTTAAGAACATTCGTCCCCAAATGTTCACCAAACAACACATGCAAAACACATAAAACTCACCTTAGAAGAGAAGAGGATATTGCTGGAGCATGGACTCCCGTGTCTCCCAGGTACACTCCTCTATGTTGTGGTGATTCCAAAGGACTTTCACCATCGGGATTTCCTTATTCCTTAGCTTTCTGATCTGGGTGTCTAGGATCCGTACTGGCTGCTCAACATAGGTGAGATCCTCTTGGATCTCCACATCAGGCTCACTAAGAACCTTGCTCGAATCTGACACGAATTTCCTCAACATGGAAACATGGAAAACTGGATGGATTCTCTCCATTGAAGCAGGTAAGTCCAATGTGTACGATACATTCCCAATCCTTTGCAAGATCTCAAAGGGTTCGATGTATCGTGGAGCTAGCTTACCTTTCTTCCCAAACTGAATCACCCCTTTCATAGGAGACACCTTGAGCAATACTAAATCCCTCTCCTGAAACTCTACTTGCCTTCTGCGGATATCTGCATAACTCTTTTGTCTGCTCACGGCAGTCTTGATCCTTTCTCTGATTATGGGCACCACCCTGCTAGTGATCTCTACTAACTCAGGCCCTGCCAAGGCCCTTTCTCTAACTTCTTCCCAACAGACAGGCGATCTGCACTTCCTTCCATACAAAGCTTCATATGGAGCCATCCCTATGCTAGCATGGTGGCTGCTATTGTAGGCAAACTCCACCAAAGGTAGATGCTGCCTCCAAGAACTGTCAAAATCTAGCACACACATTCTGAGCATATCCTCTATTATCTGGATGGTCCCCTCTGACTGTCCGTCAGTCTGTGGATGGAAAGCAGTGCTAAAATCCAACCTGGTACCCATGGCATTCTGCAGACTCCGCCAAAACCTGGAGGTGAACTGGGGTCCTCTATCCGACACTATTGAAACAGGAACCCCATGCAACCTGACAACCTCATCAACATACACCTGCGCCAACTTGTCCACAGAATAGCCACTCCTGACAGGGATGAAGTGAGCAGATTTGGTTAGTCTGTCCACAATCACCCATATGGAGTCCAATCTGTTGGACGTTGCTGGTAACCCCACCACGAAATCCATAGCTATATTCTCCCATTTCCACTCTGGAATAGGTAGTGGGTTGAGCATTCCAGCCGGCTTTTGATGTTCCAGCTTCACCCTCTGACACACTTCGCAGGCTGACACAAACTGCGCCACTTCTCTTTTCATAGCTGGCCACCAATAAACTCTTTTCAGATCTTGATACATTTTGGTGGCTCTAGGGTGAACACTGTATCTGGCATTATGAGCTTCCCTCATAATGTCTCCCTTCAGACCCATGTCATCTGGTACACACAATCTATTCCCATAGCGGAGGATCCCCTTGCTGTCAAATCTGAACTCTTCATTCTTGCTTGACTGAACAGTCCTGGCAATCTTCACTAACTCTGGGTCCTCGTGCTGTTTCTAAGCCACCTGATCTAGAAATATGGGTGCCACTCTCATCCGGGCTATCAAAGCACCTGTACCAGACAACTCTAATTGTAAACCTTCATTGATGAGCCCGAAGAGCTGCCTCACCACTAGTCTCCTCTCTGCTGAAATATGAGATACACTGCCAAGTGATTTCCGGCTTAGGGCGTCTGCCACAACATTCGCCTTACCCGGATGGTACTAAATCTTGCAATCATAGTCACTAAGCAGTTCTACCCATCTCCTTTGCCTCAGATTCAACTCTTTCTGACTCAAGATGTACTGCAGGCTCTTATGATCTGTAAAGATCTCACATTTTACCCCATAAAGGTAATGCCTCCACATCTTGAGTGCAAAGATCACCGCTGCCATTTCTAGGTCATGTGTAGGGTAATTCAACTCGTGCTTCTTCAGCTGCCTAGAAGCATAAGCAATCACCCTTTCATTCTGCATTAGCACACAACCCAATCCCACACGGGACGCATCACAGAAAACCGTGAAGTCTTCATTACTAGTTGGCAGAGCTAACACCGGTGCCGACGTCAACCTCTTCTTTAGCTCTTCAAAGCTCTCTTCACACTGGTCGATCCACACAAACTTCTGGTTCTTCTTAGTCAGTCTGGTCATAGGAGTTGCAATTTTAGAGAAGTCCTGAACGAACCTCCTGTAGTAACTTGCCAAACCCAAGAAGCTCTTGATCTCTGTCACTGTAGTGGGTCTAGGCCAGTTAGCTATGGCTTCCACCTTCTTGGGGTCCACCTCTATTCCATTTTTTGACACAACATGCCCCAAGAAAGAGATGCTCCTCAACCAGAACTCACACTTGGAGAACTTGGCATACAAGCCATGTTCCCTCAAGGTCTGCAAGACTATCCTCAGATGATAGGCATGCTCCTCTGCATTCCTGGAATACACTAGGATATCATCTATGAAGACAATAACAAAGTGATCCAGGTACTGGCTAAACACTCTGTTCATGAGATCCATGAATGCTGCAGGGGCATTGGTCAACCCGAACGGCATTACAAGGAACTCATAGTGCCCATATCTGGTCCTGAATGCTGTCTTCGGTACATCCTCTTCTCTTATCCTCAGCTGATGGTACCCGGATCTCAGATCTATCTTGGAGAAACAACCTGCTCCTGCTAGCTGGTCGAATAGATCGTCGATCCTTGGCAACGAGTACTTATTCTTGGTAATGACTTTGTTCAACTGCCTGTAGTCGATACAAAGTCTAAGGGATCCATCTTTCTTCCTCACAAACAGCACTGGAGCACCCCAAGGTGAGGTACTCGGTCAGATGAAACCCTTGTCTACCAGCTCTTGCAACTGCTCCTTAAGCTCCTTCAATTCTGCTGGCGCCATCCTGCAGGGAGGGATAGAGATCGGTCTGGCTCCAGGCATCAATTCAATTTTGAACTCTATCTCCCAAGCAGGTGGTAAACTTGGCAGCTCATTTGGGAAAACATCTATGAACTCTCTGACCACGGACACTGAGGCGGGCTCTCTAGCATGACTGTCCAGCTCTCTCACATGAGCTAGAAAACCCTGACAACCCCTCCTGAGCAGCCTACGAGCCTGTAGGGCTGATATCAAATCTTTAGGTGTACCCCTCCTGTCTCCTCTGAAGACAACCTCTGACCCATCCAGTCCTCTGAACCTGACTACCTTGTCTCTGTAGTCCAAGGTAGCACCATGGGTAGATAGCCAATCCATCCTTAGAATGACGTCAAAATCTGTCAAATCTAGAACCACAAGGTTGGCTGAAAGGCATCTCCCCTCAACAAAAACTGGACTACACTGGCAGACTGACTCTGCCACTGACGGGTCACACTTGGGTCCACTGACCCATAGGGGACACTCTAACCCAGAGACCATTAAACCCAACCTCTCGACGGCTCTCGGAGCAATGAAAGAATGAGATGCACCAGGGTCCATTAAGGCATAAACATCTGAACAACCAATGATGAGATTACCTGAAACCACGGTATTAGATGTGTTCGCCTCCTGTTGAGTCATCGTGAAGATCCATGCTGGAGCTGATGGACCTTCACCTCTGAAACCCGCTGAAGAAGAGGCTGCCCCTCTCCCTCTGTCTCTGCCACTGGCCTGAGTTGCGGCTGGAGCTACTGGCTGAGCCACACTACCAGAAGCTGTCTGCTGAGACTGCGCCACAAAAGCTACTCTAGGACACTCTCGTGCCATGTGTCCCTCCTGCCCACATCTGAAGCAGGCTGTCGTCCCAAACCGACATACTCCCTTGTGGGGCTTTCCACACTTCATGCATACTGCATTATCTGCACCTGAGCTCGAGCCACTCCTTAATCCCAGACCTGACTTGATCTTGTTCCAGAACTTGTTTTTCTTGGACTTCTTGTGGCCTCTGTCCCACTTCTTACTGCCTGAAGCTGCTGAACTCAAGGAAGAAGGGTCCAACTTTCCCCCACCTGGGGTCTTGGAACCAGAAGACTGTGCCAGTGACTGCTTAACTCTTCCCTCGATTATGGCACTAGCCTCCATCCTCCGGGCCATATCCACTATGGCATGGAAACTCTCCCTCTCTGCTGACTGGATCAAGGAGGAATACCTGGAATGAAGCCTCATGATATACCTCCTTGACTTCTTCTGGTCTGTGTCAAGATTTTGCCCAGCAAACGACAGCAGCTCCAAGAATCTATTTGTGTACTCATCCACACTCATCTCCTCTGTCTGCCTTAACTGTTCAAACTCAATCATCTTCAACTCCCTTGAACTGTCAGGGAAAGCCCATCCTGCAAACTCATTTGCAAACTCTTCCCATGATAGGCTATCCAACCTCAGGCTCACATAGTTTTTAAACCACTCTCGGGCCTTCTTGCACTTCAGTGTGAACCCAGCCATCTGAATGGCTCTACAGTCATCAGCTCCTATCTCATCTGTAATCAACTTGACCCTCCTAAGGTACTCAAATGGGTCATCACCAGTTTCATACTAGGGAGCACCCAGCTTCATGTAAACGGTCATTTTGACCTTGCTCCCTCCAGATGAGCTAGGCTTAGGTACTTGGGTTTCTGGGACCATGGGTTCTGCTGGTGGTGGAGGAGGTGCAACATCCCCTGGGTTAGGGTTTGTTTTACCTGGATAAAAGGATGGGGGTGGGTACATAGGGTACTGTGGGTATGGTGGGTAGAAAGGTGGGTATGGCATGTGAGAGTGATAAGGGTTAAAGCTAGGGTAATCCGATGTACCTCCCATCGAATACCCGGGATTCTGTGAAAAAGGTGGGTACTGGGGTGGCTGAACAAATCCCGAGGCCTGAGTGCCTCCTTGAGACTCTCCCATACCCTCTTCAGACATACTCACTCTAAGACTACCATCCCTCCTCTGATCCACATCCATATCATCCCCCACACCTTCTGACATTCCACCTTGAACTGTCCCCCTTTTGCTCACATCAAAAGACCTTCTAGGCTCCCTTGACGTTCTCTCCCTGCTAGACCTGCAGGACATTGCCCTAGGCAATGCAGGAGGACGGGCATCCGTGCCCTCGTCCTGAGGTGGTACTCCAGTCAATCGTGTAGATCGACGAGTTCCTCTCATCTTGCTTACTGAAAAACAGTACACATCACATAAAACATTAGCATCAAATGGTTCATGTGGAAACACATGAACCCGCCTCACATACATCTCATATCATTAATGCACATGCATATAATCATGGCATTTCACATTATTATTCGAGACAGGACTCTTCATCCTATCCTAGTGGACATGATTTTCCTATTGTGATTGACCTTCTAGAACATCTATGAGCCTGACACACTATAGGTCCGACCATATGAACCTAGGGCTTTGATACCAATCTGTAACGACCCAGAAACCGGACCGCTACCGACGCTAGGATCCGGATCGGTTTAAAGCCGCCGGGACCCGTAGCAAGCCTAACATACATCCTGTATACCTGTTTAATCCCATACATGATCAACATTTACATAAAACTTTAAACTTTCTTTCTTTCTTTCTTTCATTCACCAAGCATAACCTGTGCATGCACAACTCATAATCATAAATATTAAACCTCACACTAGAGCCCTCATCAAATGCTCCAATGGGGTAACATAACATACATAAAGCCTGCTTTACATAAACATTGACAAAACATTTTATAGATCATGTACAAAGGGATTAACCAACATACTAGGGTCAAGCACAACTATAAACCTCAATAGACATCATTACATTACATTACTGTACTATGCTTTACATTACATCATGTTCATGTCCACATCTAGCTATTACATAAAACATGACTTCTAATCCTGTTTACTTCCTGGACTAGCCCGTACCTGCAAATCTAGGGGATTAAGGGAGTGGGGTGAGCTACTAGAGCCCAGTGAGCAGAATAATAAAACATTATATTTAAAATTCATGCCTTCATGGAATGCATCACATCACAGACAAATCACATCAAGGATGAACTTGTCACCATTTAGCCCTCTACATAGTCCAATCATGCCAGGGGCGTAGAGCAGGCACACCTGGACTTCCATATCATATCATACATATCCAATCGTGCCAGGGGCATAGTGCAGGCACGCCCAGACTTTCTCTTACATAGTGTCAGGGGCGTAGTGCAGGCACGCCTGGACTTGCATATCATATTATCATTATATCATGTCATAACATACGAGGGCTAATGGATCATTCAATGTTCATCCGCATCAACATCATATTATGCAATGCAACATATTCGTGAATTCTAATGCAAGCAACCTAATATATCTCATGGCATTCATGATGCATGAACATGCTCAAAACTGATTTATTTACTTTGAAGTATAAGAGTTATTCTACTCACCTTAGGCTAGCTCTAAAAAGACTCTGAAGCAGCTGACTCACTGCTGGGGTCCTCGGTTCCTCGGGTCTGAACCTACACAGGTGGACTCAAATAAGGGACCAAACATACAAGAACATGACTCTAAGATACTCCCCAAAAACCCCCTAAAACACCTTAAAACAATCATAGAAATCATGCAAAGGAAGGCTGAACAGGGCACTTTCGGCGGCAGGTTCAGCGGCCGAAAGTCCCTCCAGAGCCGAAAGTCATGCACCTTCGGCAGCACTTTCGGCGGCCGAAGGTTCCTTCGAGAGACGAAACTCATGGATGTTCGGCGGCACCTTCGGTTGCCGAAACTCCCTTCCAGAGCCGAAAGTCCACTTTCGGAGGTAAGGTTCGGCAACCAAAGGCTGGCCTCCACAGGCAGGTTCGGCGGCCGAAAGTCCCTTCGGCTGCCAAACCTGAGTTCTTCCAAAGGGCAGAACTCAGCCTCCACAATGCACATTTGCCTCCCAAACCATTCCAACTCAAAACCAACACATCCAAAACATGCATACATACTTTCATAAGCAAAAATGGGTCTCAAACTAGCCTAAACCCCAACCAAAACACATCAAACATACATATACAACCCACATTACTCATAAACACAACATTAACCTAAACATGCATTTCTACCCCATAAACTTTCATAAAACTCATTTAAAACATGAAATGAGCTAAGGATCTACCCTTACCTCTTGAAGATCGAGAGGAGAGGCGATCTAACTCGGAGATGGGGGAGATCTAGCTCCTTGGGTCTCCAAGCTCCAAAACTTGCTCAAAGTTCACAAATCTTCAAAAGCCAAGCTAACACTTGTTAAAACTTTAAAGATTGGAAGAAAATCATCAAAAATGACCATGGGAGGAGATGGACTCACCGTTGGCCGAAAATGGGGAGAAAACTCGCCTGTTTCGGCCATGGAGCCCTTATATAGGGGCTGGCCAGACCACCTTCAGAAGCCTAAAGTGCCTCCAAAACTCATGCAAGTTCGGCGGCCGAACATGAGGTTCGGTGGCCGAACATGAGGTTCGGTGGCCGAACATGAGGTTCGGCGGCCGAACCTGAGCCACTTTCAGAAGCCTAACTTGCTTTCCTAAACTATCCCATGTTCGGCGGCCGAACCTGGAAATGCCTCCATGGTATTTTTCATTCAAAACTCAGCTTCTTTCTTACTTAAAATCATAAAATACATTAAAACATTTTATAAAAACATTATCTTACCCTTCTAGAGGTTTCCGACATCCGAGATTCCATCGGACGGTAGGAATTTCGATGCCGGAGTCTAGTCGGGTATTACATCAGTCTAAAAGATTGCAGATTGTGGAGCACATAATCTATCCATCTTTGAGAGAGCTAGCACTCTAGAAGGATAGAAGACGTTCGTGTGGATACCATAGAGGGTGTTCATTTGAAAAGGCAGCACCATCAATCCGGCATTGTATCTTCTTGACGAGATTAACAGGTTAGTCTCATATCCATCTTTTGAATTAAACGAAGCACTCAGATTCTGGGAAAGGAAATCAACAGAGATTTTATTTTTTCGCTGCGCAACTGGGTTGCAATAATCTCAGGATTTCCCAACATATTGCCACTGTTGAGAGGGATTGAGCATCAAATAGATTTCATACCTGGTTCTAGCATCCCAAATAGACTAGCTTACCGAAGCAATCCAATGGAAACAAAGGAAATGCAAAGGCAAGTTGACGAGCTTATGGAGAAGGGATTGGTGAGAGAGAGTTTAAGTCCATGTGTTGTTCCTGTGCAGCTTGTTCCAAAGAAGGATGGCACTTGGCAAATGTGTGTTGATTGTAGAGCAGTTAACAAGATCACAGTGAAGTACAGGCATCCTATACCTCGGTTAGATGACATGTTGGATGAGCTTCATGGTGCCAAGTACTTTACAAAAATTGATCTTATGAGTGGATATCATCAGATTAGGATGAAACCTGGTGATGAATGGAAAATTACATTTAAGACAAAGTATGGTTTGTATGAATGGTTAGTTATGCCCTTTGGTTTGTCAAATGAACCTAGTACGTTTATGAGGCTGATGAACCATGTGTTGCGTGCATACTTGGGAAAATTTGTAGTTCTTTATTTTGATGATATCTTGATCTATAGCAAGTCTCTCGACGAACATATTGAGCATGTTAGGTTGGTTCTGCAGGTTTTGAGGCAAGAGAGCTTGCATGCTAAACTTAAGAAGTACACATTTTGTATAGATAGACTTGTTTTTCTTGGTTTTGTTGTGAGTGCACAGGGAATTGAGGTAGATGAAGAGAAGGTGAAAGCTATAAAGGAGTGGCCTATTCCTAAATCTATTTCAGAAGTGAAGAAATTTTCATAGCCTTGCAAGCTTTTACAGGAGGTTTGTGTGCGATTTCTCTACGATTGCAGCACCATTCACATGAATTATTAAGAAGGAAGTTGGGTTCAAGTGGGGAGAGGAGCAACAGAAAGCTTTTGACTGCTTAAAAGAGAAGTTAACATCCGCTCCTATATTATATTTACCTAACTTTGATAAAACTTTTGAAATTGAGTGTGATGCTTTTGGCATAGGTATTGGGGTTGTGTTGATGCAAAAGAAGAAACCAATAGCCTATTTCAGTGAGAAGTTGAACGGAGCACATCTCAATTATTCAACCTATGAAAAGGAGCTGTATGCCTTAGTGAGAGCACTGGATGTGTGGCAACACTATCTTCTGCCAAGGAGTTTTTGATACATACAGATCATGAGTCCTTAAAACACTTCAAGGGACAAGAAAAGTTGAATAAGAGGCATGGTAAGTGGGTTGAGTTTATTGAAGAATTTTCATATGTGATTAAGTATAAGCATGGGAATGACAATGTGGTTGCAGATGCTTTGTCTAGAAGGTATGCTTTAATTAATGCTGTGAGTTCTAAATTGCTTGGTTTTGAGCATGTTAAGGACTTGTACATTAATGATGCTGATTTCGGCAATGTGTTTGTGGCTTATGAGCATGGAGCTTTTAACTCTTTTTATGGGCATGATGGTTACTTGTTTAAGGGTAAGAAATTGTGTGTGCCTAGATGCTCTATGCGTGATTTTATTGTGCTTGAATCCCATTGCGGGGGTTTGATGGTGCATTTTGGAGTACATAAGACTTATGACACCTTATTTGAGCATTTTTATTGGCCTTCTATGCGCAAAGATGTTGAGAAAGTGTGCGTTTCTTGTATTGCAAGTAGACAGACAAAGTCTAAGTCTATGCCTCATGGTCTTTATATGCCTTTCCCTGTTCCTAGTTCACCTTGGATGGATATTTCTATGGACTTTGTGCTTGGCTTACCTAGGACTAGACGTGGTAGAGATAACATATTTGTTATTGTTGACGGGTTTAGCAAGATGGCTCAATTTATTCCTTGCCATAAAACTGATGACGCCATCAATGTAGCTGACTTATTCTTCGGGGAAGTGGTTCGACTTTATGGAGTGCCAAGGACAATTGTGTCAGATAGAGATGCAAAGTACCTTTCGCATTTTTGAAAAGTATTGTGGGGTAAGTTGGGTACTAAACTCTTATATTCTACTACTTGTCATCCACAGACATATGGCCAGACAGAGGTGGTGAATAGAACTCTTGGTACCTTACTCAGAGCTATAGTGGGTAAGAATTTGAACACTTGGGAAGATTGCTTGCCTTTCATTGAGTTTGCATATAACCGTAGCATACATTCTTCCACGGGGTTTTCTCCATTTGAGCTTCTTTACGGTTTTAACTCGCTGACTTTACTTGATCTTGTTCCTTTACCTTTACATGAGCTTACTAGTTTAGATGGTGCTAAAAAGGCAGAATTGGTGAAGTCCTTACATGAAAAGGCTCGGTCTAACATAGAGAAGAGGAACAAGGTGTATGCTGACAGGGCAAATAGGGACGCAAGAAAATGGTGTTTGTTCCTGGTGATTGGGTCTGGGTGCACTTCTGAAACGAATGGTTTCCAAATCAAAGGAAGACTAAGTTGGATGCTCGTGGTGATGGTCCATTTCAAGTTTTAGAGTGAATCAATGACAATGCTTATAAAATAGACTTGCCAGGTGAGTATGGGGTTAGTGCTACCTTTAATGTGTCTGACTTGTCTCCTTTTGACCATGTTGCAGATTTAAAGACAAATCTTTTCGAGGAAGGAGGGAATGATACAAACCAGCAAGCACAATCACATGAGAATCAAGGAAGCAAGGATCAATTGGTGCTCCCTAGTGGACCAATGACAAGGAGCAAAGCTGAGAAGCTTGAAGCAGCTATGAACTTACACATTCAAGAATAAGTAACACAAGAATTGACTGAGCTTGCCATTGGCAAATGTCTCACGAAGCTTAAAGACACACCTAAGCTACTCACCTTGCTTAAGGTGTGTAATGGAGGTAGCGCTGTCTAATTTATTCGGCATTGTTATGATGGGCTTGCTATATTTTATTATTTAAACACTTGTTTTATTTTAGCTTTGTTTGGACTTGTATTCTGTCCATATTTTATCTTTTAAGTTTTAGAGTAATGGGCCATGTTTTGAGCTTATGTTTTAATACTTATGCGTTTAATGTGTTATTTTAGTGTGTGATTGACTTTGGGTCTTGTGTGTGATTCAGCCAGCCCTAAAATGTCTTAGGGTTTTATTTTCTCTCCTTACTATATAAGGATAAGGATAAGAAACACTTGTAAGAGGCAGCTTTTAATCAAAATTTTCAGAATTCTTTTCATGCCTTTAGAGTGTATTACGTTGAGTGAGAGTGAGGATTTGCTTTCATCAATTGCACCAAGAATCTTGGCTAACTTATCAACGATTTGTTGTGGCGTTTGTCGAATTCTCATCTAAATCTTTCGATCATTGGTGTTTTAGCTTCTATAAGTGTGGGGTGCCATAGGAGGTGGGTTTATCGAATCTTTGGATTCCATATCTACTTGTGCGTGTGGATTTGAGGCTTGTGCTATAGGGTTCCACGTCAGAGTGGTGTCAATTTGATTACTCCGTGTTTATCATAAGTTAGTGCCTAAATGAAAAAAAAAAAGACTTATCCAAAGTCCTTTATCCATTAGTTGGTCTGGGTGGATTATACTTGTTGGGATTAGAAATCTCTCACTAATCTTAGGCCGCAAAAAGCATTAAAGGGATATATATGTGTTGAATGTGATAATAAATATCCTTCTATGATACAACATCATAATAGGTTTCCATTTTAAGTAGTAAAGGGATGGTGATTAACATGTAGTTGTTATTTCTATAGTTACATGCTCGAAATGATATTTTAATAATAAGGAAAATTCAAAATACTGCTCACATAATCCACCAAGTCAGTGGCTCCAATTTCTCAATCAATATGTTGTTAGAAAAAATAAAATATAAAAGGATTCTCTCAAACCAACTAATGAGATTGAAATAGTATATTAAAGGGCGAAAAAGCTATGTAACTTGTTTCAATTTAAAAATATAAAATCAAAAAACGTTCATCTAGATGTTACAAAGCCACATTTTGTCCTTTGCTTAGAATTCAATTGATTTCAAAGGGTTTATCTAGAATTGATGACTTATAATTAAATATTAACCCAATTGTTAAACTAATGTAACAAAAGAAGAGAAGCTTACCCCAAAAGGTAAAAAATGATGTGTTAATCTATACATGTGTCTCTTGAGCACCTACTTTTCCTATAGGTTGAAATTTCTGACTTAGCATTAGATATCTAGGTTTTTCCTCTTGACCTCTTAAATCTACTACATGTTGCATTTGTATATGTAAAAAATGATAGCATAATAGAATGAGCTAATATAATAATATCAAACGTTTTAAATTTATTGAACTTGTGATACCTGTACATCTTATGAATATGACCCAACACATGCTACATATGAGCAAATTAAAGAAATCAATTGGATTCATTACACTCAAACCATTACCACCACTTCTTCATCCTCAAAGATATCATCATAAATTTCAATAATTTCTCTGCTTGTTTCATTCAGTAATTATTCTTCAATTACATCATGCAAAATTATTTCATCATTTTCTATTTCTTCTTCTTGGAATGGTACATCCATTAATGGATATTTTTGAGATGTAACTATAATGGATGTATTTGTGATATAACCACGTTAGTAACTTCCACTACATTTAACTATCATCATAGCCCACTAAGCTATCATGTCACGATGTAAGCCTAAGTATGAAGTATAAACAACTTAACTTTTTTGAGATGCTAATACACAAAGGTTCATACTTATTGAACCTTCTCTTATTGTTAATATCGACAATTTTATGTTCACTATATACTTACCTTTATTTGGTGTTTTATCAAACTAATCATATTTGAACAGTACAATCCTCTTAGTAGGTAAATCTAAATAATCTAAGCTCAACAGACTTCTATCAACCGCCCATAATAGTCACTTTCTATAGAATTATATATTTTTATTATAAAAATACCACAATTCATTATGTTCTTGTTTGAATTATGTTTCATAGACTAAATTTGAGTCTATTAAAAATGTACCCATTAAAAGCCACGACACTTCTTAATTGACCCTTTGCCAAATCCTTAATAAACTAGTTAGTAACATGTTGAGATTATGTCATCCTGGCTACATTTGGACACTCATGTGCCACATGTCCCTTTTTTCCACATATGTAACATTTTATAGTCCCAAACCTATTAGACGCCTTGTGTGGCTTCCCACATGTAACACATTTAGAGGTGTATAAACCAGAGCGTGAACCACTACCCATTCCCAAACCTGACTTTTAACCTTTTCTAGGACTTTTTTTTTTTGGTTTTCTTTGTGGATTTTTCTCACTTCTTACTTTCTGTGATAGTTGTACTCAGAGAAGAAAGGTCAAACTCTCCTATACTCGAGGCCTTAGAACTTGATGATTATGCCACTGGTTGCTTCATATCCCCTGTATGATGGCACTAGCCTCCATCTTTCTAGTTAAATCCATAATGGTGTTGAAATTCTCTCTCTGTAGCTAGGATAAGGGAGGAATATCTAGAGTGGAGTCTCGTGGCATACCTCGTCGCTTTCTTCTACTCTGTGTCATAAGCCTACCCCACATACTACAACAAATATAAACTTGTCTGTATACTCATCTACACTCATCTCTTTAGTTTTTCTTAACTTCTCAAACTCTATCACCTTCAGTTCTCAAGAACTATCTAGAAAAGTCCATCCTATAAACTCATTTGCAAATTTTTCCTAGGATAAGCTTTTTAGTTTTGGCTCATAGTTCTTGAACCACTCCTTTTCATTCTTACATTTCACACTAAAATCTGCCATTTGAATGGCTCTACTGTAGTTAGCTCTCAGCTTATCAACAATAATCTTTACTACCTTTATGTACTCAAATGGATCATTCACTTCCTTATACTTAGGAGCATCCAACTTCTAGTATTATGTCATCTTAACCTTGCTCCTTATTATTGGGTTGGTTCTAAGTGGTTGAATTTTAAGAATGACTACTTCTGTAGGAGGAAATGGTAGCGGTGGTACTGCACCCTTCAACTTAGGGGTCATTGGGTTCTAATAATATAGTATGGGTGAATACATGGAGTAGGGTGGATAAGGTGAGTAGGCTTGTATAGAAGGTAAAGGTGGTACTTAGTAATCAAATGAACATCTCATCGAAGACATCTATCTTTGATAGACAAGTTGATCTTGAGGCCTGAATGCCTCCTGGTCCTCCTTTCGACTTGCTCACACCCTCTCTATATGTTTTTATACCTAGATTCATCTCTTCTTTTCTCATCACCCACTGATTTCCTTCCATCCATTGACATCCTATCCGAATTTATCCTTTTCATGTTCACTTTAAAGGACCTTCTAGGGTCTCTTGATACTTGACCCCTATTACTTCTACTTGTCCAAGTTCTTAATAGAGGAGCAAGGAGAAGGGCATCTATACTCTCGTTCTTAGGTGGGTTACTAGAAAATCATATAGATCAATGTGAGCTACACATGCTAACTTCTAAAAAGAAACATCAAAACATAGCAATTATATGGTTCATATGAGTACACATGAACCCACAACAAAACCTAATGACATCTCAAGCATACATATAACAGAACATGACACCACATCCTATCCCTAATAGAAATATATTTTCCTAATTGTATTTTCCCTCTAATATCTATGAATGTGAAACTCTGAGTTCGACCATGTAAACCTAAGACTCTGATACCAATCGATAATAACTCCAATTTGAGACTACTACCGGTACTAGAGTACATATCGACTTAGATTGCTAGAATAGTAGCAAGCCTAACATACATATTGTGTTCCTAATAGAATCATATTATAATCTCAAAACATACATGCAAATGCCATCATAAATCAAACTTAGCATATGCATAAACATATTTGTTAAAACATAATCATGTACTAGGAGCCCTCATCAAATACTATGTGCATATATCAAATACATGCCATATAGTTTAATAAAAATATAAAAATAAGAATTTAAAACTTTTACACAACTAAGAGATCACATAGAGTATGGGATTTGAAACCAACAATAAGGGCACACAATTCTTCCCCATCAATAAAAATTAATGTTCACTTATAGAACTATTATGTAAAAAAAACCATATCCAAAACTCTAGGACTCTCCTCTCTATCTTTGAACCTACAAGTCTGGAGGTTAGGGGAAAGGGATAAGCTATGTGAATGGCCAAGTGAATGGAAATATGATATAGATCAATTTAATATCAAAGATACTCATATGTATGCTTCACGTCATAAATAATTCACATCATAATAGATTTGTCACGTGTAGCCTTATACATATCTAATAGTACATAGCCTATAACGGATGCTCCTCAGAACTTTTTCTCAAAATGTAAACATAACTCTATAGTGCTAAGGGTGTAGAATGGGCCAATATAGTCTTTCTCTTAAAATAATGCTAAGAGCGTAGAATGGGCCAATATAGTCTTTCTCTTAACATAATGCTAAGAGCGTAGAGTGGGCCTCGACTTAAACTTCTATATCCATCGTAATATAAACATATCATAAGTTCATATAAGGCTAGTAGGTTATCCAATGTCTATATAATATCCACTGATAAAAGATGCAATATAATGCATTTGTGATTCTAATGTAAGCAACCTAAAAATATGTATGGCATTCATGATGCATGAGCATATTTTAATTTAAATTGTTTGACTTAAAAATAAAGTTTAGTTTTTAGTTTAGTTCTACTTACCTCTTATAGACACGCTGAAATTGTACAACTGATAGTTATCTCATTGTTGGCCTCAACAGTATTCCAAGTTCGATCTCACACAAATAAACCCAAATGAGAGATTAATGAAATTTAAATCTATGGAAATATCCAAAGAAACTCCTAAAAACACATAGAAAACATGTGATATGCTATGTTATGATGTGGAAGTCCAGGTGTGGCCTACACTACTCCCCTGGCAATATGTAAGAGAAAGTCCGAGTATAGCCTGCACTACGCCCCCGGCACTGTTCGATATGTTATGATATGTTATATGTAAGAGAAAGACCAGGTGTGGCCTGCACTACGCCCTTGGCACAATTGGATTATGTAGAGGGTTACTGGTGACAAGTCCATCCGTGATGTGAATTGTTTGTGTTGTGATGCATTTCATGAAAGCATATGTTTAGTAAATTGTTTTATTGTTCTGCTCACTGGGTAAAGGCGTAAAGGCATTTTATATGTAATAGATTAGTAGTGGACATGAAATGAAATGTAATGTAAGGTTTTGTACAGTGACATAATGAGGATTAGTATTGTGCTTGGCCCTAATGTATGGTTAATCTCTTTGGTACATGATCTTCATGAAATGTTTTTGATGATGATATATGTTGAACCAAGCTTGATGTATGTAATGTTGTCTAATGTTGACCCAACTAGAGCATTTGATGAGGGCTCTAGGATGGGGTTTGTATGTGTAGAGTTATGGTGCATGCACAGGTCAAGCTTGGTATATGAAAAGTTTAAAGTTTTTATGAAAATGTATGATCATGTATGGGATTTTATCAGGTGTACAGGTTGAATGTTAGGCTTGCTACGGGTTCCGGCGACCTTAAGTCGATCTGAATCCTAGCGCCGGTAGCGGTCCGATTTTCGGGTCGTTACAGACTGGTATCAGAGCCCTAGGTTCATATGGTCGGACCTAGTGTGTCGGGCTCATAAATGTTATAGAAGGGCAAGCACAATAGAAAAAATCATGTCCACTAGGATAGGATATAGAGTCCTGTCTTGAGGATGATGTGAAATGCCATGATAATATGCATGTGCATTAATAATATGCTATATATGATGTGGGTTCATGTGTTTTCACATGAACTGTATGATGCTAATGTTTATGTGTATATGTTGTTTTTCAGAAAACAGAATGAGAGGCACTCGTCGATCTACACGATTGACTGGAGTCCCACCTGAGAATGAGGGCATGGATGCCCGTCCCCTTACTTTGCCAAGGGCAATGTCTTGTAGATCAAGTAGAGAGGGAACGTCAAGGGACCCTAGAAGGTATTTTGATGTAAGAAGGAGGGGAACAGTTCAGGGTGGAATGTCAGCTGATGTGAGGGGATCAGAGGAGGATGAAAGAGATGGTAGCTTGGGCATGAGTATGTCAGAAGAGGATATGGGAGAGTCCCAAGGAGGCGCTCAGGCCTCGGGTTTTGTTCAACCACCCCAGTACCAACCCTTTCCACAGGGCCCAGGGTATCCGATGAGGGGTACATCGGACTACTCCAGTTATAATCCATATCCTACCTTCATGCCCTGTCCTCCCTTTTACCCACCTTATCCACAGTACCCCATGTTTCCACCCTCACCCTTCTATCCAAATCTAGCAAACCCTAACTCAGGGAATGTTGCACCTCCTCCACCACCAGCAGAACCTATGGTCCCTGATATCCAAACACCCAAACCTAGCTCATCTATGGGGAGCAAAGTAAAGATGACAAATTACCTGAAGATGGTAAAGATGATAACGGATGAGCTAGGAGCCAGTGATAGTAGAGCCATTCAAATGGCGGAGTTCACATTGAAGTACAAGAAAGCACAAGAATGGTTTAAAAATTATGTGGACCCAAGGTTGGACAGCCTATCCTAGGAGGAGGTTACAAATGAGTTTGCTGGATGGGCTTTTCCGAATAGTTTCAGAGAGCTAAAAGTTGTTGAGTTTGAACAGTTGAGGCAGACAGAGGATATGAGTGTCGATGAGTACACAGATAAATTCCTGGAGTTGCTGCAGTATGTGGGTCAGGCATATGACACAGATCAGAAGAAGGCTAGGAGGTATACCATGAGGCTTCACCCTAGGTATTCCTCCCTAATCCTACCAGTAGAGAGGGAGAGCTTCCACTCTATTGTGGATGTAGCGAGAAAGATGGAGGCTAGTGCCATCATTCAAGGGACAGTGAAATAGCAAGTGGCACAGCCCTCGGGTTCCAAGACCCCAGGTTCAGGGAAGTTCGACCTCTCTTCTTTGAGTACAGCAGCTTCGGGTAGCAAAAAGTGGGACAGAGGCTCTAAAAAGCCGAAGAAGAATAAGTTCTGGAACCGTTTGAAGTCAGGTCTGGGATTAGGTGGTGGCTCGAGCTCAGGTTCAGATGGTTCAGAATGCTTGAGGTGTGGTAAGCCACACAAAGGAGTATGTCGGTTTGGGACAACAGCCTGCTTCAAGTGTAGGCAGGAGGGACACATGGCACGGGAGTGTCCTAGGGCAGCTTTTATGGCATCGTCCCAGTAGATAGCTTTAGGCAGTGTGGCACAACCAGTGGCTCCAGCCATGAGTCAAGGCAGTGGTAAAGGCAGAGGGAGAGGGGCAGCCTCTTCTTCAGTAGGTTCCCGGGGTGAAGGTCCCTCAGCTCCAGCTTGGATCTTCACTATGACACAGCAGGAGGCTAACACGTCAAACACCGTGGTGTCAGGTAATCTCATCATTGGATGTTCTGATGTGTATGCTTTAATGGACCCTAGTGCTTCTCATTCTTTTGTTGCTCCGAGAGCCGTAGAGAGGTTGGGTTTGATAGTCTCTGGGTTAGAATGTCCCCTCTGGGTCAGTGGACCCAAGTGTGACCCATCAGTGGCAGAGTCAGTCTGCCGATTCAATCCAGTGGTTGTTGAGGGTAGATGCCTTCCAGCCGACCTTGTAGTTCTAGACTTGACGGATTTTGATGTCATTCTAGGGATGGATTGGCTATCTGCCCATGGTGCTACCTTGGACTGCAGAGACAAGGCAGTCAAGTTCAGAGTACAGGATGGGTCAGAGGTTGTCTTCAGAGGAGATAGGAGGGGTATGCCTAGAAGTCTGATATCAGCCCTGCAGGCTCGTAGGTTGCTCAGAAGGGGTTGTTAGGGGTTTCTAGCTCATGTGAGAGAGCTTGATAGTCAGGTCAGGGAGCTCGCCTCAATGCCCGTGGTTAGAGAGTTTCCAGATGTCTTCCCAGACGAGCTTCCAGGACTACCACCTGCTAGGGAGATAGAGTTTGAAATAGAAGTGATGCCTGGAACCAAACTAATCTCTATCCCTCCCTACAAGATGGCACCAGCAGAGTTGAAGGAGCTAAAGGAGCAGTTGTAAGAGTTGGTAGACAAAGGTTTCATCTGATCGAGTACCTCACCTTGGGGTGCTTCAGTGCTGTTTGTAAAGAAAAAGGATGGATCCTTGAGACTTTGTATCGACTACAGACAGTTGAACAAAGTCACTACCAAGAACAAGTATTCTCTACCTAGGATCGACGATCTATTTGACAAGCTAGCAGGAGCAGGTTGTTTTTCCAAGATAGATCTGAGATCTGGGTATCACCATCTAAGAATCAGAGAGGAAGATGTGCCGAAGACGGCGTTCAGGACCAGATATGGGCACTATGAGTTCCTAGTGATGTCGTTTGGGCTAAGCAATGCCCCTGCAGCATTCATGGATCTCGTAAACAAAGTTTTTAGCCAGTATCTGGATCACTTTGTTATTGTCTTCATTGATGATATTTTAGTATATTCTAGAA
This sequence comes from Manihot esculenta, assembly GCF_001659605.2. Taxonomy (NCBI): domain Eukaryota; kingdom Viridiplantae; phylum Streptophyta; class Magnoliopsida; order Malpighiales; family Euphorbiaceae; genus Manihot; species Manihot esculenta. The sequence continues at coordinate 20,020,548 of NC_035178.2, read as the reverse complement.
ATGCAGAGGAGCATGCCCATCATCTGAGGATAGTTTTGCAGACCCTGAAGGAGCATGGCTCGTATGCCAAGTTCTCCAAATGTGAATTCTGGTTGAGGAGCATTTCCTTCTTGGGACATGTTGTGTCAGAAAAGGGAATTGAAGTGGACCCCAAGAAGGTGGAAGCTGTAGCTAACTGGCCTAGACCCACTACAGTTACAGAGATTAAAAGTTTTCTGGGTTTGGCATGTTACTACAGGAGGTTCATCCAAGACTTCTCCAAAATTGTCGCTCCTATGACCAGGCTGACCAAAAAGAATCAGAGGTTTGTTTGGTCAGATCAGTGTGAGGAAAGCTTTGAAGAGCTGAAGAAAAGGTTGACGTCAGCACCAGTGTTAGCTCTGCCTACCAGTAATGAAGACTTCACAGTGTTTTGTGATGCGTCCCGTGTGGGACTAGGTTGTGTGTTGATGCAAAATGAGAGAGTAATTGCTTATGCTTTTAGGCAGCTGAAGAAGCATGAGTTGAATTATCCTACACATGATCTAGAGATGGCAGCTGTGATCTTTGCACTCAAGATGTGGAGGCATTACCTTTATGGGGTAAGATGTGAGATCTTTACAGATCATAAGAGTTTACAATACATCTTGAGTCAGAGAGAGTTGAACTTGAGGCAGAGGAGATGGGTAGAACTGCTTAGTGACTATGATTGCAAGATTCAGTACCATCCGGGTAAGGCAAATGTTGTGGCAAATGCCCTTAGTCGGAAATCACTTAGCAGTCTATCCCATATTACAACAGAGAGAAGACCGGTGGTGAAAGAATTCTACAAGCTCATTAATGAAGGGCAGCAGTTGGAGTTGTCTGGTACAGGTGCTTTGATAGCCCAGATGAGAGTGGCACCCGTGTTTCTGGAGCAGGTGGCTCAGAAACAGCATGAGGACCCCGAGTTGGTGAAGATAGCGAGAGCAGTCCAGGCAGGCAAGAATGAAGAGTTCAGATTTGACAACAAAGGTATCCTCCGCTATGGGAACAGGTTATGTGTACTAGATGACGTGAGTGTGAAGGGAGACATTATGAGGGAAGCTCATAATGCTAGATACAGTGTTCACCCTGGAGCCACCAAAATGTACCAGGATCTGAAAAGAGTTTATTGGTGGCCAGCTATGAAAAGAAAAGTGGCACAGTTCGTGTCCGCCTGCGAAATATGTCAGAGGGTGAAGCTGGAACATCAGAAGCCGGTTGGAATGCTTAACCCACTACCGATTCCAGAGTGGAAATGGGAGAATATAGCTATGGATTTTGTGGTGGGGTTACCGGCAACGTCCAACAGACTAGACTCCATATGGGTGATTGTGGACAGACTGACCAAATCTGCTCACTTCATTTCTATCAGGAGTGGTTATTCTATGGACAAATTGGCACATGTATATATGGATGAAGTTGTCAGGTTGCATGGGGCTCCCGTTTCGATAGTGTCAGATAGGGGACCCAGTTCACCTCCAGGTTTTGACGGAGTCTGCAGAATACTATGGGCACCAGGCTAGACTTTAGCACTGCTTTCCATCCTCAGACTGATGGACAGTCAGAGAGGACCATCCAGACTATAGAAGACATGTCAGAATGTGTGTGCTAGATTTTGGCGGTTCTTAGAGGCAGCATCTACCTTTGGTGGAGTTTGCCTACAATAACAGCTATCATGCTAGCATAGGGATGGCTCCTTATGATGCTCTTTATGGGAGGAAGTGCAGGTCACCTGTTTGCTGGGAAGAAGTGGGAGAAAGGGCCTTAGCAGGGCCTGAGCTAGTAGAGATCACCAGCAGAGTAGTGCCCATTATCAGAGAAAGGATCAGAACTGATGTGAGTCGGTAGAAGAGTTATGCAGATGTCCGCAGGAAGCATGTAGAGTTCCAGGAGGGAGATATGGTGTTGCTTAAGGTGTCTCCTATGAAAGGAGTGATTCGTTTTGGGAAGAAAGGTAAGCTAGCTCCACGGTACATTGGACCCTTTGAAATCTTGCAGAAGATTGGGAATGTATCGTACAAGTTGGACCTACCTGCTTCAATGAAGAGGATCCATCCGGTTTTCCATGTTTCCATGTTATGAAGGTTCATGTCAGATCCGGACAAGGTTCTTAATGAGCTAGATGTGGAGATCCTAAGAGATCTCACCTATGTTGAGCAGCCAGTGCAGATCCAAGACACGCAGATCAGGAAGCTGAGGAACAAGGAAATCCCGATGGTGAAAGTCCTTTGGAATCACCACAACATAGAAGAGTGTACCTGGGAGACACGGGAGTCCATACTCTAGCAATACCCCTATCTCTTCTAAGTAGGGGTGAGCATTCGGTCAGTTCGGTTTAAAATCGAACCGAACCGAATAAACCGAAAACCAAAATTTTAGTATTTATGAAAATCGAACCGAACCGATTTTGGTCAGAAACCGAATCGAACCGAACCATTCTGATTCAGTTCGATTCGGTTCGGTTTGATCGGTTTCGATTTTTAATATTTTTTTATTTTTTACACTTTATTTTTAATATTTTAAAATTTAGTTAAAATATTTTAATGTTAATATGATTTAATTTCTCTATATTATTGAAAAAACATATTATTATCACTAATCGGTTCGATTCGATTTTTTCGATTTTTTTTATTAAAACCGAACCGAACCGAAATAACCGAAATTTCTAAAATTAAAAATCGAACCGAACCAAAATTTATAAAAAATCGAACTAAAATTTTAAATCAGTTCGGTTCGGTCGGTTTTTTCGGTTTGAACCGAATACTGCTCACCCCTACTTCTAAGGTATGTGTTTTAGGTTTATGAGTTTCTTGATGCTTTGTCTTGCTATGCTTGTTTGTTCAACATTCGGGGATCAATGTTCTTAAGGGGGGAAGAACGTAATACCTGGCTAGACCCCGGCATCGGAATTCCTACCTTCCAGCGGAATCTCCGTTGGAATCCGGAATTCTCGAATGTCGGAGCCTTCTAGAAGGGTAAAATAAAGGTTTTCTAAAATGTTTTATATGTTTTTATGATTTTAATGAAGAAAGAAATTGAGTTTTGAAAGAAAATACCTGGAGGAGAAACCCAGGTTCGGCCGTCGAACCTCATGTTCGGTCGCCGAACATGGTGGAGTTGCGGAGGCACTTTTGGCCCCCGAAAGTGGTCTGGCTAGCCACCTATAAAAGGCCCCCTGTCCGAAATGGGCGAGTTTTCTCTCTCCATTTCCGGGTAAGGTGAATCTCCACCACCCCCTTGATGATCTTGTGTTTTCTCCTCAAATCCTTCAAGTTTTTTATAAGTTTTTACCTTGTTTTGAAGATTTTTAAGCTAAGACCAAAGTTTTGAAGCTTGGAAACCTCCGGAACTCGTTTCCTCCTCATCTCCAAGTTTGGGTTGCATCTACCCTTGGTCTTCAAGAGGTAAGTGTAGATCCTCACCTTCTTATATGTTTTAAGTGAGTTTCAAGAAGGGGTTAAGGGTTTTGATGCATGTTTAGAGTAGATGTAAAATGTTAGGGTTTATGTACCCTTTATGCTTAAAGTGATGCTATGTTGATGTTTGTTGGGGTTTAGGCTAGTTTTATGCCCCTATATGCTTGAAAATATGTTTATGCATGTTTTTAGCATAGATGGATGTGTGTTGGGAAAATTGGATGGCTGGATGTGGGATGGCAGAATTGGCTTCTGCCACCCAGGAGGATCCAGGTTCATCCGCCGAACCTGCTAGAGGAGGCAGTTTTGGCCGCCTAAACTCGCCCCTGAAAGTTTGGACTTTCGGCTTTGGAGGGGAGTTTCGGCCGCCGAACCTGCCCTCGAAGATGGGTGGCTTTTGGATCTGTGAAGGCTTTCGGCAGTCGAACCTGCCCCCGAAAGTGCTTGACTTTCGGATCTGTAGGGACCTTCGGCCGCCGAACCTGCCGCCGAAAGTCCCCTGCCCAGCCTTCCTTTGCCTGTTTTTCCATGCATGTTTATGGTGTTTTAGGGGGGGTTTTTGGGGAGTTGTTTAGAGTCATGTTAGAGTTTGTTTGGTCCCTCATTTGAGTCCACCTGTGTAGGATCGGACCTGAGGAACCGAGGTGATCAGCAATGAGATAGCTGCTTTAGAGTTAGTTCAGATTCAGCCAGAGGTGAGTAGAACAGAACTACTTTTTATTTTTAAAAGTAACTAAACTTGTAAGCATGTTCATGCATCACGATTGCCATGTTTATAGGTTGTTGCATTAGAATTCACGAATATGATGCATTGCATAATTTGCTGTTGATGTGGATGGATATTGGATGACCCACTAACCCTCGATATGATATGCTATGTTATGATGTGGAAGTCTAGGTGTGGCCTGCACTACGCCCCTAGCAATATGTAAGAGAAAGTCCGGGTGTGGCTTGCACTACGCCCCCGGCACTGTTGGATATGTTATGATATGTTATATGTAAGAGAAAGATCAGGTGTGGCCTGCACTACGCCCCTGGCACAATTGGATTATGTAGAGGGTTACTGGTGACAAGTCCATCTGTGATGTGAATTGTTTGTATTGTGATGCATTTCATGAAAGCATATGTTTAGTAAATTGTTTTATTATTCTGCTCACTGGGCTTTAGTAGCTCACTCCTTTCCCCCTAACCCCCAGGTATGCAGGGTCAGAGATAGCATAAGAAGTAAGCAAGGGTAAAGGCGTTTTATATGTAATAGATTAGTAGTGGACATGAAATGAAATGTAATGTAAGGTTTTGTACAGTGATGTAATGAGGATTAGTATTGTGCTTGGCTCTAATGTATAGTTAATCCCTTTGGTACATGATCTTTATGAAATGTTTTTGATGATGATATATGTTGAACCAAGCTTGATGTATGTAATATTATCTAATGTTGACCCAACTAGAGCATTTGATGAGGGCTCTAGTATGGGGTTTGTATGTATAGAGTTATGGTGCATGCACAGGTCAAGCTTGGTATATGAAAAGTTTATTGTTTTTATGAAAATGTATGATCATGTATGGGATTTTATCAGGTGTACATGTTGTATGTTAGGCTTGCTACGGGTTCCGACGACCTTAAGTCGATCTGAATCCTAGCGCCGGTAGTGGTCCGATTTTCGGGTCGTTACAGAGTGGATCCCTATTCAAGAACTCTCGGCCCCACAAGCTCCATCTACCTAGACTTTTCAATCCTCTATGGTTGATTCAGGGGACTTCGAAGGTTCTAACGGCATAGTCATTTTTGCAAAAAAAATGGGCAAGCACCTGAGCTTTCATTGCCTTCCTTGGAACATACTTGATGTCATAGGCTGACAATATTACTGACCAGATGGATAATCGCTCTGACAGCTCCGGTCAATGTAGAACCTTTCATAGAGGATAATCTGTTCTAACTTCTATGGTATGTGACTTGAAGTATGGTTGTAGTTTTGTAGCTGACATTGGAATTGCGAACACTAACTTTTCAAGAGGAGGATAATTCAACTCCGCCCCCTTCAACACTTGGCTGGCATAATATACTGGGCTTTGCTCCCCATTGTTTTTACGAACAAGTACTGAGCAAACTGCTTTTTATGGCACAAACAAATATAGAAACAAAACTTCGCCTTTGATAGGTGGGCTTAACAACGAATGAGACGATAAAAATGTTTTTAGACTTTTGAATGCCTCTGCACATTCTTTCCGTCACTCAAACTTACCTTTGCCTTTTAAGGCTTTTAAGAACGGGAAACATCTTCTGGTTGAGCATGATATGAAATGACCTAGGGCAATGACTCGCCCATTCAACCTTTGCACTTCATTAATGGTTTTGAGAGCTTCCATATTTTGGATAGCATTGTTTTTCTGAGGGTTCACCTCTATGCCTCTTTCTGAGATGATATACTCCAGGAACATTCTAATCTTTACCCTAAAGGTACACTTTTTAGGGTTCAACTTCATACTCGCCTTATCCAAGATGTCAAAGACTATCCGAATGTCTTCTGGATGGTCTTCTAATGATCCGCTCTTTACCACCATGTCATCTACATACACTTCAACGGTTGATCCCATCATGTCCATAAAGGTTCCTGACACCAACTGTAATACCCGGCTAGACCCCGGCATCAGACTTCCTACTTTCCGGTGGATTTTCTATTGGAATCCAGGATTCAAGAATGTCGGAGCCTTCCCCAAGGGTAGAACAGAGATTTTTCAAAATGTTTTTACATGTTTCTATGGTTTTGAGTGAAGAAAATTGGGTTGTAAAAAGGAAAAGACCAAGGGGACAATTGCAAGGTTCGGCCGCCGAAGGTGAAGTTCGGCCGCCGAAGGTGAAGTTCGGCCGTCGAACATTGCATGGTTTTGCATGCAGCTTTGGTCGCCGAAGGAAAGGTGGTTGGCCACCTATAAAAGCCCTTTGACTGGAAATGGAGGGTGTTTGAGCTCTCTGTTTTTGGTCAAAGGTAGGTTTTGTTTCCCTTGGGATGTTTTCATGAGATTTCTTCAAATCTTGCATGTTTTAATGTGGTTGAACTTGGTTTTTAGAGTTTTTGAGCAAAGAAGGCAAAGTTGTGAACTTGGAGACTTTGGATCGTTTTCCACCACATCTCCGAGTTAGGACCATTGATCCTCTCGTTCTTCAAGAGGTAAGCATGGATCCTCACCTCCCCTTATGTTTAAAGCATGTTTTAAAGAGTTTAAGAGAGTTTTATGGGATGGTTTTTAGTAGATCCATAAGTTAAGTATATGTTGATCATATGTGTTTTAATGATGTTTGATGTTGTTTGTGGGGTTTGAACTAGTTGTTAGGCCCTTATATGCTTGGTATATGGTTTATGTAAGTTGTTGAGAGTTGGTATGCATGATATGGGTGTTTTTTTTTTTTTTTTGTTTTTGGAGGCTGGAAGCATGAGTTTGGAGCAGGCTCTGCCTGTCTGAGAAACTCAGGTTCGGCCGCCAAACCCCTTAGGGAGGCTATTTTGGCTGCCTAACCTTTCCTCCGAAAGTTGGGACTTTCGTCTCTGGAGGGAAGGTTCGGCCGCCGAATATGCCGCCGAAGGTGGGTGACTTTTGGCTTTGGAAGGTCTTTCAGCCCCTGAACCTTGCCCCCGAAAGTTTAGACTTTCGGATCTGGAAGGGACTTTCGGCCGCCAAAGGTGCCGCCGAAAGTGCCCGAGTTTCGTCTCTAGAGAGGGTGTTCGGCCGCCGAACCTGCCGCCGAAAGACCCCTGTCCAGCCTTTCTTTGCCCATTTTTCCATGCATGCTTATGATGTTTTAGGGGGGTTTTGGGGAGATGTTCAAAGTTATGTTAGCGTATGTTTGGTCCTCATTTGAGTCCACCTGTGTAGGTGCAGACCCGAGGAACCAAGGAGGCCCACAGAGTTAGAGTTACAGAGACTGTTCAGCAGTTGATCAGAGGTGAGTGGAATAGAACTATGTTTTAAAGTTAATGAATGTTTTAGCATGAGCCAAGCATCATAAATGCCATGATTATATTAGGATGTATTGCATTGCATTAGTATTCACAAAGATGATGCATTGCATTATTACTTTACTATGGGACGGACACAGTGTGGACCCATTAGCCCTCGGATGTGTATGTATAGAAGTTCTGAGGAGCCCCGTGAGGGCCGGGCACAGTGCATGTAATAGAAGTCCTGAGGAGCTCTTTCGAGGGCCGGGCACAATATAGAGGGAATTTTGGTGTCAGTCCGTCCGCGATGTGATTTTCTTGTGTGGTGACGCATTTCATGATGGCATGCTTTAAAGGTTTTATTATTCTACTCACTGGGCTCGAGTAGCTCACCCCTCTCCCTAACCCCATGTTTTCAGGGCCACAGAGAAGAGAAAGAGAAAGCAAGGGTAAAGGCATATGTAATAGTACAGAGTAGTGGACATGATGTACAGTATAGAGATGATGTATCAGTTATGTAATGTAAAAGAGTTATAGTATTGTGCTTGGCCCTAATGTATGCTTTATCCCTTTTGTGCATGATCAGTGTATGTTTTATGTTTTATGATGAACTAGGCTTAATATATGATATGTTAACCCAACTGGAGCATTTGATGAGGGCTCCAGTAAGGGGGTTGTTATGTTTACAGCTTCTGTATGGTACCACAGCAGGTATCACTTTCATAGTGCATACATAATATGTTCAGGTTAAGTCTGGTATGTATGAAAAAGTTTAAAATTTTAATGAAAATGTCTGATCATGTATGGGATGTATCAGGTACACAGAGTTCAGTAGGCTTGCTACGGGTCCCGGCGGCTTTAAGCCGATCTGGATCCTAGCGCCGGTAGCGGTCCGGTTTTCGGGCTGTTAACCAACCTTTTCTGCATCGCCCCCACATTTTTTTAACCAAAAGGCATTACCTTGTAGCAGTAAATTCCTTCGTCTATTATGAATGCAGTCTTTTCTGCATCCTCAGTGTCCATCATAATTTGGTGGTATCCTGAAATGGCATCAAGAAAAGAAACCACTGCGTGACCTGAGGTGGAGTCTACTAATCTATAGATGGACGATAATGGGTAATGATCTTTCAGACATGCTTAATTTAGGTCAGTGAAATCTATGCATATCCTCTGCTTTCTGTTAGCTTTCTTTACCAGGACCGCATTGGCCAGCCATGTGGGATACTGGATTTCCTTTAACAATCCTGCGCTCAAAAGCTTATCAACCTCTTCTTTGATCACCTACTGCTTCTATGGTACAAAATTTATTTTCTTTTGTTGGACTGATTTGATGATTTTATCAATAGATAGCTTACGGGTGATGAAAGTCGGGTCCATGCCTGTTACATATTTTTGAAACCAAGCGAAAGTGATTGTTAAGCTCTTTAACAGTTCTATTAGATGAGTCTTTGTTTTACTGGTTAATATAGTGTCGAACTGTATCTTTTGCTCCTTACCTATCTGGATCTCCTCTACCAGGTCTGTCAATTTCGGCTTTACATGAGATTCCTGCTTGTCCAATAAGTTGATGGGCATGGTTGCTTTTTTGAGGTTTTTTACTGGGTGTCCGTAACCTTCTTTGGCCAACCTCGGATTGCCTCAGACCATTGTAATTTTCCCTGGAGCTGAAAGCTTAAGACACGTAGCACCCATGTTAATAAAAACATCGTGCCAGTTTAGGACGGGAAGGCTGAGTATCACATTGCATGCAAATGGGATATCCACCACCGCAAACTCTGTATACAATTCTCATTTGTATTTCTCGTCACCAAGTACTAGGGGAAGGTTAATGGTACTCAGTACTATCATAGTCTTATCTCCTTACCCTACTAGAGGATAGGAAACTCTAACAAGGCTGGTTTTGTCCAAGTCTAACTTGTTAAAGACAGTTAAGATGAGAAGGTTTACGAAACTACTTGTATCCACCAATACTCGCCTTACCTCATATCAATTCAGGAGGATCTTAACGACCAGCAGATTATTTTAAAAGAATACAATCGCTTTGTGAGCAGGACCGAACTTTGCCTCTTGTTTGGCCCATGGTTCTTGATCAACTGACAGGACATCTTCCGCTACACGCTTATTTTTCCCTTTACCCTTATCAGATCCTCCAATGATATCATGTACAATTCTATCCATTTTAAGAGATGAAGAGGAGAGATTCCCTTGCTTTAGAGAAAAAAGGAACAAAAGGCCAGTTTTAACCCAAATGAACGGAAGATTCAAAGGGTTTCTTGGAGACGGAATCAAATGATGTTGTAGAGATTAGATTGATGATGTGGTCAGAATAGAACTAAGCTGTGACTGGCTAGACCTGCAAGGAAGAGAAGATGAGGTGGTGGTGGGTGCCCACGGTAGCCACTCTGACACTCAAGTGAGTATACTGAGGGAGAGAAAGAAAGAGCATAATGAATTATTTAGAGCTTTTGTGTGTGAGAATAATATACATTTGCCTTTGTTATTCCTTCCCTTTTATACAATAAGAAGGTAGGGATAAATATGACATTTTCTGGTAAATCGGCAGTGATGTTGCTGGTTGCTCAATAATGAGTATCGCCTGCTAATGGAAGAGAAATCCCGCGATTACAGGCGTAATGGAGATACGCTGGACTGTCCCTACTTAGTGGTAATTTGGTACCAATACTCCCCCTATTGAGGGAAGGGCGAGTCTTTGATGATAAACCGGGTGTTTAGGGTGTCCGGATCTTCCTTTTCTCGGGTTAGACCATATTTCTCACTTATCAGATCTTTGTTGCATGTTCTATCCTCATGATGACAGGTCATTACTTGTTTTGGACGATTATTATGTAGCATCACTAATACAGTATTATAATTATTTTAAAAATCACCTATAAAAACATCATTGTTAATTACCTAGCTACAACTTAAAATTCATAGGTAATATTTACATAAAAAATAAAATATAAATAAAAAAAATTTCCTTTGGAAAAGTCATTGATTACATAATACAAATTTGATAGATAATAATTATTAAAAGTCAAAATACAATCGATAAATAAGAATGAAAAGATAGCTTATGAAAAATTTCATCCGTAATTCGTTGATAAATTTAAAAAATTGTCCCAAGACGCTTTTGAATGGAAGGATTGTGAGATTGTTTCCCTTGTGAAGCCTCTTACAAAAAGTTATCAAAATATTCAAAGTGTAAACCAGTAAATGCGTATAGCTCAAATGGCCAGGTCCCCAAGTTATTAATTTTTATTTTTATTTGAAATTACAAGTAATAAAATCAAATTAATAAAATTAAAATTGAATATTAATAAAATAAAAAATTTAAAAAATTAATACTTACTGATGAAATAAGATTATCAATAATCACCGACAAAATTATTGATACTATACTTTTATATTTCATGACATAAATTTTTATTTTAAAATTTGTCATTGATAAATTATCGAATATTTTGATTTTTCATTGATAAAATTTACGGGTAAGACAATTATCAGTGGACTATTGAAATGTATTATTTCGTGGCTAAACAAAATTAAAGAAAAAAAATGAATTACCAATAAAATTTTCTATTGATATCTTTTTGTTTTCCTACAGCGCACGAAATCGACTTGGTGACAAATAATATTTTAAAACTTTATGTATAAATTATATTTAATATTCACATACAAACAAATTGTATATTTGTCTTATCTTTTTATATAAAAATTTAAAAATTATAATTTTTGTAGAGTTTATTTAATTTAGCGGTTTGATATAATAAATAATTGTTGCTAATAGTTGATAGCTAGCGAATAGCTTATTATAACTATTGATATATGCTTTTAGTTGATATATCTTAAATATTTAATAAATTAGGTTTAATAGTTATTATTTACATGTAAAATACTCGATGGCGAAATCATGATTTATAAACAGTTGGAGTCAATTTGTAACTAAAAAAATAAAAATATATATCATAATAAATTATTAGAAAAAATTAGATGAACAATATAAAATAAAAATAGTTGAAAATACAAAATAAATATATCACTAATGACTAGGAGTTGAATTATGCAATTTTTCATGTTTTGAAAAGCTGTAGATTTTTCTTCTTTAATTCCCCAAATTTGTCTCTTTCAATATAACATACTATCATACCATTAAACCACCGATCACTTATCTTATTTCGCAATTCAGTTTTGATAATGTTCACTACGAAAAAGCTCTTTTAAGTGTTACTATTACCACCGGCAAGATCAAAGCCAATTCAATGAGTCGATAAACCAATGGGAATGTCAAATGTTTGTTAGAACTTACCATATTTATGGTAAGATTTATAAGATTATGACAACTTGCAAACTTAGGACTTTTTCTCACATTAGCAATACATATGTGCCAGTTGATCTTTTAAAAGTAGACGGTCACAGAGAGAGAAATCATCAAAATATATCTCAACAAGTTGAAGAAGCTTACCATGATCGAATTTAAAAGAAAAAGTGTCTTGTGGATCAAGACAAGAAATGCATTTCAATAACTTTGTTGAAGTTTCACTAAAACGATTATCTAACTCAGTAGCAAACAAGTCAATCATGGCAATAAGATAACAAATAATTGCTTTCCTCTAATTATTGGAGCCTACTTTTGTAAAGACATCATTATCATATCTATCAATCCTGTGCTCATAAAAAAGATAACAATAGAAACAATAAGCTACATCTTTTTTCCACATTATATTCCAACCAATCAAACTTCTCAAACCATTTAACATTAAATATTCTTGAATATTTTTCTTGTATTTTCAAGGAAAGTTATGACCAACCGATTGACATAGACCCCTTAGCAAATACTCCCTTCTAACTAGATCTCTAATTCTCACATCATACTTTTCAATTGGTTTTCAAAGACTTGGATCACTAATAATATCACTTGGATTAAACTCAAGAATGTCTTGAGTTTATTTTTGTGCTTGTGCAGTGGTATCAGAGGGTGAACCCACATTCGATTCAATAGTTTTTTGCTTAAGTTTAAAATATCTCTCCTTATCTGTAATACCCGGCTAGATTCCGGCATCGGAATCCCTGCCTTTCGGCGGAATCTCCGTTGAAATCTGGAATTCTGAAGATGCCAGAGGCTTTTAGAGGGGTAAAATGTATTTTCTAAAATGTTGTTACTGATTTCATGGTTTTAAATGGAAAAGAATTGAGTTTTGAAAAGAAAAGCCCAAGGAGGCGTTTGCCAGGTTCGGCCGCCGAAAATGAAGTTCGGCCGCCGAACATGGAAAGGTTTTGGGAGCGCTTTTGGCCTCCGAAAGCTTTGTTTAAACGAACCAAGGTTCGGCCGCCGAACCTCAAGTTTGGCCGCCGAACATGCATGAGTTTAGGGGGCACATTAGGCTGCCGAAGGTCTTTGACCAGGCCACCTATAAAGAGCCCTCAGATCGGAAATAGGTGAGTTTTCTCCCCATTCTCGAGCTCAGGTGAGTTTTTGTCCTCATTTGGTCATTTTCATGTTTTTCTTCATCTCCTTCATGTTTTCATGAGTTTTATGGCTGTTTTGAAGAGTTTTCAAGCTTAGATCAAGTTTTAGGAACTTGGAGACCCAAGGAGTTGGTTCCTCCCATCTCCAAGTTAGAGCTCGCACAAACCCTCGATCTTCAAGAGGTAAGTGTGGATCTATGCTTTCCTTTATGTTTCAAGAAGTTTTAAGTAAATTTTAAGAGGTTTTAATGGTTAAGTATGGGTAGATATGCATGTTAGGCTTTATGTGGGTTTTTATGCAAATGTATGTTTATATATGTTTATATGATGATATGTTGGAAGTTTAAGCTAGTCTATGCATGATGGGGAGAGAGTATATGAGGAGTTGGGTTGTTTTGATGGTTTTGGCCTATGTGGGTCATAAGCTATCTATGTATGTTTTTGATGTTGTTTTCGGAGTTTAATCAAGTTGTTAAGCTCCTTTGTGCATGATTATGGGTTTATGCATGTGTTTGTGAGGTTGGAGGCATGTTTTGGGGAGTTTGGAAGGTTTGGGAGGCTGATATGCATGCGAGGCTGAGTTCTGGATGAACTCAGGTTCGGCCGCCGAAGGTGGTTTCGGCCGCCGAACCTGCCTGTGGACGCATGGTTTGGCCGCCTAAAGCTTGCCCCCGAAAGTTGAGTTTTGGCTTGAAAGCAGACTTTCGGCCGCCGAAAGTGCCTGACTTTCGTCTCTGGAGTGGGACTTTCGGCCGCCGAAGGTGCCGCCGAAAGTACCCGAGTTTCGTCTCTGGAGAGAGGGTTCGGCCGCCGAAAGTGCCACCGAAAGTGCCCTGTCCAGTCTTTTCATGGGTGTTTTCTATGCATGTTTAAGTGATGTTTTAGGGGGTGTTTGGGTAGTTGTTTATGAGTTGTTTAGAGTGTGTTTGGCACCTCATTTGAGTCCACCTGTGTAGGATCGGACCCGAGGGACCGAGGAGGCCATCAGTGTTAGTAGTTGCAGAGTCAGTCCAGCGTCTGCCAGAGGTGAGTAGAACTAAACTTGATCTTTATTTCATGAAATTAAATGCCTAAAGTATGTTCATGCATCATGATGATATGTAGTAGGTTGATTGCACTAGTTTCACGAATATGACGCATTGCATTATTTACTGTTGATGAAGTGGAGGGACCAAGGCGACCCCAATAGTCCTACAGCTGTTGTAAGACCTGGTCGGGCCGGGCATACAGATGATGTAAGACCTGGCTGGGCCAGGCATCCAGATGTTGTAAGACCTGGCCGGGCCAGGCATACGAAGGTTGTAAGACCTGGCCGGGCCAGGCATACGAAGGTTGTAAGACCTGGCCGGGCCAGGCATACTGACACTGGAGGAATTTTTGGTGGTCATGTCCATCCTTGATGTGAAATGTTTGTGCAGTGACGCATTTCATGAAAGCATGTAATTAATGAACTGTTTTCTTTGTTTCTACTCACTGGGCTTTTTAGCTCACCCCTCTCCCCTAACCCCAGTTTTGCAGGTCAGAGGTAGGCCAGGAAGACGTCAAGGGTAAAAGTTATGCTTATGTAATAGATTAGTGTTAGTGTGGACATGTAATGTAAACTGAGATAATGGATTGTAAGATAATGAAATGTATTGTAATGTAAGTAAAGTAGAGATTGGTTTATGTATTAGTACTGTGCTTGGCCCTAAGACTTGGTTAGTCCCTGTTTAATACATGATGTATGTTATGTTTAGTGTTGAGTTGAGTTTGAACCAAACTGGTGGCATGTGTTGTTTACTACGCTAGAGTTTGATGAGGACCCTAGTAGAGGTCTTATGTTTGTGGTTTGATGCATGCACAGGTTAGGTTCTAGTTCTTTGGATGTGATCCCAGCTTGATGTATGTTATGTTGACCCAGCTAGAGTTTTGATGAGGGCTCTAGTAGGGGGTTCTTTTATGTTTCCAGTTATGTCGCATACAGGTCAAGCTCGGTCTATGCATCTTATGTTACAGTTTTTATGTTAAAGTTTGATCATGTATGGGATTTGACCAGGTGATAGGATGTATGTTTGGCTTGCTAAGGGTCCCGGCGGCCTTAAGCCGATCTGGATCCTAGCGCCGGTGGCGGTTCGGGCCGTTACATAGGGGTACCTGTTTTCGGGTCGTTACAGATTGGTATCAGAGTTTTGGGTCTCAAGAGTACGGTGTGTTACACATCGGAAGGAGGTTGGTTTAGAGGTCATAGAAGGGCAAGCACAATAGGCAGAAATCATGTCCACTAGGATAGGATGTAGAGTCCTGTCTTGTATGAATGGTGATGTGAAATGCCATGAGTTTATGCATGTGCATTAATGTTATGTATGTTATGCTATGAATGCTATGTATGTTGTAGGTTCATGTGTTTACACCTGAACCTATGATGCTAATGATTGTTTGTATGCTTGTGTGTTGTTCTTCAAAGGAGCCAGAATGCGAGGTGCTCATCGATCTGTGAAATCGACTGGAGTTCCATCTGAGAGGGAAGGTATGGACACCTTTCCCCCTACTCTGCCAAGAGCGCAGTCGTGGGGAGTCAGCAGATGGGAAACATCAAGGGACCCAGGAAGGTCTTTTGATGAAGTCAGAGGAGGAATGGCTCCAAGAAGGATGTCAGCTAGTATGAGGGAAGTAGAGATGGATGTTCAGAGAAGAGATGGCAGTTTGGGAATCAGAATGCTAGAGGAAGGTATGGGAGATTCTCAGGAGGTTGCTCAGACTCAGGATTCCAGAATCTCAGGTTCAGGGGGGATTGATCCCTCCACTCTGAGTACAGCCTCCACAAAAAGTAAGAAGTGGGGGAGGACCCTGAGGGGGAAGAGGAAGAAGTTTTGGAAGAATTTGAAGTCTAGTCTGGGATTAGGTGGTGGTTCGAGCTCTGGCTCAGGCAGTTCAAGATGCATGAGGTGCGGAAGGCCGCACAAGGGAGTCTGTCTGATTGGGACTAATCTATGTTTTAGATGCGGTCAGGAAGGGCACATGGTGCGTGAGTGTCCCATTGCGCCCTGGTTGGCACAGTCTTAGCAGGCAACTTCAGGTAGAGCGGCTCAGCCAGTAGCTCCAGCCATGGTTCAGGTTAGTGGTCGAGGCAGAGGAAAAGAGTTAGCCTTTCTTTCTGAAGGTTCCCGTGGAGAAGGTTTGTCAGCTACAGCTCGGATCTTCACCCAAGCTCAGCAAGAGGCAGACACATCGAACACGGTGGTGTCAGGTACGCTCACTTTTGAATGTTCTGATGTGTATGTTTTTGTGAACCTTGGTATTCTCTTTCTTTAGTTGCTCTAGGAGCCGTCGAGAGGTTGAGTTAATAGCTTCTGGGCTAGAGTGTTCTCTTTGGGTCAGTGGACCTGAGTGTGATCCATCTGTGGCAGAGTCAGTCTGCCGGTTCAGTTCTGTGACAGTTGAGGGTAGATGCCTTTCACCCGATTTTGAGGTCCTAGACTTGACTGTCTGGACGTCAGTTTGGGGTTGGACTGGGTTTTTCTGCTCGTGGTGCTATCTTAGTCTGTAGAGACAAGGTAGTCAAGTTCTGAGGAAAGGATGGGTCAGAGGTAGTCTTCTGAGGGAACACAGTAGGGATGCCTAGAGGTTTGATGTCAGCCTATCAGGTTTGTAGGGTGCGTAGGAGGGGTTGTCAGAGGGTTCTAGCTCTTGTTTGAGAGTTTAGCGGTCGGGTCAGGGAACCAGCCTCAGTGCCAGTTGTAAGAGAGAGAGTTCTTAGATATCCTCCCAGGCGAGTGGTCAGGTTCACCATCTGTTAGGGAAATGGAGTCGAGTATAGGAGTGGTGTCTGGACCCAGAACCATTTCTATTCTCTCCTACAGGATGGCACCGGTAGAGTTGTAGGAGTTGTTAGAGCAGTTGCGAGACTTGGTAGACAAGGGGTTTTATCCGACCTAGTACCTCACCCTGGATTGTTCCAGTGTGGTGGTGGGAAAAGAATGATGAATCCTTGAGACTTTGTAACAACTATAAGCAGTTGACCAAGGTCACTACCAAGGGCAGGTATTCCCATATAGGATGGATGATCTATTGGGACAGCCAGTAGGAGCTGTTTGTTTTCCAAGATAGATCTGAAATTCGGGTACTACCTGTGAGAGTTAGAGTTAGTTTTGGGTTAGCAGTGAGAAGAAGCCAGTTAGTAAAGATGAAGAGAAAAGAGTAAAGATCAGAGTAGCGCAGTGGAAGCGTGTTGTGTTTCAGGAGAAGGTTGGGTATTGCTAAGGTGTCTCCAATGGAGGGGGTGATTTCCTATGGAGAAAGTCCATTCGAATTTCCGGGTTTCTGTGTTATGGAAGTTCGTGTCAGATCCAAGTAGAGTTCTTAATGAACCAGAGGTGGAGATCTCAAGGGATCTCACCTATGTTGAGCAGTTAGTGCGGATTATGGACACACAAGTCAAGAAGATGAGGAACAAGGAAATCCCGATGGTCGAAAGTTTTTGGAAATCACCACTGATTGGTAGTGAGGGCCTAGGAGACCCGGGAGTCCATACTCCAGCAGTACCTGTGTCTCTCTTTTAGGAGAGAGGTTTTTGGTTTTGCTTGCATGTTGCTTGCTTGTTTATGTATGATTGATGTTATGTTTGAGATTACCTGTTTGTTTGTGGAACATTCGGGGACGAATGTTCTTAAAGAGGGGAAGAATGTAATACCCGGCTAGATTCCGGCATCGAAATCCCTGACTTCCGGCGGAATCTCCGTTGAAATCTGGAATTCTGAAGATGCCAGAGGCTTCTAGAGGGGTAAAATGTATTTTCTAAAATGTTGTTACTGATTTCATGGTTTTAAATGGAAAAGAATTGAGTTTTGAAAAGAAAAGCCCAAGGAGGCGTTTGCCAGGTTCGGCCACCGAAAGTGAAGTTCGACCGCCGAACATGGAAAGGTTTTAGGAGCGCTTTTGGCTTCCGAAAGCTTTGTTTAAACGAACCAAGGTTCGGCCGCCGAACATGCATGAGTTTAGGGGGCACATTAGGCTGCCGAAGGTCTTTGACCAGGCCACCTATAAAGAGCCCTCAGATCGGAAATGGGCGAGTTTTCTCCCCATTCTCGAGCTCAGGTGAGTTTTTGTCCTCCTTTGGTCATTTTAATGTTTTTCTTCATCTCCTTCATGTTTTCATGAGTTTTATGGCTGTTTTGAAGAGTTTTCAAGCTTAGATCAAGTTTTGGGAACTTGGAGACCCAAGGAGTTGGCTCCTCCCATCTCCAATTTAGAGCTCGCACAAACCCTTGATCTTCAAGAGGTAAGTGTGGATCTATGCTTTCCTTTATGTTTCAAGAAGTTTTAAGTAAATTTTAAGAGGTTTTAATGGTTAAGTATGGGTAGATATGCATGTTAGGCTTTATGTGGGTTTTTATGCAAATGTATGTTTATATATGTTTATGTGATGATATGTTGGAAGTTTAAGCTAGTCTATGCATGTGGGAGTGAGTATGCATGATGGGGAGAGAGTATATGAGGAGTTGGGTTGTTTTGATGGTTTTGGCCTATGTGGGTCATAAACTATCTATGTATGTTTTTTATGTTGTTTTCGGAGTTTAATCAAGTTGTTAAGCTCCTTTGTGCATGAGTATGGGTTTATGCATGTGTTTGTGAGGTTGGAGGCATGTTTTGGGGAGTTTGGAAGGTTTGGGAGGCTGATATGCATGCGAGGCTGAGTTCTGGATAAACTCAGGTTCGGCCGCCGAAGGTGGTTTCGGCCGCCGAACCTGCCTGTGGACGCATGGTTTGGCCGCCTAAAGCTTGCCCCCGAAAGTTGAGTTTTGGCTTGAAAGCAGACTTTCGGCCGCCGAAGGAAGGTTCGGCCGCCGAAAGTGCCTGACTTTCGTCTCTGGAGTGGGACTTTCGGCCGCCGAAAGTGCCCATGTTTCGTCTCTGGAGAGAGGGTTCGGCCGCCGAAAGTGCCGCCGAAAGTGCCCTGTCCAGACTTTTCATGGGTGTTTTCTATGCATGTTTAAGTGATGTTTTAGGGGGTGTTTGGGTAGTTGTTTATGAGTTGTTTAGAGTGTGTTTGGCACCTCATTCGAGTCCACCTGTGTAGGATCGGACCCGAGGGACCGAGGAGGCCATCAGTGTTAGTAGTTGCAGAGTCAGTCCAGCGTCTGCCAGAGGTGAGTAGAACTAAACTTGATCTTTATTTCATGAAATTAAATGCCTAAAGCATGTTCATGCATCATGATGATATGTAGTAGGTTGATTGCACTAGTTTCACGAATATGACGCATTGCATTATTTACTGTTGATGAAGTTGAGGGACCAAGGCGACCCCAATAGTACTATAGCTGTTGTAAGACCTGGCCGGGCCGGGCATACAGATGATGTAAGACCTGGCCGGGCCAGGCATCCAGATGTTGTAAGACCTGGCCGGGCCAGGCATACGAAGGTTGTAAGACCTGGCCGGGCCAGGCATACTGACACTGGAGGAATATTTGGTGGTCATGTCCATCCTTGATGTGAAATGTTTGTCCTGTGACGTATTTCATGAAAGCATGTAATTAATGAACTGTTTTCTTTGTTTCTACTCACTGGGCTTTTTAGCTCACCCCTCTCCCCTAACCCCAGTTTTGCAGGTCAGAGGTAGGCCAGAAAGACGTCAAGGGTAAAAGTTATGCTTATGTAATAGATTAGTGTTAGTGTGGACATGTAATGTAAACTGAGATAATGGATTGTAAGATAATGAAATGTATTGTAATGTAATTAAAGTAGAGATTGGTTTATGTATTAGTACTGTGCTTGGCCCTAAGACTTGGTTAGTCCCTGTTTAATACATGATGTATGTTATGTTTAGTGTTGAGTTGAGTTTGAACCAAACTGGTGGCATGTGTTGTGTACTACGCTAGAGTTTGATGAGGACCCTAGTAGAGGTCTTATGTTTGTGTTTTGATGCATGCACAGGTTAGGTTCTAGTTCTTTGGATGTGATCCCAGCTTGATGTATGTTATGTTGACCCAGCTAGAGTTTTGATGAGGGTTCTAGTAGGGGGTTCTTTTATGTTTCCAGTTATGTCGCATACAGGTCAAGCTCGGTCTATGCATCTTATGTTACAGTTTTTATGTTAAAGTTTGATCATGTATGGGATTTGACCAGGTGATAGGATGTATGTTTGGCTTGCTATGGGTCCCGGCGGCCTTAAACCGATCTGGATCCTAGCGCCGATGGCGGTTCGGGCCGTTACATAGGGGTACCGGTTTCCGGATCGTTACATTATCTGTAAATAAAAACTATACATGTAAAAAATTCACAACTTTAATTGAACAATTCTAATATCAATATTGATGTTGCCGAAAATGAGCTGAATATGACCTGTCAATCTATAAAAGGAGAAGGTGAGGTGGTTGGTGCCTAGGGGCAACTGTAACGACCCGGAATCCGGACCGCTACCGGCGCTAGGATCCAGATCGACTTAAGGTCGCCGGGACCCGTAGCAAGCCAAACATACATCCTGTATACCTGTTAAATCCCATATATGATCAAACATATGCATAAAACTTTAAACTTTTTCTTTCATTTATCAAGCTTAACCTGTGCAAGCACATAACCATAAACATAAAGCCCCACACTGGAGCCCTCATCAAATGCTCCAATGGGGTAACATAACATACATTAAGCTTGGTTTACATAAAACATCATTAAAACATTACACAGATCATGTGAAAAAGGGATTAACTATACATACTATGGTCAAGCACAACTCTAAACCTCAATATACATCATTACATTACATTACTGTACTATACGTTACATTACAATATTTTTCATGTCCACATCTAGCTATTACATAAAACATGACTTTACTCTGGCGGACCTCCTGGTCTATCCCGTACCTGCAAACCTGGGGGTTAAGGGAATGGGGTGAGCTACTAGAGCCCAGTGAGCAGAATAGGAAAACAATATATATAAATTCATGCTTTCATGAAATGCATCACATCACAAACAAATCACATCAAGGATGGACTTGTCACCAATAGCCCTCTACACATTCCAATAGTGCCAAGACGTAGAATGGGTCCTGGTCTTTTCCTTAAACATATCATAACATTCCAATGTGCCAGGGACGTAGAATGGGTCTTCCTAGACTTTCTCTTACATAGTGACAGGGACGTAGAATGGGTCTTCCTGGACTTCACACCGTATCATCATCATATCATATCATAATATTCCATATTGAGGGCTAATGGATCATCCAATATCCATCCACATCATCATCATATTATGCAATGCAACATATTCGTGAATTCTAATGCAAACAACCTAATATATCACATGGCATTCGTGATGCATGAACATGCTCAAATTTATTTATTTGCTTTGGAAATAAAGGTCCATTCTACTCACCTCAGGCTAACTCTAAAAAGACTCTGAAGCAGCTATCTCACTGCTGGGGTCCTTGGTTCCTCGGGTCCAAACCTACACAGGTGGACTCAAATGAGGGACCAAACATACACTAACAAGACTCTAAACACCCCCCTAAAAACCCTCTAAAACACCTTAAAACAATCATAGAAAACATGCAAAGGAAGGCTGAACAGGGCACTTTCGGCGGCAGGTTCGGCGGCCGAAAGTCCCTCCAGAGCCGAAAGTCATTCACCTTCGGCGGCCGAAAGTGCCTTCCATATCCGAAACTCATGCATGTTCAGCGGCAGGTTCGGCAGCCGAAACTCCCATCCAGAGCCGAAAGTCCAACTTTCGGGGGCAGGGTTCGGCAGCCAAAACATGCCACCACAGGCAAGTTCGGCGGCCGAACATGACTTCGGCTGCCGAACCTGAGTTCTTCCAGAAATGGCAGAACTCAGCCTTCTATGTATAAATGCCTCCCAACTTCCCAAACTCACATCCAACACTTTCAAAACATGCATACCCACATACATAAGCATATAGGGGTCTCAAACTATCCTAAACTCCAACAACAACACAAAACATATACACATCCAATATACATTATCCATAAACTCAACAAAACTCACATGAACCCTAACATTAAACAACTAGCTTAAATATGCATTTCTACCCCATAAACTTTTATAAAACTTGCTTAGAACATCGAAGAAGGTGAGGATCGACGCTTACCTCTTGAAGATTGAGAGAGGGCGTGACCTAACTAGGAGATTTGGGGGAAAACGGGTTCCGGAGGTCTCCAAGCTTCACAACTTCGATCTAAGCTCAAAACTTCAAAATCAAGTAAAATAACTCGTAAAAATCATGAGAGACTTGAAGGAAGATGTAACGACCCGGAAATCCGACCCGTTACCGGTGCTAGGATCCAGATCGGCTTAAGGCCGCCGGGACCCGTAGCAAGCCTACATACTTCCTGTAAACCTGTGGAATCCCATACATAGCAACATATACATGATCTGTAAAAATTTTTCTTTTTGTTTTATCCAAGCAAAACCTGTGCATGCACAAAATCATACATAAACCCCACACTGGAGTCCTCATCAAATACTCCAATGGGGTATCATCATCATACATAACCGCTTGGATAATCATGGTCATTAACATCATTACTCATTAAACACTCTGTACATAATGGGGATTCACACATCTCTAGGTCAAGCACTATTATAATCCTCAATACATCATCAAATCATGAATTACATTACATGGTCATACATACTCATTACATCATGTTCATGTCCACTACTATCTATTACAACATACATGACTTGACTTCACTCTAGCCGACTTCTTGATCTATCCTGTACCTGCAACTCTGGGGATAAAGGGAGTGGGGTGAGCTACTAGAGCCCAGTGAGTAGAAACTAAAAACATTTATTTTAATTCCTCCATTTTTAGGTATATTATTATTCATTTTATTATCATATAACTTTTTCTTATTCATGCTTTCATGTATGCGCCATAACACAAACATTTCACAACAAGGATGAACTTGTCACCATTTAGCCCCAATCTTTCTTACTTATACATGCCGGGGGCGTAGAGCCGTAGCAGGCACACCCGGACTTCCATAATCAGTCATAGTGCCAGGGGCGTAGAGCCGTAGCAGGCACACCTGGACTCACATAGGCTATCATGACATATAAGGGCTAATGGATCATTCAACATTCATCCACATCAACAACAAAGTATGCAATGCAACATATTCGTGAATTTCTAATGCAAACAACCTAATATTGCATGGCATAATGATGCATGGGTAATGCTTTATGATTCATTCATTTATTCATTTACTTTAAAGCTTAAGGGGTTGTTCCACTCACCTGGTAACTGAAGCTTTAACAACGAACTCTGAACGACTATCTCACAACCGGGGGTCTCGGTTCCTCGGGTCCGAACCTACACAGGTGGACTCAAATGAGGCACCAAACATACATGAACATGACTCTAAAATACTCCCCAAAGACCCCCTAAAACATCCTGAAAACATCACATGAAACATGCAAGAAATGGCTGAACAGGGCACTTTCGGCGGCACCTTCGGCGGCCGAAAGTCCTGGACAGAGACGAAACTCAGGTAGGTTCGGCGGCACCTTCGGCGGCCGAAAGTGCCAGACAGAGACGAAAGTCTCTTTTCGGGGGCAACTTCGGCAGCCGAAAGGCCTGCCTCCCCAGCCATGTTCGGCGGCCGAAAGTACCTTCGGCTGCCGAACCTGGTTTCTGCCAAAGGGCAGAAACTTGGCTCCCTTAGCACCTTTCGCCTCCAAACCTTCTAAACATGCATATTGTTCAACCAAAGCATGCATACAAGTTCCTAGGGGCCTCAAACATGCATATACCCCATCTACAACACTTCAATCACACACAATCAAGCTACATTGTTCAAAAAGTCATCAAAAACCCATAGGTTTAACATATACCCTAACATGTATTCTACCCTTTAAAACTTCATAAAACTTGTTTAAATCATACATTGAGCTTAAGATCGGCTCTTACCTCTTGAAGATCGAGGGTTGAGGAGATCTAAACTTGGAGATGGGAGAAGTTCCAACTTTTGGTCTCCAAGCTCCAAAACTCGTTCTAAGCTCAAAGATCTTCAAAACCAAAGTTATAAACTTGTAAAGATCATGGAAAAAGGAAGGAAAAACTCAAGATTGGGGAAGGATGGCGGAATGCTCACCTTGGCCGAAATGGGGAGAAAAAGCTCGCCCATTTTCGGCTAAGGGACCCTTTTATAGTGGTTGGCCAGACCACGTTCGGGGGCCGAATGTGCCTCCGCATCCATGCAAATGTTCGGCGGCCGAACATGAGGTTCGGCGGCCGAACCTTGACTTCCCTCACTCACGCTTTCGGGGGCCTAACGTGCCTCCAAAAACGCATGCATGTTCGGCGGCCGAACTTGACTTTCGGCGGCCGAACCTGGGTTTTCCTCCAAGGACTTTTCATGCAAAAACTCATTTAATTTCTTACTTAAAAACATGAAATACATGAAAACATTTCATAAAATCATAGTTTTACCCTTCTAGAGGTTTCCGACATCCGAGGTTCCACCGGACGGTAGGAATCCCGATACCGGAGTCTAGCCGGGTATTACAGAAGAACACAAGATCGACAAGGGAGGATGAAGACTCACCTTGGCCGGAAATGGAGAGAGAAAACTCGCCCATTTCGAATAGGGAACCCCTTTATAGGTGGCTGGCCAGGCCACTTTCGGGGGCCTAACATGCCTCCGCATGCATCCCATGTTCGGCGGCCGAACATGAGGTTCGGTGGCCAAACTGTAATACCCGGCGAGAGTCCGGCATCGGAATTCCTGTCGTCCGGTGGAATCCAGGATGTCGGAATTCTCTAGAAGGGTAAGATTATGTTTTTCTAAAGTACTATAGGATGTTTTCATAGTTTTGAAAGAAAAGAACCAAGGCAGAATAGCTAGGTTCGGCCGTTTCATAGTTTTAAAAGAAAAGAACCAAGGCAGAATAGCTAGGTTCGGCCGCCGAAGTTGAGGTTCGGCCGCCGAACATGCATGGCTTTCGGTTTCACGTGTGGCCGCCGAAGGTGGTCTGGCCAGCCACCTATAAAAGGCCCTCAGTCGGTTGAAACGATAAGGATTGCCTTTTCTTTCACTTTCTGAGGTGAAACCCTGTCCTTCTTCAGTTTTCTTCATGTTTTCATTTCGTCATGCAAAGATTTGATTGATTTTTATGTGTTTTTGAAGGTTTTGAGTAAAAAACTACAAAGTTTTGAAGTGTGGAGAGTTTGAAGGAGAGTTGCTCCACCACTCCACGTTAGGATCGTTCATCTTCTTGTTTTCAAGAGGTAAGTGAAGATCCTGAGCTTGTTTTTATGTTTTCTGAAGGTTTTATGAGGTTTTGGGGGAGAGTTGCATGAATAGGGTAAAAAGAGAGGTTTTGGTGATTTTGTGAGAAAAGCTTGTATATGTGTTGTATGTTTTGTGTTGTTGGGGTTTTTAGGTAGTTTTTGACCCCTTTGAGCATATACTTGGGTGTATGCATGTTGAGGAATTGAGGTGTTTGAGTTGAAGGAATTTTGGTGCGTTTTGGCGTGAGGCAGAGCAAGGTTCTGCCTTGCTGATGAACCCAGCTTCGGCCGCCGAAGAATGGTTCGGCCGCCGAATGTGCTGAGGAGGTGGCTTCGGCTGCCCAAGCTTGCCCCCGAGCATTTGGACTTTCGGCTCTGGAGGGGAGTTTCGGCCGCCGAAGGTGCCACCGTAGGTTAGAGACTTTCGTCTCTGGAGTGCCTTTCAGCCCCCGAAACCTGCCCCCGAAAGGATTCGGCTGCCGAAAGTAGAGATTCGGCCGCCGAAGGTGCATGAGTTTCGGCTTTGGAGAGGACTTTCGGCCGCCGAACCTGCCGCCGAAAGTGTTCTGTCCAGCTTTCCTTTGCATACTTTTCAGGGATGTTTGAGTGAGTTTAAGGGGATTCTTGGAGACGTTACTAGAGTTGTTCTTGCGTTAGTTTGGTCCCTCATTTGAGTTTATCTGTGCCTACACAGACCAGAGGAACCAGAGAGAGCAGCAGTGAGTACTGCTCCAGCGTTCAGAGCCTGCAAAGTCAGTCCAGATAGCCAGAGGTGAGTGGAACTAAACGAAATCTTTTAATTGAGAAATGGAATGGTTTTAGCATATGTCATGCATCATGAGTATACAGTAGGTTGATTGCATTAGAATTCACGAATATGTTGCATTGCATAGTTATTTGTTGATGTGGGTGAATGCTGAATGATCCAATAGTCACTGAGATAAGTTCAGGAGCCTTTGACTACGCCCTGGCAGGTATAGTAAAGTCCAGGAGCCTTTGACTACGCCCTGGCAATGGTAAGTACAGGTGTTATAGACACATATACATATATGAGACAGGAAATCCAGGTGCCTTTGACTACGCCCTGGTATGAGATACTGGGACTATTTGGTGACAGGTTTACCCTTGATGTGGATTGTCTGTGTTATGATGCATTCCATAAGGTCATGTTTTAATGATATGTTTTATTGTTCTACTCACTGGGCTATAGAGCTCATCCCACTCCCTTAATCCCAGTCTTGCAGGTTCAGTGTACGGTGTACAGGGGAGATCAGCAGAGTACAGCAAGAGTAAAGAGATTTGTAATAGCTTAGAGTGGACATGTAATATTAAAGAGATGTACTAGTTGTGTATACAGTTAAAGTTGTGCTTGACGTAGTTATTTTGTGTTGTAAATCTTTTGTTATGTACATGATCTGTATATGTCTATGTTTTTCAGAGTATGTGAAAAATCAGGCTTAACAGATATAAGTTAACCCATCTAGAGCAAGCTCTAGTCAGAGGTACAGAGTACAGAGTACAGAGATAGTGCATGTACAGGTTAAGCCTTGGTTTAGAAAAGAGTTTTTATTTTCACAGAAAATGTATGAACATGTATGAGATTTACAGGTACACAGAGAGTATAGCAGGCTTGCTACGGGTTCTGGCAGCCTTCAGCCGACCTGAATCCTAGCGCCGGTGACTGTCCATTTTGGGGTCGTTACAGATTGGTACCACAGAACTTTCACCATTGGAATCTCCTTGTTCCTTAGTTGTCTGATCTGTGTGTCAAGAATCCGCACTGGCTGTTCTATATACGTGAGATCTCTAAGGACCTCCACATCAGGCGCACTTAGAACCTGATTCGGATCTGACACAAACTGCCGTAGCATAGAAACTTGAAATACCGGGTGAATTCGCTCCATAGAAGTAGGTAAATCCAGCTTATACGACACATTTCCGATCCTCTGTAAAATCTCAAAGGGTCCAATGTACCGTGGAGCTAACTTACCCTTCTTCCCAAAACGAACCACTCCTTTCATTGGAGATACTTTTAGCAAAACCCAATTACCCTCCTGGAACTCTAACAATTTCCTACGAACGTCCGCATAGCTTTTCTGTCTACTCTGAGTTGTTCTGATCCTCTCTCTGATCATGGGCACTGTTCTACTGGTAATCTCTACCAACTCTGGCGTTGCAAGAGCCTTCTCTCCTACCTCGTCCCAGCAAACAGGGGATCTGCACTTCTTCCCATATAATGCTTCATAAGGAGCCATCCCTATGCTAGCATGATGGCTGTTATTGTAGGCAAACTCCACCAGAGGTAGATGCTGCCTCCAAGAACCGCCAAAGTCTAACACACACATTCGGAGCATATCCTCTATGGTCTGGATGGTCCTCTCTAACTGTCCATCAGTCTACGGATGGAAAGCAGTGCTAAACTCCAATCTCGTGCCCATCGCACTCTGCAGACTTCGCCAAAATCTGGAGGTGAACTGTGGTCCTCTGTCTGAAACTATAGACACTGGGACTCCATGTAATCTCACTATCTCATCCAGATATACCTGTGCCAACTTATCCACAGAATAGTTACTCCTAACTGGAATGAAATGAGCAGATTTCGTGAGTCTGTCCATAATCATCCAGATGGAGTCTATCCTGTCGGACGCTGCCGGTAAGCCCACTACAAAATCCATAGCTATGTTCTCCCATTTCCACTCTGGAATCGGCAGTGGGTTAAGCATTCCAGCCGACTTCTGATATTCCAGTTTCACCCTCTGACAAACCTCACAGGCTGTCACGAACTGCGCCACTTCTTTCTTCATAGCTGGCCACCAATAGACCCTCTTCAGATCCTGATACATCTTGGTGGCTCCCGGGTGAACACTATATCTTGCATTATGAGCTCCCTCAGAATGTCTTCTTTCAGACTACTAACATCTGGTACACAAAGTCGACTCCCATAGCGAAGGATCCCTTTGCTGTCAAATCTAAACTCTGCACTGTTGCCTGACTGAACAGTCCTGGCAATTTTCATCAACTCTGGGTCCTCGTGCTGTTTCTGTGCTATCTGCTCCAGAAACACTGGTGTCACTCTCATCTGTGCTATCAACGCACCTGTACTAGACAATTCTAGCTGTAACCCCTCCTCGATGAGCTTGTAAAGCTCCATCACTACTGGTCTCCGCTCTGCTACTATATGGGATAAACTGCCTAGTGACTTCCGGCTTAGGGTGTCTGCCACAACATTCGCCTTACCCGGATGATACTGGATCTTACAATCATAATCACTGAACAATTTCACCCATCGTCTTTGCCTCAAATTCAGCTCTCTCTGACTCAAGATGTACTGTAAACTCTTGTGATCAGTGAAGATCTCGTATTTAACCCCGTAGAGGTAATGCCTCCACATCTTAAGTGCAAAGATAACTGCTGCCATCTCCAGGTCATGGGTGGGGTAATTCAACTCGTGCTTCTTCAACTGTCTAGAAGCATAAGCAATCACCCTATCACTCTGCATCAAAACACAACCCAATCCCACTCGAGATGCATCACAAAACACTGTGAAATCCTCGTTACTAACAGGCAGAGCTAACACTGGTGTTGAAGTCAATCTCCTCTTGAGTTCCTCAAAGCTCTCTTCGCACTGGTCCGACCAGATAAACTTCTGGTTTTTCTGAGTCAGTTTAGTCATAGGAGCAGCTATCTTCGAGAAGTCCTGAACGAACCTCCTGTAGTAACCTGCCAGTCCCAGAAAACTTTTAATCTCAGTCATTGTAGTTGGTCTGGGCCAGTTAGCTACAGCCTCTATCTTCTTGGGGTCTACCTCAATCCCTTCTGCTGATACCACGTGTCCCAAGAAGGAAATGCTCCTCAACCAAAACTCACACTTGGAGAACTTGGCATACAAACCATGCTCTCTCAGTGTCTGTAGTACTATCCTCAGATGCTGGGCATGCTCCTCTGCATCTCTAGAATACACTAAGATGTCATCGATAAAAACAATAACAAAGTGATCCAGATACTCGCTGAAAACTCTATTTATGAGATCCATGAATGCTATAGGGGCGTTAGTTAACCCGAACGGCATCACCAAGAACTCATAATGCCCATATTTGGTCCTGAAAGCTGTCTTTGGCACATCTGCCTCTCTGACTCTCAACTGATGATATCCAGATCTCAGATCTATTTTAGAGAAACAACCTGCTCCAGCTAGCTGGTCGAATAGATCATCAATCCTAGGTAGAGGATACCTATTCTTGGTAGTGACCTTGTTCAACTGTCTGTAGTCGATACAAAATCTAAGGGATCCATCCTTCTTTCTGACAAAGAGCACTGGAGCACCCCAAGGTGGGGTACTAGGGCGGATGAAACCCTTATCTACCAAATCCTGCAACTGTTCTTTCAACTCCTTTAACTCTGCTGGCGCCATCCTGTAGGGAGGAATAGAGATAGGTCTAGTCTCAGGCAGTAATTCAATTTCAAACTCTATCTCCCTACCAGGTGGTAGTCCTGGAAGTTCGGCTGGGAAAACATCGAGAAACTCTCGGACTACTGGTACTGTGGCTGGTTCCCTCACCTGACTATGTAGCTCCCTCACATGAGCTAGAAACCCCTGATAACCCCTCCTAAGCAAACGATGAGCCTGAAGGGCTGAAATCAAACCTCTGGGTGTACCCCTCCTGTCTCCTCTGAAGACACACTTTGACCCATCCTGGTCCCTGAGACTAACTAACTTCTCTCTACAGTCCAAAGTCGCACCATATGCAGATAACTAATCCATCCCTAGAATGACATCAAAATCTGTTAAGTCTAGAACCACAAGGTCAGCTGGAAGGCATCTACCCTCTATGAACACTGGACTGAAACGACAGACTGACATTGCCACTGATGGGTCACACTTGGGTCCACTGACCCAGAGAGGATACTCTAACTCAGAAATCATCAAACCCAATCTCTCTATGGCTCTCGAAACAATAAAGGAATGAGAAGCACCGGGGTCCATCAAAGCATACACATCTGAACACCCAATGATGAGATTACCTGACACCACTGTGTTCGACATGTTAGCCTCCTCCTGTGTCACAGTGAAAATCCGTGCTGGGGCTACCGGATTTCCACCTCGGGAACCTGCTGCTGAAGTAGAGGCTGCCCCTCTCTCTCTACCTCTGCCACTACTCTGCGGTACGGCTGGAGCTGCTGGCTGTACGACACTGCCTGAACTCATCTGCTGGGATGGTGCAAAAGTCACCTGAGGACAATCCCGAGCAAAATGCCCTTCCTGTCCACACCTAAAACAGGCTGAAGATCCCAACTGACAAGCTCCCTTGTGTGGTCTCCCACATCGTCTACATACTGGACTGCTTGCGCCAAAGCTTGAGCCACTACCCATTCCCAGACCAGACTTGACTTTACTCCAGAACTTACTCTTTGTTCCTTTTGCTCTATCCCATCTCTTGCTACCTGAAGTTGCTGAACTGGGGGCCTTAGAACCCGAAGCTGTGCCTTTGACTGTCTCTGAATATTGGCACTTGCTTCCATTTTCCTGGCTGCATCCACAATAGAGTGGAAACTCTCCTTTTCTGCTGGAAGAATCAAGGAAGAATACTTGGGATGAAGTCTCATAGTATATCTCATTGCCTTCTTCTGATCGGTATCATAGGCCTGACCCACGTACTGAAGCAAATCCAGGAACTTATCTGTAAACTCGTCAACACTCATCTCATCTGTCTGTCTCAACTGCTCAAATTCTATTACTTTCATCTCCCTGGAGCTATCAGGAAAAGCCCACCCTGCAAATTCATTGGTGAACTCTCCCCATGACATACTGTCCATCCTAGGCTCCATATAGTTCTTGAACCATTCTCGAGCTTTCTTACACTTAAGTGTAAACCTTGCCATTTCTATGGCTCTGCTATCATCTGCTCCCAACTCATCAGTGATCATCTTCACAGTTCTCAGATACTCAAATGAATCATCTCCTGGATTGAATTTCGGAGCATCCAATTTCAAGTACTTTGTCATTTGCACCTTACCTCCAGATGAGCTAGGTTGATGTCTTTGGGCAACAGGAGCTATTGGTTCTGGTTGTGGTGGTGGAGGTACTGGGTCATTTAGCTCTGGGTGTGCTGCACTTGGATGGGTAGGGGAAGATGGATACATAGGATATGGTGGGTAATAATGAGGATAAGGCATATATGGCATGTAAGTCGGATATGGGACAAAACTAGAGTACTCCGACATACCTCCCATCGGATACCCTGGGTCCTGAGAAAAGGCTGGATACCCAAACCCCGAGGCCTGAGTGCCTCCCTGAGACTCTCCCATACCTTCATCAGATCTGCCTACACCCATGCTTTCCTCAACTAACTGGTCAACCTCCATAGCCTCCCTCACTTCCTCTGATCTCCCTCCTCTAGCTGTTCCTCTTCTGCTCTCGTCTACAGACCTTCTAGGGTCTATTGACGTACCTTCCCTGCTAGCTCTCTGAGACCTTGCCCTTGGCAATGCAGAAGGACGAGTAGTCGTTCTCTCACTCTCTGGTGGGACTCCAGTCAATCGAGCTGATCGACGAGTTCCTCGCATCTTACCTCTGGAAACAACACATATTGCAACAGATAAGTAACTCATATCACAATAAAGTACATGAATACATCATAGCAGCAAATACACAGGACGCAACATCCTATCCTAGTGGACATGACTTCCTATTGTGCTTGACTTTCTCTAAGTTTTTGATGATTTTGTGAGAAAAGCTTGTTTGTGTGTTATGCTTTGTTGTTTGTTGGGGAGTGCACTTGGGAGACGCGAGAGTCTATGCTTCAGCAGTATCCATATCTTTTTTGAGGTTAGTTTCCTCCTTTTTCTATGTTTTTGTTGTTTTAGGAACATCCGAGGACGAATGTTCTTAAGAGGGGAGAATGTAATACCCGGCGAGAGTCCGGCATCAGAATTCCTGTCGTCCGGTGGAATCCAGGATGTCGGAATTCTCTAGAAGGGTAAGATTATGTTTTTCTAAAGTACTATAGGATGTTTTCATAGTTTTGAAAGAAAAGAACCAAGGCAGAAAAGCCAGGTTCGGCCGCCGAACATGCATGGCTTTCGGTTTCATGTGTGGCCGCCGAAGGTGGTCTGGCCAGCCACCTATAAAAGGCCCTCAGTCGGTTGAAACGATAAGGATTGCCTTTTCTTTCACTTTCTGAGGTGAAACCCTGTCCTTCTTCAGTTTTCTTCATGTTTTCATTTCGTCATGCAAATATTTGATTGATTTTTATGTGTTTTTCAAGGTTTTGAGTAAAAACCTGCAAAGTTTTGAAGTGTGGAGAGTTTGAAGGAGAGTTGCTCCACCACTCCACGTTAGGATCGTTCATCTTCTTGTTTTCAAGAGGTAAGTGAAGATCCTGAGCTTGTTTTTATGTTTTCTGAAGGTTTTATGAGGTTTTGGGGGAGAGTTGCATGAATAGGGAAAAAAGAGAGGTTTTGGTGATTTTGTGAGAAAAGCTTGTATATGTGTTGTATGTTTTGTGTTGTTGGGGTTTTTAAGTAGTTTTTGACCCCTTTGAGCATATACTTGGGTGTATGCATGTTGAGGAATTGAGGTGTTTGAGTTGAAGGAATTTTGGTGCGTTTTGGCGTGAGGCAGAGCAAGGTTCTGCCTTGCTGATGAACCCAGCTTCGGCCGCCGAAGAATGGTTCGGCCGCCGATTGTGCTGAGGAGGTGGCTTCGGCTGCCCAAGCTTGCCCCCAAGCATTTGGACTTTCGGCTCTGGAGGAGAGTTTCGGCCGCTGAAGGTGCCGCCGAAGGTTAGAGACTTTCGTCTCTGGAGTGCCTTTCAGCCCCCGAAACCTGCCCCCGAAAGGGTTCGGCTGCCGAAAGTAGAGATTCGGCCGCTGAAGGTGCATGAGTTTCGGCTTTGGAGAGGACTTTCGGCTGTCGAACGTGCCGCCGAAAGTGTTCTGTCCAGCTTTCCTTTGCATACTTTTCAGGGATGTTTGAGTGAGTTTAAGGGGATTCTTGGGAGGTTACTAGAGTTGTTCTTGCGTTAGTTTAGTCCCTCATTTGAGTTTATCTGTGCCTACACAGACCAGAGGAACCAGAGAGAGCAGCAGTGAGTACTCCAGCGTTCAGACCCTGCAAAGTCAGTCCAGATAGCCAGAGGTGAGTGGAACTAAACGAAATCTTTTAATTGAGAAATGGAATGGTTTTAGCATATGTCATGCATCATGAGTATACAATAGGTTGATTGCATTAGAATTCACGAATATGTTGCATTGCATAGTTATTTGTTGATGTGGGTGAATACTGAATGATCCAATAGTCACTGAGATAAGTCCAGGAGCCTTTGACTACGCCCTGGCAGGTATAGTAAAGTCCAGGAGCCTTTGACTATGCCTTGGCAATGGTAAGTACAGGTGTTATAGACACATATACATATATGAGACAGGAAATCCAGGTGCCTTTGACTTCGCCCTGGTATGAGATACTGGGACTATTTGGTGACAGGTTTACCTTTGATGTGGATTGTTTGTGTTATGATGCATTCCATAAGGTCATGTTTTAATGATATGTTTTATTGTTCTACTCACTGGGCTATAGAGCTCATCCCACTCCCTTAACCCCAGTCTTGCAGGTTCAGTGTACAGTGTACAGGGGAGATCAGCAGAGTACAGCAAGAGTAAAGAGATTTGTAATAGCTTAGAGTGGACATGTAATATTAAAGAGATGTACTAGTTGTGTATACAGTTAAAGTTGTGCTTGACGTAGTTATTTTGTGTTGTAAATCTTTTGTTATGTACATGATCTGTATATGTCTATGTTTTACAGAGTATGTGAAAAACCAGGCTTAACAGATATAAGTTAACCCATCTAGAGCAAGCTCTAGTCAGAGGTACAGAGTACAGAGTATATAGTACAGAGATAGTGCATGCACAGGTTAAGCCTTGGTTTAGAAAAGAGTTTTTATTTTCATAGAAAATGTATGAACATGTATGAGATTTACAGGTACATAGAGAGTATAGCAGGCTTGCTACGGGTTCTGGCGGTCTTAAGCCGACCTGAATCCTAGCTCCGGTGACGGTCCATTTTGGGGTCGTTACACAAACCTAGACTCTTCCTTCATTCTCTTTCTTTCTTTTCTATAAAACTTTTACTCAATTTCTTTCTTCATAAAAACCATAAAATATATGAAAATATTTTATAAAAACATGATTTTACCCTTCTAGAGGTTTCCGACACCCGAAATTCCACCGGACGGTAGGAATTCCGATACCGGAGTCTAGCCGGGTATTACATTCTCCCCCCTTAAGAACATTCGTCCCCGAATGTTCACCAAACAAGCATAACATAGCATAAAACATAAACATACATACAAAACACATAACACTCACCTTAGAAGAGATGAGGATATTGCTGGAGCATGGACTCCCATGTCTCCCAGGTACACTCCTCGATATTGTGGTGATTCCAAAGGACTTTCACCATCGGGATTTCCTTGTTCCTCAACTTTCTTATCTGCGTTCAAGGATCCACACTGGCTGCTCAACATAAGTGAGATCTCCTAGGATCTCCAATCAGGCTCACTAAGAACCTTGCCCGGATCTGACATGAATTTCCGTAGCGTGAAAACATGGAAAACCGGATGGATTCTCTCCATAGAAGCAGGTAAGTCCAACTTGTACGATACATTCCCAATCTTCTACAAGATTTCAAAGGGTTCGATGTACCGTGGAGCAAGCTTATCTTTCTTCCCAAACCGAATCACCCCTTTCATAGGAGACACCTTGAGCAACACCAAATCTCCCTGCGAACATCTGCATAACTCTTCTGCCGACTCACAGTAGTTCTGATCCTCTCTCTGATTATGGGTTCCACCCTGCTGGTAATCTCTACTAACTCTGGACCTGCTAAAGCCCGCTCTCCCACTTCTTTCCAGCAAATAGGTGACCTGCACTTCTTCCCATACAAAGCTTCATATGGAGTCATCCCTATGCTAGCATGATAGCTGTTATTGTAGGCAAACTCCACCAAGGATAGATGTTGCCTCCAAGAACCGCCAAAATCCAGCACACACATTCTGAGCATATCTTCAATTGTCTGAATGGTCCTCTCTGATTGTCCGTCCGTCTGAGGATGGAAAGCAGTGCTGAAGTCTAGCCTGGTACCCATAGCACTTTGCAGACTCCGCCAAAACCTGGAGGTGAACTGGGGTCCTCTATCAGACACTATTGAAACAGGAGCCCCATGTAGCCTGACCACTTCATCAACAAATATCTGCGCCAATTTGTCCACAGAATAGCCACTCCTAACAGGGATGAAGTGAGCAGATTTGGTCAGTCTGTCCACAATCACCCATATGGAGTCCAATCTGTTGGACGTTGCCGGTAACCCCACCACGAAATCCATAGTTATATTCTCCCATTTCCACTCTGGAATCGGTAGTGGGTTAAGCATTCCAGCCGGCTTCTGATATTCCAGCTTCACCCTCTGACATACCTCGCAGGCTGACACAAACTGTGCTACTTCTCTTTTCATAGCTGGCCACCAATACACTCTTTTCAGATCCTAATACATTTTGTTGGCTCCAGGGTGAACACTGTATCTGACATTATGAGCTTCCCTCATAATGTCTCCCTTCAGACCCACGTCATCTGGTATACACAATTTGTTCCCATAGCGGAAGATCCCTTTGCTGTCAAATATGAACTCTTCGTTCTTGCCTGACTGAACAATCCTGGCAATCTTCACTAATTCTGGGTCCTCGTGCTGTTTCTGAGCTACCTGCTCCAGAAACACGGGTGTCACTCTCATCTGAGCTATCAAAGCACCTGTACCAAACAACTCTAGTTGCAGCCCTTCATTAATGAGCTTATAAAACTCTCTCACCACCGGTCTCCTCTCTGCTGTGATATGGGATAGACTGCCAAGTGATTTCCGGCTTAGGGCATCTGCCACAACATTCGCCTTACCCGGATGGTACTAAATCTTGCAATCATAGTCACTAAGTTGTTCTACCCATCTCCTCTGCCTCAGATTCAACTCCCTCTGACTCAAGATGTACTGCAGGCTCTTATGATCTGTGAAGATCTCACATTTTACCCCATAAAGGTAGTGCCTCCACATCTTGAGTGCGAAAATCACAGCTGCCATCTCTAGGTCATGTGTAGGATAATTCAACTCATGCTTCTTTAGCTGCCTAGAAGCATAAGCAATCACCCTTTCATTCTGCATCAACACACAACCTAGTCCCACATGGGACGCATCACAATACACTGTGAAATCCTCATTACTGTTGGGCAAAGCTAATACCGGTGCTGCCGTTAACCTCTTCTTTAGCTCTTCAAAACTCTCTTCACACTGGTCGGTCCATATAAACTTCTGATTCTTTCTGGTCAATCTGGTCATAGGAGTTGCAATCTTAGAGAAGTCCTGAACGAACCTCCTGTAGTAACCTGCCAAGCCTAAGAAGCTCTTGATCTTTGTCACTGTAGTGGGTCTAGGCCAGTTAGCTACAGCTTCCACCTTCTTGGGGTCCACTTCTATTCCATTTTCTAACACAACATGCCCCAAGAATGAAATGCTCCTCAACCAGAACTCACACTTGGAGAACTTGGCATACAAGCCGTGTTCCCTCAAGGTCTGCAAAACCAACCTCAGATGATGGGCATACTCCTCTGCATTTCTGGAATACACTAGGATATCATCTATGAAGACAATAACAAAGTGATCCAGGTACTGGCTAAACACTCTGTTCATGAGATCCATGAATGCAGCAGGGGCATTGGTTAACCCGAACGGCATCACAAGGAACTCATAATGCCCATATCTGGTCCTGAATGCCGTCTTCGGCACATCTTCTTCTCTTATTCTTAGTTGATGGTACCCGGATCTCAGATCTATCTTGGAGAAACAACCTGCTCCTGCTAGCTGGTCGAATAGATCGTCGATCCTAGGCAACGGGTACTTATTCTTAGTAATGACTTTGTTCAACTGCCTGTAGTCGATACAAAGTCTAAGGGATCCATCCTTCTTTTTCACAAACAATACTGGAGCACCCCAAGGTGAGGTACTCGGTCGGATGAAGCCCTTATCTACCAGCTCATGCAACTATTCCTTCAGCTCCTTCAACTCAGCTGGTGCCATCCTATAGGGAGGGATAGAGATCGGTCTAGTTCCAGGCATCAACTCTATTTCAAACTCTATCTCCCTAGCAGGTGGTAAACCTGGCAACTCGTCTGGAAAAACATCTAAAAACTCCCTGACCACGGGTACTGAGGCGGGTTCTATAACATAACTATCCAGCTCTCTCACATGAGCTAGAAAACCCTGACAATCCCTCCTGAGCAACCTACGAGACTGTAGGGCTGATATCAAACCTCTAGGTGTACCCCTCCTGTCTCCTCTGAAGACAACCTCTGACCCATCCTGACCTCTGAACCTGACTACCTTGTCTCTGCAGTCCAAGGTAGCACCATGGGTAGATAGCCAATCCATCCCTAGAATGACATCAAAATATGTTAAATATAGAACCACAAGGTCAGCTGGAAAGCATCTACTCTCCATAAACACTGGACTAAACCGGCAGACTGACTCTGCCACTGACGGGTCACACTTGGGTCCACTAACCAATAGGGGACACTCTAACCCAGAGACCATCAAACTCAACCTCTCAACGGCTCTCGGAGCAACAAACGAATGAGATGCACTAGGGTCCATTAAGGCATACACATCTGAACAACCAATGATGAGATTACCTGACACCACGGCGTTTGATGCATTAGCCTCCTGCTGTGTCATAGTGAAGATCCGCGCTGGAGCTGGTGGACCTTCACCCCTGAAACCCGCTGAAGAAGAGGCTGCCCCTCTCCCTCTGCCTCTGCCACTGGCCTGAGTCGCGGCTGGAGCTACTGGCTGGGCCACACTACCAGAAGCTGTCTGCTGGGACTGTGCCATAAAAGCTGCTCTAGGATACTCCCGTGCCATGTGTCCCTCCTGTCCACATCTGAAGCAGGCTGTCGTCCCATACCGACATACTCCCTTGTACGGCTTCCCACACTTCACACAAACTGCACTGTCTGCACCTGAGCTCGAGCCACCTCCTAATCCCATACCTGACTTTATCTTGCTCGAAAACTTGTTCTTCTTTGGCTTCTTGGTGGTATTAGCCCACCTTTTACTGCCTGAAGCTGCTGTACTCAAAGAAGAGGGATCTAACCTTCCCCCACCTAAGGTCTTGGAACTCGAAGACTGTGCCACAGACTGTTTAACTTTTCCTTCGATTATTGCACTAGCCTCCATCCTCCGGGCCATATCCACTATGGCATGGAAGCTCTCCCTCTCTGCTGATTGGATCAAGGAGGAATACCTGGAATGAAGCCTCATAATATACCTCCTAGCCTTCTTCTGATCTGTGTCAAGAGTTTTCCCTGCAAACGACAACAACTCCAAGAACTTATCTGTGTACTCATCTACACTCATATCCTCCGTCTATCTTAGCTGCTCAAACTCAATCATCTTCAACTCCCTTGAGCTATCAGGGAAAGCCCATCCTGTAAACTCATTAGCAAATTCCTCCCAGGATAGACTATCTAACCTCGGGTTCACATAATTTTTAAACCACTCTCGGGCCTTCTTACACTTCAGTGTGAACCCAGCCATCTGAATGGCTCTACTGTCATCTGCCCCTAACTCATCTGTTATCATCTTGACCGTCCTGAGGTACTCAAACGGATCATCACCTGTTTCATACTTAGGAGCATCCAACTTCAAGTAGTCAGTCATCTTGACCTTGCTCCCTCCAGATGAGCTAGGTTTAGGTACTTGGACATCAGGAGCTACAGGTTCTACTAGTAGTGGAGGAGATGCAACATCCCCCGGATTAGGGTTTGTTGTAATTGGATAGAAGGATGGGGGTGGGTACATAGGGTACTGTGGGTATGGTGGGTAGAAAGGTGGGTATGGCGGGTAGAAAGGTGGGTATGGCATGTAAGAAGGATAAGGGTTAAAACTGGGGTAATCCGATGTACCTCCCATCGAATACCCGAGATTCTGTGAAAAGGGTGGGTATTGGGGTGGTTGAACAAACCCCGATGCTTGAGTGCCTCCCTGAGACTCTCCCATGCCCTCTTCTGACATGCTAACACCAAGACTGCCATCCCTCCTCTAATCCACATCCATATCATCCCCACATCTTCTGACACTCCTACTTGCACTGTTCCTCTTCTACTCATATCAAAAGTCCTTCTAGGGTCCCTTGACACTCTCTCCCTACTAGACCTGCAGGACATTGCCCTAGGCAAACCAGGGGGGTGGGCATCCGTGCCCTCACTTTCCGGTGGAACTCCAGTCAATCGTGCAGATCGATGATGTAACGACCCCAAAATGGACCGTCACTGGCGCTAGGATTCAGGTCGGCTTAAGGCCGCCAGAACCCGTAACAAGCCTACTATACTCTCTGTGTACCTGTAAAACTCATACATGATCATACAGTTTCCGTGAAAATAAAAACTCGTTTCTAAACCAAGGCTTAACCTATGCATGCACTATCTCTGTACTCTGTACTCTGTACTCTGTACCCCTGACTAGAGCTTGCTCTAGATGGGTTAACTCATACCTGTTAAGCCTGGTTTTTCACATACAGTAAAACATATATACATATACAGATCATGTACATAACAAACATCACTAAGTCAAGCACATTTTGAACTTTATACACAACTATTACATCTCTTTAATATTACATGTCCACTCTAAGCTAGTACAAATCTGTTTACTCTTTCTGTACTCTGTGGATCTCCTCTGTATACTGTACACTGAACCTGCAAAACTGGGGTTAAGAGAGTGGGATGAGCTCGATAGCCCAGTGAGTAGAACAGTAAAACATAAAATATGATCTCATGGAATGCACCATATCACAGACAATCCACATCAAGGGTAAACCTGTCACCACATAGTCTCGGTAACTCTGCCGTGCCAGGGCGTAGAATCGAGCACCTGGTCTTCCTGTCATATATATATATGTGTATATAACACCTCTGTACTTACCATTGCCAGGGCATAGTCAAAGACTCCTGGACTTTACTATACCTGCCAGGGCGTAGTCAAAGGCTCCTGGACTTCTCTATACCTGCCAGGGCGTAGTCAAAGGCTCCTGGACTTCTCTCAGAGACTAATCTCTTTACTCTTTCTGTACTCTGTGGATCTCCTCTGTATACTGTACACTAAACCTGCAAAACTGGGATTAAGGGAGTGGGATGAGCTCGATAGCCCAGTGAGTAGAACAGTAAAACATAAAATATGATCTCATGGAATGCACCATATCACAGACAATCCACATCAAGGGTAAACCTGTCACCACATAGTCCCGGTAACTCTACCGTGCCAGGGCGTAGAATCGAGCACCTGGTCTTCCTGTCATATATATATATGTGTATATAACACCTCTGTACTTACCATTGCCAGGGCGTAGTCAAAGGCTCCTAGACTTTACTATACCTGCCAGGGCGTAGTCAAAGGCTCCTGGACTTCTCTATACCTGCCAGGGCGTAGTCAAAGGCTCCTGGACTTCTCTCAGAGACTAATCTCTTTACTCTTTCTATACTCTGTGGATCTCCTCTGTATACTATACACTGAACCTGCAAAACTAGGGTTAAGGGAGTGAGATGAGCTCGATAGCCCAGTGAGTAGAACAGTAAAACAGAAAATATGATCTCATGGAATGCACCATATCACAGACAATCCACATCAAGGGTAAACCTGTCACCACATAGTCCCGGTAACTCTGCCGTGCCAAGGCGTAGAATCGAGCACCTGGTCTTCCTGTCATATATATATATATGTGTATATAACACCTCTGTACTTACCATTGCCAGGGCGTAGTCAAAGGCTCCTGGACTTTACTATACCTGCCAGGGCATAGTCAAAGGCTCCTGGACTTCTCTATACCTGCCAGGGCGCAGTCAAAGGCTCCTGGACTTCTCTCAGAGACTATTGGATCATTCAGCATTCACCCACATCAACAAATAACTATGCAATGCAACATATTCGTGGATTCTAATGTAATCAACCTACTGGATAACCATGATGCATGATAAATGCTAAAAACATTCCATTTTACAATTAAAAGAGTTAAGTTTAGTTCCACTCACCTCTGGCTATCTGGACTGACTCTGCAGGCTCTGAAAACTCTGGAGCAGTACTCACTGCTGCTCTCTCTGGTTCCTCTGGTCTGTGTAAGCACAGATAAACTCAAATGAGGGACCAAACTAACTCAAGAACAACTCTATTAAACTCCCCAAGAATCCCCTTCAACTCACTCTAACATCCATGCAAAGCATGCAAAGGAAAGCTAGACAGGACACTTTCGGCGGCAAGTTCGGCGGCCGAAAGTCCTCTCCAGAGACGAAACTCATGCACCTTCGACGGCCGAAGCTCTACTTTCGGCAGTCGAACCCTTTCGGGGGCAAGTTTCGGAGGCTAAAAGGCACTCCAGAGACGAAAGTCTCTAACCTTCGGCGGCACCTTCGGCGGCCGAACTCCCCTCCAGAGCCGAAGGTCCAAAAGCTCGGGGGCAAGCTTGGGCAGCCAAAGCCATCTCCTCATGGGTTCGGCGGCCGAATGTACCTTCGGCGGCCGAACCTGAGTTCATCCGCAAGGCCGAAACGTGCTCTGCCTCTCGCCAAAAGCACCAAAACTCTCTCAATCTCAAACACCTCAATTCCTCAACTTGCATATACCCAAGTATATGCTCAAAGGGGTCAAAACCTACCTAACAACCCCAAACACACAAAACAAATAACACAAATACAAGGTGTGCTCACAAAACATCAACACATCTCAAATAACCCTATTCATGCAACTCTCCCCCAAAACCTCATAAAACCTTCAGAAAACATAAAAATAAGCTCAGGATCTTCACTTACCTCTTGAAACCAAGAAGCTGAACGATCCTAACGTGGAGGTTTGGAGCAACTCTCCTTCAAACTCTCCAAACTTCACAACTTTGAGTTTTTAGCTTAAAACCTTCAAAATAACATAAAAACTAATCAAACCTTTGCAAGATTTGATGAAAACATGTAAAATACTCAAGAAGGACAGAGTCTCACCTCAGAAATCGAAAAGAATCGGCGTGCCTTATCCTTTCAACCGACTGAGGGCCTTTTATAGGTGGCTGGCCAGACCACCTTCGGCGGCCACACGTGAAACCGAAAGCCATGCATGTTCGGCGGCCGAACCTCAACTTCGGCGGCCGAACCTGGCTTTTCTGCCTTGGTTCATTTCACTCAAAACCTCATTTCCTTATGCTTTAACACTATGCAACATACCAAAACATGTTAGAAAAAACATCACTCTAATCCTTCTAGAGACTTCTGACATCCAAAACTTCATCGGAAAGTAGAATTCCGATGCCGGACTCTAGCCGGGTATTACAGACGAGTTCCTCTCATCTTGCTTACTGAAAAGCAGCACACATCACATAAAACATTAGCATCAAATGGTTCATGTGGAAACACATGAACCCGCATCACATACATAACATACATAGCATATCATCAATGCACATGCATAAAATCATGGCATTTCACATCATTATTCAAGACAGGACTCTACATCCTATCCTAGTGGACATAACTTTCCTATTGTGCTTGCCCTTCTAGAACATCTATGAGCCCGACACTCTCTAGGTCCGACCATATGAACCTAGGGCTCTGATACCAATCTGTAACGACCAAAAATCCGGACCGCTACTGGCGCTAGGATCCAGATCGACTTAAGGTCGCCGGACCCATAGCAAGCCAAACATACATCCTGTATACCTGTTAAATCCCATACATGATCAAACATATATACAAAACTTTAAACTTTTTCTTTCATTTACCAAGCTTAACCTGTGCAAGCACATAACCATAAACATAAAGCCCCACATTGGAGCCCTTATTAAATGCTCCAATGGGGTAACATAACATACATTAAGCTTGGTTTACATAAAGCATCATTAAAACATTACACAGATCATGTGAAAAAGGGATTAACTATACATACTAGGGTCAAGCACAACTCTAAACCTCAATATACATCATTACATTACATTAATGTACTATACGTTACATTACAATAGTTTTCATGTCCACATCTAGCTATTACATAAAACATGACTTTACTCTGGCGGACCTCCTAGTCTATCCCGTACCTGCAAACCTGGGGGTTAAGGGAATGGGGTGAGCTATTAGAGCCCAGTGAGCAGAATAGGAAAACAATATATATAAATTCATGCTTTCATGAAATGCATCACATCACAAACAAATCACATCAAGGATGGACTTGTCACCAATAGCCCTCTACACATTCCAATAGTGCCAAGACGTAGAATGGGTCCTGGTCTTTCCCTTAAACATATCATAACATTTCAATGTGCCAGTGACGTAGAATGGGTCTTCCTGGACTTTCTCTTACATAGTGCCAGGGACGTAGAATGCGTCTTCCTGGACTTCACACCGTATCATCATCATATCATATCATATTATTCCATATTGAGGGCTAATGGATCATCCAATATCCATCCACATCATCATCATATTATGCAATGCAAGATATTCGTGAATTCTAATGCAAACAACCTAATATATCACATGGCATTCGTGATGCATGAACATGCTCAAATTTATTTATTTGCTTTGGAAATAAAGGTCCATTCTACTCACCTCAGGCTAGCTCTAAAAAGACTCTGAAGCAGCTATCTCACTGCTGGGGTCCTTGGTTCCTCGGGTCCAAACCTACACAGGTGGACTCAAATAAGGGACCAAACATACACTAACAAGACTCTAAACATCCCCCTAAAAACCCCCTAAAACACTTTAAAACAATCATAGAAAACATGCAAAGGAAGGCTGAACAGGGCACTTTCGGCGCCAGGTTCGGCGGCCAAAAGTCCCTCCAGAGCCAAAAGTCATGCACCTTCGGCGGCACCTTCGGCGGCCGAAAGTGCCTTCCATATCCGAAACTCATGCATGTTCGGCGGCAGGTTCGGCAGCCGAAACTCCCATCCAGAGCCGAAAGTTCAACTTTCGGGCGCAGGGTTCGGCAGCCAAAACATGCCACCACATGCAGGTTCGACGCCCGAACATGACTTCGGCTGCCGAACCTGAGTTCTTCCAGAAATGGCAGAACTCAGCCTTCTATGCATAAATGCCTCCTAACTTCCCAAACTCACATCCAACACTTCCAAAACATGCATACCCACATACATAAGCATATAGGGGTCTCAAACTATCCTAAACCCCAACAACAACACAAAGCATATACACATACAACATACATTATCCATAAACTCAACAAAACTCACATGAACCCTAACATTAAACAACTAGCTTAAACATGCATTTCTACCCCATAAACTTTTATAAAACTTGCTTAGAACATCAAAAAAGGTGAGGATCGACGCTTACCTCTTGAAGATCGAGAGAGGGAGTGACCTAACTTGGAGATTTGGGGGAAAATGGGTTCCGGATGTCTCCAAGCTTCACAACTTCGATCTAAGCTCAAAACTTCAAAACCAAGTAAAATAACTCGTAAAAATCATGAGAGACTTGAAGGAAGAACACAAGATCGACAAGGGAGGATGAAGACTCACCTTGACCGGACAGGGGACCCCTTTATAGGTGGCTGGCCAGGCCACTTTCGGGGGCCTAATGTGCCTCCGCATACATCCCATGTTCGGCGGCCGAACATGAGGTTCGGTGGCCGAACCTGGGCTCTTCCTTCATTCTCTTTCTTTCTTTTCTATAAAACTTTTACTCAATTTCTTTCTTCATAAAAACCATAAAATATATGAAAACATTTTAT
Organism: Manihot esculenta; assembly: GCF_001659605.2. Taxonomy (NCBI): domain Eukaryota; kingdom Viridiplantae; phylum Streptophyta; class Magnoliopsida; order Malpighiales; family Euphorbiaceae; genus Manihot; species Manihot esculenta. The sequence goes on along the minus strand of NC_035178.2, from coordinate 19,975,678 downwards.
AAAAACATGATTTTACCCTTCTAGAGGTTTTCGACACCCGAGATTCCACCGGACGGTAGGAATTTCGATACCGGAGTCTAGCCGGATATTACAGTAACCACTCTGACACTCATATTAGTGAACTTTTCTAGAAGGGCGAGTGTAAATAGAGAACTTGAGCTTTTAAAAGAGTGTATTAGAATGCGACCTTGAACTCTGTATATGCTTTACTTTTATACTATAATAAGATAAGATTAGTTAATGACTTTCCTGAAAATTCGACTAGTATCGACTAGTGGATAAAGAGATCTCATGATTGTAGGTGTAATAAGGATCTATTGTATAACATCCTTTAATGGTAACTAGATGTCACAAGAGAATCGATTAGTTACACAGGGAGAGCCTTCTATTTTTTCGAGCATCGATCATCTGATCGTCTGGATCTTCTCTCTTGTGAGTGAGACTTGAGTGACTGAGGGTCATAGTTTATTAAGACTCTACCACATGGTCCCATCGTATAGTGACAATGCATGATACTCTTTGGGTGATTATTGTGCCATATCAGAAGTCCTCCCATTGGTTTTCAATTCTTCATATTCAAAGCTTATAGCTGTTTTCCAAGGTTTGGACATGTGGTATGCCCGAATTCGCTCCCATACTCACATCTCTCCATTTGTTCTAGTGATAAATAATATTGCTTCGCTTCTTGAGCCGCATTGAAACCAGCCGTTATACAAACAATATAAATTCTCCTTTTCTCCAACGATTATCACATTTGCTCTCAATTACTTCTTTATTTTCTAAAAAAAGCTCGAACACTCAGCTCCCTCTCTTGCATTTTCTAAAGGTAACTCCTTCTGTCTTTTTCCTTGCCTTAGAAATAAATAGGTCTTCTTTGACTTCTTCGTCTTCTTCTTTTAGTGGTAGCTCAACCTCCAGTTCTTCCTTCAGCGACCTCATCTGTGCTCCAGCTCTCATAGTTCCATTGAGGGTGATCCATGACAACAACACCCTGCTGGTGAATGACATCCCATCCATACTAATTGAGAGGGACATAGATTGTCTTCATGACCACTACCAGATCTCTCGAGAGATCTTCTAGATTTATGCTCCTAATTTGAAAGCTTGTGTTGATGACTAAGTCCCTCATGAAGATACTATCGTGGTATACAAGGAGTAGTTGAATGCGGGTCTTCAATTCTGATTGACTTAGTTTTCATTGAAATCCTCAGGTTCCACAAATTATTAGTCGCCCAACTGCACTCTAATAGCTGAAGAATTTTTATGGCTTTTCTGTAACGACCCGGGATTCGGACCGCTACCGGCGCTAGGGTTCAGATCGACTTAAGGTCACCGAAACCCATAGCAAGCCTACCATACATCCTGTTGTACCTGATAAAAACCCATACATGATCACAAGAAAACACAAACATGAACATTCTAAGAACCAAGGCTCGACTTGTGCATGTATCAAAACTGAAAACATAAAACCCATACTAGAGCCCTCATAAAATGCTCTGGTATGGTAAACATCAGATGCCTCAAGCTTAGTTCGAACATAACTCATAAATAAAACTTTTACATAAAGATCATGAAAACAGGGATTATAAGACAACCACTAGGGCAAAGCACAATTCTAAAACCATAACGAATAATACATGTCCACATCTATACTATTACAAAGGACTATACCAGCAACTCAACCTGCTTTCCCGAGATAACTCTGATCCTGCAAACCTGGGGTTAGGGGAAAGGGATAAGCTACAAGAGCCTAGTTAACAGAACGTAAAAACAGTTTAATAAACATATGGTCATATAAAATGCGTCACAACACAAGTAATTCACATCAAGACGGATTTGTCACCAGTAACCCTCCACAAATTCCAATAGTGCCAGGCCCACGACAGGTGCTCCTCAAGACTTCCTCTTAAACATAACATAACATAAAAAAAAATCCATAGTGTTTGGGGCGTAGAATGGGCCTCGACCTGGACTTCCGTATACATTATAACACATCATACTCGAGGGCTAGTGGGTCATCCAACATCCATCCACAACAACAGTAAATTATGCAATGCACCATATTCGTGAAATCTAATGCAAACAACCTAATACATATACATGGCAATTGTGATGCATGAGTATGCTTAAAAGGCTTGATTACTTTAAACAATATATTAGTTCAGTTCTACTCACCTCTGGTTGATGCTCGCCTAACACTGACGTAGCTATCTCACTGCACGCCTCTACGGTTTCCTAAGTCCAATCCTACACAGATGGACTCAGATGAGGGACCAAACATAACCTTTATAAGACTCTAAACAACTCCCCAAAAATCCCCTAAAATATACCAAAACATGCATATAAAATAAGCAGAAGAAGGCTGAGCATGGGACTTTCGGCGGCAAGTTCGGCAACCAAAGTTCCCTCACAAATCCAAAAGTCAGGGACTTTCGGGGGCAAGTTCGACGGCCGAACCTTGCTTCGGCGGCCGAAATTAGGTTCTCCAGTTTAGGCAGAACTCGATTCTGCCCTATCATGCAGCCTGCAAACACAAATCAACAAGTAACAAGCCTAATAGCTACCAAACATGCATGGCACACAAAAGAGACCTCAAAACATGCTCTAAACTTAACATGCAACAACAGAAACTCGACAGAAAAGTAACTCTCATCAAAACAAGCATAAACCCTACACCTTTGGATAACCACTCATGCATGCATCCCACAACTTGTACAACCTGATCCAAAACCTTCAGAAAAAAAAAGAAGAGACAAGGTTCAACCTACCTCTTGAGGACAAAGGGCACACAACAATAATAACTTGGAGGGAAAGGAGGAAATTGTTTTCCAATGATTCTCCAAGAGGTACAACTTGAAGTTTCAACTTCAATCTTCAAAAACAAAGTAGAAGCTTGTGAATTCTTCAAGGATTTGAAGCACAAAATGGGAAGAACATCAAGAACAGGAAATGGCTTACCTCTGCCCGAAGATGGAGAAAAATTCTCTTGATTTTTGGGCGGAGGCTATTTATAGGTGGCTGGAAGACCACCTTCGGTGGCTGAACCTTTTAGCCTCACCAAAACTCAAATTTTCACCTTATGAAAGCCCCATTTGACCCTTCCAAATATTCCGACATCGAGATTTCGGATTCTGATGGAGATTCAATTGGAAAGTATAAATTCTGACGCTAGAGTTTAGCCGGGTATTACATTTTCGCTTCATCTGCTTTAGTAACAATACTAAGCCGAGCGTAGCCCTATTCTCCCAGTTGTACCAGCTAGGTACCCAAAAGAACGAGCAATTTTGGTTCTTCAGTGAAAAAAACGCCAAACTCTTTTCGACCAGATCCCTTCGTCCCCAAAGCGTTGGAAAAATAAGTTTTTCATCCTCCGCCACAAGATTTCTGGAGGTTTTGGTCAGCTCCGAACCGATTAGAATGTATATGTGAAGCTGAGGATGGATGGGACCCAACCATAGAGGGACGAGGAAGAGGCTCTAGAATTCCTCCAGAAGATGGCCTTAGCCCATATGGTAGATATTAATGGGGCTGTAAGGAATGCTACCTTGTCCTGGAAAAGCCATTTCCAAGAAGAGTAGGCCTGTTTGCCTCGATCAACCGGTCATCAGAACCTGAGGATGATCTTACCTTCTTCTTCAGAGCAAAGTATTTACCTTTGAAACACTTTTGTCTTTGCATTATTTTACTTACTCACTCTCCATTTTATGCAAATATGGCTAACAAAGAGAAGAACAAGTTTTTAGAGGCAACTCGTGATGCTTGAAAATGAAAAGTTGTTACTGGTACCTTGGCCCTTCCTCCAAAATGGGCACGATGAGCGAAAAAGATTATTATGTTGCCTCCTCCCCCACCTCCGCCTACTGCAGTGACCGAGCCTTCAAATACCTAGCCTGATTCTACAGTTAGGGGCACTTCTCCCCCCTCTCCTAATCATCCCACTCCATAGAACTACAAGGAGGCTGGTACAGGAGCTCATTGGCCTTGGAGTATCCAACATCTTGCCATGGCACTAACCCAGTCGACTCTTTCCTTGAGGAGCCCCATATTGTCTCTCTTTATTGAAAAGAATGCCATATGACCTGGAGATCGCCAGAGATGAGTGCTGTTGAGAAGGATGACCTGTATGACAATGTCATCTACTCAGCCATGGGGTGTGCTCTGTCCGCCTATCTGGCCAAGAAGTGCAACAAGGGCTTGAGAAGGGAGTTTGGGGCCCAAGAGACAAATAGAAACCTCCTGTAAGAGAAATGCGCAAGGTTGAAGACTCAGTTCACTAACGTGGAGAATAGAATGAAGGAGACCCTAGAGTCTATAGATAAACTCTAGGCAGACCTGGATGAAGCCAATGCTACAAAGGCCACTCTGGAAGATCGGACAAAAACTGCCAAGAATCAAGTGGTTGATCTTCAATGGCAAGTCCAAGATTTATAGTCTCAATTTCAAGAAAGCTAATCTACCTTAGACAAGATTGTTGGCCTCGAAACTGAACTTCAAGAAATTATGGCTCGGGTGCGGATGTTCGTTGAAGTACAAGACTCTGTCAAGAAGGAATTGCTCATGCGCTTCACGACTAAGGATTTTTCTTGGATTAACAATATCTTCCCTGAGAAGGAGGAGGACGAGGAGGAGCAGAAGGAGAGATAGAGTGAAGATAATCCCCCCAACCGAGCTTCTACCAATAATGTAATAGAGATAAATGAAAATGTAATAAAAGCTCGGGAGGAGGCGACTGAAGATGTCCCTCCTGCCATGTAAAAAATTTTTTAATGAAAATATTTCCTTCATCTTCTTCTTTTTATTTTTGCTAAGTATTAGAATCGATACTCGACCCAATAATTTATATAAACAATAATCATCAAAACTTTCACCCGATGGTGTTACAAATCGTTCACTAACCTCGTGACTGATAAATAAATGCCTTAATTTATTTTAACAGAGCTAACAACTGGATATTTGCCTGGCATTTTTTACCCACCGTGTGGCTTAATAAATTAATTTTAACATTCGAACTTTTGTTTGATAGTCGCTCACCTTGTGGCTTAAGCACAAGTGATTTAGAAACTTTTATGGGACTAGCACATGGTCATATGCCTGGCAGTCGCCTGCCTTGTGGCTTAAGCATAAATGCCTTAAGAACTTTTTAATGGGACTAACACCTAGTCATGTGCCTGCTTGGTGGTTACCCACCTTGTGACTTGAGCATAAATGCCTCATAAACTTTTTAATGGAACTAACACCCGATCATGTATTTGGCAGTTACTCACCTTGTGGCTTAGGCATAAATGTTATAGAAACTTTTTTTTATGGGACTAACACCTAGTTATGTGCTTAATAGTTATCTACCTTATGGCTTGGGCATAAATGCCTTAGAATCTTTTTAATGGGACTAGCACCCCATCATGTGCCCACCCCATTATGTGCCTAAATGTTACCTACCTTGTGGCTTAGGCCTGCAAATATCTTCCTTAATCATTGGCTCATGCTTATTTTGGCAATCCATCACTCTATGTAACTGAATAAAATACGATATATGAAAAAACATACCTCATTAATCTCATTGATAAAATTTTCGCAAATTACAAATATTCTAGGATTGGGGGATGACTCGACCATCTAACTTGGCTAGTTTATAAGTCTCGAGATGAATAACTTTCGAGACCCTAAATGGTCCTTTCCAGTTGGCGTCCAACTTACCAAACCTGACACTACCGCCTATTACATCAGACCACTTAAGGACTAAGTCTCCTACATTAAAGACTCGGGGCTTAACCTGTGCGTTAAACATCTAAGACATCTTGTTATTGTAAATAACCATTATGATTGAGGCTTGTTCCCTTAGATACTCGGCCTGGACAAGGTTGAATTGCATCTCTTCAGGGTCCCCTGATGACTCGAGATGCTAGGTCCTGAAACTGCTTACCTAGGGACCTCCACCTCCAAGGGAATTACTGCTTCGGCATCACATACCAGTGAAAATGGGTTTTCCCCTATGGTTGCTATTGAAGTGGTTCTATATGCCCAAATAATATGAGGTAATTCCTTAGGCCAACTGCCTTTGGCTTTATTAAGCCTTTTCTTTAAATCTTAAAGGATCGCCCTGTTTTTAACTTCGGTCATGTCATTAGTTTATGGGTTGTACGTTGAGCTGAATCGTAGGTCAATGTCCCATTTCCTGCAAAAGTTTTTAAACTTGGAACTTGCAAATTGTGTTCTAATGTCAGTGATAATTACTTTAGGGATACCAAATGTAACTGCCCGGAAACCGGTACCCCTCTGTAACAGCCCGAACCATCACTGGCACTAGGATCCAGATCGGCTTAAGGCCGCCGGGACCCGTAGCAAGCCGACTATACTCTCTGTGTACATGATAAATCCCATACATGATCAAAGATACTCAATAATCCTGTAAAATTACCAGGCTTAACTACTGCTACTCAGATATACAAATCTGAAACGGCCCTCAGGGCCTATACCAGTGACTACTGACTGCTGTGGGTCAAGGGATTGAAACCCTTTCTTCCCTCACTGTTATGCTCTTGGGTCAAGGGATTTGATACCCTTTCTTCCCAACACAACACACTGGCGTCTCACCAAAGCCATACATTACGCCTGGTTTCACACATTTCTCATCAAGAAACGCAAAACCGGATCCATGTACAAAGGATTAATCATACACCACACTAGGGCAAAGACACTAGGGTAAAGCACAATTCTATCCATTATATAACAGTATATATCTATACATTATATTACAAACTAATCTTTTAATTACATCATGTCCACTATTCTATTCCAAACATACATTCAGGCATATCTTTCCTCTTTACTCTTGCTGACTTTGACTTCTCATAGCTATCTCGGAACCTGCAAAACTGGGGTTAAGGGAGTGAGATGAGCTACTACAGCCCAGTGAGGAGGAACAATAAAACAGTTCATTCATTACATGCTTTCATGGAATGCATCACATCAAAAACATATCATCTTACGGATGAATTTGTCACCAATAGCCCTCTACTATATACATATAAATATATGTCCAACTGTGCCAGGGAGACTACATCGGTCACCTGGTCGTCTCTAATATAGTCCAATTGTGCCAGGGAGACTACGTCGGTCACCTGGACTTCTCTTAACTGACTGCCTCTTACCTGACTGTCTCACAGTACCAGGAGCGACCTGGTCTGTCCAGGAGCGACTAGGTATGGCTATCTCATGCCATAACTCATTTGATCTCATAGTATCTCTGCTTATACCAAGGGCTAAGGATCATCCAACATTCATCCACACGAATAACATCTTATGCAATGCATCATATTCATGGATTCTAATGCAACACAACCTAATACATAACATGGCATTTTATGATGCATGGATCATGCTAGAAGCGTGTCATTTCACAATTTAAAACATCAAATGTAGTTCCACTCACCTGTAGCCACTGCTTGGCTAACTCTGGGCCACCTCCAACTCTGAAGCAGCTACAACTGCTAAACACCTCGGTTCCTCAGGTCCAATCCTACAATGGAGGACTCAAATGAGGTACCAAACATACTCTATACAACTGAGAAACAACTCTTACACAATTCCCCAAAAACCCCCTAAAACATCCTAGAACAATCATGGGAAACTTGCAAAGGAAAGCTGAACAAAGCATCTTCGGTGGCACATTCGGCGGCCGAATGCTCCCTCCAGAGCCAAACCTCATGCATGTTCGGCGGCACCTTCGGCGGCCGAACCTCTCCTCCAGAGCCGAAAGTCCAAACTTTCGGGGGCAAGCTCAAGCACGTTTAGGCAGCCGAAGCCACCTCCTCAGCACGTTCGGCGGCCGAATCCTCCTTCGGCTGCCGAACCTGAGTTCATCCAGAACTTAGTTTCGTGCACAACCTCGCCTCTCAATCCTCCAAACTCTCTCAAGATGCAAAGCTCAACTCCTTAACATACATATACTCTAGTATATGCACAAAGGGGTCCAAAACTACCTTAACACCCCAACAAACACTACAAAACAACACATATACATTCTTTCACCAAGAAAACACCAAAAAACCCTAAACATGCATAACTCTCTTTTCCCTTCATCAAACTCATATAACATATCATAAAAACGAAGGATCAACCCTTACCTCTTACAGAACAAAGGCTGGTGTGATCCAAACGTAGAGCTATGGAGGATCTAAGCTCCAAACTCTCCAAAACCTTACTCAAAGTGCAAAACCTTCAAAAACCAACATAAAACTTACTTAACTTTGAAAGATTTGATGAAAAACCATGAAAACCATCCAAGGGGAACAAGAACTCACCTCTGGGAGTGAAAAGGAAGCAAATCTGATCCATTTCACCGACTGAGGGCTCTTAATAGGCGGCTGACCGCCTCAGCTTCGGCGGCCAAACCTGCATGCAAAACCATGCAACGTTCGGCGGCCGAATGTGGAGTTTCGAGGGCCAAACCTAAGGCACTTTCGGCGGCCGAACATTACTTTCAGCGGCCGAACCCGCACTTTGTTCCCTTGGTCTTTTCTCTTCCAAACTCAAGTCTATCGCGTTCAAAACCTTTCAAAACCGTAAAACACTTAACAAGCTTTTAGACACACTTTCTCTTACCCTTCTAAAACCTTCCGACATCCTCAAATTCTAGCTTCCAACGGAACTTCCGCCGGAAAGTAGGAATTCCAATGCCGGCGTCTAGCCGAGTATTACATTCTACCCTCCTTACAAAAACATTCGTCCCCGAATGTGAACAAATATACAAACAAAGAAACAAACGAAGCGGATATCTGCTCTCCAACGAGAAACACAGATGTCGCTGGAGTAAGAACTCCCGGGTCTCCTATTCATACGACACTCTTGGGGTGATTCTAAGGGGCTTCCCTTAACAAATCTTCATGTTCTTCTATTCTGCGAGCTGAGTGTGTATGATCCGCTGTAACTCTGCTCTATAGGTGAGATTCCCTAAGATCTCCACCTCTGGTTCATACAGAACCTCTATCGGATCCAACACCACTTCAGAACAAAAGAAACAAGGAAACCGAATGGTTCTCCTGGTAAATTCTACCTCTCTAATCCTCTACAGGATTCCAAGGGTTTAGCCTCTTATCTCTCAACCTTCAATGGCTCACCATGTCTTGGCGACACCACAAATAACACTATCACTTTCATCTAACCGGTACAAACTTCCGCTACGCACTCTGATTCTTGCCCGCCTTTCTTCTTTTTTACTACACTGGTTTCTTCTCTTCTGATCTCTTCCTGCTACACTGGACTAACTCTAGCTCTCAACAGCTAGCACCCAGATTTCAGATCTAGCTTGGAAGACAACTGGCTCCTACTAGTTGCTCCAACCGATCATCAATCTGACGTAATTCCTGTTTCTATAGGATAAACGGGTAAGCGACTTCCAACTGAGGGCAGCTAATATCTTATCTGCCTCACCCCATAGATACTGGTTTGTTGAGCGTCGCTAAGCAGTTTTCCCTATTACCTCTCTGTTTCAGACTCATCACTGTACACTCCTTTGATCGATAAAGATCTCATCTCTTACCCCGTACGGGTAGTACCTCCACATCTTAAGTCAACTACTATCTCTAGACCATGTGTAAGATAATTCAACTCTTGCTTCTTCCACTCTTGTTCGGAAACATAAGGAATTACCCTGCCATTTACCTTACCACACAATCTAGGCTTACAAGGGATGTATAACAGAACACTGTGAAATCCTTCTTCCTGGTAGACAGAGCTACCACGGGTACGGTACTGACATCAGTTTTACTTTAATGCTTCACAACCCTTGTTACACTAGTCAGACCATACAACTTCGGGTCTTTCTTGTGCATTAGAATGACACCTTCTAGAGATGTCTTAGACTGACCTTTCTATAGCAATCTGCCAACACTAACCTTATCACTGAGCTGGGTCTCAGCCAATTGCTCTAACTTTTACTTTCCTGGGGGTTACTTCAAATCCTTTTCTGGTACTAAACTCCTCTGTACTGAACTACTCCTCAACTAGAACCCACACCTGAAGAATTTGGCATATAAGCCATGTGCTCTCAAGGTCTGCATCACTATTTTCTGATAATGGGCACTCTCCTCTGTGTTTCTGGACCTCATTTGTCCAACGACTTACAGTCGAAACAAAGTCCCACGGATTCATCCTTCGTTTCCCATCACACCTCCGGAACATTCCAGGGTGAGGTACTAAGTCGAATATAATCCTTGTCTACCAACTCTAGCAACTACTCGTCTGGCTTTTACTATCTCTCTTACTCTACTGGTGCCATCCTGCAGAGAAGACTAGGAATGGTTCTGGGTCCAGACACCACTCCTATATCCCACTCTATTCTCTTAGCAGGTGGTAAACCTGGCAACTTGTCTGGGACAATATCTAACACTTTTCTCTGGCTGCGGGCACTAAACCTGGTTCCCCTCCTGATCTGACTAACTGCTATGCTCTCTGACATGAGCAAGACACCTCTGACCACCTTTCCTGAACAGCCTAAGAGCCTATAGGGCTGATATCAAACTTCTAGGCATCTCTACACTGTCCCCTCAACAGGCTACCTGTGATCCATCCTGATCTCTAAGCCTGACTACCCTGCCTCTGCTATCTAAGGCAGTAGTATGAGTAGCTAGCCCATCCACCCCTAGAATGACATCAAACAGTCATTCGAGAACCACTAGGTCAGCTGGAAGGCATCTACTCATAACTAGCACTGACCTCAACTGGTAGACTAACTCTGCCACTGATGGATCACCCTTGGGTCCACTGACCCAAAGAGAACACTCTAATCCCAGAAGCTATCAAACCCATACTCTTTATGGCTCACAAGGCCCTAAGGAAAACGAAACATCAGGGTCTCTAACAACAAACATATCAAAACATATGGAAGTGAAGCATACCTGTCATTGCCATGTCCGATGTGTCAGCCTCCTGCTGCGTCAAAGCGAAGATCCGTGCTGGCACTGATGGACCTTCACCTGGGGAACCTGTGGAAGAAGGAGTGATCCTGCTCCCTCTACCTCTACCCAGCGCCATGACTAGAGCTCCTGGCTGAGCCACTCTGTCTGAGGCTGTCTGCTGGGACTGTGATATCACTGTCGCGGTGGAACACTCACGTGCTATGTGTCCCTCCTGTCCACACCTGAAACATGCTGTTGTCCCTACCAGACAGACTCCCTTGTGCGGCCTACCGCACCTCGAACATCTGGAGTCGGTCAAACCAGAGCTCGATCCCTCACCTATTCCTAGATCAGACTTGATCTGCTTCCAGTACTCACTTTTCTGTGACCTTTTGAGGCTTCTGACTTTCTTTTTACTCTTTGCGGCAGCCTCACCCAGAGGGAAAAGGTCAATATTCTCTCGGTATGCATCTCCACTCATATTTTCTGTCTGCTTTAACGGCTCAAATTCACTCTCCTTACGCTCTCTTGAGCTATCTGGAAAAAACCCATCCTACAAACTCATTGGCAAACTGTTCCCAGGATAAGCTTTCCACCCTCGGGTCCACATACTGGTTGAACCATTCCCTTGCCTTCTTACATTTCAATGTGAACCCTGCCATCTGAATGGCCCTACTCTCACTGGCTCCCAACTCATCAGTTATCATCTTGACCGTTCTGAGATACTCCAAAGGGTCCTCACCTGGTTCAAACTTGGGAACATCCAACCTCAAATAGTCTGTCATCTTTACCTTACTTCCTCCAGGTGAACTCGGCTTAGGTGTTTGGATAACCGGGGCTACTAGTTCTACTGGTGGTGGAGGAGGTGCAACATTCCCTGGGGTAAGGTTTACTGAACCTGGATAACAAAAGAAGGGTGGGAATATGGTATACTGTGGATATGGCGGGTAAAAGGGAGAATAGGGTATAAAGGTGGGATATGGGTTATCACTAGGGAAACCTGCTGTACCACCCATCGGATACCCTGACCCCCACGGGTAGGGTGGATACTGAGGTGGAACAAATCCTGAGGCCTGAGTGCCTCCGTGGGACTCACCCATATCTACTCCTAACATACTCATGCCCAAGCTACCATCTCTGCTCTGCTCATCCTCCTCTACTTCCCTCATATCCCCTGACATACCACTCTGAACTACTCCCCGTCTACTCTCATCAACAGACCTTATAGGGTCCCTTATTGTACCTTCTCTGCTTAATCTACCTGATGTTGCCCATTGCAGAACAGGGAGATGAGCATCCATGCCCTTATTCTCTAGCGGAGCTCCAGTCAATCTAGCAGATCGACGAGTTCCTCTCATCCTGTTTCTGAAAAACACAACATCACACAAAACATCAAATGATCCATGTGAGAACACACGAATCCACAACACATATAGAGAACATATCAATAATGCACATGATCTCATCATGGCATTCCACATCATCATGCAAAACAAGACTCCACATCCTATCCTAGTGGACATGAGTTTTGCCTATTATGCTTACCCTCCTATACAAGACAACACCTCTTTCCGATGTGGGATATCTCTAGTCCTTGAGCATCTTTGCTCAACACATCGTACTCTTGAGGCCCTATGCTCTGATACCAATCTGTAACAGCCCAGAAAATGGTACCCCTCTGTAACAGCCCGAACCATCACTAGCACTAGGATCCAGATCGGCTTAAGACCGCCGAGACCCGTAGCAAGCCGACTATACTCTCTGTGTACATGATAAATCCTATACATGATCAAAGATACTCAATAATCCTGTAAAACTACCAGGCTTAACTACTGCTACTCAGATATACAAATCTGAAACGGCCCTCAGGGCCTATACCAGTGACTACTGACTGCTGTGGGTCAAGGGATTGAAACCCTTTCTTCCCTCACTGTTATGCTCTCGGGTCAAGGGATTTAATACCCTTTCTTCCCAACACAACACACTAGCGTCTCACCAAAGCCATACATTACGCCGGGTTTCACACATTTCTCATCAAGAAACGCAAAACAGGATCCATGTACAAAGGATTAATCATACACCATACTAGGGCAAAGACACTAGGGTGAAGCACAATTCTATCCATTATATAACAGTATATATCTATACATTACATTACAAACTAATCTTTTAATTACATCATGTCCACTATTCTATTCCAAACATACATTCAGGCATATCTTTCCTCTTTACTCTTGCTGACTTTGACTTCTCATAGCTATCTCGGAACCTGCAAAACTGAGGTTAAGGGAGTGGGATGAGCTACTACAGCCCAGTGAGGAGGAACAATAAAACAGTTCATTCATTACATGCTTTCATGGAATGCATCACATCACAAACATATCATCTTACGGATGAATTTTTCACCAATAGCCCTCTACTATATACATATAAATATATGTCCAACTGTGCCAGGGAGACTACGTCGGTCACCTGGTCATCTCTAATATAGTCCAACTGTGCCAGGGAGACTACGTCGGTCACCTGGACTTCTCTTAACTGACTGCCTCTTACCTGACTATCTCACAGTACCAGGAGCGACCTGGTCTGTCCAGGAGCGACCTGGTATGGCTATCTCATGCCATAACTCATCTGATCTCATAGTATCTCTACTTATACCAAGGGCTAAGGATCATCCAACATTCATCCACACGAATAACATCTTATGCAATGCATCATATTCGTAGATTCTAATGCAACACAACCTAATACATAACATGGCATTTTATGATGCATGGATCATGCTAGAAGCGTGTCATTTCACAATTTAAAACATCAAATGTAGTTCCACTCACCTGTAGCCACTGCTTGGCTAACTCTGGGCCACCTCTAACTCTGAAGCAGCTACTACTGCTAAACACCTCAGTTCCTCGGGTCCAATCCTACAATGGAGGACTCAAATGAGGTACCAAACATACTCTATACAACTGAGAAATAACTCTTATACAATTCCCCAAAAACCCCCTAAAACATCCTAGAACAATCATGGGAAACATGGAAAGGAAAGCTGAACAAAGCATCTTCGGCGGCACATTCGGCGGCCGAACCTCTCCTCCAGAGCCGAAAGTCCAAACTTTCGGGGGCAAGCTCAAGCACGTTTAGGCAGCCGAAGCCACCTCCTCAGCACGTTCGGCGGCCGAATCCTCCTTCGGCTGCCGAACCTGAGTTCATCCAGAACTTAGTTTCGTGCACAACCTCGCCTCTCAATCCTCCAAACTCTCTCAAGATGCAAAGCTCAACTCCTTAACATACATATACTCTAGTATATGCACAAAGGGGTCCAAAACTACCTTAACACCCCAACAAACACTACAAAACAACACATATACATTCTTTCACCAAGAAAACACCAAAAAACCCTAAACATGCATAACTCTCTTTTCCCTTCATCAAACTCATATAAAATATCATAAAAACGAAGGATCAACCCTTACCTCTTACAGAACAAAGGCTGGTGTGATCCAAACGTAGAGCTATGGAGGATCTAAGCTCCAAACTCTCCAAAACCTTACTCAAAGTGCAAAACCTTCAAAAACCAACATAAAACTTACTTAACTTTGAAAGATTTGATGAAAAACCATGAAAACCATCCAAGGGGAACAAGAACTCACCTCTGGGAGTGAAAAGGAAGCAAATCTGATCCATTTCACCGATTGAGGGCTCTTAATAGGCGGCTGACCGCCTCAGCTTCGGCGGCCAAACCTGCATGCAAAACCATGCAACGTTCGGCAGCCGAACGTGGAGTTTCGGGGGCCAAACCTAAGGCACTTTCGGCGGCCGAACATTACTTTCGGCGGCCGAACCCGCACTTTGTTCCCTTGGTCTTTTCTCTTCCAAACTCAAGTCTATCGCGTTCAAAACCTTTCAAAACCGTAAAACACTTAACAAGCTTTTAGACACACTTTCTCTTACCCTTCTAAAACCTTCCGACATCCTCAAATTCTAGCTTCCAACGGAAGTTCCGCCGGAAAGTAGGAATTTCGATGCTGGCGTCTAGCCGGGTATTACACCAAATCATGTGAAGATGTTCTTGCTGATGAAGGAAATAGCCTGCTGGGTGGTGATGGACTGGACAGCCTCAGTCTCAATCCACTTACTGAAATGATCAACCTCTACAATTATATCCTTCCTTGACCCAGCTGCTTTCGAAAATGGACCAAGGATATCCAACCCCCACTAGAAAAAGGGTCAAGGGCTATCAATTACTGCTTACATTTCCCATGGAGTTCAAGAGTTACTTTCATGGCTTGGTATCTTTTGCACTTCTGGATGAGCTACTTTGCTTCCTGCATTACTGTAGGCCGATAATAACCTTGTCTGAATGCTTTACAAGCTATCATCTGAGCTCCTTCATGACTTCCACAATCTCGTTCATGGATATCTTTGAGGATGTTTTTACCATCATCCTCTGATATGCACCGTAGCTATGGCTGAGTTGACGATCTCCTATATAACCAACCATTTATCAGTGTATATCTAGAGATTTTCCTATTACATATTTAACTGATAAATCATCGCTGGTAACTCATCCTCTATCAGGAATCTGTATACTGGAGTCATTATATATTTGCCACCTCAATTGGTAGAGCCTCCTCTTTGTTGGTTGCTAGAGTGTGCGGGACTTCAAACTAGACAAGCTTTATCAAATGTTGCTCTCTTGCCACCGCCATTTTCGCCAATAGGTTGGCTTTTTCATTGTCACCCCTAGCTACTTGGCGGAATTCACCGAGAGACTGAGAGTGAGTGGGAAAGAGATAAGATGAGACGAGACCAGACACGAGTCACGACGGCCGAAGACAATGAGACCAAATAAGACGATGATGAGACCAAACGTGACAGAGAAAGATGGAAAATATTTAAAGATTGAGGTCTAAGATAGAGTTAGAGAGATCGCGAGCGAGCGATAGCCAACGGGAGTGGAGTGAGTGAGAGAGAGACGCGAGCAACGGCAGAAGACTTTAGTGTGTGGGACTGGTGAATGGGTGGTGCTGTAGAGTGCTGATTGCGGGACTGATGAGGTGAGGTCTGTGGTGCTTCAAAGTTGAATATCAATATATTTTAACCTAATATAACATGCACCATTTGGGAGAATTTCAGTCAGTTTAGTTCAATTGAAATATTTCGTCTCTAAAATTAAGGTGAACTGATCAAACCGAAATTTTAAAAAATTAAAATTGAACCAAATTGATTTTATTTCAAAATCAATTCAAATTATTAAATCAAGTCAATTCGTTCAATTATTTCGATTTCAACTGAACAATCCCCACCCAACAAATATCTCCTTGGAAAATTAAAACATAATAGAACTACGTTAACAATAACTAAATAAAAATTTACGTGTAGGACTTCTTCCATTCGTGAAGTAATTTCAAATACTATACTAACTTTGCGTGAGACTAATTTAATATTAAAACCAACAAAGGCTAACTCAGAGGTTCAATTAACCAACATGCAAATATATATATATGAGGAAGATGATATTTTACAATATCGAGAAGCTCAAAAATATTAAATCCTTGAGCTGATGGATTATTTTCATATTCAGGGAGCATCGTAAGAGTAACCTCAAGTGGATCTAATCTCACTATTAAAAAAAATATATAAGCTAGATCCACAAGGTTAAGCCAAATATATTGGATCAAAATACGTGTATATTACGATGGTAACTCTAGCAGTTGCAATAGAGAGAACTTATCACTCTAACTATGCCTTTGAAGTGCTCGAGCAAAAAGGTCTCAAGCTCCTTCATGAGCAAACTCGAGCATCTCAAATCCCTACCTTTTGAGACTCAGACTTCTATTCTGATATTTGGATAATTTTCGTCTAAAATCACTCAATTTTTAATGTATTTTTATTTTAGTCACTTAACTTTAATTTCTTTTTTAAAACTCATCAAATTTCAATTAAACTTTCATTAAACTCCTTCCTACCTATAATTTTAAATTTCTGAGTTAATATGAATTAGAAAAATAAAATTTCCTTTTTATTGTTTATATTTTTATTCTCTCTATCTAAAAAAAATTACGTATTTTCTCCTTTCCATTCTTTTTTCCCTCCTAACATATATAATTTCATTTTACAATATATAAAAAAAATAAAAAAATTTATAATTATTTAAAATTGTTACATATACCCATAGTAAAAGAGCAAAAACAATGAAAATACAATAATTTCTTTTTTTTTTCTTGGATCAATATTCCTTATGCATTAATTAACAAAAAAAAACCAAAACTAACATCACCTTTCTAATAATCATCGCACATTGCATTTTTTTTAATAAAGTCAAAAGTATATATGTAAAGCTTATTAACCCAAAAAATTCAAATATTTTGGTCAACCCACACGTTTGTATAATAAATTTTCAATTTTAAATAATTAAATCAAATTTTTAAAATTTATTACAATTTTATCCATAAACTCAAATCAATTTATTTAAAAATACTACATGTCATTTCCCGTGATTTTTTTATTATGTAAATCAATTTATTTAAAAATACTACATGTCATTTCCCGTGATTTTTTTATTATGTTATAATTAACTATATTTTTAATTTTTTGAACGAAATAATCCAAAACTTCTTACAATTTCACATTTATATCCCGATCACAAATTTACATTTATATTCTAATATTCAAATTTTGAAAAATGAGAATATAATTATCAAAACACACAAAAGATTAATAACCGCAAACTTGACCAAGGTATCGGCATAGAAAAAAAAGTCAAATTGGTCAGCAGCTTTATTTGCAGCTCTAATTACAATGTAGATGGTAGAATCTAAATAAATAAAGTGGTAATAAAGAAAAAAAGTAATAGGTAAGTGAGATTAGTTTGAAAAAGAAAATAATTATTTATCTCTTCCTAACTATCTTTTTCTCTAAACTAACCTCCCTTACTCATTATTTTTATTTTTTTAATATTCGTTTAGATTTTATTTTTTCTGTTACCGTTAAAACTGCGAAAAAGACTACTGAACAATTTATTTTTTTCTTATCCGTCGATGCTTTAATTAAGGATGTAACTACTGATTTTCTAAGTGTCTTAATAATTATTTTTGCAACTATTCAATATTGAAATATTAAAACATAAATGTGAATTTTATGAAAAGTTTGGATTATTTTGTCTAACAAACTAAAAAGGTTGGGATATAAATGTGGATCCATAAAACCGTTTGGATTATTTTAGCCAACAAGTAAAAAGTATAAATTAAAAAATAATAAAAATTCTAATTAGGATGATAGGGTGGCAATCTCATATTTTGATCAAAATTAATTTGAGTTCGAATAAAATTATGAAAAATTTTAAAGTTTTGGTTTAATTATTTAAAATTAAAATTTTAGGATATATATGTAAGTTGACCAAAATGTTTTGTTTTTCTAGATTAATTGGCCTATATATATTATATAGGTTCTATTTTTTTTATATAATTTATTATTTTAAAATATTTTTAAAATTAAAATATTAAAATCTTATTACACAATAATAGAATAATATATAATTATCTAAAATTAATTTTATTATAAATATTTATAAAATTATGTAAATAACTATTTAAAAAACTTATTCATTAACCTTTAGAATAAAATGATAATTAATAAATAATTTATTTTTAATAAAATTTTATATTGTTATTTTAAATATAAAAATATTATATATTTAAAATAAATTAAGAAATAATATGCATTGCTTAAATGCTAAAACTTCATCTATAAAATTATCTAAATTAATATTTAAAAATTATTCATTAATATTTAAAATAAAATTGTATTTAATTGATTTTTTATTATTAATAAATTTTTAGTATAATTTAAAAATAAAATATAAAAATATTAATTAAATTATTAAAATAAAATAATTAATAAATTGTGTGTCTAATACATAAAAGAGAGAAGTAAAATGAAAGAAGGAAGAGATAATAAAATAATTAGAGGCTACATGTTGTTCATTCTCTTTCCTGGTTTATAATTAGTGACTTCAATGATATTTTTGCTGAGTCTTAAATAGGTTTTGATCAGCTCTTGAATTATTTAATCTTCAAAATATGGAATTTCAATTTTACCCCTGCACTTAGGATAATGGGAGGCATGTTCAATTGTTTATAGAAAAACGATTGGTCCAATTATTAGTAATAATGTTTGGTTAATAAGGTGTCACACATTTTATTTTCTCATTCTGATCACTATATTATTGTTTTGTATGATCTTTATGGTTTTGTATCCCCTATGCACCATCCTAAGTTTTTGAAATCTGAGGCAATGTGGCTTAAAAGGAAACTTAGCTGTATAAATGGTATTGAGCAAGGGTGGAATCATATGGATGAGCAGGACTAGTTTAATGCTCATAGGTAGTGTATCATTTGTTCATGCACTGGATTCTATTGGTGATTCAGGTTTGATCGAGAATACCAGGCCAGCATAGGCAGTTGCTGAACAAATAACTAAAGAAGTTTATTGATAGTATAAATGTTATCTTGGATAGCCCTTTTCTTAGTTGAGTAGGTTTTATGTGCTCTTAAAATTATGCATCCTCTAGGTTTAACTACACTCATATATGTCTTATTCTAGAGGTTAAAGAATCGTGATCTATCTATTAGTTTATGTAATGTGGTTTACAAAAGTAAGAATTTATTTAATATATTTTTAAAATTTGAAAGGTTTATATATCTCTAAAAAGTATATTATCTATTTTTAAAATTTAATTAAAAAAAAATTAAGAGGTTATATAACTATGGGTGTACACTTTAAAAGTTAATAACAGTTGAAAGAGTTTTCATGTACTTGTCAGACCCAAGTGCATGTGAGATAGTAGAAATCAACGCATCATATGTCGGATATGGAGGAATTTTCAGACAGTTGAAAGATAACAGAGGATAAATTTAATTCAATTTCACTCAAGATATTGAAATAACGCCAATACAATTATTCTACCATCAAAAAAGAAAATTTTCTATGTAGTTCATATCATTTCAAATTTTTAAACAAAATGTTACTTCCATGAGTTAACTGAAAATCAGGAAAAAATAGATTTTCCAAAAGGATGTACAAAATATCACATCCAAATAAATTTTCCCTAGATGATAAGCAAGTATTAAGGGAAAGATGATTTCTAGTTTCCTCCTCTTCTTCCTCATTATCCATCTTGTAAACTCAAAGCTCAAAATTCGCATACAAAAACCATTCTTCAAGCAAAATCAAAATTTAGAAATAGATTATTAGCTGGGAAATTGAAGCCTACAAAGTAAGGAGCTAGTCCTTCATAATCAAAACCTTAATAACCCTCTAAAGAACTTGAAATCCAATTAAAGTTGCAAACTCTTCAAAATATTCCTGAATTGGTCTAAGTCTTAGATATGCAAGATGAGATCCTGCTTCGACAAAGTTCAAAATATCTTGCCGACTGAAGGTGGATTTTATTCAAAAGCAGCTTTAATTATTTTAAGACTGAGCAATAATTTGTTATCTTTCAGGAATATTTTGAAGACGGTAATAATCTTTTGAAAAGCTCATCTTAATGCAACATAAAAATTATTTTCAACAAACTAGCATTTTAAGTCTTGGGATCATATGAATTAATCCTAAAGAAAACAAATTCTGTCAAAATTATTACTGTCTTCAAGATGACAAAAATTGACCCTTTATCTATTGGGGTGAAGAACTTTAAGAACTCTAAAAATTCTTAGGTAGATTCATAATAAACCTAAAATCTAATCCTTGTTACAATTATCGAAATTATCAATAGCATTAGGAGCTAACGACCAGAAAAACCTCATCCTTTTCTATTTTTTTAATTGCACCCTAACCTTTTATGTTTGACAAATTAAACTCTATACTTTTTATACTTGTTCTAATTGCACCCCCATATTTGATTTTCTATTAGAGCCTAAAAGAATTGCCATATTATTTAACGTGTTATTGTAACATCATTTTGCTATGTCAGCAAAGTTCAGGACACAATCGATTAACATTTCAAAGTTTAAAATTTAATAAGTAAATTTTAAAAATTTAGATGCAATTATAAAATTTTTTAAAAGGTTAGAGATTTCTTTTTATCATTTTCCCTAAAATTAAATTTCATAATATCAAAAATTAATTTATATTATTATTTTAAATTTCTTAATTTTTATAAATGATTTAGTATATCTATTTTAATTTAACTTTGAATTAACCCACATTCTAAATTTTTTTAATCTATACTAATTATTATTGTAGTTTTAAAAAAGTATGATCAACCATATATATTAATTACATTTCATAACTTAAAATATAAAATTAATTTAAAATTATATTTTACATAATTTATTTTTCAAAATGTAAAATAATAAAATAGTTATCATTATTTTTTAATAATTTTAAATAGTATTTCTTACTTTTAACCTGATGTTTCTGAAAACAAATTGATGATGCGGCCGAAATATAGTTGTATTGTAATTAGTCAATCTTGTAAGAAAGAAAGAGTGAGGTGGTTGGCGCCTACGACAGTCACTCCGACGTAAAAGCTAGTAAAATAAAGAAATGCGAGAGTATTATAATACTTAAAATTCAAAAGTAGTTGTGTGAGAGGATAGTGTACCTTTGTCTCTATAATAACTTACTTTTATACTGTAAGATGAGGTTAATTATAGTATTTCCTGATAATCTAGTAATGACGTGTTTGGTTAATTGATGAGGGATCTTACTGGCTAATCGATCGGGATTCCCGTAATTACAGACGAAATGAGAATGTGCTAGATTAACTCTAACAGTAACTTAATATAAAGATTCGGCTTGCTCTGGAATGGGAGAGCCTTAATGAAGAGTTGGGCACCTCATTCGTTTAAGCCTTCTATTCTTTGGGTGGAACTGCACATCCGATTATTAGACCCTTGCCACGTGGCACTGCCTTATGGTGATAGCTCATGGCCTATTTTGAGTGATTCTTGTGATACATCAGAGGGCCCCCCGCTGGTCTTTGATTTCTCATATTCGAAGTAGATAGTTGTCTTCATGATCTAGGGCACATGGCTTGTTTTAGGTTCACCTTCCACACTTGCATCGTTTTACCTGCTCCTACCCATGATCATTGCCTTGTGGCTACAATAAACTAATTTTAACACCTGTTTACGATAACGACTTGAAAATTTTATTAATCAGGGCTGATCCAGAGTCGTTCGCTTGGTGGATACCCTTCTGGTGACCTGGTCGAGAAATGTATTATGGTCCTAGAGTGTAAACCACACTCAATGTCATGAGTGCGGTCTTTAGTTTAGTCCGTCGAACTAAATTAGCTTATGAGCACACATTTTCCTTACTTCCTTTTTACTTACCCTTCTGACCAGCCTGGTCCAAGGTCTTGTCAGCGCCTGGCCAAAATTGATCCGAGCAATATGGTAAGGCCTTGGCGAGTTTTCAGGCTTTCTCTTGTCCTAATGGCCTTGGTGATCTTTCGGGCACTTTCTAACCCCACTAAGCTTCCGAGCATATTCTAGCCCTATCGAGCTTCCAAACAACCTCTAGCCTTGACTAACTTCTAATCATTTTAATGCCTTGTTGAGCTACTAGGAATTTTCTAGTACTGACTAGCTTCCGAGCATTTTCTCACCCCGACCAGCTTTGACAAGCTTCCGGTCATTTTATAGCCTAATGAGCTTTCGGGAATTCTCTAGCCCTGACTATCTTCTGAGCATTTCTCTCCTTGTCGAGCTTCCAAAAATTTTCTAGTACTGACTAGCTTCCAAGCATTTTATTGCCATATCGAGCTTCCAGGCATTCTCTAGCTTTGACTAGCTTTTGGGCATTTTCTAGCCCTTGTAATCCCACTTGTTCACTTAGCAGTCCGTCTTTGCCAATGGTCAAAAAGTTTGGCCCACCTAAAATGGGCCTTCTTCCTTTGCAAAAAGTTTTGAATTTTTTAGAGTGATTGTAAGAGCAGTGTCAAATGCCTTGAAGACTTCTTGTGAAGCGGGAGTATCACCCGGTCAGTCAGCTTGGCGTATACCTGCATTGTGGCCTAGCATCAAATGCCTTAGAAATCTTTTGTAAAGCGGGACTATCACCTGGTTGGTCCACCTAGTGTATACCCACATTGTGGCCTGGCATCAAATGTCTTAGAAACTTTTTGTGAAGAAGGACTATCACCCGGTTAGTCGGCCTATTGTATACCCGCTTTGTGGCCTAGTATAAAATGTCTTAGAAACTTTTTGTGAAGTGGGACTATCACCCGATTGGTCGGCCTAGAGCATGACTTTTACTTGGTCAGTCAGCCTAGTGTATATCTGCCTTGTAGCTTGGCATCAAATGTTTTAGAAACTTTTTATAAAGTGGGACTATCACCCGATTTTCTGGCCTGACAGATTTTCAACTTATGGCCTTGTTTTAGTGGGTCCAATCCTTGGTCTTCTCACCTGACGGACTCCCGACTTATGGCTTTGTTTTAGTGGATCCAATGTCTGATCTTCTAACGGACTTCCAACTTATGGCTTTGATTTAGTGGGTCCAATGCCCGATCTTCTGGTCTTATGGACTCTCAACTTATGGCTTTGTTTTAGTGGGTCGAATGTTCGATCTTCTAACCCGACGGATTTCTGACTTATGGCTTTGTTTTAATAGGTCCAACACCTAGTCTTCTAGCCTAACAGATTCCCAACTTATGGCTTTTTTTCAGTGGGTTCAACGACCGATCTTCTAGCTTGATGAATTCCCGACTTATGACTTTTTTTTAGTGGTTCTAATGCCCAGTCTTTTTGTAACGACCCGAAATCCGGACCGCTACCGGCGCTAGGATCCAGATCGGCTTAAGGCCGCCGGGACCCGTAGCAAGCCAAACATACATCCTGTATACCTGTTTAATCCCATACATGATCAACATATACATAAAAATTTTAAACTTTTCTTCTCATTCATTCACCAAACTCAACCTGTACATACACTATTCATAATCATAAACATTAACCCCAACTTGGAGTCCTCATCAATGCTCCAATGGGGTGACATAACATGTATTAAGTTTGGTTTACATAAAACATCATTAAACCATTACATTAAAAAAAAGATCATGTAATCCAAGGGATAAACATACAAGCTAGGGTCAAGCATAACTCTAATCCTCATTATCATCATTACATTACATAACTGTTCAATACTGTTTATGACATTACTAAACAATACATTACATTCATAATTTATCATGTCCACCACTAGCTATTACACCAACATGACTTTATTCTAGCTGACCTCCTAGTCTGTCCCGTACCTGCAAACCTGGGGAAATAGGGGAGTGGGGTGAGCTACTAGAGCCCAGTGAGCAGAATAATAAAACATAGTATTTAAAACATATGATAACATGGAATGCATCACAGCACAAACAAATCACATCAAGGATGAACTTGTCACCAGTTAGCCCTCTATACTGTCTAAACATGCCAGGGGCGTAGAGCAGGCACGCCTAGACTTCCATAGCATAACATACATATCCAATCATGCCGAGGGCGTAGTGCAGGCCACACCCGGACTTTCTCTTACATTGTGCCAGCGTAGAGCAGGCACGCCTGGACTTCCATATCATATCATCATATTATAACATATGAGGGCTAATGGATCATTCAACATTCATCCACATCAACAACATAATATGCAATGCAACATATTCGTGGATTCTAATGCAAGCACCCTAATATATCTCATGGCATTCATGATGCGTGAATCATGCTAAAACTTTCATTATTTGTTTTAAAACGTAGAGAGTTATTCCACTCACCTCTGGCTAACTCTGACAAGACACTGAAGCAGCTGACTCACTGCTGGAGTCCTCGGTTCCTCGGGTCCGAACCTACACAGGTGGACTCAAATGAGGGACCAAACATACATGAACATGACTCTAAAATACTCCCCAAAACCCCCCCTAAAACACCTCAAAACAATCATAGAAAACATGCAAAGGAGGGCTGCACAGGGCACTTTCAGCGGCAGGTTCGGCGGCCGAAAGGCCCTCCAGAGCCGAAAGTCATGCACCTTCGGCGGCACTTTCGACGGCCGAAGGTTCCCTCTAGAGATGAAACTCATGCATGTTCGGCGGCACCTTCGGCGGCCGAAAGCCCCTTCTAGAGCCGAAAGTCCACTTTCGGGGGTAGGGTTTGGCAGCCAAAGTTGGCCTCCACAGGCAGGTTCGGCGGCCGAAAGTCCCTTCGGCTGCCGAACCTGAGCTCTTCCCAAGGGCAAAACTCAGCCTCTTTCATGCACAAATGCCTCCCAATCCATTCACACATGCATTTTCCTATTCTACAACATGCATACTCAAGCATATAAGCTCCTAGGGGCTTCAAACTATCCTAAACCCCAACTACAACACATCAAACACACATGAACAACCCACATTGCACAATAACTCAACATAAACCCATGAACTCAAAAATAACCTAGCATGCATTTCTACCCCATGAATCAACTTAAAACTTGCTTAAACATACAATGAGCTCAAGATCGACCCTTACCTCTTGAAGATCTAGAGAGAGTGTGACCTAACTTGGAGATTTGGGGAAGATGGGTTCCTGAGGTCTCCAAGCTTCACAACTTCGATCTAAGCTCGAAATCTTCAAAAACCAAGTTCAGATCCATAAGAAATCATGAAAACTCGAAGGAAGAAGCTCAAAATCAACAAGGGACGGCGGAGAGCTCACCTTGGCCGAAAATGGGGAGAAAAGCTCGCCCGTTTCGGACAAGGGACCCCTTTATAGGTGGCTGGCCAGGCCACTTTCGGGGGCCTAACGTGCCTCCGCATGCATGCCATGTTCGGCGGCCGAACTTAAGGTTCGGTGGCCGAACCTGGACTTCCCTCATTTATGCCTTCGGGGGCCTAAAGCGCTCCCGAAGTGCATGCATGTTCGGAGGCCGAACTTGAGGTTCGGCGGCCGAACCTGAGTCTTCCTCTCAAGACTATTTTCATTCAAAACTTAATTTCTTTCTTGTTTAAAACCATAAAATACATTAAAACATTTTATAAAAACATGGTTTTACCCTTCTAGAGGCTTCCGACATCCGAGATCCCACTGGACGATAGGAATTCCGATACTGGAGTCTAGCTGGGTATTACACTTTTGGTGGGTTTCCGCCTTGAATATTTTTGTTTAGTGGGTCCAACACCCGGTCTTCTGGCAGGTTCCCACCTTGAATATTTTTGTTTATTGGGTCCAACGCCCGATCACCTAGTAGGTTTTCGCCTTGAATATTTTTGTTTAATGGGTCCAACGCTAGGTCTTCTGGCGGGTTCTTGTCTTGAAACTTTTGTTTAGTGAGTCCAACGCCCAATTTTCTAGTGGGTTTCCTCCTTGAATCTTTTTGTTTAGTGGGTCTAATGCCCGGTCTTCTGGCGAGTTTTCGCGTTGAAAATTTTGTTTAGTGGGCCCAACGCCTGGTCTTCTGGCGAGTTCCCGCCTTGAATATTTTTGTTTAGTGGATCCAACAAACAGTCTTTTGGCAGGCTCCCACCTTGAATATTTTTATTTAGTGGGTGAATATTTTTGTTTGGTGGGTCTAACACTGGTCTTCTAGAGGGTTCCTGCCTTAAATATTTTTTTTAGTTGGTCTAATACCCGGTCTTCTGGCAGATTCCCACCTTGAAACTTTTGTTTAGTGGGTACAACGCCCGGATGGACTTGTGGCATTTTATGAGTTTGTTTATATTTCTAGGGTCTAGCTCCCGAATTATGGCCTGACTGAAGTTGCCTTGTGACTTGACATGAGATGCCTTATTATACGGGACTAATACCTGGATGGCCTTGTTGCCTTTTAGTGGGACTGACACCCGGATAGTCTGGCGAAACTCGCCTTATGACCTTTGTTCTTGTCTCAAGCTTTCATCCATCTAACGTTTCTAATATTCCTATTAAAAAAAAGAAGCTTGAAGAATGCATCCTAGTTTTATAATATTTCCATAAATCACAAATATTTTTCTTTCGTCTGTTTGGACCAATTTCAAAACTCAGATTTTGACCCAAGAGCTGAACATCTATGACATTCTCTTTATTTCCATCCCTATTAACACTCAGTCCTTCTACAATTACATGAATAACCTCCACAGTTTGCTATCAGGAATGGTTTCCGGGGTTGTTACCTCGGACTTAGGCCTTCTATCTCTTCTACTCTTTCTGATGAACTTTTGAAGTGTGTCATTTCTTATTAACCTCTAGATATCACCTTTTAGATATCGACACTCCTCCATTGTATGTCTGTGGTCTTTATGAAAATGGCAGTACTTAGTTTTATCTCGCCTTTCAGCTTTCTTAGGGTTGAGTTTAGGAAGCCATCTAACTTTCTTGTCATATTTCCTGATCCCCACTAAAATATATGTCCATGAGTCATTTAGTGGGGTGTAATTCTTATACTTACCTTGGTCGTCCCTTCCTTGGGAGGCTGGGTAACTTTTGTGATCTTCCTCATATCCTTACTTCTTCGACTTTCGGTCCTGCTTTGGACTCGTCTTTTTATTCTCTTTTTGTCCTCCCCACTGTATCTTGGAGCAGCCCGTACTAGCTTCCAGTTGACGTCCTTCAGAGCATCGTCTGATGATTCCTCTTTCCCGAACTTGTCTTTCCTTTTGAACTACGTCTGGATTGCCCCTGTTCGAGGCCTTAAGGTATCAACAGATACTTCCTCCCTTCTCCTGGGAGCCATGAGCAACGCCTCCTCCCAACTTTACATTGCTTAAAAGTAACCTACAACCTTATGTCTCAATGCTCAGATTGTTGAAATCTGCTTCATTGACCATTGAGGGCGTGTTTTGTCCACTGCTAGGGATGGAGAGAAATGATAGCGCCCTCGTTGATAACAACCTTAGCAGCAACCTGAGAATTTTTTGCCATGAGAGAGAAAGGTGAGATTTATTTTTAAGAGAAAATGGGATAAGAGACTGGTTTTAATTTAAATGAACAAAGAGAATTCAATGGATATTCTCAGCAACGGAATCAAATGATGTTACTGAAAACAAATTGATGATGTGGTCGAAATGGATATGTATTGTGATTGATCAATCCTGCAAGAAAGAGAGAGTGAGGTGGTTGGTGCCTATGGTAGCCACTCCAACACTCAAGTCAGTAAGATGAAGAAAGGCGAGAGTATTGTAATGCTTAGAACTCAAGAGTAATTGCGTGAGAGAATAGTATACTTTTGTCTCTATAATCACTTGCTTTTATATTGTAAGAGATGGTTAATTATAGCATTTTATAATAATTCGACAATGATGTGGCCGGCTAATTGATGAGAAATCTTATCAGCTAATCGGCCGAAGATCCCGCAATTACAGGCGTAATGGGGATCTGCTAGATTACCTCTAACGATAACTTAATGTGAAAACTCGGCATGCCCTTGATGAAGAGTCGGGCATCTCGATCGTCCGAACCTTCTGTTCTTCAGGTGAGACCGTGCATCCGATTATCAGACTCTTGCTACATGACTCTGTCTTATGGGGATAACTCATGGCCTATATTGAGTGATTATTGTTGTAACAGCCCGGCCTTCCTCTGGGTCCGGCACTGTTACCGCTCACGGCCCAGGGCTATCCCTCGCCTGGCCTCTTGCCACCTCGGGCTTTCCACTGGCGTCGTGAGCAGCTCTTAACATCCCTTCACCCTCACGGGTTCCAGGAAGGATTTGTCCCCTTGGGTTCTCGTCAAACGCATCCTTCCCCAAGTGGATTTGGCCCAAATTTCCCTTAGGAAATTAGGTCGCCTCCCCCACTGCTCGAACCCTTGACCTCCCACTTTAAGGGAATAGTCTGGTGAGAGTGAGCTATCACCAGACTATTCCCTTAAAGTGGGAGGTCAAGGGTTCGAGCAGTGGGGGAGGCGACCTAATTTCCTAAGGGAAATTTGGGCCAAATCCACTTGGGGAAGGATGCGTTTGACGAGAACCCAAGGGGACAAATCCTGCCTGGAACCCGTGAGGGTGAAGGGATGTTAAGAGCTGCTCACGACGCCAGTGGAAAGCCCGAGGTGGCAAGAGGCCAGGCGAGGGATAGCCCTGGGCCGTGAGCGGTAACAGTGCCGGACCCAGAGGAAGGCCGGGCTGTTACATAAAAAAAATGTGTCGTATAAGCTGGATTTACCTGCTTCCATGGAGAGGATTCACCCGGTATTTCATGTTTCTATGCTACGACAGTTTGTGTCAGATCCGAATCAGGTTCTGAGTGAGCCTGAGGTGGAGATTCATACGGATCTCACCTATATAGAACAGCCAGTGCGGATTCTGGACACGCAGATCAGACAGCTAAGGAACAAAGAGATTCCGATGGTGAAGGTGCTATGGAACCACCATAATCTAGAAGAGTGCACCTGGGAGACGCGAGAGTCTATGCTCCAGCAGTATCCATCTTTGTTTTGAGGTTAGTTTTCTCCGTTTTATGTGTTCATTGTGTGTTTTAGGAACATCCGAGGACGAATGTTCTTAAGGAGGGGAGAATGTAATACCCGGCTAGAATCCGGCACCGGAGTTCCTGTTATCTGGTGGGATCCGGGGTGCTGGGATTCTATAACAGGGTAGGATTTTTGTTCTAAGTGTTATGATGTGTTTATAGGTTTTTAAGTTATATAGTTTTGAGTTTTGCAGAGAAAATAGTTCATGGAGACTTCAGCCAAGTTCGGCCGCCGAAGGTAAAATTCGGCCGCCGAAAGTGCCCAATGTTCGGCTTCCGAAGATTAAGTTCGGCCCCCGAATGTTGCATGGTCTTGCATGTGATTGGGCAGCCGAAGCTGAGTTGGCTAGTGAGCTGAGTCATGTTTGCTGACAAGTGTTGGCCTCAGATTCTTGCCATGGAATGGCCACGTCTCTTATGACTCATCTGTACATGTTTTTGGTTGTTCTTACAGCAGTTTGAGGTGCTTGCAAAGGTGTTGAGAGTTGAGAGAAACAAAAGTTACGCTTTTGAGATTTTGAGAGTTTGAAGAGAGGTTGATCTGTTTTTCCTTTGTTCAGTGTGTGTATCTTCCTGTTTCCAGAGGTAAGGGCAGTTTTAGACCCTGTTTATATGTTTTCTGAAGGGTGAAAGGAAGGAGAAGCATGCTTAGGTTATTCATGGTGGTTTTTGATGATTTATGTATGTATACATGTTAATGTGTTATGTTTGTTTTGTTGTTTGGGGTTATTAGCTAGTGTTGGACCCCTGTGACCATATACTTGAGTATATGTGTGTTGAATACGTGAAGGATGCATGTTAGAAAGTGTTGAAGGGAAGGAGGAGATGGTTTGCCGTTGAAGCTGAGTTCTGGATGAACTCAGGTTCGGCAGCCGAAGGTTCATTCGGCCGCCGAACCTCCTGCATGGTGGCTTGGCTGCCACAGCTTGCCCCTGAGTGTTTTTGTATGTTCGGCTCTGTTTGGGGGATTCGGCCGCCGAAGGTGCCGCCGAAGGTTAGAGACTTTCGTCTCTGGAGTATGTTTTGGCCCCCCGAAGCTTGCCCCCGAAAGGGTTCGGCCGCCGAAGATTGAGTTTCGGCCGCCGAAGGTGCTTGAGTTTCGTCTCTGGAGAGGACATTCGGCCGCCGAACCTGCCGCCGAAAATATTCTGTCCAGCTTTTCTTTTGCATGTTTTGCATGAGTTTTGGACTGAGATTAAGGGGTTTCTTGGGTAGTTTAAGAGAGGTCTTGTTACGGTAGTTTGGTCCCTCATTGAAGTCTTTATGTGTTTATACAGACCAGAGGAACCAGAGAGAGCAGCAGTGAGTACTGCTCCAGAGGTTACTGAACCTGTAGAGTCAGTCCAGAGCCAGAGGTGAGTGGAACTAAACTTAATGTTTTTAAGGAGACAATAGAATGTTTTAGCATATCTCATGCATCATGATTATGCAAATAGGTTGACTGCATTACTATTCACGAATATGTTGCATTGCATTGTTAATTGTGGGTGTGAGTAAATGCTGAATGATCCAATAGTCTCTGAGTTAAGACCAGGAGCCTTTGACTACGCCCTGGCAGGTATATAGTAAAGACCAGGAGCCTTTGACTACGCCCTGGCAATGGTAAGTACAGAGGTGTTATACACTTATACATATATGACAGGAAGACCAGGTGCTCGATTCTACGCCCTGGCACGGAAGTTACTGAGGCTATGTGGTGACAGGTTTACTCTTGATGTGGCTTGTCTGTGTTATGACGCATTCCATGAGATCATATTTTATGACTGATTTTATTATTCTACTCACTGGGCTATAGAGCTCATCCCACTCCCTTAATCCCAGTCTTGCAGGATCTCAGTGTACAGTGTACAAGGGAAGGTCAGAAGAGTTCAGAGATAAGAGAAGAAACTTGTAATAGCTTAGAGTGGACATGTAATATGAAAGAGATATGATAATTATGTTTACAGTTAGAATTGTGCTTGACATAGTTGTGTTGTAAATCTTTGGCTTTTGTACATGATCTGTTTATGTATATATTTGCTGAGTATGTGAAAACCCAGGCTTAACAGGTATGAGATAACCCATCTAGAGCCAGCTCTAGTCAGGGGTACAGACAGAGATAGTGCATGCACAGGTTAAGCCTTGGTTCAGAAAAGAGTTTTATTTTCACAGAAAATGTATGATCATGTATGAGGTTTACAGGTACACAGAGAGTATAGCAGGCTTGCTACGGGTTCTGGCGGCCTTAAGCCGACCTGAATCCTAGCGCCGGTGACGGTCCATTTTGGGGTCGTTACAATTGTGTAACATCACAACTTTAAATATGCATTTTTTTTAACTATAATAATAAATTAGTATGAATTTTTAAAAAAATAACTTAGTGGATTAATTCAAGATTAAATTAAAATAAAATTAATGTACTAAATATGCAGATTTATAATAATAATAACAATAATAATAATAATATAATTTTCTTTATATTATAAATTTTAATTTTAGTAGAAATTACCATAAAAACTCTAAATTATAAAAAAATTTATAACTGCACCCTAAACTTTAAAAATTTATCAATTAAATCCTAAACGTTTATATTTTAACTAATTGTACCTAGAACTTCGCTAATATGGCAGAATGAGGTGGCAATGACATGTCATATGATGTGACAATTTCATTAGTCTATAATAGAAAATCTAACGCTAGAGTGCAATTGGAACAAATATAAAAGTGTAGGGTTTAATTAGTTAAACATAAAAAGATAAGGTGCAATTACAAAAATTGGAAAAAGATGAGGTTTTTTAGTCATTAACTCTAGCATTAGTATGTCACATTCCTCATACAAAACCAGTTGAATAAACGTTCTTAGATTATTTTCTTTGGACACCAAATCCTTCTCAATTCTCCAATTAGTTCAATTATTGGGCTTTTTATAAATTTAGGGGTGGAAGACTTTTTATTTATGCATTTAGGGTTAGAATAAAAATATTTGCGGATTTGAGGTTGGGGTGATAGGTAGCAGCCGAAAAGCTTGTTTGGCGCCTGTTTGACAGGCGCCAGGTCATTATTTTATTTTTTAATTTTTTTTAAATGGTCTGACGCCACTCACAATGGCGCCAGACCATTATTTTTTTAATTTTTTTTTTTTTTAAAATGGCCTGGCGCCACTGGCCTTAATTTTTTAAAAAATTTTTTAATTATTAAAATATTATAATTATATTAATTAATATATTATTTTATATTATATTTTTATTATAATAATATTTTATAATATATTTTATTAATTTTAATATATTTTTATAATAATATTATAATTAAATAATATTAATTATAAATTTATTTATTTGATATTAAATATGTATAAAAATATTAAATTAAATAATTAATAAAAAATAAATTAATAAATTAATATAAATATTTAAAATTATAAAAATTAAATTTATTTTTATTAAGCTAATATTGTACCGTCCTACATAATCACAAAATAATATTAATTTTATGATAATGTATATAATCACATAATAATATTAATTTTATAATTACAAAATAAAAATATTAAATTATTTATAATTTATTAAAAATAAATATATAAATAAATAAATTTAATCACATAATAAATTAATTATCTGTATAATTTTATTTTATTTAAATATTAATATATATTTTATATATTAATATTTAATATATTTTATTATTAATATTTAAACTAAAAATATTAGTGACTCTATATAATTTTAGTATTATAAAATTAATATTATTATGTGATTATATACATTATCATAAAATTAATATTATTTTATGATTATATACGGCGGCACAATATCAGCTTAATAAAAATAAATTTAATTTTTATAATTTTAAATATTTATATTAATTTATTAATTTATTTTTTTATTAATTATTTAATTTAATATTTTTATACATATTTAATATCAAATAAATAAATTTATAATTAATATTATTTAATTATAATATTATTATAAAAATATATTAAAATTAATAAAATATATTATAAAATATTATTATAATAAAAATATAATATAAAATAATATATTAATTAATATAATTATAATATTTTAATAATTAAAAAAATTTTTAAAAAAATTAAGGCCTAGCGCCACTTTAAGTGGCGCCAGGCCATTTTTTTTAAAAAAAAATTAAAAAAATAATGGTCTGGCGCCATTGTAAGGGGCGTCAGACCATTTAAAAAAAATAAAAAAATAAAATAATGGCCTGGCGCCACTTAAAGTGGCGCTAGGCTCTGGCGCCTGTCAAACAGGCGCCAAGCAAACGTTTTGGCTGCCACCTGTCACCCCAACCCCAAATCCATAAATATTTTTATACTAATTCTAAATCCGCAAATAAAAAGTTTTCCACCCCTAAATTACAAAAAGCCCTCAATTATTAGTAGGCTAATTCAGACATATACCACAAATCTTACCCTAAATTGTACTAGAGGAATTCCATACTTTTCAATAAAATTACTAACCCAGTAATAAAAGATAGCTCAATCCTTATTATGCTTCAATTAGTTTTTACTATGAGTCTTAGCATGGAAATATATTATAAGGAGAATGGTTAATTTCTTCAATATAATTTGAGCGTCAGATCTTAGGATGGTTAATTTCTTTAATATAATTTATGTGCCAGATCTTGGGATTTTTCTTTTTATAAATGACTTTTATAAGTAAGATTGGTTGTAATACAATCATCTTCTTTATAAATATATTCACGTAATTTTATTAAGTTTCTTTTACTTGATTAACAATTTTAGGAGGAACTCTGCCAAATTACAGATCACGTTCATCATCGTAAATTAGGAAATGAGTGCAATGCTTTATGGCATTACTATTCATATTTTATTGCTTCATCATATATATTTCTAGTTACTTTGTTTAGTAAAGGGTATAGTAGAAAATTTATAATTTATCTAACATTTGTGTCCAATAACAATATGCGATATTCACAAGTGTATGCAATCATTTTAAATAATAAAGAGTGAGCAAAGTATCGTATCTACAAAAAATGAAAATTAAGTATCAAAATATTTATAAATCTAATTATTATTTAGACTACCAATAATTATGATGATGGTAAGATTTGAAATAAAATTAAACACTTCAACCAGATAAAATTTGTCAAATAATTAATATTAAATACTAGGGTATCTTGATTTCATTTAGACCTTATTCAATTAATCTAGTTGGTTAACAATCCAATTTTAATTATCAAATTTAGAACAAATAATCCTAAAGTAATTGATTCTCTCTCCGCGTAAAATCAAATTAATTAACTAAAAATTATCACTTATTTCTCAAAAATCTGATAATTCTCTAATTAATTTTACAGATTATTTTGTCTAAGACTCCACAGATCAAATCTTCATTTCCAATCTAATTAATATTCCTATGATATTCAATTCCTATTTGATCCTAAAATGTTTCCTCGTGTATTAATTTTAGGATAAAATTAAGCATCTCATGGTGCGATATCTATAAGTGTATAAAATCGTCTCAAATAATAAAGAGTGAGTAGAGTATTGTATCCATAGAACTGGAAATTAAATACCAAAATATTTATAAATCTAAGTATTATCTAACCACCAATAATGATGATGTTTCTAAAATTTGAAATAGAATAAAATAACAAAATTAAACATTCAACAAAGTATAATTTGTAAAATAATTAATGTTAAATACTAGAGTATCTTGATTTCATTTGGACCTGATTCAATTAATTCATTTGGTTAACCATCCAATTTTAATTACTAAATCTAGAGCAAATAACCTTCCCTCCAAGTAAGACTAAATTAATTTACTAAAGATTATTACCTATCTTCCAATAATTTGATAATACTTTAATTAATTTTCTAAATACTGTGATTATTTTGTCTAATACTCCACAAGCTAAATTTTCATTTCCAATACAATTAATATTTTTTTGATATTCAATTCCCTATTTGATCCTGAAATGTACCCTCCCAATATTAATTTCAGAATAAAATGATTAGTAACCATACCATTAATCTCAATAATTAAATAATAGATAAATAAGGAAAATCAACTCAAGTAAATTAAAGAGAATCAATAATCCAAGTTATATCAAATCCCTAACTAAGAAATTTAGTTATTCATGTTCAAGATTTTCAAAAATAAACTCTATTGAAAATTATCCAAAATCATCCTAAAATAATTGTGAACAACAAACCAAAAGAATAAGAAAAAATTTTATATGTGTGGATTTCTCCTTTTAGATCTTTCAAATCTTTCTCCGTATGTTCCTAATGATTTCCGCCAAGTATATATGTTCAAAAGTGGGCAAAAAGACTTTTTAGTCTCTTAATTATGTTGTATTTATACCCTCTTGAGACTCCTAATCCATAGCCCTAGGGGAAAACCTAGAGAATTTGAACTTCTTAAAAAATGGAGCGTTACACATGAAAATGAGTGAAATACATGGTAGACTATGAACACGGGTCTACCCTATGTTTTTCAATGTGAGTTTTAGCCTTCAATTTCCATTCAAAGGAAAACATTAGGTACAGAGGCAAAACAAGGAGCAAAGACAATAACACGAGGCTACCACATGTTTTTATCTATTTCTTCATAATCTCTTCTGGATTTCTCTCCAAAGTGCCTCCTTCATTCTTTGACTTGTTTTGACCTATAAAAACACTAAAAATTAAGTGAAAACATCAAATACTATATTAAAACTAAAAATCCTATAATTAAACATAAAAATCTAATAAAATTAAGGAGAATCAATCAAAATAGGTAGATATGATATAAAAAATGTATAAATAATTATCTAAAATTTCACCATATCAAATACTCCAAACCTAGATTTTTGCTTGTCATCGAACAAAAGAAATAGAGAAGAACAAATAGGATTATGAATTTCTCAATAGTATGATAAATAGAGCCCAATCCATCTTTTCTTAATAATTGTATTAAATTCAAAAAATATATATAATTTTAGATAATACCTTATTAAACATTCATGCATTAATATTTAGTAAAATTTAAATCTCTACTTGTAAATAATTATTCATAGTAAAATCACATATTACTCGCAAATGAAAGAAATCAAACACATATCTTCAATATTTATTTATGCTAAAACTAAGCTATAGAAAGAAAAACAGTAGGTAACAAAATTGAATGGAAATTTACACATCTTCAATATTTATTTATTTTGTAAAATCTTCCTTGAGTTGATACTTATCTTTTTATCCAATACCCATATTTGTGATTGTAACAACCCGGAAACCGATACTCCTCTGTAACGGCCCGAACCGCTACCGGCGCTAGGATCTAGATCGGCTTAAGGCCGCCGGGACCCGTAGCAAGCCAAACATCCATCCTATCACCTGGTCAAATCCCATACATGATCAAAACTTTAACATAAAAACTTAAACATCTGATGTATATACCGAGCTTGACCTGTATACGACATAACTGGAAACGTAAATAACCCCTCTACTAGAGCCCTCATCAAAACTCTAGTTGGGTCAACATAACATACATCAAGCTGGGATTACATTCAAAGAACTAGAACCTAACCTGTGCATGCATCAAACCACAAACATAAGACCTCCACTAGGGTCCTCATCAAATACTCTAGCGTGGTAAACAACACATGCCACAAGTTCAGTTCAAACACAACTCAATATTAAACCATAACATACATCATGTATTAAAAAGGGACTAACCAAGTCTTAGGGCCAAGCACAGTACTAATCCATAATACAACTCTACTACACTTGAATTACATTACATTTCATTATCTTACAATCCATTATATCAATTTACATTACATGTCCACACTAAAACACTAGTCTATTACAAGCAAAACCTTAACTCTTGAGACTTCCCAATCTTCCTCAGACCTGCAACACTGGGGTTAGGGGAGAGGGGTGAGCTAAAAAGCCCAGTGAGTAGAAACAGAAAAACAGTTCATTAATTACATGCTCTTATGAAATGCATCACAGCACAAACATTTCACATAACGGATGGACATGACCACCAAAACTCCCTCTGTCTGTAACATATCATGGTGCTCGGCTCTTCGGGCTCCTCAGGACTTTATTATGCCTGGCCCTTCGGGCTCCTCAGGACTTCATTATGCCCGGCCCTCAAAGGGGCTCCTCAGGACTTCATTAACATAACATATTTAGGGCTATTGGGGTCGCCTTGGTCCATCCACATCAATAGTAAATAATGCAATGCGTCATATTCGTGTAACTAGTGCAATCAACCTATTACATATAAACATGATGCATGAACATGCTTTAGGCATTTGAATTTCGTAAAATAAAAGATTAAGTTTAGTTCTACTCACCTCTGGCAGACGCTGGACTGACTCTACAACTGCTAACACTGATGGCCTCCTCGGTCCCTCGGGTCCGATCCTACACAGGTGGACTCGAATGAGGTGCCAACACACTCTAAACAACTCATAAACAACTCCCCAAAAACCCCCTAAAACATCACTTAAACATGCATAGAAAATACCCAAGAAAAGGCTGGACAGGGCACTTTCGGCGGCAGGTTCGGCGGCTAAAAGTCCCTCCAGAGCCGAAACTCAGCCACTTTCGGTGGCACCTTCGGCGGCCGAAAGTCCTCTCCAGAGACGAACCTCATACATGTTCGGCGGCACCTTCGGCGGCCGAATCTCCCCTCCAGAGCCGAAAGTCCAACTTCGGGGGCAGGGTTCAGCAGCCAAAACAAGCCACCACAGACAGGTTCAGCGGCCGAAACCTCTTTCGGCGGCCGAACCTGAGTTCATCCAGAACTCAGCCTCATGCACAAACAAGCCTCTCAAAGCTTCCAACAACCCAAAACATGCATCCAACCTCTTAAAAACATGCATAAACCCTTAACCATGCACAAAGGAGCTTAAACAAGCTTAAACTCCAACAAAGAGCATCATAGAGCATACATAAATAGCTTATGGCCCACATAAGCCAAAACTATCAAAACTACTCAAAACCTCACTCGCCCTCTCCCAATCATGCATACACTCTCCCACATGCATAAAGGAGCATAACTAACATAAACTCTTCAACACAAACATCACATATCATACATTGGGCATAAAACCCACATAAACCTAAACATGCATATCTACCCATACTCAACCATCAAAACATCTTTAAACTTACTTAAAACTTCATTAAAACATAAGGAAAGCAAGGATCTACACTTACCTCTTGAAGATCGAGGGGTGGTGCGATCCCTAGCTCGGAGGTGTGGAGGATCCAAGCTCCAAAAGCCTCCAAGCTCCCAAAACTCCTATTTAAGCTTCAAAACTTCAAAACAAGGGTAGAACTCATGAAAACTTGAGGGATGGGTAGAGAAAGCATGAAAACGACCAAAGGAGTACAAAAACTCACCTGAGCTCGAGAATGGGGAGAAAACTCGTCCATTTCCGATCTGAGGGCTCTTTATAGGTGGCCTGGTCAACGACCTTCGGCAGCCTAACGTGCCCTCTAAACTCATGCATGTTCGGCGGCTGAACTTGAGATTCGGCGGCCAAACCTTGGTTCATTCAAACAAAGCTTTCGGAGGCCAAAAGTGCTCCCGAAACCTTCCCATGTTCGGCGGCCGAACTTCACTTTCGGCAACCGAACCTGGCAATTGCCTCCTTGGTCTTTTCTTTTCAAAACTCAATTCTTTTCCATTTAAAACCATAAAATCATGTGAAAACATTTTAGAAACACATTTTACCCCTCTAGAAGCCTCTGGCATCTTCAGAATTCCAGATTCCAACGGAGATTCCGCCGGAAGGTAGGGATTCTGATACCGAAATCTAGCCGGGTATTACAGTGATAGATCAAACTATGCAAGGTGCTTTGCATACTCTTTCCTTGAGTTGTCGTTTGACATAAAAGTACATACGGAGATTGAAAAAATCGATCGAACCAATTTAATTCAGTAAGTTGGTTTGATTTATATGGTAAAACAATTCGATTCAATTTTGGTCTTCAAAATTTTCAATCTAATTGGTTCGGTTCAGTTTTGAAGAGTGAAATTTCACCAAAATCGGACCAAACCAAATATATATATTTAATGATATTAAAACCATTCTATCTCCTTATGGCTGAGCGGTGAAATATTGATGATATGGGTTGGAGGTCTAAGTTTCAATTTTATACATACACAATTTATATTTTTCTTTTCCTATTTTTATTTATTAAGTTTTACTCTAACCATTCATCTTTGATGAATCTTAGCCGGTTAATTCTATATATATATATTCTTTGTTTTAGACTTAGAAACCCTAGCTACTCTCTCTTCATTGTCACTAGCCCATCTATTCTTCTTTATTAAAAACCAAATGTATGGATCAAGAAAAGACATCCATAGCTCCAGCATGTAGCACCATTGCTGTAGTCCCGTAGTGTCACAGTGTCGTCGCAACACCTCAACTCTGCAACCCACTCTTCACCCTCTAGCATGGCAGCCCCACATTCTAGCACCTCACCTGTAGTGTCACAGTGTCATCGCAACACCTCACCTCAAGTGTGCATCCACACAAATCTATTGCTGCAATCCACTCTTCACCCTCAAGCATGGCAGCCCCGCATTCTAGCACCTTACCTCCAGCACACAACACTCGCTCTCCTATGTCGCTATTATGAAACTCCTCTCTGCAATGTCGCAATCTCTCTCTCATGCATCACATCATCTGATGTAAGCACGACCAACAACACCAAAAATGATGAGCTAGCATTACCTCAAGGACCAATTACAAGGCTGAGATCCAAGAGGTTGAAGGAAGCACTTCAAGGATTCATGAAGGAATATGTTGAAGCTTTGCAAGTTCATTTTGAAGTTGAAGAACAATCTGGCCATTCCAAGTCAATTAGGCCAAATGTGTCCTTATTGACAATTCAAATTCTGTATTTATAGTGGGTAGTCATTTAGTAGTTGGTAGTTAACCAGTAGTGGGTAGTTATTTGGTAGTGGGTAGTTAAACAGTAGTGGGTGGTTACCTAGAGTGGATAGTGGCATAGATCATGGGTCCATGCATAGTTGTGGGTAGTGGCAAAGATCATGGGTCCATGTATAGTAGTGGGAAGTGGCAAAGATCATGGGTCTTAATTTAGGCTATATAAAGCATCCATTTTTCTATTGTAGACACAGATTATCAATTATTCAATACAATTGCTTTATGCGATTCTTCTTTGAGAGCTTAAGAGAGATCTTGGTTCTTGACATTGCATCACGAATAAGGTTTGATACTAACTTGTATGTTTCTTATTCTTGCTGCTCTTGAAATCAATCCATTATAAGTGTTCTTAATTGCATGTTAATTAAGGGTGCTTTAGATTGGGGAATTATTTTCTGAATTAAGTTCTTTTTACTAGGGTATGTGTCGTTTCAGTCTCTAATAGGCTGGGGTTCCGCATCAATTGGTATCAGAGCTAGGCTTAGTAATAATTTCTTAACTATCCTTTGCGTCTTTGCATTCAATTTTGTCCATTATTGGCTGAATATATCACTTTGGAAATCTGGTTTGGGATACCTATTAGAGCCGAATACATTGTTTGGTTGTTGTTCAAATCAAATTTTACCCTAAATTCTTGTTTAGGCTGAATTACTATCTTTAGTGATTTGGTTTATGCTTTCTGCCCTAATTCATATGCTGTCATTCTAATACTCTTAGAATAGTATTTCCAGTGTTTTACTTCTGTCCATAAAAAAAAAAAATCAAAACAAGAAGAAAAAAAAAAGGAAAAAAAAAAAAGAATTTCTGCCACTTTGGTTCATTTGTTCAAACTTCATCCTGATTGATATCTACTGATATAAATCATATTTCATATACCTTGAACATATTTCTGGGCTTGGAATTCGAAATACATGTTTGGGGTAGGTTTAGGACAAATTTGGGTAGTATTTTCACAAAACAGTTGTACTTAATACTTGCTGTTTTAAGTGTCTATTTTGTTTGCTTGCTTTGAATTAATTTTGTTGAGTCAATATTAATATCAGTTAACCTAGGATTGCATGCTTAGGGAAAACTTCGTGTTAAGCACATCCGTCTTGTCAATTTTTGATTCTTAGTTTGTCAATTTGGTGTCTTCCTGTCTGTTGGTTCCTTACATTTAGTTTGACAAATTGCACATTGTTGAACATCTAATTACACTTAGTACACGAAATTTAACTTTTGTGTGCTAAATCAATCTATTTGTTCATTTTGGTCAGTTTGCATCTAGTGTTGTTTCCTATCTTTTCTTCTTAGGTCTTTCCTTGCTTTCCTTATTATTTGAATCATACAAGCTTGGCTTATTGAGTCCTTATTCTGAAGTGCACTTTTGAGATACCAAGTGAGTGCTTGAAAATTAAACATGTGAGTTGAGAGAATTGTGAATTTTTTTTTCTATAATGTCTGGGCATAATACTGGTGATACTTCTGACCCTACATTTGATCTTAAAGATATATATAAAGCTTTCATGGATAGCTTTCAGAAGCTAAATTCGAGAATGGATAACCTTGAGGACAACCTTAGATCTTCAAAGGGCAAGTCCATTCAGAGGGATGATGATACACACGATCCATCCTATGATGAGGAAAATGAGGCACAATCAGCCCCCGTCCGAGCCAGAAGGTTGAATGATCGTGTACCATATGTAGATAACAGTATGAACTCCATAAAGATGAAGATTCCAAGCTTCAATGGTAAGGCTGATGTTGATGCCTATTTAGAGTGGGAGCGTAAAGTGGAGATGGTTTTTAACTGTCAAAACTATTCCGATGATAAAAAGGTAAAACTTGCTGCCCTTGAGTTTTCAGATTATGCACTAATATGGTGGGATGAGCTTGTGAAATCTAGGAGAAGGAATGGAGAGTTACCCATTGCTAGTTGGGATGAGATGAAGCGAATCATGAGGAAGAAATATGTGCCTACTTATTACCATAGAGATCTCCATCATCAATTGCAAAGATTAACTCAGGGATCAAAGTCTGTTGATGAGTATCATAAGGAGATGGAGTTGCTCCTGATCAAAGCAAACATAGTGGAGGAGGAAGACCAGACTATGGCTCGTTTCTTTGGTGGTCTAAACAAGGAGATTGCTGATGTGGTTGATTTGCAACCATATGTTGATTTGGAAGACTTGGTGAACATTGCAATTAAGGTGGAAAGACAAAGAGGCCGAAATAGATGGGGGAACAACAGGGCTGCTCAAAACTCCAACAGCAAATGGGGTTCCAAATGGAACACCAAGCCTGATCCTAAAAGGTTTGAAAAGTCTTCAACTCAAAAAGGCATGTTACCTTCCAAAGAAACATCCAACTCTCATGGTAAAAATGAATCAGCCCCTAAATCAAATAGAACTAGAGATATTCAGTGCTTTAAATGTAAAGGGCGTGGGCATTATGCCAATGAGTGTGCTAATAAACGTGCTATTGTAGTGAGGGGAGATGAGATAGTCTCCGAAAGTGATTCTGATTCTGATGAAGTACCACCTTTAGAAGATTGTTCTGATGTAGAGATAGAAGAGTATCCTGTTCAAGGAGAGTCCTTAGTGATATTGCGTACTTTAAATGTTTCTATTAAAGAAGAGGGACTTGAACAGCGTGAAAACATCTTTCACACTCGTTGTTTGGTTGGTGGTAAAGTCTGTAGCATGATAATAGATTCGGGTAGTCAAGTTAATTGTGCTAGTACTATTTTAGTTGATAAATTAGGACTAGAAACTATTAAACACCCTAATCCTTACAGACTTCAGTGGTTGAATGATAGCGGCGAGGCAAAGGTAACCAAGCAATGTAAAGTGTCATTTTCTATTGGAAAATATGTAGATGAGGTTACTTGTGATATTGTACCCATGCAGGCTGGACACATTTTGTTAGGTAGACCATGGCAATTTGATAGGCGTGTCATTCATGATGGGTATAGTAATAGGTTTTCTTTTACGTTCCTCGGTGTAAAACATATACTTGTACCATTATCTCCTAAAGATGTATATGCAGATCAAGTGAAATTACAACAATCTGCTAAATTGGGTAAGGGAGGTGAGACAAGTAAAAAGAATGAGGGAAAAGAGGCCAGCAGTAAAATGAAAGTTTCGAATGGCCCAAAGGAGAGTGACTGCACGGGAAAGGATAAAAATGAGAGATGTGCAGGAGAGAAAACGTTAGTGAGTGTGGAGGTAAAAAGAGAGCTGAGTGAGAAGAGTGAAGAATTCAGCAAGTCTTCCTTTTATTGTAAAGAGAGAGAGCTGAAGAAAGCATACTTAGAGAAGAGAGCTTTGATTATATTGCGTTTTAGTTCCAATTTTATGATTGAGACTAACCCTACTGTTGAATTGCCTAGTTCTTTTTCTAAGTTATTGCAGGAGTTTGCGGATGTATTTCCAGAGGAGGTGCCATCTGGGTTGCCACCCATTAGGGGAATAGAACATCAAATCGATTTTGTTCCTGGAGCTCAGATTCCAAACCGTCCAGCTTACCGTAGCAATCCTGAGGAGACGAAGGAATTGCAAAAGCAAGTTGATGAGTTGCTAGCTAAGGGACATATCAGGGAGAGCCTTAGTCCATGCGCAGTACCTGTTTTGTTGGTTCCAAAGAAAGATGGAACAATGCGCATGTGTGTTGATTGTCGTGCGATCAACAAAATCACTGTAAAGTATCGCCATCCTATTCCTAGATTAGATGATATGCTTGAAGAATTATGTGGTGCTGTTTTCTTTACAAAAATTGATTTGAAAAGCGGTTATCATCAAATTAGGATGAAGTTAGGTGATGAGTGGAAAACTGCCTTTAAGACAAAATATGGTTTATATGAATGGTTAGTCATGCCTTTTGGCTTAACTAATGCACCTAGCACATTTATGAGATTGATGAACCATGTTTTGCGTGATTACCTAGGT
The DNA here is from genome assembly GCF_001659605.2 of Manihot esculenta. NCBI lineage: Eukaryota > Viridiplantae > Streptophyta > Magnoliopsida > Malpighiales > Euphorbiaceae > Manihot > Manihot esculenta. Next base: position 19,931,513 of record NC_035178.2, on the reverse strand, counting down.
AAGTTTGTGGTTGTGTATTTTGATGATATATTGATTTATAGCCGAAACATGGATGACCACATTAGGCATGTTGAACTTGTTTTACAGAAGTTGCGTGTAACAGCCCGGAAACCGAACTGCCACCGGCACTAGGATCCAGATCGACTTAAGGTCGCCGGGACCCGTAGTAAGCCTGCTATCCTGTGTATACCTGTGAAATCCCATACATGATCATACAGTTTCTGTAAAACACATAAAACTTTTCTTCATTCCAAGGCTTAACCTGTGCATGCACTCTCTCTGTGCTCTACTAATCCCTACTAGAGCTCCTCATGGCTCTAGGCGGATCAAACTCATAATGTTAAGCCTGGTTTTGCTCATAAACATACAACAAGAAAGAAACATACATAAACTGATCATGTGACTCCACAAAGGGATTACAAGTCTTATAAGTCAAGCATCATTCTATACACTGTACATATACACTATCTCTTTACATTTACATGTCCACACTAGCTATTACAAGACTCTGTACTCTTCCTGTACCCTGCTGAGCTCTCTCTGACCTCTGAACCTGCACAACTGAAGTTAGGGGAGAGGGATGAGCTCCAATAGCCCAGTGAGTAGAATAGGCAAATACAGGTGATAAAACATGCTCTCATGGAATGCAACACATAATCACATAACCTCGGCCGGACGGATCAAAACTCCCTCTATCTCATCTGGGGTACCTAAGTACCATGTGCCTGGTCCCCGTAGGGCTGTTCCAGGTCTTTGTGCCTGGTCCTCGTAAGGCTGTTCCAGGTCTTTCCTCTGAGGGCTAATGAATCCTCACGAAGTCCGTGCCGTCTCACATAAGCAATGTACAAGGAGCAATGCCAAGTACAAGGATAAATGCAATGCATCATCTTTGTGTACACTAATGCACTCACCCTAAAGCATATTCATGATGCATGAAGCATGATAAAATATCAGTTCTCATATTAAAACATTAAGTTAAATTCCACTCACCTGGTTATCTCTGCACTGACTCTGCAGGTTCTGACACTGGACTCACTGCTGATGTCCCTGATTCCTCTGGTCCGTACCTACACAGGTGGACTCAAATGAGGGACTAAACTCACTCAAGAACATCTCTAAGAAACTCCCCAAAACCCCTCTAAACAATCCTCAAACCCTCACATAAAACATGCAACAGAAAGCTGGACAGGGCACTTTCGGCGGCAGGTTCGGCGGCCGAAACCCCACTCCAGAGACGAAACTCATGCATGTTCGGCGGCACCTTCGGCAGCCGAAGGTCTCGTCCAGAGACGAAACTCACACACTTTCGGCGGCCGAACTCCCTCTTTCGGCGGCCGAAAGGCCCTTTCTAAACCGAAAGCCTAGCTTTCGGGGGCAACTTTTGGCAGCCGAACTGCCTCCACAAAGGGTTCGGCGGCCGAACCTTCCTTCGGCGGCCGAACCTGGTTTTGCCCGAAGGGCAGAACCCTGCTCTGTTTCATGCAAACTTTGCCCAAAAACCTACAAACATGCATTTCAACTACTCCCAACTAGCATATACACATATATATGCACAAAGGGGTCTAAAACTATCCTAAAACCCCAAACAAACATAGCACATAACACTTAAACACGCTGGAACACCACAAATCACCAAAAACCACACCTAAACCTAAACATGCAAACTACCCATACAAACTTCATAAAACCTTTCAAAATCATCAAAGAAGCTCAGGATCTTCACTTACCTCTTACACAACTTGAGGATGAAGGATCCTAACGTGGAGATATGAAGAAAAGCTCTTCCAAAGCTCCAAGCTTCAAAACTTGCTTCTTTTGCTCAAAACCTTCATAAGTCACCAAAACTCTTAAAACTCTTGAAAGATTTGATGAAAATCATGGAAAACATGAAAGTCAACGCAGGAGAGGCTGAAACTCACCTCTGGCTGCAAGTGGAGGAGAAATAACCTCCTTCCACCGACCCTTGGCCCTTTTATAGGTGGCTGGCCAGACCACCTTCGGCAGCCGAACGTGAAGCCGCAACCATGCAATGTTCGGCGGCCGAAAGTGACCTTCGGCGGCCGAACCTTTGCATTTCTCCCTTGTTGCTTTTCTTTCAAAACTCAAGGCTTTTAACACTTCAAAACATGAAAACAAGTGAAAAGACTTTAGAAAACATATGCATTACCCTTCTCGAGGGTTCCGACACCCGAGATTCCACCAGACTACAGGAAGTCCGATGCCGGACTCGAGCCGGGTATTACATTCTCCCCCCCTTAAGAACATTCGTCCCCGAATGTCCCTAACACAACATAAACACATAGAAAAGGGGAAAACTAACCTTAGAACAGATATGGGTATTGCTGGAGCATGGACTCCCGAGTCTCCCAAGTGCACTCTTCTAGGTTGTGGTGGTTCCACAGCACTTTCACCATTGGTATCTCCTTGTTTCTCAGCTTTCTGATCTGGGTGTCAAGGATCCGCACTGGCTGCTCTACATAGGTGAGATCACTTAAGATTTCCACCTCAGGTTCACTAAGAACCTTCTCTGGATCTGACACAAACTTCCGCAACATAGAAACATGGAATACCGGGTGAATTCTTTTCATAGAAGTCGGTAAATCTAGCTTATACGACACAGGTCCGATCTTCTGCAAGATCTCAAAGGGACCAATGTACCGTGGGGCCAGTTTACCCTTCTTTCCAAACCGAACCACTCCCTTCATCGGAGACACCTTAAGCAATACCTTATCCCCCTCCTGGAATTCTATCTGCTTCCTACGGATGTCTGCATAGCTTTTCTGTCTGCTTACAGCTGTTCTGATCCGCTCTCTGATGATAGGCACTAACTTGCTGGTTAGCTCAACTAACTCTGGCCCTGCAAGAGTTTTCTCTCCTACCTCTTCCCAGCAAACAGGTGTTCGGCACTTCCTCCCATACAGAGCTTCATAAGGGGCCATCCCTATGCTAGCATGATGGCTGTTGTTGTAGGCAAACTCCACCAGAGGTAGATGCTGCCTCCAAGAACCGCCAAAGTCTAACACACACATTCTCAGCATATCTTCAATGGTCTGGATGGTCCTCTCTGACTGACCGTCTGTCTGTGGATGGAAAGCAGTGCTGAAATCCAACCTTGTGCCCATTTCATTTTGCAGACTCCGCCAAAACCTGGAGGTGAACTGAGGTCCTCGATCTGATATGATCGACACTGGAACTCCATGCAACCTTACTATCTCGTCTACATACACCTGCGCCAACTTGTCCACAGAGTAGTTACTCCTGACTGGAATGAAGTGAGCAGATTTAGTGAGTCTATCCACAATCACCCAGATGGAGTCTAGTCTGTTCGACGTCGCCGGTAAGCCCACTACAAAATCCATAGCTATGTTTTCCCATTTCCATTCTGGAATCGGCAGTGGGTTAAGCATTCCAGCCGGCTTCTGGTGCTCTAGCTTCACCCTTTGACATGTCTCGCAGGCTGACACGAACTGTGCCACTTCTCTCTTCATTGCTGGCCACCAATACACCCTTCTCAGATCTTGATACATCTTGGTGGCTCCCAGGTGCATGCTATACCACGTATTATGAGCTTCTCTCATAATGTCTGCCTTCAAACTGCTATCATCTGGTACACATAACCTCGTACCGTGCCGAAGAATCCCCTCACCATCAAATCTGAACTCTGAACTGTTGCCAGACTGAACAGTCCTAGCAATCTTCACTAACTCGGGGTCTTCGTGCTGTTTCAGAGCCACTTGCTCTAGCAACACTGGTGTCACTCTCATCTGTGCGATCAAAGCACCTGTACCAGATATCTGCAACTGTAACCCGTCTTCCACAAGGTTGTAGAAATCTTTCACCACCGGTCTTCTCTCTACTGCTATATGGGATAAACTGCCAAGTGACTTTCGGCTTAAGGCATCAGCTACAACATTAGCCTTGCCCGGATGATACTGGATCTTACAATCGTAATCACTGAGCAATTCTACCCACCGTCTCTGCCTCAAGTTTAACTCTCTCTGACTTAAGATGTGCTGTAGGCTCTTATGATCCGTATAGATCTCACACTTTACCCCATAGAGGTAATGCCTCCACATCTTAAGTGCAAAGATAACAGCTGCCATCTCAAGATCGTGTGTCGGGTAATTCAGCTCGTGCTTCTTCAGCTGTCTAGAAGCATAAGCTATCACTCTGTCATTCTGCATCAACACACAACCTAATCCCACTCGGGATGCATCACAGAACACTGTGAAATCTTCATCACTGATCGGCAGAGCTAACACCGGTGCTGAAGTTAACCGTCTCTTCAACTCTGCAAAACTCTCTTCACATTCCTCTGACCACACAAACTTCTGATTCTTTCTGGTCAGTCTGGTCATAGGAGCAGCTATCTTCGAGAAGTCCTGAACAAACCTCCGATAGTAGCCTGCCAAACCCAGAAAACTCTTGATCTCTGTCACTGTCGTGGGTGTAGGCCAGTTGGCTACTGCCTCTACCTTTTTGGGATCTACTGCTATACCTTCCTCTGATACAACATGTCCCAAAAAGGAAATGCTCCTTAGCCAGAACTCGCACTTGGAGAACTTGGCATACAAGCCATGCTCTCTCAAGGTTTGCAACACTATCCGCAGATGCTGGGCATGGTCCTCTGCAGTCCTGAAGTACACCAAGATATCATCAATAAAGACGATCACAAAACGATCCAAGTACTCCCTGAATACCCTGTTCATGAGATCCATGAATGCTGCAGGGGCGTTAGTCAACCCGAACGGCATCACAAGGAACTCATAATGCCCATATCTGGTTCTGAAAGTAGTCTTGGATACATCTCCTTCCCTGATCTTCAACTGGTGGTATCCGGATCTCAGATCTCTTTTAGAAAAACAACCTGCTCCTGCCAGCTGGTCAAATAGATCATCGATCCTGGGTAAAGGATACTTGTTTTTTATAGTGACTTTGTTCAACTGTCTATAGTCGACACAAAGTCTCAGAGGTCCATCCTTCTTTCTGACAAATAATACTGGAGCACCCCAGGGTGAGGTACTCGGGCGGATGAAACCTTTAGCTACTAAATCCTGTAACTGTTCTTTCAACTCTCGCAACTCTGCTGGTGCCATCCTGTAGGGAGGAATAGAGATCGGTCTGGCATTGGGCATCAACTCAATCTCGAACTCTATTTCCCTATCCGGTGGTAGTCCTGGAAGCTCTTCAGGAAACAAATCTGGGAAATCTCTAACAACTGGTACTGAGGATGGTTCCCTAACCTGACTGTCTAGCTCTCTCACATAAGCTAGGAACCCCTGACACCCCTTCCTTAACATTCTACGAGCCTGGAGGGCTGATATCAAACCCCTAGGTGTCCCTCTCCTGTCTTCTCTGAAGACACACTCTGACCCATCCTGGTCTCTGACACTGACTACCTTGTCTCTACAGTTCAGGGTAGCATCATACGTAGATAACCAGTCCATCCCTAGAATGACATCAAAATCTGTCAACTCTAGAACCACCAGGTCAGCTGGAAGGTATCTACCCTCTATGCACACTGGACTGAACCGACAGACTGACTCTGTCAAAGATGGATCACATTTGGGTCCACTGACCCATAGAGGACACTCTAACTCAGACACTATCAGACCCAACCTCTCTGCAGCTCTAGAAGAAATGAAAGAGTGAGAAGCACCGGGGTCCATTAAAGCATACACCTCTGAACACCCAATGATGAGATTACCTGACACCACCGTGTTCGACGTGTCTGCCTCCTGCTGAGTCAAGGTGAAAATCCGTGCTGGGGCTGACGGACCTGCACCTCGGGAACCCATCCCTGATGAAGAGGCTGCCCCTCTTCCTCTTCCTCTGCCACTGCTTGGTGGTATGGCTGAAGCTACTGGCTGTACTACACTGCCCGTACTCATCTGCTGGGATGGTGCAACTAAAGTCGCCTGAGGACATTCTCGTGCATAATGTCCCTCCTGCCCACATCTATAGCAGGCTGTGGATCCCAACTGACAAGCTCCTCTATGCTGTTTGCCACACCTCTTGCACACTGGAAAATCTGTGCCAGAACTGGAGCCACTACTCATTCCTAGACCCGACTTAAGCCTGTTCCAGAACTTGCCTCTCTTTCCTCTGAATTTCTCCCATCTCTTCTTACTTGCACTTGCTGTACTCTGTGAGGAGGAACCTGGTTTAACACCAGAAGACTGTGCCTTGACTACACCTTGACTTATGGCACTGGCCTCCATCTTTCTAGCAGCATCCACAATAGAGTGGAAACTTTCCTTCTCCGCATGAAGAATCAAAGAGAAATACCTGGGATGAAGCCTTGTGGCATATCTCTTTGCCTTCTTCTGATCTGTATCATACGCCTGACCGACATATGGCAACAATTCCAGGAACTTATCTGTATATGCATCAACACTCATCTCCTCCGTCTGTCGCAACTGCTCAAACTCCACAACCTTTAGTTCCCTGGAACTGTCAGGAAAAGCCCATCCAGCAAATTCGTTGGCGAACTCTTCCCACGTCATACTCTCAAGTCTCGGGTCCACATAGTTCTTGAACCATTCTCTAGCTTTCTTACACTTTAACGTGAACCCTGCCATCTCAATGGCTCTACCATCATCTGCTCCTAACTCACTTGTTATCATTCTGACTGCACTGAGATACTCAAAAGGATCATCTCCTGTATTGAATTTAGGAGCATCCAACTTTAAGTACTCGGTCATCTTCACCTTACTTCCCCCTGAAGAACTGGGTTGCTGTGCTTCCACAACAGGGGCTACTGGTTCAGGAGGTGGTGGTGGAGGAACTGGTTCCCTCACTTCTGGTTGTACTGGACTTGGATGAACAGATGGGGGTGGATACATGTGATATGGTGGATAAAAGGAAGGATAGGGCATATAGGGCATGTAGGGTGGATATGGGGCAAAACTGGAGTAATCCGACGTGCCGCCCATCGGATACTCTGGGCCCTGTGGAAAGGGTGGATAGCCAAACCCCGAGGCCTGAACGCCTCCCTGGGACTCCCCCATACCTTCTTCTGACCTTCCTACACCCATGCTTGCATCTCTACTCTGATCCTCTTCCCTCACACCTCTTTCTTCTACTGACCTTCCCCCTCTGCTTACTCCTCTCCTGCTCTCGTCAGAAGACCTTCTAGGGTCTCGTGACGTTCCTTCCCTGCTTGACCTATGAGATCTTGCCCTTGGCAAGGCAGGTGGACGAGCAGCTGTACCCTCACTTACAGGTGGGACTCCAGTCAATCTCGCGGATCGACGAGTTCCTCGCATCTTCACTTTCTGGGAAAACAACAAACACATAACACATCAGCAACACATCAAAACATGCACATACATAACTCATGGCATTGCACATCGGCATATAACGACAGGACTGACATCCTATCCTAGTGAACATGTTTTCCTATGATGCTTGACCTGCTAAACCTCTCTATGAGCCCAACTCTCTCTATAGGTCCGACCATGTGAACCTAGGGCTCTGATACCAATCTGTAACAGCCCGAAAACCGAACTGCCACCGGCACTAGGATCCAGATCGACTTAAGGTCGCCGGGACCCGTAGTAAGCCTGCTATCCTGTGTATACCTGTGAAATCCCATACATGATCATACAGTTTCTGTAAAACACATAAAACTTTTCTTCATTCCAAGGCTTAACCTGTGCATGCACTCTCTCTGTGCTCTACTAATCCCTACTAGAGCTCCTCATGGCTCTAGGCGGATCAAACTCATAATGTTAAGCCTGGTTTTGCTCATAAACATACAACAAGAAAGAAACATACATAAACTGATCATGTGACTCCACAAAGGGATTACAAGTCTTATAAGTCAAGCATCATTCTATACACTGTACATATACACTATCTCTTTACATTTACATGTCCACACTAGCTATTACAAGACTCTGTACTCTTCCTGTACCCTGCTGAGCTCTCTCTGACCTCTGAACCTGCACAACTGAAGTTAGGGGAGAGGGATGAGCTCCAATAGCCCAGTGAGTAGAATAGGCAAATACAGGTGATAAAACATGCTCTCATGGAATGCAACACATAATCACATAACCTCGGCCGGACGGATCAAAACTCCCTCTATCTCATCTGGGGTACCTAAGTACCATGTGCCTGGTCCCCGTAGGGCTGTTCCAGGTCTTTGTGCCTGGTCCTCGTAAGGCTGTTCCAGGTCTTTCCTCTGAGGGCTAATGAATCCTCACGAAGTCCGTGCCGTCTCACATAAGCAATGTACAAGGAGCAATGCCAAGTACAAGGATAAATGCAATGCATCATCTTTGTGTACACTAATGCACTCACCCTAAAGCATATTCATGATGCATGAAGCATGATAAAATATCAGTTCTCATATTAAAACATTAAGTTAAATTCCACTCACCTGGTTATCTCTGCACTGACTCTGCAGGTTCTGACACTGGACTCACTGCTGATGTCCCTGATTCCTCTGGTCCGTACCTACACAGGTGGACTCAAATGAGGGACTAAACTCACTCAAGAACATCTCTAAGAAACTCCCCAAAACCCCTCTAAACAATCCTCAAACCCTCACATAAAACATGCAACAGAAAGCTGGACAGGGCACTTTCGGCGGCAGGTTCGGCGGCCGAAACCCCACTCCAGAGACGAAACTCATGCATGTTCGGCGGCACCTTCGGCAGCCGAAGGTCTCGTCCAGAGACGAAACTCACACACTTTCGGCGGCCGAACTCCCTCTTTCGGCGGCCGAAAGGCCCTTTCTAAACCGAAAGCCTAGCTTTCGGGGGCAACTTTTGGCAGCCGAACTGCCTCCACAAAGGGTTCGGCGGCCGAACCTTCCTTCGGCGGCCGAACCTGGTTTTGCCCGAAGGGCAGAACCCTGCTCTGTTTCATGCAAACTTTGCCCAAAAACCTACAAACATGCATTTCAACTACTCCCAACTAGCATATACACATATATATGCACAAAGGGGTCTAAAACTATCCTAAAACCCCAAACAAACATAGCACATAACACTTAAACATGCTAGAACACCACAAATCACCAAAAACCACACCTAAACCTAAACATGCAAACTACCCATACAAACTTCATAAAACCTTTCAAAATCATCAAAGAAGCTCAGGATCTTCACTTACCTCTTACACAACTTGAGGATGAAGGATCCTAACGTGGAGATATGAAGAAAAGCTCTTCTAAAGCTCCAAGCTTCAAAACTTGCTTCTTTTGCTCAAAACCTTCATAAGTCACCAAAACTCTTAAAACTCTTGAAAGATTTGATGAAAATCATGGAAAACATGAAAGTCAACGTAGGAGAGGCTGAAACTCACCTCTGGCTGCAAGTGGAGGAGAAATAACCTCCTTCCACCGACCCTTGGCCCTTTTATAGGTGGCTGGCCAGACCACCTTCGGCAGCCGAACGTGAAGCCGCAACCATGCAATGTTCGGCGGCCGAAAGTGACCTTCGGCGGCCGAACCTTTGCATTTCTCCCTTGTTGCTTTTCTTTTAAAACTCAAGGCTTTTAACACTTCAAAACATGAAAACAAGTGAAAAGACTTTAGAAAACATATGCATTACCCTTCTCGAGGGTTCCGACACCCGAGATTCCACCGGACTACAGGAAGTCCGATGCCGGACTCGAGCCGGGTATTACATTGCGTGAACATGAACTGTATGGTAATCTTAAGAAATGCACATTTTGTACTGATAGTGTCATATTCCTAGGATTTATTATTAGTTCACGTGGAGTTGAGGTAGATACTGAAAAGGTTAAGGCTATCCAAGAATGGCCTACACCTAAGAATGCTAATGAGGTGAGATCCTTTCATGGATTGGCAAGCTTCTATAGGAGGTTTGTTAGAGATTTCAGCACTATTGCTGCACCTCTAAATGAGATTATTAAAAAGGCTGTTGGGTTTAAGTGGGGTAAAGAACAGGAACTTGCATTTAACACATTGAAAGAAAAACTTACTACCGCTCCTGTTTTAAGGTTACCTGATTTTTCTAAAACCTTTGAAATTGAATGTGATGCTTCTGGGATTGGTATTGGTGCTGTTCTTATGCAGGAAGGCCGACCCATAGCATATTTTAGTGAGAAGTTAGGTGGCGCACAATTGAACTATTCCACCTATGACAAAGAGTTCTATGCACTGATTAGGGCTCTTGAAGTTTGGGAACACTACTTGCTGCCTAATGAGTTTGTGATTCATACCGACCATCAGTCTCTCAAACACTTGAAGGGACAAGGGAAGTTGAACAAGCGGCATGGTAAGTGGGTTGAATATCTCGAAATCTTTCCTTATGTGATTAAATACAAGCAAGATAAAGAGAATGTGATTGCCGATGCATTATCTAGACGTTATGCATTGACTTCCATGCTTAGTTCTAAGTTGTTAGGATTTGAGCATTTGAAAGATATGTATGAGAATGATACTGATTTTTCAGATGTATTTAAGGCATGTGAACATGGGGCATTTAAAACGTTTTATTTGCATGATGGGTTTCTTTTTAGGGGGAAACAAATATGCATACCTAATTGTTCAGTGCGTGAGTTGCTTGTTAGAGAATCACATTCAGGAGGATTAATGGGACATTTTGGTGTGCAAAAGACTTTAGACATGTTGAATGAACACTTTTATTGGCCTAACATGCGAAAATATGTAGAGAAAATTTGTGCTCAATGCTTTGCATGTAAACAGGCTAAATCTAAGTCCTTGCCACATGGGTTGTATACTCCTTTGCCTGTACCTACTGAACCTTGGACTGATATATCTATGGATTTTGTGATAGGTTTACCTAGGACAAAAAGAGGTAGAGATTCAGTGTTTGTTGTTGTAGATCGCTTTAGCAAGATGACACATTTTATTCCATGTCATAAAACTGATGATGCAACGAACATAGCTGATTTGTTTTTCAGGGAAGTAGTCCGTTTGCATGGTATACCTAGGACTATTGTTTCTGATAGAGATTCTAAGTTCCTTAGTCATTTCTGGCGTGTTTTGTGGGGAAAATTGGGTACTAAACTTTTATTTTCTACTACTTGTCATCCACAAACAGATGGCCAAACTGAAGTTGTTAATAGGACTTTAGGAACTATGCTTCGTGCTATTGTGGGTAGGAACTTGAAAACTTGGGAAGAATGTTTGCCATATGTTGAATTTGCTTATAATCGAGCAGTCCATTCTTCTACTGGTTATTCACCTTTTGAGGTTGTGTATGGTTTTAATCCATTAACTGTACTAGATTTAATGCCTTTACCTTTGAACGAGTTGTCTAATTTAGATGGAAAAGCGAAGGCTGAAATGGTTAAATCAATACACGTGAAAGCGCGTGAGCATATTGGGAAGCGTAACAGCATATATGAGAAACAGGCCAATAAGGGTCGCAAGAAAGTTGTATTCAAACCAGGTGATTGGGTTTGGATCCATATGCGAAAGGAAAGGTTTCCAACTCAAAAGAAATCAAAACTCGATGCACGAGGGGATGGACCATATCAAGTGCTGAAACGGATCGATGACAATGCATACATAATTGATCTGCTAGGTGAGTTTGGTGTAAGTGCTACCTTTAATGTTTCTGATTTGTCTCCTTTTGATTTTGGTACAGATTCGAGGACGAATCCTTTTCAAGAGGGAGGGGATGATGTAAGCACGACCAACAACACCAAAAATGATGAGCTAGCATTACCTCAAGGACCAATTACAAGGCTGAGATCCAAGAGGTTGAAGGAAGCACTTCAAGGATTCATGAAGGAATATGTTGAAGCTTTGCAAGTTCATTTTGAAGTTGAAGAACAATCTGGCCATTCCAAGTCAATTAGGCCAAATGTGTCCTTATTGACAATTCAAATTCTGTATTTATAGTGGGTAGTCATTTAGTAGTTGGTAGTTAACCAGTAGTGGGTAGTTATTTGGTAGTGGGTAGTTAAACAGTAGTGGGTGGTTACCTAGAGTGGATAGTGGCATAGATCATGGGTCCATGCATAGTTGTGGGTAGTGGCAAAGATCATGGGTCCATGTATAGTAGTGGGAAGTGGCAAAGATCATGGGTCTTAATTTAGGCTATATAAAGCATCCATTTTTCTATTGTAGACACAGATGATCAATTATTCAATACAATTGCTTTATGCGATTCTTCTTTGAGAGCTTAAGAGAGATCTTGGTTCTTGACATTGCATCACGAATAAGGTTTGATACTAACTTGTATGTTTCTTATTCTTGCTGCTCTTGAAATCAATCCATTATAAGTGTTCTTAATTGCATGTTAATTAAGGGTGCTTTAGATTGGGGAATTATTTTCTGAATTAAGTTCTTTTTACTAGGGTATGTGTCGTTTCAGTCTCTAATAGGCTGGGGTTCCGCATCATCATCGCATTCCAAAGTCACATGTCTTTCTTTTTCTTTGTCTCCCAAAATCATCATTGTTTTTTAAATTTTACTTCTTTTGAAATATGCTGTTATTTTTTTTTTCAATTGTAACTTTGCTTTTATTTATGATAGATATGGATTATTGAGATTATGATTTATTGCTTTCTTTATTATATATATGGATTATTGGGATTATTGAGTTAATATGGAATATAAATTTAATTTTAGAATTGATTTGTTATTCCAATCACAAAAGGGAACGGAGACAGGGGAGAAGTGAAGTTGATAAAAAGGGAAGAAGTGAGGAATCGATTTTAAATTGAATCGAATCGATTTATTTTAGTTTGATTCGATTTGATTGTGTATACAATTCAGTTCCGTTTGGTTTTAAAATTTCAGTTTTTGATTTTCAATTTATTTGGTTCGGTTTGATTTTTAATCTATCGAACAGATTGCTCAGCCCTAGCTACCTTTTTTATTGTTAGACTCACCTTTAAGAAAGCACTATGTCTCTATATTAATCACAATATTAGTCAACTGCTCAAATTGTATCTTTATATTTTTTATAACAGCTTGTTGATTTTGGAAGTTAGATTTAGTTTTTCCCATAAAATTTTTGGTTTCTCTTATGAATATTATGCAGTGATCTTAGAGATTGATATAACTAATTTTTCTAGCCTTGATTCCTTCTCTTCTTGTTGGTCAAATGGTTGGTTTGCTTCTATTGAATGAAAGATAGATGATATTGATAACTCTAATTCTGCAGTGAAGGATCTCGATACCAGTGATACTCAAAATCTACCATGTCATCCAATAGGTAAATTGCATCCTCATTGCTTCTAAGAAAAAGATATCTACTCATAGTGGAAGCTCCATCATCAACCTAACTTCTTGTTTCAATATCCAATATTGTGTAAAAGTAAAATGTAAGAGACTCATTTGAAAAATTGTGATTGAAAAATTGTGTAACTAATTCATTAAATCTATCCCAAGTCATAAAATGGTTTCAAAGTGTTCTTGAATAAAATTTATGAAGACATGTCCATGAGACATAAATACCTCACAATAGAATAAATAGCACATCTATAATTAAAGAAGAGGGAAAAAATAAAATAAAATATTTAAAGTAATAAAGTATACTATTTCTGATATAAATATTGTCAGTCCTAACAATGACACTAAAAACTTTATAAGTGTGTCATATCCACAAGTGCATGGAATCATTTCAAGGGTGAGTAGATTATTATATCCAGATAGACTGAAAATTAAGTACTAAAATATTTATAAATCTAATAATTATATAAACTATTAATAATGATGATGTTTGCAAAATTTGAAATAAAATAAAATAACAAAATTAAACACTCAATAAGGCATAATTTGTGAAATAATTAATATTAAGTACTATGGTACATTGATTTCACTTAAACTTATTCAATTAATTCATATGATTAACAATCCAATTTTAATTACCAAATTTACGTTAAATAATCCTAAAGTAATTGACCATCTCTCCTAAGTAAGACCAAATTAAAAAACTATCATCCATCTTCCAAAAATCTGATAATACTTTAATTAATTTCCTAAATATTATGATTATTTTGTCATCCAATAATATTAGTGTGATATTCAATTCTCTTTTTGATCTTAAAATGTTATTTCAATATAAAATCATTCAAACATCCTATAGGTACTCAAAAATATTAATTTCAAGAATTGAATAATAGATATGTAAAAAAAATCAATTCAAATAAATTAAAGAGAATCGATAATCCAAGCTATATCAAGTTCCCTAGCAAAAGGGATTTAGTTGCTCATGTTCAAGAATTCAAAAATAAACTCTATTGAGAAATTATCCAAAATCATTCTAAAATAATTGTGAGAAAAGAAAGGAAAACTCTAGATGTATGGATTTCTCCTTCTAAAATTTTCAAATCTTTCTCCTTGAATTTCTCATGGTTTTCATCATTTATATGTGTTCAAAAGTGGGAAAAAAAATTTTAATCTTTTAATTATGATGTATTTATACCCTCTTGATACTTCTAATCCATGACCCTAGGAAAAAACCTAGAGAATTTGGACTTTTAGTAGAAATATGAGAGTTACACATGAAAAATAGCGAAACACGAGGTAGACCATAAAAACACGGGTCTACCTCGTATTTTCCACTGTGAATTTTAGCCTTCAATAGAGGAAAAACATGGGACAAAGACAAAAACACAGGGCTCCCTATGTTTTTATCTGTTTCTTTATAATCTCTCAAAATTTTTCCAAATTTCTCTCCAAAGTACCTTCTTCATTGATTGACTTGTTTTGGCTTATAAAAAACACTAAAAATTAAGTGAAAACATCAAATACTAGACTAAAACTAAAAATCCTATAATTAAATATAAAAATCTAATAAAACTAAGGAGAATCAATCAAAATAGATGGATGTAGTTTCAAAAATATATGAATAATTGTGTAAAATTTCACCACTATCATCCAATATTAAATTCTTGTGTTAAAGTTTTAGTATGATCCTTAGAATTATTATGCATAATCGTAAAAGAGATAAGTATATAAGTTGAAAACTGTTGAACTTAGATTAAGATGATTATTTTAGCCCTAATGCTATTGTATTGCATATTTATTGTGGGTAGGTTAAGTCCTATATATAAGGAAAAATATATTGTTTATCACCCACTTGATGAATTGACAAGTCATATATGGGAATCCCATGGTGACTAGAGTTGGATACAAAAAGAAAAAAAGATGGATTGGCAAGTTATATATGGGAATCCCATGGTGACTAGAGTTGGATTCCCTTTTCCCTCTCCAAAATATCTATCGACAAAAAGACAAAAAAGGAAACTGTACTAATATTTCGATAAAGTCTTGACACTAATGATGTTGCCTCTTAGTTAATTATTCTTATTAGGCCAATTGGTCTTAATAAGCTATTTTTTTTTATAATTTAGTGATTTAATTCTAACGTTTTAATTTTGGCAAATTAGTCTAAAATTACAATTTTTATAAATATTTTATCCTAATTTGAAATCTTATTTAGGAGAGCATGTTATTGTTGACTTTGCATAACATGTGGTATTTTTAAATATTAAAAATAGGTCTTATTTTGATACATAAACAATGGTTACTTCTTAATCATAGGGAATATTAGTAATTTTCATTTCTCATTATTAGAAAACCCTAAATTGAAACATTCTATTAGTAATTTCCATTATGTTAATAGTAACTAGCAAAATCCTTTCATCCACCTCTGATAGCACCACCACCCACCGCCCTTCACTCTTTTCTTTATTTTTCTTCTCTTATTTTTTAAGACTCTCATAAGCATACAAAACCCAAGGCTACATCGTCTTTTATATTATAATAAGCAATGGAGAAAAGAAAAGAAAAAAAACATTATAGGTTCATAGGAGACCATGTTGGGGCTGAGCAAGAACCTATAACAGCACTCTCTATCTTGATCTTCCACATTCTTTTCTGCTTTGGATATGATCTCTCTTTCTCTTTTCCTTTATATCATTTGTATAAACAGCAACAAGAAACTCTCTTTTTTTATTATGAGAATCAAATATCAGAGTCTCACTATCTTATTTTTTGAGATTGATAATAATGCTGATTTTAATGGAAGTAGCAAGAATAATAGAAACTACAAATTGTCAATTAGCTAGAACAGCAAAAAAAAAAACCTATAAGAGCAATCTAAGGGAAGGGAAAGATGGTGAGCAAGAGGATGGTTAAGAAGAATGAGAAATGAAAATTATCAATATACCCTATGGTTAAGAAGTAACCATTACTTATGTGTCAAAATGAGACCTACTCTCACTAAAAAAAATGAGATAAGGAGACCACTAAAATTGTCCCCTAAAATCATAAAAACTGTTCCCTAAACTATAGGGAACAATAAAAATTATCCCTAATATTTGTCCCCGTATAGAGAGTCTCTATTTTTAGGAGACAATTTTAGAGAGTCTCCATTTCACGGATAAGAGTTGTCCTTATTTTTTGAGACAACAACAATTGTCCCCAAATATAGGGAACGACTAAAAAGGCATCCCAAATTTTAAGGATAATAATCATCTCTATTTTCAAGTACGATTAGCATCCTTTAATATAAAGACTAAATTCGTTCCATATTACAAAATGATAATCGTCTTTATATAGAGAAGATAGTCATCCCTATTATACAAGAGACAATTATTGTCTCCCTTATGTTAAAGATCATTTGTTTTCCTATTATGTGAATATAAATATTGTATTAAAATTTATTTTTAATTTGCTATATATTTCATATTAAAGTATATATTCAATTCATTAGATCTATGATAAATGTAAAATAATCATCCACATTGTTAGCATGATTATAGGAAATCAATATTTGCATTATTATAGGAAATCAATTTTTGCATGATTATATGAGATTTGTTCAGCATAATTATAGCGATTATTATTCTTGTCATAATTAGCTCATACTCTTCTATATATATAGATGTAATATATCTATAAAATATATACAATAGAAATATACAATTTTCTCATCATTATCTATACTCTTTCTGCTAATATGGTATCAGAGCCACAAGGCTTCAATTTCTAGTTTTTGGGTCTCTTCTCTCTTTACAATTCTGATTAGTTTTCCACCTAGCCACCTAACTCTACCCGTATTTCACACACTGTTCATCTTTATTCCTTTGCAATCAAGGAACAAATGGAGAAATCTGACATTTTAAAACCTATTGCAACGCTTCTAACTGGCTCCAACTATAATCTCTAGGTTCAAGGTATGAAAAGTTCTTTGATAGGTTGCAAACTTTGGCGTATTATCACTGGCGAACTGTTGTCCAACGTTCTTGTCCTCACACCTCTCAGCAGAATGGGCGAGCCGAATGCAAGCATCGCCACATTCTTAATTCTGTGATTCTAATACCAGCTCACCCCACCTGCTCCTGTTGAACCTGCACCAATTGTTGATTCTGTACATGTGCTTGCATCTCCTCCCACCACTACTCTCCGTCGTTCTACCCCCACATGCTCCTATTGAACCTGCACTAGTTGTCAATTCTATACCTGTGCCTGCATCTTCTCCTGCCACTACTCTCCATCGTTCTACCCGGTCAGTCAGTTTATTTCAGCTCCTCATTCAAATCATTTCTCTGCAATGTTTCGAATCCTTTGTTATATCAAAGGAACTCTTTTTCATGGTTTACACTTCTCTGCTACCTCATCTTATTATATCAAAGGAACTCTTTTTCATGGTTTACACTTCTCTGCTACCTCATCCTTGGTATTATCTGGCTACTCTAATGCTAATTGGACCGGTGATCCGACTGATCATCGCTCTACAACTAGTTATTGTTTTTTCTTAGGAGATTCTCTTATCTCTTGGCATAGCAAAAAGCAAATTGTTATTGCTCGTTCTAGTACTGAATCTGAATATTGTGCTCTTGCTGATGCTACATCTGAACTACTTTAGTTACGATGGCTATTAACTGATATGAGGTCACTCACTCTTCTGCCACCATGCTTCATTATGACAATAGAAGTGCTATACAAATTTCTCATAATGATGTCTTTCATGAGCGTACCAAACACATCGAAATTGATTGTTATTTGGTACGTCATCATGTTGCTCACGGCACCATATGTTTGATTCCTGTCTCGTCTGCCAGCCAAACTGCGGATATTTTCACCAAACCGCATATTTCCGCTCGCTTCCAAGATCTCTTATGCAAACTCAAGTTGGCACCTGCACTACCACCTTGAGTTTGAGGAGAGTGTTAGCATGATTATAGAAAATCAATCTTTGCATGATCATAGGAGATTTGTTTAGCATGATTATAGCTATTATTATTCTTGTCATAATTAGCTCATACTCTTCTATATATATAGATGTAATATTTCTGTAAAATATATACAACAGAACTACACAATTTTCTCATCATTATTTGTACTATTTCTGCTAATACACATAATCACAACTGTGATAAAAAATAATCATTCAATCATAAACACTCATGCAATAAATTAAATTTTTATTTTTGAAATAATTTCAAAGTATTAAAGTTCCAACTTTATACACGAGATTGTGAACTTTTTTTTTATTACAATTCTCTACATGAAAAGAAATTCCACACATTGTTGTCTTCAAATATAAATGTGAAGAGTATAATGCTTGAACTCGCAGTTTTAGGAGCGACATAAGGACAAAGGGGCAAATGTCAATAATACTTGCATTGAAATAAAAATCATTCATAGTGATTTTGCCACTGAGCAAAAATCATCAAAAGATCAGTAAAGATAATATATGCTTCAAAGAAAGGTAAGATAATACCAGCAAGAGTATAAATAAGATCACTTGCCTCCAACCACTTTCCCATTGCAGGTATGAGATTACCTGCCACTCTTAAAGGTCACCAAAAATTTCAATATCAGCAGAAACCAAAAATAAGGATGTAAATAAAATAAACAAATTCTATCTTTTAAAGATTATTCACAAGAAACCATATTGCCTCCAAAGTTTAAGCTTCAATTTCCTTGCTTCTATGGCTTTTAGAATTGATAATGCACTAATATTCAAAATTTACTCCCATAAGCCTCTGCAAATTTATTCTTCACATAGCTGAATATTATTTCAACTGATATTTTATTTTTAAAATTTTAAAAAATGTAAACGTATTTTAAAGTTATATAACTTAATTACAAATTAAAGTATACATAAAAATATATTTTGAATTTAAATAAAAATTAATCAACAAATAAATTAAACTTTTAAAATCATAAAAATTTTATATTATATTTTAATCAATTAAAATAGAGAATATTAGTAATTATTAAATTTAAGTAAGAGTACTTTAAAAATTCTGATTATTTCCATTTTTTTATTTTTATATATAGTATAGATTATTAATTAAAATAATAATATCATTAAAAATATTTAAAAAAATAAATTAATTTATAAAATAAATAAAATAAAAATATATATAAAAAACACATGCTATTAAAAAAATTAATTCTATACTAACTTTATCAACAATTAATTTATTGTTAAAAAAATTATCACCTTTACATGTATTTAAAGTAATGTATATTTTATAATTTTATTTTACGATAAAATATTAAAATTATAATATTATATATAAAAGTTAGTATAGAATTAGTTCAATTAATTTTAATTTATTATTTATTAATAATAAATCAATTTATAACAATAAATATTGAAAAAATATAAATAAAAAATAATTTATTAAAAAAATAAATGAGAATATAATATTACCTATTCGAATAATTTAAAAGTAAAACATTCTTGTTGGTTTTATAGCAATTTAGAACTCTTTTCTTCTTAATTTTATAGTGATATATAATTTCTATTTTTTATAGCAATTTATAATTCTAATGAATTTTTTTATTGATATTCATAATAAATTTCTCGCTGTATTTACTTTTCAATTTAAAATACTATAATAAAATAGAGATATTATGTAGAATAGTTGTAATATGGATAATTATATATAAGAAATATAAAAATAAAAATTTATATATACAAAAATAATGATAAAATTAATATGATATTAAAACAGATTATTTTAAGAATATAATTAATCTGATTTATAGATTATAAAAATTATAATTAGTAAATTTATCATATTTTATAATTAAATTTAAATAAAAATTTAATTAAATTAAAATAAAATAACAGTAAATTTATTTTTTTAATCAATTATAACAAAAATAATTTGTGAAATTTATCTCATAAAACTTCAATTGTAAAAATTTGTTTTTATGATTAATAATATAATTCTAACTTATATATTATTAATTGTTTTACAATACAATGGATCTTAAATTCAAATTAAAAATAATCTATCTAATTTAAAGTTTTTAAATATTAATAAATTCATATATCTTATTATTTTATTAGCTATTTTTAAAACTAAATAAATAAATCCTCCTTTCAATATATAATATAGATAAATTATAAAAAAAAATAAAAAAATAAGATATATTTAAGTGAAATAATTTTTAAATTATTAATTCACTAAAAAATTAGTGATTTTATGAACTTTTTATTTTAATCTTTTATTTCATTAATATTTTTAATATTTATTAATTAAATTTAACTTCTTATTTTAATTTATACTTTAAAAATATAAATTTATTATTTTAATAATTTTTTAATATTTATCTAATATTTAAATAAGTTATTCTAATAATTTTTTTAAAATTAATTTAATAGTATTTAAATTAATTTAAATATTTATTTTAAATTTCTTAATAAACTCTAAAATTAATTTAAAATAATAAAATTATAATTTAATATATATTCTTATTTAAAAAAATTAATTTTATTATATTTTTTAAGATTTTCTTAACAAACTAAAATTAATTTAAAAAAAAAATTATAATCTATTTTAAAAATTAAATTTTAAATAATAAAATTATCAACTACTTAAATAATTAAATTAATTAATTTATAAATAATTTAAAATTTTAAAGGTAATATAAAAATTTCTTTATTTTTTTTCACTTTTATATATAATCTATTCCATAGATTATAGAATTATTGTAAGTTATTTAATAGATATTATACACTAATTTGTAAAAGCCAAGTTCTTTGTTTTCGCCACGTCAAAGGCAGCTGGATCATCTGCTTCGATGTTAACTTTTTACAATTTCGATTTTTTTTTTTTATATGTATATATAGGCATGACTTTGTACGAATATTGTTGAACCAGTAAATGAATTTAAGATAAAGTTATTCTTGAATTGATTTCACTAACATAATGTAGATAAAGAAAGTTATTTTGGAGAATTAGCTCCTATGCCTATGTAGGGATATGCTAGATTGGGTGCATGCATAGCTTTAAATTATTAATATTTTCCCTCTAGGTTACGGAATGAGAATTTAGGGGAGTATAAACTGTCCTTCAACATCAAATTTGATACGAAACAACTAGTCTTATATTTTACGACAGACTTGAATCGGACCTAACTTTTACTGCTGACGTCCGATGAAGACTCACGATAAATTTTTGAAAAGAGAATTTCGAGACGCACGACTTTCAAAAGTGTCACGATAGCCCAAGTTTGTTACAAAATTCGATATGGAAATTCTATCATTTAATGGGTCAATTTTGTATTTTAATTATTTTTTAGATATTTTTATAATTTTATATATTAGGGATTTTTTTTCCTATTATAAATAGCCTCTCTTAACTATTAGAAACTCACTTTTCAATCTTTGAAGAATTTTAATAAGATTGTTCGTCTTTCAGCCTATCTTTTCTCTTATATCGTCTTAACCAAACGATATTGGTTAAAACTCCTGAAGGAATCTAATTAGTCTTTTATCATATTAGTATCAGAGCAAAGTTTGACCACGATAGATAACCAAGAGGCGCAACTTGCTGCGATTGAGGCATTTTTGACAGAATTGAGGGAGATGGTCGGACTGCTGACCCTGCAGTTGGGAATCCACCAACCCGCTGCTGCCGCATACCCCCAGCCAGTCGCCAATCGTGTGCCTGCAAATCCCCAACAGAATTATCAGGAAGGTTATAAGATCAAGATAGACTTTCAAAACTTTTCTGATTCGTTGGATGTGGAATTTGTTCTTGATTGGCTAGCAGAGATTGAACATTTCTTTGAAGTTATGAACGTGGAAGAGGATCACAAGGTTCCGATTTTGGCCTATAAGTTAAAAGGGGGTGCAGTAGCCTGGTGGAATTTGATTCAAAATGAACGCTATCGGAGGAGGCTAGAAGCCATACGAAACTGGGTGTTGATGAAGCAGATGATTAAACAACAGTTCTTGCCTAACGATCACGCTCAGGTTTTGTATAACTGATATCATGACTGTATACAGGGGAACTGAAGGGTGGATGAATGTACCGAGGAGTTTTTGAGGTTGCAGGCGAGGTGTGAAAAATGTGAGAATGAGGCCCAGTAGGTTGCTCATTATTAGAGGGGCTTGAATCACGAAATTTGTTGTATGATGGGAGTACTTGTGATTTTCACTTTGGCAGACGCCATCGAGATGGCAAAAAGTGAAGAAGAGTGTGTTGAATGGCAGCCATGACAGTAGTACAACCGGAATTTTAATTACATAAATTCTGGTTCGATAGGAACGCAGCATTATAGAGGCAATTACAGCAGACAGCCTTCTAATGTTGTAAACTCTGGCAATCCTCAGAATACTATGGAAGAAAGGAGAGATAGTAAAGAAAAGGTAGTCACCACTACAACAGACAAAAGAGGCAGAACCAATTCTTATCAGAAGCCAGCGGGAGACATATATTACCGCTGTAGGCAATATGGTCATCGATCGAATAATTGTCTAGAACGTAAAGGAGTTAAATACTGATTGTCGACAGGTTAATGTGGTTGAGCAGATGGCTGAATCTGAGGAAGAAGTGGATGACGATAACAGATCTATTGTTGGTTCAAAAGATGGAGAGGTCATCTATGTGGTGAAGAAAATATTATGCTCAACAAAACAGGAGGATGAGACGCAAAGGAGGAAGATTTTTCAAGCAAAGTATCGAATAAGAGAGGCAATTTGCTGGCTAATTATAGATAGCTGCAATTGTGAGGATCTAATAGCTAAGCAATTGGTGAAGAAATTGTAGTTGCCTACACAGCCACACCCTTCGCCATACAAAGTCCCATGGATTAAGGAAGGTCCGATAATTGAGGTCAACAGAATCTGCAGCGTGCCTATCTCGATCGGTAAATCTTATACTGAACATGTTAATTGTGATGTTGTGGATATGGATTGCTATGGAATTTTGCTAGGTCACCCTTGGCAGTTTGATGTTGATGCTTTGCATAAGGGGAAGAAGAATTCATACATGTTCACATGGAATCAAAAGAAGATTACTATCTTGCCTTCCGGTTGTGCGAAACATTCTAAAGTGGAAGGGAAGAATGTTGTTGTTGTTTCCATAGGAGTGCAGAGGCTATCAGGCGCAGTTGAAAAATCTGGAGACACACCGGCTTTATTGGTGAGAGCAAAAAGTGTAATGGAGGATGCATCATCTTTACCACCACCCATCAAAGAGCTGTTGAAGGAGTTTCCTAAGATAGTGGAGGAATCATCCAAGCCTTTGCCTCTGCGGGATATCCAACATCAGATTGATCTCATTCCTGGATCAAAATTACTGAATCTGCCTCATTACAAGATGAGTCCAAAGGAGAGTAAAATTCTCCAAGAACAGGTTGAAGAATTACTGAAGAAGGGGCTTATTCGGGAGAGCATTAGCCCCTGCGAAGCACCTGCCCTATTTGTAATACCCGGCTTGACTCAGGCATCGAAATTCCTACCGTCCGGTGGAATCTCGGATGTCGGAGCTCTCTAGAAGGGTAAAGTAAAGGTTTTCTAAAATGTTTTTACATGTTTTTATGGTTTTGATTAGAAAGGATTTGAGTTTTGAAAGAAGAGACCAAGGAGGGAAGAACCCAGGTTTTCGGTAGACGAACATGGGGCTGTTTAGGAGGCACGTTAGGCTTCCGAAAGTGGCTTTCTTTTGCTGCCGCCGAACCCCAAGTTCGGCCGCCGAACGTGGTAAAGTTTTGGAAGGAGGTTTGGCCGCCGAAGGAGGTTTGGCCGGCCACCTATAAAAGGCCCTTTGTCCAGAAAATAGGCGAGTTTTCTCTCTCTTCTCGGGCATAGGTGAGTTCATGCTCTCCTTTTATTGTTTTTATGCTTTTTCTTCAAATGCCCTAAGTTTTCATGAGTTTTATCTTTGTTTTGAAGAGTTTTAAGCTTTGATCAAGGTTTTGAGAGCTTGGAGACTTTTGGAGCTTGGACTCTCTATATCTTCAAGCTTGGGTCGCACCAACCCTCGATCTTCAAGAGGTAAGTGTAGATCTTTATCCTTTATTATGTTTTAAGTGAGTTTTATGAAGGGTTAAGGGCTAGGAATGCATGAGTTGTATGGATGTGCATGTTAGGGTTTTGATACCCTTTATGATAAAAGTATGTTAATGCATGCTTACGTGATGTTTATTGGGGGTTTAGCTAGTTTGAGGCCCCTATATGCTTGATGTATGAGTTGTGTATGTTTTGAAAGTGTTGGATGTGAGTGTGGGAAGTTTTGGAGGCGGATTGCAAGAGGCGAAAACGGGTTCTGCCTTGCTGGGGAACCCAGGTTCGGCCGCCGAAAGTGATTTCGGCTTCCGAACCTGCCTGTGGAAGCAATCTTTGGCCGCCTAACCTTGCCCCCAAAAATGGACTTTTGGCTTTGGAAGGGACTTTCGGCAGCCGAAAGTGCTTGGCTTTCGTCTCTGGAGGAGACTTTTGGCCGCCGAACCTGCCTCCAAAAGTGCCTGACTTTCGGATCTGTGGGAGCATTCGGCCGCCGAATGTGCCGCCGAAGGTGCCCTGTCCAGCCTTCCTTTGCCTGTTTTGCATGCATGTTTTGAGGTGTTTTAGAGGGGTCTTTGGGGAGATGTTTAGTGTTATGTTAGAGTTGTTTGGTCCCTCATTTGAGTCCACTTGTGTAGGATCGGACCTGAGGAACCGAGGCGTTCGGCAGTGTTAGCTGCTTCAGAGTTAGTCCAGAGCTAGCCAGAGGTGAGTAGAACTGAACTTTATGTTTTAAAATAAATTAAATGTTTTAAGCATGTTCATGAATGTAATACCCGGCTAGAGTCCGGCATCGGAATTCCTGTATTTAAGTATGTTTTCACAGCGTTTTAAGGTTTTCAAAGGTTAGAGAAGTGAGTTTTGGAAAGAAAAGCACTAAGGAAGAAATGCAAAGGTTCGGCCGCCGAAGGTCACTTTCGGCCGCCGAACTTGCATGGCTTTCGGATCTCACGTTTGGCCGCCGAAGGTGGACTGGCCACCCATCTTTAAAAAGGACCCTAGGTCGGTCAAATGGGTAAGTTTGCTTCCCATTTCTCCAGACCTAGGTGAGATCATGCTCTTCCTTAGCTTAGTTTTGTGTTTTTTCAAATCTGCCAAGGTTTTGATGAGTTTTTATGGATTTTAAGCAAAAAGGAGCAAAGTTTGAAGATTGGAGCTTTGCGTGAGGATTTTGCCATAACTCCACGTTAGAGGCTTCCAACCTCAAGTGTTCCAAGAGGTAAGGGATAGATCCGAAGCTTTTACTATGTTTTTTAAAGGTTTTATGGAAGTTTATGGGGTAGTACGCATGAGTAGGGTTCTAGGAGATTTTTAGAGTTTTTGATGTTTAAGCATGTTTATGTGTTAGATGTTGTGTTTGTTGGGGTTATAGGCTAGTTTTAGACCCCTTTGAGCATGTACAAGTGTATATGCATGTTGAGGAGTTCTGTGTGCATGTTGGGAGAGAGATAGGAGGAGGTGTGCATGAAGCAGAGCAGGTTTCTGCCCTTCGGGCGAAACCAGGTTCGGCCGCCGAAGGGAGGTTCGGCCGCCGAAAGCCTTGAGGAGGTGGCTTCGGCTGCCGAAGGCTGCTTCCGGAAGCTGGACTTTCGGATCTGTCATGCACATTCGGCCGCCGAAAGTGCCGCCGAAGGTTGAGTTTCGTCTCTGGACGAGACGTTCGGGCGCCGAAGGTACACCCGAAGGTTGAGGTAGAGGACTTTCGGCCGCCGAAAGTAGAGGTTCGGCCGCCGCAAGTAGGTGAGTTTCGTTTCTGGAAGGGAGTTTCGGCCGCCGAACCTGCCGCCGAAAGTGCCCTGTCCAGTTGGCTTTTGCATGTGTTATGTGATAGTTAGAGGGCTTTTGGGGGAGTTCTTAGAACTGTTATGGAGTGAGTTTGGTCCCTCATCTGATTCCCCTTGTGTAGGAACGGACCAGAGAAACCAGGGAGATCAGCAGTGAGCACTGCTCCGGAACCTGCAAAGTCAGTCTACAGTCAGCCAGAGGTGAGTGGGACTAACTATGCATATTTTAAATTCAAGAATGTTTTAGCATGATTCATGCATCATAATTGCCATAATGTTAGGATGGTTAAAATAAAAGATAATAATGGATGAGCATGAGATATTAGGTTGTTGCATTAGTATTCACGAAGGTGTTGCATTGCATAATTTGATGAGTATGCGGATGAATGTTGGATGATCCTTTAGCCCTCAGTTTGGTATGCTATGACATGATATGACTTAAGTACAGAGTCAAGCATGATAAGTGTGAGCAGGGAGGCCTAACCGCCCCTGTTAGTAAAGGTAGATAGCCAGGAGGCCTCATCGCCCTGGCAAAACGTTTTCAGAAAACAGTCAGAGAAGGCCTAATCGCCCTGACAAAACCTGTGCAGAAAAGGAAGTCCTGGAGGAGGCCTAATCGCCCCAGGCACTGTGCTAGTACTATATGTGAGTCAGTTATGTGGAGGGCTATAGGTGACAACTTCTTCCTTGATGTATATGGTTGTGATGTGCTGCATGGCATAAAGACATCTATTTTATAAACTGTTTTATATAGCTCCTGCTCACTGGGCTATAGAAGCTCATCCCTCTCCCCTATCCCCAGTTGTGCAGGTTCAGAGTACAGAGAGATGTAAGAAGAGTACAGGAAGAACGTAAAGAGATGTGTAATAGATAGTATGGACATGTAAATGTAAGAGATACGGAAATGTACAGTGTATAGATGGTGCTTGATTGATAAGAGTTGTATCCCTTTTAAGTTTGTACATGATCTTATGTAAATGATTTATGTTTATGTATGAAAAGCCCGGCTTACATAGTATGAGTTCGAGCTGCCTTGAGCTAAGATGAGAGCTCTGGCAAGTTTTTACAGTCGAGAGATAGAGTATGCACAGGTTAAGCCGTGGAGAAAGAAAAGTTTTAAATGTTTACAGAATATGTATGCTCATGTATGGGATTTCACAGATACACAGAGTTCACAGTAGGCTTACTACGGGTCTAGGCGGCCTTAAGCCGATCTGGATCCTAGTGCCGGTAGCAGTTCGATTTCCGGGCTGTTACAGATTGGTATCAGAGCAGTTAGGTTCACATGGTCGGACCTAGATGGGTAGAGATGGGTTCATAGAGGTGATAGTGAGTCAAGCACCATAGGAAGACATGTCCATAAGGATAGGATGTTAGTCTTATGATGTGGAGTGCCATGAGTCATGCATGTGCATTCTTTTTATGTGATGAATGTTAGATGTTCATGTGTTTCACATGGAGTATGAGTCATTGATATGCTATGTGTTGGTTTCCAGATAGTTAAGATGAGAGGAACGCGTCGATCTGCAAGATTGACTGAAGTACCACCAGGAAGTGAGGGTACAACGGCTCGTCCTCCCGCATTGCCACGGGCAAGGAGACACAGGTTAAGTAGGGAGGGAACGTCACAAGACCCGAGAAGGTCTTCTGATGAGAGCAGAAGGGGAGTAGCTAGAGGAGGCAGATCAGAAGAAGTTCGAGAGGTTAGGGATGTTGATCGGAGTAGAGATGAGAGTATGGGTATAGGTATAGGAGGGACAGAAGAAGGTATGGGGGAGTCTCAGGGAGGTGCACAGGGCCCAGGGTATCCGATGGGAGGTACGTCGGATTACTCCAGTTTTGCCCCATATTCACCCCACCTGCCATATATGCCCTATCCTCCATTCTATCCACCATATCACATGTATCCACCCCCACCACATCATCCAAGTACAGTATACCCTGAACCAAGAGAAACAGTATCTCCACCACCACCAGAACCAGTAGCCCCTGTTGTTGAAACACAACAGCAGCCCAGCTCATCCAAGGGAGATAAGGTGAAGATGACTGACTACTTGAAGTTGGACGCTCCGAAATTCAATACAGGAGATGATCCCTTTGAGTATCTCAGTGCAGTAAGGATGATAACGAGTGAGTTGGGAGCTGATGAGGGCAGAGCCATCGAAATGGCAGGGTTCACATTAAAATGTAAGAAAGCTAGAGAATGGTTTAAGCACTATATGGCCCCTAGGTTAGACAGTATGAAATGGGAAGAGTTTGTCAATGAATTTGCTGGGTGGGCTTTTCCTGATAGTGCCAGAGAAAGGAAGCTGGTGGAATTTGAACAGCTCCGACAGACGGAAGAAATGAGTGTGGATGAGTATACGGACAAGTTTTTGGACTTGTTCCAGTATGTAGGACAAGCATATGACACGGAGAAGAAGAAAGCGAGGAGATATGCCATGAGGTTACATCCTCGGTATTTCTCTTTGATTCAGGCAGCGGATAAAGAGAGTTTTCACTCCATTGTTGATGCAGCAAGGATGATGGAGGCAAGTGTCAGTTTTCAAGGGACAGACAAGCCATCTGTGGCACAGTCTTTAGATCCCAAGAACTTGGAGACAGGTGATGTTGATCTCTCCTCTTTACATGAAGCAGATACGAAGAGTAAAAAGGGAGGAAGAGGTCTGAGGAGATCAAAAAGGGGTAAGTTCTGGGATCAGATGAAAGCAGGATTGAGTGCAGACAGTGGCTCGAGCGCAAGCTCAGAGGTGCCAGTATGTGAGAAGTGTGGTAGAAGGCACGGAGGAGTTTGTCTCTTTGGGACGTCAGCATGTTTTAGGTGTGGCCAAGAAGGACACATAGCTCGTGAGTGCCCTCAGGCATTTTTCACTGCACAGTCCCATCAGACAACTAGGGGAAGTGTACCACGACCAGTAGCTCCAGTCACGACACAGAGCAGGGGTAGAGGAAGAGGGGCAACCCCTTCACATGTGGGTCCTCGAGGTGAAGGTCCGTCAGCTCCGGCTCGGATCTTTACTATGACACAACAAGAGGCAGACACGTTTAACACCAGGGTGTCAGGTAATTCCCTCCTTGGATGTTTTGACGTGTATATCTACGTTTTGATGTTTTTCCCTGTTGGGTCTAGAACCATAGAGCGAGTAGGTCTGATGACCTCTGGGCTTAGAATGTCATTAAAGTTAGTAGACCTCAGAGGGATCCATCTGTGATAGCGTCAGTTAGAGGGGAGTAGATGCCTTCCATCTGACCTTATGGTTCTAGATTGAACTGTTCGTCTTTCTAGTGATGGATTGGCTAGCTACTCGTAGTACTGCCGAGTTGGCAGAGACCAGGCAGATGTGTATAGAGGTCCGATGGATCAGAGGTAGTCCCTAAGAAGGGACAGTGTAGGCTGCCTAGAGGTGTGATCTCAGCCTTACAGGCTTATAGGTTGCTCAGGGAAAGATGATCAGGAGAGGAAACCAGTTTCAGTGGTATCAACAGAGCTAAGAGAGTCAAGGTTTTATCCGACCTAGTACCCCACTCTTGAGTGTTTAGTATGGATGGGGGGGAAACGAAGGATACTACCTGTTAAGAGTTAGAAAGGAAGTCAGGAGAGAAGAGATGAAGAGAGAAGGGCAAGGATTAGAGTGCGCAGCGAAAGCTTGCAGAGTTTAGAGGTAATGTGACGAAGAATGGAGAGAAGAACACCGAGGGAAGGTACGTCAGTGTTGCTAGAGCAAGGAGCGTTAGATTTTCCCCTTTTCTATGTGTTTAGTTGTTTTAGGAACATTCGGGGACGAATGTTCTTAAGGGGGGAGAATGTAATACCCGGCTAGAGTCCGGCATCGGAATTCCTGTATTTAAGTATGTTTTCACAGCGTTTTAAGGTTTTCAAAGGTTAGAGAAGTGAGTTTTGGAAAGAAAAGCACTAAGGAAGAAATGCAAAGGTTCGGCCGCCGAAGGTCACTTTCGGCCGCCGAACTTGCATGGCTTTCGGATCTCACGTTTGGCCGCCGAAGGTGGACTGGCCACCCATCTTTAAAAAGGACCCTAGGTCGGTCAAATGGGTAAGTTTGCTTCCCATTTCTCCAGACCTAGGTGAGATCATGCTCTTCCTTAGCTTAGTTTTGTGTTTTTTCAAATCTGCCAAGGTTTTGATGAGTTTTTATGGATTTTAAGCAAAAAGGAGCAAAGTTTGAAGATTGGAGCTTTGCGTGAGGATTTTGCCATAACTCCACGTTAGAGGCTTCCAACCTCAAGTGTTCCAAGAGGTAAGGGATAGATCCGAAGCTTTTACTATGTTTTTTAAAGGTCTTATGGAAGTTTATGGGGTAGTACGCATGAGTAGGGTTCTAGGAGATTTTTAGAGTTTTTGATGTTTAAGCATGTTTATGTGTTAGATGTTGTGTTTGTTGGGGTTATAGGCTAGTTTTAGACCCCTTTGAGCATGTACAAGTGTATATGCATGTTGAGGAGTTCTGTGTGCATGTTGGGAGAGAGATAGGAGGAGGTGTGCATGAAGCAGAGCAGGTTTCTGCCCTTCGGGCGAAACCAGGTTCGGCCGCCGAAGGGAGGTTCGGCCGCCGAAAGCCTTGAGGAGGTGGCTTCGGCTGCCGAAGGCTGCTTCCGGAAGCTGGACTTTCGGATCTGTCATGCACATTCGGCCGCCGAAAGTGCCGCCGAAGGTTGAGTTTCGTCTCTGGACGAGACGTTCGGGCGCCGAAGGTACACCCGAAGGTTGAGGTAGAGGACTTTCGGCCGCCGAAAGTAGAGGTTCGGCCGCCGCAAGTAGGTGAGTTTCGTTTCTGGAAGGGAGTTTCGGCCGCCGAACCCGCCGCCGAAAGTGCCCTGTCCAGTTGGCTTTTGCATGTGTTATGTGATAGTTAGAGGGCTTTTGGGGGAGTTCTTAGAACTGTTATGGAGTGAGTTTGGTCCCTCATCTGATTCCCCTTGTGTAGGAACGGACCAGAGAAACCAGGGAGATCAGCAGTGAGCACTGCTCCGGAACCTGCAAAGTCAGTCTACAGTCAGCCAGAGGTGAGTGGGACTAACTATGCATATTTTAAATTCAAGAATGTTTTAGCATGATTCATGCATCATAATTGCCATAATGTTAGGATGGTTAAAATAAAAGATAATAATGGAAGAGCATGAGATATTAGGTTGTTGCATTAGTATTCACGAAGGTGTTGCATTGCATAATTTGATGAGTATGCGGATGAATGTTGGATGATCCTTTAGCCCTCAGTTTGGTATGCTATGACATGATATGACTTAAGTACAGAGTCAAGCATGATAAGTGTGAGCAGGGAGGCCTAACCGCCCCTGTTAGTAAAGGTAGATAGCCAGGAGGCCTCATCGCCCTGGCAAAACGTTTTCAGAAAACAGTCAGAGAAGGCCTAATCGCCCTGACAAAACCTGTGCAGAAAAGGAAGTCCTGGAGGAGGCCTAATCGCCCCAGGCACTGTGCTAGTACTATATGTGAGTCAGTTATGTGGAGGGCTATAGGTGACAACTTCTTCCTTGATGTATATGGTTGTGATGTGCTGCATGGCATAAAGACATCTGTTTTATAAACTGTTTTATATAGCTCCTGCTCACTGGGCTATAGAAGCTCATCCCTCTCCCCTATCCCCAGTTGTGCAGGTTCAGAGTACAGAGAGATGTAAGAAGAGTACAGGAAGAACGTAAAGAGATGTGTAATAGATAGTATGGACATGTAAATGTAAGAGATACGGAAATGTACAGTGTATAGATGGTGCTTGATTGATAAGAGTTGTATCCCTTTTAAGTTTGTACATGATCTTATGTAAATGATTTATGTTTATGTATGAAAAGCCCGGCTTACATAGTATGAGTTCGAGCTGCCTTGAGCTAAGATGAGAGCTCTGGCAAGTTTTTACAGTCGAGAGATAGAGTATGCACAGGTTAAGCCGTGGAGAAAGAAAAGTTTTAAATGTTTACAGAATATGTATGCTCATGTATGGGATTTCACAGATACACAGAGTTCACAGTAGGCTTACTACGGGTCTAGGCGGCCTTAAGCCGATCTGGATCCTAGTGCCGGTAGCAGTTCGATTTCCGGGCTGTTACAATGCATCATGAATACCATGTTATATAATAGGTTGTTTGCATTAGAATTCACGAATATGATGCATTGCATAATACGATGATGATAATGTGGATGGATATTGAATGATCCTCTAGCCCTCAGTATGATATGATAT
The DNA here is from genome assembly GCF_001659605.2 of Manihot esculenta. NCBI lineage: Eukaryota > Viridiplantae > Streptophyta > Magnoliopsida > Malpighiales > Euphorbiaceae > Manihot > Manihot esculenta. The sequence goes on along the minus strand of NC_035178.2, from coordinate 19,899,299 downwards.
GATATGATATGATATGATATGACATGAGATGGAAAGACCAGGTTTGGCTATATCGCCCCTGGCAATATGTTATATGTAAGAGAAGACCAGGCGTGGCCGTATCGCCCCTGGTGCAGTTGGACATGTTACGATATGTAGAGAGCTATTGGTGACAAGTCCATCCGTGATGTGATTTGTTTGTGATGTGATGTGATGCATTTTATGAACGCATATGTTTTAAAGTATTGTTTTATTATTCTGCTCACTGGGCTTTATAGCTCACTCCTCTCCCCTAACCCTAGGCTTGCAGGGTCAAAGATAGTTCAGGAGGTCAGCAGGTTATGGCTATGGTCATGTTATGTAATAGAATAGTAGTGGACATGATGCACTGTAAAGTTATATAATGATGTAAAAGTATGTATTGTAAAGTAATATAATGAGGTTTAGTATTGTGCTTAGCCCTAATGTTTATGGTTTGTCCATGTTACACATGATCTTTATGTATGTTTCATGATGAGATATGATGAACCAAGCTTGACGTATGATATGTTGACCCAACTGGAGCATTTGATGAGGGCTCCAGTAAGGGGTTTTATGTTTATAGTTATTATGCATGCTCAGGTCAAGCTTGGTATATGTGAAAAGTTGAAGTTTTATGTTTATGTTTGATCATGTATGGAATTATACCAGTTGTACAGGATGTATGTTAGGCTTGCTACGGGTTCTAGCGACCTTAAGTCGATCTGGATCCTAGGGCCGGTAGCGGTCCGGTTTCCGGTCGTTACAGATTAGTATCAGAGCCCTAGGTTCATATGGTCAGACCTATAGTGTGTCGGGCTCATAGAGGTTATAGAAGGGCAAACACAATAGGAAAAATCATGTCCACTAGGATAAAATGTGGAGTCCTGTCTTGTATGATGATGTGAAATGCCATGATGATATGCATGAGCATTAATGATATGTTATGTATGTGATGAGGGTTCATGTGTTCTCACATGGATCATATGATGTTATGTTTAAGTGTATATGTTGTGCTCTTCAGAAAGCAGGATGAGAGGAACTCGTCGATCTGCTAGATTGACTGGAGCTCCACTAGAGAATGAGGGCATGGATGCCCATCCCCCTGCTCTGCAAAAGGCAAGGTCTTGTAGGACAAGCAGAGAAGGAACATCAAGGGACCTTGGAAGGTGTTTTGATGCAAGCAGGAGGAGATCAGTTCAGGGTGGTTTGTCAGCGGAAGTGAGGGGATCAGAGGAGGATGATCAGAGAAGAGATAGTAGTTTGGGCATGAGTATGGCATAAGGGGATATGGGAGAGTCCCAAGGAGGCGCTCAGGCCTCAGGTTTTATTCACTCACCCCAGTACCAACCCTATCCACAGGGTCCAGGGTATCCGATGGGGAGTACATCGGATTACTCCAGTTACCACCCATACCCCACCTTCATGCCCTATCCTCCCTTTTACCCACCGTACCCACAGTACCCCATATTTCCACCCTCACCTTTCTACCCAGGTTCAGCAAACCCAAACCCAGGGAATGCTGCACCTCCTCCACCACCAGCAGAACCAATAGTCCCTGATGTCCAAACACCCAAACCTAGCTCATTAGTTGGGGGAAAGGTGAAGATGACGGACTATCTGAAGTTGGATGCCCCCAAGTTTGAAACAGGTGATGACCCTTTTGAGTATCTCAGAATGGTAAAGATGATAATTGATGAGTTGGGAGCAAGTGACAGTAGAGCCATTCAGATGGCAGGGTTCTCATTGATATGCAAGAAGGCAAGGGAATGGTTCAAAAACTATGTGGACCCAAGGTTGGAGAGCTTATCCTGGGAGCAGTTTGCCAATGAGTTTGCAGGATGGGCTTTTCCAGACAGTTCAAGGGAACTTAAGGTGATTGAGTTTGAGCAACTGAGGCAGATGGAAGAGATGAGTGTTGATGAGTTTACAGATAAATTTTTGGAGTTGTTGCCGTATGTGGGGCAAGCCTATGATATAGACCAGAAGAAAGCTAAGAGGTATACCATGAGGCTCCATTCTAGGTATTCCTCTTTGATCCAATCAGCAGAAAGGGAGAGCTTCCGTGCTATAGTGGATATGGCCCGAAAGATGGAGGCAAGTGTAATAATCGAAGGGAAAGTTAAACAACAGGTGGCACAATCTTCGGGTTCCAGAATCCCGGGGATAGAGAATGTTAGTCTCTCCTCTCTGCGCGAGGCTGTCACAAAGAGTAAAAAGGGAGACAGAGGCCTCACAAGATCAAAGAAGAACAAGTTCTGGGATAGGTTAAAGTCTGGTCTGGGATTAGGCGATGGTTTGAGCTCTGGTTCGGATGGCTCCGGATGTGCGAGGTGCGGTAGGCCGCACAAGGGAGTCTGTCGGATTGGGACAACGGCATGTTTTAGGTGCGGACAGGAGGGGCACATGGCACGTGAGTGTCCCACTACAACCTTGGTGACACAATCCCAGCAGACAGCTTCAGGCAGTGTAGCTCAGCCAGTAGCTCCAGCCATGACGCAGGGCAGAGGCAAAGGGAGAGGGATAGCTCCTTCTTCAGTAGGTTCCCACGGAGAAGGTCCATCAGCTCCAGCTCGGATTTTCTCCATGACCCAGCAGGAGGCTGACACTTCGGACATGGTGATGATAGGTAATCTCACTTTTGTATGTTCTGATGTGTATGCTGTAGTGAACCCTGATGTGTTTCTCTTTCCTTGTTGCTTTGAGAGCCGTAGAGAGGTTGGGTTTGATAGCTTCTGGGTTAGAGTGTCCTCTTTGGGTCAGTGGACCTAAGTGTGATCCATCAGTGGCAGAGTTGGTCTGCCGGTATAGTTCAGAATATGTTGAGGGTAGATGCCTTCCAGCCGACCTAGTAGTCCTAGATTTGATTGATTTCTGATGTCATTCTAGGGATGGATTGGCTATCTGCTCATGGTGCTACCTTGGATGGCAGAGACAAGGTAGTCAGGTTCAGAGTTCAGGATGGATCAAAGATAGTCTTTTGAGGGGACAGTGTGGGAATACCTAGAGGTTTAATATCAGCCCTATAGGCTCGTAGGTTGTTTAAGAGAGGTTGTCAGGGGTTTCTTGCTCGTGTTAGAGAGCATAGTGGTTAGGTCAGGGGAAGCAGCTTCAATGCCCGCAGTCAGTGAGTTCTTAGATGTTTTCCCAGACAAGCTGCCAAGTTTACCACCTGCTAGAGAGATAGGGTTTGAAATTTAAGTGATGATGGGAACCAGACCCATCTCTACCCCTCCCTATAGGATGGCACCTGCAGAGTTAAAGAAGTTGAAGAGTAGTTTCAAGAGTTGGTAGACAAGGGTTTCATCCGACCGGGTATCTCACCTTGGGGTGCTCTAGAGTTATTTATGAGAATAAAGGATGAATTCTTAAGACTTTGTATCGACTACAAGTCGTTGAACAAAGTCACTACCAAGAGCAAGTGTCTGTTACCTAGGATCGACGATCTATTTTAGACCAGCTAGCAGGAGCCGATTGTTTCTCTAAGATAGATCTGAAATTCGGGTATCACCAGTTAAGAATCAAGGGAGAAGATGTGCCAAGACGGCATTCAGGACCAAATGTGGGCACTATGAGTTCCTAGTGATGCCGTTCGGGCTAGCCAATGCCCCTGCAGCATTCATGGACCTCATGAGCAGAGTTTTAGTCAGTTTCTGGATCACTTTGTTATTGTCTTCATTGACGATATCTTGGTGTATTCCAGAATGCAGAGGAGCTTGCCCATTATCTGAGGACAGTGTTGCAGACCCTGAGAGAACATGGCTTGGATGCCCAGTTCTCCAAATGTGAATTCCAGTTAAGGAGCATATCTTTCTTGGGTCATGATATGTCAGAAAAAGGGGTTTTGAGGTAGATCCCAAGAAAGTTGAAGCTGTAGCTAACTAGCCCAGACCCACCACAGTAATGTGGATTAAGAGCTTTTTGGGTTTGGCAGGTTAACTATTGGAGGTTCATCCAGAACTTTCCTAGAGTTGCGGCTCCTATGACCGGGTTGACCAAAAGGAATCATAGGTTGGTTTGGTCAGGATAGTGTGAAGAAAGCTTTGTAAAGCCGAAGAGAAGGTTGATGTCAGCATCGTTGTTAGCTCTGCCCACCAGTAATGAAGACTTCACAGTGCTATGTGATGCGTCCCGGATGGGACTAGATTGTGTGATGATACAGTATGAGAGGGTAATTGCTTATGTTTCTAGGTAGTTAAGTGAGCATGAGCCGAATTACCCTACACATGATCTAGAAATGGTAGTTGTGATCTTTGCGCTTAAGATGTAGAGGCATTACCTGTACAGGGTAGATGTGAGATCTTTTCAGATCATAAAAGTCCACAGTACATCTTGAGTTAGGAAGAGTTGAACCTGAGGCAGGGAAAATGGGTAGAACTGCTTAGTGACTATGGTTACAAGTTTCAGTATCATCCGGGTGAGGCAAATGTCTGGCAGATGCCCTCAGCCGGAAATCACTTGGCAGTTATCCCATATTACAGCAGAGAGAAGGCCGATGGTCAAAGAAAGAATCAGAACTGCTGTGAGTCAGCAGAAGTGTTATGTAGATGTCCGCAGGAGGTATGTAGAGTTCCAGAAGGAAGAAAAGTTTTATTAGAGTGCGCGGCAGAAGTTTGTTAAGGTTCAAGAGAAGGTTGAGGTATTGCTGGAGGTGTCTCCTAAAGAGAGGGTGATTCGTTATAGGAAGAAGGGTAAATTAGCTCTAAAATACATCGGACCCTTTGAAATCCTGTAAAAGATTGGGAATGTATCCTATAAGCTAGATTTACCTACTTCAATGGAGGAGATCCATCCGGTTTTCCATGTTCCCAAGATATGTGAGTTCGTGTCGGATCCGAGTGAGGTTCTTAAGGAACCAGAGGTGGGATCACAAGAGATCTCACCTATGTTGAGCAGCTAGTACGGATCATAGACACGCAAGTCAAAAAGTAGAGGAACAAGGATATCCTGGTGGTGAAAGTCCCTTGGAATCACCTTAGTATGAAAAGTGCGCCTGGGAGACCGGGAGTTCATACTCCAGTGGTACCGTGTTTCTTTTTAGGCTAGAGTTTATGTGTTTATATGTTTATGTTATGTTATGTGTATGCATGTGCTAGTTGAGGAACATTCGGGGACGAATGTTCTGAAGGGGGGAGAATGTAATACCCGGCTTGACTCAGGCATCGGAATTCCTACCGTCCGGTGGAATCTCGGATGTCGGAGCTCTCTAGAAGGGTAAAGTAAAGGTTTTCTAAAATGTTTTTACATGTTTTTATGGTTTTGATTAGAAAGGATTTGAGTTTTGAAAGAAAAGACCAAGGAGGGAAGAACCCAGGTTCGGCCGACGAACATGGGGCTGTTTAGAAGGCACGTTAGGCTTACGAAAGTGGCTTTCTTTTGCTGCAGCCGAACCCCAAGTTCGGCCGCCGAACGTGGTAAAGTTTTGGAAGCAGCTTTGGCCGCCGAAGGAGGTTTGGTCGGCCACCTATAAAAGGCCCTTTGTCCGGAAAATGGGCGAGTTTTCTCTCTCTTTTCGGGCATAGGTGAGTTCATGCTCTCCTTTGGTTGTTTTTATGCTTTTTCTTCAAATCCCCCAAGTTTTCATGAGTTTTATCTTTGTTTTGAAGAGTTTTAAGCTTTGATCAAGGTTTTGAGAGCTTAGAGACTTTTAGAGCTTGGACTCTCCATATCTTCAAGCTTGGGTCGCACCAACCCTCGATCTTCAAGAGGTAAGTGTAGATCTTTATCCTTTATGATGTTTTAAGTGAGTTTTATGAAGGGTTAAGGGCTAGGAATGCATGAGTTGTATGGATGTGCATGTTAGGGTTTTGATACCCTTTATGATAAAAGTATGTTAATGCATGCTTATGTGATGTTTGTTGGGGGTTTAGCTAGTTTGAGGCCCCTATATGCTTGATGTATGAGTTGTGCATGTTTTGGAAGTGTTGGATGTGAGTGTGGGAAGTTTTGGAGGCGGATTGCAAGAGGCGGAAACGGGTTCTGCCTTGCTGGGGAACCCAAGTTCGGCCGCCGAAAGTGGTTTCGGCTTCCGAACCTGCCTGTGGAAGCAATCTTTGGCCGCCTAACCTTGCCCCCCGAAAATGGACTTTCGGCTTTGGAATGGACTTTCGGCCGCCGAAGGTGCCGTCGAAAGTGCTTGGCTTTTGTCTCTGGAGAAGACTTTTAGCCGCTGAACCTGCCTCCGAAAGTGCCTGACTTTCGGATCTGTGGGAGCATTCGGTCGCCGAATGTGCCGCCGAAGGTGCCCTGTCCAGCCTTCCTTTGCCTGTTTTGCATGCATGTTTTGAAGTGTTTTAGAGGGGTCTTTGGGGAGATGTTTAGTGTTATGTTAGAGTTGTTTGGTCCCTCATTTGAGTCCGCCTGTGTAGGATCGGACCTGAGGAACCGAGGTGTTCGGCAGTGTGAGCTGCTTCAGAGTTAGTCCAGAGCTAGCCAGAGGTGAGTAGAACTGAACTTTATGTTTTAAAATAAATTAAATGTTTTAAACATGTTCATGCATCATGAATACCATGTTATGTAATAGGTTGTTTGCATTAGAATTCACGAATATGATGCATTGTATAATACGATGATGATAATGTGGATGGATATTGAATGATCCTCTAGCCCTCAGTACGATATGATATGATATGATATGATATGACATAAAATAGAAAGACCAGGTGTGGGCCGTATCGCCCCTGGCAATATGTTATATATAAGAGAAGACCAGGAGTGGCCGTATCGCCCCTGGCACAGTTGGACATGTTATGTATATGTAAGAGAAGACCAGGCGTGGTCGTATCACCCCTGGCACAGTTGGACATGTTACGATATGTAGAGGGCTATTGGTGACAAGTTCATCCATGATGTGATTTGTTTGTGATGTGATGCATTTCATGAACGCATATGTTTTCAAGTATTATTTTATTATTCTACTCACTGGGCTTTATAGCTCACCCCTCTCCCCTAACGCCAGGCTTGCAGGGTCAGAGATAGTTCAGGAGGTCAGCAGGTTATGGCTATGGTCATGTTATGTAATAGAATAGTAGTGGACATGATGCAATATAAAGTTATGTAATGATGTAAAAGTATGTATTGTAAAGTAATATAATGAGGTTTAGTATTGTGCTTAGCCCTAATGTTTATGGTTTGTCCCTGTTACACATGATCTTTATGTATGTTTCATGATGAGATGTGATGAACCAAGCTTGACGTATGATACGTTGACCCAACTGGAGCATTTGATGAGGGCTCCAGTAAGGGGTTTTATGTTTACAGTTATTATGCATGCTCAGGTCAAGCTTGGTATATGTGAAAAGTTGAAGTTTTATATTTATGTTTGATCATGTATGGGATTATACCAGTTGTAAAGGATGTATGTTAGGCTTGCTACGGGTCCCGGCGACCTTAAGTCGATCTGGATCCTAGCGCCTGTAGCGGTCCGATTTCCGAGTCGTTACACTATTAGTTCCAAAGAAATATGGGACTTGGAGAATGTGCGTGTATAGCAAGGCCATCAAGAAAATTACAATTCAGTATCGATTTCCTAGTCCACGACTGGATGACATGCTGGATCAGCTATCCCGGTCTAAAGTCTTCTCTAAAATCGACCTTAAAAGCGGCTATCACCAAGTTCGAATTAAGGAGGGAGATGAATGGAAGACCGCCTTCAAGACTAAGGAAGGCTTGTATGAGTGGCTGATTATGCCCTTTCGTTTGATAAATGCACCTAACACTTTTATACGACTCATGAACTAGGTTTTGCGCCCTTTCTTATGCAAATTTGTGGTTGTTTATTTTGATGATATCTTGATTTTTAGTCACAGGGAAGAAGAACATTTACAGCATCTCCGTCAAGTCATGACAGCCTTGCAAAAAAGTGAGCTGGTTATTAATTTTAAAAAGTGTATTTATATGACGGAGCGCATCTATTCCTAGGATTTATTGTTAGTGCAGAAGGGATACATGTTGATGAGAAGAAGGTAGAAGTAATACGGAATTGGCCCATCCCCAAAACTATTTCTGAAGTTCATAGCTTTCATGGCCTTGCTACTTTCTATCGACGATTTATCAGAAATTTCAGCAGCATCGTTGCCCCTATCACAGATTGCTTGAAGAAAGAGAGAGTGTAGAAATTTGCTTAGACTGACGCTGCTAACAATAGCTTTGAAGAGATTAAAGATAAGCTTACTTCTGCCCCTATTCTTGCTCTACCCGATTTTGATAAATTGTTTGAGTTTGAATGTGATGCTTGTGGAGTTGGGATTGGTGGAGTATTGTCAAAGTCTAAAAGGCCTATTGCTTTTTTAGTGAGAAATTGAATGAAGTTAGGAAGAAGTGGTCCACTTATAAGCAGGAGTTATATGCAGTATTCCGGCTTTTTAAAACTTAAGAGCAGTATCTGATGGGGCTAGAGTTTTATTAATCACACAGATCATCAATCTTTGATCTATTTTAAAACTCAAAAACATGTGAATAAGATGCATGCTCGATGGACAACTTACTTTGGAGTCTTTCATTATGTCATAAAACATAAGGCTGACCATAGTAATAAGGTGGCAGATACTTTGAGTAGGAGGACTGCTCTATTGATTACAGTTAATCAGGAGGTTGTAGGTTTTGAATTTCTGAAGGATTTGTATGCTACAAATGATGACTTTTGTAACGATTCAAAAACCGGACCGCTACCGGCGCTAGGATCTAGATCGACTTAAGATCGCCGGGACCCGTAGCAAGCCTACTATACATCCTGTACACTTGATAAAATCCCATACATGATCATACATTTTCATAAATACTTAAAACTTTCCATATACCAAGCTTGACCTGAGCATGCACCATAATTGTAAACATACAAACCCCATACTAGAGCCCTCATCAAATGCTCTAGTTGGGTCAATATTACATACATCAAGCTTGGTTCAACATATATCATCATTAAAATATTTCATATAGATCATGTACAAAAAGGGATTAACCATACATTAGGGCCAAGCACAATACTAATCCTCATTACATCACTGTACAATACCTTACATTACATTACATGTCATCTCATGTCCACTACTAATCTATTACATCATGCTATACCAGAACTCTGATGACTCTCCCATAGCTACTTGTGCTCCTGCAACCCTGGGAGTTAGGGGAAAGGGGTGAGCTACTAAAGCCCAGTGTGCAGACCAGTAAAAACAGTTAATTAGACACATGCTTTCATGAAATGCATCACATCACAAATAATTCACATCACGGATGGACTTGTCACCAATAACCCTCTGCATATCATAACATGTCCAACTGTGCCAAGGGCGAATACGGCCACACCTGGTCTTCTCTTACATATAACATATCATAACATGTCCAACTGTGCCAGGGGCGAATACGGCCACACCTGGTCTTCTCTTACATATAACATATCATAACATGTCCAACTGTGCCAGGGACGAATACGGCCACACCTGGTCTTCTCTTACATATTGCCAGGGGCGAATACAGCCACACCTAGTCTCTCTATCTCATATCATATCATATCATATCAAGGGCTAATGGATCATCCAATATCCATCCACATCAACATCATATTATGCAATGCGTCATATTCGTGAATTCTAATGCAATACAACCTATTACATACATGGCATTCATGATGCATGAATATGCTTAAAAGTTTAATTGCTTTGTAATAAAAGAGTTGTGTTCTACTTACCTCTGGCTAACGCTCAACTGACTCTGAAGCAGCTAACTCACTGCTGGCCTCCTCGGTTCCTCGGGTCCAATCCTACACAGGTGGACTCAAATGAGGGACCAAACAAACTCTAACATGCTCTAAACATCTCCCCAAAAATCCCCTAAAACATCATAAAACATGCATAGAAAATATGCAAAGGAAGGCTGGGCAGGGGACTTTCGGCGGCAGGTTCGGCGGCCGAAGGTCCCTCCAGAGCCGAAAGTCAGGCACTTTCGGGGGCAGGGTTCAGCGGCCGAAAGTCCTTCCAGAGCTGAAAGTCACCCACTTTCTGGGGCAGGTTCGGTGGCCGAAACTCCCCTCCAGAGCCGAAAGTCCAAACTTTCGGGGGCGAGTTTAGGCGGCCTAAACTGCCTCCTCTGGCAGGTTAAGTGGCCGAACCTTACTTCGGCGGCTGAACCTGGATCCTCCTGGGTGGCAGAACCCGATTCTGCCATCCCACATTCAGCCATCCCAACTTCCCAACATGCATTCAACTATACTAAAATATGCATAAACACTCATTCAAGCATATAGGGGCATAAAACTAGCCTATACCCCAACAAACATCACATTTAACATACATTCCTCATTAAACTAACATAAACCCTAACGCTTTACATCTACTCTAAACATGCATTATATACCCTTAACCCCTTTTAAAACTTACTTAAAACATGTAACAAGGCATGGATCTACACTTACCTCTTGAAGATCGAGAGGAGAGGTGATCCAACTTGGAGATGAGGAGGAAAACGAGCTCCAAAGGTCTCCAAGCTCCAAAACTTTGGTCTTAGCTTAAAAGTCTTCAAAACAAAGTAAAAACTCATAAAAATCTTGAAGGATTTGAGGAGGAAACACAAGATCAACAAGGGGGTGGCGGAGACTCACCTTGCCTGGAAACGGAGAGAGAAAACTCGCCCATTTTCGGACAGGGGGCCTTTTATAGGTGGCTGGCCAGACCACCTTCGGGGGCCAAAAGTGCCTCCGCAACTCCACCATGTTCGGCGGCCGAACATGAGGTTCAGCGGCCGAACCTGGGTTTCTCCTCCAAAACTTAATTTCTTTTTGTCTTTAAAACCATAAAACATATAAAACATTTTAGAAAACCTTTATTTTACCCTTCTAGAAAGCTCCGACACCCTAGAATTCCGGATTTCAACGGAGATTCCGCCGGAAGGTAGGAATTTCGACGCTGGGGTCTAGCCGGGTATTACAACTTTGCTGATATATGGGCTAGAGTCTAGACTCACCAGCCTGCTGATAGGTTCTTGATACATGAGGGCTTTCTTTTTAAGGAGAATAGGTTATTCATTCCTCGATCTTCTTTACGGGAAAAACTGATTCGGGAGGTCTATGGAAGAGGTTTGTGTAACGACCCGGGAATGGACCGTCACCGGCGCTAGGATTCAGGTCGGCATAAGGCCGCCAGAACCCGTAGCAAGCCTGCTATACTCTCTGTGTACCTGTAAAAACTCATACATGATCATATATTTTCTGTGAAAATAAAAACTTTCCTTTCTCTGAACTATGGCTTAACCTGTGCATGCACAATCTCTATACTTTGTACTCTGTACCCCTGACTAGAGCTTGCTCTAGATGGGTTAAATCATACCTGTTAAGCCTGGTTTTTCACCTGTTTGTAAAACAGTTATATAACTTGATCATGTATACAAAAGACTTATAAAACAGAATAACTAAGTCAAGCACACTTTAACTATTTACACAACTAATACATCTCTTTAATATTACATATCCACTCTAACTATTACAAGCTCTCTCTTTTTTTTATGCACCTCAGACTTGCCCTTGTACAACCTGTATACTGAAACCTGCAAAACTGGGAATAAGGGAGAAGGATGAGCTCTATAGCCCAGTGAGTAGAACAATAAAACCTGTCATTAAAACATGATCTTATGGAATGCATCATATCACAGACAATTCACATCTAGGGTAAACCTGTCACCACATAGTCCCAGTATCTAATCCGTGCCAGGCCGTCGACTGGGGTCCTGGTCTTCCTGTAATGCATACATACATCCATACATACATACACACATATTTTAAATTTCCAGGCCAGTGATGAGGTCCTGGATTTTTCCTGTATAAATAATAAATCTGCCAGGCCATCGCATGGGGTCCTGGACTTCCTGTACAAAAACAAACCTGTCAGGCCGTAGAATGGGGTCCTGAACTCTCTATACCTGCCAGGCCGTAGAATGGGGTCCTGGACTTCCTGTCTGGGACTATTGGATCATTCAGCATTCACCCACATCAACAATTAACTATGCAATGCAACATATTCGTGATTTCTAATGCAATCATCCTATGCATACTCATGATGAATGAAATATGCTAAAAACATTACATTTCGTAAAATAAAAGATTAAGTTTAGTTCTACTCACCTCTGACTGACTCTGACTGACTCTGCAGGCTCCTGAAGCGGTACTCACTGCTGAACTCTCTGGTTCCTCTGGTCTGTGCCTACACAGATAGACTTAAATGAGGGACCAAACATACTCTAACATATCTCTAAACATCTCCCCAAAAACCCCTTAAAACACCTTAGAACAACCATGGAAAACATGCAAAGGAAAGCTGGACAGGGCACTTTCGGGGGCACCTTCGGCGGCCGAATGTGCATGACAGATCCGAAAGTCCAAATGTTCGGGGGCAACCTTAGGCAGCCAAAACTGCCTTCAGAAGAGGTTCGGCGGCCGAACTCCCACATTCGGCGGCCGAACCTGAGTTCATCCAGAACTCAGCTTCGTGCACAACCATGCCATCCAAACACTAACCCTCCAAACATGCATCCCACCTCTCCAAACATGCTCTACCACTTAATCATGCATATAGGAGTCTTAAACCACATTTTAAAACTCCAACCAACAACACACATCAAGCATACATATAGCATAAACGATTTATGCACCCTACTATGCACAACTTATGCATACACATGCATAACTCCCCTTCTCCTTCATCAAGCTTATGTAAAACATGATAAAAACTAAGGATTCACACTTACCTCTTGAGGAACAAAGGCTGGTGTGACTCCAAACTTGAAAAGATGGAGATTCAAGCTTCACAAGTTCTTAAACTCCACAACTTCTCAAAACTATCTTAAACTCACTTTAAACTTGTTTTTCTTTGACAGATTTGATGAGAAACTAGGTAAGTCACTAAGGGGAAGCATGAACATGTCTCTGACCCAAAGGAAAGCTTAAGCACCTCCTTTCTCGGCCAAAAACACCTTTAACAAAGAACCACCGCTTCACATTTGGTGGCTAAAGCTACATGCAACACCTCACCACCTTCGGAGGCCGAACATTAGAGTTTAGGGGGCCGAACATGGGGTACTTTCGGCGGCCGAACTTCAACTTTCGGGGGCCGAAAGTGGCAAAGACTTCCTTAGCCTTTTCTCTTCAAAACTCATTTCTTTTCTAAAACAAAAGCTTAAAACATGTAAAAACATTTTAGAAAACCTTCTCTCTACCCTTCAGGGATGCTTTGACATCCTAGATTCCATCGGACGGTAGGAATTTCGATGTCTGAACATGCCGGGTATTACATTCTCCCCCCCTTAAGAACATTCGTCCTCGGATGTTTCTAAAACAATAAACAAAAAGGAGGAAACTAACCTCAAAACAGATATGGATACTGCTGAAGCATAGACTCTCGCGTCTCCCATGTGCACTCTTCTAGGTTATGGTGGTTCCATAGAACTTTCACCATCGGAATCTCCTTGTTCCTTAGCTGTCTGATTTGCGTGTCCAGAATCCGCACTGGCTGCTCTATATAGGTGAGATCCGTATGAATCTCCACCTCAGGCTCACTCAGAACCTGATTCGGATCTGACACAAACTGTCGTAGCATAGAAACATGAAATACCGGGTGAATCCTCTCTATAGAAGCAGGTAAATCCAGCTTATACGACACATTTCCGATCCTCTGCAACACCTCAAAGGGTCCAATGTACCGTGGAGCCAATTTACCTTTCTTCCCAAAACGAACCACTCCTTTCATTGGAGACACTTTCAGCAATACCCAATTACCTTCTTGAAACTTTAACTGCTTTCTGCGAACGTCTGCATAACTTTTCTGTCTACTCTGAGCTGTTCTGATTCTCTCTCTGATCATGGGCACCATTCTACTAGTAATGTCTACTAACTCTGGCCCTGCAAGAGCCTTCTCTCCTACCTCTTCCCAGCAAACAGGGGATCTGCACTTCCTCCCATACAAAGCTTCATAAGGAGCCATCCCAATGCTAGCATGATGACTGTTATTGTAGGCAAACTCCACCAAAGGTAGATGCTGCCTCCAAGAACCGCCAAAGTCTAACACACATAGGCGAAGCATATCCTCTATGGTCTGGATGGTCCTTTCTGACTGTCCATCAGTCTGTGGGTGGAAAGCAGTACTAAAATCCAATCTCGTGCCCATTGCACTTTGCAGACTCCGCCAAAAACGGGAGGTAAACTGAGGTCCTCTGTCTGAAACTATAGACACTGGAACTCCATGTAATCTCACTATCTCATCCAGATAGACCTGTGCCAACTTATCCACAGAATAGTTACTCCGTACTGGAAGAAAATGAGCAGATTTCGTGAGTCTGTCCACAATCACCCATATCGAGTCTATCCTGTTGGACGCTACTGGTAAACCCACTACAAAATCCATGGCTATGTTCTCCCATTTCCACTCTGGAATCGGTAAGGGGTTAAGCATCCCGGCTGGTTTCTGATGCTCTAATTTCACCCTCTGACAAACCTCACAGGCTGTCACGAATTTCACCACTTCTTTCTTCATGGCTGGCCACCAATAGACCCTTTTCAGATCCTGATACATCTTGGTGGCTCCTGGGTGAACACTGTACCTCGCATTATGAGCTTCCCTCATAATGTCTTCCTTCACACTGCCCCTATCTGGTACACAAAGTCGACTCCCATAGCGAAGGATCCCTTTGCTGTCAAATCTAAACTCTGCATTGTTGCCTGACTGAACAGTTCCGGCAATTTTCATCAATTCAGGGTCCTCGTGCTGTCTCTGAGCTATCTGCTCCAGAAACACAGGTGTCACTCTCATCTGTGCTATCAACGCACCTGTACCAGACAACTCTAACTGTAATCCCTCGTCAAAGAGCTTATAAAGCTCCATCACAACCGGTCTCCGCTCTGCTGCTATATGGGATAAACTGCCTAGTGACTTCCGGCTTAGGGCGTCTGCGACAACATTTGCCTTACTCGGATGATACTGGATTTTACAATCATAATCACTGAGCAATTCGACCCACCTTCTTTGCCGCAAATTCAGCTCTCTCTGACTTAAGATGTACTGTAAACTCTTGTGATCAGTGAAGATCTCGCATTTAACCCCGTAGAGGTAATGCCGCCACATCTTAAGTGCAAAGATAACTGCTGCCATCTCTAGGTCATGGGTAGGGTAATTCAACTCGTGCTTCTTCAACTGTCTAGAAGCATAAGCTATTACTCTATCATTCTGCATCAATACACAACCCAATCCCACTCGAGATGCATCACAGAACACTGTGAAGTCCTCATTACTAACCGGCAGAGCTAACACTGGTGCTGTTGTCAATCTCCTCTTGAGCTCTTCAAAGCTCTCTTCACACTGGTCTGACCAGATAAACTTCTGATTCTTCTGAGTCAATTTGGTCATAGGAGCTGCTATCTTTGAGAAGTCCTGAACGAACCTCCTGTAATAACCTGCCAGTCCCAAAAAGCTTTTAATCTCTGTTACTGTAGTGGGTCTGGGCCAGTTAGTTACAGCCTCTATCTTCTTGGGGTCTACCTCAATACCCTCTGCTGATACCACATGTCCCAAGAAGGAAATGCTCCTTAACCAAAATTCACACTTTGAGAACTTGGCATATAATCCACGCTCCCTCAGTGTCTGCAGAACTATTCTCAGATGCTGGGCATGCTCCTCTGCATTTCTGGAATACACTAAGATATCGTCAATGAAAACAATAACAAAGTGATCCAGATACTCGCTGAAAACTCTATTCATGAGATCCATGAATGCTGCAGGGGCGTTAGTCAACCCGAACGGCATCACTAAGAACTCATAATGCCCATATCTGGTCCGGAAAGCTGTCTTAGGCACATCTGCCTCTCTGACTCTCAACTGATGATACCCGGATCTCAGATCTATTTTCGAGAAACAACCTGCTCCAGCTAGCTGGTCAAATAGATCATCAATCCGAGGTAAGGGATACCTATTCTTGATAGTGACCTTGTTCAACTGTCTGTAGTCGATACAAAGTCTGAGGGATCCATCCTTCTTCTTGACAAAAAGCACTGGAGCACCCCAAGGTGAGGTACTAGGGCGGATGAAACCCTTATCTACCAAGTCCTGCAACTGCTCCTTCAATTCTTTTAACTCTGCTGGCGCCATCCTATAGGGAGGAATAGAGATAGGTCTGGTACCTGGCAATAATTCAATGTCAAACCCTATCTCCCTATCAGGTGGTAGTCCTGGCAAATCGTCTGGGAACACATCGAGAAACTCTTGGACTACTGGTACTGTGGCTGGTTCCCTAACCTGACTATCTAGCTCTCTCACATGAGCTAGAAACCCCTGACAACCCCTCCTAAGCAAACGACGAGCCTGAAGGGCTGAAATCATACCTCTGGGTGTACCTCTCCTGTCTCCTCTGAAGACACACTCTGACCCATCCTGGTCTCTGAGACTCACTAGCTTCTCTCGACAGTCCAACGTAGCACTATATGCAGATAGCCAATCCATCCCTAGAATGACATCAAAATCAGTCAAGTCTAGAACCACAAGGTCAGCTGGAAGGCATCTACCCTCTATGAACACTGGACTGAAACGACAGACTGACACTGCCACTGATGGGTCACACTTGGGTCCACTGACCCAGAGAGGATACTCTAACTCAGAACTGATCAAACCCAATCGCTCTATGGCTCTCGAAGCAATAAAGGAATGAGAAGCACCGGGGTCCATCAAAGCATACACATCAAAACACCCAATGATGAGATTACCTGACACCACTGTGTTTGACGTGTTAGCCTCCTCCTGAGTCACAGTGAAAATCCGTGCTGGGGCTACCGGATTTCCACCTCGGGAACCTGCTGCTGAAGTAGAGGCTGCCCCTCTCCCTCTACCTCTGCCACTACTCTGAGGCATGGCTGGAGCCACTGGCTGCCCTACTGGCTGTGCTACACTGCCCGAACTCATCTGCTGAGATGGTGCCATAAAAGTCATCTGAGGACAATACCGAGCAATATGCCCTTCCTGTCCACATCTATAACAAGCTGTAGATCCCAACTGACAAGCTCCCCTATGTGGTCTTCCACATCTCTGACATACTGGATTAGCTGTGCCAGAGCTTGAGCCACTACCAAATCCCAGACCAGACTTAACTTTACCCCAGAACTTTTTCTTTGCTCCTTTTGCCTTGTCCCATCTCTTACTGCCTGACGTACCTGTACTAGGGGCCTTAGAACTCGAAGCCTGTGCTCTTGATTGTTTCTGAATATTGGAACTTGCCTCCATTTTCCTGGCTGCATCCACTATAGAGTGGAAACTCTCCTTTTCTGCTGGAAGAATCAAGGAAGAATACCTGGGATGAAGTCTCATAGTATATCTTCTTGCCTTCTTCTGATCAGTATCATAGGCTTGACCCACATACTGAAGCAAATCCAGGAACTTGTCTGTAAATTCATCAACACTCATTTCATCTGTCTGTCTCAACTGCTCAAATTCCACTACTTTCATCTCCCTAGAACTGTCAGGAAAAGCCCACCCTGCAAATTCATTGGCGAACTCTCCCCATGACATACTGTCCATCCTGGGTTTCACATAGTTTTTAAACCATTCCTGAGCTTTCTTGCATTTAAGTGTGAACCCTGCCATTTCAATGGCTCTACAATCATCTGCTCCCAACTCACTGGTTATCATCCTGACTGATCTGAGGTATTCAAATGGATCATCTCCTGGGTTAAACTTAGGAGCATCCAATTTCAGGTACTCTGTCATTTTCACCCTTCTTCTCTCGGGTAAATGAGGTCGAGGTATCTGAATTACTGGTTCTGGTTGTGGTGGAGGTACTGGTTCATCTTGTTCTGGATACGCTGTACTTTGATGCACAGGTGAGGGTGGATACATGGGATATGGTGGATCATAATGAGGTATGTATGGCATGTAAGGAGAATATGGGATGTAACTGGAGTACTCCGACACATCTCCCATTGAATAATCTGGGTCCGGAAAAGAGAATGGATAACCAAACCCCGAGGCCTGAGTACCTCCCTGAAACTCTCCCATACCCTCATCAGACCTACCAATACCCATGCTTTCATCCATGGCCTGTTCTACCTCCATAGCTTCTCTCACTTCCTCCGATCTTCCTCCCCTAACAACGCCTCTTCTGCTCTCGTCTAAAGACCTTCTAGGGTCCATTGACATATCCTCCCTGCTTGATCTCTGAGATCTTGCCCTTGGCAAAACAGGAGGTTGAGCATCTACTCTCTCACTTTCTGCTGGATCTCTAGTCAATCGAACTGATCGACGAGCTCCTCGCATCTTAACTTCCTGAGAACAAAACACACAATATAGCACATCAGCATATAACAGCACATGTCAATAATACACATGCATATTCATGGCATATCATAACATCAAAAGACAGGACTAACATCCTATCCGAGTAGACATGTTTTCCTATTGTGCTTGACCAATTCTATCCTCTATGAGCCCGACACTCTCTCTATAGGTCCGATCATGTGAACCTAGGGCTCTAATACCAATCTGTAACGACCCGGGAATGGACCGTCACCGGCGCTAGGATTCAGGTCGGCATAAGGCCGCCAGAACCCGTAGCAAGCCTGCTATACTCTCTGTGTACCTGTAAAAACTCATACATGATCATATATTTTCTGTGAAAATAAAAACTTTCCTTTCTCTGAACTATGGCTTAACCTGTGCATGCACAATCTCTATACTTTGTACTCTGTACCCCTGACTAGAGCTTGCTCTAGATGGGTTAAATCATACCTGTTAAGCCTGGTTTTTCACCTGTTTGTAAAACAGTTATATAACTTGATCATGTATACAAAAGACTTATAAAACAGAATAACTAAGTCAAGCACACTTTAACTATTTACACAACTAATACATCTCTTTAATATTACATATCCACTCTAACTATTACAAGCTCTCTCTTTTTTTTATGCACCTCAGACTTGCCCTTGTACAACCTGTATACTGAAACCTGCAAAACTGGGAATAAGGGAGAAGGATGAGCTCTATAGCCCAGTGAGTAGAACAATAAAACCTGTCATTAAAACATGATCTTATGGAATGCATCATATCACAGACAATTCACATCTAGGGTAAACCTGTCACCACATAGTCCCAGTATCTAATCCGTGCCAGGCCGTCGACTGGGGTCCTGGTCTTCCTGTAATGCATACATACATCCATACATACATACACACATATTTTAAATTTCCAGGCCAGTGATGAGGTCCTGGATTTTTCCTGTATAAATAATAAATCTGCCAGGCCATCGCATGGGGTCCTGGACTTCCTGTACAAAAACAAACCTGTCAGGCCATAGAATGGGGTCCTGAACTCTCTATACCTGCCAGGCCGTAGAATGGGGTCCTGGACTTCCTGTCTGGGACTATTGGATCATTCAGCATTCACCCACATCAACAATTAACTATGCAATGCAACATATTCGTGATTTCTAATGCAATCATCCTATGCATACTCATGATGAATGAAATATGCTAAAAACATTACATTTCGTAAAATAAAAGATTAAGTTTAGTTCTACTCACCTCTGACTGACTCTGACTGACTCTGCAGGCTCCTGAAGCGGTACTCACTGCTGAACTCTCTGGTTCCTCTGGTCTGTGCCTACACAGATAGACTTAAATGAGGGACCAAACATACTCTAACATATCTCTAAACATCTCCCCAAAAACCCCTTAAAACACCTTAGAACAACCATGGAAAACATGCAAAGGAAAGCTGGACAGGGCACTTTCGGGGGCACCTTCGGCGGCCGAATGTGCATGACAGATCCGAAAGTCCAAATGTTCGGGGGCAACCTTAGGCAGCCAAAACTGCCTTCAGAAGAGGTTCGGCGGCCGAACTCCCACATTCGGCGGCCGAACCTGAGTTCATCCAGAACTCAGCTTCGTGCACAACCATGCCATCCAAACACTAACCCTCCAAACATGCATCCCACCTCTCCAAACATGCTCTACCACTTAATCATGCATATAGGAGTCTTAAACCACATTTTAAAACTCCAACCAACAACACACATCAAGCATACATATAGCATAAATGATTTATGCACCCTACTATGCACAACTTATGCATACACATGCATAACTCCCCTTCTCCTTCATCAAGCTTATGTAAAACATGATAAAAACTAAGGATTCACACTTACCTCTTGAGGAACAAAGGCTGGTGTGACTCCAAACTTGAAAAGATGGAGATTCAAGCTTCACAAGTTCTTAAACTCCACAACTTCTCAAAACTATCTTAAACTCACTTTAAACTTGTTTTTCTTTGACAGATTTGATGAGAAACTAGGTAAGTCACTAAGGGGAAGCATGAACATGTCTCTGACCCAAAGGAAAGCTTAAGCACCTCCTTTCTCGGCCAAAAACACCTTTAACAAAGAACCACCGCTTCACATTTGGTGGCTAAAGCTACATGCAACACCTCACCACCTTCGGAGGCCGAACATTAGAGTTTAGGGGGCCGAACATGGGGTACTTTCGGCGGCCGAACTTCAACTTTCGGGGGCCGAAAGTGGCAAAGACTTCCTTAGCCTTTTCTCTTCAAAACTCATTTCTTTTCTAAAACAAAAGCTTAAAACATGTAAAAACATTTTAGAAAACCTTCTCTCTACCCTTCAGGGATGCTTTGACATCCTAGATTCCATCGGACGGTAGGAATTTCGATGTCTGAACATGCCGGGTATTACAGTTTGAGTGGACATTTGGGGCGTGATAAGACTGTTGTTAGGTTGGAGGGGCATTTTTACTGGCCATAATTAAAAAGGGATACAGGTCAGATGGTCTATAAGTGCCCAGTTTGTCAAACTCAAAAGGGACATTCGCTGAACACGAGCTTATACACTCCACTGCCTATTCCATCACATTCTTGGGAGAATTTGTCTATGGATTTTGTTCTTAGTCTTCCACGTACTTAACGCGGATCTGACTCAATTTTTGTTGTTGTTGATAGGTTCTCCAAGATGCCGCATTTCATTCCTTGCAAGAAAACTAATGATGCTTCTCATGTGGCAAAATTATTTTTTTAGGAGGTTGTTCGCTTACATGGTGTCCCCAAGACTATTACTTCTGACGAAGATGTGAAGTTTCTAGCTCACTTCTGGGTGACTTTATGGAAACGTTTTGGAACTAAACTTTGATACAGTAGTGCTACCCATCCCCAAACTGATGGACAAACTGAAGTGGTGAACCGCACGCTTAGCAATCTTCTGCGCTGCATCTGCAGTAATAAGAAAACTGCTTGGGATCTTGCTCTTACCCAAGCAGAATTTGCTTACAACAGTGCTATCCATAGCTCCACAAAGATGTCACCATTTGCTGTTGTGTATATAAAATTCCAAACGCATACAGTTGATCTTATTGCCCTTTCCACAGGTTCTCACAATAGTATTACAGCAAGCAACTTGGCAAAGCAGCACGTGAATGTTTTTAAACAGGTACAACAATGTCTTACAAAAGCCAATGACAAATATAAAGCTACAGCTGATAAATATAGGCGTTTCAAGTCCTTCAATATCGGTGACCAAGTTATGGAGTATTTACACAAGGAGTATGGTGGAGGACAGAAAAAGCTTGACGCCAAGAAGATTGGTCCATTCCAGATCATTCAGAAGATTAATGACAATGCTTATGTTCTTGACCTCCAAAATGAGATGAAAATTTTCAAGACGTTTAACGTGGCGGATCTATTTCAGTACTACCCTGCTGATGACAACTCGAGGTCGAGTTCTTTACAAATGGAAGGAAATGACATGGAGCAATTAGTATTGAACTTTATGGCAAACTTGGATCGGGCCTAATTTTTCCTGCTGACATCTAATAGAGACCCACGATAATTTTTCAGAAAAGAAATTCGATACGCACGACTTTCAAAAGTGTGATGAGAACCGCAAACCTATCACAAAGTTCAATATGGAGATTTCATCATTTAAGAGTCAATTTTGCATTTTAATTATTTTTTTGGATATTTTTATAATTTTACATATTAAAATTTTTTCTATTATAAATAGCTTTCCTTAACTATTAGAAACTCACTTTTTAATCTTTGAAAAGTTTCAATAAGACTCTTCATTTTTCGGCCTATCTTTTCTCTTATATCATCTTAACCAAACGATATTAATTAAAATTTCCGACGAGTCTAATTAGTCATTTATCAAAGTTTCAAATAAAGTAATTTTTAACTTTTTTTTTTTATCAAATTAACTCAATACTTTTTATTTAAGGTCAAATAACCCTAATTTTCTACTAAAAATGTAAAATAATTTTTTAATTTCAATTATTAAATATTACTTTCATACTTTTAAATATTAAATTTATTTATAATTTAAAACCTAAAAATATAAATAGCCAACTCAAATGATAGATTCAACAATTCATAACTGCCTTCATCTTGGTCATCATTATCATTATCATCATCTTTTATGAGAACTGTCTTGAACTCAAGAATTTTTTTATTTTTGTAAAATTAAATTATTTTGAAATTAGGATTATACACAGTTTTTAAAAGTTTAAAATTGAACTTATTTAACTATTTAATTTTAATTTTAGTTCAAGAATTATAGTCATCTCAAATTGAAACTGTACTGAAAAATTAATTTTATACACTTACATGTATTTAAAAGTTTAAATCTATTCTTAATGAAAATTAATAAATAATATAAAATAACTAAAAGTATATGAACCATGAGTAATTAAAATTACAAGAACTTAGAAGTATAAATATGAAAGCTAAAATAAGTTTATTGACTTTATTTTTATATAATAATTAAAGAGTTTGATTTTATAAAATATAAAAATTTTTAATTGGATTTAAATAAATAAGGACTAGCTAACTAATTTTAGTGAAATATAAGGATTTAATAATAATTTTTCATCAAAACAATTGAAAAATGCTTAAGAAAACGCTAGTTTCATTAGCATTTTCTTTTAAAGTATTGATGAAAGAATTTGTCTTACTTTGCCCTTGGAAAAGTTAATTTTACTGGCATTTTTATAATTATTAATTATTTTTTATTTCAAAATAATAAAGAATGAGATAATATTATTGAAAATGCTAATTAGATTAGCATTTTTAGCGTTTTTCAAAAATTCCAATTTAATTACTGTTTCCTGGTGCAAATATTAGATTTATAAATTGTTTTGATTTCACGTTACTTCAATAAATATTTTTTTAAAACAATATTATTTTAATAATTATCTCGTTATTGACTTATGTTCATTATGCTTGATATTTTTATACGTAAAATTTATGTTGTTGAACTTCTGAATTTTTTGTTTTTAGAAATTATAATACTCTTTCATTTTATAAAGATAGAAAGTAATTTTTATTAATAGAATAACAGTTAATTATATGGATTCAATAGGACAGATTTGTAACAACGGAGTGGAGCAACCTTATATGGTTCAAATGAGTTTAAAAAGAGTTTAAAATCATATTTATATAATTCAAATATACTTAGAGTGTGCTTTAATTTATATTTTTTGTGATTTCTATTTTTGTTCTTAACCATAAGTTTGGATAAGCATGAAGATGATAGAGGATATGGAGATTAAAGAGAATGTTTCATATCTTATGCTTGATTTTATAATAAATAACTTTAAAAATTGTATTCAGCATTGCAGAAAACGGATAGATAAGGATGTTACAGATAACTCTAGAGAAACTATGTTGTTACTTGAGGAGTTTCATAGTTATAAAGAGAATTTACGTGAAATAAAATTGGAGATAAAAAGTTTTGTTGCTAAGGATAAGAAAGAGGAGGATGGAGAAAGAAGAGGCTAAAGTTTCAATTTCAACTTCCATAGAGATTTAAATTAAAGAGGAAGTTGTAATGTATGAAGTTAGTGAAGTTGTTCCTAAAAATTTCTTCAATGAGTTTAAAGAAAAGGTTGTGAATGATGGTGGACATAGGGAGGACATGATTGATGCAATGAAGGAGGAGAATGGGATTGTTTTGGAAGTTGTAGAGGAGAATAGGTCACAACCACATGATCTTTCTATGACTAACATTGTTATGCCTAGTCATTTTATTCTTGATGTGCAGGTTGTTGATGAGAACATTCATGAAGAGAGTTTCATACTATTTCCACCCATTCAAGAGAAGGTATTTAAAGATGTATTGATTCCTAAAGTTTCCATGCTTGACATGAACATGAGCAAGGTTCGAGGATAAATCTTTTCTAAAAAATGAGGGAATGATACGGATCAAGTAGGATAGATTTGTAATAATGTAGTGAACAACCTTATATCATTCAAATGGGTTTTAAAAAAATTCAAAATCATATTCATATGATCCAAAATCACTTGGGATATGCTTCAATTTATATGGACAGATTTTGTGCAACACTTGCAATTATGGGCTTAAAGAGCATAATCAAGTCTACGGGCCAAATCTATATAAAGGAAAACCTAAAGTGAATATCAATGAAGACTTTTGTGAAGATTCAAGTCCATTGGACCTAATTAAAAAGTGTAAAAGTCCCTCAGATGAAGCGGGCAGATTTCAAGAAACATGTGCAATGCATATGCACCTTGAGGAGCATGTGCACAATTCATGGGCAACCTGGGGGGATGTGTTATACATGTTATTGGGCCCTTAATGATGTATTTGTAAGCCCATTTATTTGGGTTAAGTTTAGACTATCTTATTTACTTTAGTATTGCTAATTTAGTTGTTTGGCCCTAGTTTGGGTCTTAGTGTGCCACCCCCTTACTATGAGCTATTAAATTCGGCCATTCTTCTTTGGGCACTTTAGGGCTTAGTGTATCCTTATTCTCTTAGGGTTAGGTTTAGTTTTCTCTATATAAACTCAAGTCTTCCTTTGCGTGGGATAACTTTTAATAAAAATTCAGAATTATTCATACTATTTGCATGCCTTTGTTATTATGGGCTTAAAGAGTATAATCAAGCATATGGACCAAAACTATATAAAATAAAGTCTAAAGTAAAGATAAAAAAAGATTATTATAAAGATTTAAATTCATTGATTGGGCCTAATTAGAAAGTGTATAAGTCCATCAAACCAAGTGGGCAAATTTGAAGAAACATGTGTAGTGTATGTGCAATTTAAAGAGCATGTGTAAGACATGTGCATAATGCATGGATAGCCTTGAGGGACGTGTTATACATGTTATTTGGGTTTTAATAATGTATTTGTAAGTCGATTTGTTTGGGTTAAATTTATGCTATATAATTTGCTTTAGTATTACTAGTTTAGTTGTTTAGGTCTTAGTGTGTTGCCTCTTTACTATGGGCTATTAAATTCAGCCAGTCTTATTTGGACACTTTAGATTTTAGTTTATTCTTATTCTCTTAGGGTTAAGTTTAGTTTTCTCTATATAAACT
This sequence comes from Manihot esculenta, assembly GCF_001659605.2. Taxonomy (NCBI): domain Eukaryota; kingdom Viridiplantae; phylum Streptophyta; class Magnoliopsida; order Malpighiales; family Euphorbiaceae; genus Manihot; species Manihot esculenta. Next base: position 19,873,940 of record NC_035178.2, on the reverse strand, counting down.
CAAACTGTTCTTTGAGTGGGACAACAACTTTTAATCAAAATTCAGAATGATTCATGCTATTTGCATGCATTTATAGTGAGAGTGTGGGATTGAATTTTTTCAATTACATCAAAAATCAATATAAACTTATTAATTCAATTATGACGTTTGTCTTATTTCTCTAATTCTCAATTATTGGTGTTCTTATTGTCTTTCGCGTGGAATACCATAAAGAGAAATTTATTACTTATCTTTGAAATTATTCCATCTCGTCGTAAACTTTTTAAACTTGATCTATAGAATTCCACATCAATTAATTTCAAAATTGCCTTGTCCGAATCTTAATTAAAAGTTCAAATGGGCAATTGAATTCATGTTCATTGATGTTGAATGGGGAACTTTTTTTTTTTTTAAATGTATATTTATACTTCTAAATTTTATACCGCCATTTGAAATTTTAAAAACATTCATGGCACATCTAAATTATTTAAAAGTAAAATTAATATAATCTTTCAATTGCAATCAGCAGATGACATAATTCTTCTATATCATTTTTAAATCTATTTGAATTCAAAGAGATTATTATTATTAATAAGCTATTGACAGTTAGTAGCAAAATAAGCAAAAATTTGAGTTTTATAAATATATTTTAGTATATTTATAATTTATATTATTTTATATTAAAATTATAACATTATTTTAGTTATAATTTTAAATAATTTAGATATATGATATAGCGTTTTTAAAATTGAGGGTCTAGTAAAGTTTTTCTTTTTTAATAAAATTCATGTATCAATAACATATTGTTTTGTTAGCATATTTATTTTATTTATTTAATCATTAAAGCTCCATTGTTGCAATAATGTACATTTTTATTGATCGATAATAATAATAATAATTAATATTATTAAAATGGTTTAGTTGTATTTTCTTGATTATGTTCGTTGGATATAAGATTATATTTTGGACTTTTCTAATTGCTTTGTTATGCACTTGGGCTGTACGTTTGGGCTAGTTTTATTTTTGAGAACAATGCTGATTTTTATGATTTTTTAAAGTCTAACATCAATCTAATTCATTATATTGGTCCAGCCCATCACTTATAAAAAATAAAAAATATCAATGAAAATTACTAACTATAAAAATTTTATTTGTAACTTTCAATTTCTTTTGGCGTTTGAAGGCTAACCAATTTTTTTTTTTTTTTTTTGAAATCAAATATTTTATTAATAAAAGCTATACAAGAAAAATTTTAAATATCACGTGCAAACTAATTCGAGCTGGTAGCCCTCGTATACATTCAAGTTCTAATCTAAGATCTGAAATATTAAGTAAAAAAATATAAAATAATAGCCCTCGTATCTATGACTATTTTTCATTCTCTTAATCCATATTCTTCCTCGTGATTTCGTGTATGGTATCCATGACTATTTTTCATTCTCTATCGAAGGTTGTGTTTACTCCATGATGATGATAATGGAATCAATTTCTATGAATGGATTTCATTATGTATTTTAAATTAAATTGTAATTGGTTTGATTTATTTACTTTGGTTTGAGTTAATTTTTCTAATTTTCTTGGGTTGTATATTGATCATTACTTTCCTCAGTACTTTCATTTCTTATGATCATAGAAAATGTAATCTTATCTTTGCATTGTTGAAAAAAGAGAGAGTTTCTCCAGGGGAGCCTCAAAACCAATAGGATGGCCCTTTATAGGCTCAAATGGCCAGCTCTACTAGTTATTAATTTTTTATTTTTATTTAAAATTAAAAAGTAATAAGATAAAATTAATAAAATTAAAAATTAAATATTAATTAAATAATATTTAAAAATTAATAATTACCGATGAAATAAAATTATAAATAATTACTAACATCAATACGTCAATATTTCATGACACTCTAAATAAAAATTTATAGATGATAAATTATTGAATATTTTAAGTTTTCATTAAAAATTTATTAATAAGATAATTATCAATGGAGTATTAAAACGATGTTATTTCGCTGCTAAACATAATTATAGAAAAAAATATATGAATTACTAATAAAATTTTTTATTAATATCTTTTTATTTTTTTATAGCACATGAAATCGACTTCACCATAAATAATATTTTAAATCTTTATGTAAAAATTATATTTAATATTCACATGAATAAATTTTCATAATTTTCTTTCTTCGATAAACACTTTTTTTAAAAAATCTTAGAAAATAAAAACAAATTAAGAACTACGTTAAAATAACTTTAAATTTTTCTTAAAAAAATTGACATCTTCGGACTTCTTTCATTCGTGAATTTCAAGCTTTGCGTGAGACCAATTTAATACCAAAAACAACAAAAATGGTCCCAATTGTAAATAAAATACTAAGGGAAGAAGATGATGTTTTACGATTTCGATAAGCTGATAGAGGCGATGGAAGTAGAGGGGTTTTTTTATTTAAATCGAAAAAAATTAATAAAGCGAATTAATTTAAAATTTTAATTTAATTTTTTATTTTATTCGATTCAGTTTGATTTAATTTTTATTTTTAAAATTTTAATTATTTTAATTTAATTTAATTTAATTTTAGAAAAAAATTAATAAAATTAAATTGAATCGATCAGAGATAATAATGTATTATTTTTTATAATATAAAAATATTAGATATAATCAATATTTAAATATTTTAATTAAATTTTAAAATATTAAAAATAAAGTGTAAATAATAAAAAGTTAATTAAAAATCTAACCGATTAAACTGATCAAATCGAATTAGACTGGTTTGATTCAAATTGATTTTATTTAAAATCAATTTGATTTAATTTTTACGATTATTAAAATTTTAATTTTCAATTTATTCAATTTGATTTTATTTTGAATCAAACCGATCGAATACTCAAATCTAAATTTTAATATTGGAGAGAATCATAAGCATATCGCAGTGGATCTAATCTAACTATTAAAAAAATATAATCTAGATCCGTTAGGGTAAGCCAAATAAAATAACTCAATTGGATCTAATTTAATCCAATGACTTGTCAACATTAAATTTAATCCAGTCGTATTTGAGAGATATGTCCCTTATCCCTAAAATTTTATAATGCATCCATTGTTATTATTAGCGCTTATATATATAATTTTATATTAGTCCAGAGTTATTTTATACTTAGCTTTGTTTTTTCTTTATCCCATTTCATGTATTTATCTATATGATTTTTTTTTCTTTAAAAATATATTAAAAAGATTAAAAATTATTATTTAATTTTTATAATATAGGAAAAACTCACTAAATAGTTGTTCAATTTTAAAAAATATATTAAAATATATCTGATATTTTAAAAAATCTGCTAATTAGTTTTTATGTTAATTTTAGCCGTTAAATATTTTACTGTTTAGTTCTTATAATTTTAAAAAATTTATTGATTAACCCCTTAGATTTTTAAAATGTTTACTAATTAGTGTCTTTCTATCAAGGACATAATAGACTTTTTTACAATATTTAATGAAGGGACTAACCAATAGATTTTTTAAAATGTTAGAGATATTTTAATATATTTTTCAAAACTGAGAGACCAACTAGTAAGTTTCTTCATAAAATAGGGACTAAATAGTAATTTTTCTTTAAAAAAAGATATCATTAATTTCTAATTATTAAAAAATTTAATCCATTGCTACTAAAGAGATTTAATTTAATAGTATAAAATTACATTTGATATCATATGATTTTGAGTTTATTTCTGATTAAAATCTATAGTATTAAAAAAAATCCATTGTTAATCAAAGTAATTTTGAGAACTTGAGTCCTTTGTCACTAGGATTAGAAAATGGTAGATGACGAGATATTAATTTGAGATGGTACTAGTCATGGTGAAAAGGCTTATAGGTATGTGTGAGTGAGAGGAAGTGAAGTTAATATAGAGGCAACCAGTGGGAGTTCTAAGATTGCTTACAACCATGAAAATATTAAGATATAACTATCGAGAATTAGGAAGCCCCTCGACAATTATTAATGTACAATCGATGTTTCCCATTATGCTCTTTCTAATGGAGACTCATGTGTCAGAAGAAAGGATTATTTTTGTTCATAATCGATTTGGTTTTCATCATAATTTGGTGGTTCGAAGTAATGCATGAGGAGGGGTTTATTGTGTTACCATAAGGAAATGACAATTGCAATTGTTATCATTTTCAGTGCATCATATGTATTTCGAGGGTGAGGAAGTTGTTGAAGAAAGAATTAAAGAAGAATTAAAGTCAAAAGGGAAAAATGGGCCATCATAACAATAAATATTTTCATATGGTAGCTTACAAGAGGAGACAAGTGAATTCTATTTATTCTCTAAAGGTTACAGCTAAGAACTCTTTAGATGGGGACAATTAGTGTAACCATATTGTTGACTTTTATTCAGCTTTATCCTGTTTTGAGGCTTAATATATGGTAGAGGATGATTTACGGTTTATATTTATTAAGGTTATGGATAGTGTGAATGATATATTTGCTAGCCCTTTTTTAGAGGAGGAGGTTTTATATGCTCTTAAAATGATCATCCACTTAAAGCTCTGGGACCTAATAGCCTTCCCCCTTTATTCTATTACCATATTTGGCAGGTAGTGGATCGACATGTGCTCACGTTACCTTAGATGTGCTTAATGATGGGGATGTCTATAAAGTTTGACCACACTCATATATGTCTATTCCAAATGTTAAACAGTTGTGATCTATTACTAATTATAGACCCATTAGATTATGCAATGCAGTTTATAAAATTGCAACCAAAGGTATGACCCAATTTTGGGCTAATCGGCTTAAAGCCTTCAAAGCTCATAGTAAACCTATTATCTCCCCCGGCTAGCAAAGCTCAAAGTCAAGAAATTAAACTAACAGAGTGTTATAAATTGAAAATACCAACGGAAAAAAACTCATCTGACTTGCAAGTGGATTAATCTCAACAATTTAGAGAGTTTAACTTACCCTCACAATCCATAGCATATTCAAATAATTGATACAATAAGTCATAGGGAGCTCAACTTACTAAAGGAGTCCAGTATCACAATACATATTAGTTTGAAATAAAAATTCTTACTATCTAAGGAATACATTCAATAGTCACTATAGAGTTCTAGAGTTAAAGTTTCAAAATATTAAAAATGAAATAAAAATAAAATAATCCTACACGAAAGAATTTGCAGGTCAATACTAAAGAAGTTCATTTATCATCTCGATAAAAAAATATTTGAACAGGAGTGAGTGTTCTACTCAATGAGTATAGATATTATTAATGCAATCCTACCAATGCAAAATGTATCAATCAATTAATCACACAATCTTTCGCACAAGAGAATAAAGTAGAGCTACTCACGCACTCATCCATAATGAATATTGAGAGTCAACCTCATATCTTAGCTCACTTAATCTAACATGTCCTTCTATACCATTATGTGAGAGGCAGTTATAGTGTTGTACCTACCTCGCAGTGGTGAGAGTGAGTGAAATATAGCACCGTACCTATTCTACCTATTCATATCCTCAAGAGTTAGTGAGCTAATGCATTGTACCTATCTCGGAAATCCACATCTATTCATAATATATATATATATATTTATCCTTAAAGATAGTAGAACGTAAAGTAAAAAATGCAAAGAATAGAGGATGCTCCTAATATATTAACTACGTACGTAACATAAATGATGCATAAACATGCTAAATATATATAAATAAGATTAAATTTATAAAAATAATTAATATTCAACTCACCAAGTAGTGTGACTCTTCACTTAAGGGTCCTATTGAGATGCAGATAGTTGCTTTAGATTATCTATATAAATTCATTATAAGATTATCAAACATAGACCATAAGTAAAGAAATAAAGAGGCAAAGAGACTCTAAGCTTATATCAAAGTTTCGGTAGAATTTTCCTTATATCTAGGACCTAATCTCCCTGCAAGAAAACATAATTTATCCATCTTAATAAGCACAATAGCTTCTGGCTACAACACAAAATGTATTGCTCATCCAGCGCTTACCAAAACTACCCAACTATTGAAAATTATAAATTTTAGTTTAAGCACCTTAACGTCTCTATAGTCTAATAAAATATCAAATACCCTTTAAAAATTCTACAAATATTCTCTAAAGTCCTTAATAATAACACCTTGCTATAACAATTGACTTACTCAAATTATATTCAATCTAAGATATTTAATAATGCAACAAGCTAAACATTAACATTATCGTAAAATCACAAATTTAATTCGGGTTTATCAAGGCCAGTTCTGACACTTGGAACGTGTCCAAAGCATTTGAAAATAGTGAGAAAGACTAAAATATTGACATCTTTTAGAGGTTAGTACCGGAGCTCGCGTATTCAGATCAAAATTACAGTCTTGGGTGCTGATAAAATTTTTTCAAAATGAAGGTACCTACACGCCATAACACCACGAGTAAAAATATAATTTTATTTTATAAAAAACACGACTCTGAGGGTGAAAAAACTCATCTTCAAGTTTATGGGTTTCTAAAATTTGTCCGTATAAAAAAATTATGAGATTAGTGTCTATAGGAAGCTCTCAACGAGTATGACACATTAGTGGCTTTGAATTTTTTATAGGATGTCTAATGTGGGAAAAATTTTAGTGGGAAGGTAAAAGGGACATAAACTTTGGATACTTGATTCTTGCAAATCAAGTTATAATGGAGGACAATCTTAGTATCTATATGAAGCTCATGAGGAGAGGAATCTAAATAGACTAACCTCGCCTAAAATAGTGGTCGAGGGAGGGAGAATCAAAGAGAGAGAGAAATGGGAGAAGGATGAAAAGAAAAGAAAAGAAAATCGGGGAGAGGCATGTGCACGAGAAGAAAAGGGTGGGACCAATTCGATTCAATCAGTTTGATTGGACTGGTTTGATTCAACTAGTCTAATCTAAATTTTTTAATCCAATTCAAAATTTTATTTTTGATATTTTTACTCTTTCTTGTAATCATAAATAAGTTCAGAAAAATCCGTAAAAATTCATGAAATTCCAAAAAAAAATTTAGAACACAAAAATGTTAAAATTTTGCCACATGGTCTTTAAATAGTTTGAAATAATTCTTAAAATTATGTACAATAAAATTTGGAAACTCTAAATTAAAAATCCAAAAAATTCCAAAAATATTTCATAATGAGTTTATATTTAAATACCAAAATTTTTATATTAATAATAAAATAAATAAAAATTTAGATGTTACATAAATAGGTTAAAAAAAATTAGGGAAATTGTATTTGTGCCATTCATATGGTTACATATAACATTTTGATAGATTTTGAGGTGTTTTATCATATAAAAGTTAGTGGAAAGGGTTGATGACCACGTCCCCTTATGGGTAGACCACCGCCACTTATTCTATATTGGAAAATGATATTCTTAAACGTTATATTGTTCTTTCTAATGATATTCGATAAAGGATCCTCTTTTCCCTATTTGTTTTTTTATATATTAAAGACCTAACTGGTAAGAGATACTGTGAGCTCTAAGAAGATGCATTTTGTTTGTAAAGGCACACTTTAGAAAGAAGATGCATTTTTTTTTGTAAGGGCACACTTTAGATATTTTATTTGTTATTCGCAAATGATTATGTATTATTTCTTTTGACAATCTCTAATGAAGTGAATGCTATTAGTCAAAGCCATTATGAGTAGTGATGCTACATAATAATCGCTCAAAATAAGTCATGAGTTGTCACCACAAGACGGAGTCACGTGGCAAGGATTTGATAAGTGGAAAATGCGGTCCAACCTGAGGAAAGGAAGACCCGGACACCTCGAAGACCCAAACACCTCAAATACCCGGTTTATTATCAAGACTCACCCTTCTCTAGATCGGACAAATCTTAGTATAAAGTTACTATTGTCAGGCACAATTCAGTGTATCCTCTTTACGCTTGTAATCGGGGGATCACCAACCTATTAGCCGGTAATATCCCTCATCAAGCTGTCGGTCACATCAATGCTAGATTATCAGAAAATATTATATTTATCTCACCCTTTTACAGCATAAAGAGAGAACGATTATAGAGGCAAAGATACATTATTCTCAAATACAAACACACTCAAGTTTCATATTCGTCTCATTCTCCAAGTTACTGACTTGAATGTTAGAGTGGTTGTTGTGGACACCCACCACCTCACTTTCTCTATCTTGCAGGATTAGCCAATCACAGCACAGCTCCATTACAGCCACGTCATCAATTTAGTCTCTGCAACATCATTTGGGCCTTTTTTCGGGAAGTCCATTGAATTCTGTCTATTCATTTGGATTAAAATTAGTCTTTTATCCCTTCTCTCTTAAAAAGAAATCTCTCTATGACTGAAAACTCACAAGCTACTGCTAAAGTTAACGTGGAACCCTATGGCACAAGCCTCAAATCCACACGCACAAGTAGATATTGAATTCAAAGATTTGATAAACTCACCTCTTATGGCACCCTACACTTAGAGAAGCTGAAACACTAATGGTCGAAGGATTTAGATGAGAATTCGACAAACACCACAATGAATAGTTGATAAGTTAGTTTCGACAAACGCCACAATGAATAGTTGATAAGTTAGTTGAGATTCTTGATGCAATTGATGAAAGCAAATCTTCGCTCTCACTCAAAGCAATTACACGCCAAAGGCATGAAGAAGAATTCTGAAAATTTTGATTCGAAAGTTTTCTCTTACAAGTGTTTCTTATCCTTATATAGTAAGGAGAAAACAAATAAAACTCTACGACACTCTTCTTAAGCCTGGTCGAACCACACACAAAGCCCAATCCCAATTACATACTAAAATAACACATCAAACTCATAAGTATTAAAACATAAGTCCAAAATATGACCCAACACTCTAAAACTTAAAAGATAAAATATGACCATAATACAAGCCCAAACAAAGCAAAAATTAAAGCAAGTGTTTAAATAATAAAACGTAGCAAGTCCATCATAACAATGATGAATAAATTAGGCAGTGCCATCTCCATTAGACACCTTAAGCAAGGTGAGTAGCTTAGGTGTGTCTTCAAGCTCCACGAGACATTTGCCAATGGCAAGCTCAGTCAATTCTTATGTTACTTATTCTTGAATGTGTAAGTTCATAGCTGCTTCAAGCTTTTTAGCTTTGCTCCTTGTCACTGGTCCACTGGGAAGCACCAATGGATCATTGCTCCCTTAATTCCCATGTGATTGTACTTGCTGGTTCGTATCAAAAGTTGTTATCGATGAGGAGGCTATCATTTCTTCCATTCTTGGCAGTGGAAAGAAAAACACCTCCCATGGTCAACGAAGCAGATCCCAAAAATCTGAGCATTGAGTAAATACTCCAGTACGTCTAAAAGTTGCAGGTTATTTTCGAGCAATACACTGCTCAAAAAGAGGCGTTACTCATGGCTCCTAAGGGACGGGAGGAAGTCCTTATAGATGCCTCAAGGACTCGAACAGGGGCAATCCAAATGCATTCTAAAGGGAAGGACAAGTTTGGGAAAGAGGAGTTATCAGATCAAAGGACGCTTGCTAGAAGTGGGTACAGGCTACTCAAAGGTACCTGGAAGGACAGGAAGAGGATCAAAGGATGAGCCAAAAGTAAGACCAAAATCCAGAGAGGCAAGGATATGGGGGAGACCATAAGAGTTACCTAGTCTTCTGAGGAAGGAATGACTGAGGTAAGTATAAGAATTACTGATCGAATGTAAATTAGGCGTATTTTTTCTATTATTATTGATGCTAAACTATACATTTTCTATCTAATTTTGTACTTTTGATTATATTTTACAGAAAATTACGAAAAATGAAAACTTGGTGAAAAATGGCCTAAAAATGCTAAAAAGTTGATTTGGCCGAAGTGATTTAGCCAAATCAAACTCAAAGAATGACCAAGGAGGCTATACAAGTGGATGGAAGAAGAAGCCAAAACTCAAGTTTTAATATGCCAAATCGATTACCGCAAAAACTAAGAAGGACAGAACAACACATAAACGATTGGGGCAAGCGATTTGCCCAAATCAATTACCGTAGAATAGAGAAAAACAGGACATCACAGACTCGTGATTGGAGTAGTCGATTTGCCCAAATCGACTGTCACTACTAGAAAAGTGCTAAAACGCGAAAATTATAGAAATTCAAATTTTAAGAGTTCTCCCCTATCTCAAACACATCAAGACACATCTGAAGCATATTAAACACTCTGCAAAAAGAATTCCTTCACCCAAGAAAGTCTATTTATGAAGAAATACAAGCAAGGAAGGAATCAAAGACTAAGTCAAAAAGGAATTCCATCTCATAAAGGACTGATCTAGGGTTTTTTGCATATATAAAAAGGCAGCAACTAGCAGCAAACATAAATCCACTTCTCAGCAGAAACATTAACAATGCCGCATCTCTCTCCATTTCTTCTTTCTTTTCTCTTTATGTATTCTTTGTCCATCATGAATGGCTAAACACCTTTTCCTCTAGTTGGAGTTGGAGAAATTTCAGTTTTGTTATGAATTGGAAGATCTGAAATTCCTTTGCCAAACTTCTATTTTTTAGTATTTATGCAATTTGTTCTTCATGTTATTATTGCCTTGCTATTAAAATCAATAAGGGCCCATTGCTTTTAATTGCATAGTAATAAATTGTTAGTTTGAATAATTTAGGTCCGTAATTGCTTGGATTGTTTGGACACAAGTAACAATAGGTTACATGATCTAACTAAACCACGTGGTTGGCAAAGTTAGAACTAGGTTTCTTTATTTCTTAAAGCAATTAGCAGTTGAAAAGTGAAGAACCCCAAGAACGTTCTGATCAAACATAAATTAGCCACATTTTTATTATCTTATTATTGCTTATTTACACATTTTTTAGCTTAATTTATGGTTTTTATCTTGTTTTTACAGAAAATGAAGAAATTGGAAAATTGGAGAAAAAGTGTAGAAAAGGCTGGAAAAGTGATGGGGTCAAAGTGATTTGGCCAAATCACTCGCAGAGACTGGCCAAATCACTCGCAGAGACAGAAAGCTAAAAACTGGGCTGACTCACAGAAAGCGATTGGGGTAAGTGATTTGCCCAAATCACCCGCCCCAATCACATTGACAGCAGAAACTGACAGCAGAGCGGGAAAAAGGAAAAAATCAGATTTAAAAAGAAAAGAAGCCCAAAACCACTTCAAACACTACCAGCTTAAATCCAAAAGCCACAAGGATGTCCTTTTACCAAGAGAATTCCATCTACAACAAAATTCAAAAACAAAAGAGAAATTAAAGACCACAAAGACCAAGTCAAAATAGGGATTCCAAACCCTAATTGAACTTGGACTCTCCAGCTATAAGAAGGCAGCCTCCAAACTAGCAAAGGCATCCTCTCCACCTTCGGAAATCTGCAGAATTCAGTAGGAAGTCTGCGGCAGTCCCTTCTTCTCTTCCTTTCTTCTTTCTTTTGTGTATTTTGCCCACCATGAGAGGCTAATTTCATTCTTTTCTAGTTGAAGTTGAGGAAATTCAGATTTGTGATGAATTGGGAGATTTAAAACTCCATTGTTAAACTCTTATTTGCTTTCAATATTTATGCAACTTGATCTTTTCTATAATTATTACTTTGCTTTTCTAGTCCGACAGCGATTTTGCTTGTCCCTGCAAGAGTTTGGCATTGCCATGGGCTGTGAATGCCCTGACTCTACCTGGGATTTTCTGCAGAATTCAATCCCAGCACTGCCTATCTGGAATTATGTGATAACCCCCCTGATTCTTACTCGCCCACCAGGTCCAAGGACCTGTACCTCAAAACTCCAAGCTTGAAATACATTCACAGGTTTCTAGCCTACACATTTTCTGGGAGGAAGGATGCACCCAACATCCTGACCAGAACGAAGCTGTACATACTGTGATGCATGCACCACCACTGGAAAATACACTTTGGTTATTGGGTTACAACCCAAATATCCAGCATTATCCAGTACCATCGCCCCCTGATCCTTGGGCACTTGATCACTGCCATTGCAGTGAACCTGAAACTTTTACACCCTACCCATATTGATCTCACCCCCACTGACAAGCCAACCCCCTTGGACCTTCGATCTTTAGATGATATGGGGTTGCTTTGCAAAGTGGGGGACATTTTTTCTCTTTCACCTGCAGGACCTCTAACACCACGCCATGAGTGTGTATTCAGAAAGAAGAAGGCACAGCCTGCCCCAGCAGATGGGACAGCAGGGGAAACAGAGCAGGCACCCCCAGAAAATGAACCACCTCCTGTGGCACCACAGTAAGAAGCCAATCAGGCCCCTAAAGACGTAGCCCCCAACCAGACAGTTGAGGCTCGTCTCAGCAGAATTGAGACCAGAATGCACAACAGGCTCGTCTCAGCAGAATTGAGACCAAAATGCACAACAGGGAGCACCTGTTGCAACTGCTAGTGAACCATTTTCTGCCCACAGATCATGACAGCCAGTGATTTGGCCGGGTGATTTGCCCAAATCACCTGCCCACATAACCCACAGGCCAGGAAGTAGGGGTGAGTAGTATTCGGTTCAAACACGAAAAAACCGATCGAACCGATTTAAAAATTTGATTCGGTTTTTTATACATTTCGGTTCGGTTCAGTTTTTAATTTCATAAATTTTGGTTATTTCGGTTCGGTTCAGTTTTGATCAGAAAAAAACCAAAAAAACTGAACCGAACCGATTAGTGATAATAATATATTTTTTCAATAATATAGAGAAATTAAATCATATTAAAATTAAAATATTTTAATTAAATTTTAAAATATTAAAAATAAAGTGTAAAAAATAAAAAAATTATAAAAAATCGAAACCGATCAAACCGAACCGAATCAGACCGGTTCGGTTCGTTTCAGTTTCTAACCAAAATCGGTTCGGTTCGGTTTTCATAAATACTAAAATTTTGATTTTCGGTTTATTCAGTTCGGTTCGGTTTTGAACCAAACCGACCGAATGCTCACCCCTACCAGGAAGTCCCTTTCCCTTTTCTTCTTAAATTTTTTTTATATGTATATTTTTACACATTGAGGACAATGTTTGCAATAGGTGTGGGGGTACTGTTAGGTTATTTTTGCATTGATTACATTATCTTTTGCTTTCTTTTTGTTTCTTTTTGCATCTTTTTGCCCTATGACACACACAAAATTTTTTTTTTCTTTTCACACATTTTTCCTTTGCACACACACACAGAATTTTGTCTTAGCTTTTGCTCTACTCAGCATAGATGACAAGGTTAAAAGAGCTTCCTATCTCATGACCCCATTGATTTTCCACCCCTTTAAGCCTAAATTGAATTAATTATAGTATGCTACCTTCACTTAGGAAGTTCTTTTCTAGAATTAAATCTCTAAATTTGCTGTGGTCAATGGAAATAAAAACATAAACACATGCAAATAAAAAGTTGGTGTAACTCCCTATGAGCTGATTTGTCCAAACTGTTAAGAAAAGAAAAAGAAAAAGAAAAAACCAGCACAAAAGCACAAATCATAAACCTATTCCTATGGCCAAATAAGCTATGAACAGAGCTAGTAGCCACTTGAACAAGTGACTAACTGAGTAACCGGGGGTGGGTATCACCAATATGCACCTTTGCGTAAAAAGGTTAGTGACTTTTTCAGGCAAGAATAAAAAAGTGCTGCTAAATAGAACAAAATAAAATGCTTAAAGAAGGGCAAGTCACTCTTAGAGGTTGCATTGAGCTTATACAAAGAGAATAAGCATGATTGAATCAAAAACCTTTCCTTTGACCATGGTAGGTAAGGAGAAACAAGGAAAAGAGAAGAACAACCTTGGTGCATGTATTCTACACTGTAATACTTCAATTTAGGAGTCTAGGGGGGTTGATTAAGTGGTATTTAGGCTCAAAGGAAAAATAAGCTTGATTAACTAAGTTGTTTGTTGCTTGAGGACAAGCAAAAAGCTAGGTGCGGGGGTATTTGATCAAACATAAATTAGCCACATTTTTATTATCTTTATTATTGCTTATTTGCACATTTTTTAGCTTAATTTATGGTTTTTATCTTGTTTTTCTAGAAAAGGAAGAAATTGGAAAATTGGAGAAAAAGTGCAGAAAAGGCTAGAAAAGTGATGGGGTCAAAGTGATTTGGCCAAATCACTCGCAGAGACTGGCCAAATCACTCGCAGAGACAGAAAGCTAAAAACTGGGCTGACTCACAGAAAGCGATTGGGGCAAGTGATTTGCCCAAATCACCCGCCCCAATCACATTGACAGCAGAAACTGACAGCAGAGAGGGAAAAAGGAAAAAATCAGATTTAAAAAGAAAAGAAGCCCAAAACCACTTCAAACATTGCCAGCTCAAATCCAAAAGCCACAAGGATGTCCTTCTACCAAGAGAATTCCATCTACAACAAAATTCAAAAATAAAAAAGGAATTAAAGATCACAAAGACCAAGTCAAAATAGGGATTCCAAACCCTAATTGAACTTGGACTCTCCAGCTATAAGAAGGCAGCCTCCAAACCAGCAAAGGCATCCTCTCCACCTTCGGAAATCTGCAGAATTCAGTAGAAAGCCTGCGGCAGTCCCTTCTTCTCTTCCTTTCTTCTTTCTTTTGTGTATTTTGCCCACCATGGTGGCTAATTTCATTATTTTCTAGTTGAAGTTGAGGAAATTCAGATTTGTGATGAATTGGGAGATTTAAAACTCCATTGTTAAACTCTTATTTGCTTTCAATATTTATGCAACTTGATCTTTTCTATAATTGTTACTTTGCTTTTAGAATCAATAAGGGCCCATTGCTTTTAAATTGCTTGAGTAATAAATTGTTTGAATGATTTAAGTCCGTAATTGCTTATATTATTTGAACACAAATATAATCAGTTGCATAATCTAGACTTGACCACGTGGTTGGCAAGGATACAATTGGGTTTCTCTAAGTCTTAATGCAGTCAACAGTTGTTCGATACTAAATGCCCCAAGGACGTTCCTTGGCAACTTGTTGATTATTGTTTGATTGGCGAACGTTTCCTAATCGAACTAGAACTAAGGAGGAATTTGGTTGTGAGAAGCGTCTTCCACAACCAAAACTAATTTATTGAAACAAAATAGGAGACTTAATTAGTCAATGATCAATTCTGAACAAGCTGAATTAAACTCATATTTCAACTAGAATCTCTTTCCCATTGAAATTCTCATTTATTTAAATTATTTCTTTCTCTTGCTTTCTAGATTTAATTCATCAAAACAAAACCCCCCTCTTTTATTTATTTGTCATTTATTTGCCTTAGTTATTATTAGGAAAATCTTTGGTGTCAATTCCCTGTGGTTCGTCCCTATTGCCAGTATCTGCAAGTTAATTGCTGATTGTTTAATAGGTTTATTTTTGACGGCTTCGACAACCGCTATCACTGTAACGACCCCAAAATGGACCGTCACCGGCGCTAGGATTCAGGTCGGCTTAAGGCCGCCAGAACCCGTAGCAAGCCTGCTATACTCTCTGTGTACCTGTAAACCTCATACATGATCATACATTTTATGTGAAAATAAAAACTCTTTTCTGAACCAAGGCTTAACCTGTGCATGCACTATCTCTGTACTCTGTACTCTGTACTCTGTATCCCTGACTAGAGCTTGCTCTAGATGGGTTAACTCATACCTGTTAAGCCTGGTTTTCACATACAGAAAAACATATATACATATATAGATCATGTACAAAACATACATCACTAGGTCAAGCAACAACTATTACATCTCTTTAATATTACATGTCCATTCTAAGCTATTACAGATCTCTTTACTTTTCCTGTTCTCTGCTGGACTGTCCCTGTACACTGTACACTGAACCTGCAAAACTGGGGTTAAGGGAGTGGGATGAGCTCTATAGCCCAGTGAGTAGAACAGTAAAACATCTCAGTAAAATATGATCTCATGGAATGCACCATATCACAGACAAGCCACATCAAGAGTAAACCTGTCACCACATAGTCCCAGTAACTCTGTGCCAGGGCGTAGAATCGAGCACCTGGTCTTCCTGTCATATATGTATATGTGTATATAACACCTCTGTACTTACCATTGCCAGGGCGTAGTCAAAGGCTCCTGGACTTTGCTATACCTGCCAGGGCGTAGTCAAAGGCTCCTGGACTTCCTGTCTGTGACTATGGGATCATTCAGCATTTACCCACATCAACAATTAACAATGCAATGCAACATATTCGTGGATACTAATGCAATCAACCTATGGCATAAACATGATGCATGAGATATGCTAAAACATTCCATTTTGCAAGTAATTACGTTTAGTTCCACTCACCTCTGGTTATCTGGACTGACTGACTCTGCAGGTTCTGAACCTCTGGAGCAGTACTCACTGCTGCTCTCTCTGGTTCCTCTGGTCTGTACCAAACAGATGGACTCAAATGAGGGACCAAACAAGCGTAGAAAACTCTCTTAACCTGCCCCAAGAATCCCCTTAAACTCACTCAACTATCCTTGCAAAGCATGCAAAAGAAAGCTGGACAGGACACTTTCGGCGGCAGGTTCGGCGGCCGAATGTCCTCTCCAGAGACGAAACTCAAGCACCTTCGGCGGCACCTTCGGCGGCCGAATCCCCCAAATAGAGCCGAACATGCACAACTCGCGGGGGCAAGCTGTGGCAGCCTAAGCCACCATGCAAGAGGTTCGGCGGCCGAATGAACCTTCGGCTGCCGAACCTGAGTTCATCCAGAACTCAGCTTCAACGGCAAACCATCTTCTCCTTCCCTTCAACCACTCAAACCATATATACTCCAACTCCTCAACACACATATACTCATGTATATGATCACAGGGGTCCAAAACTATCTAATAACCCCAAACAACAAATCAAACATAACACAGAAACATGTATACATGCCTAAAGCATCAAAACTATCATTAATAACCTAAGCATACATCTCCTTCCACAAATCCCCCTAAAACCTTCAGAAAACATAAAAACATATGCAAGAACATCACTTACCTCCTGGAACAAGAAGATGAGTGATCTAAACAAAGGAAAACGGATCAACTCCTCTTCACCCTCACTAACTCGCCAAAGCTCACTTTTGCTTCAAAACCTTCAAAACGTGGTAAACTAGCAAACTCCTGCATGAGCTGCTCAAACTCAGCAAATAAACCAGGGGAGACGTGGCCAAGCTTCTGGCAACAAATTGGACATAACACCTGTCCAAAATGCTGACTAAGGCTGCCCAAACGCTAGCTGGCCAACTCAGTTTCGGCTACCCAATCGCATGCAAAACCATGCAACATTCGGGGGCCGAACTTACCTTTGGAAGCCGAACATTGGGCACTTTCGGCGGCCGAACTTATCTTCGGCGGCCGAACTTGGCTCCTCTGCCTTGGTTCATTTCACCTTAAAACGATCAAACTGTAAAACCATAAAACACATCATAACACTTAGAAAACATAACTCCTACCTTATATAGAATCCCAACACCCCGGATTCCACCAGACAACAGGAATTCCGGTGCCGGATTCTAGCCGGGTATTACATTCTCCCCTCCTTAAGAACATTCGTCCTCGAATGGTCCTAAAACAACAAAAACAAAACACAAGGAGGAAAAACTAACCTCAAAACAGATGTGGATACTGCTGGAGCATAGACTCCCGCGTCTCCCAGGTGCACTCTTCTAGATTATGGTGGTTCCATAGAACTTTCACCATCGGAATCTCCTTGTTCCTTAGCTGTCTGATCTGTGTGTCCACAATCCGCACTGGCTGCTCTATATAGGTGAGATCTGTGTGAATCTCCACCTCAGGCTCACTCAGAACCTGATTCGGATCTGACACAAACTGTCGTAGCATAGAAACATGAAATACCGGGTGAATTCTCTCCATAGAAGCAGGTAAATCCAGCTTATACGACACATTTCCGATCCTCTGCAACACCTCAAAGGGTCCAATGTACCGTGGAGTCAATTTACCTTTCTTTCCAAAACGAACCACTCCTTTCATTGGAGACACTTTTAGCAATACCCAATTACCCTCTTGAAACTCTAACTGCTTTCTGCGAACGTCTGCATAACTTTTCTGTCTACTCTGAGCTGTTCTAATTCTCTCTCTGATCATGGGCACCATCCTACTGGTAATGTCTACTAACTCTGGCCCTGCAAGAGCCTTCTCTCCTACCTCTTCCCAACAAACAGGGGATCTGCACTTCCTCCCATACAAAACTTCATAAGGAGCCATCCCGATGCTCGCATGATGGCTGTTATTGTAGGCAAACTCCACCAAAGGTAAATGCTGCCTCCAAGAACCGCCAAAGTCTAACACACATAGGCGAAGCATATCCTCTATGGTCTGGATGGTCCTTTCTGACTGTCCATCAGTCTGTGGGTGGAAAGCAGTACTAAAATCCAATCTTGTGCCCATCGCACTTTGCAGACTCCGCCAAAAGCGGGAGGTAAACTGAGGTCCTCTGTCTGACACTATAGACACTGGAACTCCATGTAATCTCACTATCTCATCCAGATAAACCTGTGCCAACTTATCCACAGAATAGTTACTCCGTACTGGAAGAAAATGAGCAGATTTCGTGAGTCTGTCCACAATCACCCATATCGAGTCTATCCTGTTGGACGCTACTGGTAAACCCACTACAAAATCCATGGCTATGTTTTCCCATTTCCACTCTGGAATCGGTAATGGGTTAAGCATTCCGGCTGGTTTCTGATGCTCTAATTTCACCCTCTGACAAACCTCACAGGCTGTCACGAACTGCGCCACTTCTTTCTTCATGGCTGGCCACCAATAAACCCTTTTCAGATCCTGATACATCTTGGTGGCTCCTGGGTGAACACTATACCTCGCATTATGAGCTTCTCTCATAATGTCTTCCTTCACACTGCCCCTATCTGGTACACAAAGTCGACTCCCATAGCGAAGGATCCCTTTGCTGTCAAATCTGAACTCTGCACTATTGCCTGACTGAACAGTCCTGGCAATTTTCATCAACTCAAGGTCCTCATGCTGTCTCTGAGCTATCTGCTCCAGAAACACAGGTGTCACTCTCATCTGTGCTATCAACGCACCTGTACCAGACAACTCTAGCTGTAATCCCTCGTCAAAGAGCGTATAAAGCTCCATCACAACTGGTCTCCGCTCTGCTGCTATATGGGATAAACTGCCTAGTGACTTCCGGCTTAGGGCGTCTGCGACAACATTCGCCTTACCCGGATGATACTGGATTTTACAATCATAATCACTGAGCAATTCTACCCATCTCCGCTGCCTCAAATTCAGCTCTCTCTGACTCAAGATGTACTGTAAACTCTTGTGATCAGTGAAGATCTCGCATTTAACCCCGTAGAGGTAATGCCGCCACATCTTAAGTGCAAAGATAACTGCTGCCATCTCTAGGTCATGGGTAGGGTAATTCAACTCGTGCTTCTTCAACTGTCTAGAAGCATAAGCTATTACTCTATCACTCTGCATCAATACACAACCCAATCCCACTCGAGATGCATCACAGAACACTGTGAACTCTTTATTACTGACAGGCAGAGCTAACACTAGTGCTGTTGTCAATCTCCTCTTGAGCTCCTCAAAGCTCTCTTCACACTGGTCTGACCAGATAAACTTCTGGTTCTTCTGAGTCAATTTGGTCATAGGAGCTGCTATCTTTGAGAAGTTCTGAACGAACCTCCTGTAGTAACCTGCCAGTCCCAGAAAGCTTTTAATCTCAGTCACTGTCGTGGGTCTGGGCCAGTTAGCTACAGCCTCTATCTTCTTGGGGTCTACCTCAATACCCTCTGCTGATACCACATGTCCCAAGAAGGCAATGCTCCGTAACCAAAACTCACACTTCGAGAACTTGGCATATAAACCATGCTCTCTCAGTGTCTGCAGAACAATCCTCAGATGCTGGGCATGCTCCTCTGCATCTCTGGAATACACTAAGATATCATCGATAAACACAATGACAAAGTGATCCAGAAACTCACTAAATACCCTGTTCATGAGATCCATAAATGCTGCAGGGGCGTTAGTCAACCCGAACGGCATCACTAAGAACTCATAATGCCCATATCTGGTCCGGAAAGCTGTCTTAGGCACATCTGCCTCTCTGACTCTCAACTGATGATACCCAGATCTCAGATCTATTTTCGAGAAACAACCTGCTCCAGCTAGCTGGTCAAATAGATCATCAATCCGAGGTAAGGGATACCTATTCTTGATAGTGACCTTGTTCAACTGTCTGTAGTCAATACAAAGTCTGAGGGATCCATCCTTCTTTCTGACAAAGAGCACTGGAGCACCCCAAGGTGAGGTACTAGGGCGGATGAAACCCTTATCTACCAAGTCCTGTAACTGTTCTTTCAACTCTGTTAACTCAGCTGGCGCCATCCTGTAGGGAGGAATAGAGATAGGTCTAGTACCTGGCAGTAATTCAATTTCAAACCCTATCTCCCTATCAGGTGGTAGTCCTGGCAAATCGTCTGGGAACACATCGAGAAACTCTCGGACTACTGGTACTGTGGCTGGTTCCCTCACCTGACTGTCTAGCTCTCTCACATGAGCTAGAAACCCCTGACAACCCCTCCTAAGCAAACGACGAGCCTGAAGGGCTGAAATCATACCTCTGGGTGTACCTCTCCTGTCTCCTCTGAAGACACACTCTGACCCATCCTGGTCTCTGAGACTCACTAGCTTCTCTCGACAGTCCAACGTAGCACTATATGTAGATAACCAATCCATCCCTAGAATGACATCAAAATCCGTCAAATCTAGAACCACAAGGTCAGCTGGAAGGCATCTACCCTCTATGAACACTGGACTGAAACGACAGACTGACACTGCCACTGATGGGTCACATCTAGGTCCACTGACCCAGAGAGGATACTCTAACTCAGAACTGATCAAACCCAATCGCTCTATGGCTCTCGAAGCAATAAAGGAATGAGAAGCACCGGGGTCCATCAAAGCATACACATCTGAACACCCAATGATGAGATTACCTGACACCACTGTGTTCGACGTGTTAGCCTCCTCCTGTGTCACTGTGAAAATCCATGCTGGGGCTACCGGATTTCCACCTCGGGAACCTGCTGCTGAAGTAGAGGCTACCCCTCTTCCTCTACCTCTGCCACTAGTCTGAGGCATGACTGGAGCTGCTGGCCGTACAACTGGCTGTACCACACTGCCTGAACTCATCTGCTGGGATGGTGCAAAAGTCATCTGCGGACAATCCCGAGCAATATGCCCTTCCTGTCCACATCGAAAACAAGCTGTAGATCCCAACCGACAAACTCCTCCATGTGGTTTTCCGCACCGTCTGCAGACTGGAGCTGTGCCAGAGCTTGAGCCACTACCTATTCCCAGACCTGACTTGACTTTACTCCAGAACTTACTCTTTGTTCCTTTTGCTCTATCCCATCTTTTACTGCTTGGTGTGGGGGCTTTAGAACCCGAAGCCTGTGCCTTTGACTGTTTCTGAATATTGGCACTAGCTTCCATTTTCCTGGCTGCGTCTACTATGGTATGGAAACTCTCCTTTTCTGCTGGAAGAATCAAGGAAGCATACCTGGGATGCAGTCTCATAGTATATCTCCTTGCTTTCTTCTGATCAGTATCATAGGCTTGACCCACGTACTGAAGCAGATCCAGGAACTTATCTGTGAATTCATCAACACTCATCTCCTCTGTCTGTCTCAACTGTTCAAATTCAATTACTTTCATCTCCCTCGAACTGTCAGGAAAAGCCCACCCTGCAAACTCATTGGCGAACTCTCCCCATGACATGCTGTCCATTCTAGGCTCCACATAATTCTTAAACCATTCTCTGGCTTTCTTGCATTTTAATGTGAAACCTGCCATCTCAATGGCTCTCCTATCATCTGCTCCCAATTCACTGGTGATCATCCTAACTGCTCTGAGGTAATCAAATGGATCATCTCCCGTGTTGTATTTAGGAGCATCCAATTTCAAGTACTCCGTCATTTGGACTTTACCTTCAGACGAGCTAGGTTCATGTCTAGCAACAACAGGGATTACTGGTTCTGGTGGTGGTACTGGTTCATTTGGCTCTAGGTGTGCTGCACTTGGATGGGTAGGGGAAGAGGGATACATAGGATATGGTGGATAGTAAGGATAAGGCATATAAGGCATATAAGGAGGATATGGCACAAAACTCGAATACTCCGACATACCTCCCATCGGATACTCTGGATAGCCAAAACCTGAGGTCTAAACACCTCCCTGTGACTCTCCCATACCTTCCTCAAAACTGCCTATACCCATGCTGTCATCTCTAGACTGATCAATCTCCATAGCTTCCCTCCTTTCCTCTGATCTTCCTCCCCTAGCTGTACCTCTTCTGCTCTCGTCGACAGACCTTCTAGGGTCTATTGACGTACCTTCCCTGCTAGATCTCTGAGACCTTGCCCTTGGCAATGCAGGAGGACGAGCAGCTGGTCTCTCATTCTCTGGTGGGACTCCAGTCAATCGAGCTGATCGACGAGTTCCTCGCATCTTTACTCTGGAAACACAACATATAACATACCACTTAGCACATAAACATCAATCATACACATACAACACTCATGGCATATCATAGCAGATAGGACTCAAGACCCTATCCTAGTGGACATGATTTCCTATTGTGCTTGACCACTTCTAACCTGTCTGAGCCCAACACTATCTCTATAGGTCCGATCATGTGAACCTAGGGCTCTGATACCAATCTGTAACGACCCCAAAATGGACCGTCACCGGCGCCAGAACCCGTAGCAAGCCTGCTATACTCTCTGTGTACCTGTAAACTTCATACATGATCATACATTTTATGTGAAAATAAAAACTCTTTTCTGAACCAAGGCTTAACCTGTGCATGCACTATCTCTGTACTCTGTACTCATGTACTCTGTACTCTGTATCCCTGACTAGAGCTTGCTCTAGATGGGTTAACTCATACCTGTTAAGCCTGGTTTTCACATACAGGAAAACATATATACATATATAGATCATGTACAAAACATACATCACTAGGTCAAGCAACAACTATTACATCTCTTTAATATTACATGTCCACTCTAAGCTATTACAGATCTCTTTACTTTTCCTGTTCTCTACTGGACTGTCCCTGTACACTGTACACTGAACCTGCAAAACTGGGGTTAAGGGAGTGGGATGAGCTCTATAGCCCAGTGAGTAGAACAGTAAAACATCTCAGTAAAATATGATCTCATGGAATGCACCATATCACAGACAAGCCACATCAAGAGTAAACCTGTCACCACATAGTCCCAGTAACTCTGTGCCAGGGCGTAGAATCGAGCACCTGGTCTTCCTGTCATATATGTATATGTGTATATAACACCTCTGTACTTACCATTGCCAGGGCGTAGTCAAAGGCTCCTGGACTTTGCTATACCTGCCAGGGCGTAGTCAAAGGCTCCTGGACTTTGCTATACCTGCCAGGGCGTAGTCAAAGGCTCCTGGACTTCCTGTCTGTGACTATGGGATCATTCAGCATTTACCCACATCAACAATTAACAATGCAATGCAACATATTCGTGGATACTAATGCAATCAACCTATGGCATAAACATGATGCATGAGATATGCTAAAACATTCCATTTTGCAAGTAATTACGTTTAGTTCCACTCACCTCTGGTTATCTGGACTGACTGACTCTGCAGGTTCTGAACCTCTGGAGCAGTACTCACTGCTGCTCTCTCTGGTTCCTCTGGTCTGTACCAAACAGATGGACTCAAATGAGGGACCAAACAAGCGTAGAAAACTCTCTTAACCTGCCCCAAGAATCCCCTTAAACTCACTCAACTATCCTTGCAAAGCATGCAAAAGAAAGCTGGACAGGACACTTTCGGCGGCAGGTTCGGCGGCCGAATGTCCTCTCCAGAGACGAAACTCAAGCACCTTCGGCGGCACCTTCGGCGGCCGAATCCCCCAAATAGAGCCGAACATGCACAACTCGCGGGGGCAAGCTGTGGCAGCCTAAGCCACCATGCAAGAGGTTCGGCGGCCGAATGAACCTTCGGCTGCCGAACCTGAGTTCATCCAGAACTCAGCTTCAACGGCAAACCATCTTCTCCTTCCCTTCAACCACTCAAACCATATATACTCCAACTCCTCAACACACATATACTCATGTATATGATCACAGGGGTCCAAAACTATCTAATAACCCCAAACAACAAATCAAACATAACACAGAAACATGTATACATGCCTAAAGCATCAAAACTATCATTAATAACCTAAGCATACATCTCCTTCCACAAATCCCCCTAAAACCTTCAAAAAACATAAAAACATATGCAAGAACATCACTTACCTCCTGGAACAAGAAGATGAGTGATCTAAACAAAGGAAAACGGATCAACTCCTCTTCACCCTCACTAACTCGCCAAAGCTCACTTTTGCTTCAAAACCTTCAAAACGTGGTAAACTAGCAAACTCCTGCATGAGCTGCTCAAACTCAGCAAATAAACCAGGGGAGACGTGGCCAAGCTTCTGGCAACAAATTGGACATAACACCTGTCCAAAATGCTGACTAAGGCTGCCCAAACGCTAGCTGGCCAACTCAGTTTCGGCTACCCAATCGCATGCAAAACCATGCAACATTCGGGGGCCGAACTTACCTTTGGAAGCCGAACATTGGGCACTTTCGGCGGCCGAACTTATCTTTGGCGGCCGAACTTGGCTCCTCTGCCTTGGTTCATTTCACCTTAAAACGATCAAACTGTAAAACCATAAAACACATCATAACACTTAGAAAACATAACTCCTACCTTATATAGAATCCCAACACCCCGGATTCCACCAGACAACAGGAATTCCGGTGCCGGATTCTAGCCGGGTATTACAATCACGTTCCTTGCAACTTGTTAACTAGTGTTTGATTAGCAAACGATTCCTAATCAAACTAAACTTAAGGAGAAATTTGGTTGTATAGAGCGTCTTCCATAACCTAAACTAATTTATTGAAATAAATAGAAGAATCAAAGTATCAATAATTAATTCCAAACTAAAATAGATCCTAAGTGTCAACTAGAGTCCTTTTATTATTGATTTACTTATCTTTAATCATTGCTTTCTTTTATTACTTTAGTTTTAATTTTAAGTTTATCACCATCAAAAACCACCCCCTTTTATTTTTTTTGTTGATTTTCCCAAGTCATTGTTAGGAAAATCCTTAGTGTCAAATCCCTTTGGATTTGACCCTATTGCCACTATCTGCAGTTCTTAACTATTGATTACTAATAGGTTTATTTTTTACGGCTTCAACAACCACTATCAATTATACTCTACTAAATTATTTATGGACGCATATTCTAATATGGATTAGGAAAAATGACTAGAAGATTAGGTAACCTCTCAAACTCAACCCTAAAAAAGCTAAAAAATGAGACAGGACCAGGTACTACTATTTTCATGAAGACCACAGACATGTAACGGAGGAGTGCCGACAATTGAAAGACGAGATCAAAAGGTTAGTAGGGAATGAAACACTTTAGAAGTTCATTAGGAAAAGTAGAAAAGATAAAAGGCCTGAGCTCGAGGTAACAATTTCCAAAACTACCCCTGACAATGAACCTATGGGGTGTTATTCATATGATTACAGGAGGACCGAGTATTAATAGGGGTGACAATAAGGAGAATATTACAGATGTCTAGCTCTTGAGTCAAACTCTGAGTTTTGAAATTAGTTGAGTCAGACGATCGAGTCTTTTATTTTATCCTAAGAGAAATTTTTGTGATTTTTGGAAATGTTATAAAAACTAAGATGTATCCTTCAAGCTTCCTTTTTGATAGGAAAATCAGAATCATTAGATGGATGAAAGCGTGGAGATAAAAACAAAAGCCAGAAGGCAATCGCCAGGCCATCTAGGCATGAGTCCCACATATAATCCAGGCGTGGTCTACAAAAACAAACATTCATGACAAACCGCAAGGGGGGTATATGCCAGCCAGAAGACTGGGTGTTAGTCCTACTTCACAAAAAGTTTCTAAGGAATTTGATGCTAGGCCTCAAGGCAGATATACGCCAGACCAAAAGACTATGTGTTAGTCCCAGAAAGTTTCTAAGGCCTTGATGCCAGGCCGTAGGGTGGGCATACGCTAGGCCAGAAGATCGGGTATTAGTCCCACTTCACAAAAAGTTTCTAAGGCATTTAATGCCAAACCTCAAAGTGGGTGTACGCCAAGCCGACCTTTCAAGTGTTAGTCCCACCTCATAAGAAAATTCTAAGGCATTTGATGCTATGCCTCAAGGTGGGTATACGCTAGGTTAGAAGACCGGGTGTTAATTTTGGGAAGTTTCTAAGGAATTTGATGCCAGGACACAAGGCGGGTATTCACCAGACTAGAAGACCGAGTGTTAGTTTTGCTTCGCAAAAAGTTTCTAAGGTATTAAATGCCAAGCCTCAAGGCGGGTATATGCTAGGCCAACCATCCGGGTGTTAGTCCCACCTCACAAAAAGATCTATGGCATTTGATGCCAGGCCTCAAGGAGGGTATACGTCAGGCTGACCATCTGGGTGTTAGTTTCGAAAAGTTTCTAAGACATTTGATGCCAGGCCGTAAGGCAAGTATACACTAGGCTAACTAATCCGGTGTTAGTCCTGCTTCACAAGAAATCTCTAAGTCATTTCATGCCAGACCTCAAGACAAGTATATGCCAGGCCCTTTGGGTGTATGTAACAGCCCGGCCCTTTCACCGGCACTGTTACCGTTCACGGCCCAAGGCTATCCCTCGCCTGGTCTCTGCCACCTCGGGCTTTCCACTGGCGTCGTGAACAGCTTTTAACATCCATTCACCCTCACGGGTTCCTGGCAGGATTTGTCCCCTTGGGTTCTCGCATCGCATCCTTCCCCAAGTGGATTTGGCCCAAATTTCCCTTTGGAAATTAGATCGCCTCCCCCACTACTCGAACCCTTGACCTCCCACTTTAAGGGAATAGTCTGGTGAGAGTGAGCCTAATGAAACCATCTAAAACCCCATCTACAACACATCAAACCTTCACATTGTTCAAAAACGTAACATAAACTTATAAACCTAACCATAAGCTAAACATGCATTCTACCCCATAGATCTTCATAAAACTTACTTAAAACATGCAATGAGCTTAAGATCGACTCTTACCTCTTGAAGATTGAGAGAGAGACGACCTAATCTTGGAGATGGGAGATTTTCAACTTCCTTGGGTCTCCAAGCTCAAAACTTGCTCAAAACTTGAAAATCTTCAAAACAAAGCAAAAACTTGTGAAAATCTTAAAAGATCTGGAGGAAGAACTCAAAGATTGGTGAGGGACGGCGGAGAACTCACCTTGGCCGATAATGGGGAGAAAAGCTCGCCCGTTTTCGGCTAAGGGACTCTTTTATAGTGGCTGGCCAGGCCACGTTCGGGGGCCGAACGTGCCTCCGCATGCATGCCATGTTCGGCCGCCGAACATGCATGCGCTTCGGGTGAGCCTAATGGAACAATTGGTACTCACTCTCACCAGACTATTCCCTTAAAGTGGGAGGTCAAGGTTCGAGTAGTGGGGGAGGCGACCTAATTTCCAAAGGGAAATTTGGGCCAAATCCACTTGGGGAAGGATGCGATGCGAGAACCCAAGGGGACAAATCCTGCCAAGAACCCGTGAGGGTGAATGGATGTTAAAAGCTATTCACGACGCCAGTGGAAAGCCCGAGGTGGCAGAGGCCAGGCGAGGGATAGCCCTGGGCCGTGAACGGTAACAGTGCCGGTGAAAGGGCCGGGCTGTTACATAAATCACTGGTCTTTCTCTTACATGGTGCCAGGGGCGTAGTATGGGCCTCACTGGTCTTCCGTACCGTATCATCATCATCATGACATATGAGGACTAAAGGATCATTCAACATTCATCCACATCATCAACATATTATGCAATGCAACATATTCGTGAGTCTAATGCAAACACCCTATTATATCTCATGGCATTCATGATGCATGAAGCATGCTAAAGCTGATTTATTTATTTTAAAGCATAAGAGTTATTCTACTCACCTCTGGCTAAAGCTCTACTAACTCAGAAGCAGCTGAACTCACTGCTGGGGTCCTCAGTTCCTCGGGTCCGAACCTACACAGGTGGACTCAAATGAGGGACCAAACAATTAGAACATAACTCTAAAAACATCCCCCAAAAACCCCCTAAAACATCATGAAACAATCATAGAAAAACATGCAAAAGAGGGCTGGACAGGGCACTTTCGGCGGCAGGTTCGGCGGCCAAAAGTCCTTCTAGAGCCGAGAGTCAGGCAGGTTCGGCAGCACCTTCGGCGGCCGAAACTCCCAGACAGAGGCGAAACTCATGCATGTTCGGCGGCACTTTCGGCGGCCGAAACTCCCAGACAGAGGCGAAAGTCCTCTTTCGGGGGCAAGCTTCGGCAGCCGAAGGCTACCTCCACAAGCATGTTCGGCGGCCGAAAGTTCCTTCGGCTGCCGAACCTGGTTTCTCCCATAGTGGCAGAAACTCAGCTCCTCTATGCATATACGCCTCCTAAACTTTCCAAACATGCATAAACCTATTCTACAACACACGACCACAAGCATACAAGCTCCTAGGGGCTTTAAACCATCTAAAACCCCATCTACAACACATCAAACCTTCACATTGTTCAAAAACGTAACATAAACTTATAAACCTAACCATAAGCTAAACATGCATTCTACCCCATAGATCTTCATAAAACTTACTTAAAACATGCAATGAGCTTAAGATCGACTCTTACCTCTTGAAGATTGAGAGAGAGACCTAATCTTGGAGATGGGAGATTTTCAACTTCCTTGGGTCTCCAAGCTCAAAACTTGCTCAAAACTTGAAAATCTTCAAAACAAAGCAAAAACTTGTGAAAATCTTAAAAGATCTGGAGGAAGAACTCAAAGATTGGTGAGGGACGGCGGAGAACTCACCTTGGCCGATAATGGGGAGAAAAGCTCGCCCGTTTTCGGCTAAGGGACTCTTTTATAGTGGCTGGCCAGGCCACGTTCGGGGGTCGAACGTGCCTCCGCATGCATGCCATGTTCGGCCGCCGAACATGCATGCGCTTCGGGTGAGCCTAATGGAACAATTGGTACTCACTCTCACCAGACTATTCCCTTAAAGTGGGAGGTCAAGGGTTCGAGTAGTGGGGGAGGCGACCTAATTTCCAAAGGGAAATTTGGGCCAAATCCACTTGGGGAAGGATGCGATGCGAGAACCCAAGGGGACAAATCCTGCCAGGAACCCGTGAGGGTGAATGGATGTTAAAAGCTGTTCACAACGCCAGTGGAAAACCCAAGGTGGCAGAGGCCAGGCGAGGGATAGCCCTGGGCCGTGAACGGTAACAGTGCCGATGAAAGGGCCGGGCTGTTACAGTGTTAGTCTCAGCTTATAAGAAGATTCTAAGGCATTTGATGCCAGTCCGTAAGGTGGGAATATTCTAGGCCAAAAGACCGAGTGTTAGTCCCAAGCAATTTCTAAGGCGTTTGATGCCAAGCCTCAAGGTGGGTATCAGCCAAGACTTGACAACAAGGTGATAGTCCCATATAATGATTTCCTCAAAGCTATTTCATTCGAAAGGCGAGTAACCGCCAGGTTGCGGGCCTGGATGTCGATCTCGAAAAAAAGATGGGCTTTTTTTATGACCAATTAAGATATTACTGGGTGTTGACCCCTTAGCAATTTTTATAAATTATTCAAGTCTAGTTCAACAGGCTAATGGAAGAGGGTTGCAAGCGAGTACCAATCATACTAGACACAGATAATAAAGATATGACAAAAGATACTTTTTCATTAAAAGTCTCGGAAGGTTACAAAGAGGGAAGGATGGCTTCAAGAGTCTTTGTTACATCAGCATCCCCTACATCTATTATATTTTCCGCAGGGGCCTTATCAATGTCATCAACCCTTCCTTCCACATGCTCGTCCTCTTCCTCCTCCTCCTTTAGAAGGATGTCGTTTATCTAAGCAAATTCCTTAGAAGGGAACCACTTCATTAGCTCCTTTTTCACAAAATCTTGGCCCTCGACAAACATCTCTCTTCCCCAAGCCACCGTTTCTTGAAGCTCGGCTTCTTGTTCAGCAATTCTGTTGGAGGCAGCTCGGTTCTCCTCAACTTGCGATTGTAGCTCCTAAACTTGGCGCTGAAGCATGGCCACTTGATCCTCAGAACTTTTAGCCCAATTCTCAAGGGAAACATGGGAAGCGTTGGCCTCACCCAGGTTTTCCTAGAGTTTATCCACAGACTCCAGAGTCTCTTTCATGGTGCCCTTCACCTCATTAACCTGAGTTTTTAGCCTCGAGTATTCCTCTGCCAGAAGCCTTTTATCTATATCCTGAGCACCAAATTCTCGCCTCAGGACTTTGTTATATTCCTTAGCCACAAATACACAAAGGGCACTCTCCAGTGTAGAGTGCATGGCATTATCAAAAAGATTATTCATCTCAAGTTCATTCAAGCGGCAACGGTCCCCAAGCCTTAAGTCATTATTGGTTAACAAGATGACCAGGAAGGGATCATCAATAAGACAAGGCGTCTGGGTTACTGCCAAGGCCGGGCGTTGGATGCTAGGGGGGCATGAGGAGTCAAGCCCCACATTTGTAGGAACAGGCTCAGCAGGAGCATGAATGATAGTAGAAGGCTCGAAAATAGGGGCAGACTCAGATGCGCCCATGGCAGAAGACTCAGACTGCAGGTGGGCCGAATCTTCTATTACAGGTGGGCCAAATCTTCTACTACAGGTGGGGGAGGAGGAAGCATTATCTCTTCTTCTGTTTGGTGGGCACGCTTGTAAGGGAGACCGGTAGTCCCGATGACAGCTTTGCCCTTATAGGCAACATGCGCCGCCTTAGTAAATTTATTTCTAAACTCGACCATATCTGCAAAAAGAGAAAAGTAATTAAGCAAGGTAGTTTGAAGTCTAAAAAAGGTAGAAAGAGAAGTACCCTGATCTCTAGCCAGGAGGTGCCTTCACCAAAACTAGGAAGGCTGGGCAGGTGAGGACCCCGAGTCTGGCTCGCCTGAAGATGGCTCACCAGGACAAAATAACGTTCCTCATCACCTGAATGATGTTAATTTTCTCTAGAGACTTAGCCATTGTCAAAAGAGAGGCTAAAGCCTCATCCTCCTCTCTCCTTGGTGGGACCCCATCCTTCCTCAGCTCCACCCAAAAGTGCCAGCCTGTTTGAAGGCACTCAAAACCCCCAGATGTCTGATCTCAAAGGACAAAAAACTTATTTTTCCACCGCTTCAGTGAAGAAGGTATCCAGCCAAATAAGGTTTGGCATTTTCTCCCGCTAAAAAACTAAAATTCATTATTTTTTCAGGTACCCAGCTGGTATAGTTGGGAGAAAAGGGCTACGCTTGGTTCAATATTGTTATTAAGGCAGACGAACCAGAAAGCCACCAAGATCCTCCAACTATTAGGGTGTAACTGGGCAATCGAAAGCTTATGGAAATGAAGAACATCAACAAAAAATGGGTTTATGGGGACTGAAGACCCGCCTTCAGCTGCTTCTCGAAGACCACAATAGTGTCCTTTATAGGGATTAGGTCATTTA
This sequence comes from Manihot esculenta, assembly GCF_001659605.2. NCBI lineage: Eukaryota > Viridiplantae > Streptophyta > Magnoliopsida > Malpighiales > Euphorbiaceae > Manihot > Manihot esculenta. The sequence continues at coordinate 19,842,457 of NC_035178.2, read as the reverse complement.
CATAAATGCGTGGAGAAGAGGTAAAGACGCAAAAGGACTCTTGAGGAATTTGGTATGTATCATAAAAACGCTCTACATCTTACACCGATGGAATGTCACTAATAAAGCTACCCTCGCTTTCTAGAGTCTCTCTCAATATAGGGGCTAGGGCTCAGATAGGGCCATTGGAGGAGGAACTTGAAAAGGAATCTCCACTGGAGGTAAGAGAAGAGAAAGTATTCCTATTCATTCTAAAGAGGAAGAAGGAAACAAAAATTACAGTAGGAAGTACAAACAGAAAAGAAGGTGCAACCTAATCTTTCTGAAAGCAAAAGATTGCAGTTGAAATAAAAAATGATATTTGAGGAAGAAAAAGGGTTCTTATAAGATGATTTTGGCGGCAGGCTTTAAATATTGCACGACAAGTAGGGCAGTCATCATTGAGGGGCAAGATAGGCGAAACGTCGTGAGCAACAAAAGACCAATTTCAGTAGGCCATGTGCCTCAGATCTCAAGAACAATTATCTCCTTCAAATCTGAAGAATCAAAGACCAGCATGAAGACCTCTGATACTACATAAAAATCGCCCAACGTAAGCCATGAGTTATCACCACAAGACGGGGCCACGTGGCAAGGATCTGGTAAGTGGGCAACACGGTCCAACCCGAGGAAAGAAAGACCCAGACACTTCAAACACCCGGTTTATTATCAAGACTCACCCTCCCTTGGATCAGATGAGTCTTGGTATAAAGTTACCATTGTTAAGCACAATCTAGCATATCTCCATTATGACTGTAATCACGAGATCATCAACCTATTAGTCGGTAATATCCCTCATCAATTTTCCTGCCACATCACTGTTGGATTATCAAGAAATGTTGTATTTATCTCACCCTCTTACAGTATAAAAGGAGAACGATTACAGTGGAAAATATACACTATTCTCGAACACAAATACACTCAAGTTCTATATTCGCCTCATTTTCTAAGTTACTGACTTGAGCATCGGAGTAACTGTCGTGGACACCTACTACCTCATTTTCTCTATCTTGCAGGATTAGCCAATCACAGTACAACTCCATTCTGGCCACGTCATCAATTTAATCTTTGCAACATTAAGTAGTTATCAGGATAAAAAGTAAATTATCATAAACCAAAGCTAGCTTTTAGTTCGTCAACCCTATTAGACCTTAGAATCATTTGATTGCTCATATGGGGATCCACCAAGTTGATCATCATAAATTTTATTTAGGTTTTGCCAAAAGTATTAGGGAGGTATAAGAGGATTCATTTTTATTGTATTAAAGAGAGGATGTGGTATCGATTGTAGGGTTGGAAATCAAAGCTCTTATCATACGTGAGAAGGTAACTATTTGTTAAAATAATGGCTCATGCGATCCCTACTTAAAATAATGGCTCAAAATTTCTAACAATACCAGTAGTTTTAGCTTATAGGTTTGATTAGACTCCCTAAGCCTATGATTGCAAGTGTTGCACCAAATTTGCCCCATATGAGTTGAAGCACGCCCCAAATATATATGGATCATATGAATATGATTTTGAACTTCTTTTAGATCCATTTGAATGATATAAGTTTGCTCCACAATATTGTTAGAAATTTGTTCTATTGGATCCGTATCACAACAAAACAACTAAGGCAGGAACCCAATCCGAGGAGCCAAGCCTCAAAACCGTCTACATCAACAGTTGCTGTCCAAGAAACAGCACCTGCTGAAGCTGCTGCTGTCCAAGAGACAGCACATACTGAAATTGCCACAACAGAACTAGTAAGACATACTGCTGAAACAAAACAGCACCCTACTGAAATAGAACACAACACTGTTGTGTTTGCCCAAACAGCTGCTGAGATGGCTGAATTCAATGTGCAACCTGCTGCACCTATCCGAAGACCAGCTAAACCTGCTATCTTTGCTGAAATTGAACTAAAAAATCAAGCAATAAGGGTACCAATTCCAAGAGAAAGAACACTAAGAGAGTTGGCAGCACCTATTAGCGATCAAGCACCTCTTTGCATCACCTATCCACCCTTAATAGCCCCTTTTGAGCTAAAAACAGGTTTGATACACCTCCTACTTAAATTCAGAGGTTTGAAGAATGAAGATCTCCATAAACACTTGAAGGAAATTCACATAGCATGTTCTACCATGAGGCCGCAAGGCATATCTGAAGAACATGTGAAATTAAGAGCATTCTCATTCTCACTTGATGATTATGCCAAAGATTGGCTATTCTACCTACCACTTGGATCAATCACTTCTTGGGATGGGATGGTGAGAGCCTTTCTGAATAAATACTTTCCAACTTCTAAAGAAATAGGCATAAGGAGAGAGATTAGTGGCATTAAGCAAAAAGAGACTGAAGATTTGTATGAGTATTGGGAAAGATTCAAGAGATTGTGCGCAAGCTGCCCTCAACATGACATCTGAGATAAATCACTCATAAAATACTTCTATGGAGGTTTACTACCATCCGAAAGGAAATTCATTGATGTAGCATGTGGAGGTTCAATTGAAGATAGAACGCCTCAAGCAATTAGAGAGTTGATTTCAACACTTGCAGCTGCATCTAGACAATATAGAGATAAAAGGCAACTGCCAAGGAGAGTTAATGAGGTAAGTACATCTGCTCTTACTTCTCAAATTTCTGAACTAACCTCTGCTGTGAGAAGTCTTGTCATAGGCCAAGCCCAACAAGTTCAATGACTTCAGCAAATTAGGCCATGTGGGATATGCGCACATGTGGGACACCCGACTGATCAGTGTCCTACACTTCAAGAGGATGACCAGCAAGTAAATGCAATAAGAGGATTCAATGGACAGCCAAGACATGATCCATACTCTAACACCTACAATCCAGGTTGGAGAGACCATCCAAACTTCAGCTAAGCTAGGGCCAACAACTACCAAAATTATCAAAGAAATCCAGCCCAGGTAGCACCTCCAAGGTCCAATACGCACCTTGAGGAGATAATGAAGTCATTGGCAAATACTGTGCAAAGTCTCCAACAGCAAATGGGTAAAATAGTCACCTCCGTGAGCAAGCTTGAATCTCAAGGGAAGTTACCTTCTCAAACTGAGATTAATCCCAAGCAAAATGTAAGTACCATCATGTTAAGAAGTGGGAAAGAACTCCAAGATGTTAAGGCTGATGATGGAGGTTCAAAATTGCAAGAACACATTGCTGAAGAAAAACTATCGAAAAGTGGGCCAGGAGATCTATTTGCCCAAATAGGCGGGCAAACAAGCCGACAGAGTGCACACCTGGACAGGGACTGTTTGCCCAAGCAGTCAGAAAACTGTTTGCCCAAGCAGACTGGTCAAAAAGAACCAGTACACCAGCAGAAGGCAGATCAGCAAGCCACATTCAAGATCCCACCTCCCTTTCCAAAAAGTTTTGAAAAATCATAAAAAGAAAAAGAGGAAAGAGAGATCCTAAAAACCTTTAGGAAAGTGGAGATTAACATATCTTTACTTGATGCTGTGAAACAAATACCAAGGTATGCTAAGTTCTTGAAAGAATTATGCACAAACTGAAGGAAGCTTGCTGAAAAGGAAAAAGTAAGTGTGGGAGAGGTAGTTACAGTTGTGATAAAGAGGAAACTCCCAGCCAAGTGCAAAGATAGAGGGATGATTACTGTCTCTTGCAAAATTGGCAATGTGGGCATCAAGAAAGCTATGTGTAACCTAGGTGCATCAATTAATGTTATGCCTCTTTCTATTTATAACTCCTTGAATGCAGGTGCACTTAAAGACACTTATGTGGTCATTTAATTAGCTGACAGATCTGTGGTATATCCAAAAGGCGTTCTAGAAGATGTTCTAGTACAAGTGGATCAACTAGTCTTTCCAGCAGATTTCTATGTGATTGATATGGAGGAGGATAATAGTAACACCACCTCAGACATCTTACTTGGATGACCCTTCTTGAGCACGGCCAGAACTAAGATAGATGTGCACAATGGCACATTGACCATGGAATTTGAAGGGGAAGTAATAAAGTTTAATGTTTATGATGCCATGAAATACCCCTATGACATGTCCCCTGTTTATGGTTTAGATATCATTGACTGTTTGAGCCAATAAATTTTTGAAATGAATCAAGATGATATGCTAAATGATGATTTTTGCAGGGAGGCCAACCAAGAAGATGAAGGAACCGAAAAGAGCCAAGGACAACAGAAACAGTCTGCTGCATACAGCAGACAGACTGTTGTTTGCCCAAACAGACAGTAAAGGAAAAATAGGCAAGCTACTATTTGCCCAAACGGGCCCAGCACCCAACACAGACAGATTGTGAACTGCCCATACCACTTCAGCAATCAGAATTCAGATTGCCCAAACCAGTTGAGCAGGTAGCCTCGACAGAATGCCATTCACTCAAGCAGCCGGCAAAAGAGCATGAGAAAAACAGTTGTTTGTCCAAACAGCAGGAGAAAGTAGAGTCCAGTTCATCCAAGCCTCTGACACAGGCAGATTTTTGTTTGCCCAAACAGTAAGAAAAAGGAGAATCCAGCTTTTCCAAACAGCAGATTTTGGAGTAGAAAAGTTCAGAACTAGATTTGAATCCTCTTCCCGGACACTTGAAATACATGTACCTGGGAGCTGAAAATACACATCCAGTAATAGTGTCAAATCAGTTAAGCCAACATGAAGAAGAAAGCCTCAAACAAGTACTGAAGAAATATAAAGGAGCCATAGGGTGGACCATAGAGGACATAAAAGGCATCTCACCTTCCACATGCATGCACAGAATACACATGGAAGAAGACTGCAAGCCTATCCGAGATGCTTAAAGAAGGCTAAACCCTTCTATGATGGAAGTAGTTAAAAAGGAGATAGTCAAGCTTCTAGACGCAGGAATCATCTACCCAATCTCTAATAGCAAATGGGTAAGTCCTGTATATGTAGTCCCGAAGAAAACTAGGATCACCATTGTCCCAAACGCTGAGGGTGAACTTGTTCCAACTCGAGTTCAAAATGGGTGGAGAGTATGCATGGACTATAGGAAGCTAAATGCAGCAACAAGGAAAGATCACTTCCCCTTACCTTTCATAGATCAGATGCTAGAAAAGCTTGTAGGTAAGTCCCACTATTGCTGTCTGTATGGTTATTCAGGATTTTATCAAATTCCAGTGGCCCCAGAAGACCAAGAGAAGACCACCTTCACTTGTCCTTTTAGTACCTTTGTGTTTAGAAGAATGTCATTCGGACTATGCAATGCACCTGCAACCTTCCAACGCTGTATGATGAGCATATTTTCTAATTATGTGGAGAAAATCATTGAAGTCTTTATGGACGACTTCACGGTGTACGGTAACTCCTTCGAAGAACGCCTTGCCAATCTAGAAAAGATCCTCAAGAGATGCCTTGAATCTAATCTTGTGCTTAACTATGAAAAATTTCATTTCATGGTTAACCAAGGTTTGATCTTAGGCCATGTTTTTTCGGCCAAAGGAATTGAAGTGGACAAAGCCAAGGTGGATACCATAAAAAATCTGCCTTACCCTACAAAAGTTAGAGAAATCCGCTCCTTCCTTGGCCACGCAGGATTCTACAGGAGATTTATAAAAGATTTCTCCAAAATCACGCAACCATTATGCAGATTGCTCCAACAAGATATAACATTTGACTTTGATACAGATTGCAAGCGTTTGATCTGATAAAAGAATTACTAGTGACTGCCCCAATCATTCAAGCACCTGATTGGAACTTGCCCTTTGAGATTATGTGCAATGCGAGCAACTATGCTGTAGGGACAGTCATAGGACAATGTGTAGGCAACTCACCTCACGTGATTCATTATGCATCCCAAACATTGGACGCTGCCCAAAGCAACTATTCAACAACAGAAAATGAGCTCTTGGCTATTGTATTTGCTTTAGAAAAATTCAGACCATACCTCCTGGGGACCAAAGTCATAATTTACTCAGATCATGCTGCATTACGATACTTAATCAAGAAAAAGGAGGCAAAACTGAGACTCATTCGATGGATTTTGCTCTTGCAAAAGTTTGATTTGGAAATTCGAGACAAAAGAAAGGAAAAGAGAATCTAGTGACTGATCACCTAAGCCGACTTCCTACTAATTCAGAGTCATGTCCAATCAAGGAAGACTTTCCAGATGAACATCTGTTTGCCTCTCAACTTTCTTAATAGTCAATTTATTGTTAAAAAAATAGAGATGTGTGTTTGTTTTCCCAAACAGCAGGGGCAAACCAAACCAGATATGCAGGAACAAGTGCTATAACCCACTTCCAGGTTTTAATTGTTTTGCAGGTGGAAAACTGTTTGGATGAACTGTTTGCCCAAAAAAACTGGGCAAACAGTGGAGACAACTCAAGAGATAGGAGAAAACTTTTGGCGAACTGATGACCTAAACCAGAGAAAATGCGCAGGAACTGTTTGAACAGCCTAACTGCCCAACCAACCGGGAAAACACCAGGCCCGTTCGCGAGAAGGTTGCCAGACCACAGCGCGGATCATTGTTCGACCAAGCTGTTTGTCCACACAGATTGGGCAAACAACCAAGGTAGAGAAATCAACAAAGGAGCCAAACAAGACAGTACCACTCTCATTTAAAAACTCAAATTTCATTTTTCCCTTGCACAACTCTTCTTCTTCTTAGAAAACTCTCCGGTCTCCCTCTTCCATCAAAAAACCCAGAAGCTCAAATGGCACGAACCAAGATGGTCATGACCTCCGGACCAAGGCTCCCACGGCCAGTCAGGGATGCCGGCAGCAGCAACGACGAGCCTGTCAACCCATCACCCATCGTTGATAGCACCACCGAACAGGGCAACCTTGCAATGCCAATACCGGCACACACTCGAACCTACCAACGCTGATTGAGGAGAGGAACAAGACACCCAGCCACTGATGAGACCACCGCTATAGTGCAAGGAACCCCACCTGATGCGATGGAAGATGAAACAACAGAACTAGCACAGAGCCCAGTACTAGAGACCCATCCGCATGCCTCCATGCCATAGACTGCCCTGCCAAGTCATTTGCCTAGCCAGCCAAGCCAAACGCATTCCGAACATGCCCTGACCTTCCACAGACAAGCAGAAAAGGCTAGGTTTGAATCCATTGCTCAACTGCCCATCAACCTAGGTAAGCTAATCCACCCTCAAACTCTAGAGATCCTGAGTATCCGAGCAGAAATCAATGAGCTCATGAATGGCATTGGCTGGTCTTGTTTCTTCAATCTAAGGATGCCTATATTTTTTAAGCTTACACAGGAATTCTATTACACATTTTTCTTTGACAAATCTGCCATGAACTCACTGGACACACACGATATCATTTCCTTTAGATTGCTGGGACAGTGCTTTCGCCTGTCCATGAATGAGTTTAACACAGCACTCGATTTTGAACACCTAAACACAGCCTGTGATTACCATGACTGTAACAGCCCGGAAATCCGGACCGCTACCGGCGCTAGGATCCAGATCGGCATAAGGCCGCCGGGAACCGTAGCAAGCCTGACATAACCTGTAATCCTGTTTAATCCCATACATGATCAACAATACTCATAAACCTGTAAACATTCTCATATAACAACCAAGCTCAACCTGAACATAAACATGAACATAACATAAACCTCCACTGGAGCCCTCATCAAAATGCTCCAATGGGGTATCTCATCATACATAAGCTTGGCTGAAACATAACCTCATATCTCATATCATAAAGACCATGTACATACAAGTGGGATTAACTATCTGCATTGGTCAAGCACAACTCTATCCTCAATATTCAAATTACATAACATAACTTAAAACACTTTTACAATACATCATAATACAATTGTCATGTCCACAATCTAACTATTACATAAACATATCTTCCATACTCTGGCTAACCTTCTGATCTACCCTGTACCTGCACATCTGGGGTTAGGGGAGAGGGGTGAGCTATAAAGCCCAGTGAGCAGAATAGAGAAAACATATCTTAAAATATTTCATGCTTCCATGAAATGCAACACATCACAAACATATCACATAAGGATGGTATTGTCACCTATAGTCCTCAACATAGTCCAATCGTGCCAGGGGCGTAGAATGGGCCTCACTGGTCTTTCTCTTGCATACATAACATAACATAACATTCCAATATGCCAGGGGCGTAGAATGGGCCTCACTGGTCTTTCTCTTAACATAGTCCAGGGGCGTAGAATGGGCCTCACTGGCAATCCATACCGTATCATCATCATCATATCATACCATAGGAGGACTAGAGGATCATCCAATAGCCAATCCGCATCCACATCATATTATGCAATGCAACATATTCGTGAATACTAATGCAAACAACCTAAAATATCACATGGCATATATGATGCATGAACATGCTCCAAAAAGTTATATTTCATTTATTTAAAAACTTAAGGTTCATTCCACTCACCTCTGGCTGAAGCTCTACAGACTCTAACGCAGCTATCTCACTGCTGAGGTCCTCGGTTCCTCGGGTCCGAACCTACACAGGTGGACTCCAATGAGGGACCAATCATACATAAACATAACTCTAATAAACTCCCCAAAAACCCCCTAAAACATCAGGAAAACATCACATAGAAATATGCATGAAATGGCTGAACAGGGCACTTTCGGCGGCACCTTCGGCAGCCGAATGCTGCCTCCACAAAGGGGGTTCGGCGGCCGAAACTCCCTTCGGCTGCAGAACCTGGTTTCTGCCAAAGGGCAGAAACTTGGTTCAAACGAACCTCTTGCCTCCCAAAACCTCTAATCATGCATAATCTTGCTCTACAACATGCATACTTCACATACATTACACCTAGGGGTCTCAACTATCATATACCCCATCTACAACACTTCCAACAACACATAAACAAGCTACATTGTTCATCAAAGCATCAAAACCCATAAACTCAACATATACCCTAACATGCATTTCTACCCATAGATCTTGCATAAAACTTAGTTAAAACACATAAGGAGCTTAAGATCGGCTCTTACCTCTTGAAGATTGAGAGAGAGACGACCTAAACTTGGAGATCCACAAAAATGAGCTCCTGAGTTCCCAAAGCTCCAAAACTTGTTTCAAAAGCTCAAAACTTGCAATGTGAGTTTAAAACTCAAGAAAAATGGAAGAGATTTGGAGGAAGAACACAAGATTTGCAAAGGGAAGGTCGGAAGCTTGCTGTGGCCGGAAATGGGAGAAAGCTCGCCCATTTCGGCTAAGTGCCCCATTTATAGGTGGCTGGCCAGGCCACGTTCGGGGGCTGAATATGCCTCCGCATCCATGCAATGTTCGGCGGCCGAACTTGACTTTCGGCGGCCTAACCTGGGTTTTCCTCCAATGCTATTTTCATGCAAAAACTCATTTAGTTTCATACTTTAAAACCATTAAAATTCATGAAAACATTTTATAAAACATGTCTTTACCCTTCTAGAAGTTCCCGACATCCGAAATTCCACCGGACGGTAGGAATTCCGATACCGGAGTCTAGCCGGGTATTACATTCTCCCCCCCTTAAGAACATTCGTCCCCGAATGTTCCTCAACTAGCACACATAGCATGGCAAAGAACATAACACACATACAAGGCACATAAACACATAGAGATCCAACCTTAAAAGAGATGAGGGTACTGCTGGAGCATAGACTCCCGTGTCTCCCAAGTGCATTCTTCCAAGTTGTGGTGGTTCCACAGGACTTTCACCATCGGGATTTCCTTGTTTCTTAACTTTCTGATCTGGGTGTCTATGATCCGCACTGGCTGTTCAACATAGGTGAGATCCTCTTGGACCTCCACATCAGGCTCACTAAGAACCTTGCTCGGATCTGACACAAACTTCCTCAACATTGAAACATGGAAAACCGGATGGATTCTTTCCATCGAAGCAGGTAAATCCAGCTTGTACGACACATTCCCAATCTTTTGCAAGATTTCAAAGGGTCCGAGGTATCGTGGGGCTAGTTTACCTTTCTTCCCGAAGCGAACCACTCCCTTCATTGGAGACACCTTGAGCAATACCAGATCCCCCTCCTGAAACTCTAACTGTCTTCTGCGGACGTCTGCATAGCTCTTCTGTCTGCTTGCAGCAGTCTTGATTCTTTCTCTGATTATGGGTACCATCCTGCTGGTGATCTCTACTAACTCAGGCCCTGCCAAGGCCTTTTCTCCAACTTCCTCCCAGCAAACAGGTGATCTGCACTTCCTTCCATACAAAGCTTCATATGGAGCCATCCCGATGCTAGCATGATGGCTGTTGTTGTAGGCAAACTCCACCAAAGGTAGATACTGCCTCCAAGAACCGCCAAAGTCTAGCACACACATTCTGAGCATATCCTCGATAGTCTGGATGGTCCTTTCTGACTGTCCATCAGTCTGGGGGTGGAAGGCAGTACTGAAATCCAACCTAGTACCCATGGCATTCTGCAGACTCCGCCAAAATCTGGAGGTGAACTGGGGCCCTCTATCTGACACTATCGAAACAGGAACCCCATGCAGTCTCACGATCTCATCCACATATACCTGCGCCAACTTGTCCACAGAATAGCCACTCCTGACAGGGATGAAGTGAGCAGATTTGGTGAGTCTGTCCACAATCACCCATATGGAGTCCAATCTGTTGGACGTAGCCGGTAACCCCACTACGAAGTCCATAGCTATATTCTCCCATTTCCACTCTGGAATAGGTAGCGGGTTAAGCATTCCAGCTGGCTTCTGATGTTCCAGCTTCACCCTCTGACATATTTCGCAGGCTGACACAAACTGTGCCACTTCTCTCTTCATAGCTGGCCACCAATAAACTTTCTTAAGATCTTGATACATCTTGGTGGCTCCGGGGTGAATGTTGTATCTTGCATTATGAGCCTCTCTCATAATGTCTCCTTTTAGCCCTACGTCATCTGGTACACACAATCGACTCCCATAGCGGAGGATCCCCTTGTTGTCGAATCTGAACTCGCTGTCTTTGCCCGACTGAACAGTCCTGGCAATCTTTACTAACTCTGGGTCCTCATATTGTTTCTGAGCCACCTGCTCCAGAAACACGGGTGTCACTTTCATCTGAGCAACCAAGGCACCTGTACCAGATAACTCCAACTGTAGACCTTCCTCAATGAGCTTGTAAAACTCCTTCACCACTGGTCTCCTCTCTGCCGTGATGTGGGATAGACTGCCTAGTGACTTCCGGCTTAGGGCATCTGCCACGACATTCGCCTTACCCGGATGATACTGAATCTTGCAATCATAGTCACTCAGCAGCTCTACCCATCTCCTCTGTCTCAGGTTCAAATCCCTCTGACTCAAGATGTACTGCAGGCTTTTATGATCTGTGAAGATCTCACATTTAACCCCATAGAGGTAGTGCCTCCACATCTTGAGTGCAAAGATTACTGCTGCCATCTCAACGTCATGTGTGGGGTAATTCAACTCATGCTTCTTTAGCTGCCTAGAAGCATAAGCAATCACCCTCTCATTCTGCATAAGCACACAACCCAGTCCCACACGGGACGCATCACAAAAGACTGTAAAGTCCTCTCCACTAGATGGCAGAGCTAAAACTGGTGCTGAAGTCAACCTCTTCTTGAGCTCTTCAAAACTCTCCTCGCACTGGTCGGTCCACAGAAATTTCTGATTCTTCCTGGTCAGTCTGGTCAGAGGAGCTGCTATCTTTGAGAAGTCCTGAACGAACCTCCTGTAATAACCAGCCAGACCCAAGAAACTTCTAATCTCTGTCACTGAAGTGGGTCTAGGCCAGTTAGCCACAGTTTCTGTCTTCTTGGGGTCCACCTCAATACCATTCTCTGACACTACATGCCCCAAGAACGAAATGCTCCTTAGCCAGAACTCACACTTAGAGAACTTGGCATACAAGCCATGTTCCCTCAAGGTCTGTAGAACCAACCTCAGATGATGGGCATGCTCCTCTGCATTCCTGGAATACACCAAGATATCGTCTATGAAGACAATAACGAAGTGATCCAGGTACTGGCTAAACACTCTGTTCATGAGGTCCATGAATGCTGCAGGGGCGTTAGTTAACCCGAACGGCATCACAAGGAACTCAAAATGCCCATATCTGGTCCTGAAAGCTGTCTTCGGTACATCCTCTTCCCTGATCCTCAACTGATGATACCCGGACCTCAGATCTATTTTGGAGAAACAACCCGCTCCTGCTATCTGGTCGAATAGATCGTCGATCCTTGGCAATGGGTACTTGTTCTTGGTAGTGACTTTGTTCAACTGCCTGTAGTCGATACAAAGTCTAAGGGATCCATCCTTCTTTCTCACGAACAAAACTGGAGCACCCCAGGGTGAGGTACTCGGTCGGATGAAGCCCTTATCTACCAGCTCCTGTAACTGCTCCTTCAACTCTTTCAATTCCGCTGGCGCCATCCTGTAGGGAGGGATAGAGATCGGTCGGGTTCCAGGTATCAGTTCTATCTCGAACTCTATCTCCCTAGCAGGTGGTAAACCTGGCAATTCGTCTGGGAACACATCTAAAAACTCATTGACCACTGGCACTGCGGCGGGCTCTCTAATCTGACTGTCTAGCTCTCTCACATAAGCCAAATACCCCTGACATCCCCTCCTAAGCAACCTACGAGCCTGAAGAGATGAGATCAAACCTCTAGGTGTACCCCTCCTGTCTCCTCTGAAGACGACCTCTGATCCATCCTGACCTCTGAACCTGACTACCTTGTCCCTGCAGTCCAAGGTAGCGCCATGGGTAGATAACCAGTCCATCCCTAGAATGACGTCAAAATCTGTCAGCTCTAGAACCACAAGGTCGGCGGACATGCATCTCCCCTCAACAAAAACTGGACTACACTGACAGACTGACTCTGCCACTGATGGATCACACTTGGGTCCACTGACCCAGAGAGGACACTCTAACCCAGAGACCATTAATCCCAACCTCTCTACGGCCCTCGGAGCAATAAAAGAATGAGATGCACCAGGGTCCATTAATGCATACACATCAGAACACCCAATGACTAAATTACCTGCCACCACGGTGTTAGATGCATCTGCCTCCTGCTGTGTCATGGTGAAGATCCTTGCTGGAGCTGACGGACCCTCACCTCTGAATCCTGCTGAAGAAGAGGCTGACCCTCTCCCTCTGCCTCTACCACTGGCCTGTGTCATGGCTGTAGCTACTGGCTGTGCCACACTACCAGAAGCTGTCTGCTGAGACTGTGTCACAAAAGCTGCTCTAGGACACTCTCGTGCCATGTGTCCCTCCTGCCCACATCTGAAGCAGGCTGACGTCCCAACCAGACATACTCCTCTGTGCTGTCTCCCACATTTCTTACATACTGCATTATCTGCACCTGAGCTCGAGCCACTTCCTAATCCCAGACCTGACTTGATCTTGTTCCAGAACTTGTTCTTCTTAAACTTCTTGGTGGTACTGCCCCACCTCTTACTACCTGAGCTTAGGGAAGAAGGATCCACCTTTCCCTTACCTGGGGTTCTGGAACTAGAAGGCTGTGCTGCTGACTGTTTGACTTTTCCCTCGACGATAGCACTAGCCTCCATCCTCCTAGCCATGTCTACTATGGCGTGAAAACTCTCTCTATCCGCTGACTGTATCAAGGAGGAATACCTGGAATGGAGCTTCATGATATACCTCCTTGACTTCTTCTGGTCTGTATTAAGGTCCTGCCCAGCAAATGGCAGCAACTCCATAAACCTGTCAGTATATTCGTCTACACTCATGTCATCAGTTTACCTCAACTGCTCGAATTCTATCATCTTCAATTCTCTTGAACTATCAGGGAAAGCCCACCCTGCAAATTCATTAGCAAACTCCTCCCATGATAGACTATCCACCCTCGGTTTCACATAGCTCTTGAACCACTCACGGGCCTTCTTGCATTTTAGCGTGAACCCAGCCATCTGAATGGCTCTACTGTCATCCGCCCCTATCTCATCTGTTATCGTCTTGACCCTCTCAAGGTACACAAACGGGTCATCACCGGTTTCAAACTGGGGAGCACCCAACTTTATATAATCGGTCATTCTGACCTTGCTCCCTCCAGATGAGCTAGGTTGTGGTATTTGGGCTTCTGGGACAGTAGGTGCTGCTGGTGGTGGAGGAGGTGCAACATTTTCTGTAGTAGGGTTTGCTGGATTTGGGTGATAGGGTGGGGGTGGATACATAGGGTACTGTGGGTATGGTGGGTAATATGGTGGGTATGGCATCTGTGTGGGGTAAGGGCTAAAACTAGGGTAATCCGATGTACCTCCCATCGAATACCCGGGATTCTGTGAGAAAGGTGGGTAATGAGGTGGCTGAACAAAACCCGAGGCCTGAGTGCCTCCTTGGGACTCTCCCATACCTTCCTCTGACATACTCATCCCCAAACTGCCATCCCTCCTCTGGTCCACATCCATGTCATCTCCCACATCTTCTGACATACCACCTTGAACTGTTCCTCGTACTGATCTGCTTCTTCCCAGATCTAAAGACCTTCTAGGGTCTCTCACTGCTCGGTCCCTGTTGGACCTGCTAGACATTGCTCTAGGCAATGCTGGAGGACGGGCGCTCATGCCCTCATCCTCAGGTGGCACTCCAGTCAATCTTGCTGATCGACGAGTTCCTCTCATCCTGTCTTCTGAAAAACCACACATAGCACAAACATCAGCATCATATGGTTCATGTGGGCACACATGAACCCTCATCACATACATCACATAGCAGAACATATCATGTATGCACATGCATATAATCATGGCCTATCACATCATCATGTAAGACAGGACTCCACATCCTATCCTACTGGACATGACTTTTCCTACTGTGCTTGACCCGTTAGAACCTCTATGAGCCCGACATTCTAGGTCCGACCATATGAACCTAGGGCTCTGATACCACTCTGTAACAGCCCGGAAATCCGGACCGCTACCGGCGCTAGGATCCAGATCGGCATAAGGCCGCCGGGAACCGTAGCAAGCCTGACATAACCTGTAATCCTGTTTAATCCCATACATGATCAACAATACTCATAAACCTGTAAACATTCTCATATAACAACCAAGCTCAACCTGAACATAAACATGAACATAACATAAACCTCCACTGGAGCCCTCATCAAAATGCTCCAATGGGGTATCTCATCATACATAAGCTTGGCTGAAACATAACCTCATATCTCATATCATAAAGACCATGTACATACAAGTGGGATTAACTATCTGCATTGGTCAAGCACAACTCTATCCTCAATATTCAAATTACATAACATAACTTAAAACACTTTTACAATACATCATAATACAATTGTCATGTCCACAATCTAACTATTACATAAACATATCTTCCATACTCTGGCTAACCTTCTGATCTACCCTGTACCTGCACATCTGGGGTTAGGGGAGAGGGGTGAGCTATAAAGCCCAGTGAGCAGAATAGAGAAAACATATCTTAAAATATTTCATGCTTCCATGAAATGCAACACATCACAAACATATCACATAAGGATGGTATTGTCACCTATAGTCCTCAACATAGTCCAATCGTGCCAGGGGCGTAGAATGGGCCTCACTGGTCTTTCTCTTGCATACATAACATAACATAACATTCCAATATGCCAGGGGCGTAGAATGGGCCTCACTGGTCTTTCTCTTAACATAGTCCAGGGGTGTAGAATGGGCCTCACTGGCAATCCATACCGTATCATCATCATCATATCATACCATAGGAGGACTAGAGGATCATCCAATAGCCAATCTGCATCCACATCATATTATGCAATGCAACATATTCGTGAATACTAATGCAAACAACCTAAAATATCACATGGCATATATGATGCATGAACATGCTCCAAAAAGTTATATTTCATTTATTTAAAAACTTAAGGTTCATTCCACTCACCTCTGGCTGAAGCTCTACAGACTCTGACGCAGCTATCTCACTGCTGAGGTCCTCGGTTCCTCGGGTCCGAACCTACACAGGTGGACTCCAATGAGGGACCAATCATACATAAACATAACTCTAATAAACTCCCCAAAAACCCCCTAAAACATCAGGAAAACATCACATAGAAATATGCATGAAATGGCTGAACAGGGCACTTTCGGCGGCACCTTCAGCGGCCGAAAGTCCTGGACAGATCCGAAAGTCAGGCACTTTCGGCGGAACCTTCGGCGGCCGAAAGTCCCAGACAGAGACGAAAGTCTCTTTTCGGGGGCAACTTCGGCAGCCGAATGCTGCCTCCACAAAGGGGGTTCAGCGGCCGAAACTCCCTTCGGCTGCCGAACCTGGTTTCTGCCAAAGGGCAGAAACTTGGTTCAAACGAACCTCTTGCCTCCCAAAACCTCTAATCATGCATAATCTTGCTCTACAACATGCATACTTCACATACATTACACCTAAGGGTCTCAACTATCATATACCCCATCTACAACACTTCCAACAACACATAAACAAGCTACATTGTTCATCAAAGCATCAAAACCCATAAACTCAACATATACCCTAACATGCATTTCTACCCATAGATCTTGCATAAAACTTAGTTAAAACACATAAGGAGCTTAAGATCGGCTCTTACCTCTTGAAGATCGAGAGAGAAGACCTAAACTTGGAGATCCATAAAAATGAGCTCTTGAGTTCCCAAAGCTCCAAAACTTGTTTCAAAAGCTCAAAACTTGCAATGTGAGTTTAAAACTCAAGAAAAATGGAAGAGATTTGGAGGAAGAACACAAGATTTGCAAAGGGAAGGTCGGAAGCTTGCTGTGGCCGGAAATGGGAGAAAGCTCGCCCATTTCGGCTAAGTGCCCCATTTATAGGTGGCTGGCCAGGCCACGTTCGGGGGCCGAATATGCCTCCGCATCCATGCAATGTTCGGCGGCCGAACTTGACTTTCGGCGGCCGAACCTGGGTTTTCCTCCAATGCTATTTTCATGCAAAAACTCATTTAGTTTCATATTTTAAAACCATTAAAATTCATGAAAACATTTTATAAAACATGTCTTTACCCTTCTAGAAGTTCCCGACATCCGAAATTCCACCGGACGGTAGGAATTCCGATACCGGAGTCTAGCCGGGTATTACAATGACACTTTTGATGCTGCTGCCTACCTTGACCTATGCAGCTACCCACCTGAACCCTATTTCTCTAAATCCAAGGATTTGTATTTAAGCAACCCTTGCGGGTTGCTTAAAATACCTCCATCGATTTCTTGCTTACACATTGGCTAGGAGGAAAGATGCATCCAGCATACTCCTTAAAGTTGAATTGCACATTCTTTGGAGCATGGTGCACAGGCACAAGCTGAATTTAGGATTTTGGTTGGCCAACTAGATATCCAGCACACTGGCACTCCACCGTTCATTAGTCCTTGGGCATGTCATCAGCTTTCTTGCTGTGAATTTACATGTATTTCAACTTGAGCACACTGATATGAGCCCCACTTGTGAGCCAACCCCCTTGACTTGAGAGCATTGGATGACATGGGATTGTTGCGCAAGATGGGCAGTATCTTCTACATTTCTCTTGCAGGGCTTGCTGTCCCAAGAAACGAACGAGTATTTGGGCATCAACCCAGCACAAGGGAGACAGCCCAGCAGGCCTATCAGCAAGCACCCTAGCAAGCAGACCCACCACCAGCTACACAACCAGACCAGTAACCTCCAGCAGCTGCACAAATACAAGCAGCTCACCTGGACAGAATTGAGTCCAGAATGGCCCACATGGAGAGCATGCTAGAGTTGCTGGTGCAGCATATACTGCCATCTGCTCACCAAAACACCTAGTTTGGCTAGACTGTTTGCCCAAATAGACTGGGCAAACAACCACACCAGGGGGTACTCAGTTTCTCTTAAGCTTTAATATTTCCATTGCATTGAAGACAATGCATGAATTAGGTGTGGGGGTACATATCTCTGAATTTTGATGCTTCATGCATTCTTTTTTATTTTTATTATATCCATTTAAGTTTTAATTTTTAATTAGCATAATTAGGTGAAATTTTTTCATTTTGTTTTTGCTTTCAATCCACAGTCTTCACACACATGTAGCCACAATTTTTCTTTTTTTTCTATTTTGGTATGCTTTACTCAAACATATAGGCTGTGTTGAATGAGCTTTCCTTCCATGATCCCATTGATGTCATGACTCTTTAAACCTAAGTTGAATCAATTGCAGTGAGTTGTATTCATTTTTGAAAATTTCCTTTTGAATTGAATCTTTGAGCTTGCCATGGTGAAAAATGTATATCATTACTTATTAGAGAGAATAATAAAATAAAAGATGTGTGAATAAAGAAATGTGACTTATTTAGCAATTGGTGTTGATTTGCCCAAATCATTGAGAAAAAAAAAATTCAGCAAAGGCAAAGACCTCAAAAGCACAAATTAAAAATTATTCCAATGGTCAAAGACTATGAACAGAGCTAATAGCCACTTGGACAGGTGACCAACTGAGTAACCGAGGGTGGGTATCACAAATATCTACCTTCGCATTAAAGGGTTGGTGACTTGCAAGGATAAAAGTGTAAAAAGCTGAATAAAGTGCTTTAAATAGAGGGCAAATCACTTCGAGAGCTAGAAAGAGTCTAAACTAAACAAGAATATGTGCATGTATAATCTATCTAATGAGGAAAACAATTAACAACCATGGTAGGAAAAGGGAAACAAGGAAGGAGGAGAGTAACCTTGGTGCATACGCTCTTCACTGCAATGCTTCAAATTAGGGGTCTAGGGTAAGAGCTTAAGTGGAAATAAAGGATCAAGTAGCAAAGAGAGCTTGTTTGACTAAGTTTATTTGCTTGAGGACAAGAAAAGGGCTAGGTATGGGGTATTTAATCAAGCCAAATTTAGACCCATTTTTCATGTTGTTATTTATGTTAATTTACACATTTTCTACCTAATTTTGTGGTTTTGATCTTATTTTGCAGAAAATGATGTAAAAGGATGATTTGATGAAAAATGGCCTTAAAATTGTCAAAAGAGAATAGAAAAGATCAAGTCTGGTTTGCTGACTCACGGTTGTCGAAGCTGGTCAAAAATAACCTTTCCGGTTATCAACAATTTTACAACTGCAGATAGTGGTAAAGGATCGAATCCACAGAGAATTGTAAACTTATCTATTTTTCTCAACAAAACCAAGAGATTTAACTGAATGAGAAACTGAAAGCAAGTAACTGAAAGCGGAACAAAAGTAAAGTGCAATAAAAGTAAAAAGGGGGGTTTTGAGATTGATTTGATTAGCAAACTACTGAAAGCAATTAAATAAGCAAGTAATTAAAATAAAAGAGAAATTCAATATGAGAAAGGTCTAGTTGAAGAGATGGATCCACTTTGGTTGTTTGGATTGATCATTGAAACTTATGTTCTCTTGATTGATTCAATAGATTAGTTATGGAGATGGAAAACGCTTCTCACCACCATGTCTCTCCTTATGATTAAATCAATTAGGGAACATCCTCTAATCAATTACTAATTAACAAATTGCCAAGGAACGTCCTTGGACCATAGCCATCAAAACAATTGTCAATTGCATGAAGAAATAGAGAGATCCAATCCTAGCTACCCAAACGCATGGAGATGTTGCTAGATCATACAATTCCTTAGTTGTTACACCAAGTGTTCTTATGTTTGAATAATTCCAGCAATTACAGACTAAAAATTATCCAAACTAACAATCAATTACCTTGCAATCAAGAATCAAGTGGCCAATTTGATCAAAACAACAAAGTATTCATAGATTCAAGTACCAAATTGCATGAATATTGAACAAATCAAAGACAAATAGTTTATGTTCAGATCTCACAATCCATAAAACAACCTTAGTTTCAACCAATCTTCAACTAGAATAAAGGGTTTCAGCCACTCATGGCTGAAACAAAACAGAAAATAAAAGGAGAAAGCAAAAGATGAGGAACCGAAGATGGAGATGGAGAAGGGAGTGCGCCGGCCACTCCTGCTTGCCTTGGCCGAATGGTGTCTTCTTCCAATCTGCCTTGGATGGCCTATTTGAGATCTTTAAATATGTTTTAAGGTGCTGTCTTAGGGTTTCAAGAGGCTGCCCACATTTTTAGAGGCTGTCCAAAATGCCCTTGGTCCAAGATGTGCCATCCATGCACATGTGTGAAGGGAAAAACGTGGGGCATGTGTGGCTTGTGCAAGAATGGGTCTTTTAGTCTTTGTTTGCTGCCCAAGTGTCATCAAGATGCTGCCCAAGGTGCCCAAGACTTGCCTTCACACTCTCCTTGCCGCCCATGCACTAATAAGGAAGGTGGAGCCTCCTTTGCAATTTGAATTTTGAATGTGCAAGGCATGAGGTGGCAAGCATGTGATCTTTGGATTTGGCTTCCTTGATAAGCTGGATTTTGAAATTCAAAATTTGAATATGAATCTTGAAGATTTGAATTTCAAAATACTTTCCTTATTTGGCTCTTCATATGTGGCAACTTGAAACTTGGCTTCTTGAATAAGAAAAAGGCTACTTGGAGATTTGAAATTTGAATTTCAAATTACTTTGACTGAATGTTCTTTCCATATTTGCCACTTTCCTTATTTCGAACTTTCCTTATTTAGCTTCACTTGATTCCAACTTGGCAGGCTTGCTCTCCTTTGCTCCATTTAAGGCAGTTTTAAGGGTATTTTCTCCAAAATATCCTTTTTCACCATTTTCTGCAAAATAATGTCAAGAACACTAAATTAAGCACAAATAATGTAAATAATCATCAATAATATCAAGATAACATGGACTAAAATATGTTCTATCATTTGCCCAAGTCCGTTTGCCCAAACCAAGCTGCAGCTGAAATGGGAGAAGGAGAAAAAGAGCACAGACTTGCTATTTGACCAGATTGTTTGCCCAAGCAACCTAGGCAAACAGACCCCGCGGAACAAAAGCAGAGTGACAGATAGCACCAAAAAAGACTGTTCGACCAGATTGTTTGCCCAAACAACCTGGGCAAACAAAATCGCGACAGCAGACAGCAGAAGCGCGGGAAACTCAAAATTCAAACCTTCAAAAAGTCTATCCTTCCCCAAACACGTGAAGACAACTCAGCAACTCTTTAAGACAGCTCAGTACCTTGTCCCACCTATCTAGGAAGCCAAATCTCAAGAAGATTCAATTGCCTTCAAAGAATCCAATTCCAAATAGGAAAAGAACTCCATCAAATCAAGAAATTTAGGACAGCCTATTTAGCTACAAAAAGAGGGCCAAACCAGCAAATAAGGGGATAATCTTCTCTTCGGAATTGAAGACAACAGCAGCGCGCCCCTTGCTGCTGCCCAGCCGGCCCTTCTTCTTCCTCTTCTTGCTTTCTTTCTTTTATTTTTATGTTAATTTCAGCCATGAGTGGCTGAAACCCTTATTTCTAATTAAAGATTAGGTGAAACTTCAGTTTGTTTATGAATTGTGAGATTTGAACATATGATGTTTATCTTTTATTTATCAATATTTATGCAATTTCATGCTTAATTCCATTATTAATTTGTTGTTTAGATCAATAAGGCCCATTGATTCTTGATTGCAAAATAATAATTTGTTAGTTTGGGTAGTTTAAGTCCGTAATTGCTTGAATTATTCAAACACAAGTAACTCTTGGTGTAAAAATTAAGGAGATTGTATAATCTAGCAAGATCACCATACGTTTGAGTAGCTAGAATTAGGTCTCTCTATTCCTTAATGCAATTGACAGTTGAATGAATCTAAAGCCCCAAGGACGTTCCTTAGCAACTTGTTGACTAGTGATCAATTAGAGAACGTTTCCTAGTTAATCTATGCTTAAGGAGGGATATGGTGGTGAGAAGCATCTTCCACCTCCATAACTAATTTATTGAGTCAAATAAGAGAATATAAGTGTCAATGATCAATCCTAACAACTAAAGTGGATCCAATTCTTCAACTAGAATTTTTTCATTATTGAATTTCCTTTACTTTATGTAATACCCGGCTAGACCCTGGCATCGAAATTCCTACTTTCCGGCGAACTCTCGGATGTCGAAAACCTCTAGAAGGGTAAATTATGTTTTTACAAAATGTTTTTCATGTTTTTGATGGTTAATTTTGAGTTAAAATTTTAAAGAAAGGAAAAGAAAGAGAATGAAGGAAGGGCCCAGGTTCGGCCACCGAACATAGGGTGCATGCGGAGGCACGTTAGGCCCTCGAAGGTAGTCTGGCCAGCCACCTATAAAGGGGTCCCCTCTCCGAAATGGGCGAGTTTTTCTCTCCCCATTTCTGGCCAAGGTGAGTCTCCGCCATCCTTTGTCGATCTTGTGTTCTTCCTTCAAGTCTCTCAGGATTTTTATGAGTTTTTAACTTGGTTTTGAAGATTTTTGAACAAAGAACGGAGTTTTGAAGCTTGGAGACCCCGGAGCCCGATTTCTCCCACTTGGATCGTCTCTCCTCTCGATTTTCAAGAGGTAAGTGGAGACACTTCAGAAGTCAGAAGATTATTTAAAATTCAAATTACAGATCTTTCTTTCCTTGTTTAAAGATGTGCAGACACTTCAGCAGTCAGATCTTCCTATTTAGGCAGCAAGATTTCAAGAAGACGCATGAATATTTGGTTCAGCCATGAGTGGCTGAAACCTTTTATTCTAGTTGAAGATTGGTTGAAACTTAAGTTGTTTTATGGATTGTGAGATCTGAACATAAACTGTTTGTCTTTGGTTTGTTCAATATTCATACAATTTTATGCTTGAATCTATTATTGCTTTGTTGCTTTGATCAAATTGGTCACTTGATTCTTGATTAAAAGGTAATATATTGTTAGTTTGGATAATTTTAAGTCCGTAATTGCTTGGATTATTCAAACATAAGAACACTTGGTGTAAAAACTAAGAAAATTGTATGATCTAGCAACATCTCATGCGTTTGAGTAGCTAGGATTGACAATTTGTTAATTAGTAATTAATTAGAGGACATTCCCTAATTGGTTTAATCTTAAGGAGAGACATGGTGGTGAGAAGCGTTTTCCATCTCCATAACTAATCTATTGAATCAATCAAAAGAACATAAGTTTCAATGATCAATCCAAACAACTGAAGTGGATCCAACTCTTCAACTAGACCTTTCTCATATTTGATTTCCCTTTTATTTTATTATTCGCTTATTTAATTACTTTCAGTAGTTGCTTAATCAAATCAATCTAAAAACCCCCCATTTTAATTTTATTGCACTTTATTTTTATTCTGCTTTCAGTTACTTGCTTTCAGTTTCTCATTCGATTAATTCTCTTGGTCTTGTTGAGAAAAATAGAGAAGTTTTCGATTCTCTATGGATACGATCCTTTGCCACTATCTACAGTAGTAATATTGTTGATAACCGGAAAGGTTATTTTTGTCACATACCGAAGTCTTATCCCGGTTTGACTCTGCAAAAGGATTCCAATTCTAGAAGCTTCGACTCTGCAAGCTCCATCTACCCAAACCTTCCACTCCACCATGGTTGATTCAGGAGATTCTGAAGGCTCTAACGATAGAGTCATTTCTATAATAAAATCGACTACTGCCTGGGCTTTCATAGCCTTTCTGAGGATGTATATGATATCAAAGGTTGGCAATATTACTGCCCAAGTGGATAGCCAAGCTGACAGCTCTGACTTGTAGAACCTTTTGCAGAGGATAATCTATTCTTACTTCTATAGTGTGTGACTCAAAGTATGGACGTAGCTTTGTGGCTGACATCAGGACTGCAAATGCCAACTTCTCAAGAGGAGGATAGTTCAGCTCTGCCCCTTTCAAGACTTGGATGGCATAATAGACTGGACTTTGCTCTGCATTATTCTCACAAACGAGTACCAAGCTTATTGTTTCCTACATCATAGACAAGTATAGAAATAAAACCTTGCCTTTGACGAGTGAGCTTAGCATTGGTGGAGATGATAAAAAAGTTTTTAAACTTTCAAAAGCTTCTGCACATTTTTCCCTCCACACAAACTTACCTTTGCCTTTTAAGGCTTTAAAAAATGGGAGATATCTTATAGCCGAGCATGATATAAACCGGCCAAGAGCTGTGATTCACCCATTCAGCTTTTGTATATCATTAATGGTTTTAAGTACTTTCATATTTTTTATGGCGCTAATCTTTTCAAGGTTTGCCTCTATGCCTCTTTCTGAAACTATATACCCCAAAAACTTTCCATCTTTTACTCTGAAGATGCATTTTTTAGGCTTTAGCTTCATACTTGCCTTATCTAGTACATGAAAAACTTTTCGAATATCATCTAGATGATCTTCTAAGGGTCGGCTCTTCACCACCATGTCATTCACGTACACCTCGACTGTTGACCCCACTAATTCTTTGAAGATATTTGACACTAGCCATTGGTAAGTTGCCCCTGCATTCTTTAGTCTGAATGGCATCACTTCGTAGCAAAAGACTCCTACGTCAGTAATGAACATAGTCTTTTCTGCATCTTCGGTATCCATCATAATCTAGTGGTAACCTGAAATAGCATTAAGAAAGGAAACCACTGCATGGCCTGAGATCGAGTCTACTAATCTGTCAATAAATGGGAGTGGGTAGTGGTCCTTTAGACATGTTTTATTCAAGTCGGTAAAATCCACACACATCCTCCATTTCTCATTAGCCTTTTTTACAAGCACCACATTGGCAAGCCATGTAGGATACCGAACCTCTTTTATTAACCCTGCACTTAACAACTTGTTAACCTCTTCCTTAATCACCTGTTGTCTCTCTAAAGCAAACTTCCTTTTCTTTTATTGTACCAATTTCTTTTTTTTTGTCAATAAATAGCTTATGGGTGATAAGAGTCGGATCCACTCTTATCACATCTTTGAGAGACCAAGCGAAGGTGGTCACTCTACATCTTAGCAATTCTATCAAATGATTTTTTGTTTAACCCATCAATGCAGTACCAAATTGTAACTTTTGATCCTTACCTAACTCAACATCTACTACTGGGTCTGCTGACTCTGGTTTTATGTGAGAATCAGGCTTTTCTAGCAAGTCAATGGGCATCATCGCTTTCCCTAGGTTTCTTGTAGAATGTCTATAACATTCCTAGGTCGACTTTCAGTTGCCTTGGACTATAGCTAGTCCTCCTAGAGCTAATAACTTAAGACACATAGCACCCATGTTAATAACTACACCGTGACAGTTTAGAACTGGAAGACCAAGTATCATATTGACTCGCGGTTGTCGAAGCCGGTCAAAAATAACCTTTCTGGTTATCAACAATTTTACAACTGTAGATAGTGGTGAAAGGATCAAATCTACAGGGAATTGAGAACTTACCTATTTTCCTTATCAAGACCAAGAGAATTAACTGAAACAAAAATAAACTGAAAGAGAAATAAACTGAAACGAGATAAACGGAAAGCAAAATAAACTGAAAGCGAAATAAACTGAAAGCGAAATAAACTGAAAGCAAAATAAACTGAAAGCAAAATAAACTGAAAGCAAAACAAACTGAAAGCAAAACAAACTGAAAGCGAAATAAATTGAAAGCAAAATAAACTGAAATGAGATAAAACTGAAAACGAGATAAACTGAAAGCGGAATAAAAATAAATTGCAGTAAAAGTAAAATGGGGGGTTTTGAGATTGATTTAATTAACAAACTACTGAAAACAATTAAAATAAGTGAATAATAAAATAAAAGAGAAATAAATAATAAGAAAGCTCTAGTTGAAGAATTGGATCCACTTCAGTTGTTGGGATTGATCATTGACACTTAGTTTCTTTTGATTGATTCAATAGATTAGTTATGGAGATGGAAGACGCTTCTCACCACCATGTCTCTCCTTATGATTAAACCAATTAGGAAACATCCTCTAATTAATTACTAATTAATAAATTGCCAAGGAACGTCCTTGGCCCTTAGGCATCAAATAATTGTTAATTGCATGAAGAAAGAGAGAGATCCAATCCTAACTACTCAAACGCATGAGATGTTGCTAGATCATACAATTTCCTTGGTTTTTACACCAAGTGTTCTTATGTTTGAATAATCCAAGCAATTACGAACTTAAATCACCCAAACTAACATATTACTACCTTGCAATTAAGAATCAATTGGCCATATTGATCAAAACAACAAAGCAACAATGGAATTAAGCATGAGATTGTATGAATATTGAATAATAAAAGATAAACAATGCTTGATTAAGTCTCCCAATCCATAAAACAACTAAAGTATCACCTAATCTTCAACTAGAATAAAAGGTTTCAGCCTCTCATGGCTGAAACAAAAATAAAAAAAACATAAAAGAAAAGAAGAAAGGTAGAAGAAGAGATGTGAATCCTGTAGGTGTCTCCCAAGGGGAGTGTAAAAGTTGTGTGGAGGCTCCTTATGTGTCTTTTTATAGTTGAAAGTGCTGGCCTAGGTCATACTTGCTGCCCAAGTAGTTGAGAGGCTGCCCAAGGTGCTAAAAAGGAAAGAATCACGTTCCAAAATTATTCAGAAGGAAAGAGGCGTGTGCTTGCTCTTCAAAGGGAAAGTGAATCTGTCCAGTCTTTTCCTTTTTAGGTGGAGCCTTCGTTTGAATTTTGAATGCTGAATGTAGAAGAGGCAAGTGTGTTTTCATGAGATCTTGCTGCCTAAATAGGAAGATATGACTGCTGCAGTGTGTGCACATCTTTGAACAAGGAAAGAAAGATCTGCGATTTGAATTTCAAATAATCTTATGACTGAGCTTTCCTTATTTGCTTTTGCTTCTGCACTTTCCTTATTTGAAAACTTTCCTTTTTTGAGAACTTTCCTTATTTGAAAACTTTCCTTTTTTGGCACTTTCCATATTTGGCACTTTTTGGCAGTTTTAAGAGCATTTTCTCCAGATTATCTCTTTACACCTAATATCTGCAAAACATTATTAAAACCACAAAATTAAGTAGAAAAGATGTAAATAAACATCAAGAACATAATGATAAAATGGACTAAAATATGCTCTATCACATATTTTTGTCTACCATCGCAAACTCTATGTACAACTTCCTCTTATACTTTTCATCAGCCAGTACCATGGGAAGATTGATGGTGCCTAATATTGCCATAATTTTATCTCCTAATCCCACTAATAGGTAGGAGACTTTAACAAGGTTGTTTTTATCCAAGCCTAATTTATTCAAAACATTTAAGATGAGGATATTAATAGAACTACCTGTATCCACCAAAACTTGCCTTACCTCATACCTGTTTAGATGGATGTTGACAACCAACGGATTGTTTTAAAAAAATCCTATTGCCTTTGTCTGTAGGTTCAAACCTTACCAATTATTAGGCCCATGGTTCTTGTTCGACTGATAGAATATCCTCTACGACGCGCTTGTTTTTTCCCTTGCTATTGTTGGGCCCTATTGTAATTACATGTATAACTCATATAGGTTCACTGTCGGGTGAAGTTTCAGGGGTTGTTATCTCAGGTTTGGGCCTCCTTTCTTGTTTATTTTTTCTTGCAAATTTTTGAAGTGTGTCATCCCTTATTAACCTCTCGATCTCATCTTTCAACCGCCGATATTCTTCCATTGCATGTCCATGGTCTTCATGGAAACGAAACTACTTGGTCCTATCTCATCTTTTGGTTTTCTCTAGATTGAGCTTGGAAGGCCATCAGATTTCTTTGTCGTTCTTAATGATCCATATTAGAATGCGAGTTCATGAATCATTTAATGGAGTATAATCTTTATACTTACTTTGACCATCCTTCCTTCGAGAGACTGGATAACTTCTGTGGTCTCTTTCATATCCTCACCTCTTTGACTTTTGACTTTGTTTTTGGCTCGTTCTTTTGTCTTCTCTCAATACTCGGACTTTATCATCCAACATGATGTACTTCTAGGCTTTATCAATTAACTATTGGTATGTAGTAGCTGGGTTCTTGATTAGGGAGTCCATGAACTTGATATTATGTCTCCATTTTTTTAGTGCTTCGCATGCTATCTCTTAATTTAACTCTTCCACCTGTATTGCTTCTGCATTAAAACATGAGATAAATCTTCTCAAAGACTTGCTCTCTCCTTGATAGATCTTTCGTAGATCAGAGGAGAGTCTTTTAAGAGGTATACAATGAAACGACCCGAAAACTGGACCGCTACCGGCGCTAGGGTTCAGATTGACTTAAGGTCGCCGGAACCCGTAGCAAGCCTACTGTACATCCTGTTACACCTGATAAAATCTCATACATGATCACAAAATATAACAAAAACATAGACATCCCATGAACTAAGGCTCGACCTGTGCATGCGTCAAAACTGAAAACATAAACCCATACTAGAGCCCTTCATCAAATGCTCCAGTATGGTAAACATCACATGTCTCAAGCTTAGTTCTAACATAACTCATACTTAAAACTTTTACATACGGATCATGAAGACAGGGATTACAAGGTCAAAAACTAGGGCAAAGCACAATTCTACAACCATAAAATAATACATGTCCACATCTATACTGTAACATCCTCAAATCCATAGCTAGAGTAGTGCCATCATAAGGTAGGGTTAGGCTATTTTACAACTAGAGTAAGTGGCATTAGGGGAGGTGCTAGCTTAACTCTAAGCTGCTAATAATTGAATCATAGAAAACTCAAATAAAGAAACGGACATATCCAGAAATGAAGTAGCCAGTGTGATTAGTGAGTCGGGAATGAGTCACTTTTGGGAGGTGCTTAGGGTTTCCCGACGTGCTTGCTTGAGGTGCTTGTTTAAATCCGTCATGCTTTCTTAAGTGAAAAGGACTTCTAAAAGGCTAAATGTATAGTTTAGTAGGTCAATCTATAATTATTGAAAGTTTAAAAACTAAATTGAAACATAGTAAAAAGTTTAGTAGATTAAAGTGTAAATATGGAAAGTTAAAACATAAAATTAAGTTTATTTCCATGTGTCACCTAACTAAGGAAAGGAGAAATGATAAAGCAAAATGAAAAAGGGATTATCTTCTCCACCATTTCACTTTGCCGTAGCTCCCACTATTAAAAACCAAAGCTTTATTTTGTTTTCCTTCCATCAAAGCCAAGCCAAATCTCACCCAATCAACTTCTTGCTTTAATTAAAATTCATCCTAAGACCAAGAGCTAAAGGAACAGCCATATATTGAAGGGATTGAAGAAGAAAAGTTTAGGGTTCCATATGCACCAAGTTTGAAAATCAAAGGTAAGCTTAGAAAAGTGTAGGAAATAACATCTTCTTATTTCTTCATGCATGAATTTGAATTACAACTTATTCAATCCTTTCCTAAGACATAAATTTATCTAGGTGAAGGAACATCAAAGGGAAAGGAGATAGCTAGAGAATAGAAGAGGAAAAGAAAGAGGAATTCAAGAAAGGTTTGGTGTTTGAATGATTTTCTGTTTTCCTTGAATTTTATCATTGATATATGAAGTTGGGGATTGATTTTACTTGCTGGAAATGTTGCTTTGATTGTATAAATATGTCATATAAATGTTAAAGTGGTGTTTGAAAGGCTTAGAGTAAAGAAATTTAACATGAGAGCTAAAAGTGCAAACCTGGCAGAATAGGTTGTAACAGGGCAGCTTGTGTTGACAACTTTATAACTTATTGTGTATTTATTAAAATTAGTCCTAAGATATACCAAATGAAATCTGAGACAAAGATCTAAAACTTTCATGAATTGACCAAATTCTGAATCTGTAGGTAAGATGATAAAAATTTCAAGTGAACCTAAACTGGACACAGAGTTAGTGCATTCGAAACAGTGTGTATTGATTGTACCATAATTAATTATGTACTCAGTGAAATTTATTAAAACAAGTGCCAAATAAATCTTAAGAAATATACCTAAAACTTTATAGAAGACACTTAAGCTTGAATTTGTATGAAAATGCATGAATCTGATATGTTTTGTGATACTATAAACAGGTACCAATACTGGACTGTTTAATATCTTATTGAGCAGCTTGTAAAGAAAAATTCATAACTTAAGTTAGAGTGTTCAGAATTACATGAACCATACCTTGTTGGAAAGATAAGACATAAATGTACATTTGTTATGAGAAACTAAAGTCAAATTGTAACTCTAAGCTACTTGAAAAGTTTATGCAATATAAGGCAGAATGCAGTTTTCTCAAATTGGAAGGCAGAATGCAGTTTTCTCAAATTGGAATGCTATGTTGACAAAGTTTTGCACCATTTGCTATGAATTTCTCATCTTGTTGACTTTGACATATGATATGTGTATTTTGGAAATGAATTCAAATAGCTTCAAATGATGTGCATTTACATTGAATTAATGATACTTGGCCCTGGTAAACGTAATAGGAGTCGAGGTTAGCTTAAGGGTATGGCATGCCATATAAACATACAGAGTTCGCAGTACTACTACCGATACATGATCTATATTTGAGGTTACATATCAGGTACCTCATAAACACGGCCACAAAGCCCTGCTATCACAGTTTTGGCCTCTGAGCCTACCGTTCGGCACCCTGTGCCTATCGTTATAATTCCTTATCTACCTAGTCGACCCTACTATGTGGTTATAAGGGCTAAGGACCTAATTAAGGTTGATACTTGTTTTGTGAAATTATCAGTGAATGTTAACAACTTTTGATTAGCTTGAAATTGTTTACTTGATTATCTGTATAAGTGAACTTGTTTGCTTTATTTTGTTATTTGTTTTCTATCACCCACTGAGCATTAGCTCAGTGTGTTGGTTCTTACCTCACGCAGGTTGTAGATAAAGTAGATACACGGAGTTCATCAGAGGTCTACATCAGATATCAAAGCCATTATCATAGCTAGTTGTTTTGAGTCTCTGAGTCATAGTACAGTTATATTTTGGCATGTACATATTTAATAGAGTGAGTTGTAAAGATTATGTAAATCAAGGAATAGTAAGATATCAAATGACAGTTGTTAGTGTAATTATAAGTGTGATTTTCATATGTATTACAGGTTAAAGTGCTTATGAAATAGAGGAAATTCTGCCAAAATAAATTTTGGTTTAAAATCTCACAGTTACTTTATTCACCTTATAAAAATTGCTTGGACTACCTAAAACTTGGTATTTACAGATAAAGGAAATTGTTTAGTCTGGATATATCAAAAGAGGCATAGTTTGTGATATTCCTTGCTCTGTCTACACTTTGATAGGGTAAGGGGTGTTATATATACTATTACAGGGACTATACCAGCAACTCAGCTGACTCTCCCGAGCTAACTCTGATCCTGCAAACCTAGAGGTTAGAGGAAAGAGATAAGCTACAAGAGCCTAGTGAGCATAACATAAAAACAGTTCAATAAACATATGATCAAATGAAATGCATCACAACACAAACAATACACATCAAGATGGACTTGTCACCAGTAACCCTCTACATAGATCAGTTCAGTTCTACTCACCTCTAGCTGACGCTCGCCTAACACTAACGCAGTTATTTCACTGCAGGCCTCTACGGTCTCTCAGGTCTGATCCTATACAGATGGACTTAAATGAGGGACCAACATAACCTTTACAAGACTCGAAACAACTCCCCAAAAACCCCCTAAAACATACCAAAGTATGCATACAAAACAAGCAGAAGAAGGCTGGACAGGGGACTTTCGGCGGCAAGTTCGACGGCTGAAGGTCCCTCACAGATCCGAAAGTCGGGGACTTTCGGGGGCAAGTTCAGCGGCCTAAACTCCACACAGATCCGAAAGTCAGAACCTTCAAAGGAGGGTTAGGCAGCCAAAAGGCTGCCTCCATAAGCAAGTTCGGCGACCGAACCTGGGTTCTCCAACAAGGCAGAACTCGATTCTGCCCTATGCACAAAGCCACCAGACACTCTGATCCTCACACCCAACTACTCATAAACATCCATACCCACTCAAACATGCATAAGGGACATAAAAACAAGCCTAATCTCCAACAAGCAACAACAAAACAACACAAGAGAAAACATTCATTATTAACCTAACTCAAACCCTAAAACTTTAGATTTAACCATTTCATACATTAACAACCCTTAACCCCTTCTTAAAACTTATTTAAAACATAGAAAATGTAATACCCGGTGAGAGTCCGGCATCGGAATTCTACTTTTTGGTGGAATTCAGGATGTCAGAATCCTTAGAAGGGTAAGAATAATGTTTATCTACAATATTTTAGAATGTTTTTATGGTTTAAAGTTGACTGGAATGCGTTTTTGAGAGAAAAGCACCAAGGAAGAAAAGCCAGGTTCAGCCGTCGAAGGTGAGGTTCGGCCGCCGAATATGCATGGCTTGTGGTTTCACGTTAGGCCGCCGAAGGTGGTCTGGCCAGCCACCTATAAAAGGCCCTCAGTCGGTTGAAAGGATAAGGATTGCCTTTTTCTTTAACTTTTAGAGGTGAGACCTTGTCTTCCTTAGGTATGCTTCATGTTTTCATCACATCTTGCACAGGTTTGATTGGTTTTAATGTTATTTTGAAGGTTTTGAACTATAAACTCAAGTTTTGAAGTTTGGAGAGTTTGAAGGAGAGTTGCTCCATATCTCCACGTTAGGATCGTTCATCTTCTTGGTTTCAAGAGGTAAGTGAAGCTCCTGCTCTTGTTAGTATGATGATGGACATTTTATGGAGTTTGTGGGTAGAGTTGCATGAATAGGGTAAAGAGTGAGTTTTTGATGTTTTGTTGATAAAAGCATGTTTATGTGTTATGCTTGGTTGTTTGTTGGGGTTTTAGGTAGTTTTTGACCCCTTTGTGCATATACTTGAGTATATGTGTGTTGAGGAATTGTGGAGTTTGGGTTTGGAAGAGTTTGGAGAGTTTTGGCGTGAGGCAGAGCAAGGTTCTGCCTTGCTGATGAACCCAACTTCGGCCGCCGAATGTGCTGAGGAGGTGGCTTCGGTTGCCTAAGCTTGCCCCCGAGAGTTTGGACTTTCGGCTCTGGAGGGGAGTTTCGGCCGCTGAAGGTGCCGCCGAAGGTGCATGAGTTTCGGCTCTGGAGAGGACTTTCGGTCGCCGAACCTGCCGCCGAAAGTGCCCTGTCCAGCCTTCCTTTGCATGCTTTGCCTGATTGTTTTAGGGTGTTTAAGGGGATTCTTGGGGAGTTTTATAGAGTTGTTCTTGAGCTAGTTTGGTCCCTCATTTGAGTCCATCTGTTAGGCACAGACCAGAGGAACCAAAGAGAGCAATAGTGAGTATTGCTTCAGAGTTTGCAGAGTCAGTTTGGAGATAGCCAGAGGTGAGTGGAACTCAACTTAACTAAACTAATGCTATTAGCATATGTCATACATCATGAGGATGCACTAGGTTGATTGCATTAGAAATCACGAATATGTTGCACTGCATACTTACTTATTGATGTGGGTGGATGCTACATGATCCAAATAGTTCCTGAGAAAGACCAGGTGCCCATTCTACGCCCTGGCAGGTATAGAAAAGACCAGGTGCCCAATCTACACCCTGGCACAATGGTAAGTACAGGTGTTATATACACATATAAATATACATGACAGGAAGACCAGGTGCCCATTCTACGCCCTGGCACGGAAGTGATGCTGGGACTATTTTGGTGACAGGTTTACCCTTGATGTGAATTGTCTGTGATATGATGCATTCCATACAGAATAGTTACTCCTAACTAGAATGAAATGAGCAGATTTCGTGAGTCTGTCCACAATTACCCATCTAGAGTCTATCCTATTGGATGCTGCCGGTAAGCCCACTACAAAATCCATAGCTATATTCTCCCATTTTCATTCTGGAATCGGCAGTGGGTTAAGCATTCCAGCCGGCTTCTGATGTTCTAGTTTCACCCTCTGGCAAACCTCACAAGCTAACACGAACTATGCCACTTCTTTCTTCATAGCTGGCCACTAATACACCCTCTTCAGGTCGTGATACATCTTGGTGGCTCCAGGGTGAACACTGTATCTCGCATTATGAGCTTCCCTCATAATGTCCTCCTTCAAACTACGATCATCTGGTACACAAAGTCGACTTCCATAGCGGAGGATCCCTTTGCTGTCAAATCTGAACTCTGCACTGTTGCCTGACTGCACAGTCCTGGCAATTTTCATTAATTCTGGGTCCTTGTGCTGTTTCTGAGCCACCTGCTCCAGAAACACTGGTATCACTCTCATCTGTGCTAGCAACGCACCTGTACCAGACAACTCTAGCTGTAACCCTTCCTCGATGAGCTTGTAAAACTCCATCATTACTAATCTTTGCTCTGCGACTATATGGGATAAGCTGCCAAGTGATTTCCGGCTTAGGGCGTCTGCCACAACATTCTCCTTACCCGGATGATACTGGATCTTACAATCATAATCACTGAGCAATTCTACCCATCTTCTCTGCCTCAAATTCAGCTCTCTCTGACTCAGGATATATTGTAAACTCTTATGATCAGTGAAGATCTCGCATTTAACCCCGTAGAGGTAATGCCTCCATATCTTGAGTGCAAAGATAACTGCTGCCATCTCTAGGTCATGGGTGGGGTAATTCAACTCGTGCATGTTTTAATGACCTGTTTTATTATTCTACTCACTGGGCTATAGAGCTCATCCCACTCCCTTAACCCCAGTCTTGCAGGATCAGTGTACAGGGAAAGGTCAGCAGGGTACAGGAAGAGAAAAGAGTTTTGTAAGAGTATAGTGTGGACATGTAATGTTAAAGAGATGTAATAGTTGTTTATAAAGTTAGAATTGTGCTTGACTTAATTAGTTTGTTTTGTAAATCTTTTTGTATACATGGTCTGTTTTATGTATATGTCCAGTTGATGAGTATGGATGACCAGGTTTAACATATACTGTGTGGACTCAGCTAGAGTTTTGATGAGTACTCTGGCAAGGGAGTCTGTATACAGAGCTAGTGCATACACAGGTTGAGCCTTGGTTCAGAGAAAAATTTTTAGTTTCACAGAAAATATATGATCATGTATGGGATTTACAGGTACACAGGGAGGATAGCAGGCTTGCTACGGGTTTCGGCGACCTTAAGTCGACCTGAATCCTAGCGCCGGTGGCAATCCGATTTTCGGGTCGTTATAGAAAAAGTAAAGATCTAAACTTACCTCTTGGAGATCTAAAGGTAGCAGCAATCCAAACTTGGAGATGAGAGAAAATCAATATCCGGAGGTCTCCAAGGTTTAAAACTTAGATCCAACCTCAAATCTTCAAAAATCAAAAGAAAACTCATGAATTTTCTGAAAAAATTTGAAGAAACTTCAACAAAAGCATCAAAGGGAGGGCATGGACCTACCTTTGCCCAAAAATGGAGAGAATGCTCTCTCATTTTCAGGCTGAAGGCCTCTTATAGGTGGCTGGACAAACCACCTTCGGCGACCGAACAAGAAGGTCCAGCGGCGATATGGAGGAACCACTTTCGGCGGCCAAACTTGGGGTTTGCTCGAAAAACTTTCCTCTTTTTTCTTTTCTCAAGATTAAAATAAAAACTCAAATTCATTTTATGAAAACCTTAATTTTTATCCCTTCTAAGAGATTCCAGCTTTGAGATTCTAGATTCAAGATTCCAACAGGGATTCCGCCAGAAGATTGGAAATTTCGACGCCGAAATTTAGCCGGGTATTACATACAAGTAATAAACTAGGATTTAAATAACATAGCGAATTGTATAAAGTTCTGAATTAAATATGGGCTCAGATGTTAGTATCATTTCTGAGCCAAACCTGTGAGTATCGACGGAAGCACTTAGCACAACACGAAGTCATTGATATCCTGGAGCTACATGATCGTCCTAAAGATCACCAGGTGACTTTTGAAATCTCTTGTTCTGTCATATTTGATCAAGCTGGAAAGCTTAAACTTGGTCAGAAAAGATTTTGCTGATATATCTTCTTATAGGGGCGAGGCATCGTCTAGACTATATTCCTCCTCCTGCTCCCTCTAGTACCTTTCAACAACCCGTACCAATTTCTAATCGACATCTTTAAGAGCATCGCCTAGTGACTTTTATTCTTCAAACTTAGCCTTCCCTTTGGATCGCGCCTGGGTTGCCTCTATTTGAGGCCCTAGGATATCAATGCAGGTTTCCTCCCTTCTTTTGGGAGCCATGCATGATGCCTCCTCTCAAGCTTTGTATTGCTCGAGAGTAGCCTGTAACCTTTTGATGCACTGGAGTATTTGCCCGTTGTTCAGATTGTTGAGATCAGCTTCGTCTACCATATGAGGTATTTTCTGTCCATTGCCAGGAGTGGAAGATTAGTAGCAACCTTAGCAGCAGCTAGTGAATTGCCGGCCATTTTAAGAAAGGAGAGAGATTTCTTTTTGAGAGAAAAATGGAACTAGAGACCAATTTTAATCCAAATGAATAGAGAGAATTCAATGGATACTTCCCAGCACTGAAACCAAATGATGTAAATAGAAAATAGAGTTGTCATGTGATTGGTTAAACCTACCAGAAAGATATCGTGAGGTGATTGGCGCCTATGGCAACCATTTCGATGCTCAAGTCAGTAAACTGGAGAATATGGTGAATGTAAAGAATCACTTAGAAGTTGAGAGTAGCTGTGTAAGAATTGAGTATCTTTGTTTCTGTGATCATTGACTTTTATACTGTAAGATATTATAATATTTCCTGGGCATTCGGCAGTGATAGACCAGTTAATTGGAAAGGGATCTCGCCGGCTGATTGATTGGCAATTTCATAATTATAGGCGTAATGGGGATCTGCTGGATACTTCCCAGCGCTGAAACCAAATGATGTAAATAGAAAATAGAGTTGTAATGTGATTGGTTAAACCTACAAGAAAAATATCATGAGGTGATTGGCACCTATGGCAACCATTTCGATGCTCAAGTCAGTAAACCGGAGAATATGGTGAATGTAAAGAATTGCTTAGAAGTTGAGAGTAGCTGTGTAAAAATTGAGTATCGTTGTTTCTATGATTATTAACTTTTATACTGTAAGATATTATAATATTTCCTGGGCATTCGGCAGT
Source organism: Manihot esculenta (assembly GCF_001659605.2). Lineage (NCBI taxonomy): Eukaryota > Viridiplantae > Streptophyta > Magnoliopsida > Malpighiales > Euphorbiaceae > Manihot > Manihot esculenta. The sequence continues at coordinate 19,805,671 of NC_035178.2, read as the reverse complement.
GATAGGCTAGTTAATTGGAAAGGGATCTCGCCGGCTGATTGATTGGCGATTTCGTGATTATAGGCGTAATGGGGATCTGCTGGATTATACATGCTAATGATAATTTTATGTGAAGACCCAACCTATTCAGGATAGGGCGAGTTTTTTATGAAGAACCGGGTGCTTAAGGTGTTTGGGTCTTCCTTCCATGGGTAGGACCGTGTATTGGCTTATTAAACCCTTTCCATGTGACTTTATCTTACAATGACAACTTATGACTCATTTTAGGCGATTGATATGTAATTCCAATCAATCATTCAGTGGCTTATCTCCCATTTTATTATAAAATCAACTTTTAATAATATTTATTATAGAAAAAAAAAAAAACTCTTTCCATTATAATTGTGGTAGATAAACTTGCAAAAACGAATAATAACATTAAAATAACATAATAATTTAAATATAATATTTATAATAAAAAATGATATTTATATAAATTTAATTATTCTAACCTATTACTTATAACAACAATCTTTCAATTTCATTTTTCTTAAATTTAAATAGTCTAACTTGTTATTTATAAAAATAATATTTAATTTATATTTAAAAAATTTTAAATTTAAATTATTTAATCTATTATCTATTAAATTTATGTTTTCTAGGTTTTTTAATTTAATTTCATAAAATCATTAATTAATTTAACATTACTCATAAAATACTTTTATTTATAAAAATTTAAAATTTATTTCTCCAAATTTAGATAATTTAATAAATAATTTTAATTATATTAATAAATTAGTAATTAAGTGAAATAATTACTTTTTAATAATAAAAATAGTGTGTAAAATTAAATTAAATAATAAATAAATAATTTAAAATTAATTTTACATTTTAGAGTTAAAATCTTAAAAATAAAAAAATTAAATTTAAAAAATAGAGAAGGTAAAATAAGTAACTAAAATTAAAACAACTAAATAATATAAATATTAACAATTTATTTGATAAAAGGATATTTTAATTGAGGAAATTTAAAATAAAAATTAATTAATTAATATTTTAAAGATACATATATAAAAATATCTAAACAATCCCTAAATAATTTAAATTTTTCAGAGACTTCATAGTCTTTTTGGCCTCTCCTTAACTTTGATTTTATTAAAAAAAAATATTTAAACAGATTAATTATAAAAAGATTTAAATATTCAATTTTAAAAATATAAAAATTATTAGTTAATTATATTAAAATTTAAAAATTAAAATATAATATATTTTAATTTAAATAAAAAATAAAAAATACAATAAAAGTAAACTTTTACTATAAGGATTGTATTATAACATTTGGCCTTCGTTTTCGAGTTATCCAGCTTTATGTTTATAGAAGTGCGGCAACGTGCAAGACGCGGCCGTATCTTATGGATTTGATCGAATTAAATTGAGTGGCCGTGGTACTCCTTCCTTTGTTTATTTCATGGACTCCAATTAATTTAACTTTTTTTTTTTTATTTTTTCGATTACGCGGATATTCATGCGTGCATGATCCACCCACTACACAACTAAGATCCACTAATATCTTTTTATTATTTTAAAACTCAACCTTAAATATCCACACATCTATTTCTATTAAATTATCCTTAGCTGGAGCTTACTCCTACCATGGTAACAAATTGAACAAATGGATATTATAAAATTCACCTTAGTACGGCAACGTTTTAAATAATTAAATTAAACATATAATGTATTTATTACTTATAATAAAATTTATAACTTAGTATTCACATTTCAAAAAAAATAATAATAATCAGTATCTTTTTATTTTGATATTATTAATATTTGTCATCTTTTAACCCCTTGATTAGATGTTTAATCAATCATTAATTTTGGTATATTACTAATAATGAATTCCTTTATAGTTGAAAGCATTTTTAATATATTTATATTTTTATAAAAAATATACAAGTAACATGGATAATTGAATTATTTTTCTTTTAATTAGAATATTGAATTTAAATTTTAAATACAAAATAATTTTAAATTTTTAAAAAAATTATCTTTTTAATGGGTATTATTTAAATATTTTAAATATTGTATGGTATTAAAAAATATATTTTATTTATATAAAATAAAATATATTTAAAAATTCAAAATATAGTAGTTGTTTATATTAACGTGCGGACTAATCTGGAAATTTCCAGCACAAACCTCGCCCAGCCAAATTTGTCCAGTAATTAGGTCTAATCATAATGCATAGTATTAGAGATTCAACATCATAATTCATAAATGATAATTATATTTACTTCAAAAAATTTTATTATGCAACAAAAACTTTTGAGTCTAAATTTTGGATAAAAAATTAATAAATACAAAAATTCTAATTTTAGTACCATCTGTTTTACGAAAAATAAAATATTTTTCATATTTTTTTATCGTCTAGATATTAAAAAAAAATTAATAAAATTTTTTTTCAATAAACAAAATTTTTTATTTTTTATTTTTATTTATTTTATGAAAAAAAAATTCACACTTTTTATTATTTGAGATAATTAAAAAAATCAATTAATGAAAATATATTTTTTAAATTAAAGAAAAAAATAAATAATTTTAAATAAATATAAAATATAAAATTTCTCTAATTTCTATTATTTGGATAGTAATTAAAAAAAAATCAAAAGTGGAAAAGTGAATATTAAATTTTTCTTATTTTTTTTAAACCCTCAAAATATTTCTTATAATAATGAGACAATGGCGAAAGTGGAAAAACTCATTTTTCTTATGATTTAAATAGGAACTAACCAATAGAAAATTATTTTTTTAAAATAAAAAAAGGTCTTAATCAAAGGCGGAAGTATGGTGAAACTTTCAACATTTCCATTTTTAGTAATTTCGATTTTATTTCCAAAATCTTTATTATTTTTAAATGAATATATTTAAGAATTAAATTAATTATTTAAAGTTATAATAATTTCATGATAATGATATGATAGCAAAGATAGAAATTTATAAACTCATTTCTCATATTTTTTAATTGGAATAACTAAAGAATGAATATATATATAATATTAATTTTTTTCACTATTTTTCCTTTTCATTTTCATTTGAAAAAATAATTTTGATAAAAGATGGATAACGAAAGAGTACTTCTCAGTTGAAACTGAAAAATCACACTGTATTAAATTAAATTGATTCAATCTGTTTGATTTTTCAATTTAAATGATTTAGTTTGATTATTCTTTTAAAAAAAATATTTAATTTCGATTCAGTTTATTTGTGTTAAAAATAAAAAATTAATCAAACCGAAAATAAAAATAAATCTTCTCTTAGTCTATCATATGATTAACTAAGTGACCCAGTCCAATCCAATCCAACCTATCTCAACCCAAACCAACTCACCTTAACCCTAACTTAAAAGTTTAAATCTTTAAAATACTCTCTTCTATCACAAAACGCATCTCCTCCAATAGCAGTCGGAGCCCTCCTCCATCAAAGTAGTTGTCGCCCCCTCCACTAAAGCAAGTTGTTGCTCCCTTTATCAATATAAATCCAAGTAGCAATTGTCTCTTGATTCAATGAGTTAAATCTTTTTCGATTTGATGAGTTGGTAATAATAAAGATTGAAGACTATGCACAGGTCATTATGTTGAGATTTATTGTTTGAAGCGGGATTAATATATTTGAGTGTTAAACTTATTTAAATCTTTGGGTTTATTGATTTGAGGCGTGCATATTTAAGATTCAGTTTGAGGATTAGAAATTTTAAAATTGGAGCGTAGTTGTTGAAATTGCAAGTTTATTTCATTGTAAAATTTATAGATTTTGAAATTTTGTTGATTTTTTTCAATTACTTTCTTGTAATTTATTTGAGATTTGTGGTATTACAGTAAATTCAAAACTTGTATACAAATTATAGACTCTAATTTTATTTGTTATTTATTTTGCTCGATTTTGAAAACTAATTTTGTAAATAGAATTGCATAACTAGGAATGGAATTGACATTTTGATTTTCAGTAAATTGAATCGAACCGAATCAATAAATATTAGCTTAATTCGACTCGATTATTCTTGCATATTAATTTGATTTGATTTAAATTTTTAAGTGACTCAATTTTTTGATTTTTTAATTTTGGTTCGATTCAAAACTAAACCGACCAAATGTTCATCAATAGAAGGAACTATGTTGGATACAAAGAGAATACAGGAGATAACATAATAAACACTGAGACCAATGCAAGCTAATCAACCACCATAAGAAACAATAACATATACGCAATAGGGTACAAAGTGAAGACTCCATATTAGACTGAAAAATTTCTCAAAACATTAAGGAAGGAGGTACGGTAAAATTTCACAATGTATCTACAATTTATAAGAGTTTGAATTATCGGATTTGGCATATTACAAATTATTCATATCAACACAATATCAACCTTAACTCAATTTAACTTTACCATATTCCTTTCATTTTGTGGAACTTGTTCATTATCAATATTAACTGGTATTAGATCAAATGTCTATTTCTTTTTAACCTCATAGTTTTTAGTAATACCCTATTGTACTATTTCTTGCAAGTGAAGGTCTCCCTCTCTTCTTTTGTTATATTAATAAAAAAATCTAATGTAACACAATAAATATTTATAAGCATTTACATAAAAAATAAAATGAGGAATCTCATACTGCTGGTATCATCCTGACAGCGGGTTGTGTACATGTCCTCTTATTATACCCATAATCTGACATTTTTTACACTTCATCTTCATACTAATCTTAGAAAATTTTGTATCTCCACTTGAGTTGGCAATAGATTCTTCAAATTGATCTTTTTAATGGATAATGGGTGTATTAATCATCCCTCAACATCAACCCACATCTTTGATCCATTTAAAGGCTTCAATGCATTTTTATATGTTTCAATATAAGTGCTTCTATGATAACATTTATCCACATATAGAGCTAGATCTTTTCTCATGTAATTCACACAAGCACAAGTATGGCAACAAGAAATTCCTGTTAGGTCCCACTGCCTATGGTTACATTGTTTGGTAACGAAGTCTACCACAAATTTGTCATCCTTACTGCACACCTCAAAGCTATTACTAACACTAGGCTTTATTATGTATTGTGTAATGAGTTTCTTGTTACTCTCTAACTTCTTCCTAATCCTTGTGCATATAACATCTTCAATTTTTGAAATGGAAGTCAAATTCCTATGCATTCTTTCCATTAACAAAGATTTAATATTTTCAAGCACATCTATTAAAGGCAAAGACCTTGAATTGACAATAAAAGCATTAAACACCTTACAGATATTGTTGTCAACTGTATCTATGTATGTCATGGTCCCAATAAAAACTCTGTAGAATTTGTGTGGGTCTTTAGCCATGAAATCAACATGTGTAATAAAAGTCTCTTGCTTTAGCTGCTTCATCTTTCTTTCAAAAGCTGGTTGATTTGTACAATAAGCTGCTTTTTAGAACAACTTTCTAAACTTTCCACCCTTATGTGTCTTCTTCTAGTTAGCCCATATGTGTCTAGCATAATTTATGTGCTCCGCACGAGAGGTCAAATTGTAAATTGCATTCATAAAGCCCTACAATAATAATAAACAAATAAAATGTATAAACTATTAGTAATTCTCATAAAAGTTAAATAGCAATATTTATGATTAAGTAAAATACCTTTTGTTGGTCACTTATAAATGTTATCTTGTGCCATCAAGTATATTCAAATCTTCAAACAAAATCCTAAGAAACAAAAGTCAAGTCTACTCATTCTCACCCTCCACAACAACTCAAGCTACTAGAAACATTTGGTCTTTTCCATCTTTATCAATAGCCACTAGCAAGCAACCACCAAAAAATATTTTCAAAAAAGTTCCATCAAATTCTAAGAAATATCTACACCCACTTAAAAAGTCTTCTCTTAATGCACTAAAGCTAATACAAAATCTTTTAAAAATTTATTTAGTGAGGATGATTTCAACATTAAGTACAAATTCAAATCTCCCATCTCTGTCATTTTTCATTAATTCAGCCTTATAAGGTCTAAGTTTCTCATAAGACTCTTGTAGATAATCCCCTAAGTATGTTTAAAGCCTCCCATTTGCCTCTTTAATATTAACTAATACTAACTGACAAGTCATACTTCTCCATCAAAATTAATTGCATTTCTTTGACATTGAGATTATTATTTACTTTTAACTTCTTCTAAAAACTCTTTAGCAATCTACTCAGATGTTGCTTGTCTGTTTTTTAGTGTCCTAAAGCATTTATGTTCTTTGCCAATTGTTTTCATTAAGAAGATTTGCTCATCTTACATTAAGCTACCATAAACTCTCCATGTACATTCAAGTTCACATATAATTTGTTATTTTCTCCTTTCACTCTTTAAAAACTTCACATTGTAGTATATTTTTGTATGGCCTCCTTAAATTGCACACTATCAATAAATTTCATTCCAATAACAAATTCCAATTATTTATGACCACACTCTAGATTATAAAAAATATACCTTTTTCTTTGACTCTTATTGGATTCAACCTCAAATTTTTTATTATTGACTGGGGTATTTGACATATTATCTGAGTTATATTCTTCAAGTAAATTTATGTTTTTATAATCATCATTTTCACTTTTATCTGACCCTTCCATCTCAGTATCCTCATCATCATCATCATTATCTGAACCTACTGGCACATACTCAACACTATTTCATTACTCTCATCACTATTCAAAAAATTTATTTCATACTATACTAAAAAGTTATGACTAATTACATCATTTTTATCTATGCTTATATTTTGCCTTTTTATAAACAATCTTGACTTAGATTATTTTCACCTTCAGAAACTATAACATTAAAACACAATATATATGAATATCACCATTGTCATATCATTTCATCATTTCTAGAATATTATTGTCACTGAATTTCTTCACATACCTAATCTCATTTTTTTAATCCATTCTGGGTATAAAATATGCAAACTTAGTTATCTTACTATACCCTAGTTATTTAACTCATCCTCAATATCCAAATAACTAATTTTATCTACGTCAACGTCTTGCCATAAATAGACCTCCTCACATTTATATTTAAACATATCATTATTTTTCAACAAAATACCTCTACAGTGAATCAATATTGATACATACCCCATATTTTGTCACATTGATTAAGAATAAAAAAAAAGAAAAAAATAAATTACTAACCACATAGGCATCATTATACATGCATGCAAAATAAAATATGAGTATAAACTATATATTTGGATGCCCCCTTAAAGAACACAAGTTGACTATAGATAGGAGACTATGATGCTAATACACGACTAAAAGATATTCTTTAGCAATTTTTTTATTATTTTATTACTCAATTATAGGTGATATGAAGAGACCACTGTAATACTTTCTCCCTTGTTCTCCTTTATTTATTAATGACGTAATTAGAAAGGAAAGCCGATGTCACTTGGAGTTATATTAGGGAGTTAAATTTAGAAATTATTTTTAGGAATTTATATTTAGAAATTATATTTAAAAATTTTAGGTGGCATTACCAGATCCCATATGGCATTTTATGTGAAACTCTCATTAGTTATTTTAATGAAAATACGATAGGATGCATTTAGATACAAGATAAAAAGATTGGATTTAATTGATAAAAAAAATAAAATGTAATTGAAAAATTTTAAAAGAAAGTTTTTTTTTGGTGATTATCTCATTTGTATATATATACATATATATATACACGTTGCCGTCCATGTAAATGCTGTCAACCTGACTCTTCATCTACCAGTCAACATCAGGGATCTAATTAAATTAGTCAACGATATTTCTTTTGATCGTGAAGAAAACAAAGCTGAGCACAACATTATTAAAATGAGTTGTGCCACACGAGAACACATGCGACGCTGTGTTATTCTTTTGTACCTAAACCCAAAAATAAAAATAAAATCGCTATTAAGGTCCCATTATTTATCAATTCGAAAGGCCCCGAAAATCACAATCCAATTTCCATTTCCATTTCAGTTCCACAAAAAAGATCTTCTTCCCACTTGCTATCTCTGTTTCGAGTAACAAAAAATTCCCACAAACGACAGAGAGAGAAAAAGAAGAGTTATCTGTGTTCATCATCATCTTCTTCTTTCTGGTATTGGATCCACAGCAGCCATCTGCGATCAGTAAAAGGTAATAATTTTGCTTTTGTTGTACTGGATTTTCTTTTGATCTGGTTCTGGTTTTGGTCTTTTCAGTTCCATCGGCCTTTGATGATTTAATATTTTAAAATTTTCAATTTTGATATGAGATGTGTGTTTGGGTTTTTGATTTTGAAGTCCCTGAAGCGAATACCCATGAATTTCAAGATTTTTCGGGCTTGAAATTAGATTACGTGCTTTAAGCTTGTATTGGCTTCTTCAAGTTCCAGAAGAGGAATTTTTGTCCACCTTCGTTATTTTGTTATTAATTTCTTTACTTATATTGCAATTCTTAGCTAAACATACACTCTGGAGAGTCAACTTCCAGTAGGATTAGCATCCATGGCATGATAATTTCTTGGTTTCTTTTCTACTGCGTCTTTTAAGGAATTGGTGTATTTAGATCCAATCGGAAGTGGGTTTAATCTCTATGGATGGGAAATACTATTGTGTTCCAGTATATCATTATAATTTACTGGTTTCCCTTTTGTTTGTTCTTTTATTTTCAGGTTATAAACCCATTTTGCGATTGTTATACTGATATTCCGCTGAAGTTACTCAAGTTAAATCCGTGTGCGATTTCATTACAGCTTTCTTGAGTTCCGGTTTGAGAGGGTGAACCCAGGGAATGCTGCATGATGTGCCTGAATGTTTGGAACTCATTCTCTGAAGCCCATAAGTTAGTGGCTTTGCAAGACCTGCCTTATTTTATCCTTGATGAAACTGGATTCATAGATTTTACTTCATCATTCACATGTTCAGCTGAAAAGCAATATGAGCCTTCAACTTGTTATAAATTTCCTGTTGTGTTAATGCGTGATGTATGTGAAGACGGTTCGACTTTGTGTAATTTGTGTGTTTTATAGACTATAAAACTAGCATATTGGTGGGAAATTATAGTTGAGATTAGTAAATTAGCATTCTTGGCTCGAGATGGAACACAAACCTGGTATCTTGACACAAAAATATGAGATTGGGAGATTGCTTGGCCAAGGCACCTTTGCAAAGGTTTACTATGCAAGGAGTATCAGTACAAACCAAAGTGTGGCAATTAAGGTGATTGACAAAGAGAAGATTTTAAGGGCAGGGCTTGTCGATCAGATCAAGAGAGAAATATCTGTGATGAGAATTGTTAGACACCCCAATATTGTGCATCTTTATGAGGTCATGGCAACCAAAAGTAAGATTTACTTTGTAATTGAATATTGTAAAGGTGGTGAACTTTTTAACAAGGTTGCTAAAGGAAAGTTAAAGGAGGATGTTGCGCACATGTATTTTCATCAGTTGATAAATGCAGTTGATTTCTGCCACAGCAGGGGTGTTTATCATCGAGATATAAAGCCAGAAAACCTGTTGTTGGATGAGAATGAGAATCTGAAGATAAGTGACTTTGGGTTAAGTGCACTGGCTGAATCTAAACGCCAAGATGGACTGCTTCATACAACTTGTGGGACACCTGCATATGTTGCTCCGGAAGTGATCAACAGAAAAGGCTATGATGGGGCCAAAGCTGATATATGGTCTTGTGGGGTGGTTTTATTTGTTCTATTGGCAGGTTATCTTCCATTCCATGATTCAAACTTGATGGAGATGTACAGAAAAATTGGCAAGGCTGATTTCAAATGCCCTAATTGGTTTCCACAAGAAGCTCGTAGGCTTCTATTTAAGATGCTGGATCCAAACCCCAATACTAGGATTTCCATGGATAAGATAAAAGAAAGTTCTTGGTTTAGAAAAGTTTTTAATCCTAAACAGAAGAAAACTGAAGCAGAAGTTCAGGATATTTTGGACAGCAACGGTTCTGGTCCATCTGAGAACAGCAGTGTGTCTTCGGAGGCAAAGCAGGAGTCAGTCAAACCTCCAAGGCTAAATGCGTTCGATATCATTTCTCTTTCAGCTGGGTTTGATCTCTCTGGATTATTTGATGAAAATTCACAACTCAGAGAAGCAAGATTTACTTCTCTTCAACCTGCCTCAGTCATCATTTCTAAACTTGAAGATGTTGCCAAGCATCTAAGACTGAAGATCATGAAGAAGGAAGAAGGATTGTTGAAAATGGAAAGTCTACAGGAAGGCAGAAAAGGGCCCTTATGCATTGATGCAGAGATCTTTGAGGTCGCTCCTAATTTTCATTTGGTAGAGGTGAAGAAATCCAATGGAGATACAATGGAATATCAGAAGATATTGAAAGAGGATATAAAGCCAGCTCTCCAAGATATTGTTTCGGCTTGGCAAGGTGAACAACTACTGCAGCCACAGCAGCAGCAACAAGAACAAGAAACTGCATTAGCAGCATCTGCAGTAATGACATAGTAGGCTAGACTAGCGGTTTGCTAATTTGCTTGTGTCATTCTCGAAGTGCTTGTGTTTTCATGATATCTTATGGTTGTGTCCCTGTTCATTGCGTTTTTTTTTTCCTTTTTCTTTTGTTTTGTTTTTGAACTTGTATGTCTGACTACGTGAGTATAAGATCCCACCTAAATGAATTTGTTTGTATTTGGTATGCTTTAAACAATGACTTACTGTTAAATCTGTGATCGTCTGTTTCTGAAATTTTGATATGATTCTTTTTCGTTCAGTATATGTGCGTGCTGATCTTGGTAAGGATAGAAGGATTATTCTAGTTAATATTATTGCATGAGATTGCAAGAGGCCGTTGGGTATCCTGTCCAAAGATTGAAATGTAGCCAACTCTAGTACGTAACAATAGTAACAAATATGGCATCTTCTCTATTTTAAATTTCTTCTGTATGAATAAAAATCTACTGTTGAACTTGCTCATTCTTCTTGGCTCTATTACAACGTGCCTATGCAGCATCGCTAGTCGTTGTCTGCAAAAGTCACTTTGGTTTCTGGGCTTTGGTCAATCCACTTCTTTTGTTCCAGCAGGAATTCTTCTCTCTTGGATTTACAATGTTAAAAAGTGTATCTCTTGAGGAAGTCTTGTGTCGGGCAGGGATGTTCCTATCAAGTGACGCCACCCCCTTTCGGGCACCAGTTTTGTCTTTTTTGGGAGCAGAAACATAAAGTAAGCTTTGATTCCCAAGCTTACCTGCAAGCACTTAATTGAAATGTATCCACAGTAAAGTTCTCTTGTCCAGATGTGCAGTTCTCCAGATGCATATTTTTAAGTTTATCTGCAAATGTGACACTTGTAAACTCATCTTGCTCAATATTAGTTCTCATGTAATTGTCTTGTAGTTGTCACAGAGCTGAGGTAAACTTCCCATGGTTTTTGATTGAGGATATTTGGTAATGAGTGTCCTGGGGTTCACATGCCCCTTGCCTACCAAGCTTCCTAAAAAAGTTGCAAAGTTAAAAGAGTGTGAAATTTGATTGCCAGGTATCATTAGTCTTGGCTCAAAATAAAGCAAGCTGTGCATATACTCATGTGATTTTAGTAACTTTCCCTCTTATGGGGTTAATAATAAATCCACACGTCCTCCTAACACAATCTAAAGGGATAGCTCTGCCTTCAGTATCTCCATTTGTCTGTTTCCCTTGCCTTGCATATCCGTAGCATGAAAAAGTATCAGCATAAGCCTGTCATGCTTTGTTTGGATTGAGAGAACAGGAAATGGGAAGATGAGAAAAGAAAAAAAAAATTAATTAAATTTTTTTTTGTTTGAATTAAAGAAAAGAAAAAAAAAATGAAGAGAAAGGAGGAAAAAATATATTTTTTTTAAATCGTTGCATTTTGTCCAAAATATTTTCCCCTAAATTGGTGGGAAAATAGAGAGAAATAAATAAAAATAGGGTTAATAGTATGAAAATACTTGAATCCCCATTCTTCTAAAATTTCTATTTAACTTATTAGGACGTAATAGTTATTTATCATATACTTATTCAAAGAGAAATTAAGTTTCTGCTCTTTTATTTTCTCTTTATTTCTTTTTTTAATTTCTTTTCATTACCCTTCACAACTATATATCCAAACAAAGGGTCACTATGTATTCAAACAAAGGGTAAGTGTCTCTGAAGAGACCATGAAGTAACACGGATATTTTCTGAAACGTAAGAAAGAGATGCAGATAAAATCTTAATGCAAAATATGGATATCAAGTTGAAGGTTATTTGTTGATACAAGCAGCAGAGATAAGATAAGAATAGTTTCTGTCATAACAATTCTACAATCTACAGAATAAACATTGGAACACTTCATTTATGATTCTCATTATTTGTTCTTCCATGTCCAACACTGAATAATTAGACAAATTACAAGGGAGATCACATCAAGTCAATGATCTCATCAATTCTCAGTCAGGAGCCTATGTCAAGTCAATTATCTCCGGACAACCAGTAAATATTCTTCTCTTCTTTATGTTTGACCTAATTCTGGATCCTGGAGATGGAGATAACAAATCTATAACCTCAATTTCTTGTGGGGGAGTAAAACTATGAATTGCCTGTCGATCTTTATCAGTTCCATCTCTAAGTCTTTCGCCATTCAACCAATCCAAGTCAGAAATGCTCTTATTCATGGATGTTAATGCATCCCCATTGTTGGTCTCTTCCATGGAAAAGGCGGTACAAAGGGATGATGCTGAACACACCAGTGCATGATCAACTTCTGCAGTAGGAGGATTCTCTGAAGAAGTATTCTTCACAGTTTGCTGTCTCCTGCCATACTCTTTAAACCAAAATTCATCATCAGAGTTCTCATCAATATGAAGTATTGTATCAGCATGCGTTTCATGTATCGTCCCACTAGTGTTGCCACCTTTATTGCATTGTTGAGCCTCATTGGTATCTTTGCTGCTAGAACTTTCCTCCCCTTTATAACAGCTTGAAAATCCATCAATGGAGTGAGCTTGGATGTCCGTCGTGTTCATTTCTACACTGCCACAAATATTGGCAGTGTTCTCAGAGTCTTCTTTGTCATCAAATACACATTCAGCATCTGTAAATTCTAACAAACTCTCATCCGTTTCAGTATAACAAGGAAGCTCATCAACGGGGCAAACCTGGACCTTCATGTGCTCTGGCAAGCTTGGGCAAGCAGCAGAATGCTCTGTGTATTTTGTTGAGAAATAGTTCACAGTAATGTTCAAGCTAATCATGTACAGAGTAACAGTCAGTATTTGATAAATTTTAACATTAACTCAGAAACAAGGCAACCTATATTTGAAGAAGTAATACCTCTGCCATGCTGGAAGGTTAAGCATTGTGTAAGCAAGTTTAATCTTATTAGCTACTCCTGAGAATGATTTAAAAGTTGCAGCTGCTTGCCTGACAGCTACTGATTCAGTTGGATGCTGCCATGCCCATTCAAACTGCATTTTCAGATCCAATCGAACACTTCAATATGTTAGTGCAGAGACATGAGATCCATACACATTAATACAATTAGTACAACCTGCCACAAGATGTTAGAATTCAATCAAAGACGATATTTCAAAAGATGTTTAAACAAAACAATTCTTGTTTCCTAGTTATTAAATTCAAAAAGAAAAAACTTGTGCATGAACTCCACAGGCCCACAAGTATTATTTACTTTTAGGAGGAAAAAGTTAAAATAAGAATCCAGTTCTTGAACAGGATATTGCATGTCTTTCAATCTGCAAAAAAGCTGTTCTACTGCACAAAAAAGACTGCTAAATATTGGGTATTCCTGACTAGATAAGGCCAAAGGTCCTTTTAAACTCCTATATATTGGCTCGAGGGCCAAGGGCTACATATGCTTTGGTCAACTTTTTTGATCCATTCAAACCCTCACATATGAAAGAAACAGTATGATGCGGAACCTAGGACCAACATATGATCAAAAACCCCGCCACACAACTTGATAAAGAACAAGACAAAGATATCTTCCAGAAGGTTGCTCTACTACACCCCTAACCAATGAATGTGATTAGAAACATAGATAATCAAGCGAAAATTGCTCTATCACACCCCTAACCAACCAATGTAATCAGAAACATAGATAATCAAGCGAAGGTTGCTCTACCACATCCCTAACCAACCAATGTGATTAGAAACATAGATAATCAAGCGATTCTAGCTTCGAGAATGCCATAAGAAATTCTTGATAAGTTAACTAAGCATGGAGGAGATCCATATTAGAACACCACAAAGTTAAACCTCGATAAGTTGCTAAATAATGTAAAAGAACCAAATATTATTCATAAAATCATCTTTATTCATTGGCTTCCTATGGCTGTCACCTTAAGAGTGTTTTTATAGCCTTCAAAACCTAATTCTATTGTAGGAAGGTGTAATTACAATATAGGAAGGATATCTAGTCAAATAGTCAAACCTGGATTACATTATCATTTTCCTAAATTATCTTGGAGAAATCTCCTTCCTAAATGGACTGTACGAATTTGGCTTCTAATATAGGCCAAATTAATTTAAAACAAATCCCACAAAATACTAAAATACCAAAATAATAAAATTGGTCTAAATGCAATTTGGCCATACATGCATTATGCGATCTGAAATTGCGTTGTGCGTCCACATGTGTTGAAGAGAGTGTGACTTGTTTCCTTATTCTCCCATGCTTCCCAAATATAGTTCTCATCTCGTAAGCCTTGAATTAAGCGATGGTAACTTGATTTGTCATAATTTGGAGTTTCCCATTTTAAATCTTTGAAGCATCGTATTATTTCCTTGCTTGTATCATTCTCTCCTTCTTCGAAAAGATTCGTCCTCGAATCTTCAACCATAATGACAAGAAAAGAATCGACAGACATGAGATCTTCTTTGAATTCAATATGAGATTTTGCGAATAAAACACTAAACTTTGACGTCTCTCCTTTTTTTTCTTCTTTTTTTTAAATCAAACAACTGAAACGATTTTTTTCACTCTTTTTTTATCACACTTTTTTTAAAAAAAAAAAAATAAATAAACTCACACTACTAAAATAAAAAAAAAATTTTCTTTTTTTTTTGGGAAAATTACTTTGTAGTCCCTGAGGTTTAACGTAATTAACACCCTTTCTTCTTCTTCTTCTTCTTCTTCTTCTTCTTCTTCTGGAATTTCACATTGAAAGAAGGGTATTTTTGGAAAAAATTATCACATCTCACCTTTGACTCTTTGACCAAACGGTTTGAATGGACGGAAGGACTACGAATTTGGACAGAAGAGAAAGTGAGGGACTTAAGTGTTGGGTCGCCAAAATAGAGGGACAGAAGTGTTAATTACGTTAAACCTCAGGGACTACAAAGTAATTTTCCTTTTTTTTTATATATAAATATAACTAAATTTTTTTTATTTTTTTAAAAGAAACTATAAGATAAATTGAAATAAAAAAATAAGATAGAGTAAAAAATAAAAAAAAACTTACGAAATAAATAAATATAAATAAATAGGAATTTATCTATCACCGTGCTCTGATACCAACTGATGCGGAACCCAGGATCATGTGATCAAAAACCCCGTCACACAACTTGATAAAGAACAAGACAAAGATATCTTCCACAAGGTTGCTCTATTACACCCCTGACCAACGAATGTGATTAGAAATATAGATAATCAAGCGAAGGTTGCTCTACCACACCCCTAACCAACCAATGTGATCAGAAACATAGATAATCAAGCAATTCCAGCTTCGAGAACGCCACAAGAAATTCTTGATAAGTTAACTAAGTATGGAGGAGATCCATATTAGAACGCTACAAGGTTAAACCTCGATAAGTTGCTAAATAATGGAGAAGAACCAAATATTATTCATAAAATCATCTTTATTCATTGGCTTCCTATGGCTGCCACCTTAAGAGTGTTTTTATAGCCTTCAAAACCTAATTCTATTGTAGGAAGGTGTAATTACAATATAGGAAGGATATCTAGTCAAATAGTCAAACCTGGATTACATTAAAGATCATTTTCCTAAATTATCTTGGAGAAATCTCCTTCCTAAATGGGCTGCACGAATTTGGCTTCTAATATAGGCCAAATTAATTTAAAACAAATCCCACAAAATACTAAAATACCAAAATAATAAAATTGGTCTAAATGCAATTTGGCCATACATGCATTATGTGATCTGAAATTGCGTTGTGCGTCCATATGTGTTGAAGAGAGTGTGACTTGTTTCCTTATTCTCCCATACTTCCCAAATATAGTTCTCATCTCGTAAGCCTTGAATTAAGCGATGGTAACTTGATTTGTCATAATTTGGAGTTTCCCATTTTAAATCTTTGAAGCATCGTATTATTTCCTTGCTCGTATCACAGTAAGTAAGCCCAAATTTGAATAATTACATATCAAATGAGGATTATAAAGATCACACGAAGAGTACATGATGGACAAACATTTATATGTTGTTAAATTTGAGTCAGGCCTAACTCACCCTAAAATCTAGCTCAAAGGTGACATATTTATGGGAGGTCCAATATTGGACTGGGAGATTCTGATACGATATTAAATTTGGGTCAGGTTTAACTCACACCAAAAGTTAGCTTAAACAGGAGGAGTGCCTATGGCCTATACAAGGAGCACATTACCTTTTCCACACAATCGATGTGAGACTCAACATATGTCATCCATTTTAGTTACCAAGACACTCAAAATTCATTCTTCTCTCTTTGAATCTCTCAATCTCTTGATTGCTCTGTGGCTTGAGGGAAATGGCTTCACACTCTTCTAGTAGCCGTTCAACAAGCTATTCAAAGGCAACACAAGGAGTCATGGAAGAGAATTCACCCGAGAAGATGTGTTTTTACAGCATTCATGCTAGGATTTGGACATCTCGGAAAGGCGAATATGGGGAGAAGATTTTGTGGTTGCACTAACTACAGGATATGTGTTTAATATGTATTTGTATTTTAGCAGATTGATAAGTTTTCAATGTTGGTATTGTGGGTTTATAATGGATTGGTTATTATAATTTGCAGAATACACAAAAAAGAAGTTGTAGGTTCTTTGAGTGGATAGATTGCGAGGTGTAGTTTTGCACTGCCTTGGGCTCATCAAGAGAGCGGCTCTAGCTAGTGTATGCAGGTATGATAATCCCACAGACAAAGGCTTTTCCGAGCAACTCCCCACTCAATCTTCTCGGCAACATCTTTTCCAGCATGATGTTACATATTCCCAGAATTTATGGGCGGGACAACTCTCCTCCACTCAAGTTAGGAACACAACAAGCCAAAGGGGACGTATGCAAGCTTCACCTGCTTTGCCCCACCCGTTAAGGCACCCGAAGAACCCGATCCTCAAGGGAAGGAGGCCTATGACTCATATAAGGGGCAGATTAACCCTTTCCACAACATGGGATTCAACAAATTCCACAAAAGGGGACTATTTTGTCACTCTGGTTACTAAATTATACAACCCATTAAGCCACAACTTATTGACAAAAAAAGGTCATTTTTCCTACATATTTCCCACAAGAAATGGATAGAATAATGCAAAAGGACAAACATTCTCTTAAGGTCCCCTCGATAGGGACGTTAACATTGGGGAAGAAAACCTAACATTATCACAGTATACATGCATGCAAACAACTTTTAATCTGATAAAAGTGCTAATAATGCTTACCAAATACAATATAAGTTATGATCAATGATTAATAGCCACTGATCCAACTGCAAATCTCAATCTTCTTAGCATTAGGATTTCCCGAATCACAGATTAAGAAAGATAGAGAAAGACTTTTATTTTCAGCTATAATTTGTGAAATAATCCTTCGATCATTTATGGGTTTTAATTAGGGATAGGTAGCTGTTAGTTGTAGGTTGAGCGGGAATTTACGCATTAACTCTATGAAGTTTGGGCTTATTTTCAATTTCTTTCATATATGAAGGGTTTAAATGGACCAAAAAAATTGATAAGTGGCACCTCAAGCCAATTCACATGGATTTAAAAGGTCCTTTGGCTAAGTGATAAAGAATACAAGAAGCACTAACAAAAGGAAAATGACACAGAATCTTACATATTGAGCATAATTGAAGAATGTCACAAAGAACATACAAGACAACAGCAAGCAAATTACTTAGCACATCACAAGCAAGACATAGGATTCTAGATATAACCATAAAGATTGAATATCCAAATTCTAAATTTTGATTTCAAAAAAAATACAAATATATCAGCTTCCAAGCCAAGGGTAAGGTTATTAGAGGTTAATCTTGCATTGCATACAAGTATTCAAGTGCTTTTTAACATGTACTTGTAGCTAGCCAGTGAGCAGAAGAGTAAAAGCCAATAAAATTACAGGAGAAATGATAACCTGGAGAGCAGAAACATTAGTTGGGAAACCAAAAATGCAGAAGACCATTTCCCAAGGTCGCCTTTTCTTGGTTCTAAAAGCTCCGCTTCTGATTTCACCATTGTGTTGCCTAATACGACGCCGTGGATTCACTGTAAATCTGAACAATCCAACCAATTCAACAGATAAAAGAGCATGAACCATTAGACAATCTCATGGGTCGAAAAGCATTATGAATTTAATAAAATCAAAGAGGTTCTCAAGATCAAAGGGGAAAAAAGATCAAGAAACCTTAACAGAAAATAACCATTATTACAAATTAACGATCAAATCTGTGCAGTTGGAATTGGGTTTTAATAATATTCTAATCGATCTCAGTACTGAGAATTGAGAAATTTGATGAATAAAAAATTGAAAGATAAGAAACAAAGAACGAACCCGATATAGGTATGGCCTTTGAAGCGAGGGCAGAGGGAAGTCAAGAGATAGCAAGCGTAAAACCCTTTTCCTTCTTTGTTAATCTCTTGTTCATTTTCTTCTTCATTTTCTTCCAACGGATTTAGCCTTTCTGCTCTTTCCTTTGATGTTCTCTTCCTTGTTACTTTCGGATATGACTTCGTCTCTCTCATCTCTCTCTATCTCTCTCTCTCTCGGTGTATGTTGAGACTGGACATGGATGCAATTCGACCGTTGCAATGTGGCTTTTATTGGAATTTCAAAAAAGATGGATTGTTTGAAATCATTAATACGTTAAATTTCTTTCTTTTTTTTTTAATTTATTAAATTGATAACAAAAATAAATTTTACCAAAAAAATTAATAATTTTATTTTTATTTTTATTTAAAAATATACACTTCTTTATTTTTAAAATATATTCTCTTTGTATATATATATATATTTTGTCATGCTTTTTACTGCATTTGAAATGCACTGCACTACAAGGAAAATGGGGCTGGATCTTGAGATTTAGGATTGAAATCAAATACTACTAATCAGCCCAGCTAGAGACAGTTAACATATTCTCTTTATACATGCGCACACAATATAAAAAAAAATTATAGTTAATTAATTCTGAAACTTTAATTTAAACAAAAAAAATAATTTTAGAAAGAATATATTCTCACAAAAAAACTTATTGATGTTAATTTTTTTAAATTTATAAAATGAATAAATTAAAATACTAACAGGTATGAACTAATTTTACTGTTAAAAATATATATTATTTTAAAGAATAAATAATGATAATTTTTTCTATTAAATACAAAATTATTTTTTAATTTGAATTTTATAATAAAAGAATATCTTTTAGCAAGGGAGAAGTTAGAATAACGACATAGGTAGATATCTCGCACTTTCTCTTTTTCATTGTGGAGATTTGATTTAAAAAAAAAAAAAAAAATTTGGACATAAAAAAAACGTACTTTTTTTTTTAAAGCCAAATACATGTTTAAACACTTGAATTTTATTAAAAATATTTATATCATTCCTGAACTTTTAAAACCTCCTGTCAGACAATAAACTTTTCTAAAGTGATATTAAGTGAAGCTTAAATGCTCAAATGCAGCGTGCGTGATATGGATCCAATAGGGTAAATTTCTAACAATGGTATAAAGCAAGTTTATGTCATTCAAATGGATCTAAAAGGAGTTCAAAATCATATTTATATGATTCATATATAGGGGTGAGCAGTATTCGGTTCAAATAAAAAAAACCGATCGAACCGAATCGATTTGAAAATTTAGTTCGGTTTTTTATACATTTCGGTTCGGTTTTTAATTTCAGAAATTTCGGTTATTTCGGTTTAGTTCAATTTTGATCAGAAAAAAACCGAAAAAACCGAACCGAACCGATTAGTGATAATAATATGTTTTTTCAATAATATAGAGAAATTAAATCATATTAAGATTAAAATATTTTAATTAAATTTTAAAATATTAAAAATAAAGTGTAAAAAATAAAAAAATTATTAAAAATCGAAACCGATCAAACCGAACCGAACTGAATCAGACCGGTTCGGTTCGATTCAGTTTCTGACCAAAATCGGTTCGGTTCGGTTTTCATAAACACTAAAATTTCAGTTTTCGGTTTATTCGGTTCGGTTCGATTTTGAACCGAACCGACCGAATGCTCACCCCTATCCATATATATTTGGGGCGTGCTTCAACTCGTATGGGGCAGATTTGGTGCAACACTTGTAATCATAGGCTTAGGGAGTCTAATCAAACCTATGGGCTAAAACTACACAAAGGGAAGCCTAAAGTGAAGATCAAGAAAGGCTTTTGTGAAGATTCAACTTTGTTATGATGGACTTGCTATATTTTATTATTTAAACAATTGTTTTATTTTAGCTTTGTTTGGAGTTGTATTCTGACCATATTTTATCTTTTAAGTTTTAGAGTGTTGGGCTATGTTTTGGGCTTATGTTTTAATACTTATGTGTTTGATGCGTTATTTTAGTGTGTGATTGGGCTTGGGTCTTGTGTGTGGTTCGGCTAGCCCGAAAAAGAGTGTCTTAGGGTTTTATTTTCTCTTCTTACTATATAAGGATAAGAAACACTTGTAAGAGACAGCTTTGAATCTAAATTTTCAGAATTTTTTTTATGCCTTTGGCATGTATTGCTTTGAGTGAGAGTGAGGATTTGTTTTCATCAATTGCACCAGGAATCTTAGCTAACTTATCAACTATTCATTGTGGCGTTTGTCGGATTCTCATTTAAATCCTTCGATCATTGGTGTTTCAGCTTCTCTAAGTGTGGGGTACCATAGGAGCTGCATTTATCGAATCTTTGGATTCATATCTACTTGTGCGTGTGGGTTTGAGGCTTGTGCCATAGGGTTCCGCGTCAA
The DNA here is from genome assembly GCF_001659605.2 of Manihot esculenta. Taxonomy (NCBI): domain Eukaryota; kingdom Viridiplantae; phylum Streptophyta; class Magnoliopsida; order Malpighiales; family Euphorbiaceae; genus Manihot; species Manihot esculenta. Next base: position 19,784,511 of record NC_035178.2, on the reverse strand, counting down.
ATGATACGGATCCAATAGGGAAAATTTCTAACAATGGTATGGAGCAAACTTATGTCATTCAAATGGATCTAAAAGGAGTTCAAAATCATATTCATATAATCCATATATATTTGGGGCATGCTTCAACTTATATGGGGCAAATTTGGTGCAACACTTGCAATCATAGGGCTTAGGGAGCCTAATCAAACCTATGGGCTAAAATTATACAAAGGAAAGCCTAAAGTGAAGATCAAGAAAGGCTTTTGTGAAGATTTAGCTTTGTTATGATGGACTTGCTATATTTTAATATTTAAACAATTGTTTTATTTTAGCTTTGTTTGGGCTTGTATTCTGGCCATATTTTATCTTTTAAGTTTTAGAGTGTTGGGCTATGTTTTGGACTTATGTTTTAATACTTATGTGTTTGATGCGTTATTTTAGTGTGTGATTGGGCTTGGGTCTTGTGTGTGGTTCGGCCAGCCCGAAAAAGAGTGTCTTAGGATTTTATTTTCTCTCCTTACTATATAAAGATAAGAAACACTTGTAAGAGGCAGCTTTGAATCTAAATTTTCAAAATTCTTTTCATGCCTTTGGCGTATATTGCTTTGAGTGAGAGTGAGGATTTGCTTTCATCAATTGCACCAGGAATCTTGGTTAACTTATTAACTATTCGTTGTGGCGTTTGTCGGATTCTCATCTAAATCTTTCGATCATTGGTGTTTCAGCTTCTCTAAGTGTGGGGTGCCATAGGAGGTGGATTTATCGAATCTTTGGATTCATATTGTAACGACCCAAGCTTGGAGTTGAGGAGAAACGGTCTCCAGAGGTCTCCAAACTTTAAAATCTTGGATTTAAGCTTAAAACTTCAAAAATAAGAGAAAACTCATGAATATTTTAAAGGATTTGAAGGGAAACAACAAAATCAACAATGGGAGGGCAAGAACTCACCTTTGCCCAAAAATGGAGAGAGAAACTCTCCCATTTTCGGACTGGAGGCCTCTTATAGATGGCTGGCCAGACCATATTTGGGGGCCGAAAGGGGAGCTCCCACGGCAACACCATGTTCGGCGGCCGAACCTGAGTTTTCCTCCCAAATATTTTTCTTTCTTTTTTTTTTTAAAAAAATTCTTTAACATAAAAACCAACAATAAAAGTCATAAAAAATCATTTTGTAAAACTTATTTTACCCTTCTAAGAGGTTTCGGTATCCGAGATTTCAGATTCCAACGAGGATTTTGTCGAAATGTTGGAATTCCGACGCTGGAGCCTAACCGGGTATTACATTCTCCCCCCCCCCCCTTAAGAACATTCGTCCCCGAATGTTCAACAAGCAAACATGAACATCAAGAAAACACATAAAACTTAAAACACATACCTTAAAAGAGATAGGGGTATTGTTGGAGCATTGACTCCCGGGTCTCCCAAGTGCACTCTTCCATGTTGTGGTGATTCCAAAGGACTTTCACCATCGCGATTTCCTTGTTCCTCAACTTTCTGCTTTGCGTGTCTACGATCCGCATTGGCTGCTCAACATAGGTGAGATATCTTAGGATCTCTACACATATCTACTTGGGCGTGTGGGTTTGAGGCTTGTGCCATAGGGTTCCGCGTCAGTGCGTGTACTAATGCTGACTAAGATTTATGAAACCAAATGTGATTTACTTTTCTTTATATTGTCAGTAAAATATATATATATATATATATATATATATATATATATATATATATATACATATATTGTCCTTTAAAATTAATTAAAACCCTAAATCTAAATTCTAAATCTCTAATTACAAACCCCTTGACTTTGTGATATTACAATCCCTAAATACAAAACCCATTGACCCCATAATATCTATTACAATCCCTACAATCCCTTTACTTACATTGCTTTACCGAAGTTAAATATCAATATCTGGAGAAGCGAATCTCAAACATTTTGGAATCGTTTGATATGAAGATCTTAGAAGACTGAAATCTATATTCAGGTAAGTTGTCATTGCATGTGCATTATGCTGTTATGGTCATTGTTAATATATTGTATCTCGATTTGTATTTTTCATATAATTATTTCTTAAAAAAGTTGAAAATGGTTTCTTTATAGCATTGGTGTTGCTGGATTTGTTAGTGGTCTCTCACTCTGTCACTGTAATGAGGTTTTTTTTTTTTTATTCTTTACAGTATGATTGATATATTGATACAGTTGAGAATGCATCATGGTGTTATTTTTGTAAATAATCCTTACCCTAGGTATTGTGGTGATAGTGTAAGTATGACTAAAGGGCTAGATCCAGATAGGCTATCTGTTGTTGAGCTTGATAATTACACCAAAGGCCTAGGTTACAACTCCGTAGAGAGTTTCTATTATAGAAAGGATGGTCATGAAAGAGAGGATTTTATAAAGATTTGGAATGATAAAATTCTCTTAGATATTGTCGGAGGTTTGAAGAAGGATGAAATTTTTGAATTTTATGTGTCCTATGTGGTGGATGAACCTGCTGTAGTTGCTAATAATGATGGAGAAACAAGTGGAATTCCTGCACCTAGGATAGCTAAAATATTTAGATTTGGAATTACAAGCAATAATGCACCTAAATTACAAGATCCAAAGATACCTGAAGAAGTCTTAAAATCTAGTAAAAGTAATTTGCAAGTTTTTTCTTCATCAATTGATGAAGAAGAAAATGAGTCATTGTGTGGTAGTGAAGATGAAGAGGGAGAGGATGAAGGTGAAGAAAATTATATTGATGAGGAGTTAAAAAGTGCTAGGAAAAATATTAGGGAGTACAAGAAAAGCAAGAAAAATGGCAATAAGGATGGTCATATGGATAATATAACACTAGTTAAAGCAAATAATGATCCTACTTTTGATAATGTAGGACAACATGAAGAATGAACAGAGGTTACTAAAATTGAAGGTAATGAACAATATCTTGATAGCTCAGATGTTGATAGTAGAATAGTTAGTGATGATGAGTCAGAGGTAAGGTATCTTTCAGAAAATATAAGAGTAAAAATATAAAAGTCATATGATCCTAACTTTGTAGTTTCTAGTTGAGAGTTGGGATTAGTTTTTGAAAGTGTGACTCAATTTAGAGAGGCAATCATTAAATATGGTATTGCAAGAGGTGTGCAGCTAACCTTGAGGCCAAATGAGCCAATTAAAGTTAAAGTGAAGTGCAGAGAAGGGTGTTCATGGTTATTATTTGTAAGTATTAACAAAAAAAATCCAAAATTTTATTTTAAAGACTTACAACCCTTGTCAAGAGTGTTTTAGGACTAATAAGAACAAGTTGGTCAATTCAGAATATATGGTAAGGGTTTTTAAGAGGAGGATTAGTTCTCAACTAAGAATAAAAGTTTATGAGATATAGGAGTTAAAGGTATATGTTAAGAAAACTGTTTGGGATTTTAGGATGGAATTTGCAATATTAAAAGACTGTATTGATAAAATAAGGAGTAATTCTGGCATTACTTGTTTTGTTAATTGAAGGAAGATGGGAAGCACTAATTCACTCACTTCTATATTGTTTCAATGCACTGAAATAAGGATTGTTAGCAGGTTGCAGAAAGGTAATTGGATTAGATGGAGCATTTCTTAAGGTTGTTTGTAAGAAACAATTATTAGTAGCAGTATCTAAGGATGGTAATAACCAGATGTTTCCAATTGCATGGGCAGTTGTTCAGATTGAAGATAAGATTACATGAAAATGGTTTGTATTGCAACTAAAGGATGATCTTGGCATTAACACTCGAGAAGGATAGACATTTATAATAGACATGCAAAAGGTAATTCCACTTGAAATTTCTCATATCACCTATTAATTATATTACATTTGCTTTATGTTAATTGAATTGTATTTTTCTTTTATGCAAGGGATCAGTACCTGCCATTCATGAAGTGCTGCCTAATATTGAGCACAAAATGTGTGCCAAACACATTTGGTCAAATTGGACTGAAAAATGGAGAGGTGCGAAAAGGAGAAAGAAATTTTGGAGTGTGTTTGGGCAACTTTTAAGATTAAAGTAAAGGAGAATTTGAAGGAATTGAATAAGCTTGGAATAGGTATTGTAGAAGACTTCTTAAGCTATAATCATAATACATTTTGTAGGGCTTTTCTAAAATTAGAAATTTACTCAAATATAGAAAAAAGATAATATATCAGAGACATTTAATAAATGGATATTGAATGCTAAATTCAAGTCCATGCTAGAGGAGATTAGGCAATAGGTCATGAATAGGATCAGGATGATGAGGGAGTTTGCAGACAGTTAGATATATGATATTTCACCTTCAGCCATGAAAAAATTGGAAAAAAAAATAAGCATAGGGCAATGGATTGTATTATTCGTTGGAATGGGGAACATGAATTTGAAGTAATAGAGAGAGAGTACAAACACACTATTGATCTAAGGATAAAGACTTGCACTTGTGGAGCTTGGCAGCTTAGTAAAATTCTTTGTGCTCATGTCATATGTGCACTTAGCCATCAGAAATTTCAATAAGATGATTATATTAGCTTCTTGTATAAAAAGGAGACCTTTTTAAAGTCATATGATATATGATGCAACTTGTAAAAGGAATAAAGTTGATGACCGCTGGATTCCTTCACCCTGGACCAGGGGCTTGACCACAGCCCAAGGCCCACGATGTAGGGGTCCACACACCTGATATGCATAACAAGCCTGGCTCATCTCCTTCCTTCAAGGCCGGGCTCGGCCCATCTTCCTCACTCAAGCTGGCCCGGCCCGCACGAAGCAGACCCTCTCCACTCAAGCTTAATATCCGGCCCAACTCTCAGCCCAGCCCAGGATCCGGAATAATATTCACCAGACAGCCTGGCAGATCCGCTCGAACGTACGCACGAGGAGAATCAGAGGCCGTTACGCATGGAGCAGGCGGCTGATACCCTAGTACCTCCGAATCCGCATGGCAGAGACGCGTGGCCCAATCCTGGAGAGACCTTCACACGCCACCAGTAAGCAAGACAATGTATAAAAGAGGAGTCTCCTCCTCAGGAAACTTAGGCCTTATTCAGTAATACAAAACCCTTGTAAAACCCTATTCCATTGGATCTTAGATCATCAATTGGCGCCGTCTGTGGGAAACGAAGGAGATCTTTTCATCACCGGAGTTTTCACTTTCAAAACCCACTGAGATCCACGATGGCAAACCACCAAGACAGTAACCTTAATATTCCAAATGACCTGAGCTCTGCCCAAGATGGGCAGCAGTTCTCCTTTTCTAGTCCTACAATGTTGAATAACCAAACACCTATTTCTCTTAATCCCTCGCCAAGCCTGGCAGGGAATACTCCCACCATGACCCTGTCTAACCAAGACATTCAAACCATGGCTCTCCAGCTACAAACCACTGCTCACTGGTTGGGCCAGATAATGCAACAAAGGGGACTTAGCACCCCAGTAAACGCACTCCCAGCAGTGGAGGAACCCAGAACCGATGAACCTCAACCTACCTCTGCCCGCCTCCGAACTAACAACCACGATACCGGAGAAGAGGAAGAACCGGAGGCCCGAATTCATGGGCGAAGGGCAAGAGAGTTGATAGAAAATGAAGAGGTGAACGACTATTCTGCCGAAACAACCAGAGAAACGGGAACTAAAACAGAGGAGGAAGAATGCAGTTTGGGCAAAAGATCCAACCCGGAAGATGAGAAAATGAACCAAAAGCTGAAAAGGTTGAAGGAGCAGCTCCTAGCCGAGCTAGGTAAGAAAGATCAGAGTCAAACCTCCTTGCCTACTTCTTCTCCCTTCTCAAAGTTAATGCAGCAGGAGACCGTTCCCAAAAAGTTTATGATGCCACCGATGGCGGCCTATAATGGAGCTGGTAACCCGAGAGAGCACGTCATGAACTATAAGACCTTCATGGAGCTACAAACCCTGTCAGATGCTCTGATGTGCAAGGTGTTCCTAACAACGCTCTCGGGACCAGCGAGGGCATGGTTCAACAGCCTGGAGGCCGGAAGCATTCAAAGTTTCGGAGATCTGGCCACTCGCTTCATTAGCTGGTTCGTAGCTGGGGTGCCTGCAGATAGGAAGACGAGTTATCTGGAAACAGTGAGACAAAAAGCTGGGGAATCCCTCAGAGAGTATGTCGCCCGTTTCAATACGGAGGCCCTGCAGATCCCCGAGCTTAACGAAGGAAGGGCGGTAGAGGCCATGCAGAAGGGAACAACCTCTGCCGAGTTCTTCGGTTCACTAAGCAGGAAACCTCTGACCTCACTGGCCGAGTTGATGAAGAGGACGGAAAAGTATATAAGGCAGGATGACGCCTTAGTAACGAGTAGATTTGCCAAAAGGGCGGAAGGAAAAGAAAAAGCCCCGGAGGAGGGGAGGTCGGAGAAGCACGAGAAGAAGCATGGAAAGAGGCCTGAACCGTACAAGCAGGCCTGGGAAAGAAGGGATCACAGGCCTCCTCCTCCTCGGATTCTCGAACCAAGAACGCTCCCTCCTTGGGTTCCGGAGAAACCGACTCCATTAAATGCGTCTAGAGCCGAGGTTCTCATGGCTGTCCAAAATAAAGAGTTTCTCCAGTGGCCCCAACCTTTGAAGTCGGAAGCAGATCAGAGGAATCCTGATAAGTATTGTCAGTATCACCGAACGCATGGCCACGACACAAATAACTGTTTTCAGTTAATCGCAGAGATTGAAAGATTGATAAAAAGGGGGCATCTCAAAAATTTTGTGAAGAAACCGGAGGGGCAGAGGCCTCAACCCGGTCCGGCAGCCCAGATGCCCAGGAGAACTGGAACGGGGCCAGTGAACGATGGGTCCAGTGGGACTATTAATATGATCGTTGGAGGAACTGGAGGACGGATGAACCGTCGAGGAAAGAAGAGAAACCGGGAAGGGGAGACCAGCAATGGCGAGGTTATGCAGATCGTTGAACACTCTCCCATGACCATCGCTTTCTCTTCGGAGGATGCACAGGGCATTCAGATGCCCCATGATGACGTGCTTGTCATTGAAGCAGTCATTCATAATTTTCGGGTGAAGAAGGTTGTAACAGCCCGGAAACCGAACTGCCACCGGCACTAGGATCCAGATCGACTTAAGGTCGCCGGGACCCGTAGTAAGCCTGCTATCCTGTCTGTATACCTGTGAAATCCCATACATGATCATACATTTTCTGTAAAACACATAAAACTTTTCTTCATTCCAAGGCTTAACCTGTGCATGCACTCTCTCTGTGCTCTACTAATCCCTACTAGAGCTCCTCATGGCTCTAGGCGGATCAAACTCATAATGTTAAGCCTGGTTTTTTCTCATAAACATACAACAATAAAGAAACATACATAAACTGATCATGTGACTCCACAAAGGGATTACAAGTCTGATAAGTCAAGCACCATTCTATACACTGTACATACACTGTACATCTACTATCTCTATACATTTACATGTCCACACTAGCTATTACACCACTCTGTACTCTTCCTGTACCCTGCTGAGTTCTCTCTGACCTCTGAACCTGCACAACTGGAATTAGGGGAGAGGGATGAGCTACGATAGCCCAGTGAGTAGAATAGTAATAAAATATCAGGTGATAAAACATGCTCTCATGGAATGCAACACATAATCACATCACCTCGGCCGGACGGATCAAAACTCCCTCTATCTCATCTGGGGTACCTGAGTACCATTTGCCTGGTCCCCGTAGGGCTGTTCCAGGTCTTTGTGCCTGGTCCCCGTAGGGCTGTTCCAGGTCTTTCCTCTGAGGGCTAATGAATCCTCACGAAGTCCGTGCCGTCTCACATAAGCAATGTACAAGGAGCCATGCCAAGTACAAGGATACATGCAATGCGTCATATTCGTGTTCACTAATGCACTCACCCTAAGCATATTCATGATGCATGAAGCATGATAAAATATTCAGTTCTCATATTAAAACATTAAGTTAAATTCCACTCACCTTTAGTTATCTCTGAACTGACTCTGCAGGTTCTGACACTGGACTCACTGCTGATTTCCCTGATTCCTCTGGTCCGTACCTACACAGGTGGACTCAAATGAGGGACCAAACTTACTCAAGCACATCTCTAAGAAACTCCCCAAAACCCCTCTAAACGATCCTAAAACCAGCACATAAAACATGCAAAAGAAAGCTGGACAGGGCACTTTCGGCGGCAAGTTCGGCGGCCGAAACCCCACTCCAGAGACGAAATTCATGCATGTTCGGCGGCACCTTCGGCGGCCGAAGGTCTCGTCCAGAGACGAAACTCACACACTTTCGGCGGCCAAACTCCCTCTTTCGGCGGCCGAAAGTCTCTGTCTAAACCGAAAGCCTAGCGTTCGGGGGCAACCTTTGGCAGCCGAAACTGCCTCCACAAGGGGTTCGGCGGCCGAACCTTCCTTCGGCGGCCGAACCTGGTTTTGCCCGAAGGGCAGAACCTTGCTCTGTTTCATGCAAACTTTGCCCAAAAACCTACAAACATGCATATCAACTACTCCCAACTAGCATATACACAGATATATGCACAAAGGGGTCTAAAACTATCCTAAAACCCCAAACAAACATAGCACATAACACTTAATCATGCTGGAACACTACAAATCACCACAAACCTCACCTAAACCTAAACATGCATACTACCCATACAAACTTCATAAAACCTTTCAAAATCATCAAAGAAGCTCAGGATCTTCACTTACCTCTTACACAACTTGAGGATGAAGGATCCTAACGTGGAGATATGAAGAAAAACTCTTCCAAAGCTCCAAGCTTCAAAACTTGGTTCTTTTGCTCAAAACCTTCATAAGTCACCAAAACTCTTAAAACTCTTGAAAGATTTGATGAAAATCATGGAAAACATGAAAGTCAACGTGGGAGAGGCTGAAACTCACCTCTGGCTGCAAGTGGAGGAGAAATAACCTCCTTCCACCGACCCTTGGCCCTTTTATAGGTGGCTGGCCAGACCACCTTCGGCAGCCGAACGTGAAGCCGCAACCATGCAATGTTCGGCGGCCGAAAGTTACCTTCGGCGGCCGAACCTTTGCATTTCTCCCTTGTTGCTTTTCTTTCAAAACTCAATGCTTTTCACACTTCAAAACATGAAAACAAGTGAAAATACTTTGGAATACATATGCATTACCCTTCTCGAGGGTTCCGACACCCGAGATTCCACCGGACTACAGGAATTCCGATGCCGGACTCAAGCCGGGTATTACATTCTCCCCCCCTTAAGAACATTCGTCCCCGAATGTCCCTAACACAACATAAACACATAGAAAAGGGAAAACTAACCTTAAAACAGAGATGGGTATTGCTGGAGCATGGACTCCCGAGTCTCCCAAGTGCACTCTTCTAGGTTGTGGTGGTTCCACAGCACTTTCACCATTGGTATTTCCTTGTTTCTCAGCTTTCTGATCTGGGTGTCAAGGATCCGCACTGGCTGCTCTACATAGGTGAGATCACTTAAGATTTCCACCTCTGGTTCACTAAGAATCTTCTTTGGATCTGACACAAACTTCCTCAACATAGAAACATGGAATACCGGGTGAATTCGTTCCATAGAAGTCGGTAAATCTAGCTTATACGACACATGCCCGATCTTCTGCAAGATCTCAAAGGGACCAATGTACCGTGGGGCCAGTTTACCCTTCTTTCCAAACCGAACCACTCCCTTCATCGGAGACACCTTAAGCAATACCATATCCCCCTCTTGGAACTCTATCTGCTTCCTATGAATGTCTGCATAGCTTTTCTGTCTGCTTACAGTTGTTCTGATCCTCTCTCTGATGATAGGCACTAACTTGCTGGTTATTTCAACTAACTCTGGCCCTGCAAGAGTTTTCTCTCCTACCTCTTCCCAACAAACAGGTGTTCGGCACTTCCTCCCATACAGAGCTTCATAAGGAGCCATCCCTATGCTAGCATGATGGCTGTTGTTGTAGGCAAACTCCACCAGAGGTAGATGCTGCCTCCAAGAACCGCCAAAGTCTAACACACACATTCTCAGCATATCTTCAATGGTTTGGATGGTTCTCTCTGACTGACCGTCTGTCTGTGGATGGAAAGCAGTGCTGAAATCCAATCTTGTGCCCATTTCATTCTGCAGACTCCGCCAAAATCTGGAGGTGAACTGAGGTCCTCGATCTAATACTATCGACACTGGAACTCCATGCAACCTTACTATCTCGTCTACATACACTTGCGCCAACTTGTCCACAGAGTAGTTACTCCTGACTGGAATGAAGTGAGCAGATTTAGTGAGTCTATCCACAATCACCCATATGGAGTCTAATCTGTTAGACGTCGCCGGTAACCCCACTACAAAATCCATCGCTATGTTCTCCCATTTCCATTCTGGAATCGGCAGTGGGTTAAGCATTCCAGCCGGCTTCTGGTGCTCTAGCTTCACCCTTTGACATGTTTCGCAGGCTGACACGAACTGTGCCACTTCTCTCTTCATTGCTGGCCACCAATACACCCTTCTCAGATCTTGATACATCTTGGTGGCTCCCGGGTGAATGCTATACCGAGCATTATGAGCTTCCCTCATAATGTCTGTCTTCAAACTGCTATCATCTGGTACACATAACCTTTTACCGTGCCGAAGAATCCCCTCACCATCAAATCTGAACTCTGAACTGTTGCCAGACTGAACCGTCCTGGCAATTTTCACTAACTCGGGGTCTTCGTGCTGTTTCAGAGCCACTTGCTCTAGAAACACTGGTGTCACTCTCATCTGTGCGATCAAAGCACCTGTACCAGATAACTGCAACTGTAACCCGTCTTCCACGAGCTTGTAGAAATCTTTCACCACCGGTCTTCTCTCTACTGTAATGTGGGATAAACTGCCAAGTGACTTTCGGCTTAAGGCATCAGCTACAACATTAGCCTTGCCCGGATGATACTGGATCTTACAATCGTAATCACTGAGCAATTCTACCCACCGTCTCTGCCTCAAGTTTAACTCTCTCTGACTTAAGATGTGCTGTAGGCTCTTATGATCTGTATAGATCTCACACTTTACCCCATAGAGGTAATGCCTCCACATCTTAAGTGCAAAGATAACAGCTGCCATCTCCAGATCGTGTGTCGGATAGTTCAGCTCGTGCTTCTTCAGCTGTCTAGAAGCATAAGCTATCACTCTGTCATTCTGCATCAACACACAACCTAATCCCACTCGGGACGCATCACAGAACACTGTGAAATCTTCATCACTGATCGGCAGTGCTAACACCGGTGCTGAAGTTAACCGTCTCTTCAACTCTGCAAAACTCTCTTCACATTCCTCTGACCACACAAACTTCTGATTCTTTCTGGTCAGTCTGGTCATAGGAGCAGCTATCTTCGAGAAGTCCTGAACAAACCTCCGATAGTAGCCTGCCAAACCCAGAAAACTCTTGATCTCTGTCACTGTAGTGGGTGTAGGCCAATTGGCTACTGCCTCTACCTTTTTGGGATCTACTGCTATGCCTTCCTCTGATACAACATGTCCCAAAAAGGAAATGCTCCTTAGCCAGAACTCGCACTTGGAGAACTTGGCATACAAGCCATGCTCTCTCAAGGTTTGCAGCACTATCCGCAGATGCTGGGCATGGTCCTCTGCATTCCTGGAGTACACCAAGATATCATCAATAAAGACGATCACAAAATGATCCAAGTACTCCCTGAAAACCCTGTTCATGAGATCCATGAATGCTGCAGGGGCGTTAGTCAACCCGAACGGCATCACAAGGAACTCATAATGCCCATATCTGGTTCTGAAAGCAGTCTTGGATACATCTCCTTCTCTGATCTTCAACTGATGGTATCCGGATCTCAGATCTATTTTAGAAAAACAACCTGCTCCTGCCAGCTGGTCGAATAGATCATCGATCCTGGGTAATGGATACTTGTTTTTGATAGTGACTTTGTTCAACTGTCTGTAGTCGACACAAAGTCTAAGAGGTCCATCCTTCTTTCTAACAAATAATACTGGAGCACCCCAGGGTGAGGTACTCGGGCGGATGAAACCCTTAGCTACCAAATCCTGTAACTGCTCTTTCAACTCTCGCAACTCTGCTGGTGCCATCCTGTAGGGAGGAATAGAGATCGATCTGGCATTGGGCATCAACTCAATCTCGAACTCTATTTCCCTATCAGGTGGTAGTCCTGGAAGCTCTTCAGGAAACACATCTGGGAAATTGCTAACAACTGGTGCTGAGGATGGTTCCCTAACCTGACTGTCTAGCTCTCTCACATAAGCTAGGAACCCCTGACACCCCTTCCTTAACATCCTACGAGCCTGGAGGGCTGATATCAAACCCCTAGGTGTCCCTCTCCTGTCTCCTCTAAAGACACACTCTGACCCATCCTGGTCTCTGACACTGACTACTTTGTCTCTACAGTTCAGGGTAGCATCATACGTAGATAACCAGTCCATCCCTAGAATGACATCAAAATCTGTCAACTCTAGAACCACCAGGTCAGCTGGAAGGTATCTACCCTCTATGCACACTGGACTGAATTGACAGACTGACTCTGCCAAAGATGGATCACATTTGGGTCCACTGACCCATAGAGGACACTCTAACTCAGACACCATCAGACCCAACCTCTCTGCAGCTCTAGAAGAAATGAAAGAGTGAGAAGCACCGGGGTCCATTAAAGCGTACACCTCTGAACACCCAATGATGAGATTACCTGACACCACCGTGTTCGACGTGTCTGCCTCCTGCTGAGTCAGGGTGAAAATCCGTGCTGGGGCTGACGGACCTGCACCTCGGGAACCCATCCCTAATGAAGAGGCTGCCCCTCTTCCTCTTCCTCTGCCACTGCTTGGTGGTATGGCTGAAGTTACTGGCTGTACTACACTGCCCGTACTCATCTGCTGGGATGGTGCAACTAAAGTCGCCTGAGGACATTCCCGTGCATAATGTCCCTCCTGCCCACATCTATAGCAGGCTGTGGATCCCAACTGACAAGCTCCTCTATGCTGTTTGCCACACCTCTTGCACACTGGAAAATCTGCGCCAGAACTGGAGCCACTACTCATTCCCAGACCCGACTTAAGCCTGTTCCAGAACTTGCCTCTCTTTCCTCTGAATTTCTCCCATCTCTTCTTACTTGCACTTGCTGTACTCTGTGAGGAGGAACCGGGTTTAACACCAGAAGACTGTGCTTGGTTCTTTTGCTCAAAACCTTCATAAGTCACCAAAACTCTTAAAACTCTTGAAAGATTTGATGAAAATCATGGAAAACATGAAAGTCAACGTGGGAGAGGCTGAAACTCACCTCTGGCTGCAAGTGGAGGAGAAATAACCTCCTTCCACCGACCCTTGGCCCTTTTATAGGTGGCTGGCCAGACCACCTTCGGCAGCCGAACGTGAAGCCGCAACCATGCAATGTTCGGCGGCTGAAAGTTACCTTCGGCGGCCGAACCTTTGCATTTCTCCCTTGTTGCTTTTCTTTCAAAACTCAATGCTTTTCACACTTCAAAACATGAAAACAAGTGAAAATACTTTGGAATACATATGCATTACCCTTCTCGAGGGTTCCGACACCCGAGATTCCACCGGACTACAGGAATTCCGATGCCGGACTCGAGCCGGGTATTACAAAGGTTCTGGTGGATGATGGGAGTAAGGTTAACTTATTGCCATATCGGGTTTTCCAGCAGATGGGAATCCCAGAGGAACAGCTGGTTCGGGACCAGTCACCCATCAAAGGGATCGGAGGAGCACCGGTACTTGTAGAAGGGAAGGTGAAGCTGGCCCTCACCTTGGGAGAAGCACCCAAAGCTCGCACCCATTATGAGGTGTTCTTGGTGGTCAAACTCCCACTGAGCTACAATGCGATTTTGGGGAGGCCGGCGTTGTTCAGTTTCGAAGCTGTCACTAGCATCAGGTATCTGGCACTCAAGTTCCCAACGGAAGGAGGAGTGGGAATGGTCCGGGGAAGCCAGGAGGAAGCAAGGGCAGTATACTTGGCCACAATGACGGAACCGAACTCAACCGGAGAAGCGCTTGATTCGGAAGTTTTGGAGGTCAGGGATGAGACAAAGGAAGCCCGGACAGAGCCCGTTGGAGAGTTGGAGACTTTTTCCCTATCAGAAGAAGAAACGAGTAAGGTCTTCAGTCTCAATGCCGGCCTCACCAAAGAACAAAAAGGTGAAGCCATGGCCCTGATCCGAAGTCACTCACCGACCTTCGCATGGAAGCCCTCAGACATGCCGGGAATTGACCCCAAAGTAATGACACACCAATTGAATGTCCTCCCCGAGGCCAGACCAGTAAAGCAAAAGAAGAGAGTAGTGGGAAGAGAGAAGCAGCAGGCTACCCAGGAAGAGGTGCAGAAGCTAGAAGAGGCAGGCTTTATTAGGGAGGTTATGTACCCACAGTGGCTGGCAAATCCTGTGTTAGTCAAAAAAGCCAATGGCAAATACAGGATGTGTATAGATTTTACCGACCTGAATAAGGCCTGCCCTAAAGATTGTTACCCCCTTCCTGATATTAATAAGATGGTCGACTCAACGGCTGGTTTTGATTATATGTCTTCTTTGGATGCTATGTCTGGTTACCACCAAATCCCAATGGAAAAAATGGATGAGGAGAAGACCTCATTTATAACTGAAGACGGGACTTACTGCTACAGAGCTATGCCTTTCAGACTAAGAAACGCCGGGGCAACTTACCAACGATTAATGAATAAAATCTTTAAAAACCAGATCGGCAGGAATGTAGAAGTATATGTGGATGACATGGTGGTTAAAAGTTCAACTTTTCAACAACATATAACGGATTTAAGGGAGATATTTGGGGTATTAGATCAATACAGGATGAAGCTGAATCCAGCAAAGTGCACTTTCTTCATCAGGGGAGGAAAATTCTTGGGGTACATGGTGAGTGGAAAAGGCATTGAACCCAATCCGGAGAAAGTGGAAGCCATATTGAATATGCCAGAGCCGACCTGTGTAAGGGACGTCCAGAGATTGACCGGGAGAGTAGTGGCGCTTCATCGATTTATGTCAAGGTCGGCAGAAAAGTGTTTGCCATTCTTCAAAAAATTAAGGAAGGTCCCGAATTTTGAATGGACAGGAGACTGCCAAAAAGCCTTCACAGAGCTTAAGGAATACCTCAGCTCGCCTCACGTGCTCAGCAGCCCCGCAAAAGGGGAAGAACTCTTGATATACTTGGCAGCCTCAGAGCAAGCAGTTAGCGCAGTACTAGTAAGAGTGGAAGACGGGGAGCAGAAACCTGTTTTCTACGTCAGCAAGGTACTCAGAGATACTGAGGTCAGATACTCGAACATTGAAAAATTGGCGTATGCCTTGTTGTTAGCAGTCCGGAAATTCAAAGTTTATCTGGAAGGCCACCAAGGAGTTGTGATGACGGATCAACCGTTAAAGAAGATCCTACGAAGGCCGAAAACTTCAGGACGGATGTTAGCATGGTCCGTGGAAATCAGCCCTTACTGTCTGGAGTACCGACCTCGGACAGCTATAAAATCTCAAGCGCTGGCTGACTTCATAGCAGAATGCTCATTCAACAAGGAGAAGGAAGGATCATCCCCGGAGATACCAAGCAAAGAAGGAGAGGGAGAACTTTCCCAAGAGTCCAGCGGGAAGCTATATGTAGACGGAGCATCAGGCTCTAAAGGCAGTGGCGCTGGGATAATACTTAAGGGGCCGGAGGGCTTCAAAGTATGTTATGCCTTACGGCTAGAATTCAAAGCTTCTAATAATGTGGCCAAATATGAAGCCTTGGTGAACGGAATGTTGGTAGCTCTGGAAATAGGGGTAACCGACCTCGAAGTAAATAGTGACTCTCAGCTGGTGATCAACCAGGTGACGGGAATATATCAGGCCAGAGATCCCATCATGCAGAGTTATCTTGATAAAGTAAAAGCTGTGGAAGCCGACCTCACGAGCTGAGGAGTATTTACGAGATTTCAGAGGATACCTCGAAATGAAAATGAGGAGGCAGACCTGCTTAGTCGGCTGACCAAAGAAGAGTTAGAGCAGCTCCCTGATGAAGTCTACATACAGCATGTCAGCATACCTGCTTTCAAGAAGATAAACACAGTACTACAGGTGGAGCAGAGCCCAACTTGGATGACTCCATACTTGAGATACTTGGAAAAGGGCGAACTCTCCGAAGATAAAGTCGAAGCCAAAAAGATAGCAGCTCGAGCTGCCAATTACCAAGTAATAAGGGGAACTTTATACAGAAAAGGGAAATCCAGCCCATGGCTCCGGTGTGTGAGTCCGGAAGAAGCTGCAAAGGTAATGGAGGAAATACATAGAGGCCTATGTGGGGCTCACGAGGGAGCAGGGACATTAGCTAACAAAATATTCAGGCAAGGATACTACTGGCCCACTGTTAAAAAAGAAGCAGAAGAGTTTGTCCGGAGGTGTGACGTATGTCAGAGATTTGCTAATGCCATCAGGACCCCTGCCACTCCTCAAGCAAGCATATCCAGTCCATGGCCTTTCTCACAATGGGGAATTGACATCCTGGGACCTTTCCCCAAGACTACGGGGCAAAGGAAATTCATAGTGGTGGCTGTGGAATATTTTTCGAAATGGCCAGAGGCAGAAGCAATAGCCACAATCACAGCTCGCAAAATGATAGATTTCGTATGGGGGCATATCATCTGCAGATTTGGCATACCAAGAGTACTTATCTCAGACAACGGCAGACAATTTGACTGCAGCACTTTCAGAGCCTTCACGACGAACATGGGCATATGGCATAAGTTCTCCTCCGTGGCTCATCCTCAGACTAATGGCCAAACGGAAGTCACTAATAGAGCTATCCTTCAAGGATTAAAGAAACGGCTGAATGGCGCAAAGGAGAATTGGGCAGAAGAGCTCAATAGCACTCTATGGGCACTCCGAACCACTCCCAGAGCGCCCACTCAAGAAACCCCGTTTGCACTTGCTTATGGCACAGAGGCTGTAGTCCCAGTTGAATTGCAGATCCCCACTCATCGAGTTCAATTCGTTAGTGAGAACGCTAATGGGGACAAATTAAGGAGCAACCTAGATGCTCTTGAAGAAGTTAGGGAAGAAGCCCAAGTCCGAACTGCTGCTTACCAACAACGAGCAGCAAGATATTACAATCAAAAGGTCAGAGAAAGAAGCTTGAAGGTGGGAGACCTGACTTTAAGAAACTTGGAAGCTATTGGAAAAAGAGCAGCTGCAGGCAAACTAGCACCGACCTGGGAAGGTCCATTCAAGGTGACAAAAGTGGTTAAGCCCGGGGTATACCGAATTGAAGATATGCAAGGAAACCCCAAGCCCCATGCTTGGAACATCCAGCACTTAAAAAGGTATTTTCCTTGAAATATTTGTAAAGAAAAAAACATCGTATTTTGACAAATGTGAATAAATGAAAATTGTTTATACAATGTGATTATCTTTGTGGAAAAACATTTTTCATGATAAAGAAAAGAACAGGGCTCAGAAAGATCCCTCGCAAACAAGACCTCAGTTAGGCACAAAAACCAGCTGAGATGACGAAGCGACAGTAAGGCCAATGAGCCTGAATTTTGTACAAACAACCGGCGAGGCCCCGAGGTCGTCCCGGAAATTCAAAGAAAAAACAGGATCCCGTAAGATCTCCTGGAAACAAAAAACCGGCGAGGCCCCGAGGTCGTCCCGGAAATTCAAAGAAAAAACAGGATCCCGTAAGATCTCCTGGAAACAAAAAACCGGCGAGGCCCCCAGGTCGTCCCGGAAATTCAAAGAAAAAACAGGATCCCGTAAGATCTCCTGGAAACAAAAAACCGGCGAGGCCCCGAGGTCGTCCCGGAAATTCAAAGAAAAAACAGGATCCCGTAAGATCTCCTGGAAACAAAAAACCGGCGAGGCCCCGAGGTCATCCCGGAAATTCAAAGACAAAACAGGATCCCGTAAGCTCTCCTAGAAACAAAAAACCGGCGAGGCCCCGAGGTCGTCCCGGAAATTCAAAGAAAAATAGGATCCCGTAAGATCTCCTGGAGACAAAAACAACCGGCGAGGCCCCGAGGTCATCCCGGAAATTCAAAGAAAAACAGGATCCCGTAAGATCTCCTGGAGACAAAAACAACCGGCGAGGCCCCGAGGTCGTCCCGGAAATTCAAAGAAAAACAGGATCCCGTAAGATCTCCTGGAAACAAAAACAACCGGCGAGGCCCCGAGGTCGTCCCAGAAATTCAAAGAAAAAACAGGATCCCGTAAGATCTCCTAGAAACAAAAACAACCGGCGAGGCCCTGAGGTCGTCCCGGAAATTCAAAGAAAAACAGGATCCCGTAGGATCTCCTGGAGACAAAAACAACCGGCGAGGCCCCGAGGTCGTCCCGGAAATTCAAAGAAAACCAGGATCCCGAAATAAAAAATCCACCAGAACAACTTATAAAATCCAATTCCGACCTCGAAAAAAAAAAAAAAAAAAAACCGAGCTCACAGCTCGAACAGACTTATATTCTTACGACGCTCAAGGTCGAGCTCCCAGCTCGGACTGATGTTAGCAAAGGCCCAAGACCGAGCTCTCAACTCAGCTAGACTTATATCCTTAAAGGATCCAGATACGAAGGCCAAAGAGAACGGCCGAAGTCCCTCCATAGCAGGACTCATAAATGAAGATATCCTTAGAAGGATAACAAAGGGCTATAATCAAAGCCTAAATCAGTTTATCTGAAACACATATACGAAATCACAGCGCAGAATGCAGGACTAAAAGCCAAAAACTGACATGATAGTTGTCATTACAAAGGTACAAGACTTGATCTCCCAAAACATCAGCTAAGAGCTGAGCTCACAACTTAAGCTTAATTCAGAGTTTCTGAATGAAAATATATAGTTTACATCACAAATACGAAGCGTAGAGATAAAATGTAAAGAAATATGAAAAACAAGAAAGAAACTAATATTGCATTAATGACTATTACATTTTATTTCTCTGGTGAGGACGGAGGATAAACAGTCCTTAAAGGACTTATATCAGTAAGTACATCCTCGCCTGCATTATCTCTATTTACTGCCACCCCCGAAGGAAGCTCGGTGTCCCTGGGGCCTGAGCTCTCAACATTGCTAGTGGGGGCAACCTCTGACCTAGGGTGGAGGCCGTCTTTCTCAGAATCAAGATCATCTTCCTCCGACCCAACCTCAGATTCCTCTGACGAAGACTCAGATGGCCGGTCTATGTTCCTCCGAGAATCTCCTCGGGGCAAAGGACAATCATCCTCCCCATATAGCACTGACTCGCCATCTGAGTCCACTTCGCGCCTACGAAGCTCGGCCAAAGGAACATCAGGAGCCTGTCTAGCTTCTCTTAAACCGTGATTGTAGCCAGTTACATACATGCGGTAGGCCTTATCAAGGATAGCCTTTTTCATCTCACCCGAAGCTTTATACTCATCAAGGTGTTCTTCACAAGCCTCAGCCACAAATTCCTTAAACTCAGAAGAGTCTTTGTAGTCCTGAAGATGAGCTTCACAGGCCTGATCAATTTTAACCTTCAGCTCATCAGACTCCTGATACTCCGCTATATACTGTTCACGCTTCAGCTGAGCCTTCCCTTCCGCATACTTTACCACCTCAAGCAGGGCTGAACATTTATGTTCCAAAGCCCTGACTTCATTCTTCAGCTGTTGTTGGCGAAGGTTGAACTCTTTCGCCGATGAAGACAGATCTTTGATACGTTCAGAACTTGTGCCCAATTCCTGCTCAAGGACCTCCACCCGGGCTAGGGCACTCTCCTTCTGAGCCCTCACCTCACTCAGGTGAGCTTGAAGCCCCTCAAAATCAGCCTTTAAGGCCTCATGTTGGCGCTGGACCTCAGCCCTTTGGCTTACAGCCTCATCCCTCTCCTGAAGGGCCGTCGTCATAGAGGACAGCTGTTTTACAACCTCTACACAACGAGTCTCCACTTCAGCTGCCCTCTCATCAGACTCTTGGAGAACTCTGCGAGTACGAGACAGCTCTGACTCCAGGGATTTGCTATGCTCTGCCGCCTCCATTGCTTTGTCCTCAGCTCTTTTAGAGGCCTCCTGGGCAGAATGCAACTCCACTCGGAGAGACTGGATCTGCTCCCGGGCGGCTGCCAGGTGGCCCCTCGCGTCGCTGGTGGCAGTCAGGTTCTCATCACGACGCGCTTCCTCGATCCGGCGGTCCACGGACTCCCTGAGAGAGAGATCACGGGCATCCACCTCCATAACCAGGCCTAACACCTAGGACGGAAGAACAATTACGGAAGAACAATTACGGAAGAACAATTGTCAAGAAAAGACACAAAGCAAACTCAAAAGAAAGGTGAAAACATAACTTACCATCAGCAGCATTTCTCCAATCGTGGATCCGAGCTCCTCACGAGAGCGAGATTGGAAGGACACCTGCTCCTTGGTAGAACTGGCCAACTGACCAGTCAGGGCCAGCAGACGAGGATCCGAAGCCTCTGTTATCCCGCCGAACATCCGTTCCCGGAGAAGTGCGGCAACAGCGGAGGCCGGAGACTCCGAGGAAATGCTTGACAGGTCCAGAATGTTGTCAGTAGGGGACGACGAAGGAACAGCAGAAACGCCCTTCCCTTTCCCAATGGGAGGAAGAGGTGGGGAAGGACCCACAGCAGTCTGGGATTTTTTCCGAGCAGGAGATGGGACAGGCGTTCCAGAAGAGGTCGGACGCTTGCCCCCAGTCTTTGAGGGGACACCCTCAGATCCCTCAGGCTCAGTCCTCACAGGGGCAGGGGCACCTTCACCAGAAACCTCCGGGCTTTGATCCTCTAGGAGGATGATCTCCATCCTTGTCCCAGAGGCCTCCTTATCTTCAACAGGGGACTTAAGTTTCCCCCCTAACACCTCCTCAGTAGAATGGACGGCACCCTGCCCCACTTGTTCAGTAGCTTGGGTCTGCTCCATAACAGCTAGGGAAGTTTCCCTCACGACCTCTGAGGTTGAGCTCGACCCACCTTAGCCAGATGTCCGAGCTGATTTAATGCTGCGAGAGCTCGGCTTGGAAGTCCGAGCAGAGGCTTTGACAAGAGGTCGGCTGATCTTCTTGGAAGAAGCGGCCTGAGCCAGCTCTGCAGCAATCTCAGTTACAGAGCGACCATCCCCAAAGGCGTTAAAAATTGCATGCATGTTCTCCCGAGACAGGTCAAAATTTTTGGGGAATTTGATGCCCTCCATTCTAACCTCAGAAGCTGCAAAAAAACAAGAAGTTATAAAGAGTCAGCATACTTCCTGATATCATAAGCAAAGAAAAAACAAAAACAGAATATCCGGACAAAGCACTATACCCGTGTCCTGGATATCCCTAAGGTTTGACGCAAACATACACTTCTCGACATCATACTTCCTCTCAACGGAAGTCAGTCGAAGCAGCCCAACCTGCTCAATAAGACTCAATTCGGGCAGATCGTTGCAGCCCGGAAAGATCTCCCCCCACCTCAGGTCCACATCCCACGATCGGCAGGACCCTAATTTCAACTCCGCCACAAGGAAATTCTCTACCCATCCCTTTATAGAATCCTTGTAGCCCGTAAGAAGAGACAACCCATTACGGGGGGAAAAGTAATAGAAGTTTTGTTTCGCCCTAACCAGGCGGAAAAAAGTGACAAACAAACAGGCCGTAGGGGCGAAACCCCAACCCAGACAGATAGACTCGAAACAGGACATGAATAAAATGGAATTTGGGGATAACATTCGAGGAGTTACCCCAAAATATTCAAAAACCTCAACAAAGAACGGGGTAAAAGGAAGCGGTAGACCAAATTCTCTCTGCTTCAGGAAAAACACTATGCTACGAACCTCTTGAGGATCCACTAAACCAGGAGGGCGAGGGTAAGGAAGAACTATCCTCTCATTTGGAAGAGGTGCTCGAATAAGATACAACGGAGTATCTAAAAGCCTCCGGGAAATGTGATTAGTTATGTTGGAAGGGGTAATATGCGACTCAAGGTCAAAAACATCAGGAAGCTTTAAACTTGCCATAGAAGAACAAGGAAGCGTACCTGAGAACACGATGGGATGAAAAAAGAGACGTAGAAGGAATTGCAGGAAGACAGAGAGCAACCAAGAGCTAGTTCTTCAAAGGACAGAAGGAATTCGAAAAGAAAGAAAGAAAGGCTATTATGAGGCAAAGCGTTGATACTGAACAGTTTTGTCTTGGAGCGGTGCGATCATTAATTGTTCTCGAAATTTACCCTCTCGACGGTTAGGAAATAACCGGCGAGACGGTAAAGGGGCAAAAGGATGATCGCTGGGCTTCTCTACATCTATCAAGGGCCAAGTATACGATGACAGTCCATCATTTAAAAGCCCATTCGCCACCCACATAATACAGGCCCAACTCATCAGTCAGAGCAACTTAGCCTACTACTTCACCATCCCTATGGTAAATGCCGAGGAAACAGAGGGGCAAGTTATGAAAAGACTCAAAAGTACAAGCAAATGGGAGCATGATAAAGGTCAGACTTGTGCATCACTTAAAAAGTTATAAGATTTGATTTACCGCTATTAAACAAAGGGTGGGAGATCAGAAAGGAGCGCCAAAAGCACCTCGGAGTCATACAAAGCTGAGAGCTTAGAGTTCAACTCATCAGAAGCCGAGCTCAGAGGTCGGATTAGTCCAGCTCAGACAGCATGACTTGAGAGCTCAGCCAGCTAAAGGAAACTCAGAGCTCATTTCACTAAGCAAGGACAGAACTCTCAGGTCGGTCAATTCAGCTCGGACAACATGACCTGAGAGCCCGGACGGATGAAGGAGACTCAAAGCTCAATTCATCGAAGTAAAGACCGAGCTCACAGGTCGGTCAGACAGTCCAGTTCGAAAACTGGGAAGCCCAGTCGACTAAGTGGATCCGGAGTTCAACAGAGCTCGCAGATAGGTTAGATTAGCTCGGGAAAAAGCAGGACAGAGCTCAGTCGGTTAAAATTATAAGGCGAGCAACCTAAAGTATTTCACACATGATAAAAGAAGAACAACTTAAGCATTAGATCAGAACAAGAGCTTCATTAAAAGAAAAGCACATTACAGCACGTTACAAAGGCCTACACTACGGGATGAAAGACTATCCTTAAAGAATTTACATATCCAGATACTTCCTCATCTACGACTATCACCTACCCTACTATTCTAGTCTTCAGCTCGGAGGACTTCTCGTAGCTCAGAATGAGAGTTTTTCAGAAAAGGCCAAGATCTGTCTCGCTATTACAGGGGAACTGAACAAGTTGATTCCCATAAGCATTTCTCACTGTTCCCCCGGGTGAACGTCCGGTTACCCAAATGTGATGCACGGTACATTCGAACAAGCTCAGATATGGTATGCCGGCCGTGCACCACACATGAAAAACATAAGTCTTCGAGGCTATGACCCCGAAGAGATCGGAAAGTACACATTCGAAAAAATCGCTGGAGACCTGACTGAGTGCAGCAGATCCCAGTCTCACGTAATACTGGTACTTCACACCAAAGGGCATAATAATACTGGTACTTCACACCAAAAAGAACAACAAGCTGAGCGCCGGCGCCACTCCCATTTATATCAAAAGAGGACAACAGGGGCATCGAGGAAATTCCCTGTTTCTCTATGGAAAGAGGCGAAGTTAGATCCAACCCCTCAACAGTCCAGAACTTCTCTGGAGCCCGGACAACAAGCAGAGGAGGAGGCCGGCCAGACGACTTGGGTAAAGCAGTTTCAACAGCTTGCTGGATGGTCCCGCCTTTCGCCTGCCATACCCGAAGGATCTTCAATGCACCCTTCAGATGCCTTAGAGGTAACATCAAATTTTCAAGAATTTTGAACTGACCCATATTTATCTCAGGAACGGCAAAAAGTTTCAAAATAGGGACAAGTCAGAAACAGTTCTCCCTTGAGATGATAAGAGCACAATCAAGGCAAACCTCTGGGGCACAAGGCAATCTGTTTGAAGAAGGCGTCGGATAAACCTGCCACAGATAAAACGAGAATTTCTCGCTTCAACAGAAGGCTCAAGAATGAATAAAAGCTGGAGCTGATATATACTCGGAGCCTGAAGACTTAGCACGGGACAGAGCTACACTAGACTCTAAGCTAATGGCGTCAGATTTTTAAAAGGATATTCACAGAAAAGGAAAGAAAGGAGATGTCCAGATAATGATGACAAGAAAGTAAAGGCGGCAGAGGACAAGAAAAATAGAGAAAAGACAGAAAGAGGAAAGAGCAGATAGAATTCAGAAACTGCGCAACGACTGAAAGATGAAAGGATGTTATTAAGGCACCTGAACCCGAACAGGCGCGATCATAATAGTTCTTGGTATTCACCCCCTCGGCAGTTGGAGCAATAACTGCCGAGAAGGTGAAGGGGCAATTGATGACCGCTGGATTCCTTCACCCTGGACCAGGGGCTTGACCACAGCCCAAGGCCCACGATGTAGGGGTCCACACACCTGATATGCATAACAAGCCTGGCTCATCTCCTTCCTTCAAGGCCGGGCTCGGCCCATCTTCCTCACTCAAGCTGGCCCGGCCCGCACGAAGCAGACCCTCTCCACTCAAGCTTAATATCCGGCCCAACTCTCAGCCCAGCCTAGGATCCGGAATAATATTCACCAGACAGCCTGGCAGATCGGCTCGAACGTACGCACGAGGAGAATCAGAGGCCGTTACGCATGGAGCAGGCGGCTGATACCCTAGTACCTCCGAATCCGCATGGCAGAGACGCGTGGCCCAATCCTGGAGAGACCTTCACACGCCACCAGTAAGCAAGACAATGTATAAAAGAGGAGTCTCCTCCTCAGGAAACTTAGGCCTTATTCAGTAATACAAAACCCTTGTAAAACCCTATTCCATTGGATCTCAGATCATTAAAAGTTATGACATGAGTCAGATTATCCAGTCATTGAGCCACTAGAGATTAAAAAACTCCCTGGTAGACCTAAAAAGTATAGAAGAAGGGATAAGAATTAACCAAAGAGGGAAAATTTTGGAAAGTTATCTAGGTTTTGTGTACAAATTATATGTTCAATTTGCAATGATACAAGACATAACAAAAAACATGCTCAATAAGATAGCAACAACCAAACTACGAGGTAAAATATGTATTACAAGTAATTGATAGTTTACTTGTATTTATTTAGTTTTTGTTAGACAAACAATGCAAACCCAGCTAACACAAATGCAAAGATGTTATCTACACAAACAAGTGATGCTAGATAGGGAGGCACTAGTGGTCAAGCTAATATACCAGGTCCAAATAATAGAAATGCAACTGTTGGCAGTTTTAATATGCAATGTCCAAAAACAAGTCAAGCTAATGTTGGTATGGCTTCTAGATCTACTATTTCTATTGCACATCAATCAATTAGAAGAGTTAACATATCAAGTAGAGGAAGAGGGAGAGGAAGAGGCAGAGGCCGTAGAAGACATGGAGATGGCAACAACACACAATTTATTAGTAACAAAAGGATAACATATATGAGTCATGCTAAATTCAGTCAAGCTAAAAAGAATAGATCTGTAGGATATGGAGTATTTATTAATGGTGAAACAAGAGAGAAGATTGAAAATATAGGACTTTATGTTATTTATTTATTATATTTTATCATGTTTTTGTGCCTTTTAATGCACAATTTATATTTATATATTTTGTATTATACCAAGGTAGACTAATGAAAAGGATTATAAACCCATAAATTGGTATCAAGAATACTGTTGTTACAACTGGAGATTTGGGCTTCAATGCTAGAGGCTGAGATGGAAAGGAAAATCTATTGTCACTACAAGGATATTGCAACAACAACAAGTTGATAAGAGACATAATGCAACAGTTGAATATGAGACATCTCAATTTAATCAAGCAACAACAATATCCCAATCTAGCCATGTTAGAGGCCCAAATACCTTACACAGCTCTTCAAGTTTAAGATGTCCTTATGGTTATCTATAATGTGATTTGATTTTGGATGCTGCAAATGTAATATATGGATCTTTTTGGATTTATAATGTTCATTTTGGATGTCTGTTGTAAATGTTAGATATGTTTCTTATAAATGTAATGCTGGATATGTTTTGATATGTACCAATGTTTAATGTATTAGGCATATTTTGCCTTTTTCATATTGTGTCATTTTTTCATTTGTCTTATTTAGAAACAGAAAATTACTGATAAGGCAAATATATTAAAGGAAATAGAAAAATTTTCCAACATTACAGAATGAACTTCATTGACAGATTTACTAAAATCCTATTGCATTAATAAAGATATTGCATCACATAAACAAAGGATGAGTTAAGTATTGAATGTTCACACGCAGATACAAAACTTTCAAACCTTACAAAGCAAGTCTAATAGTATTTTGCAACAACTAGGCAGATTATCAATAAAATCAAAACAACCTATACTACTATCCATCTCCATTGCAATTATCTTTTTTAGTCTTCTTTGCTTCACCTTCATATATTCTCACTCTTAATAATAGACCTAAATAACATGCTTTGCATGATCTAGCATTGGTGGATCCAACCACATGAAATAGCCACATAACCCAAATTTCTGTTTCAAGTAGAAAATTACATATGAATAGTGGGAGAACTGATTATATGAATATTGTATCATCCAAAATTAGAAGATAAAATATGTGAAATGAATAAAAGAAAACTCACCCCATAATTCTTATATCCAAAAAATCTTCTTCCCAGATTTAAATTTGTCCATGAATGATTCAAAACACATCTTTCTCCATAGTGACAGACTGGAATGGCAGAATTTTCAAACTCCTTTCTATTTGCGATAGACAAAATTAAAATGCATAATAGGGGGAGAACTGATTATAGAAAAGAAGGAAACAAAGATTATGGGAGAAAGGAGAAGAAGGAGATGAGGATTCAATTGAATTCGTATATGGTCGATTGTGACAGAAAGGATCCAAGCTTCCTTTCAAATCCATAAGTGCTCAATTTGCAATTATTCTTACCATTATAATTCTTAATTTTTTATTATCAATATTGACATGTCATCTTTTATTTTCACTCTAATGTACCTGTTAATGCGTGCATGCATAACATTGTTGATTAGGATACTAAGGTCAACTTACTACCACTTTGGAAAAGTTTAGATGTTTGATAAAACATTTTAAAATTTTAGAGTATACATAGGATTTTCTTAATAAAATTCAGGTATTTAAATATGTATTTGGCTTTATTTTTAACAATTTAAATTGCACATGTATGGTTTGGTGATCACACAGACACACAAGTTAAAACTATAGTAATTTTGATTTGAATTTTTGGTTCTATATATCTAACGGGCGTCAAATCCGTTAATTAAGAATGATTTCCCTTTTCTTAATTTAAAAGAATTTGCAGATAGGGTAAACGAGTGTCGATCCCACAAAAACCTTAATTTTGTTTAAATTAAATGACAAGTAGAATAAGAAAAACAGTTTAAAACAAAAGAGGGAAGAAGAAAATTGCTATTGGAGAAATTTATTTAAAAAAACTAAAGAAGAAGTAAAATGGTTGGATGATGAAATAAATAATCAGATTAAAGATTCAGCTGAAGGTAATCAAAATTGAGAGGTTTGTAGTTCATCATTGATTAAAAGGATAATTCATTTAATTATCTATTATTTGATTATAGTGTTCAAACAAGCGAATCACCACCAATTCTTCCTTATAATTAAATTAATCTGCGTAGCGCTTAAATTAATTTTTAGTTAATTAGTAACCCCATCAAGTGTGTAGATTTAATTAATTAACTGCTTTAAGAAGAGAAGAACCCAAACTTGATTAATAATTGCAAGCGAAATTATTTAAACCAAATCAATTAATTACTTAACATAAATGAATATGCTAATTGCTACTTGTATTAACCCAATTCAACAATTATATGTTTATTTGGATTATTTAGTAATATGTTGTCTTTCTATGAGATTTAGTAGGCCTCTTGAATTCTTAAAAGGATAACAATAGAGGTGGTATTCCTCGAAAATAGAAATTAGTTGAAAACAAAAATAAGATGAACAAAAATTAAGAGCAAAATCTCACAACTTTAAATAAATCTTAACTTGATTAACCTTCAACTAGATAAAAGAGTTTAGTCTCGAAGAGTCATAATAAAATTGCAGAAAAACAAAAGAAGAAAGAGAAGAAGGATTCGGCTAAAGAGGAACCGAAAAAGAGAGAGGAGGAGATGAGAAGAGATGATGAGAGATGCCTTTCTACTTCTAGGGCAACCTTTATATAGGTATTTCTCAAACTAAAAGATAATTATTTATAATCTAAATGAAAAAGTAAAATAAATCTACTACTCCTATGATAACTTTTATTCTAATCCTGATCTGATTCTATTTGCATCTATCTTAAACAGTTTTAAACTCTGTACAGCTTGCAAAATTGAAATTCTATAATTTGTCCATCGAGCTTGGGTCACAGCCTTGGGCAAGGCTGTACCTTCTAGTAAGAAAAAGCTCTAAAACAACCTCTTTTAGCTCATTTTTAGTTCAAAATCTGTTCAAAATCAAAATCCAAATAAAAACCAATTATTTATATCAAAATCATGGAATTTAATATGAAAAAAGAAGTGAGTTTTGCAACTCATCAGATTCCCTCACACTTGCACCTTTGCTTGTCCTCAAGCATAGAAATTCAAATCTCTAAAAATAATAAAAACACAGCCTTGTCCTTAACCATTTGAAATTTAATTTGTCCAAAGTAAATAGCCAAATTTTCATGCAATAAGATAATAGCAAAAATAGCTTAATTTCACCAAAGTTCATTTCAACAAGTTTCATCTTTAAAACGTGTTTCTCAAGACATAAAGTTGGCCCTCAATTCAATTTTAAGAACACAAGATATTAAAATGCCATTAATATTAAACTACTTTTTTGAAAGAATAGACTCTTAGAAATTCTTTATTAGATCAACAAAATTTAGAGATTCTTTAGGGAGTTTTATTACACTTCCTACTATATCTTACCTGAAACCGATAAAGTGAACGTGAAACAAATGGTTACTAAGCCACTTGCCCCAGATTATTTAGCTCAAGTAGCTACTAGCTTCACTCATGGTCACCTATCTAAAGACATGGGATGAGTCTTTATACGGTCCAAAAAGGGGTGATACTCTCCCAAACATCGATTTTTCCATACAGAATCATCTGAAGGGGTCACCAAGTACCTCACTACTTGAGCCATCGGGTTGATAACCAATTACCAAATGACTAGATGAGTGGGTCATAGGAGTGCAAATTTTACTTTTTTGCTTTTGTTATTTTTTCTTTTGATGAAACCCCTTAATTTTAGCATAAATATATGGTCTAGACAATATCCTTAATGTCATTCTTAACAAAGGGCGGCAATTCATTTAAAAACATGCATTCATTACCCAACTATTTAAATAAGGGCCATACATCATGAACTCTCAAAATAAGTCTTAAAAACAAAACTAACAAAATGAACAAGGATGAATGTATTCTATTTAGCCTATAATACAAATGGCATAAAATCTTGAATTATGTGATAAAGACATATCAAACTTCTCATGGCAAGTAAGGAACTGTAATTTTTTTTAAAAATAAACCTCATAATATTGAAAAATAGAAAAATTAAAATAAGCACATCCAAATATTGAAAAAATTGCTGAGAAATAGAAAAAATAGATCAAGTCATATAGGCTTTGGCAAACCTCTAGCAATAAGCAGAAAATAAAAATTTTTACGCAGAGCAGCAATAGCAGAAGAATGAATATGTACACAGATAACGTAGTAAAAACACAATAAAAACACTTCTATTCCAATTACTTCTCTTCCTCCCCACATTACTCCTTACATTGTCCTCAATGTGGAAAAAATTCAAGCAACGGGGGAAGTTCATTATCAAATTAGTAAAGGTGAATAAAGAGAACTTCCCTGAGAAGTGAGTTGCCTAAAACATCAGACTAGTGGTGGCTAGGGTATGGGCAGCCTCAAGTGGGAGAGAATGACATCCAACTTAGCATCAATGTAGTGCATTTTTGCCTCAATTCTGGCTAGGCAGACTTGATCATCAGGTTCTGGAGTTGCTGTTGAGGTTGTTGGGGCTGAGTTGTTCTCTGTCTGAAATAAACACGATCGTGGTGGAATTATAGGACCTAGAGGACAAAACACAATTTCTCTACTCTCGTTGAGGCAAAGTAAGCCCATAGAGTTAAGTGCATAAATGTTAAGAGGAAGAATATGTTCAACAATGTGCAAAACAGTGTACTCTGTGTTAAACAAACCCAATCTTACAGCTAGCATAGAAATCATAGAACCTAGATTGATATCACGCCCAACATTAGATATACTTTTAAACTGGGAAGCTAACTAGAAATCAAAATTAACTTTACACTTATTCAGCATGCACCACAGAAAGAAGAGTTCATATTTAGTCAGCTTGGTGAGATCTTTATTTTTCTCAGAAAATATATAACAAAGGAACCTGTGAATGTATCTAAGGGCAGAGCTCTGGATATCATTTGCTTTAGATTTTCCCCTTAAACTGAAGTGCAGAGTTCCCTGTTGATTCTTTGTATACCGAAATTGGACCCCAACTAGTTGAATAATCATACAATGAGTCTAATTACTTAGTAGTTTTAACATAATCCTCATCATAAACACCCAAATACAGATTAAAACTTATAATTGAACAATGTACCATTTTATTTTGTAACCTAAAATGAACAATAAGTATATTTAAATTAAATTATACACATCAAAACAGAACTCATAGGTGGCATAAAACTCATGGCACAGCTCAACATAGGAGGGGCAGTTTATCGCAAAAAATTTCCTCCATCTAGTATTATCTATTAAAGCATAAACTTTATTAAGTAATTCAATTGGGTCAAGGCAGCATCATTTATGCTCTTGCAAGAAAAAAAATATCAGAATGCAAAAAAATTTGATACTTGACCTTATCATCACCCTCAAAATTGAAGTTACCGTGTAGGTCTTGTTACTCGGACAAGTACCTGGCCTTGCCAACGGCTATTTGGGCATTCATTTTTTCTATTTCTTTTTTGGAGGAGAAACGGGTTGAACCTCCTCACTGCTGGTGTCCTCTACCTCCTATGCTGGCTCGGTGGTTTCCTTTTGATTGTGGCTAGAGGTTGTGTCCTCGCTACTGCTTTTGGTTGAAGCTTCTAAGACCAATGTGGAGGTCTTAGGTTGCGCCTTTCGGTTCTGTAGCTGTTTCAAGATTTCGGGTTTGACCTCCCATTCATCATCTTCATCGGCGTGCACTTCATGGATGGGGTTTTGCGCTTCATCTGCGAACAAATGGTTCTCCTCACTGCGACCGGCAGAGAAGATGCCAATGGTGCCTTCGTTACTGTCCGTGATGGTGCCGTCATGGTTTCTGTCATTTTTCCAATAGGTTGTGTTGCTGTCGATGAAGTTGCCCCCACGTCTATCTGACGCAGAACCCTATGGCACAAGCCTCAAACTCACACGCACGAGTAGATATGGAATCCAAAGATTTGATAAACCCACCTCCTATGGCACCCCACACTTAGAGAAGCTGAAACACCAATGATCGAAGGATTTAGATGAGAACCCGACAAATGCCACAATGAACAGTTGATAAGTTAGCCAAGATTCTTGGTGCAATTGATGAAAGCAAATCCTCACTCTCACTCAAAGCAATATACGCCAAAGGCATGAAAAGAATTCTGAAAATTTTGATTAAAAGCTGTCTCTTACAAGTGTTTCTTATCCTTATAAGAGAAAATAAAACCCTAAGACACTCTTTTTAGGGCTAGCCAAACCACACACAAGACCCAAGCCCAATAACACATTAAACACATAAGTATTAAAACATAAGCCCAAAACGTGGCCCAACACTCTAAAACTTAAAAGATAAAATAAGGCCAGAATACAAGCCCAAAGAAAGCTAAAATAAAATAAGTGTTTAAATAATAAAATATAGTAAGCCCATCATAACAATGCCAAATGAATTAGATAGCACTATCTCCATTACACACCTTAAGTAAGGTGAGTAGCTTAGGTGTGTCTTCAAGCTTCTTGAGACATTTGCCAATGACAAGCTCAAGCTCTTAGCTTTGCTCCTAGTCACTGGTCCACTAGGGAGCACCAATGGATCCTTGCTTCCTTGATTCTCATGTGATTGTGCTTGCTGGTTCGTATCATTCCCTCCTTCCTCGAAAAGATTTGTCCTCAAATCTGCAACATGGTCAAAAGGAGACAAGTCAGACACATTAAAGGTAGAACTAACTCCATACTCACCTGGCAAGTCTATTTTATAAGCATTGTTATTGATTCGCTCTAGGACTTGAAATGGACCATGACCACGAGCATCCAGCTTATTCTTCTTCTGATTTAGAAACTGTTCCTTTCGGAAGTACACCCAAACCCAATCACCAGGAACAAACACCACTTTCTTCCGTCCCCTATTTGCCCTATCAGCATGCACCTTGTTCCTCTTCTCTATGTTAGACCGAGCCTTCTCATGTAAGGACTTCACCAATTCTGCCTTTTTAGCACCATCTAAACTAGCAAGCTCATGTAAAGGTAAAGGAACAAGATCAAGTACAGTCAGTGAGTTAAAACCATAAACAAGTTCAAATAGAGAAAATCCCATGGAAGAATGTATGCTACGATTATATGCAAACTCAATGAAAGGCAAGCAATCTTCACAAGTGTTCAAATTCTTATCCACTATAGCTCTGAGTAAGGTACCAAGAGTTCTATTCACCACCTCCGTCTGGCCATCTGTCTGTGGATGACAAGTAGTAGAATATAAGAGTTTAGTACCCAACTTACCCCACAATACTTTTCGAAAATGCGAAAGATACTTTGTATCTCTATCTGACACAATTGTCCTTGACACTCCATGAAGTCGAACCACTTCCCTAAAGAACAAGTCAGCTACATTGATGGCGTCATTAGTTTTATAGCAACGAATAAAGTGAGCCATCTTGCTAAACCTGTCGACAATAATAAATATGCTATCTCTACCATGCCTAGTCCTATGTAAGCCAAGCACAAATTCCATAGAAATATCCATCCAAGGTGAACTAGGAATAGGTAAAGGCATATAAAGACCATGAGGCATAGACTTAGACTTTGCTTATCTACATGCAATACAAGAAGCACACACTTTCTCAACATCTTTGTGCATAGAAGGCCAATAAAAATGCTCAAATAAGGTGTTATAAGTCTTATGTACTCCAAAATGCCCCATCAAACCCCCGCAATGAGATTCAAGCACAAGTAAATCACGCATAGAACATCTAGGCACACACAATTTCTTACCCTTAAACAAGTAACCATCATGCCTATAAAAAGAGTTAAAAGCTCCATGCTCACAAGCCAAACACATTGCCAAAATCAACATCATTAATGTACAAGTCCTTAACATGCTCAAAACTAAGGAATTTAGAACTCACAGCATTAATTAAAGCATACCTCCTAGACAGAGCATCTATAACCACATTATCTTTCCCATGCTTATACTTAATCACATATGAAAATTGTTCAATAAACTCAACCCGCTTACCATGCCTCTTATACAACTTGCCTTGTCCCTTCAAGTGTTTTAAGGACTCATGATCCGTATGTATCACAAACTCTTTGGGCAGGAGATAGTGTTGCCACACATCCAGTGCTCTCACCAAGGCATACAACTCCTTTTCATAGGTTGAATAATTGAGATGTGCTCCGTTCAACTTCTCACTAAAATAGGCTATTGGTTTCTTCTCTTGCATCAACACAGCCCCAATACCTATGTCAGAAGCATCACACTCAATTTCAAAAGTTTTATCAAAGTTAGGTAAAGATAATATAGGAGCGGATGTTAACTTCCCTTTTAAGTAGTCAAAAGCTTTCTGTTGCTCCTCTCCCCACTTGAACCCAACTTCCTTCTTAATAATTCCTATGAGTGGTGCTGCAATTGTAGAGAAATCACGCACAAACCTCCTGTAAAAGTTTGCAAGGCCATGAAAGCTCCTCACATCTGAAATAGATTTAGGAATAGGCCACTTCTTTATAGCTTTCACCTTCTCTTCATCTACCTTAATTCCCTGTGCACTCATAACAAAACCAAGGAAAATAAGTCTATCTATACAAAATGTGCACTTCTTAAGCTTAGCATACAAGCTCTCTTGCCTCAAAACCTGCAGGACCAACCTAACATGCTCAATATGTTCGTCGAGAGACCTGCTATAGATCAATATATCATCAAAATAAACAACTACAAATTTTCCCAAGTATGCACGCAACACATGGTTCATCAGCCTCATAAACGTATTAACTGTGGTTGTCGAAGCCGGTCAAAAATAACCTTTTCAGTTCCCAACAATATTACTACTGCAGATAGTGGTGAAAGGATCGAATCCATAGGGAATTGAAAACTTACCTATCTTCCTTGTCAAGACCAGGAGAATTAATTGAAAGTAAAGAAACTGAAAGCAAAATAAAAATAAAGTGCAATAAAAGTAAAAAGGGGGGTTTTGAGATTGATTGAACTGATCTAATGCTGAAAGCAATAAAAGAAAGCAAATAATAAAATAAAGAGATTTCAATAATGAGAAAGATTTAGTTGAAGAATTGGATCCACTTCAGTTGTTGGGATTGATCATTGACACTTAGTTTCCCTTGATAGATTCAATAGATTAGTTATGGAGATGGAAAACGCTTATCACCACCATATCTCTCCTTAAGCATAAATTAATTAGGAAACGTCCTCTAACCAATTACTAATCAACAAGTTGCCAAGGAATGTCCTTGGGCCTTAGGCATCAAAACAACTGTCAATTGCATTAAGAAATAGAGAGATTTAATCCTAGCTACCCAAACACATGGTGATATTGCTAGATTATGCAACTTCCTTAGTTTTTACACCAAGTGTTCTTGTGTTTAAACAATCCAAGCAATTACGGACTTAAAATTATTCAAACTAACAATATATTACCTTGTAATCAAGAATCAAGTGGCCACATTGATCAAAATAACAAAGCAATAATGGAATCAAGCATGAAATTGCACAAATATTGAATAACCAAAAGATAAACAACTTATGTTCAGATCTCACAATCCATAAAACAACCAAAGTATCACCTAATCTTCAACTAGAATAAAAGGTTTCAGCCACTCATGGCTGAAACAAAATAAGAAAATAAAGAAAGGAAGAAGAAGAGATGGTGCCACTTGCAATCCCGTATGTATGTCCAAGGGAGAGTAGAAAAAGCATGGGGAGGCTCCTTATGTGCCTTTTTATAGTTGAAAGTGTTGCCCTAGGTCCTTACTTGCTGCCCAAGTTGTTAAGTTGCTGCCCATATGGTGCCCATGCCGCCCATATCTTGTATTGATGAGGTGGAGCCTCTCTTTTGAATTTTGATTTTTGAATATGCAAGACTTGAGGTGGCATGTGTGACTTCTTTGGCTTCTTTGACAAGCTGAATTTGAATTTCAAATTTGAATGTGCATCTTCTAAAGATTTGGCTTCTTTAATAAGGAAAAGGATTCTTGAAGATCTTGAATTTCAAACTGCTCTACAGACTACACTTTCCTTATTTCGCACTTTCCTTTATGAGCAGAATCTTGAATTTGAATTTTGAATTTTCTTAAGGATTTGAAATTTGAATTTCAAATTACTTTCCTTATTTGGCTCCTTTCAAGCTGCATTTGGCATGCTTGCTCTCCTTTGCTCCATTTTAGGCAGTTTTAGGGGCATTTTCACCAAATTGTCTCTTTACACCATTTTCTGCAGAATAAGATCAAAATCACAAAATTAGGCAGAAAAAGTGTAAATTAACATCAATAACATCATGATAATATGGTCTAAATTATGCTCTATCAAATACCCCCACACCTAGCCTTTTGCTTGTCCTCAAGCAAATAAACATAGTCAAACAAGCTCCCTTTGCTACTTGATCCTTTATTTCCACTTAAGCTCTTACTCTAGATACTTACTTTGAATTATTGCAGTGAAGAATGTATGCATCATGGTTATTCACCTTCTTTCTTTGTCTCCCTTCACCTACCATGGCTATTATTTGTTTTCCTCAAGAGAGAGATCACACATGCACATATTGTTTGTTCAATTAAGACTCTTTCTAGCTTTCAGAGTGATTTGCCCTTACCTTGAAGTACTACATTTAGCCTTTTGCACTTAAATCTTGCTTGAAAAAGTCACCAACCTATTGATGTAAAGGTATATATTTTCAGTTGGTCACCTATCCAAGTGACTACTAGCTCTGTTCATAGTTTTTCAACCATTGGAATAGTTTTCAATTTGTGCTCATGAAGTCTAAGCCTTTGCCGAATTTCTTTAATCAATGCATTGGGCAAATCAACACTAATTGCTAAAACAAGTCATGTTAAGTTCATTCACACATCTTTCAATTCATTCTCTCTAATGAGCAATATATATTTTTCACCATGGCAAGCTCAAAGATTCAATTTAAAAGGCAATTCCCAAACATGACTACAACTCACTGCAATTGATTCAACTTAAGATTAAAGAGTAATCACATCAATGGGGTCATGAAAAGAAAGCTCATCCAATATAGTCTATGAGTTCGAGTAAAGCAAATCAAAACACAAAAAAGAAAAAAAACTGTGGCTAAAGTGTGTGTTATTGAAAGCAAAATTAACAAAAATGAAAAAAAATCAAACTGTGGCTATTCAAACTAAAACTGAAAGCAAAAATAACTAAAAATAAAAGTTCAGAGATATGCACCCCCACACCTAAATCATATATTGTACTCAATATATAGTACTCAATATATAGGAAATATAAAAGATCAAAGGAAACTGAGTACTCCCCTGAGGTGGTATGCATGGTGCGATCATCTAGACTGACTGAGAGAGATGGTGTAGTGGAATTTCTTCCACCACTTGCGTTGTGAACCCTTCATAGTATGGTTTCAGATATGGTTCCTCCCAAACATCATGTTTTGCATTCTTCTTGATTTTATATTTTGTGTGCTTAGGCCTATCAAATGGGAAGTTGCTTTATACACATTCAGGAGGTTGCCACATTGAGAGCTTCTGTTTGGGTAGATGAGATTCTGCCTTATCTGGTGGCTTGGGCAGAAAGTGTTTCTCATACTCCTTTGCTTTGGGCGATTGGAATTCCATTTGTTCCTTATGCGCATGGGCTGTTTGCGTTGGCTGTCTGGCTGAACTGGATTCTCCCTTTTCCAATTGCATAAGACCTGTCTCAAAGGGGTGTATCGCATGACTGTACTGCGGTTCAAGCTGAAAAGGCGCGCTTGGACTTCCCTTTTTCTGTGCAAAACTGCAGTCCATCTATTAGACACAGCAGACTGTTTCTTTCAGTTTTGGCTCTTTCTGGCTCTCTTCCCTGCAAAGGTCATTGTTTAGCATATCATCTTGATTCATATCAAAAACTTCCTGGCTCAAACAATCAATGATATCCAAACCATAAACAGGGGACAAATCATAGGGATATTTCATAGCATCATAAACATTAAACTTAATAACTTCCCCTTCAAATTCCATAGTGAGAGTGCCATCATGCACATCTATCTTAGTCCTGACTGTGCTTAAGAAAGGATGTCCAAGTAGGATGTCTGAAGTAGTGTTGCTATTGTCTTGCTTTGTATCAATCACATAAAAGTCTGCTGGGAAGACAAGTTCATCTACTTGTACTAGAATATCTTCTAAAACTCCTTTTGGATACACCACAGATCTGTCAGCCAATTGAATTACTACACTTATGTCTTTTAGTGCACATGCATTCAAGGAATTATAAATAGCAAGAGGCATAACATTAATGGATGCACCTAGATCACACATAGCTTTCTTTATCCCAACATTGCCAATTTTGCAAGAAATAACAAACATTCCCTTATCTTTGCATTTGGTTGGAAGTTCTCTTTTTATCATAGCAGTAACAACCTCACCTACACTTACTTTTTCTCTCTCAGCAAGCTTCCTTTTATTGGTACACAGTTCTTTCAGAAATTTTGCGTACCTAGGAATCTGTTTCACAGCATCTAATAGAGGTATGTTGATTTTCACTTTCCTGAAGGTCTCAAGGATCTCCTTTTCTTCTTTTTCTTTTTGTGTCCTTTCAAATCTTTTTGGAAAAGGAGGTGGAATTTTGAAACTTACCTATTGATTTGCATTTGGTTGTTGAACCGGTTTGGCTTGCTCATTCGGCTTGGAGAGGTGGTGCGCCGGTTGGTCTTCTGAAACACCTTATTCTTGCGCCCTTGGCTCTTCTTCATCAGATTTGGTATCTTGGAGCTCTTTTTCACTTCTTAATGTGATAGCACTCACATTCTGTCTAGGATTAATTTCAGTTTGGGAAGGTAGCTTACCTTGGAATTCAGCCTTGCTCATAGATTGGCCATCTGTCTCACATGTTGTTGGAGAGTTTGCACAGAGTTTGCCAAAGTCTCTATCATCTTCTCAAGGTGCTAGTTGGAACTTGGAGGTGCTGGTTGAGCTTGATTTCTTTGATACTTCTGATAGCTCTGGTTGTTGTTAGCCCTTCCATAGTTGAAATTGGGGTGGTATCTCCAACCTGGATTGTAGGTGTTAGAATAGGGATCATGTCTCACCTGGCTATTGTATCCTCCAATGGCATTCACTTGCTGGCTATCTTCTTGGAGAGTAGGACATTGATCAGTTGGGTGTCCTACATATGCACAAATCCCACATGGCCAAGGTGGTGGCTAAGGTGTCTGAGCCTGTTGAGTTCGACCTATGACAAAATTTTTCATAATAGAGGTCAGTTCAGAAATCTGAGAGGAAAGAGTAGATGTACTTACCTCATTTGCTTCTCTCTACAATTGCTTTTCTTCTCCATATTGCCTAGATGAGGCTGCAAGTGTTGAGATCAACTCTCTCATCTCCCTAGGTGTCTTATCTGCAATGGAACCTCCATATGCCACATCAATAAATCTCCTTTCAGATGGTAGCAAACCTCCATAGAAGAATTCTATGAGTGACCTATCTGAGATATCATGTTGAGGACAACCTGTACACAATCTTTTAAACCTTTTCCAATAGTCATATAAATCCTCAGATTGTTTTTGCCTAATGCTACTAATCTCTCTTCTTATGCCAATGGCTTTAGAAGTTGGGAAGTATTTGTTCAGAAAAGCTATTACCATGTCATCCCAAGAAGTGATAGATCCAGGTGGTAAATAAAATAACCAATCCTTAGCATAATCATCAAGCGAAAAAGGAAAAGCTCTCAATTTAACATGTTCTTCAGTTATGCCTTGCGGCCTCATGAATGAACAGACAATGTTAAATTCTTTTAAGTGCTTGTGTGGATTTTCATTCTCTAAACCTCTAAATTTAGGGAGTAGATGAATCAAACCTGTTTTGAGTTCAAAAGGAATTGTCAGAGGTGGATAAGTGATGCAAAGAGGTGCTTGATCACCTATAGGGGCTGCCAACTCTCTCATGGTTCTTTCTCTAGGCATTGGGGCCCTTATGGCTGTATTTTCTTGTATTAATTCATCATGGACAGCATGTCCAGCATGGGCAACAGGTTGTGCCACGTTTTCAGCCATCTCTGTGACTTGATGGTGCGATTCAGATGATTCAGAAGGTGGGTCTGCGATGGGATGCTCTTCTTGCGCAGGTTCGGCTTCAGCTGTTTCCCAAAGCCGAGTTGCTTGCCTTCCTAATCTCCTGATTGTGAGCTCAATTTCTGGATCGTAAGACAGAGTCTCCCTATGTCCAGATCTGGTCATGAAAGAACAATAAATCAGTTAAATCAATTCCCCGGCAACGGCGCCAATTTTTGACTGTCGTCGTCGAAGCCGATCAAAAATAACCATTTTAGTTATCAACAATATTACTACTGCAGATAGTGGTGAAAGGATCGAATCCACAGGGAATTAAAAACTTACCTATCTTCCTTGAAGACCAGGAAAATTAACTGAAAGCAAAGAAACTGAAAGCAAAATAAAAATAAAGTGCAATAAAAGTAAAAAGGGGGGTTTTGAGATTGATTGAACTGATCTAATGCTAAAAGCGATAAAAAAAGCAAATAATAAAATAAAGAGATTTCAATAATGAGAAAGATCTAGTTGAAGAATTGGATCCACTTCAGTTGTTGGGATTGATCATTGACACTTAGTTTCCCTTGATAGATTTAATAGATTAGTTATGGAGATGGAAGATGCTTCTCACCACCATGTCTCTCCTTAAGCATAAATTAATTAAGGAACGTCCTCTAACCAATTACTAATCAACAAGTTGCCAAGGAATGTCCTTGGGCCTTAGGCATCAAAACAACTATCAATTGCATTAAGAAATAGAGAGATCTAATCCTAGCTACCCAAACGCATGGTGATATTGCTAGATTATGCAACTTCCTTAGTTTTTACACCAAGTGTTCTTGTGTTTGAACAATCCAAGCAATTACAGACTCAAAATTATTCAAACTAACAATATATTACCTTGTAATCAAGAATCAAGTGGCCACATTGATCAAAATAACAAAGCAATAATGGAATCAAGCATGAAATTGCACAAATATTGAATAACCAAAAGATAAACAACTTATGTTCAGATCTAACAATCCATAAAACAACCAAAGTATCACCTAATCTTCAACTAGAATAAAAGGTTTCAGCCACTCATGGCTGAAACAAAACAAGAAAATATATAAAGGAAGAAGAAGAGATGGTGCCACTTGCAATTCCATATGTATGTCCAAGGGAGAGTAGAAAAAGCATGGGGAGGCTCCTTATGTGTCTTTTTGTAGTTGAAAGTGTTGTCCTAGGTCCTTACTTACTGCCCAAGTTGTTAAGTTTCTGCCCACATGCTGCCCATGCTGCCCATATCTTGCATTGATGAGGTGGAGCCTCTCTTTTGAATTTTGAATTTTGAATGTGCAAGACTTGAGGTGGCATGTGTGACTTCTTTGGCTTCTTTGACAAGCTGAATTTGAATTTCAAATTTGAATGTGCATCTTCTAAAGATTTGGCTTCTTTAATAAGGAAAAGGATTCTTGAAGATCTTGAATTTCAAATTGCTTTGCAGACTGCACTTTCCTTATTTGGCACTTTCCTTATTTAGCACTTTCCTTAATGAGCTGAATCTTGAATTTGAATTTTGAATTCTCTTAAAGATTTGAAATTTAAATTCCAAATTACTTTCCTTATTTGGCTCCTTTCAAGTTGCATTTGGCATGCTTACTCTCCTTTGCTCCATTTTAGGCAGTTTTAGGGGCATTTTAACCAAATTGTCTCTTTACACCATTTTCTGCAAAATAAGATCAAAATCACAAAATTAGGCAGAAAAAGTGTAAATTAACATCACTAACATAATGATAATATGGTCTAAATTATGCTCTATCACATACTAGGTGCATTTGACAAACCAAAAGGCAAAACTAACCATTCATACAAACCATACTTTGTCTTAAATGCAATTTTTTATTCATCACCAGGTTTCATCCTAATATGATGATATCCACTTATAAGATCAATTTTTGTAAAGTACGTGGCACCATGAACCTCATCCAAGATGTCATCTAGCCGAGGTATAAGATGCTTATACTTCACTGTGATCTTGTTAACTGCTCTACAATCAACACACATTCGCCAAGTGCCATCCTTCTTTGGAACAAGTAGTACAGGAACAACACATGGACTTAAACTCTCTCTCACTATTCCCTTTTCCATAAGCTCGTCAACTTGCCTTTGCATTTCCTTTGTTTCCATTGGATTGCTTCGGTAAGCTAGTCTATTTGGGATGCTAGAACCAGGTATGAAATCTATCTGATGTTCAATCCCTCTCAACGGTGACAATCCACTAGGTAGCTTATCTGGAAAGACATCAGTGAATTCCTGCATCATAGACTTAAAACTAGAAGGCAAAAAAGAAAGGTTAATATCAGTGTCAGCAAATAAAATCTCTTTATATCTTATAAGCAACACGGGCTGCCCTATAGAAATAGCACTCTTAACCTCTCTCGCTCTCACATAAAATGTTTGTTTTGCCCTCCCCTCTTGCATCTTTTCTCTCACCAATGGGTCATTTATTGGTTTTGATTCTTTTCCAACCTCTTTACCCTCAGACTCACTCTTTTTTCTTATTTTTTCTGCAGAACTCAAGCTCTCACTCCCTTTTGTAGCCAAGGCCGAAGCCTCCCTTTCCCTTTCCAGCATCTTTATTTGATCAGCATATACCTCTTGAGATGACAAAGGAGTGAGCATAACCTTCTGTCCTTCATGAGTGAAGGAGTACTTGTTATTGAACCCATAATGTTGCACCTTTCTATCATATTGCCACGGTCTACCCAACAACATATGGCTTGCCTGCATAGGTACCACATCACACAAGATCTCATCCTTGTACCTACCAATAGAAAATGGTATAACTACCTGGTGTGTAACCCTAACCTCACCACAATCGTTCAGCCATTGCAATCTATATGGCTTAGGGTGTTTAATAGAAGCCAAGCCCAATTTCTCCACCATATACACACTAGCCACATTTGTGCAACTACTCCATCAATAATGAGAGTACACACTTTTTCATTAACCAAACACCTAGTGTGAAATATGTTTTTCCGTTGTTCTAGGCTTTCTTCCTTAACTTGGATATTCAGAGCACACCTAGCAATAAGCATCTCACCATGTTCAGCAAGCAACACATTATCAACAAACACATCCGAATCATCACAGTCATTATGAGCATCAATCAATTCAGTCATATTAGGATATATCTCATCATCACTATTATCAGAATCAGACACTACACCCCCATCAGCAGTTGCTATCATAACTCTCTTATTAGGACATTGAGATGCAATATGTCCTTTCCCTAAGCATTTAAAACATTTTATATCTCTACTAGGGTTAGAAGAGTTCGAATTACCTGATTGTTGCTTGTCATTCCCTTGAGAAGGTCCTTTAATAGTGGAGACCGTGTAACGACCTAGAAACCGGACCGTTACCGGCGCTAGGATTCAGATCGACTTAAGGTCGCCGGAACCCGTAGCAAGCCTACTATACATCCTGTGTACCTGATAAAATCCCATACATGATCATACATTTATAAAACAACTTAAACATTTCCTAAAACCAAGCTTAACCTGTGCATGTATCATATACTGAAAACATAAAACCTCATACTAGAGCCCTCATCAAATGCTCTAGTATGGTTAACATACATGCCTCAGCTTGGTTCAACATAACATATACATAAAACTTTTACATAAAAAAATCATGTAAATCGGGATTACAAAACTATCATTAGGGCAAAGCACAATTCTAATCCATAAGAAATTACATGCCACAACCATTCTATTATATAAACTATACCAGAAGCTATGCCGACTTTCCCAAGCTACCTCTGAACCTGCAAACCTGGGGTTAGGGGAAAGGGATAAGCTATAAAAGCCTAGTGAACAGAACATAAAATAGTTTATTAAACATATGCTCATATGGAATGCATCACAACACAAACAAATCACAACAAGATGTACTTGTCATCAGTAACCCTCTACATAATCCAATGTGCCCGGCCCTCGACGTAGCTCCTCA
This sequence comes from Manihot esculenta, assembly GCF_001659605.2. Lineage (NCBI taxonomy): Eukaryota > Viridiplantae > Streptophyta > Magnoliopsida > Malpighiales > Euphorbiaceae > Manihot > Manihot esculenta. The sequence goes on along the minus strand of NC_035178.2, from coordinate 19,741,100 downwards.
AGACTTTCGCTTAAACATAACATAACATATCCAAAATGCCAGGGGCATAGAATTGGCCTCGACCTGGACTTTCTCTTACATCGTGCCAGGGGCATAGAATAGGCCTTGACTTGGACTTCCGTATCATATCATATCGAGGGCTAGGGGGTCATCCAATATCCATCCACAACAATAGTAATTTATGCAATGCATCATATTCGTGATCTCTAATGCAAGCAACCTATTACATAACATGGCATTCGTGATGCATGAACATGTTTAAAAAAAGTTTGATTACTTTAAAATAATAGATTAGTTTAATTCTACTCACCTTTGGCTAACGCTTAATTTAAACTGGTGCAGTCACCTCACTTCAAGCCTCTACGGTCTCCCTGGTCCGATCCTACACAAGTGGACTCAAATGAGGGACCAAGCATAGCTATTACATGACTCTAAACACTCCCCAAAAGCCTCCTAAAACATCACAAAACATGCATATAAAACAAGCAAAGGAACTCTGGGCAGAGGACTTTCGGCGGCAGGTTCGGCAGCCGAAAGTCCTCTACATATCCGAAAGTCAGGGTCCTTCGGGGGCAGGTTCGGCGGCTGAAGGTCCTTCACAGATCCAAAAGTCAGGGACTTTTAGGGGCGGGTTCGACGGCCGAAACTTCCTTATAGATCCGAAAGTGCATGCTTTCGAGGCCATGTTAGGCGGCCAAAAGGCTGCCTCCCATGCAAGTTCGGCGGTCGAATCCTGTTTCGGCGGCCGAACTTGGGTTCTCCAGAATGGCAGAACTTGATTTTGCCTTATGCATTTCAGCCCCAAAACTCTCAAATCCTCATACCTAACTTCTCAAAACATGCATACTCACTCCAACATGCATAAGGGGCATAAAAACTAGCCTAAACCCCAACAAACAACAACAAAACACAAGAGGGAGCATACATTCATCAAAACCCAACTCAAAGCCTATAACCTTAGATCTAGCCATTCATGCATTTTTAACTCTTAACCCTTTTCAAAACTTACATAAAACATAGGAAAAGGTAAGGATCTACACTTACCTCTTGAAGATCTAAGGTAGATGCGACCCAAGCTTGGAGTTGAGGAGAAATGGTCTCCAAACTTTAAGATCTTGGATCCAAGCTTAAAACTTCAAAAATAAAAGGGAACTCATGAAAATTTGAAGGATTTGAAGGAAAAACATAAAATCATCAAAGGGAGGGTAAGAACTCACCTTTGCTCGAAAATGGAGAGAGAAAACTCTCCCATTTTCGGATTGGAGGCCTCTTATAAGTGGCTGGCCAGACCGAATCTTTGCCCTCTTAGATTGGGCTTTTGTAATCTTTCTTTTCTCCACTTTCATAGCCTGGAAATCTACTACCACTATTTGAGGACTTGTATGTGATTTTAAGGTTATTTCTGCCCTTATGACGCCTTTCTATTTTCATTGCTTTATCAACCATATCCTCCATGGTATTGTATTGGTACATGTCAAGTTCTTCAGCAATGTAGTGGTTAAGACCACCTAGAAACCTGGACATCAACATTTGCTCATCCTCCTCAATATGAGCCCGAGCCATCATCATCTCCATCTCCTTATGGTATTGTTCCACACTCTTTCCTCCTTGCACCAGTCTTGCCAACCTGTTGTACAAATCCCTATAATAGTACGAAGGAATAAATCTTTGGCGCATCAACTCTTTTAAGTATTCCCATGGTGGAATTGCCCTTAAGCCCTTATTCCTCCTAGTGGATTTCAATTGATCCCACCAGAAAGAGGCATAACCCGTGAACTCAAGGGCAACAATATGAGACTTCTTCTCCTCAATATAGTTATGACACTCAAATATCTGCTCAGTTTTTCTCTCCCATTCAATGTATTCTTCAGCATTGTTATTCCCTTTAAATTCAGGAACTTTCATCTTTATGGAGCTTAAGTCACCGTCAATGGTGTTGATTTGGTATGTCTCGGTGTCATCAACATTTCTGCCAAGTCTAGCATCTCCACCTCTATTCCACCCAACGCTAGTTCTATTACCTCCATAAACTTCACCTCTTCCTCGTCCTTGTCCGACATTGTCTTCTGTATCATCAGCTTCACCGCGGACTTGAGGTTTTCAGACATGTGATCTATCAGGGTTAAGAATTCGATGAGCCATTCTGGTAGAAGTGGAAGCTTGTGAGACTTCCAATGTAATACCCGGCTAGACCCCAGCATCGGAATTCAGACTTTCCGGTGGAATCTCCGTTGGAATTTGGAATTCTAGGATGTCGAAGTTTTCAAGAAGGGTAAAAGAAAGGTTTTTAAAATGTTTTTGCATGTTTTAATGTTTGGATTTAACAAACTTGAAGTTTTGAAAAGAAAAGACCAAGGAGGGAAATGCCAGGTTCGGCCGCCGAACCTCACTTTCGGCCGCCGAAGGTGGCTAGCTTTCGTTGCCACCGAAGCCCAAGTTCGGCTTCCGAACGTGCTAAAGCTGTGGAGACAGCTCTGGCCGCCGAAGGTGGTTGACCGGCCACCTATAAAAGGGCCCCTTATCCGGATTTGAGGTGAGTTTTCTCTCTCTTTTCGGGTATAGGTGAGTTCTTGACCTCCTTTGGTGGATTTCTTGTTTTTCTTGAAAGTTGAGCAAGTTTTAAATTAAATGAAAGGTTTTAGCATGACTCATGCATCATAAATGCCATGGATATATGAGGTTGTATTGCATTAGAACTCACAAATATGTTGCATTGCATTATATATTGTCGATGTGGATGGAGGTTGGATGATCCTTTAGTCCTTGAGGGAAGTCCAGAGGCCCATTCTACGCCCTGGCATGATATATGAGGAAGTCCAGAGGCCCATGCTACGCCCTGGCACCATGTAAGAGAAAGACCAGAGGCCCATTCTACGCCACTGGCATGATGGAATGTCATGTTATGTTACTGTTATGCTATGAGAAAGATCAGGGGCCCATGCGACGCCCTGGCACTATTGGAATGTGTGAGGACTATTGGTGACAAGTTCATCCTTGATATGAATTGTTTGTGATGTGATGCATTTCATGGAAGCATGATTTATTAAATGGTTTTTATTATTGCTCTACTCACTGGGCTCTAGTAGTTCACCCCTTTGCTTAACCCCCAGGTTTGCAGGGCCAGAGTTAGCATGGGATAGTTACAGGAGAAAAGTTTATGTAATAGTGGTAGTGGACATGTATTGTAAAACTGATGTATAGTCATGTAATGTATATTGATGATAGAATTGTGCTTGGCCCTAGAGTGGGTAGATCCCTTTTATTCATGATTTGTATATTATTATGTTTTATAATGATAAATGATGAGAACCAAGCTTAATATATGAAATGATGACCCAACTAGAGCATTTGATGAGGGCTCTAGTATGGGGTTTTATGTTTACAGAGATAGTGTGCATGCACAGGTTAAGCTTGGTAGATGAAAAGTTTAAATTTTTTATGGAAATTGTTGATCATGTATGGGATTTACCAGGTTTACAGAATGCATAGTAGGCTTGCTACGGGTTCCGGCGACCTTAAGTCGATCTGAATCCTAGCGCCGGTAGTGGTCCGGTCACTGGGTCGTTACATTCAAACTCTCCATAGTTTCGGTCATCCTCTCAAGAGCCCTATTGAGCCTTTGTAGCTCACCACTGACTGACTTCTTAAAGTGCTTATAATCGTTACCCATGTCCGATTCAGTAGTATCCACCACATTCTTGTCTTTACTCATCCTACCTTAAATCAACAAAGAATAAGGAGAACTAGCAAATATTGTCTTAGAAAAGAAAGCACTCAAGTGTTTGCACTCTTACCATTATTTTGCTGATTGTTCAATTGTACTTCAGAAACTAAGGTCAACCAACCAACCACAAGGTGTGTTTAATGAAACAAAGAAGAAAACCTAAAGAAAGAAGGAAGCACGCAAAAACTAGAAAGAAGACACTGACAATTTGAAAAGTAACATAGGAACTAGGTTTTGTGCTACTTGAAAAATATCACCTAGAGTATAGACAAGCAAACAATACTCCAGCAATGTTAAGGAAGTAAAAGCAAGCTTAAACCAAAAAAAGAAACTTCGAATTCAAATAAAAATGAACCTGGACAAAAGTTTGAATTTAATTCACTTCAAAGTAAATTAAATATGGATCTATTTAAATCTACCCAAAAAGACAAGTATTAAAACCCCACAAATAGAATAAGAAAAAAAAATTCAATAGGCAGATTTCTTTTATCTCGTAATCTGGATTCAACCAAATCCAAAATTCAAAATTCAAAATTCAAAAAGGAAGCACATCACAATTTCGGCCAGATCAAGATAAATAAGGCAAAGACGATTTTTGATTTTTGATTTTATTTTTTTTAAGGATTTTGAATTTTTTTTTTATGATTAGTAATCAAGAAGGTGCAGCCATGGACACACAAGCTTTCACCAAAATCAACAAGGAAGAAAAAGGAAAACTCAAAAAATCTAGATCCTAAGATAAATAAGAATTTGCCTCACTTTGGCTCTGATACCAACTGACGCGGAACCCTATGGCACAAGCCTCAAACTCACATGCACGAGTAGATATGGAATCCAAAGATTTGATAAACCCACCTCCTATGGCACCCCACACTTAGAGAAGCTGAAACACTAATGGTCGAAGGATTTAATGAGAATTCGACAAACGGCACAACAAACAGTTGATAAGTTAGCCAAGATTCTTGGTGCAATTGATGAAAGCAAATTCTCACTCTCACTCAAAGCAATACACACCAAAGGCATGAAAAGAATTTTGAAAATTTTGATTAAAAGCTGCCTTTTACAAGTGTTTTTTATCCTTATACAGTAAGGAGAGAAAATAAAACCCTAAGACACTCTTTTTAGGGCTGGCCGAACCACACACAAGACCCAAGCCTAATAACACATCAAACACATAAGTATTAAAACATAAGCCCAAAACGTGGCCCAACACTCTAAAACTTAAAAGATAAAATATGGCCAGAATATAAGCTCAAACAAAGCTAAAATAAAACAAGTGTTTAAATAATAAAATATAGCAAGCCCATCATAATAATGCCGAATAAATTAGATAGTGCTATCTCCATTACACACCTTAAGCAAGGTAAGTAGCTTATATGTGTCTTCAAGCTTCGCGAGACATTTGCCAATGGTAAACCCAGTTAATCCTTGTGTTACTTGTTGTTGAATGTGTAAGTTCATACTTGCTTCAAGCTTCTTAGCTTTGCTCCTTATCACTGGTCCACTAGAGAGCACCAATGGATCCTTGCTTTCTTGATTCTCATGTGATTGTGCTTGTTGGTTCGTATCATCTATCGAAGCTTTGCAGCGGCGTGTGGATGAGGGCACAATGGTCATCGTTGCATCTGACTAGGCTTTGGTGCGTTGGTGCTTCACCATCACAGTTCCTACAAGAAAAGAGAGTTGAGAGAGAAAGGGGTTTGACAGAATGAGGAAGAAGAAAAGAAAGGAAAATAAGATGTTAGGGTTTTTTAAATGAAAGTAAAAAGTAAAAACAAAAATAACTAAGTAGTAAAAATAAAATTACCTCTTTTTAGAGCAATTATAAAACAAATCAAATAAAATTACCTAGTTTTAGAGCAATTATAAAACAAATCTCAAATAAAATTACCATTCAATTTAGAGGAGATTATGACCGGAAGTGTGTTATTACTTCCCAAAAATACATATTTCAAATGAGCTGAAAGTGTTTTCAACTCAAGTTTCGGTGCCTTGTGGCTCAAAGTGTCCAATGAGCGGACTGTTTCTAGATTTTCTCACTGAGTTGAGATGTGCTATTGTCAAGGCAATCCAATGTCAAGTTTTTTGTTAGAACTACCTCCAACTTGTCTTTCTTGCTTAATTCAAATGCTTCTTGAGTAAGAGGATCAACAACGTCTATGCTACAAAGAGAGAAATTATCATTAGGATACTTCATTGCATCATAGACATTAAACTTTATCTCTTCTCTGTCAAACTCCATTGTGAGCATGCCTTCATGCACGTCGATCTTTGTTCTAACTGTGCTATGGAATTGTTTTCCTAGCAACAAGCCGGTGGAGTTAGATGAACTGTCATCTTCGATATCCAAGATAAAAAAGTCTGCAGAAAAAATTAATTTCTCTACTTGAACCAAGACATCATCCAACACACTCTTAGGATAGACTACTAATCTATTGGGGAGTTAGAGTGTGACTCCTAGTTGTTTTAAACGACCTGCATCCAAAGACAAATAAATAGATAGAGGCATAACATTTATGGAAGCTCCTAGATCACACATTGCCTTCCTAACGTCAAAGTTACCAACTTTACATGATATTGCAAACATGCCCTTATCTTTACATTTTTGTGAAATTTTTCTTTGAAGTACAGCTGACATATTTTTTCCTATTTTAATTTTTTCATGCCCATACAATTTCCTTTTATTAGTGTAAAGATCTTTTTATAAATTTTGTATACCTGGGTATTTGCTTTATAGTTTCAAGAAGGGGTATGTTTACCTAGACTTCGCAAAAAATCTCCAAGATCTCTTTTTATTTCCTTTTCCTTTTGGATTGAGCAAGTCTTTTAAGAAAAGGAGGACGAGTTACCTAAATTAGGGGTTGTTCTACCTTTGATATTTGGGACTGGTTCTCTGCTGGAATTTCTAGTTCTGCTTCTAACATCAAGTCTGTCGCACTATTTTGGGCATGCCTCTTCAAGTTGGTAGTTTTCAATTCTTTTATGCTTTACAATGTAATTGAACTTGCATTCTATTTTGGGTTGGGCATGGTTTGGGAGGGCAGTTTCCCTTGAGATTCCAACTTGCTCACTGATGTAGCAAGTTGGCTTTCTCCAAATTTTGAATGCTCGACTTCATTTTCTGTTGAAAAGTAAGAGTGCTATTAGCAAGTGTTAGTGTATTTGCCCTAGGCCATTATCTTGGACCTTTTTGTATGTCGTTTGGTTATTAATAAAAGAGATTTTTATCATTATTATTTGTTTGCATGTTACATAATAATGATTATCATCCCTGGTTACTTATTATTATGTTGATAATAATAAAATATAACTAGTATGATTATTGATTGATAATCATGAGATGATTATGTATATGTTGATATAATTCAATAATCATAGATACTTGTTAGAGAACAAAGTATTGGAAGGACCCGCATTGAGATCACTACATGGGTTATTGTCATAAGTGAATTTCAAAGTATTTATGTCTTAATCCCTTGACTTGAGATTGTCATAGTTTCCAACATAAGGACTATTATGTTTTGACATAACCAAACATTGTCTTTAATCGAACAATCATAAAGGTTATGATTGAGCATAATAGAAATTATGTAGAGGATAATGAACAATCCAGATAAGATTTGTCCCTCTCTCTGAGAGAGATATCTTCTGGACCCCTCGATAAGTGAGACTGAGAAATGCATGGCCGTGCTCAAATGAATTGATAGTGTGATCAATATCATTTGAATCTATCAGTCTACTTAGAGATCGAGAAATCATAAGTTTGAACATTATAAGTTTGACATTGACCATGACTTATGTTCAAACTAGATATCGTGTGACAAAGGGATTAATACATGTTCTATTTATTAGACTTTATCGGACTATTGATCCTCATATTAGTTGGGTAGCCATAATGTCTTACTAGAGGTCACTTATGACTTATGGACCTTATGGGACTGGGCCTATTGCCAATTAATGTGAGCCTATTGGGTCACACACAAAAGAACGTTGTTGATGTGCTATGACATATTAATGGGCTAAAAACCCAAAGCCCATTAATATAATTAATAATAATAAAGTGTTATTATTATTAATCATTAATATAATTAATTATAATAAAGTGTTATTATTATTAATATTAATATTAATTAATAATAATAAAATGTTATTATTATTAATTATTAATATAATTAATAATAATAAAGTGCTATTATTATTAATATTAATTAATAATAATAAAGTGTTATTATTATTAATAATTTATTATTATGAGATAATAATATTTAAAATATCTGTAGTCTATTTGTAACTGTTACAGATAAAGGACTCTATCACATAAGATATTTGAGTATCTGTAAGATTGTAATAGTGGGAAAAACAAAAGACTGAAACATATAAATACTCCTTCTATGAATTATGGAATGGGGATGTTAATTTTTGAGAAAAAAATTCGGTCTAACTATTGCAGATTGTGGAGCACATAATCTATCCATCTTTGAGAGAGCTAGCACTCTAGAAGGATAGAAGACGTTCGTGTGGATACCATAGAGGGTGTTCATTTGAAAAAGTAGCACAATCAGTCAGGCATTGTATCTTCTTGACGAGATTAACAGGTTAGTCTCATATCCTTCTTATGAAATAAACGAAGCACTCAGATTCTAGGAAAAGGAAATCAGAGAAATTTTTATTTTTCCACTGCGCCTTTGGATTGCAATATTCTCTGGATTTTCTAACAGCAAGAGATTGTACAATGTCTTCTAGAGACATACCTAATTTTGCAGCTTGATAATTAGCTCTTGGCTGAAAATTCTGCTGTCTATTCCCGTAGGTAAGGTTTAGATAATCTCTTCACTTCGGATTGTACGTATTTAAAAATGGATCATACTTCCTTTGTTGTCCATTGAATCCTCCAATTGCATTTACCTGTTGCTCTCCTTCCTGAAGGGTAAGAAACATATCTATGGGATGGTCAACTTATTTGCAAATGCCACAAGTCCGTACATTATTTCCTACATCCAACTGTTGAATTGCAGCGGTAATTTGTGAAATTTTAGAATCTAAAGATGCAATACTTATCTCATTCGCATTCCTAGGAATGTCCTCCTCTCGGCTATATTGTCTAGAGTTGGCAGCTATTTTCAAGATTAAAGTTTTACCTTCTTCAGATTCTATTTCTAAAATGGCACCTCTACTATCAGCATCTATTATTCTCCTTTCTAATGGCAAAAGTCCTTTATAGAAGTGAAGGTTGAGTTGTTTTGGAGTGATTCCATATTTTGGACAACTTGCAATTAATTTCTTATAATGTTCCTAATATTCATGGAGAGTCTCATTTTTTCTTTGTTTAATTCCACTTATTTCTTTTCTTATAGATGATACTTTAGTTTCTAGAAAAAATTTTTCTAAAAACAAGTCTCTAATTTGCATCCAAGTGGTGATTGATCATGGGGGCAAATAGTAGAGTCGGTCCTTAGCAGATTCAATCAAAGTAAAATGGAAAGCTACTAACCTGATTTATTCGTCAGACATCCCTGTGGTCTAATACTTGAACAAACCACATAAAAGTCTTTCAGATGGCGATGTGGGTCTTCATTCTCCAACCCTTGAAATTTTGATAACATATGAATCATACATGTTCGCAGTTCCTGGGGTGCATTCAACACTGAGTATGTGATGCAAAGAGGTTGCTCATCGACAACAGCTACGACTATCGTGTCTCTGTGGTTCGGCTTAAGTGGGGCTTCAGTTGGTGTTGAAGACCCTATTTGGTGTTCTGATGCAGAGGGGTTCAGGAAGTCGGTTGAGAGGCTCCTGAATTAGCCTGTTTTTGCAACTTAGCCGCTTTTTTCAACCATTTTGCATTCTTATCGGTTTCTAGATCAAATTGAATTCCACTGTTTTCAAATCTGGTCATAAAAACAAAAACAAACTATTAAAGGTCCCCGGCAATGGCACCAAAATTTGACGGGCGTCGAATCCATCAATTAAAATGGATTTCTCTTTTCTTGATTTAAAAGAATTTATAGATAGAGTTGTAACGACCTGAAAATCGGACCGCTACCGACGCTAGGATCCAGATCGGCTTAAGGCCGCCGGGACCCGTAGCAAGCCTGACATAACCTGAAAACCTGCTTAATCCCATACATGATCAACAATATACATAAAAATTAAAACTTTTCTTTCATACATATCCTCATGCACCAAACTCAACCTGTACATGCACTAAACATAAACATAACCATAACCTTGACCCCTCTGTGGGATCTCATCAATGCCCCCAATGGGTGGCATAACATGTGTTGAGTTGGTTTACATCTACATCATAAAACATCTGAGATCATGTAATAAAGGGGATAACAATACCCATAGAGTCAAGCACAACTTCTAATCCTCAATATCATTATACATAACGTGACTATTCAACTTTACATCATCTTACAATTTATCATGTCCACTTCCTATCTATTACAAATACATGACTTTACTCTCCTTAACTTCTCTGTCTAGCCCGTACCTGCAATCCTGGGGGATTAGGGAAAAGGGGTGAGCTACTAGAGCCCAGTGAGCAGAATAATGAAAAACAACATTTAAAATCTCATGCCATCATGTAATGCAGCACATCACAACAAATCACATCTCGGATGGTATTGTCACCAATAGTCCTTTACATTCCAAAGTGCCGGGATGTAGAATGGGTCAACCGGTCTTTCTCTTAACATAACATAACATAACATTCCAATGTGCCAGGGACGTAGAATGGGTACAACCTGGACTTTCTCTTACATAGTGCCAGGGACGTAGAATGGGTACAACCTGGACTTCCATACCATATCATGCCGTAACATCATCATACCATATGAGGACTAAAGGATCATCCAATAACCAATCCCCACCAACATCATAAATGCAATGCAACATATTCGTGAATTCTAATGCAAACAACCTAATTCATCACATGGCATTCATGATGCATGAACATGCTAAAAACTTTATAATTTATTTGCTTTAAATCGTAAAGGTTTATTCTACTCACCTCTGGCTGAAGCTCTACTGACTCAGAAGTAGCTGAACTCACTGCTGGGGTCCTCGGTTCCTCGAGTCCGAACCTACACAGGTGGACTCAAATGAGGGACCAAACAACTAGAACATAATTGTAAAAACATCCCCCAAAAACCTCCTAAAATACCTCAAAACAATCATGCAAAAACATGCAAAGGAAGGCTGAACAGGGCACTTTCGGTGGCAGGTTCGGCAGCTGAAAGTCCCTTCAGAGCCGAAAGTCAGGCAGATTCGGCGGCACCTTCGGCGGCCGAAACTCCCAGACAGAGGCGAAACTCATGCATGTTCGGCGGCACTTTCGGCGGCCGAAACTCCCAGACAGAGACGAAAGTCTCCTTTCGGGGGCAGGCTTCGGCAGCCGAAAGGCTTGCCTCCCCAGCCATGTTCGGCGGCTGAAAGTCCTTCGGCTGCCGAACCTAGTTTCTGCCAAAGGGCAGAAACTTGGCTCCTCTTGCCTCCAATGCCTCCCAAACCTTATAAACATGCATAATCCTATTCTACAACACACATACTCAAGCATACAAGCTCCTAGGGGCCTTACCATTAACAGTAGAAGGATTAGATACAAGTATGCATGTTGCATTAAGAGATGCTAGACATCTAAATTATAAAGATTCACTATTAGGACTATTTGAAACCAGTCTAACAAATGGACCAATTTATTCAAACTGTTTTCCAAACTTTACTATATCATTAACAGATCCTAATATAATGAAAATTCTTACTTTAGATATTCTAACTCACAATTATAATATGATAAAAGGATCTCATATATATGAAGTATTTTATAGATTAAATTACAAGATAATGAATACAAGTGTTACTAATTTTTTATTATTATTTAATTTTAATTAAAAAAATAAATTAATAAATTTATATATAAAAATTATATTAAAATTTTTAAAATGTAGAAAATAACTTTTTTTAAAAAAAGAAAAAATTATTTTCTTTAAAATGATTTAACTTTTTATTTGACTAGAAAAATATTTTCTGTAGACTAATTTTTCTAAATGCTTAAATTATAAAAAATATGAAAAATATTTTTCTAAAGAAAATTTTACATGAAATAAAAATTATATCATGCTAAACTTTTAATGTGATGTTTAATATAACAAAATTTTGTTTTTAATAAATATTTATTCAATATAATATTTTTAATATTATATATAATAAATATAAAATATATTTAATTTTAATATAAATTTAAATTAAAGAATTATGTATTTTATTAATAATATAAAACTTTAAAGACTATTATTATAATTTACCGTTAATTTATATAAATTCAATTTTAGTCGTTTAATTTTATCATTTAAAATTTAAATTCGTTGAATATAAATATAAATTACCGTAAATATTTAAATTTTTTTTAATATCTATATTATCAAAAATAAAATAAATTATTTATTAAAATATATTATTTTATATAATAAAAAATTAAATTTTATTTATAATAATTTTAAATTATTTTAAAACTGTTATTTTAATAATAATAATATAATAATTTTATAATCGATACTTTATAAAATTAAAATTTAAAATGTAATAGTAAATTGAAAATTAAAATTTCACTGTGGTATAAACAACTCAAAATTTATTTGACTAATTTAAATTATAAACTTTTATTTCAAATAACATTTTTCAAAGTTTGATTTGCAGCGATTTATTTATAAGAAAAAAAATTAATAAAATTATATATGATTTTAATTTTTAAAATGAAAATACTGAAATTTTCTAAGATATATTTACTATGTTTTATTAATTATAATTTTATTGTTATTTAAAAATTTTAATTTAATTAATATTCTATTTAAATTCAATTGATTCAAATGAATCTCTAACATTTACATTATAGTTAATTAAATTTTATTATAGAAGATGTTTTTTAATATTTAAATTTTATTTAAAATTTTATTATAAGTTAAATCAATGTTTTTAAAATAATGAATTAAATAAAATATTTAATATATTAATATTCTATTTAAATTTAAATTGATTGAAAAATCTCTTAATATTTAAATTATAATTGATTAAATTTTATCATGAAAAATATTATTTAACATTTAAATTTTTTATGAAATTTTATAGTAAGTTAAATTATTTTTAATAATGAATTAAATAAAATTTTTTATATAAAAATATAAAAATTAGTATTTTACATTAAAAATTTAACTTTTATGATATATTATATTTAGAAATAAAATAAAAATTATTTAATTAAATTAGTATTATGTCACTATTACGTATATCTTGTGTATGAATTATAGGTTGTATTGCCTCATAAGCATGGTCTTTTTTAAAAAAGGCTTTTTCTAAAGGGGGTTTTTCTAATTCATTATATTGGTCAACTACTACTTCTCCTGTATCTTCATGTACCTTATGCCATTTGTGTAATTTGATTTTTAACACATTTAATTTGTTTTTGTGATAGTATCTTAAGTATGTAAAAAATGGTATTGTTTCTTTCACTTGTTCACAGAACTTGAAAAATTGTCGTTTAATTTGACTCTGTTGTTGGCGTGTATATTGGGCGAGAAATGTGTCTCTTTTCCCCCGATTTTGATCTGACATATAATCGTGTTGAATTAGATCTTTATCTAAGGTGAAATTATATGTTAGAGTATTGATTGAATAATCACTGTCTTCATAGGGTTGGCTAAATTGTCCTTCTCTCAATATTCCTTCTTGGATTTTTATACCTTTTGTAGTGTACTGAGGTTTAGTCTTGTGATCAAAAGTTTCTTCTACTGGTTTAGTATTAGACGTTTGACCTTGAAAGGGTCCTTGATATGAAGGAATGGTTGATTCTTCAGATATACTAGCTTCTGTAATTTCTATATTTTGTTTTTGTTGGGAAGTTCCGATTGAATGTCTAGATGGTTGGTAAATACTAGGAGTATTTTGTCTAAAAGAGTTTGATCTTTTATATTTTAATTCTAATGATCCATCTTCATTTTGTATGATATAGTCGATTTCTTTATTTTCCTTAATAGGTTTACTAGGTATTGTTTTTGCTGGATATTTCCAATTATCTGGTAAAGTAACATCTTTCCATTGTAATGTTCTTGGTATACTTATATTAGCTTTGGTTTGGTCTATTTCCCAAAATACTGTTTCTCCTGTTATTCTATTATGATTAATAGCATTTGGACATAACCCTGTATTCATTATCTTGTAATTTAATCTATAAAATACTTCATATATATGAGATCCTTTTATCATATTATAATTGTGAGTTAGAATATCTAAAGTAAGAATTTTTATTATATTAGGATCTGTTAATGATATAGTAAAGTTTGGAAAACAGTTTGAATAAATTGGTCCATTTGTTAGACTGGTTTCAAATAGTCCTAATAGTGAATCTTTATAATTTAGATGTCTAGCATCTCTTAATGCAACATGCATACTTGTATCTAATCCTTCTACTGTTAATGGTTTAATTGCTATTTGTACTAATCCTATATGCATAAATCTATAACCATTTTTAATATATTTCATAATTGTCTTTTTACTTAATAAACTCATGGATTGATTTTCTGAGTATAAAGGTATAACTTTTTCTTTGGTTTTAATTGCCATTAACGATTTGAAATCAAATATTCCTTTTTTATATATTTCATTTATGGGGGTTTCTGGTGGTTTCCAATTGGTTAATTGTTGGTTATCCCATGTACTTTCTCTAGATAGTATTGTATTATTATCTATATTAATGTTTAAATCATTTATGAGTTCATCTTGGTTTCTGGACCTAGAAACTCTATTTCTTCTAAACAGACTCATTTCTATAATCTTAGGGTTTTCTCATACACTTCCTTCTCACACACCTGCAGGGCTTACACTCTCTTTGCCTGACTTATGGATCTAGCGAGGACACAGATTCAACCCTAAAATTCTATTGTGAGTTGTTTAAAATTATTAGAATAACTAGGCTTTGATACCATTTCTTACATACTTAAGATACTATCACAAAAACAAATTAAATGTGTTAAAAATCAAATTACACAAATGGCATAAGGTACATGAAGATACAGGAGAAGTAGTAGTTGACCAATATAATGAATTAGAAAAACCCCCTTTAGAAAAAGCCTTTTTTAAAAAAGACCATGCTTATGAGGCAATACAACCTATAATTCATACACAAGATATACGTAATAGTGACATAAGAAATATCAATTTACAAAACAACTGGAATAATATAACTGTACATATCATAGGAAAACAATTAGATAGAATGGAAGAAAAGATAGATAGAAATTATGAGGCTATAACAAATATAGAACATATAGAAACACCTCAAACACCATCACCTACAATACCCAAACCAAATACAACTTATTTATCACAAAGATATAGTGATGCAAAACCATATAATATAGATCCTGCTAAGAAACAAACAAATAAACCTTTCACAAAAATAATACCACCATCCAAAAATCCAATAGAAATAATAAATATGACACCTAAAACAGAATTAAATAGTATATCAGAAACACTACAAAAAATAATTAATGAACAAAAATCCGTTAAAACTACTGCCTCAAAAGGAATTAAAATCCAAGAACCCGTACAAAAACAAGAAAGTACAAGTACTAGTAAAGATAAAGGGAAAATAACAATATTAACAGAATATAATGATACTTCTTCCTCAGAAGAAGACACAATAGACAATCCTTTAACCATAACAGATGATGAGTCAGAACAAGAAAGTATTATGCCCTTAAATACTATAGGAAAACAATACCATCACCAACCAGATGACTTAATCACAATAGATAAAAAACAGAAACAATATAATGCTAAAAACATATACGAATGGAATATAGACGACAAATCTGAAACAGAAATCATTAAAATAACCAAAGAAATGGTAATCGTAGGCAATATATATCAACAAAGAGTAGGAATTACAGAAAAACAAGCTGCTGAAAACATCATTTTAGGATTCACAGGAGAACTTAGAACATGGTGGGACAAACTTTTAAGCAATGACATAAAAAACAATATTTTAGCTGCTAGAAGAATAGATAGTACCACAGGAGAACCAGCTACTGATCCAGATACTGGCCAACCATTACCTTTTATAATAGCATATCTTATTTATAATATCATAACTCATTTTATAGGAGATTTAGACTTATATACAGAAAGAAATAGTGAAATTTTACAAAATCTACGATGCAGAAAATTAGAAAATTTTAGATGGTATAAAGATAATTTTTTAAAAAGAGTATATGCATTAGCATATCCAAATGCTTATCATTAGAAAGAAAAATTTTTAACAGGATTACCAAGATTGTTTTCAACAAAGGTTAAAGAAACCATTGAACAAAAATATGGACATATTTCTTATGATGATTTGACTTATGGAGACCTAATAACGTGTGTAAATTTAACAGGGATACGATTGTGTAGGGATATCAAATTACAAAATAAATTAAAAATGGAAAATAGACAATCTAGAAAAGAATTAGGCAATTGGTGTGAACAATTTGGCTTTGGAACAATGAAGAAACATAAACATAAAAAATACAAACCCTTTAAAACAGAGAAAATTTATAAGAAATACAATTATAGAAAAAGGCAGTATAATAATAAACGAATATATAAAAAACCCTTAACAAGAAAATATTTTAAGAAAACTAATTACAAGAAGCATAATTTTAAAAGGCCAAACAAAAAGGATAACATAACATGCTATTTATGTAACCAAAGAGGACATTATGCTAGGGAATGCCCTGCTAGAAAAAAGATACATGAACTAGGTTTAGAATTAAAAATAGATAACATGGACCAATTATTAGAAAAGATAGACCAAATAAACTTAACCTCTTCAGACTTAAGTGAGGATTACGATAGTGACAATTCTTCACAAACCATAAAAGATTCAGACAGTAATCATGAGTGCAAAGGAGAAATTTGTAATTGTAATAATAAAATAAATATGTTAACAGACTATACTAAAATTTTAGAACAATTAGAACAAGTAGAAGACCCTAGTATAAAAAGAAAATTTTTTAAAAAACTAAATAAAATTATAAATGAAGAAATAAAAATAGGCACAACCATACCAACAACCTTTGAAGATATAGAACAAATGTTTACAAAGAAACCTATAAAAACAGTATCATCCATGGATTTACAATTTGAAATAAGACAATTAAAAGCAGAAGTAAAACAATTAAAAACCGAAGTAAGACAATTACAACATAAATGTGAACAAATTCAATACACAAAAAACAAAGAAAAAATAGAAGATATAGAGGAAACTGAAACTGAAACTGAAGAAGAACAACAATTAAAATTCAATGACATCACAAGGATAAAATTCCAAAAGTGGTATGTTAAAATTAATCTTACAATAAAAGATTTTAAATTAAAATCAATTGCAATGTTAGACTCAGGAGCTGACATGAACTGTATAGACATAGGTATTATACCAAGTAAATACTTTCACAAAACAAAACAAACATTATCAGCTGCAAATTCAACAAAAGTAAACATAGAGTATAAAATACCTAGTGCTCACATATGTAATAACAATATTTGTTTCAACACAAGTTTTATGTTAATAAAAAATCTTAATACTCAAGTTATTCTAGGAAATCCTTTTTTACAAATGCTTTACCCTTTCAAGGTAACTGAATTAGGCATAGAAACAAACATTTTAGGACAAAATATAATATTTGAATTTATAACACCTATAAATTACCATGACATAAGTTCATTCCAAAAAGAAAATATTAGCAAAATTAATAATTTAGAAAAACAAATACAATATTTAAAGAAAGATTTACATTTAATAAAGATAGAAGAACAATTAGAAACGCCCATAATACAACAACAAATAAAAGAGATCCAAGAAAAATTTGAACAAGATTTATGTTCAGATCTACCATCAGCTTTTTGGGACAGAAAACAGCACATAGTCACATTACCATACGAACCAAGTTTTAAAGAACAAAACATCCCTACAAAAGCAAGACCAATACAAATGAACCAAGCAATGTTAGAATTCTGTAAAAAAGAAATACAAGAACTATTAAACAAAAAATTAATCAGACCTAGTAAATCACCATGGTCCTGTGCGGCCTTTTATGTTATGAAAAATGCAGAACTAGAAAGAGGAGCACCAAGATTAGTTATTAATTACAAACCCTTAAATACAGCATTACAATGGATTAGGTACCCTATACCAAATAAACAAGATTTATTAAACAGATTATATAATGCACAAATATTTTCAAAATTCGATATGAAATCAGGATTTTGGCAAATACAAATAGCTGAACAAGATAAATATAAAACAGCTTTCACTGTACCATTCGGACAATATGAATGGAATATAATGCCATTTGGATTAAAAAATGCACCAAGTGAATTTCAAAAAATAATGAATGATATATTTAATCCATATGAATTTATCATTACATATATTGATGATGTGTTAGTATTTAGTCAACATATAGACCAACATATTAAACATTTAAATATTTTTTATAAAGCAGTAAAAAGAAATGGTTTAGTATTATCAAAGCCAAAGATGAAACTATTTCAAACAAAAATTAGATTTTTAGGTCATGAAATATACCAAAATACAATCATACCAATCCAAAGAAGTATAGACTTTGCAGACAAATTTCCAGATGAAATCAAAGACAAAAATCAATTACAAAGATTTTTAGGATCTTTAAATTATGTTGCTGACTTTCTACCGAATTTAAGAATAATATGCAAACCTCTTTATAATAGATTAAAAAAGAATCCTCAACCATGGACAGAAAAACATACTAAACTAATTCAAGAAATAAAGAAACATGTAAAGTCTTTACCATGTTTAAATATTTGTAACCCAAATGTCCCAAAAATAGTAGAAACAGATGCTTCTCACCAAGGTTATGGAGGCATACTCAAACAAAATATAAATAATAAAAGCCATATCATAAGATATTATTCAGGAGTATGGAACCAAACTCAAGAAAAATATTCTACCATAAAAAAAGAAATTTTAGCCATTGTCTTATGTGTAACCAAATTTCAAAGTGACTTATTAAACCAAAAATTTATCATTCGTGTAGATTGTAAGGCAGCAAAAGATGTGTTAACAAAAGATGTTAAAAATTTAGCTGCTAAACATATATTTGCAAGATGGCAAGCATTTTTATCTATTTTTGATTTTGAAATTGAACATATAAAAGGAACTGACAATTCTATTGCAGATTTTTTAACACGAGAATTTTTGCAGGGACGATGACAGATAAAGGAAAAGAAGCAGAAAAGATCTCTTTGAGATCACAAAGTTCACAAACAAATTTGACAAAATTACAATTATTCACTCCAGGACATAGTTCTGTCCAAAATATAACGGGACAATTATCTGTACCCAGACCATTGTATACAACTACTACTAGTATAATAAATCGACCTATTGGACATATATCAAGTGCTTTGATCACACAACCACATTATGCTAGACCAACATCACCCAGACCTTATTTCACTTCATTTAACAAATTTAGCCCATTACAAACAACACCCATAACTCCATCCACATTTAAACAAGCTGTCACTAGCACAACATCACCAAGGCACACAAGCCCATCTTCGTCAAGTCAAACTGAGTCAGCCCAATATATTTACAAGCCCATTGAAGACCAAATTCTGACCATAGAACCAGAATACTGGGCACAAAATCCTCATTTAAATGAATATCAATTTTGTGAAACCATTTTTCCTAAAACTCATTATTACATCCCTGACAATTTCCAAAAATCCCAAAACTATTATGAAGCCATTCTTACCCATACAACTTCTATCCTCATGCAAAACAATTTTGATCCTCACAACCCTACCAAGCTCAGATATTGCAAAGTAAGATTACTCAAGGTATGGACTCTTACTGAATGGGGACAAGAGCCCCACAAAGCAAAAGAATTTACTTATACCAATGGACAATCAAGACAAAATGCAAAATATAATTATTATGATTATCAAGTTGCTTGGGAAAGAACATTTTTTAAGCAAAATGAACAATTATCCATATCTTTTTTCTTTTATATTTCTGACAATTTTACTTATCCTATCCCATTTTGGTTTCATCAATGGTGGCACAAATTTGGTATCCATGATGATATTATCCCAGAAAATATTAAACTTGCTAAAACCCAATTTTTTGACAACCAGCAATTATCAGAAACCATTATTTGCTCTCCTCAGTGGCTTATTTATTCTCATTATTTTCACATCCCTTGGATTTTCATGACCGAATATCATATTAAAGACCACACTCTTGACAACTTTCAAATCCCCATGTTAGTCAGAAAATACAAAATTAAATGGTGGCCTAAGACTAATCTCCAAGGTTGTGACCCAATAGCCGTAGACCAATTCTTTATAAACAATCCACAATATTGCAAAAAAGCTAGCCCAGCCGCTATCACTAAACAAGAAACCTTCTTAGCAAGAAAACAGCAAATTATGGCACAGATGGCTGCTTGTACCTCTGAACCAGAATATGACAAATTACTTGAAGAACTGAAAGAAACAAGAAGTACTGCAGCATCACCATCACCAATTGATCTATCTGATGACAATGATGACTTTTTTACACAAGCAGAGATGTAACCAGAAAAATGACTCAGCCTTCCACCACGAATCAATAATGCAGCGGACAAGTGGCCGACAAGATAAATAATGGCCGACAAAGTTAAAAGTAAAAAGAAAAAGAAGAAAAAAACAAATGACTCAGCAACAGACAAAAGAACGTGGCGCACTCAACAGCAGACAAAAGAAAGAGGCGCACTAACCGACATTCTTCGCCAATAAAGGAAAGACAACTCAGCACGCACTATCATAGACCGCTCAACCAAATTCAATAAACATTTGACATCCGCGGCTATAAAAAGGAGCTCTCCAGACCAACAAGGACACACCGAACTTCAACACTGAAAATCTCCATCACTCTAAATGTATTCCAGTTCATGTTTCTCATGTAAGGATACCGAAGTTTATGACAACTCGGTAGTAGCAGTAGTACCAGTTATTGTGTAATTAAGTACTAAGGTAGTACAAAGTTGTATTTTGTATTTTATTGATAATACAAGTACCATTTACCAACTGTTACTGTATAAGTCCGTGTTGACGGCAATTATTCTTTCTTTCTTCGATCATCCTTCTGAGTTAATTCTAGGATATCCAGGTTAACAGTGCAGGAACCTTAACCATAAGTATGCTCTGTGCTTGCAGTTCACACTGATCTGGCACATCAGAAATTCTGTTCAAACCATCAAAATGGAAATAGGAATATATTATTGTACTGTTTGTAATCAATATTACATTTTGAATTTTTGTTTTACATGCAATTGTTTTTACACTGTAGACTTAAACAATTACTACAATGGCTTAGATCTTACTTGTATCCAATGTCTGGAATATGTAGAATCTATATTATTTGATTCAATAAATATTATTTGATGGATTATGCTATCTTTCTATATATTGATCAATATAATTCCGTGTATAGATATTCTATTTATCAAAGGAATAGTAATAATAATAATTACTTTATATATTTGTATCATATACAAGTTGATTACTAAATCACAATGAGATTTATAAAATCAGCGTTAGAAAATTTAAGCTTAATTGATTTAACTAATAAACAAGAAGTAATAAGTTTTAAAAATTGTTTAATTCAACAAGGCAGATTTATTAGTGATTACCATATTACAAACCATAACGAATATTGTGATTGTAGAGAAGTAGAACGGACATTAGAATTATTTAATTCTATGCTTATGTATCTTGAAGTACTATTAAGTAATAATAATTTTTAAATGAACAATTTTATTTATTGGACTTCTAGTTTCTATTCATATCTTTTTTATATATTATCTCAATTAATAATAATATTATACAGTTTAATAATTTATCTTTATAATGTTTATAAATTGATAAATAAATCATAGAAAAAGAATAAAGAAATCTACAACACATCAAACAATACAAATCCAACATCATTGCCCATAAACTAACATAAACCCAAAAACTCATAAAACCCTACACATGCATTTCTACTTCAAGAATCAACTTAAAACTTGTTAAAAACATGTAGTGAGCTCAAGATCGGCCCTTACCTCTTGTAGATCGAGAGGAAAACAACCCTAGCTCGAAGATGGGAGAGATTTGAGTTCTTGAACCTCAAAGCTCCAAAACTCGCTTTAAACTCGAAAATCTTCAAAACAAGATGAAAACTCATAAGAAAAACATGAAATCTCTAAGGGAGAAGCTCAAAACAGAGGAGGGGCGGTGGAGAACTCACCTTGGCCGAAAACGGGAAGAAAAGCTTGTCCGTTTCGGCCATGGGGTCCTTTTATAGGGCTGTCCTTACCACCTTTCGGCGGCCTAACGTGCCCCCACAATGCATGCAAGTTTGGCGGCCGAACCTTGGCTTATTCAAACACAAGGCTTTCGGAGGCCAAAAGTGCTCCCAAAACCTCCCCATGTTCGGCGGCCGAACATGACTTTCGGCCGCCGAACCTGGCAAAGTCTCCAAAGCCCTCTCCACTCAAAACTTGGATTTATTTTCATTAAAAACCATAAAATACATCAAAACATTTTATGAAAACATGGTTTTACCCTTCTAGAGGTCTCCGACATCCGAGATTCCGCCGGACGGTAGGAATTTCGATATCGGAGTCTAGCCGGGTATTACATTCTCCCCCCCTTAAGAACATTCGTCCCCGAATGTTCCTCAACTAGCACAAGCATAGCAATCAATAAAAACATACATACATAACACATAAACACATAGAGATCTAACCTTAAAAGAGATGAGGGTACTGCTGGAGCATAGACTCCCGTGTCTCCCAGGTGCATTCTTCCATATTGTGGTGGTTCCAAAGGACTTTCACCATCGGGATTTCCTTGTTTCTCAGCTTTCTGATCTGGGTGTCTATGATCCGTACTGGCTGTTCAACATAGGTGAGATCCTCTTGGACCTCCACATCAGGCTCACTAAGAACCTTGCCCGGATCTGACACAAACTTCCTCAACATTGAAATATGGAAAACCGGATGGATTCTTTCCATTGAAGCAGGCAAATCTAGCTTGTACGACACATTCCCAATCTTCTGCAAGATTTCAAAGGGTCCGATGTATCGTGGGGCTAGTTTACCTTTCTTCCCAAAACGAACCACTCCTTTCATAGGAGACACCTTGAGCAATACCATATCCCCCTCCTGAAACTCTACTTGCCTTCTGCGGATGTCTGCATAACTCTTCTGTCTGCTTGCAGCAGTCTTGATCCTTTCTCTGATTACGGGTACGACCCTGCTGGTGATCTCTACTAGCTCAGGCCCTGCCAAGGACTTTTCTCCAACTTCTTCCCAGCAAACAGGTGATCTGCACTTCCTCCCATACAAAGCTTCATATGGAGCCATCCCGATGCTAGCATGATGGATGTTATTGTAGGCAAACTCCACCAAAGGTAGATGCTGCCTCCAAGAACCGCCAAAGTCCAGCACACACATTCTAAGAATATCCTCTATCGTCTGGATGGTCCTTTCTGATTGTCCATCCGTCTGCGGATGGAAAGCAGTGCTAAAATCCAACCTGGTACCCATGGCATTCTGCAGACTCCGCCAAAACCTGGAGGTGAACTGAGGCCCTCTATCAGACACTATTGAAATAGGAACCCCATGCAACCTGACGATCTCATAAACATACAGCTGCGCCAACTTGTCCATAGAATAGCCACTCCTGACAGGGATGAAGTGAGCAGATTTGGTGAGTCTGTCCACAATCACCCATATGGAGTCCAATCTGTTGGGCGTCGCCGGTAACCCCACTACGAAGTCCATAGCTATATTCTCCCATTTCCACTTTGGAATAGGTAGCGGGTTAAGCATTCCAGCCGGCTTCTGATGTTCCAGCTTCACCCTCTGACACACTTCGCAGGCTGACACGAACTGTGCCTCTTCTTTCTTCATAGTTGGCCACCAATAAACTTTCTTCAAATCTTGGTACATTTTGGTGGCTCCGGGGTGAACGCTGTATCTCGCATTATGAGCCTCTCTCATAATGTCTCCTTTTAGACCTATGTCATCTGGTACACACAATCTGCTCCCATAGCGGAGGATCCCCTTGCTGTCGAATCTGAACTCACTATCCTTGCCTGACTGAACTGTCCTGGCAATCTTCACTAACTCTGGGTCCTCATGTTGTTTCTGAGCCACCTGCTCCAGAAACACGGGCGCCACTCTCATCTGGGCTACCAAAGCACCTGTACCAGACAACTCCAACAATAGACCTTCATTCATGAGCTCGAAGAACTCCCTCACTATTGGCCTCTTCTCAGCCGATATGTGGGATAAACTGCCGAGTGATTTCCGGCTTAAGGCGTCTGCCACAACATTCGCCTTACCCGGATGGTACTGAATCTTGCAATCATAGTCACTCAGTAGCTCCACCCATCTTCTCTGTCTCAAGTTCAAATCCCTCTGACTCAAGATGTACTGCAGGCTCTTATGATCTGTGAAGATCTCACATTTTACCCCATAGAGGTAGTGCCTCCACATCTTGAGTGCAAAGATTACCGCTGCCATCTCCAGGTCATGTGTGGGGTAATTCAACTCATGCTTCTTCAGCTGTCTAGAAGCATAAGCAATCACCCTTTCATTCTGCATTAGTACACAACCCAGTCCCACACGGGACGCATCACAATACACTGAGAAGTCTTCATTACTAGATGGCAGGGCTAACACTGGTGCTGAAGTCAACCTCTTCTTGAGCTCCTCAAAGCTCTCTTCACACTGGTCGGTCCACACAAACCTCTGGTTCTTCCTGGTCAATCTGGTCAGAGGAGCTGCAATCTTTGAGAAGTCCAGAATGAACCTCCTGTAGTAACTTGCCAAACCCAAGAAACTCCTGATTTCTGTCACTGAAGTGGGTCTAGGCTAGTTAGCCATAGCTTCTACCTTCTTGGGGTCCACCTCTATCCCATTTTCTGACACTACATGCCCCAAGAATGAAATGCTCCTCAGCCAGAACTCGCACTTGGAGAACTTGGCATACAAGCCATGTTCCCTCAAGGTCTGCAGAACCAACCTCAGATGATGGGCATGCTCCTCTGCATTCCTGGAATACACTAAGATATCATCTATGAAGACAATAACAAAGTGATCCAGGTATTGGCTAAACACTCTGTTCATGAGATCCATAAATGCTGCAGGGGCGTTGGTTAACCCGAACCGCATTACAAGGAACTCAAAATGCCCATATCTGGTCCTGAAAGCTGTCTTTGGCACATCTTCTTCTCTAATCCTCAGCTGATGATACCCAGATCTCAAATCTATTTTGGAGAAACAACCCGCTCCTGCTAGCTGGTCGAATAGATCGTCGATACTTGGCAATGGGTATTTATTCTTGGTAGTGACTTTGTTCAACTGCCTGTAGTCGATACAAAGTCTAAGGAATCCATCCTTCTTTCTGACAAACAAGACTGGTGCACCCCAAGGTGAGGTGCTCGGTCGGATGAAGCCCTTTTCTACCAGCTCTTGCAACTGTTCCTTCAATTCTTTCAACTCGGCTGGAGCCATCCTGTAGGGAGGAATAGAGATCGGTCGGGTTCCAGGCATCAGTTCTATGTCAAACTCTATCTCCCTAGCAGGTGGTAAACCTGGCAGCTCGTCTGAGAAGACGTCTAGAAACTCTCTAACCACTGGCACCGAGGCGGGCTCTCTAACTTGACTGCTGAGCTCTCTCACATGAGCCAAATACCCTTGACATCCCTTCCTAAGCAACCTACGAGCCTGAAGAGCTGATATCAGACCTCTAGGCGTACCCCTCTTGTCTCCTCTGAAGACGACCTCTGACCCGTTCTGATCTCTGAACCTGACTACCTTGTCTCTGCAGTCCAAGGTAGCACCATGGGTAGATAACCAATTCATCCCTAGAATGACGTCAAAGTCTGTCAAATCTAGAACCACAAGGTCGGCGGAGAGGCATCTTCCCTCAACAAAAACTGGACTGTACTGGCAGACTGACTCTGCCACTGACGGGTCACACTTGGGTCCACTGACCCATAGGGGACTGTAATACCCGGCTAGATCAGACATCGGACTTCTTACCGTCTGGTGGAATTCGGGGATGTCAGAGGTTTCTAGAAGGGTCGAGTGAAGGTTTTCTAAAAGATTTTTAAGAGTTTTGAAGGTTTTGAATCAAACCGGATTGAGTTTTGAAGAGAAAGGACAAAGGAGACTTTTGTCATTTTCAGCCCCCGAAGGTTAAGTTCGGCCGCCGAAAGTGATAGAGTTTCGGCCCCCGAAGGTTAAGTTCGGCCCCCGAAAGTTGCATGGTTTTGCATGCAGTTTCGACAGCCGAAGCTGGGGTGGTCGGCTAAGCTGTGCATGCTCCTCAGTCCGTGATTTGGCCAGCTGTTGCCTCCAGATCATGGCTAGGGGGTTAAGCCACGTCTCCCTTGACTCATCTGCAAGCTTTAATCAGCTTATGCAGAGGGTTTGGTCATTTGCAAAAGGGTTTGAAGGTTTTTGAGAGAAAAAGAGAGAAACGTGAGTTTTGGTGGTTTGAAGCTTGAAAGGAGAAGCTGCTGAGTTCAGTTGTTCCAGCTTCTGTCTTCAAGAGGTAAGGGAAGCTTTTAGTTGTTTTAATGAGTTTTTAACAGCTTTTAAAGAGGGAGTAAAGAGTTTATAGTTTATGTGTTTTGATTGATAAAGCATGATTATGTGTTATAGTTTCTGTTTTGTTGGGGTTAATAGGTAGTTTTGGACCCCTTTGTTCATATACATGAGTCTGAGGAGTAGAGTTATGCATGTGTTGACGGTTTGGAAGGGTTGGAAAGCTTGCTGGCGCGCGAAGCTGAGTTTCTGGATGAACTCAGGTTCGGCAGCTGAAGGAGGAGTTCGGCCGCCGAACATGCCCAAGGTTCGGATCTGTTCTGGACATTCGGCCGCCGAAGGTGCTACCGAAGGTGTTCTGTCCAGCCTTCCTTTGCATGTTTTATGTGATTGTTTTGAGAGGTTTTAGAGGGATTCTTGGGAAGATGTTTAAGGGTTATGATAGAGTATGTTTGACACCTCATTCGAGTCCATTTGATTCAGGACTGGACCCGAGAGATCGAGGAGGTCATCAGAGTTAGAGGTTGCAGAGTCAGTTCAGTATCTGCTAGAGGAGCAGAGGTGAGTAGAACTAAACTTAATGATTTATATTAAAGTAAAAGATTGCTTGTTTGAGCATAGTTCATGCATCATGGATGCTATGATTTATATCAGGGTGATTGCATTAGAATCACGAAGATGTTGCATTGCATAGTTATTGTATGAGTTGGGTAAATACTGAATGATCCAATAGTTCCCAGACAGGTATAGAGAATCCAGGACCCCATTCCATGGCCTGGAAGATTTAAAAAGTATGCATGGTCATAATTATAAAGGAAAGTTAGGACCTCATCACTGGCCTGACAGATTAAAATGAATATACGTTGCATGTATGCATGACAGGAAGACCAGGACCCCAGTCGATGGCCTGGCACGATACAGATACTGGGACTATGTGGTGACAGGTTTATTCATGGATAGTGAGGATTGGACCAAGGTGACATCAATAGCCCGTCGAGGGAGTTTTGAGGTCATGTCTAATCCAAGATGTGAAATGTCTGAGTTGTGACACATTACATATAAAGTATGTATGAATGAACTGTTTTCAGTGTTTCTACTCACTGGGCTTTAGTAGCTCATCCCTTTCCCTTAATCCCAGTTTTGCAGGTTTCAGAGTAGCTGGGAAGAGTAGGAGCATCAGAGTATATGCTAGAAGATTGCATGTGTAATAGTATAGTATGGACATGATGTAAAATAAAGAAATATAGAAAGTGATGTAATAGATAGTAAGTCAGTGTGTATATGAGATAGAATGTGCTTTTGCCTATAGTATGAGTATGTTGATCCCTTGAGTATATACATGTATCCTGTTTTATAGTTTCTTGATGAGAAATGAGTCAGACCAGACTTAATAGATGTTGTGTTTCGAAAACCCAGTGAAATATCAGATACAGAGGAAAGACCAGGTTTGATTCCTGTGATCCACAGAGAGGCCATTGGGGAAGACCGGGATTGATTCCTGCGACCCTATGGTAGCCAAGTTAACTTATGATATGCTGACCCTTACAGAGTGGGTTCTGTGCTGCTGTGCGCACAGTGCATGGAGGTTACTTGGTAGAGCATCACTGGTTAGCCCCTGAGGGGTAGTTCAGACTAGTATATCTGAACATTGGTTCATATGATTGGACCTACAGAGTGTTTTAAAAGTTAAGTCTGGTAGTTTTGAAAGAAAAGTTTTACAGATGTCGGATCATGTATGGGATTTTAACAGGTACACAGAGTTCATAGCAGGCTTACTACGGGTCTAGGCGGCCTTAAGCCGATCTGGATCCTAGTGCCGGGCGGTTCGGGCCGTTACAGAGAGGTACCGGTTTCCGGGTCGTTACAGGGACACTCTAGCCCAGAGACTATCAGACCCAACCTCTCAACGGCTCTCGGAGCAATAAAAGAATGAGATGCACTAGGGTCCATCAAGGCATACACATCTGAACAACCAATGACTAAGTTACCTGCCACCACGGTGTTAGATACATCTGCCTCCTGTTGAGTCATGGCGAAGATCCGTGCTGGAGCTGATGGACCTTCACCTATGAAACCCGCTGAAGAAGAGGCTGCCCCTCTCCCTCTGCCTCTGCCACTGGCCTGAGTCATGGCTGGAGCTGCTGGTTGAGCCACACTATCAGAAGCTGTCTGCTGGGGCTGGTCCATAAAAGGTGCTCTAGGACACTCCCGAGCCATGTGTCCTTCCTCTATCTGTCCCCCTTCTGCTAGCATCAAAAGACCTTCTAGGGTCCCTTGACACTCTTTCTCTGCTTGATCTACATGACATTGCCCTAGGCAATGCAGGAGGACGGGCGCTCATGCCCTCATCCTCAGGTGGTACTCCAGTCAATCTTGCTGATCGACGAGTTCCCCTCATCCTGTTTTTTGAAAGGCAGCACATAACAAGCAAACATTAGCATCATATGGTTCATGTGGGCACACATGAACCCTCATCACATACATCACATATCATTAATGCACATGCATATAATCATGGCATTTCTCATCATTATTCAAGACAGGACTCCACATCCTATCCTAGTGGACATGATTTTCCTATTGTGCTTGACCTTCTATGACATCTATGAGCCCGACACTCTAGGTCCGACCATATGAACCTAGGGCTCTAATACCATTCTGTAACGACCCGAAAATCGGACCGCTACCGGCGCTAGGATCCAGATCGGCTTAAGGCCGCCGGGACCCGTAGCAAGCCTGACATAACTTGAAAACCTGCTTAATCCCATACATGATCAACAATATACATAAAAATTAAAACTTTTCTTTCATACATATCCTCATGCACCAAACTCAACCTGTACATGCACTAAACATAAACATAACCATAACCTTGACCCCTCTGTGGGATCTCATCAATGCCCCCAATGGGTGGCATAACATGTGTTGAGTTGGTTTACATCTACATCATAAAACATCTGAGATCATGTAATAAAGGGGATAACAATACCCATAGAGTCAAGCACAACTTCTAATCCTCAATATCATTATACATAACGTGACTATTCAACTTTACATCATCTTACAATTTATCATGTCCACTTCCTATCTATTACAAATACATGACTTTACTCTCCTTAACTTCTCTGTCTAGCCCGTACCTGCAATCCTGGGGGATTAGGGAAAAGGGGTGAGCTACTAGAGCCCAGTGAGCAGAATAATGAAAAACAACATTTAAAATCTCATGCCATCATGTAATGCAGCACATCACAACAAATCACATCTCGGATGGTATTGTCACCAATAGTCCTTTACATTCCAAAGTGCCGGGATGTAGAATGGGTCAACCGGTCTTTCTCTTAACATAACATAACATAACATTCCAATGTGCCAGGGACGTAGAATGGGTACAACCTGGACTTTCTCTTACATAGTGCCAGGGACGTAGAATGGGTACAACCTGGACTTCCATACCATATCATGCCGTAACATCATCATACCATATGAGGACTAAAGGATCATCCAATAACCAATCCCCACCAACATCATAAATGCAATGCAACATATTCGTGAATTCTAATGCAAACAACCTAATTCATCACATGGCATTCATGATGCATGAACATGCTAAAAACTTTATAATTTATTTGCTTTAAATCATAAAGGTTTATTCTACTCACCTCTGGCTGAAGCTCTACTGACTCAGAAGTAGCTGAACTCACTGCTGGGGTCCTCGGTTCCTCGAGTCCGAACCTACACAGGTGGACTCAAATGAGGGACCAAACAACTAGAACATAATTGTAAAAACATCCCCCAAAAACCTCCTAAAATACCTCAAAACAATCATGCAAAAACATGCAAAGGAAGGCTGAACAGGGCACTTTCGGTGGCAGGTTTGGCAGCTGAAAGTCCCTTCAGAGCCGAAAGTCAGGCAGATTCGGCGGCACCTTCGGAGGCCGAAACTCCCAGACAGAGGCGAAACTCATGCATGTTCGGCGGCACTTTCGGCGGCCGAAACTCCCAGACAGAGACGAAAGTCTCCTTTCGGGGGCAGGCTTCGGCAGCCGAAAGGCTTGCCTCCCCAGCCATGTTCGGCGGCTGAAAGTCCTTCGGCTGCCGAACCTAGTTTCTGCCAAAGGGCAGAAACTTGGCTCCTCTTGCCTCCAATGCCTCCCAAACCTTATAAACATGCATAATCCTATTCTACAACACACATACTCAAGCATACAAGCTCCTAGGGGCTTCAAACTATCTTAAACCCCATCTACAACACATCAAACAATACAAATCCAACATCATTGCCCATAAACTAACATAAACCCAAAAACTCATAAAACCCTACACATGCATTTCTACTTCAAGAATCAACTTAAAACTTGTTAAAAACATGTAGTGAGCTCAAGATCGGCCCTTACCTCTTGTAGATCGAGAGGAAAACAACCCTAGCTCGAAGATGGGAGAGATTTGAGTTCTTGAACCTCAAAGCTCCAAAACTCGCTTTAAACTCGAAAATCTTCAAAACAAGATGAAAACTCATAAGAAAAACATGAAATCTCTAAGGGAGAAGCTCAAAACAGAGGAGGGGCGGTGGAGAACTCACCTTGGCCGAAAACGGGAAGAAAAGCTTGTCCGTTTCGGCCATGGGGTCCTTTTATAGGGCTGTCCTTACCACCTTTCGGCGGCCTAACGTGCCCCCACAATGCATGCAAGTTTGGCGGCCGAACCTTGGCTTATTCAAACACAAGGCTTTCGGAGGCCAAAAGTGCTCCCAAAACCTCCCCATGTTCGGCGGCCGAACATGACTTTCGGCCGCCGAACCTGGCAAAGTCTCCAAAGCCCTCTCCACTCAAAACTTGGATTTATTTTCATTAAAAACCATAAAATACATCAAAACATTTTATGAAAACATGGTTTTACCCTTCTAGAGGTCTCCGACATCCGAGATTCCGCCGGACGGTAGGAATTTCGATATCGGAGTCTAGCCGGGTATTACATTCTCCCCCCCTTAAGAACATTCGTCCCCGAATGTTCCTCAACTAGCACAAGCATAGCAATCAATAAAAACATACATACATAACACATAAACACATAGAGATCTAACCTTAAAAGAGATGAGGGTACTGCTGGAGCATAGACTCCCGTGTCTCCCAGGTGCATTCTTCCATATTGTGGTGGTTCCAAAGGACTTTCACCATCGGGATTTCCTTGTTTCTCAGCTTTCTGATCTGGGTGTCTATGATCCGTACTGGCTGTTCAACATAGGTGAGATCCTCTTGGACCTCCACATCAGGCTCACTAAGAACCTTGCCCGGATCTGACACAAACTTCCTCAACATTGAAATATGGAAAACCGGATGGATTCTTTCCATTGAAGCAGGCAAATCTAGCTTGTACGACACATTCCCAATCTTCTGCAAGATTTCAAAGGGTCCGATGTATCGTGGGGCTAGTTTACCTTTCTTCCCAAAACGAACCACTCCTTTCATAGGAGACACCTTGAGCAATACCATATCCCCCTCCTGAAACTCTACTTGCCTTCTGCGGATGTCTGCATAACTCTTCTGTCTGCTTGCAGCAGTCTTGATCCTTTCTCTGATTACGGGTACGACCCTGCTGGTGATCTCTACTAGCTCAGGCCCTGCCAAGGACTTTTCTCCAACTTCTTCCCAGCAAACAGGTGATCTGCACTTCCTCCCATACAAAGCTTCATATGGAGCCATCCCGATGCTAGCATGATGGATGTTATTGTAGGCAAACTCCACCAAAGGTAGATGCTGCCTCCAAGAACCGCCAAAGTCCAGCACACACATTCTAAGAATATCCTCTATCGTCTGGATGGTCCTTTCTGATTGTCCATCCGTCTGCGGATGGAAAGCAGTGCTAAAATCCAACCTGGTACCCATGGCATTCTGCAGACTCCGCCAAAACCTGGAGGTGAACTGAGGCCCTCTATCAGACACTATTGAAATAGGAACCCCATGCAACCTAACGATCTCATAAACATACAGCTGCGCCAACTTGTCCATAGAATAGCCACTCCTGACAGGGATGAAGTGAGCAGATTTGGTGAGTCTGTCCACAATCACCCATATGGAGTCCAATCTGTTGGGCGTCGCCGGTAACCCCACTACGAAGTCCATAGCTATATTCTCCCATTTCCACTTTGGAATAGGTAGCGGGTTAAGCATTCCAGCCGGCTTCTGATGTTCCAGCTTCACCCTCTGACACACTTCGCAGGCTGACACGAACTGTGCCTCTTCTTTCTTCATAGTTGGCCACCAATAAACTTTCTTCAAATCTTGGTACATTTTGGTGGCTCCGGGGTGAACGCTGTATCTCGCATTATGAGCCTCTCTCATAATGTCTCCTTTTAGACCTATGTCATCTGGTACACACAATCTGCTCCCATAGCGGAGGATCCCCTTGCTGTCGAATCTGAACTCACTATCCTTGCCTGACTGAACTGTCCTGGCAATCTTCACTAACTCTGGGTCCTCATGTTGTTTCTGAGCCACCTGCTCCAGAAACACGGGCGCCACTCTCATCTGGGCTACCAAAGCACCTGTACCAGACAACTCCAACAATAGACCTTCATTCATGAGCTCGAAGAACTCCCTCACTATTGGCCTCCTCTCAGCCGATATGTGGGATAAACTGCCGAGTGATTTCCGGCTTAAGGCGTCTGCCACAACATTCGCCTTACCCGGATGGTACTGAATCTTGCAATCATAGTCACTCAGTAGCTCCACCCATCTTCTCTGTCTCAAGTTCAAATCCCTCTGACTCAAGATGTACTGCAGGCTCTTATGATCTGTGAAGATCTCACATTTTACCCCATAGAGGTAGTGCCTCCACATCTTGAGTGCAAAGATTACCGCTGCCATCTCCAGGTCATGTGTGGGGTAATTCAACTCATGCTTCTTCAGCTGTCTAGAAGCATAAGCAATCACCCTTTCATTCTGCATTAGTACACAACCCAGTCCCACACGGGACGCATCACAATACACTGAGAAGTCTTCATTACTAGATGGCAGGGCTAACACTGGTGCTGAAGTCAACCTCTTCTTGAGCTCCTCAAAGCTCTCTTCACACTGGTCGGTCCACACAAACCTCTGGTTCTTCCTGGTCAATCTGGTCAGAGGAGCTGCAATCTTTGAGAAGTCCAGAATGAACCTCCTGTAGTAACTTGCCAAACCCAAGAAACTCCTGATTTCTGTCACTGAAGTGGGTCTAGGCTAGTTAGCCATAGCTTCTACCTTCTTGGGGTCCACCTCTATCCCATTTTCTGACACTACATGCCCCAAGAATGAAATGCTCCTCAGCCAGAACTCGCACTTGGAGAACTTGGCATACAAGCCATGTTCCCTCAAGGTCTGCAGAACCAACCTCAGATGATGGGCATGCTCCTCTGCATTCCTGGAATACACTAAGATATCATCTATGAAGACAATAACAAAGTGATCCAGGTATTGGCTAAACACTCTGTTCATGAGATCCATAAATGCTGCAGGGGCGTTGGTTAACCCGAACCGCATTACAAGGAACTCAAAATGCCCATATCTGGTCCTGAAAGCTGTCTTTGGCACATCTTCTTCTCTAATCCTCAGCTGATGATACCCAGATCTCAGATCTATTTTGGAGAAACAACCCGCTCCTGCTAGCTGGTCGAATAGATCGTCGATACTTGGCAATGGGTATTTATTCTTGGTAGTGACTTTGTTCAACTGCCTGTAGTCGATACAAAGTCTAAGGAATCCATCCTTCTTTCTGACAAACAAGACTGGTGCACCCCAAGGTGAGGTGCTCGGTCGGATGAAGCCCTTTTCTACCAGCTCTTGCAACTGTTCCTTCAATTCTTTCAACTCGGCTGGAGCCATCCTGTAGGGAGGAATAGAGATCGGTCGGGTTCCAGGCATCAGTTCTATGTCAAACTCTATCTCCCTAGCAGGTGGTAAACCTGGCAGCTCGTCTGAGAAGACGTCTAGAAACTCTCTAACCACTGGCACCGAGGCGGGCTCTCTAACTTGACTGCTGAGCTCTCTCACATGAGCCAAATACCCTTGACATCCCTTCCTAAGCAACCTACGAGCCTGAAGAGCTGATATCAGACCTCTAGGCGTACCCCTCTTGTCTCCTCTGAAGACGACCTCTGACCCGTTCTGATCTCTGAACCTGACTACCTTGTCTCTGCAGTCCAAGGTAGCACCATGGGTAGATAACCAATTCATCCCTAGAATGACGTCAAAGTCTGTCAAATCTAGAACCACAAGGTCGGCGGAGAGGCATCTTCCCTCAACAAAAACTGGACTGTACTGGCAGACTGACTCTGCCACTGACGGGTCACACTTGGGTCCACTGACCCATAGGGGACACTCTAGCCCAGAGACTATCAGACCCAACCTCTCAACGGCTCTCAGAGCAATAAAAGAATGAGATGCACTAGGGTCCATCAAGGCATACACATCTGAACAACCAATGACTAAGTTACCTGCCACCACGGTGTTAGATGCATCTGCCTCCTGTTGAGTCATGGCGAAGATCCGTGCTGGAGCTGATGGACCTTCACCTATGAAACCCGCTGAAGAAGAGGCTGACCCTCTCCCTCTGCCTCTACCACTGGCCTGAGTCATGGCTGGAGCTGCTGGTTGAGCCACACTATCAGAAGCTGTCTGCTGGGGCTGGTCCATAAAAGGTGCTCTAGGACACTCCCGAGCCATGTGTCCTTCCTCTATCTGTCCCCCTTCTGCTAGCATCAAAAGACCTTCTAGGGTCCCTTGACACTCTTTCTCTGCTTGATCTACATGACATTGCCCTAGGCAATGCAGGAGGACGGGCGCTCATGCCCTCATCCTCAGGTGGTACTCCAGTCAATCTTGCTGATCGACGAGTTCTCCTCATCCTGTTTTCTGAAAGGCAGCACATAACAAGCAAACATTAGCATCATATGGTTCATGTGGGCACACATGAACCCTCATCACATACATCACATATCATTAATGCACATGCATATAATCATGGCATTTCTCATCATTATTCAAGACAGGACTCCACATCCTATCCTAGTGGACATGATTTTCCTATTGTGCTTGACCTTCTATGACATCTATGAGCCCGACACTCTAGGTCCGACCATATGAACCTAGGGCTCTAATACCATTCTGTAACGACCCGAAAATTGGACCGCTACCGGCGCTAGGATCCAGATCGGCTTAAGGCCGCCGGGACCCGTAGCAAGCCTGACATAACTTGAAAACCTGCTTAATCCCATACATGATCAACAATATACATAAAAATTAAAACTTTTCTTTCATACATATCCTCATGCACCAAACTCAACCTGTACATGCACTAAACATAAACATAACCATAACCTTGACCCCTCTGTGGGATCTCATCAATGCCCCCAATGGGTGGCATAACATGTGTTGAGTTGGTTTACATCTACATCATAAAACATCTGAGATCATGTAATAAAGGGGATAACAATACCCATAGAGTCAAGCACAACTTCTAATCCTCAATATCATTATACATAACGTGACTATTCAACTTTACATCATCTTACAATTTATCATGTCCACTTCCTATCTATTACAAATACATGACTTTACTCTCCTTAACTTTTCTGTCTAGCCCGTACCTACAATCCTGGGGGATTAGGGAAAAGGGGTGAGCTACTAGAGCCTAGTGAGCAGAATAATGAAAAACAACATTTAAAATCTCATGCCATCATGTAATGCAGCACATCACAACAAATCACATCTCGGATGGTATTGTCACCAATAGTCCTCTACATTCCAAAGTGCCGGGATGTAGAATGGGTCAACCGATCTTTCTCTTAACATAACATAACATAACATTCCAATGTGCCAGGGACGTAGAATGGGTACAACCTGGACTTCCATACCATATCATGCCGTAACATCATCATACCATATGAGGACTAAAGGATCATCCAATAACCAATCCCCATCAACATCATAAATGCAATGCAACATATTCGTGAATTCTAATGGAAACAACCTAATTCATCACATGGCATTCATGATGCATGAACATGCTAAAAACTTTATAATTTATTTGCTTTAAATCGTAAAGGTTTATTCTACTCACCTCTGGCTGAAGCTCTACTGACTCAGAAGCAGCTGAACTCACTGCTGGGGTCCTCGGTTCCTCGGGTCCGAACCTACACAGGTGGACTCAAATGAGAGACCAAACAACTAGAACATAATTCTAAAAACATCCCCCAAAAACCCCCTAAAATACCTCAAAACAATCATGTAAAAACATGCAAAGGAAGGCTGAACAGGGCACTTTCGGCGGTAGGTTCGGCAGCCCAAAGTCCCTCCAGAGCCGAAAGTTAGGCAGGTTCGGCGGCACCTTCGGCGGCCGAAACTCCCAGACAGAGGCGAAACTCATGCATGTTCGGCGGCACTTTCGGCGGCCGAAACTCCCAGACATAGACGAAAGTCTCCTTTCGGGGGCAGACTTCGGCAGCCGAAAGGCTTGCCTCCTTGCCATGTTCGGCGGCCGAAAGTCCTTCGGCTGCCGAACCTGGTTTCTGCCAAAGGGCAGAAACTTGGCTCGTCTTGCCTCCAATGCCTCCCAAACCTTATAAACATGCATAATCCTATTCTACAACA
Source organism: Manihot esculenta (assembly GCF_001659605.2). Lineage (NCBI taxonomy): Eukaryota > Viridiplantae > Streptophyta > Magnoliopsida > Malpighiales > Euphorbiaceae > Manihot > Manihot esculenta. The sequence continues at coordinate 19,704,081 of NC_035178.2, read as the reverse complement.
CACATACTCAAGCATACAAGCTCCTAGGGGCTTCAAACTATCTTAAACCCCATCTACAACACATCAAACAATACAAATCCAACATACATTGCCCATAAACTAACATAAACCCAAAAACTCATAAAACCCTACACATGCATTTCTACTTCAAGAATCAACTTAAAACTTGTTAAAAACATGTAGTGAGCTCAAGATCGGCCCTTACCTCTTGTAGATCGAGAGGAAAACAACCGTAGCTCGAAGATGGGAGAGATTTGAGTTCTTGAACCTCAAAGCTCCAAAACTCGCTTTAAACTCGAAAATCTTCAAAACAAGATGAAAACTCATAAGAAAAACATGCAATCTCGAAGGGAGAAGCTCAAAACAGAGGAGGGGCGGTGGAGAACTCACCTTGGCCGAAAACGGGAAGAAAAGCTTGTCCGTTTCGGCCATGGGGTCCTTTTATAGGGCTGTCCTTACCACCTTTCGGCAGCCTAACGTGCCCCCACAACGCATGCAAGTTCGGCGGCCGAACATGAGGTTCGGCGGCCGAACCTTGGCTTATTCAAACAAGGCTTTCGGAGGCCAAAAGCGCTCCCAAAACCTCCCCATGTTCGGCGGCCGAACATGACTTTCGGCGGCCGAACCTGGCAAAGTCTCCAAAGCCCTCTCCACTCAAAACTTGGATTTATTTTCATTAAAAACCATAAAATACATCAAAACATTTTATGAAAATATGGTTTTACCCTTCTAGAGGTGTCCGACATCCGAGATTCCGCCGGACGGTAGGAATTTCGATATCGGGGTCTAGCCGGGTATTACAAGAGTAATGAGTGTCGATCCCACAGAGACCTTAACTTTGTTTAAATTAAATGATAACTTGAATAAGAAAAACAGTTTAAAAAAAAGGAGAAAAGAAGAAAATTGCTATTGGAGAAATTAGTTTAAAAAAAACTAAAGAAGAAATAAAATAGTTAGATGATGAAATAAATAATCAGATTAAAGATTCAATTGAAGGTAATCAAAATTGAGAGGTTTGCAGTTGATAATTGATAAAAAAGATAGTTCATTTAATTATCCATTATTTAGTTATAGTGTTCAAACAAGCGAATCACACAAATTCTTCCTTATGATTAAATTAATCCGCATAGTGTTTAAATTAATTTCTAGTTAATTAATAACCCATTAAATGTGTATATTTAATTAATTAACTGTTTTAAGAAGAGAAGAACCCAAACTTGATCAATAATTGCAAGCAAAATTATTTAAACCAAATCAATTAATTATTTAACATAAATGAATATGCTAATTGCTACTTATATTAACTCAATTAAATAATTATGTGTTTATTTGGATTAATTAGTAATATGTTGTCTTTCTAAGAGATTCAGTAGGTCTCTTAAATTTTTCAGAGGATAACAATGGAGGAGGTGTTCCTCGAAAACAAAAATTAATTGAAAATAAAAATAAAATGAATAGAAATTAAGAACAAAATCTCACAACTTTAAATAAACCTTAACTTGATTAACCTTCAACTGAATAAAAGAGTTTAGTCTCTAAGAGTCATAATAAAATTACAGAAAAACAAAAGAAGAAAGAGAAGAAGGATTCGACCAAAGAGGAACCGAAAAAAGAGAGGAGGAGATACGAAGAGATGATGAGAGATGTCTTTCTACTTCTAGGGCAGCCTTTATATAGGTTTTTCTCAAACTAAAATATAATTATTTATAATTTAGAAGAAAAGGTAAAATAAATCTACTACTCTTATAATGACTCTTATACTAATCCTGATTTGATTGTATTTGTATCTATCTTAAACAGTTTTAAACTCTGTACAGCTGGCAAAACAGAAATCCTGCAATCTGTCCATTGAGCTTGGCTCACAACATCGGGTAAAACTATACCTTCCAGTCAGAAAAAACTCTAAAACAATCTCTTTTAGCTTCTTTTCTCGTTTTCAGTTCAAAACTTGTTCAAATTCAAAATTCAAGTAAAAACCAATTATTTATAACAAAATCATACAATTTAATATAGAAAAAATGGTGAATTTTGCAACTTATTAGATTCCCCGCACATATATTATTTATAATTAATGTAAAATTTCAATTTATCCACTGTCACTATAACAACCCGGAAACCGGACTGCTACCGGTGCTAGGATTCAGATTGACTTAAGGTCACCGAAACCCGTAGCAAGCCTACTATACATCCTTTGTACCTGATAAATTCCCATGCATGATCATACATTTTTATAAAAATTTAAACTTTTCATATACCAAGCTCGATCTGTGCATGCATCAAAAACTGTACACATAAAACCCACACTAGAGCCCTCATCAAATGCTCTAGTATGGTAACATCACCTGCTTCAAGCTTGGTTCAACATAACTTATCATTAAAACTTTTACATAAAGATCATGATAAATAGAGATTACCAAACATATACTAGGGCCAAGCACATTTCTAATCCATAAAAGAAATTACATGTCCACTCTATACTATTACATAAGCTATACCAGCTACTATGCCGACTTCCCGCTCTAACTCTGATCTTGTAAACCTAGGGTTAGGGAAAAGGGATAAGCTATAAGAGCCTAGTGAGCAGAACATAAAAACGGTTTAATAATCATCTGCTCTCATGAAATGCATCACAACACAAACAATACACATGAAGATTGTAATACCCGGCTAATCTCCAGCGTTGGAATTCTAACTTTCCGTTGGAATCCGAAATCTCGAGGTCGAAATCCCTTAGAAGGGTGAAAATAAGGTTTTCTTAAAATGAATTTGAAGTTTTGTTTTGAAAAAAAATGAAAGAAAAGAGTTTGAGGGAAAACACCAGGTTCGGTCGTCGAACTTCAAGTTCGGCCGCCAAAAGTGGTACTGCAGCGTGAGCTCTCCTTTCGGTCCTCGAAGGTGGCCTGGCCAGCCACCTATAAGAGGCCTTCAACCCGAAAATGAGAGAGTTTTCTCTCTCCATTTCCAGGCAAGGTGAGTCTTTGCCACCCCTTGATGATCTTGTGTTTTTCCTTCAAATCTCTCAAGATTTTTATGAGTTTTTATCTTGTTTCTGAAGATTTTAAGCTTAATCCAAGATTTTGAAGTTTGGAGACCCTTTCTCCTCATCTCCAAGTTTGGAGTCGCATCTACCCTTGATCTTCAAGAGGTAAGTGTAGATCCTTGCCTTTTATATGTTTTAAGTAAGTTTTAAGAGGTTTAAGGGTTTTTAATGCATGGTATGGTTAGGTCTAATGTTAGAGGCTTTGAGTTGGGTTTTTTGTTCAATGTATGCTTATGTGATGTTTTTGTTGTGGTTGTTGGGGCTTAAGTTAGTTTTTATGCCCCTTATACATGTTGGAGTGAGTATGCATGTTGTAGGAAGTTGGGAGTGAGGATTTGAGAGTTTTGGGGTTGAAATACATGAGGCGGAATCGGGTTCGGCCATTCTGGAGAACCCAAGTTTGGCCGTCGAAGCAAGGTTCGGCCGCCGAACCTGCATGGGAGGTAGCCTTTTGGCCGCCTAACATGCCCCCGAAAGCATGCACTTTTGGATCTGGAAGGGAGTTTTGGCTGTCGAACCCGCCCCCGAAAGTCAGGGACTTTTGGATCTATGGAGGACTTTCGGCTGCCAGACCTGCCCCCGAAGGACCCCGATTTTCGAATCTGTAGAGGGCCTTTGGCCGCCGAACCTACCGCCGAAAGCCCCCTGCCCAGCCTTCCTTTCTTTGTTTCCTATGCATGTATTATGATATTTTAAGGGTTTTTTGGGGAGATGTTTAGAATCTTGTTAGAGTATGTTTGGTCCCTCATTTGAGGCCATCAGTGTAGGATCGGACCTGGGAGACCGTAGAGGCCAGCAGTGAGGTAACTGCTCCAGTGTTAGTAAAGCGTCAGCCAGAGGTGAGTAGAACTAATCTAATCGACTGTTTTTAAGTAATCAAACTTTTGAGCATGTTCATGCATCACGATTGCCATGTTTATAGGATGATTGCATTAGAATTCACGAATATGATGCATTGCATAATTTACTGTTGGTGTGGATGGATATTGGATGACCCACTAGCCCTCGAGCAGGATATGATATGATACGGATATGGAAGACAAGGGCTGCCCATTCTACGTGCCCTGGCACTATGTAAGGGGAAGACTAGGGCTGCCCATTCTACGCCCCTGGCATAGTTGGATATGTTATGTTATGTTTAAGAGGAAGTCCTGAGGAGCTCCGTTGAGGGCCTGACATTGATTTGGAATATGAAAGGGGTTACTGGTGACAAGTCCATCCTTAATGTGTATTGTTTGTGTTGTGATGCATTTCATGAGAGCATATGTTTATTAAACTGTTTTCACCGTTCTGCTCACTAGACTCTTGTAGCTTATCCCTTTCCCCTAACCCCAGGTTTGCAGGGTCAAGAATAGCTCGGAAAGTCGGCTAGAGGCTAGTATAGTTCATGTAATAGAATAGTAGTGGATATGTACTATGTAACAGATTAGATTTATGATTTGCCCTAGTTTATGTTTTGTAAATCCCAGTGAACATGTTTTTATGTAAAAGTTTTATAATGAGTTATGTTGATCCAAGCTTGATGTATATGATGTTGACCATACTAGAGCATTTGATGAGGGCTCTAGTGTGGGTTTTATGTTTACAGTTTATGAGGAATGCACAGGTCGAGCTTGGTATATGAAAAGTTTAAATTTTTATGAAAATGTATATTCATGTATGGGATTTTATCAGGTACACAGGATGTATAGTAGGCTTGCTACGGGTTTCGATGACCTTAAGTCGATCTGAATTCTAGCGCCGGTAGCGATCGGGTTTCCGGGTCGTTACAGAGTGGTATCAGAGCCCTAGGTTCATATGGTCGGACCTAGTGTATCGGGCTCATAGACGTTATAGAAGGGCAAGCACATTAGGAAAAATCATGTCCACTAGTATAGGATGTAGAGTCCTGTCTTGATGATGATGTGTAATGCCATGATGATATGCATGTGCATTAATGATATGCTATGTATGATGTGGGTTCATGTGTATCCGCATGAACCGTATGATGCTAATGTTTATGTGTTGTATGTTGTTTTTCAGAAAATAGAATGTGAGGCACTCGTCGATCTGCGAGATTGACTGGAGTTCCACTTGAGAACGAGGGCATGGATGCCCTACCCTCTGCTCTGCCAAGAGCAAGGTCTAGTAGAACCAGCAGAGGAGAAACATCAAGAGACCCTAGAAGGTCTTTTGATGTAAACAGGAGGAGAACCGATCCAGAAAGGATGTCAGCGGATGTAAGGGAGTCAGTAGAAGATGATCAGAGGAGGGATGGCAGTTTAGGTGTGAGTATGTCAGAAGAAGGTATGGGAGAATCACAAGGAGGCGCTGAGGCCTTGGGTTTTGCTTACCCACCCAATATCAACCCTATCCACAGGGACCAGGATATCCAATTAGAGGCACATCAGATTTCTCAAGTTATAACCCATATCCTTCATTCATGCCTTATCCTCCCTTCTGCCCCCCATATCCACCTTATCCCATGTTTTCACCTCCACCTTACTACCAAAATCCAGCAAACCCTAACCCAGGGAATGCTACACCACTTCCTCCTCCCCCAGTAGAACCAAGGGTTCCTGAAATCCAATCATCTAGGCCCAACCCATCAGATGGGAGCAAAGTGAAAATGACAGAGTATCTGAAGTTGGATGCTCCCAAGTTCAAAATAGGTGATGATCCATTTGAGTATCTCAAGACGTTGAAAATGATAACTGATGAGTTGGGGGCTAGTGATAGCAGAGCCATTCAGATGGCGGGGTTCACTCTTAAATGCAAGAAGGCAACGGAGTGGTTTAAAAGCTATATGGACTCGAGACTGGATAGCTTATCTTGGGAGCAGTTTGCTAATGAATTTGCAGGATGGGCTTTTCTAGACAGTTCTAGAGAGCTGAAAGTAATTGAGTTTGAGCAGCTGAGACAAACTAAAGACATGAGTGTAGATGAGTACACAGACAAATTCTTGGAGTTGCTTCAGTTTATGGGACAAGCATATGATACTGATCAGAAGAAAGCTAGGAGGTATACCATGAGGCTCCACCCAAGGTATTCCTCCTTGATCTTAGCAGCAGAGAAGGAGAGCTTCCACACCATAGTGGATGCAACTAGAAAGATGGAGGCTAGTGCTATTATTTAGGGGACAGTAAAACAGCAGGTGGCACAATCCTCGGGTTCTAAAACCCCGAGTACAGGAAATATTAATCTCTCCTCTCTGGGTGCAGCTGCCACAGAAGGTAAAAAGTGGACCAAGACCACTAAGAAGCCAAAGAAGAACAAGTTCTGGAACAGGTTAAAGTCTAGTCTGGGAATGGGTGGTGGTTCGAGCTCTGGTTCGGATAGTTCCGGATGTATGAGGTGCGGTAAGCCGCACAAAGGGGTTTGTCGGTTTGGGACTACAACATGTTTCAGATGCGGATAGGAGGGGCACATGGCATATGAGTGTCCCAGTGCAGTTATGATGGCTCAGTCCCAGCGGACAGCTTCGGGCAGTATAGCTCAGCCAGCAGCTCCAACCATGTCACAAGGCAGAGGTCAAGGTAGAGGGAGAGGGACAGCCTCTTCTTCAGCAAGTTCCCTTGGGGAAGGTCCATCAGCTCCAGCATGGATCTTCACCATGACTCAATAGGAGGCTAACACATCGAACACGGTGGTGTCAGGTATTCTCATTATTGGATGTTCTGATGTGTATGCTCTTATGGACCCTGGTACTTCTCATTCTTTTGTTGCTTCGAGAGCCATAGACAGAGTGGGTTTGATAGCTTCTAGGCTAGAGTGTCCTCTTTGGGTCAGTAAACCCAAGTGTGATCAATCTGTGGTAGAGTCAGTCTGCCGGTTCAGTCCAGTGTTTGTTGAGGGTAGATGCCTTCCTGCCGACCTTGTGGTTCTAGATTTGACTGATTTTGACGTCATTCTAGGGATGGATTGGCTCTCTACTCATGGTGCTACCTTGGATTGCAGAGACAAGGTAGTTAGGTTCAGAGATTAGGATGGATCAGAGGTAGTCTTCAAAGGAGACAGAGTAAGGATGCCTAGAGGTTTGATATCAGCCCTTCAGGCTCATAGGTTGCTTAAGAGGGGTTGTCAGGGGTTTCTTGCTCATGTCAAAGAGCTTAACAGTCAGGTTAGGGAACTAGCTTTAGTGCCCGTAGTCAGAGAGTTCCTAGATGTCTTCCTAGACGAGCTGTCAGGTTTACCACCTGCTAGGGAGATAGAGTTTGAAAGTAAAGTGATGCCAGGAACCAGACACATCTCTATCCCTCCCTATAGAATGGCACCTGTAGAGTTAAAGGAGCTAAAGGAGCAGATGCAGGAGTTGGTAGATAAGGGTTTCATCCGACTTAGTACCTCACCTTAGGGTGCTCTGGTCTTGTTTGTGAAAAAGAAGGATGGATCCCTAAGACTTTGTATCGACTACAGACAGTTGAACAATGTCACTACCATGAACAAATATCCGCTACCCAGGATTGATGATCTATTTGACCAGCTAGCAGGAGCCGGTTGTTTTTTCAAGATAGATTTGAGATCTGGGTACTACCAGTTGAGGGTCAGAGAAGAAGATGTGCCAAAGGCAGCTTTCAGGACTAGATATGGTCATTTCGAGTTCCTAGTGATGCTGTTTGGGCTGACCAATGCCCCTACAACATTCATGGACCTTATGAGCAGAGTTTTTAGTCAGTTTCTGGATCACTTCGTTATTGTCTTCATTGATGATATCTTAGTGTATTTAAGGAATGCAGAGGAGCATGTCCATCATCTGAGGACAGTGTTGCGGACCCTGAGATAACACGGCTTGTATGCCAAGTTCTCTAAGTGTGAGTTCTGGTTAAGGAGCATTTCTTTCTTGGGGCATGTGGTGTCGGAAAAGGGAATCGAGGTAGATTCCAAGAAAGTTGAAGCTGTAGCTAATTAGCTTAGACCCACTATAGTGATAGAGATTAAAAGCTTCTTGGATTTGGCGGGTTACTACAGGAGGTTCGTCCAGGACATCTCCAAAATTGTCGCTCCTATGACCAGGTTGACCAAAAAGAATTAGAAGTTCGTTTGGTCAGAACAGTGTGAGGAAAGCTTTGAAGAGCTGAAGAGAAGGTTGACGTCAGCACCGGTGTTGTAATACCTGGCTAGACCGCAGCATCGAAATTCCTATTTTCCGGCGGAATTTCCGTTGGAATCCGAAATTCTAGGGTGTCGGAGCCCTCTAGAAGGGTAAAATAAAGGTTTTCTAAAATGTTTTAATGTTTTCATGGTTTTGATCAAGAAAGAAAATTGAGTTTTGAAAGAAAATGTTTTGGAGGAGAAATCCAGGTTCGGCCGCCGAACCTCATGTTCGGCTGCCGAACATGGTGGAGTTGCGGAGGCACTTTTGGCTTCCGAAGGTGGTCTAGCCAGCCACCTATAAAAGGCCCCCTATCCGAAAATGGATGAGTTTTCTCTCTCCATTTTTGGCAAGGTGAGTCTCCGCCACCCCCTTGTTGATCTTGTGTTTCCTCCTCAAATCCTTCAAGATTTTTATGAGTTTTTACCATGTTTTGAAGATTTTAAGCTAAGATCAAAGTTTTGAAGCTTGGAGACCCTGGAGCTCGTTCCTCCATATCTCTAAGTTTGGGATCGCATCTCATCTCGATCTTCAAGAGGTAAGTGTAGATCCTCATCTTCTCTTATGTTTTTAAGTAAGTTTTATGAAGGGATAAGGGGTTTTGATGCATGTTTAGGCTAGTTGTAAAATGTTAGGGTTTATGTTAGTTTAATGATAAATGTGATGTTTGTTGGGGTTTAGGCTAGTTTTATGCCCCTATATGCATGAATGAGTGTATATGCATGTTTTAGAATAGTTGAATGCATGTTGTGAAGTTTTGGGTGGCTGGATGTGTGAGGCAGAATCGGGTTCTGCCATTCTGGAGAACCCAGGTTCGGCTGCCGAAGCCATGTTCGGCTGCCGAAGCCATGTTCGGCTGCCGAACCTGCATGTGGAGGCAGTTTGGCCGCCTAAACACGCCCCCGAAAGTTTGGATTTTCGGCTTTGAAAGGGAGTTTCGGCCACCGAACCTGCCCCCGAAAGTGTTTGACTTTCGGCTCTTGAAGGACCTTCGGCCGCCGAACCCTACCCCCGAAAGTGCATGACTTTTGGCTCTGTAGGGACTTTCGGCCGCCGAACCTGCCGCCGAAAGTCTCCTGCCCAGCCTTCCTTTGCATGTTTTCTATGCATGTTTTATGATGTTTTAGGGGGGTTTTGGGGAGATGTTTAGAGTCATGTTAGAGTTTGTTTGGTCCCTCATTTGAGTCAACCTATGTAGGATCGGACCCGAGGAACTGAGGAGGCCAGCAGTGTTAGCTATTTCAGAGTCAGCTAGAGGTGAGTAGAACTGAACTATGTTTTAAAGTAAATGAAATTTTGAGCATGTTCATGCATCACGAATGCCATGATATGTACTAGGTTGTTTTGCATTAGAATTCACGAATATGATGCATTGCATAATATGATATTGATGTGGATGGATGTTGGATGACCCACTAGCCCTCGATATGATATGTTATGATACGGTATGGAAGTCCAGTGAGGCCACTTCTACGCCCCTGGCACGATGTGAGAGAAAGACCAATGAGGCCCATTTTACGCCCCTAGCACATTGGATATGTTATGTAATATCATGTTAAGAGAAAGTCCAGTGAGGCCCATTCTACGCCCTTGGCACAATTGGAGTATGTAGAGGGTTATTGGTGACAAGTCCATCCGTGATGTGAATTGTTTGTGATGTGATGCATTTCATGATGGCATATGTTTAAATTGTTTTACTGTTCTGCTCACTAAGCTTTAGTAGCTCACCCTTTTCCCCTAACCCTCAGGTTGCAGGGCCAGAGATAGCTCAGGAAGTCAGCAAGGGTAAAGGCTTTGTATATGTAATAGATTAGTTGTGGACATGTAATGTAAAATGATGTAATGTAATGTAAGGTGTTGTACAGTGATGTAATGAGGATTAGTATTGTGCTTGGCCTTAATGTATGGTTAATCCCTTTGGTACATTATCTTTATGAAATGTTTTTAATAATGTTATATGTTGAACCAAGCTTGATGTATGAAATGTTGAGCGAACTAGAGCATTTGATGAGGGTTTTATGTTTACAGTTTGGTGCATGCACAGGTCAAGCTTGGTATATGAAAAGTTTAAGTTTTTATGGAAATGTATGATCATGTATGGGATTTTATCAGATGTATAGGATGTATAGTAGGCTTGCTATGGGTCCCGGTGACCTTAAGTCGATCTCGATCCTAGTGCTAGTAGCGGTCCGGTTTCTGGGTCATTACAGAGTGGTATCAGAGCCCTAGGTTCATATGGTCGGACCTAGAGTGTGTCGGGCTCATAGACGTCATAGAAGGGTAAGCACAATAGGAAAAATCATGTCCACTAGGATAGGATGTAGAGTCCTGTCTTGATGATGATGTGTAATGCCATGACTATATGCATGTGCATTAATGATATGCTATGTGTGATGCGGGTTCATGTGTTTCCACATGAACCATATGATGTTAATGTTTATGTGTATGTTGTTTTTTCAGAAGCAGGATGAGAGGCTCACGTCGATCCCCTAGATTGACAGGAGCTCTACCGGAAAATGAGGGCATTCATGCCCGTCCCCCTGCTTTGCTAAGGGCAATGTCTTGTAGATGAAGTAGAGAGGGAACGTTGAGGGACCCTAGAAGATCTTTTGATGTAAGCAGGAGGGGAACAGTTCAGGGTGGGATGTCAGCTGATATGAGGGGATCAGAGGAGGATGAGCAGAGAAGAGATGGTAGTCTGGGCATGAGTATATCCGAAGAGGGTATAGGAGAATCTCAAGGAGGCGCTCAGGCCTCGGGGTTTGGTTACCCACCCCAATATCAACCCTTTCCACAGAGCCCAGGGTATCCGATGGGGGGTACATCGGATTACTCCAGCTTTAACCCATATCCCTCCTACATGCCTTACCCTCCTTTTTACCCACCATACCCACAATACCCTATGTATCCACCCTCACCCTTCTATCCAAATACAGCAAATCCTAACCCAGAGAATGCTGCACCTCCTCCTCCACCAGCAGAACCTGTAGCCCCTGAAATCCAAACACCTAAACCTAGCTCATCTGTAGGGAGCAAGGTAAAGATGACAGATTACCTGAAGCTGGATGCTCCCAAGTTCAAGACAGGTGATGATCCGTTTGAGTACCTCAAAACGGTAAAGATGATAACAGATGAGTTAGGGGCAAATGATAGTAGGGCCATTCAGATGGCAGGGTTCACATTGAAATGCAAGAAGGCACGAGAATGGTTCAAAAATTATATGGACCCGAGGTTGGAGAGCTTATCCTGGTAGGAGTTTGCAAATGAGTTTGCTGGATGGGCATTTCTAGACAGTTCCAGAGAGCTAAAAGTTGTTGAGTTTGAGCAATTAAGGTAGACAGAGGATATGAGTGTCAACGAGTATACCGACAGGTTTCTAGAGTTGCTGCAGTATGTGGGTCAGGCATATGACACAGATCAGAAGAAAGCTAAGAGGTATACCATGAGGCTCCACCCTAGGTATTCCTCCCTGATCCTTGCAGTAGAGAGGGAGAGTTTCCACACCATTGTGGATGCAGCACGGAAGATGGACACTAGTGCCATCATTGAGGGGTTAGTTAAGCAGGCAGTGGCACAGTCTTCGGGTTCCAAGACCCCAGGCAGGGAAAAGTTAGATCCCTCTTCTCTGAGTGCAGCAGCTTCAGGCAGTAAAAAGTGGGGCAGCACCACTAAAAAGACAAAGAAGAATAAGTTCTAGAACAGGTTAAAGTCTAATATGGGATTAGGTGGTGGCTTGAGCTCAGGTTCAAATGGTTCAGAATGCTTGAGGTGTGGTAAGCCACACAAGGGAGTATGTCGGTTTGGGACGACAGCCTACTTCAGGTGTGTGCAGGAGGGACACATGGCTCGGGAGTGTCCTAGGCCAGCTTTTATGGCACCGTCCCAGCAGACGGCTTCAGGTAGTGTGGCTCAGCCAGTAGCTCCAGCCATAGCTCAGGGTAGTGGTAGAGGCAGAGGGAGAGGTGCAGCCTCTTCTTCAGCAGGTTCTCAGGGTGAAGGTCCATCAGCTCCAGCTCGGATCTTCACCATGACACAGCAGGAGGCAAACACGTCAAACACCGTGGTGTCAGGTAATCTCATCAATGGTTGTTCAGATGTGTATGCTTTAATGGACTCTGGTGCTTCTCATTCTTTTATTGCTCTGAGAGCCGTAGAGAGGTTGGGTTTGATAGTCTCTGGGTTAGAGTGTCCCCTCTGGGTCAGTGGACCCAATTGTGACCCATCAGTGGTAGAGTCAATCTGCCGGTTCAGTCCAGTGTTTGTTGAGGGTAGATGCCTTCCAACCGACCTTGTGATTCTAGGGATGGATTGGCTATCTGCTCATGGTGCTACCTTCGACTATAGAGACAAGGTAGTCAGGTTCAGAGATCACGATGGGTCAGAGGTTGTCTTCAGGGGAGACAGGAGGGGTATGCCTAGAGGTCTGATATAAGCCCTACAGGCTCGTAGGTTGCTCAGGAGGGGTTGTCAGGGGTTTCTAGCTCATGTGAGTGAGCTTGATAGTCAGGTTAGGGAGCCCGCCTCAGTGTTCGTAGTCAGCGAGTTTCCAGATGTCTTCCTAGACGAGCTTTCAGGACTACCACCTATTAGGGAGATAGAGTTTGAAATAGAAGTGATGCCTGGAACCAGACCAATTTCTATCCCTCCCTACAGGATGGCACCAGCAGAGTTGAAGGAGCTAAAGGAGCAGCTGCAAAAGTTGGTAGACAAGGGTTTCATCCGACCAAGTACCTCACCTTGGGGTGCTCCAGTGTTGTTTGTAAAGAAGAAGGATGGATCCTTGAGACTTTGTATCGACTGCAGGCTATTGAACAAAGTCAATACCAAGAACAAGTATCCGTTACCTAGGATCGACGATCTATTTGACCAGCTAGTAGGAGCAAGTTATTTTTCCAAGATAGATCTAAGATCCGGGTACCACCAGCTGAGAATCAGAGAGGAAGATGTGCCGAAGACGGCGTTCAGGACCAGATATGGGCATGATGAGTTCCTAGTGATGCCATTTGGGCTAACCAATGCCCCTGCAACATTCATGGATCTCATGAACAGAGTTTTTAGCCAGTTTCTGGATCACTTTGTTATCGTTTTCATTGACGATATCTTAGTGTATTCCAGAAATGTAGAGGAGCATGCCCATCATCTGAGGATAGTTTTGCAGACCCTGAGGGAGCATGGCTTATATGCCAAGTTCTCCAAATGCGAGTTCTGGTTGATGAGCATTTTCTTCTTGGGACATATTGTGTCAAAAAAGGGAATTGAAGTGGACCCCAAGAAGGTGGAAGCTGTAGCTAACTGGCTTAGACCCACTACAGTTACAGAGATTAAGAGCTTTTTGGGTTTGGCAGGTTACTACAGGAGGTTCGTTAAGGATTTCTCCAAAATTGCTGCTCCTATGACCAGATTGACCAAGAAAAACCAGAGGTTTGTGTGGTCTGAGCAGTGTGAGGAAAGCTTCAAAGAGCTGAAGAAAAGGTTGACGTCAGCACCGGTGTTAGCTCTGCCTACCAGTAATGAAGACTTTCACAGTGTTTTGTGATGCGTCCCGTGTGGGACTAGGTTGTGTGTTGATGCAAAATGAGAGGGTAATTGCTTATGCTTCTAGACAGCTGAAGAAGCATGAGTTGAATTATCCTACATATGACCTAGAGATGGCAGCTGTGATCTTTGCACTCAAGATGTGAAGGCATTACCTGTATGGGGTTAAATGTGAGATCTTCACAGATCATAAGAGTTTGCAGTACATCTTGAGTAAGAGAGAGTTGAATATGAGGCAGAGGAGATGGGTAGAACTGCTTAGTGACTATGATTGCAAGATTCAGTACCATCTGGGTAAGGCAAATGTTGTGGTAGATGCCCTAAGCCGAAAATCACTTGGCAGTCTATCCCATATTACAGCAGAGAGAAGACCGGTGGTGAGGGAATTCTATAAGCTCATTAATGAAGGGTTGCAGTTGGAGTTGTCTGGTACAAGTGCTTTGATAGCTCAGATGAGAGTGACACCCGTGTTTCTAGAGCAGGTGGCTCAGAAACAACATGAGGACCAAGCAGCCAAGAATGATGAGTTCAGATTTGACAAGGGATCCTCCGCTATGGGAGCAGGTTATGTGTACCATATGACATGAGTCTAAAGGGAGACATTATGAGGGAAGCTCATAATGCTAGATACAGTGTTCACCCTGGAGCCACCAAGATGTATCAAGATCTGAAAAGAGTCTATTGGTGGCCAGCTATGAAAAGAGAAGTGCCACAGTTTGTGTCTGCCTGCGAAGTATGTTAGGGGGTGAAGCTGGAACATCAGAAGCCGGCTGAAATGCTTAACCCACTGTCGATTCCAGAGTGGAAATGGGAGAATATAGCTATGGATTTTGTGGTGGGGTTACCGGCAACGTCCAACAGATTGGACTCCATATGGGTGATTGTGGACAGACTGACCAAATCTGCTCACTTCATCCCTGTCAGGAGTGGCTATTCTGTGGACAAATTGGCGCAGGTGTATGTGGAAAAAGTTGTCAGGTTGCATGGGGCTCCCGTTTCAATAGTGTCAAATAGGGGACCCCAGTTCACCTCTAGGTTTTGGCGGAGTCTGCAGAACGCTATGGGTACCAGGCTAGATTTTAGCACTACTTTCCATCCACAGACTGATGGACAGTCAGAGAGGACCATCCAGACCATAGAAGATATGCTCAGAATGTGTGTGCTAGATTTTGGCGGTTCTTGGAGGCAGCATCTACCCTTGGTGGAGTTTGCCTACAATAACAGCTATCATGCTAGCATAGGGATGGCTCCATATGAAGCTTTGTATGGAAGGAAGTGTAGGTCACCTGTCTGCTGGGAAGAAGTGGGAGAAAGGGCCTTAGCAGGGCCTGAGCTAGTAGAGATCACCAGCAAGGTAGTGCCCATTATCAGAGAAAGGATCAAGACTGCTGTGAGTCAGTAGAAAAGCTATGCAGATGTCCGCAGGAAGCATGTAGAGTTTCAGGAGGGAGATTTGGTGTTGCTCAAGGTTTCTCCTATGAAAAGGGTGATTCGTTTTGGGAAGAAAGGAAAGCTGGCTCCATGGTACATCGGACCCTTTGAAATCTTACAAAAGATTGGGAATGTATCGTACAAGCTGGACCTACCTGCTTCAATGGAGAGAATCCATTCGGTTTTCCATGTTTCCATGTTACGAAAGTTCGTGTCAGATCTGGGCAAGGTTCTTAATGAGCCTAATGTGGAGATCCTAGGAGATCTCACCTATATTGAGCAGCCAGTGCAGATCCTATACACGCAGATCAGAAAGCTGAGGAACAAGGAAATCCCGATGGTGAAAGTCATTTGGAATCACCACAACGTGGAAGAGTGTACCGGGGAGACACGGGAGTCCATCCTCCAGCAATACCCTTATCTCTTCTAAGGCTGTGTTTTATGTTTTATGTGTGCTTCCTTGTTGCTATGCTTGTTGTGGAACATTCGGGGACGAATGTTCTTAGGGGGGGAGAATGTAATACCCGGCTAGACCCCGGCATCGAAATTCCTATTTTTCGGCTGAATCTCCATTGGAATTCAAAATTCTAGGGTGTCGGAGCCCTCTAGAAGGGTAAAATAAAGGTTTTCTAAAATGTTTTAATGTTTTTCTGGTTTTGATCAAGAAAGAAAATTGAGTTTTGAAGGAAAATGTTGGAGAAACCCAGGTTTGGCCGCCGAACCTCATGTTCGGCCACTGAACATGGTGGAGTTGCGGAGGCACTTTTGGCTTTCGAAGGTGGTCTGGCCAGCCACTTATAAAAGGCCCCCTGTCCGAAAATGGGTGAGTTTTCTCTCTCCATTTTTGGGCAAGGTGAGTCTCCGCCACTCCCTTATTAATCTTGTGTTTCCTCCTCAAATCCTTCAAGATTTTTATGAGTTTTTACCATGTTTTGAAGATTTTAAGCTAAAATCAAAGTTTTGAAGCTTGGAGACCCCGGAGCTCGTTCCTCCATATCTCCAAGTTTGGGATCGCATCTCCTCTCGATCTTCAAGAGGTAAGTGTAGATCCTCATCTTCTCTTATGTTTTTAAGTAAGTTTTATGAAGGGATAAGGGATTTTGATGCATGTTTAGGCTAGTTGTAAAATATGAGGGTTTATGTTAGTTTAATGATAAATGTGATGTTTGGAGGTTAATTTATAGATGGAAAGAGGCATAACATTAATGGATGCACCAAGATCACACATAGCTTTCTTAATGCCAACATTCCCAATCTTGTAAGAAATAGCAAACATACCTTTGTCTTTGCATTTAGTAAGGAGTTCTCTTTTAATTACAGCAGTAACAACTTCACCTACACTTACTTTTTATCTCTCAGCTAGCTTTCTTCTATTGGTACACAGTTCTTTCAGAAATTTTGCGTACCTGGGAATCTGCTTAACAGCATCTAGCAGAGGTATGTTGATCTGTACCTTTCTGAAGGTGTCAAGAATCTCCTTTTCTTCCTTTTCTTTTTATGTTCTTTCCAACCTCTTTGGAAAAGGAGGTGGAATGTGAAAGCTTACCTTTTGATCAGTCTTCTGCGCAGGAGGTGCATCAGGTTGAGCTCGGTTGGTCGGCTCATGGAGATGGGGTTGCACAGATGTTTCAGTTTGCGCAGGAGAGGTTTCAGGTTGTGCAGGCTCTTGTGCAACTTGCTTTTCTTCCTCATATCTGGCATCTTGAAGCTCCTTTCCACTTCTCAAAGTAATGGCACTAACATTTTGTCTAGGATTAGTTTCAGTTTGAGAAGGGAGCTTACCTTGGGATTCAAATCTGCTCATGGATGCAGTCAGTTGTCCTATGTCATGTCGTATGCCTTGCATGGCATTTACCATTGTTTCCATCATCTTTTCAAGGTGCTGGATGGAATTTGGAGGTGCTGGTTGGGCTTGATTCCTTTGATAGTTTTGATAGTTCTGATTACTGTTGGCCTTTCCATAGCTGAGATTGGGATGGTCCCTCCAACCTGGGTTGTAAGTGTTGGAATATGGATCATGTCTAGGCAGGTTGTTGTATCCTCCAATGGCATTAACTTGCTGGTTGTCTTCTTGAAGAGTAGGACATTGATCAGTTGGATGTCCTACATATGCACAAATACCACATGGCCTAGGTGGCTGGGATGCTTGAACCTGTTGGACTAGTCCTATGGCAAAATCTTTCGTAAAAGATGTCAGTTCAGAAATAGAAGGTGAATTTACCTCATTGATTCCTCTCTGCAGTTGCTTTTTTTCTCCATATTGCCTAGATGAAGCTGCAAGTGTTGAGATCAACTCTCTCATCTCCCTAGGTGTCTTGTCTGCAATGGATCCTCCATAACCTACGTCAATGAATCTCCTTTCTAAAGAAAGCAGTCCTCTATAGAAGAATTCTATGAGTGCCTTATCTGAAGTCTCATATTGAGGACAATCTGTACACAACCTTTTAAATCTTTCCCAATAATCATATAAATCTTCAAATGGTTTCTGTCTAATGCTTGAGATTTCTCTTCTAACACCAATAGCCTTATGAGTTGGGAAATATTTATTTAAGAAGGTTATTACCATGTCATCCCAAGAAGTAATAGATCCAGGTGATATGTAAAATAGCCAATCCTTAGCATAATCATCAAGTGAAAAAGGAAAAGCTCTTAACTTAACATGATCTTCAGAACTACCTTGAGGTCTCATAGATGAATAGACAATATTAAACTCTTTCAAGTGCTTGTGTGGACTTTCATTTTCTAATCCTCTAAACTTAGGGAGAAGATGAATCAAACCTGTTTTCAGTTCAAAGGGAACTATCAGAGGTGGATAGGGGATGCAAAGAGGTGCTTGATCGCCTATAGGTGTTGCCGATTCTCTCATGGTTCTTTCTCTTGGCATTGGGGCTCTCATGGCTGGATTTTCTTGAATTATTTGGTCATGGACAGCATGTCCATTTTGGACAGCATGTTGTGCATTAGGTTCAGCCATTGGTGCGGCTTAGTGGTGTGTTCCGGTGGTGTTCAGATGGTGGTTTCCGCAAGAAGCTCCTTCAGGCGCAGGTGCAGCTTCGGTTGGGTGTTCAGGCGTAGTGGCTTGCTTTCTTAGTCTCCTGATGGTGCGTTCAATTTTTGGATCGTAAGGCAGAGTGTTCCTACGTTCAGATCTGGTCATGAAAGAAAAATAAACAAGTTAGAACAATTTGCCGGCAACGGCGCTAATTTTTGGCTCGCGGTTGTCGAAGCCGGTGAAAAATAACCTTTCCGATTATCAACAATTTACAACTGCAGAGAGTGGTAAAGGATCGAATCCACAGAGAATTGTAAACTTATCTATTTTTCTCAACAAAACCAAAAGATTAGACTGGATGAGAAACTGAAAGCAAGTAACTAAAAGCGAAACAGAAGTAAAGTGCAATAAAAGTAAAAAAGGGGGATTTTGAGATTGATTTGATTAGCAAACTACTGAAAGAAATTAAATGAGCAAGTAATTAAAATAAAACAGAAACTCAATATGAGAAAGGTCTAGTTGAAGAGATGGATCTACTTTGGTTGTTCGGATTGATCATTGAAACTTATGTTCTCTTGATTGATTCAATAGATTAGTTATGGAGGTGGAAGACACTTCTCACCACCATGTCTCTCCTTATGATTAAATTGATTAGAGAACGTCCTCTAATCAATTACTAATTAACAAATTGCCAAGGAACGTCCTTGGGCCTTAGGCATCAAAACAATTGTCAATTGCATGAAGAAATAGAGAGATCCAATCCTAGCTACCCAAACGCATGGAGATATTGCTAGATCATACAATTCCTTAGTTATTACACCAAGTGTTCTTATGTTAGAATAATTCTAGCAATTAGGGACTAAAAATTATTCCAACTAACAATCAATTACCTTGCAATCAAGAATCAAGTGGCCAATTTGATCAAAACAACAAAGTAATCTTAGATTCAAGCACAAAATTATATGAATATTGAACTAATCAAAGACAAATAGTTTATGTTTAGATCTCCCAATCCATAAAACAACCTTAGTTTCAACCAATCTTCAACTATAATAAAGGGTTTCAGCCACTCATGGCTGAACCAAAACAGAAAATAAAAGAAAAGAAAGCAAGAAGATGAAGAACCGAAGTGGAGAAGCCTTGAAGAGCGTTGGCCGAATGGTGTGTTGATGAGTTGCTGTCCAATCTGCCTTGGATGGCCTCTTTGAGATCTTTAAATATGTTCTAAGGTGCTGTCTTAGAGTTTCAAGAGGCTGCCCACGTTTTTAGAGGCTGACCAAAATGCCCTTGGTCCAAGATGTGCCATCCATGCACATGTGTGAAGGGAAAAACGTGGGGCGGGCATGTGTGGCTTGTGCAAGAGTGGATCTTTTGGTCTTTGTTTGCTGCCCGAATGTCTTCAGAATGCTGCCCAAGGTGCCTAAGACTTGCCTTCACACTCTCCTTGCCGCCCATGCACAATTAAGGAAGGTGGAGCCTCCTTTGCAATTTGAATTTTGAATGTGCAAGGCATGAGGTGGCAAGCATGTGATCTTTGGATTTGGCTTCCTTAATAAGCTGGATTTTGAAATTCAGAATTTGAATATGAATCTTGAAGATTTGAATTTCAAAATACTTTCCTTATTTGGCTCTTCATATATGGCAACTTGAGACTTGGCTTCTTGAATAAGGAAGAGGCTACTTGGAGATTTGAAATTTGAATTTCAAATTGCTTTGGCTGAATGTTCTTTCCTTCTTTGCCACTTTCCTTATTTAGAAATTTCCTTATTTAGCTTCACTTGAATTTAATTTGGCACGCTTGCACTCCTTTGCTCCATTTAAGGCAGTTTTAAGGGTATTTTCTCCAAAATGTCCTTTTTCACCATTTTCTGCAAAATAGTGTCAAGAGCACTAAATTAAGCAGAAATCAAGTAAATAATCATCAATAATATCAAGATAAAAAGGACTAAAATATGCTCTATCAAATACCCCCACACCTAGCCTTTTGCTTGTCCTCAAGCAAATAAATATAGTCAAATAAGCTTTCTTCGCTACTTGATCCTTATTTCCACTTAAGCTCTTACTCTAGACACCTATTTTGAATCATTACAGTGAAGAATATATACATGAATATTACTCACATTCTTTCCTTGTCTCCCTTTACTTACCATGGCTAGGATTTGTTTTACTCAAGAGAGAGATCATACATGCACATGTTATTTGTTCAGATAAGACTTTTTCTAGCTTTCAGAGTGACTTGCTCTTACCTTGAAGTACTTTATTCAGCTTTTTGTACTTTTAATTTTGCTTGAAAAAGTCACCAACCTTTTGACGTGAAGGTACATATTTGTGATACCCACCCCCAGTTACTCAGTTGGTCACTTGTCCAAGTGGCTACTAGCTCTGTTCATAGTCTTTTGACCATTGAAACAGTTTTTCATTTGTGCTTTTGAAGTCTAAGCCTTTGTTGAATCTCTTTCTCTCAATGATTTGGGCAAATCAACACCAATTTCTAAAATAAGTCACATTAAGTTCATTCACACAACTTTCAATTTATTCTCTCTAATGAGTGTCATCATTATATTTTTCACCATGGCAAGCTCAAAGATTCAATTCAAAAGGCAATTCTCAAACATGAATACAACTCACTGCAATTGATTCAACATAAGTTTAAAGAGTCATCACATCAATGGGGTCATGGAAAGAAAAACTCATCCAACATAGTTCATCAGTTTGAGTAGAGCAAATCAAAAAGAAGAAGAAGATTGTGGTTGTGTGTGTGTTATTGAAAGCAAAAACTAAAACAAACTAAAAGGAAAAACTAAAATACTTAAAATCGCATGAACTGTATAACAGAAAGGGAAAATCGCAATTTCTGAAAGAAAAATGAAAAAATTTCGCAGCTGAGAGCCATGTAAAATCGCAGAACTGAAAGGAAAAGAAGAGGAAGAAGAGAAGAAGAGAAGAAGAAGAAGAAGAAGAAGAAGAAGAGAAGAGATATGCACCCCCACACCTAAATCATGCATTGTCCTCAATGTATAAGAAACATAAAAGAACAAAGGAAATTGAGTACTCCCCTGGGGTGTAAGGTGCATGTTGCGATCCACTTAGGCTGAATGAGATGGTTGATGTAGTGGAATTTCTTCCACTACTTGCACTGCAAATCCTTCATAGAAAGGTTTTAGACGATGGCCATTCACCTTGAAGATTTTTCCTGTCTCTATACTGCGAATGTCTATAGCTCCATGTGGGTAAGCATGTTCTACAATGAATGGTCCAATCCACCTAGACCGTAGCTTTCCTAGGAACAATTTCAAACGAGAGTCAAAGAGTAAGACTTTATCACCAACCTCAAATTGTTTTCTTGAAAGTTGACTGTCATGGGAGGCTTTGGTTTTCGCTTTGTAGTTCCAAGAAGTCTCATATGCATCTCGTCTTATTTCTTCTAGCTCTTGCAGTTGCAACTTGCGATGTTGTCCAGCTTCTTTGAGGTCCATGTTGCAATTCTTTACAGCCCAATAGGCCTTGTGTTCAGGTTTAACTGGAAGGTGACAAGCTTTTCCATAGATCAATCTGTAAGGCGACATACCTATGGGGGTCTTGTAGGCTGTCCTGTAGGCCCACAAATCATCTTCCAAACGTGAACTCTAGTCCTTTCGGTTGGGAGATACTGTCTTTTCAAGGATGGCTTTGATTTCTCTGTTGGACACTTTAGCTTGGCCATTTGTCTGAGGGTGGTAGGCTGTGGATGTCCTATGTATGACATTGTGCTTTTTGAGAAGGTTTTCCACTACCTTGTTGCAAAAATGGGTCCCTCAATCACTGATAATTGCTTTTGGTACTCCATGGCTAGCAAAGATGTTGGTCTTCACAAAGTCTACTACTGCTTTGGCATCATCAGTCTTTGTCGCTCTAGCCTCCACCCATTTGGACACATAATCCACTGCAAGGATGATGTAAGTGTATCCAAAGGATGGTGGGAATGGTCCCATGAAGTCTATGCCGCACACATCAAATACCTCACAGACCATGATGGGGTTCTGTGGCATTTGATTTCTTTTGCTCAGATTTCCACTCTGTTGACACCTAGCACATGATCTGCAAAATAGAAAAGCATCTTGAAAAATAGTGGCCAAAACAGGCCACTTTCAAGTATCTTATGAGCAGTCTTTCTTGGACCAAAGTGTCCACCACAACTATATGAATGACAAAAAGTGAGAACTGAAGTTATTTCTTGGTCTGGAATACATCTCCTTATCATTTGGTCAGCGCAATGTTTCCACAAATATGGCTCATCCCAAACATAGTATTTGGCATCTTTCTTTATTTTGTCTCTGGTGTGCTTAGGCATGTTAGAAGGCAAGTTCCCTATGGCTAAGTAGTTCACCATGTCTGCGTACCATGGTTCATCAGTTTGGGCAAGGAAGATTTTTTCAAGTAGACCATCCTTACATTCTTCAGATTCTGAAAGGTGTTGCAAAGATGTCTGCGCAGAAATGGTTTTAGAAGCATCTTTCTACGCAGGACCTGACTGCAATGGGGAACTGGAAGAGCTTTCATGCGTTGGGGGCTGGAAGGGTGCGCATGAAGGTGTTTCAGTTTGCGCAATGCCCTTCTGCGCATTCTTCTGAAGAGGTGCTTCAGAGGTTCCTTCATTCTGTGCTTGACTGCAAACTACCTGTTGGACGCTGCAGACTGTTTCCTTCAATTTTGGCTCTTTCTGACTCTCTATCTGTACCTGATCAGTATCTCTGCAGAAATCACTGTTAAGAATATCACCTTAATTTTCATCAAAAATTTCCTGGCTCAAGCAGTCAACAATATCAAGACCATAAACAGGGGACATATCATGTGGATATTTCATAGCATTATAGACATTGAATTTAATGACTTCCCCTTCAAACTCCATAGTCAAAGTACCATCATGTACATCAATCTTAGTTCTAGCAGTACTCAAGAAGGGACATCCAAGAAGGATGTCAGAACTAGCATTGCAACTATCTTCCTTAGTATCAATCACATAAAAATCAGCAGGAAAGACAAGTTCATCTACTTGAACTAAATCATCTTCTAGAACACCTATGGGATATACCACAAATCTATCAACTAATTGTATCACAACTCTTGTGTCTTTCAGTGCACATGCATTTAAAGATTTATAGATGGAAAGAGGCATAACATTAATGGATGCACCAAGATCACACATAGCTTTCTTAATGCCAACATTCCCAATTTTGCAAGAAATAGCAAACATACCTTTGTCTTTGCATTTAGTAGGGAGTTCTCTTTTAATTACAACAGTAACAACTTCACCTATACTTACTTTTTCTCTCTCAGCTAGCTTTCTTCTATTGGTACACAGTTCTTTTAGAAATTTTGCATACCTGGGAATCTGCTTAACATCATCTAGCAGAGGTATGTTGATCTGTGCCTTTCTGAAGGTGTCAAGAATCTCCTTTTCTTGCTTTTCTTTTTGTGTTCTTTCAAACCACTTTGGAAAAGGAGGTGGAATGTGAAAGCTTACCTTTTGATCAGTCTTCTGCGCAGGAGGTGCATCAGGTGGAGCTTGGCTGGCCGGCTCATGGAGATGGGGTTGCGCAGATGTTTCAGTTTGCGCAGGAGAGGTTTCAGGTTATGCAGGCTCTTGTGCAACTTGCTTTTCTTCCTCATATCTGGCATCTTGAAGCTCCTTTCCATTTCTCAAAGTAATGGCACTAACATTTTGTCTAGGATTAGTTTCAGTTTAAGAAGGGAGCTTACCTTGGGATTCAGATCTGCTCATGGATGCAGTCAGTTGTCCTATGTCCTGTCGTATGCCTTGCATGGCATTTACCATTGTTTCCATCATCTTTTCAAGGTGCTTGATGGAATTTGGAGGTGCTGGTTGGGCTTGATTCCTTTGATAGTTCTGATAGTTCTGATTGCTGTTGGCCTTTCCATAGCTGAGATTGGGATGGTCCCTCCAACCTGGGTTGTAAGTGTTGGAATATGGATCATGTCTAGGCAGGTTGTTGTATCCTCCAATGGCATTAACTTGCTGGTTGTCTTCTTGAAGAGTAAGACATTGATCAGTTGGATGTCCTACATATGCACAAATACCACATGGCTTAGGTGGCTGAGATGCTTGAACCTATTGGACTAGTCCTATGGCAAAATCTTTCATAAAAGATATCAGTTCAGAAATAGAAGGTGAATTTACCTCATTGACTCATCTCTGTAGTTGCTTTTCTTCTCCATATTGCCTAGATGAAGCTGCAAGTGTTGAGATCAACTCTCTCATCTCCCTAGGTGTCTTGTCTGCAATGGATCCTCCACAAGCTACATCAATGAATCTCCCTTCTGAAGAAAGCAATCCTCCATAAAGGAATTCTATAAGTGCCTTATCTAAAATCTCATGTTGAGGACAATTTGTACACAACCTTTTAAATCTTTCCCAATAATCATATAAATCTTTAGATGGTTTCTGTCTAATGCTTGAGATTTCTCTTCTAACACCAATAGCCTTATGAGTTGGGAAATATTTATTTAAGAAGGTTATTACCATTTCATCCCAAGAAGTAATAGATCCAGGTGGTAAGTAAAATAGCTAATACTTAGCATAATCATCAAGTGAAAAAGGAAAAACTCTTCACTTAACATGATCTTCAAAAATACCTTGAGGTCTCATAGATGAACAGACAATATTGAACTCTTTCAAGTGCTTGTGTGGACTTTCATTTTCTAATCCTCTAAACTTAAGGAGAAGATGAATCAAACCTATTTTCAGTTCAAAGGGAACTGTTAGAGGTGGATAGGTGATGCAAAGAGGTGCTTGATCGCCTATAGGTGTTGCTAATTCTCTCATGGTTCTTTCTCTTGGCATTGGGGCTCTCATGGCTGGATTTTCTTGAATTATTTGGTCATGGACAGCATGTCCATTTTGGGCAGCATGTTGTGCATTAGGTTGAGCCATTGGTGCGGCTTGGTGGTGTGTTCCGATGGTGTTCAGATGGTGGTCTGCGCAAGAAGCTCCTTCAGGCGTAGGTGCGGCTTTGGTTGGGTGTTCAGGCGCAGTGGCTTGCTTTCCTAGTCTCCTGATGGTACGTTCAATTTCTGGATCGTAAGGCAGAGTGTTCCTACGTTCAAATGTGGTCATGAAATAAAAATAAACAAGTTAGAACAATTCCCTAGCAACGGCGCCAATTTTTGACTCGCGGTTGTCGAAACCGGTCAAAAATAACCTTTCGAGTTATCAAAAATTTACAACTGCAGATAGTGGTAAAGGATCGAATCTACAGAGAATTGTAAACTTATCTATTTTTCTGAACAAAACCAAGAGATTAAACTGGATGAGAAACTGAAAGCAAGTAACTGAAAGTGGAACAGAAGTAAAGTGCAATAAAAGTAAAAAAGGCGGTTTTTGAGATTGATTTGATTAGCAAACTACTGAAAGCAATTAAATTAGCAAGTAATTAAAATAAAATAGAAATTCAATATAAGAAAGGTCTAGTTGATGAGATGGATCCACTTTGGTTGTTCGGATTGATCATTGAAACTTATGTTCTCTTGATTGATTCAATAGATTAGTTATGGAGGTGGAAGGTGCTTCTCACCACCATGTCTCTCCTTATGATTAAATTAATTAGGGAACGTCCTCTAATCAATTACTAATTAACAAATTGCCAAGGAATGTCCTTGGGCCTTAGGCATCAAAACAATTGTCAATTGCATGAAGAAAAAGAGAGATCCAATCCTAGCTACCCAAATGCATGGAGATATTGCTAGATCATACAATTCCTTAGTTATTACACCAAGTGTTCTTATGTTAGAATAATTACAGCAATTACAGACTCAAAATTATCCCAATTAACAATCAATTACCTTGCAATCAAGAATCAAGTGGCCAATTTGATCAAAACAACAAAGTAATCTTAGATTCAAGCACAAAATTATATGAATATTGAACTAATCAAAGACAAATAGTTTATGTTTAGATCTCCCAATCCATAAAACAACCTTAGTTTCAACCAATCTTCAACTAGAATAAAGGGTTTCAGCCACTCATGGCTGAACCAAAACAGAAAATAAAAGAAAAGAAAGCAAGAAGATGAAGAACCGAAGTGGAGAAGCCTTGGAGAGCCTTGGCCGAATGGTGTGTTGATGAGTTGCTGTCCAATCTGCCTTAGATGGCCTCTTTGAGATCTTTAAATATGTTCTAAGGTACTGTCTTAGGGTTTCAAGAGGCTGCCCACATTTTTAGAGGCTGCCCAAAATGCCCTTGGTCCAAGATGTGCCATCCATGCACATGTGTGAAGGGAAAAACATAGGGCATGTGTGGCTTATGCAAGAGTGGGTCTTTTGGTCTTTGTTTGCTGCCCAAATGTCTTCAAGATGCTGTCCAAGGTGCCCAAGACTTTCCTTCACATTCTCCTTGCCGCCCATGCACAATTAAGGAAGGTGGAGCCTCCTTTGCAATTTGAATTTTGAATGTGCAAGGCATGAGGTGGCAAGCATGTGATCTTTGGATTTGGCTTCCTTAATAAGCTGGATTTTGAAATTCAAAATTTGAATATGAATCTTGAAGATTTGAATTTCAAAATACTTTCCTTATTTGGCTCTTCTTATATGGCAACTTGAGACTTGGCTTTTTGAATAAGGAAGAGGCTACTTGGAGATTTGAAATTTGAATTTCAAATTGCTTTGGCTGAATGTTCTTTCCTTCTTTGCCACTTTCCTTATTTAGAACTTTCCTTATTTAGCTTCACTTGAATTCAATTTGGCACGCTTGCACTCCTTTGCTCTATTTAAGGCAGTTTTAAGGGTATTTTCTCCAAAATGTCCTTTTTCACCATTTTCTGCAAAATAATGTCAAGAGCACTAAATTAAGCAGAAATCATGTAAATAACCATCAATAATATCAAGATAAAAAGGACTAATATATGCTCTATCACCTCCTCAAATCCTTCAAGATTTTTATGAGTTTTTACCATGTTTTGAAGATTTTAAGCTAAGATCAAAGTTTTGAAGCTTGGAGACCCCGGAGCTCGTTCCTCCATATCTCCAAGTTTGGGATCGCATCTCATCTCGATCTTCAAGAGGTAAGTATAGATCCTCATCTTCTCTTATGTTTTTAAGTAAGTTTTATGAAGGGATAAGGGGTTTTGATGCATGTTTAGCCTAGTTGTAAAATGTTAGGGTTTATGTTAGTTTAATGATAAATGTGATGTTTGTTGGGGTTTAGGCTAGTTTTATGCCCCTATATACATGAATGAGTGTATATGCATGTTTTAGAATAGTTGAATGCATGTTGTGAAGTTTTGGGTGGCTGGATGTGTGAGACAGAATCGGGTTCTGCCATTCTGGAGAACCCAGGTTCGGCTGCCGAAACCATGTTCGGCCGCCGAACCTGCCTGTGGAGACAGTTTGGCCGCCTAAACTCGCCCCTAAAAGTTTGGACTTTCGGCTCTAGAAGGGAGTTTCGGCCGCCGAACCTACCCCAGAAAGTGCCTGACTTTCGGCTATGGAAGGACCTTCGGCCGCCGAACCCTGCCCCCGAAAGTGCATGACTTTCGACTCCGTAGGGACTTTCGGCCGCCGAACCTGCCGTCGAAATTCCCCTGCCCAGCCTTCCTTTGCATGTTTTCTATGCATGTTTTATGATGTTTTAGGGGGTTTTTAGGGAGATGTTTAGAGTCATGTTTTAGTCCACCTGTGTAGGATCGGACCTGAGGCACCGAGGAGGCCAGCAGTGTTAGCTGTTTCAGAGTCAGCCAAAGGTGACTAGAACTGAACTATGTTTTAAAGTAAATGAAATGCATGTTGTGAAGTTTTGGGTGGCTGGATGTGTGAGACAGAATCGGGTTCTGCCATTCTGGAGAACCCAGGTTCGGCTGCTGAAGCCATGTTCGGCCGTCGAACATGCCTGTGGAGGCAGTTTGGCTGCCTAAACTCGCCCCTAAAAGTTTGGACTTTTGGCTCTAGAAGGGAGTTTCGGCCGCCGAACCTACCCCTGAAAGTGCCTGACTTTCAGCTCTGGAAGGACCTTCGGCCGCCGAACCCTGCCCCCGAAAGTGCATGACTTTCGACTCTATAGGGACTTTCGGCCGCCGAACCTGCCGTCGAAAGTCCCCTGCCCAGCCTTCCTTTGCATGTTTTCTATGCATGTTTTATGATGTTTTAGGGGGTTTTTGGGGAGATGTTTAGAGTCAAGTTAGAGTTTGTTTGGTCCCTCATTTTAGTCTACCTGTGTAGGATCGGACCTGAGGAACCGAGGAGGCCAGCAGTGTTAGCTGTTTTAGAGTCAGCCAGAGGTGAGTAGAACTGAACTATGTTTTAAAGTAAATGAAATTTTGAGCATGTTCATGCATCACGAATGCCATGATATGTATTAGGTTGTTTTGCATTAGAATTCACGAATATGATGCATTGCATAATATGATGTTGATGTGGATGGAT
This sequence comes from Manihot esculenta, assembly GCF_001659605.2. NCBI lineage: Eukaryota > Viridiplantae > Streptophyta > Magnoliopsida > Malpighiales > Euphorbiaceae > Manihot > Manihot esculenta. The sequence goes on along the minus strand of NC_035178.2, from coordinate 19,675,599 downwards.
GTTGGATGACCCACTAGCCCTTGATATGATATGTTATGATACGGTATGGAAGTCCAGTGAGGCCTATTCTACGCCCCTGGCACGATGTGAGAGAAAGACCAATGAGGCCCATTCTACGCCCTTGCCACATTGGATATGTTATGTAATGTCATGTTAAGAGAAAGTCCAGTGAGGCCCATTCTACGCCCCTGGCACAATTGGAGTATGTAGAGGGTTATTGGTGACAAGTCCATCCGTGATGTGAATTGTTTGTGATGTGATGCATTTCATGATGGCATATGTTTAAATTGTTTTACTGTTTTGCTCACTGGGCTTTAGTAGCTCACCCCTTTCCCCTAACCCCCAGGTTGCAAGGCCAGAGATAGCTGAAGAAGTCAGCAAGGGTAAAGGCTATGTATATGTAATAGATTAGTTGTGGACATGTAATGTAATGTAAGGTGTTGTACAGTGATGTAATGAGGATTAGTATTGTGCTTGGCCCTAATGTATGGTTAATCCTTTTGGTACATGATCTTTATGAAATGTTTTTAATAATGTTATATGTTGAACCAAGCTTGATGTATGAAATGTTGACCCAACTAGAGCATTTGATGAGGGCTCCAGTAAGGGGTTTTATGTTTACAGTTTGGTGCATGCACAGGTCAAGCTTGGTATATGAAAAGTTTAAGTTTTTATGGAAATGTATGATTATGTATGGGATTTTATCAGATGTACAGGATGTATAGTAGGCTTGCTACGGGTCCCGGCGACCTTAAGTAGATCTGGATCCTAGCGCTGGTAGCGGTCCGGTTTTCGGGTCGTTACAGGTGTTAGCTCTGCCTACGAATAATGAAGATTTCATAGTGTTTTGTGATGCGTCCCGAGTTGGACTAGGTTGTGTGTTGATGCAGAATGAGAGGGTAATTGCTTATTGACACGCGGTTGTCAAGGCCGGTCAAAAATAATCAATTCAGCTACCAACAATATTAATACTGTAGATAGTGGTGAAAGGATCGTATCCACAGGTAATTGATACTTATTTACCTTCCTTGTTAAGGCCAAACACATGAGCAGAAAGCAAATTAAAGTAAAGTGCAAGTAAAGTAAAAGGGGGGGTCTAGAGATTGATTTGATTACACTTAATGAAAAGAGCAATAAAAGAAAGCGAATAGCAAATTATGATGAAAACAATAATGGTAAAAACTCTAGTTGAAGAATTAGATTCACTTTAGTTGATGGGATTGATCATTGACGATTATGTTCTTTTGTTGGATTCAATAAATTGGTCATGGTGATTGAAGACGCTTCTCACAACAATACTTCTCCTTTATCATAAACCAATTAGGGAATGTCCTCTAATTAATTACTAATTAACAAGTTGCAAGGAACTCCTTGAGCCTTTGGCTACAAACAATTGTCAATCGCATTAAGAGATAGAGAAAACCAATTCTAGTTACCCACAAGCATGGTGACCACACTAGATCATGCAATTTCTTTGGCTTTTACACCAAGTGTTCTTATGTTTGAACAATCCAAGCAATCACAGACTTAAAATTATCCAAACTAACAATATATTACCTCACAATTAAGGATCAATGTAGATCTAAATAACAAAGCAATAATGTCTTGAAGCATAAAATTACATGAATATTGAATAGCAAAAGATAAACAATGTAGTCCAAGTCTATCAATCCAAATCACAACCAAAGTTTCACCTAATCTTCAACTAGAAACAAAGGTTTCAGCCATAACAAAAATCAATAAATAAAAGAAAGGCAGAAGAAGAGAAGAAGAAGGAAGAAGAAGAAGGGTGGCCGAATTTTCCTTGTAGCCGAGTGGGGGGAAAGAAGAAAAGCCGAACTGTGGCAGCCACTTCAGGTCTCCTTTTATAGAGTTTAGGTGCTGTCCTAGGTTTCCCTTGCTTTCTAAATAGTGTAGAGGCTGCCCAAGGTGCTGCCCATGCTCAACTTGCTGCCTAAGTTGTTGCAGAAGAGGAAGGTGGTGTGCAGATAGTTTTCAGCATAGGAAAGTAGTGTACCTCATGCTTGAAAAGGAAGGAGTGATCCAAGGCTGCCAGAAGAGGAAGAAAAGGTGCCTAGGTCTTCAGAAGGAAAGTGTGACGCGCGGATGGTCTTGAATAGGAAGGAGGCGCGCGGTTGGCTTTGCAGAAGAGGTAGGCGCGCGGATGGTCTTCTGAATAGGAAGCATGTGCTGTCCAATCTTCCTATTTAGGTGGAGCCTCTTTTGAATCTTGAATCTGGACTAAATTAAGGCCAAGTGCATCTTGAGATCTTCTTCCTGAATGGGAGGATCCGCTGAGGTGTCTGCATATCTTTAAATAAGGGAATAAAGATTCGCGATTTGAATTTCGAACGATCTGCTGGCTGCACTTTCCTCATCTATTACTTTCCTTATTTGACCTCACCTACAAGGAAAGAAGGATCTGCAATTTGAATTTCAAATCTTCTGTTGATTGTACTTTCCTTTTCTAACACTTTCCTTGTTTGGCTTCACATTCTGAAAAAGGCAAGGAAGATCTGCAGTTTGAATTTCAAACAGTCTGCCAACTGTGCTTTCCTTATCCGACTCTTTCCTTATTTAGAACTTTCCATATATGAAAACTTTCCTTATTTGGAACTTTTCATATTTGGCACTTTTTGGCAGTTTTAAGAGCATTTTCACCAGAATGTCTTTTCACACCTAATTTCTGCAAAACATGATTAAAACCACAAGATTAGGCAGAAAAGGCGCAAATAAACATTAATAACATCATGTTAATATGGCCTAAATTATGCTCTGTCACTTATGCTTCTAGACAGCTGAAGAAGTACGAGTTGAATTACCCTACACACGATCTAGAGATGGTAGCCGTGATTTTTGCGCTCAAGATGTGGAGGCATTACCTTTATGGGGTAAAATGTGAGATCTTTACAGATCATAAAAGTTTGCAGTACATCTTGAGTCAAAAGGAATTGAACCTGAGGCAGAGAAGATGGGTAGAACTGCTTAGTGACTATGATTACAAGATTCAGTATCATCCGGGTGAGGCAAATGTAGTGGCAGACGCCCTCTGTAACGACCCCAAAATGGACTGTCACCGGCGCTAGGATTCAGGTCGGCTTAAGGCCGCCAGAACCCGTAGCAAGCCTGCTATATTCTCTGTGTACCTGTAAATCTCATACATGATCACACATTTTCTGTGAAAATAAAAAACTCTTTTCTCTGTACCAAGGCTTAACCTGTGCATGCACTATCTCTGTACTCTGTACTCTATACCCCTGACTAGAGCTTGCTCTAGATGGGTTACTCATATCTGTTAAGCCTGGTTTTCACATACTCAGTAAAACATATACATATACAGATCATGTACATAACAATAGATTTACAACACAAACTACTAAGTCAAGCACATCTGTAACTGAAAACATAACTATTACATCTCTTTAACATTACATGTCCACTCTACACTATTACATTTCTCTTTACTCTTTCTGTGATCTGCTGACTTGCCCTGTACACTGTACACTGAACCTGCAAGACTGGGGTAAAGGGAGTGGGATGAGCTCTATAGCCCAGTGAGTAAAATAGTAAAACACTTCGTTATAATATGATCTCATGAAATGCGTCATAACACAGCCAATTCACATCAAGAGTAAACCTGTCACCACATAGTCCCAGTAACTCTGTGCCAGGGCGTAGCATCGAGCACCTGGTCAAATAATCATGAAAACTAATCAAATCTTTGCATGATTTAATGAAAACATGAAGAAATACTCACCAAGGACAGAGTTTCACCTAAGAAGACAAAGGAAGCGAAGATCTTACCGCTTCAACCGACTGAGGGCCATTTATAGGTGGCTGGCCAGACCACCTTCGGCGGCCAAACGTGAAACCGAAAGCCATGCATGTTCGGCGGTCGAACCTCAACTTCGGCGGCTGAACCTGGCTTTTCTGCCTTGGTTCATTTCACTCAAAAACTTATTTCCTTATCCATAAAACTTAATGAACATATCAAAACATTATAGAAAAACATAAATCGAACCCTTCTAGAGACGTCCGACATCCCGGACTCCACCGGAAAGCAGAATTCCGATGCCGGACTCTAGCCGGGTAGTACACCCTCAGCCGGAAATCACTGGGTAGTTTATCCCATATTACAGCAAAGAGAAGACCGGTAATGAGAGAATTTCACAAGCTCATTAATGAAGGTTTACAGCTAGAGTTGTCTGGTATAGGTGCACTAGTGGCTCAGATGAGAGTGACACCTGTGTTTCTGGAGCAAGTGGCACAGAAACAGCATGAGGACCCCAAGTTGGTAAAAATTGCCAGGACTATTCAGTCAGGCAAGAATGAGGAGTTTTGCTTCGACAACAAAGGAATCCTCCGTTATGAAAATAGGTTATGTGTACTAGATGACATGAGTTTGAAGGGAGACATTATGAGAGAGGCTCATAATGCCAGGTATAGCGTTCACCCTGGAGCCACCAAGATATATCAGGATCTGAAGAGGGTTTATTGGTCGCCAGCTATGAAGAAGGAAGTGGCGCAGTTTATGTCTGCTTGTGAGATCTGTCAAAGGGTGAAGCTAGAATATCAGAAGCCAGCTGGGATGCTCAACCCACTACCGATTCCAGAGTGGAAATGGAAAAATGTGGCTATGGATTTCATGGTGGGATTACCAGCAACATCCAACAGATTAGACTCTGTATGGGTAATAATAGACAGACTGACCAAATCTGCTCACTTTATCCTTGTCAGGAGTGGCTACTCTGTGGACAAATTGGCACAGGTCTATATGGAAGAGATCGTCAGGCTTTATGAGGCTCCAGTTTCAATTGTGTCAGATAGGGGACCCCAGTTTACCTCCAGGTTTTGACGAAGTCTGCAGAATGCTATGGGTACAAGGCTAGACTTTAGCACTGCCTTTCATCCACAGACTGACGGACAGTCAGAGAGGACCATCCAAACCATAGAAGACATGTTAAGAATGTGTGTGCTAGATTTTGGCGGTTCTTGGAGGCAACATCTACCGTTGGTGGAGTTCGCCTACAATAACAGCTATCATGCTAGCATAGGGATGGCTCCTTATGAAACTCTATACGGGAGGAAGTGCAGGTCATCTGTCTTGTAACGACCCGGGAATGGACCGTCACCGGCGCTAGGATTCAGGTCGGCATAAGGCCGCCAGAACCCGTAGCAAGCCTGCTATACTCTCTGTGTACCTGTAAAAACTCATACATGATCATATATTTTCTGTGAAAATAAAAACTTTCCTTTCTCTGAACTATGGCTTAACCTGTGCATGCACAATCTCTATACTTTGTACTCTGTACCCCTGACTAGAGCTTGCTCTAGATGGGTTAAATCATACCTGTTAAGCCTGTTTTTTTCACCTGTTTGTAAAACAGTTATATAACTTGATCATGTATACAAAAGACTTATAAAATAGAATAACTAAGTCAAGCACACTTTAACTATTTACACAACTAATACATCTCTTTAATATTACATATCCACTCTAACTATTACAAGCTCTCTTTTTTTTTTTTTATGCACCTCTGACTTGCCCTTGTACAACCTGTATACTGAAACCTGCAAAACTGGGAATAAGGGAGAAGGATGAGCTCTATAGCCCAGTGAGTAGAACAATAAAACCTGTCATTAAAACATGATCTTATGGAATGCATCATATCACAGACAATTCACATCTAGGGTAAACTTGTCACCACATAGTCCCAGTATCTAATCCGTGCCAGGCCGTCGACTGGGGTCCTGGTCTTCCTGTAATGCATACATACATCCATTCATACATACACACATATTTTAAATTTCCAGGCCAGTGATGAGGTCCTGGATTTTTCCTGTATAAATAATAAATCTACCAGGCCATCGCATGGGGTCCTGGACTTCCTGTACAAAAACAAACCTGTCAGGCCGTAGAATGGGGTCCTGAACTCTCTATACCTGCCAGGCCGTAGAATGGGGTCCTGGACTTCCTGTCTGGAACTATTGGATCATTCAGCATTCACCCACATCAACAATTAACTATGCAATGCAACATATTCGTGATTTCTAATGCAATCATCCTATGCATACTCATGATGAATGAAATATGCTAAAAGCATTACATTTCTTAATTAAAAGAATTAAGTTTAGTTCCACTCACTTCTGACTGACTCTGACTGACTATGCAGGCTCCTGAAGCGGTACTCACTGCTGAACTCTCTGGTTCCTCTGGTCTGTGCCTACACAGATAGACTTAAATGAGGGACCAAACATACTCTAACATATCTCTAAACATCTCCCCAAAAACCCCTTAAAACACCTTAGAACAACCATGGAAAACATACAAAGGAAAGCTGGACAGGGCACTTTCGGGGGCACCTTCGGCGGCCGAATGTGCATGACAGATCCGAAAGTCCAAATGTTCGGGGGCAACCTTAAGCAGCCAAAACTGCCTTCAGAAGAGGTTCGGCGGCCGAACTCCCACATTCGGCGGCCGAACCTGAGTTCATCCAGAACTCAGCTTCGTGCACAACCATGCCATCCAAACACTAACCCTCCAAACATGCATCCCACCTCTCCAAACCTGCTCTAACACTTAATCATGCATATAGGAGTCTTAAACCACATTAAAACTCCAACCAACAACACACATCATGCATACATATAGCATAAACGATTTATGCACCCTACTATGCACAACTTATGCATACACATGCATAACTCCCCTTCTCCTTCATCAAGCTTATGTAAAACATGATAAAAACTAAGGATTCACACTTACCTCTTGAAGAACAAAGGCTGGTGTGACTCCAAACTTGAAGAGATGGAGATTCAAGCTTCACAAGTTCTTAAACTCCACAACTTCTCAAAACTATCTTAAACTCACTTTAAACTTGTTTTTCTTTGAAAGATTTGATGAGAAACTAGGTAAGTCACTTAAGGGAAAGCATGAACATGTCTCTGACCCAAAGGAAAGCTTAAGCACCTCCTTTCTCGGCCAAAAACACCTTTAACAAAGAACCACCGCTTCACATTTGGTGGCTAAAGCTACATGCAACACCTCACCACCTTCGGAGGCCGAACATTAGAGTTTAGGGGGCCGAACATGGGGTACTTTCGGCGGCCGAACTTCAACTTTCGGGGGCCGAAAGTGGCAAAGACTTCCTTAGCCTTTTCTCTTCAAAACTCATTTCTTTTCTAAAACAAAAGCTTAAAACATGTAAAAACATTTTAGAAAACCTTCACTCTACCCTTCAGGGATGCTTTGACATCCTAGATTCCATCGGACGGTAGGAATTTCGATGTCTGAACATGCCGGGTATTACATTCTCCCCCCCTTAAGAACATTCGTCCTCGGATGTTTCTAAAACAATAAACAAAACACAAGGAGGAAACTAACCTCAAAACAAATATGGATACTGCTGGAGCATAGACTCCCGCGTCTCCCATGTGCACTCTTCTAGGTTATGGTGGTTCCATAGAACTTTCACCATCGGAATCTCCTTGTTCCTTAGCTGTCTGATCTGCGTGTCCAGAATCCGCACTGGCTGCTCTATATAGGTGAGATCCGTATGAATCTCCACCTCAGGCTCACTCAGAACCTGATTCGGATCTGACACAAACTGTCGTAGCATAGAAACATGAAATACCGGGTGAATCCTCTCCATAGAAGCAGGTAAATCCAGCTTATATGACACATTTCCGATCCTCTGCAACACCTCAAAGGGTCCAATGTACCGTGGAGCCAATTTACCTTTCTTCCCAAAACGAACCACTCCTTTCATTGGAGACACTTTCAGCAATACCCAATTACCTTTTTCAAACTCTAACTGCTTTCTGCGAACGTCTGCATAACTTTTCTGTCTACTCTGAGCTGTTCTGATTCTCTCTCTGATCATGGGCACCATTCTACTAGTAATGTCTACTAACTCTGGCCCTGCAAGAGCCTTCTCTCCTACCTCTTCCCAGCAAACAGGGGATCTGCACTTCCTCCCATACAAAGCTTCATAAGGAGCCATCCCAATGCTAGCATGATGACTGTTATTGTAGGCAAACTCCACCAAAGGTAGATGCTGCCTCCAAGAACCGCCAAAGTCTAACACACATAGGCGAAGCATATCCTCTATGGTCTGGATGGTCCTTTCTGACTGTCCATCAGTCTGTGGGTGGAAAGCAGTACTAAAATCCAATCTCGTGCCCATCGCACTTTGCAGACTCCGCCAAAAGCGGGAGGTAAACTGTGGTCCTCTGTCTGAAACTATAGACACTGGAACTCCATGTAATCTCACTATCTCATCCAGATAGACCTGTGCTAACTTATCCACAGAATAGTTACTCCGTACTGGAAGAAAATGAGCAGATTTCGTGAGTCTGTCCACAATCACCCATATCGAGTCTATCCTGTTGGACGCTACTGGTAAACCCACTACAAAATCCATGGCTATGTTCTCCCATTTCCACTCTGGAATCGGTAATGGGTTAAGCATTCCGGCTGGTTTCTGATGCTCTAATTTCACCCTCTGACAAACCTCACAGGCTGTCACGAATTGCGCCACTTCTTTCTTCATGGCTGGCCACCAATAGACCCTTTTCAGATCCTGATACATCTTGGTGGCTCCTGGGTGAACACTATACCTCGCATTATGAGCTTCCCTCATAATGTCTTCTTTTACACTGCCCCTATCTGGTACACAAAGTCGACTCCCATAGCGAAGGATCCCTTTGCTGTCAAATCTAAACTCTGTATTGTTGCCTGACTGAACAGTCCTGGCAATTTTCATCAATTCAGGGTCCTCATGCTGTCTCTGAGCTATCTGCTCCAGAAACACAGGTGTCACTCTCATCTGAGCTATCAACGCACCTGTACCAGACAACTCTAACTGTAATCCCTCGTCAAAGAGCTTATAAAGCTCCATCACAACCGGTCTCCGCTCTGCTGCTATATGGGATAAACTGCCTAGTGACTTCCGGCTTAGGGCGTCTGCGACAACATTTGCCTTACCCGGATGATACTGGATTTTACAATCATAATCACTGAGCAATTCGACCCACCTTCTTTGCCGCAAATTCAGCTCTCTCTGACTTAAGATGTATTGTAAACTCTTGTGATCAGTGAAGATCTCGCATTTAACCCCGTAGAGGTAATGCCGCCACATCTTAAGTGCAAAGATAACTGCTGCCATCTCTAGGTCATGGGTGGGGTAATTCAACTCGTGCTTCTTCAACTGTCTAGAAGCATAAGCAATCACCCTGTCTTTCTGCATCAAAACACAACCCAATCCCACTCGAGACGCATCACAGAACACTGTGAAATCTGTATTACTAACAGGCAGAGCTAACACTGGTGCTGTGGTCAATCTCCTCTTGAGCTTCTCAAAGCTCTCTTCACACTGGTCTGACCAGACAAACTTCTGGTTCTTCTGAGTCAATTTGGTCATAGGAGCAACTATTTTCGAGAAGTTCTGAACGAACCTCCTGTAGTAACCTGCCAGTCCCAGAAAGCTTTTAATCTCAGTCACTGTCATGGGTCAGGGCCAGTTAGTTACAGCCTCTATCTTCTTGGGGTCTACCTCAATCCCTTATGCTGATACTACATGTCCCAAGAAGGAAATGCTCCGTAACCAAAACTCACACTTCGAGAACTTGGCATACAAACCATGCTCTCTCAGTGTCTGTAAAACAATCCTCAGATGCTGGGCATGCTCCTCTGCATCTCTGGAATACACTAAGATATCATCGATAAACACAATGACAAAGTGATCCAGAAACTCACTGAATACCCTGTTCATGAGATCCATAAATGCTGCAGGGGCGTTAGTCAACCCGAACGGCATCACTAAGAACTCATAATGCCCATATCTGGTCCGGAAAGCTGTCTTAGGCACATCTGCCTCTCTGACTCTCAACTGATGATACCCGGATCTCAGATCTATTTTCGAAAAACAACCTGCTCCAGCTAGCTGGTCAAATAGATCATCAATCCGAGGTAAGGGATACCTATTCTTGATAGTGACCTTGTTCAACTGTCTGTAGTCGATACAAAGTCTGAGGGATCCATCCTTCTTCTTGACAAAAAGCACTGGAGCACCCCAAGGTGAGGTACTAGGGCGGATGAAACCCTTATCTACCAAGTCCTGCAACTGCTCCTTCAATTCTTTTAACTCTGCTGGCGCCATCCTATAGGGAGGAATAGAGATAGGTCTGGTACCTGGCAATAATTCAATGTCAAACCCTATCTCCCTATCAGGTGGTAGTCCTGGCAAATCGTCTGGGAACACATCGAGAAACTCTCGGACTACTGGTATCGAAGCTGGCTCTCTAACCTGACTGTCTAGCTCTCTCACGTGAGCTAGAAACCCCTGACAACCCCTCCTAAGCAAACGACGAGCCTGAAGAGCTGAAATCAAACCTCTGGGTGTACCTCTCTTGTCTCCTCTGAAGACACACTCTGACCCATCCTGGTCTCTGAGACTAACTACCTTATTTCTACAGTCCAAGTTAGCACCATATGTAGACAGCCAATCCATCCCTAGAATGACATCAAAATCAGTCAAGTCTAGAACCACAAGGTCAGCTGGAAGGCATCTACCCTCTATGAACACTGGACTGAAACGACAGACTGACACTGCCACTGATGGGTCACACTTGGGTCCACTGACCCAGAGAGGATACTCTAACTCAGAAATGATCAAACCCAATCTCTCTACGGCTCTCGCAGCAATAAAGGAATGAGAAGCACCGGGGTCCATCAAAGCATACACATCTGAACACCCAATGATGAGATTACCTGACACCACTGTGTTCGACGTGTTAGCCTCCTCCTGTGTCACTGTGAAAATCCGTGCTGGGGCTACCGGATTTCCACCTCGGGAACCTGCTGCTGAAGTAGAGGCTGCCCCTCTCCCTCTACCTCTGCCACTACTCTGAGGCATGACTGGAGCTGCTGGCTATACTACACTGCCTGAACTCATCTGCTGAGATGGTGCCATAAAAGTCATCTGAGGACAATACCGAGCAATATGCCCTTCCTGTCCACATCTATAACAAGCTGTAGATCCCAACTGACAAGCTCCCCTATGTGGTCTTCCACATCTCTGACATACTGGATTAGCTGTGCCAGAGCTTGAGCCACTACCAAATCCCAGACCAGACTTAACTTTACCCCAGAACTTTTTCTTTGCTCCTTTTGCCTTGTCCCATCTCTTACTGCCTGACGTATCTGTACTAGGGGCCTTAGAACTCGAAGCCTGTGCTCTTGATTGTTTCTGAATATTGGAACTTGCCTCCATTTTCCTGGCTGCATCCACTATAGAGTGGAAACTCTCCTTTTCTGCTGGAAGAATCAAGGAAGAATACATGGGATGAAGTCTCATAGTATATCTCCTTGCCTTCTTCTGATCAGTATCATAGGCTTGACCCACATACTGAAACAAATCCAGGAACTTGTCTGTAAATTCATCAACACTCATTTCATCTGTCTGTCTCAACTGCTCAAATTCCACTACTTTCATCTCCCTAGAACTGTCAGGAAAAGCCCACCCTGCAAATTCATTGGCGAACTCTCCCCATGACATACTGTCCATCCTGGGTTCCACATAGTTTTTAAACCATTCCTGAGCTTTCTTGCATTTAAGTGTGAACCCTGCCATTTCAATGGCTCTACAATCATCTGCTCCCAACTCACTGGTTATCATCCTGACTGATCTGAGGTATTCAAATGGATCATCTCCTGGGTTAAACTTAGGAGCATCCAATTTCAGGTACTCTGTCATTTTCACCCTTCTTCTCTCGGGTAAATGAGGTCGAGGTATCTGAATTACTGGTTCTGGTTGTGGTGGAGGTACTGGTTCATCTTGTTCTGGATACGCTGTACTTTGATGCACAGGTGAGGGTGGATACATGGGATATGGTGGATCATAATGAGGTATGTATGGCATGTAAGGAGAATATGGGATGTAACTGGAGTACTCCGACACATCTCCCATTGAATAATCTGGGTCCGGAAAAGAGAATGGATAACCAAACCCCGAGGCCTGAGTGCCTCCCTGAAACTCTCCCATACCCTCATCAGACCTACCAATACCCATGCTTTCATCCATGGCCTGTTCTACCTCCATAGCTTCTCTCACTTCCTCCGATCTTCCTCCCCTAACAACGCCTCTTCTGCTCTCGTCTAAAGACCTTCTAGGGTCCATTGACATACCCTCCCTGCTTGATCTCTGAGATCTTGCCCTTGGCAAAACAGGAGGTTGAGCATCTACTCTCTCACTTTCTGGTGGATCTCTAGTCAATCGAACTGATCGACGAGCTCCTCGCATCTTAACTTCCTGAGAACAAAACACACAATATAGCACATCAGCATATAACAGCACATGTCAATAATACACATGCATATTCATGGCATATCATAACATCAAAAGACAGGACTAACATCCTATCCGAGTGGACATGTTTTCCTATTGTGCTTGACCAATTCTATCCTCTATGAGCCCGACACTCTCTCTATAGGTCCGATCATGTGAACCTAGGGCTCTGATACCAATCTGTAACGACCCGGGAATGGACCGTCACCGGCGCTAGGATTCAGGTCGGCATAAGGCCGCCAGAACCCGTAGCAAGCCTGCTATACTCTCTGTGTACCTGTAAAAACTCATACATGATCATATATTTTCTGTGAAAATAAAAACTTTCCTTTCTCTGAACTATGGCTTAACCTGTGCATGCACAATCTCTATACTTTGTACTCTGTACCCCTGACTAGAGCTTGCTCTAGATGGGTTAAATCATACCTGTTAAGCCTGTTTTTTTCACCTGTTTGTAAAACAGTTATATAACTTGATCATGTATACAAAAGACTTATAAAATAGAATAACTAAGTCAAGCACACTTTAACTATTTACACAACTAATACATCTCTTTAATATTACATATCCACTCTAACTATTACAAGCTCTCTTTTTTTTTTTTATGCACCTCTGACTTGCCCTTGTACAACCTGTATACTGAAACCTGCAAAACTGGGAATAAGGGAGAAGGATGAGCTCTATAGCCCAGTGAGTAGAACAATAAAACCTGTCATTAAAACATGATCTTATGGAATGCATCATATCACAGACAATTCACATCTAGGGTAAACCTGTCACCACATAGTCCCAGTATCTAATCCGTGCCAGGCCGTCGACTGGGGTCCTGGTCTTCCTGTAATGCATACATACATCCATTCATACATACACACATATTTTAAATTTCCAGGCCAGTGATGAGGTCCTGGATTTTTCCTGTATAAATAATAAATCTACCAGGCCATCGCATGGGGTCCTGGACTTCCTGTACAAAAACAAACCTGTCAGGCCGTAGAATGGGGTCCTGAACTCTCTATACCTGCCAGGCCGTAGAATGGGGTCCTGGACTTCCTGTCTGGAACTATTGGATCATTCAGCATTCACCCACATCAACAATTAACTATGCAATGCAACATATTCGTGATTTCTAATGCAATCATCCTATGCATACTCATGATGAATGAAATATGCTAAAAGCATTACATTTCTTAATTAAAAGAATTAAGTTTAGTTCCACTCACTTCTGACTGACTCTGACTGACTCTGCAGGCTCCTGAAGCGGTACTCACTGCTGAACTCTCTGGTTCCTCTGGTCTGTGCCTACACAGATAGACTTAAATGAGGGACCAAACATACTCTAACATATCTCTAAACATCTCCCCAAAAACCCCTTAAAACACCTTAGAACAACCATGGAAAACATACAAATGAAAGCTGGACAGGGCACTTTCGGGGCACCTTCGGCGGCCGAATGTGCATGACAGATCCGAAAGTCCAAATGTTCGGGGGCAACCTTAGGCAGCCAAAACTGCCTTCAGAAGAGGTTCGGCGGCCGAACTCCCACATTCGGCGGCCGAACCTGAGTTCATCCAGAACTCAGCTTCGTGCACAACCATGCCATCCAAACACTAACCCTCCAAACATGCATCCCACCTCTCCAAACCTGCTCTAACACTTAATCATGCATATAGGAGTCTTAAACCACATTAAAACTCCAACCAACAACACACATCATGCATACATATAGCATAAACGATTTATGCACCCTACTATGCACAACTTATGCATACACATGCATAACTCCCCTTCTCCTTCATCAAGCTTATGTAAAACATGATAAAAACTAAGGATTCACACTTACCTCTTGAAGAACAAAGGCTGGTGTGACTCCAAACTTGAAGAGATGGAGATTCAAGCTTCACAAGTTCTTAAACTCCACAACTTCTCAAAACTATCTTAAACTCACTTTAAACTTGTTTTTCTTTGAAAGATTTGATGAGAAACTAGGTAAGTCACTTAAGGGAAAGCATGAACATGTCTCTGACCCAAAGGAAAGCTTAAGCACCTCCTTTCTCGGCCAAAAACACCTTTAACAAAGAACCACCGCTTCACATTTGGTGGCTAAAGCTACATGCAACACCTCACCACCTTCGGAGGCCGAACATTAGAGTTTAGGGGGCCGAACATGGGGTACTTTCGGCGGCCGAACTTCAACTTTCGGGGGCCGAAAGTGGCAAAGACTTCCTTAGCCTTTTCTCTTCAAAACTCATTTCTTTTCTAAAACAAAAGCTTAAAACATGTAAAAACATTTTAGAAAACCTTCACTCTACCCTTCAGGGATGCTTTGACATCCTAGATTCCATCGGACGGTAGGAATTTCGATGTCTGAACATGCCGGGTATTACATGTCTGTTGGGAAGAAGTGGGAGAAAGAGCTCTAGCAGGGCCAGAATTAGTTGAGATCACCAGTAGGGTAGTGTCCATTATCAGAGAAAGAATCAGGACAGCAGTGAGCAGGCAAAAGAGTTATGCAGACGTCCGCAGGAAGCACGTTGTGTTCCAGGAGGGAGATATAGTGTTGCTCAAGGTGTCTCCTATGAAAGGGGTGATTCGTTTTGGGAAGAAAGATAAACTAGCTCCAAGGTACATTGGACCCTTTGAAATCTTGCAAAAGGTTGGGAATGTATCTTACAAGTTAGATTTGCCTGCTTCTATGGAGAGAATCCATCTGGTTTTCCATGTTTCTATGTTACGAAAGTTTGTGTCGGATCCAGGCAAGGTTCTTAATGAACCTGATGTGGAGATCCTAGGAGATCTCACCTATATTGAGCAACCAGTGCGGATCGTAGATACTCAAAGAAATTACATGTCCACTATATACTATTACATAAGCTATACCAGCTACTATGCCGACTTCCCGCTCTATCTCTGATCCTGCAAACCTGGGGTTAGGGGAAAGGGATAAGCTACAAGAGCCTAGTGAGCAGAACATAAAAACAGTTTAATAATCATATGCTCTCATGAAATGCATCATAACACAAACAATACACATCAAGATGGACTTGTCATCAGTAACCCTCTACATATCCAAATAATGCTCGACCCTCGACGGAGCTCCTCAGGACTTCCACTTAAATATAACATAACATATCCAACTGTGCCGAGGCTGGACTTTCTCTTACATTCTGCCAGGGGCATAGAATGGGTCTCGACCTGGACTTTCTCTTACATCGTGCCAGGGGCGTAGAATGGGTCTCGACCTGGACTTCCGTATAAATATCATATCATATCATATTGAGGGCTAGTGGATCATCTAATATCGATCCATATCAACAGTAAATTATGCAATGCATCATATTCGTGAATTCTAATGCAACAATCTATTACATAACATGGCATTCATGCTGCATGAACATGCTTAAAAGTTTGTTACTTTAAAAACAATAGATTAGTTTAGTTCTACTCACCTCTGGCTGACGCTCGACTGATAAAGACGCAGCTGGCTCACTGAAGGCCTCTACGGTCTCCCTGGTCCGATCCTACACAGGTGGACTCAAATGAGGGACCAAACATATCTCTAACAAGACTCTAAACATCTCCCCAAAAACCCCCTAAAACATCATAAAATATGCATTCAAAATAGGCAAAAGAAGGCTGGGCAGGGGACTTTTGGTGGCAGGTTCGGCGGCCGAAGGTTCTCTACAGATCCGAAAGTCGGGGCCCTTCGGGGGCAGGTTCGGCGGCCGAAGGTCCTCCACAGATCCGAAAGTCAGGGACTTTTGGGGGTAGGTTTGGCGACCTAAACTCCCTTACAGATCTGAAAGTGCATGCTTTCAGGGGCATGTTAGGCGGCCAAAAGGCTACCTCCTATGCAGGTTCGGCGGCCGAACCTGGGTTACCCAAAATGGCAGAACCCGATTCTGCCTCATGCATTTCAGCCCCGAAACTTTCAAATGCTCACTCCCAACTTCCTACAACATGCATACTCACTCCAACATGCATAAAGGGGTATAAAAACTAGCCTAAACCCCAACAACAACCACAAAACTCATCAAGAAAGCATACACTCATCAACAACCCAACTCAAAGCCTATAACCTTAGATCTAGCCATATCATGCAATTTTAACCCTTAACCCTTTTTAAAACTTGCTTAAAACATGTAAAAAGGCAAGGATCTACACTTCCCTCTTGAAGATCTAAGGTAGATACGACCCAAGCTTGGAGTTGAGGAGAAACGGTCTCCCAAACTTTAAAATCTTTGATCCAAGCTCAAAACTTCAAAAACAAGCGAAAACTCATGAAAATTTTAAGGAAAAACATAAAATCATCAAAGGAAGGACAAGAACTCACCTTTGCCCGAAAATGGAGAGAGAAACTCCCCCATTTTCGGACTGGAGGCCTCTTATAGGTGGCTGGCCAGACCACCTTCGTAGGCCAAAAGAAGAGATCCCGCGGCAGCACCATGTTCGGCGGCCGAACCTGGGCTTGTCCTTGAAAAACATTTTTCTTTCGTTTCAAAACTTTAATTCAAAACCAAACAATAAAACCATGAAAAACATTTTGTAAAACATATTTTACACTTCTAAGAGGTTCCGGTATCTGAGATTCTGGATTCCAATGGGGATTCCGTCAGAAAGTTGAAATTCCGACACCGGAGTCTTGCCGGGTATTACATTCTTCCCTCCTTACTAACATTCATCCTTGAATGTTCAAACAACACACAAGAAAACATAACATCAAGAAAACACATAAAACTTAAAACACTAACCTTAAAAGAGATAGGGGTATTGCTGGAGCATGGACTCCCGGGTCTCCCAGGTGATTCCAAAGGACTTTCACCATCACGATTTTCTTGTTCCTCAAGTTTTTGATTTGAGTGTATATGATCCGCACTGGCTACTCAACATAGGTGAGATCTCCTAGGATCTCTACTTCTGGTTCATTAAGAACCTTACTCGGATCCGACACAAACTTCTGTAACATAGAAACATGGAAAACCGAATGGATTCTCTCCATAAAAGCAAGCAAATCTAACTTGTAAGATACATTCCCAACCTTTTGCAAGATTTCGAAGGGTCCGATGTACCTTGGAGCTAGTTTACCTTTCTTCCCAAAACGAATCACCCCTTTCATAGGAGACACCTTGAGCAACACCATATCTCCCTCCTGGAACACAACATGTTTCCTGCGGACGTCTGCATAACTCTTCTGCCGACTCACAACAGTTTTGATTCTTTCTCTGATAATATGCACTACTCTGCTGGTGATCTCAACTAACTCTGGCCCTGCCAAGGCCCTTTCTCCCACTTCTTCCCAGCAGACAGGTGGCCTGCACTTCCTCCCATATAGAGCTTCATAAGGAGCCATCTCTATGCTAGCATGATAACTGTTATTGTAGGCAAACTTCACCAGTGGTAGATGCTGCCTCTAAGAACCGCCAAAATCTAGCACACACATTATCAACATGTCTTCTATCGTTTGGATGGCCCTCTCTGACTGTCCGTCAGTTTGTTGATGGAAAGTAGTGCTAAAGTCTAACCTTGTGCCCATTGCATTCTGCAGACTCCGCCAAAACCTGAAGGTAAACTGGGGTCCCCTATCTGACACTATAGATACTGGAGCCCCATGCAGCCTGACAATCTCTTCAACATATACTTGTGCCAATTTGTCCACAGAGTAGCCACTCTTGACAGGGATAAAGTGAGCAGATTTGGTCAGTCTGTGCACTATTACCCATATAGAGTCTAATCTGTTGGACGTTGCTGGTAATCCCACCACGAAATCCATAGCTACATTTTCCCATTTCCATTCTGGAATTGGTAGTGGGTTGAGCATCCCAGCTGGCTTCTGATATTCCGGCTTCACCCTCTGACAGATCTCACAAGTTGACACAAACTGCGCCACTTCCCTTTTCATAGCTGGCCACCAATAAACTCTCTTCAGGTCCTGGTACATTTTGGTGGCTCCAGGGTGAATGTTGTACCTCGCATTATGAGCTTCCCTTTTAATGTCTCCCTTCAAACTCATGTCATCTGGTACACATAATCTGTTCCCATAACGGAGGATCCCTTTATTGTCGAATCTAAACTCCTCATTCTTGCCTGACTGCATTGTCCTGGCAATTTTCACCAACTCGGGGTCCTCATGCTGTTTCTACACCACTTGCTCCAGAAACACGGGTGTCACTCTCATCTGAGCCACTAGTGTACCTGTACCAGACAACTCTAACTGTAAACCTTCATTAATGAGCTTGTAAAATTCCCTCTCCACCGGTCTCCTCTCTACTGTAATATGGGATAAACTGCCAAGTGATTTCCGGCTGAAGGCATCCGCTACTACATTTGCCTTACTCGGATGATACTGGATCTTGCAATCATAATCACTAAGCAACTCCACCCATCTTCTTTGCCTCAGGTTCAACTCTTTCTGACTCAAGATGTACTGCAAACTCTTATCATCTGTAAAGATCTCACATCTTACCTCATAAAGGTAATGCCTTCACATCTTGAGTGTAAAGATTACAGCTGCCATCTCTAGGTCGTGTGTAGGATAATTCAACTCATGCTTCTTCAACTGTTTAGAAGCATAAGCAATCACCCTTTCATTCTGCATCAACACACAACCTAGTCCCACTCGGGACGCATCACAAAACACTGTGAAGTCTTCATTATTGGTAGGTAGAGCTAACACCGGTGCTGACATTAGTCTCCTCTTCAGCTCTTCAAAGCTTTCCTCACACTATTCTGACCAAGCAAACTTCTTATTCTTTTTGGTCAACCTGATCATAGGAGCGACAATTTTGGAGAAGTCCTGAACAAACCTCCTGTAGTAACCCGCCAAACCCAAAAAGTTTTTTATCTCTGTCACTGTAGTAGGTCTAGGCCAGTTTATTACAACTTCAAATTTTTTTGGGATCTACCTCAACTCTCTTTTCTGACACTACATGTCCCAAGAAAGAAATGTTCCTCAATCAGAACTCACACTTAGAGAACTTGGCATACAAGCCGTGTTCTCTCAAGGTCTGCAACACTGTCCTCAAATGATGGGCATGCTCCTCTACATTCTAGAATACACTAAGATATCATCAATGAAAATAATAGCAAAGTGATCCAGAAACTGGCTAAAACCTCTGTTCATGAGGTCCATGAATGCTACAGGGGCATTGGTAAGCCCGAACGGCATCACTAGGAACTCAAAATGTCCATATCTGGTCTTGAAAGCTGTCTTTGGCACATCTTCTTCTCTGACCCTCAACTGGTAGTACCCGAATCTCAAATCTATTTTCGAGAAACAACCGGCTCCTGATAGATGGTCGAATAGATCATCAATCCTGGGTAGCAGATATTTATTCTTGGTAGTGACCTTGTTCAACTATCTATAGTCGATGCAAAGTCTTAGGGATCCATGCTTCTTTTTCACAAACAGGACTGGAGCACCCCAAGGTGAGGTACTAGGTCAGATGAAACCCTTATCTACCAACTCCTGCAATTGCTCCTTTAACTCCTTTAACTCGGTAGATGCCATCCGGTAGGGAGGGATAGAGATGGGTCTGGTTCCTGGCATCATTTCAATTTCAAACTCTATCTCCCTAGCAGGTGGTAAACCTGGCAGCTCGTCTGGGAAAACATCAAGGAACTCTTTGACTACGGGCACTGAAGCTGGTTCCTTAACCTAACTGTTTAGCTCTCTGACATGAGCAAGAAACCCCTGACAACCCCTCCTAAGCAACCTGTGAGCCTGAAGGGAAGATATCAAACCTCTAGGCATCCCTACTCTGTCTCCTCTGAAGACTACCTCTGATCCATCATGATCTATGAACCTGACTATCTTGTCTCTGCAATCCAAGGTAGCACCATGAGTAGAAAGCCAATCCATCCCTAGAACGACGTCAAAATCGATCAAAATTAGCTAACCACAAGGTTAGCTGAAAGTCATCTACCCTCAACAAAAACTGGACTGTATCGGCAGACTGACTCTGCCACAGATGGATCACACTTGGGCCCATTGACCCAAAGAGGACACTCTAGCCCAGAAGCTATCAAACCCACTCTGTCTACAGCTCTCGGAGCAATAAAAGAATGAGAAGCACCAGGGTCCATAAGAGCATACACATCAGAACATCCAATAGTGAGATTACCTGACACCACCGTGTTTGGTGTGTTAGCCTCCTGCTGAGTCATGGTGAAGATCCATGCTGGAGTTGATGGACCTTCTCCGTGGGAACCTGCTGAAGAAGAGGCTATCCCTCTCCCTCTACCTCGATCTCTGCCTTGTGACATGGTTGGAGTAGCTGGCTGGGCCACGCTACCAGAAGCTATCTCCGCTAGGACTGAGCCATCGTAACTGCACTGGGACACTCACGTGCCATGTGCCCCTCCTGTCCGCATCTGAAACATGCTGTAGTCCAAACCAACAAACCCCTTTTTGCGGCTTACCGCACCTCATACATCCGGAGATATCCAAACCAGAGCTCAAACCACCACCCATTCCCAGACCAGACTTTAACCTGTCCCAGAACTTGTTCTTCTTAGGCTTGGATTTGTTCCACTTCTTACCCTTCGTGGTAGCTTCACCCAGAGAGGAGAGATCAAAATTTCCTGAACTCAGAGTTTTGGGACCTGAGGACTGTGCCACCTACTACTTTACTGTCCCCTTTATAATGGCACTAGCCTCCATTTTTCTGGCTGCATCTACTATGGTGTGAAAGCTCTCCCTCTCTGCTGCTAAGATCAAGGAGGAATACCTTTAGTGGAGTCTCATGGTATACCTCCTGGCTTTCTTCTGATCCCTATCATATGCCTGTCTCACAAACTGAAGCAACTTCAGGAATTTGTCTGTGTACTCATCTACACTTATGTCTTCGGTTTGTCTCAGCTGCTCAAACTCAATTACCTTCAAATCCCTTGAACTATCTGGAAAAGCCCATCCTGCAAATTCATTAGCAAATTGCTCCCATGATAAGCTATCTAGTCTCAGGTCCACATAATTTTTAAACCACTCCTTAGCCTTCTTGCATTTAAGAGTGAACCCCGCCATCTGAATGGCTCTGCTATCGCTAGCCCCCAACTCATCAGTTATCATTTTCATCATCTTGAGATACTCAAACAGATCATCACCTGTTTGAAACTTGGGAGCATCCAGCTTCAGATAATCTATCATTTTTACCTTGCTCCCATCTGATGGGTTGGGTCTCGATGATTAGGTTTCAGGAACCACTGGTTCTACTGGGGGAGGAGGAGGTGGTGCAGCATTCCTTGGGTTAAGGTTTGTTGGGTTCTGATAGAAAGGTGGGGGTTAAAACATCGGGTAAGGTGGATATGGAGGGTAAAAGGGAGGATAGGGCATGAATGAGGGATATGGATTGTAACTAGAGAAATCCGATGCGCCTCCCATCGGATACCCCAGTCCCTGTGGGTAAGGTTGGTACTGTGGTGGTTAAGCAAAACTCGAGGCGTGAGCGCCTCCTTGTGATTCTCCCATACCTTCCTCTGACATGCTCACACCCAAACTGCCATCCCTCATCTGATCATCTTCTACTGTATCCCTCACATCCGCAGACATCCTACCCGGATCAATTCTCCTTCTGTTTACATCAAAAGACCTTCTAGGGTCCCTTGATGTTTCTCCTCTGCTGGTTCTACTTGACCGTGCTCTTGGCAGAGCAGGGGGTAGGGCATCCATACCCTCATTCTCAGGTGGAACTCCAGTCAATCGTGCAGATCGACGAGTGCCTCACATTTTATTTTCTGAAAAAACAACATACAACACATGAACATTAGCATCATATGGTTCATGTGGACACACATGAACCCACATCATACACATAATATATCATTAATGCACATGCATATTATCATGGCATTACACATCATCATCAAGACAGGACTCTACATCCTATCCTAGTGGACACGATTTTTCCTAATGTGCTTGCTCTTCTATAACATCTATGAGCCCGACATGCTAGGTCCGACCATATGAACCTAGGGCTCTAATACCAATCTGTAATGACCTAGAAATCGGACCGCTACCGGCGCTAGGATTCAGGTCGACTTAAGGTCGCTAGAACCCGTAGCAAGCCTACTATACATCCTGTGTACCTGATAAAATCCCATACATGATCATACATTTTTATAAAAATTTAAACTTTTTATATACCAAGCTCGACCTGTGCATGCATAAAAAACTGTACACATAAAACCCACACTAGAGCCCTCATCAAATGCTCTAGTATGGTAACATCACCTGCCTCAAGTTTGGTTCAACATAACTTATCATTAAAACTTTTACATAAAGATCATGATAAATAGGGATTACCAAACATATACTAGGGCCAAGCACATTTCTAATCCATAAAAGAAATTACATGTCCACTCTATACTATTACATAGGCTATACCAGTTACTATGCCGACTTCCCACTCTATCTCTGATCCTGCAAACCTGGGGTTAGGAAAAAGGGATAAGTTACAAGAGCCTAGTGAGCAGAACATAAAAACAGTTTAATAATCATATGCTCTCATGAAATGTATCATAACACAAACAATACACATCAAGATGGACTTGTCACCAGTAACCCTCTACTTATCCAAATAATGCTCGGCCCTCGACGGAGCTCCTCAGGAATTCCACTTAAACATAACATAACATATCCAACTGTGCCGAGGCTGGACTTTCTCTTACATTCTGCCAGGAGCGTAGAATGGGTCTCGACCTGGACTTTCTCTTACATCGTGCCAGGGGCGTAGAATGGGTTTCGACCTGGACTTCCGTATAAATATCATATCATATCATATCGAGGGCTAGTGGGTCATCCAATATCCATCCACATCAACAGTAAATTATGCAATGCATCATATTCGTGAATTCTAATGCAACAATCCATTACATAACATGGCATTCATGATGCATGAACATGCTTAAAAGTTTGATTACTTTAAAAACAATAGATTAGTTTAGTTCTACTCACCTCTGGCTGACGCTCGACTGATAAAGACGCAGCTGGCTCACTGAAGGCCTCTACGGTCTCCCTGGTCCGATCCTACATAGGTGGACTCAAATGAGGGACCAAACACATCTCTAACAAGACTCTAAACATCTCCCCAAAAACCCCCTAAAACATCATAAAACATGCATTCAAAACAGGCAAAAGAAGGCTGGACAGGGGACTTTTGGCGGCAGGTTCGGCGGCCGAAGGTCCTCTACAGATCCGAAAGTCGGAGCCCTTCGAGGGCAGGTTCGACGGCCGAAGGTCCTCCACAGATCCGAAAGTCAGGGACTTTTGGGGGTAGGTTCGGCGACCGAAACTCCCTTATAGATCTGAAAGTGCATGCTTTCGGGGGCATGTTAGGCGGCCAAAAGGCTGCCTCCTATGCAGGTTCGGCGGCCGAACCCTACTTCGGCGACCGAACCTGGGTTCCCCAAAATGGCAGAACTCGATTCTGCCTCATGCATTTCAGCCCCGAAACTTTCAAATGCTCACTCCCAACTTCCTACAATATGCATACTCACTCCAACATGCATAGTAACGACCCGAAAATCCGGACCGCTACTGGCGCTAGGATCCAGATCGGCATAAGGCCGTCGGGAACCGTAGCAAGCCTGACATAACCTGTAATCCTGCTTAATCCCATACATGATCAACAATACTCATAAACCTGTAAACATTTTCATGTAACAACCAAGCTCAACCTGTACATAAACATAAACATAACATAAACCTCCACTGGAGCCCTCATCAAATGCTCCAATGGGGTATCTCATCATACATAAGCTTGGTTGAAACATAACCTCATATCATAAAGACCATGTACATACAAGTGGGATTAACAATCTGCATTGGTCAAGCACAACTCTATCCTCAATATTCAAATTACATAACATAACTTAAAACACTTTTACATTACATCATAATACAATTGTCATGTCCACAATCTAACTATTACATAACATCACTTCATACTCTGGCTAACCTCCTGGTCTACCCTGTACCTGCACATCTGGGGTTAGGGGAGAGGGGTGAGCTATAAAGCCCAGTGAGCAGAATAGAGAAAAACATATATTAAATATTTCATGCTTCCATGAAATGCAACACATCACAAACATATCACATAAGGATGGTATTGTCACCTATAGTCCTCAACATAGTCCAATCGTGCCAGGGGCGTAGAATGGGCCTCACTGGTCTTTCTCTTACATACATAACATAACATAACATTCCAATATGCCAGGGGCGTAGAATGGGCCTCACTGGTCTTTCTCTTAACATAGTCCAGGGGCGTAGAATGGGCCTCACTGGCAATCCATACCGTATCATCATCATATCATACCATAGGAGGACTAGAGGATCATTCAATAGCCAATCCGCATCCACATCATATTATGCAATGCAACATATTCGTGAATACTAATGTAAACAACCTAAAATATATCATGGCATATATGATGCATGAACATGCTCCAAAAAGTTACGTTTCATTTATTTAAAAACTTAAGGTTCATTCCACTCACCTCTGGCTGAAGCTCTACAGACTCTGAAGCAGCTATCTCACTGCTGAGGTCCTCGGTTCCTCGGGTCCGAACCTACACAGGTGGACTCCAATGAGGGACCAAACATATATAAACATAACTCTAATAAACTCCCCAAAAACCCCCTAAAACATCCTGAAACATTACATAAAAATATGCATGAAATGACTGAACAGGGCACTTTCGGCGGCACCTTCGGCGGCCGAAAGTCCTGGACAGATCCGAAAGTCAGACACTTTCGGCGGCACCTTCGGCGGCCGAAAGTCCCAGACAGAGACGAAAGTCTCTTTTCGGGGGCAACTTCGGCAGCCGAATGCTGCCTCCACAAAAGAGGGTTCGGCGGCCGAAAGTCACTTCGGCGGCCGAACCTGAGCTTCTCCCGAAGGGCAGAAACTCAGCTCCTCTATGCACATTTTGCCTCCCAAGCTCAAATCATGTAAAAACTAGTTCTAAAACATGCATACCTCACATACATTACACCTAGGGGTCTCAAGCTATCATATACCCCAACTACAACACTTCAATCAACACATAAACAAGCTACATTGTTCATCAAAGCATCAAAACCCATAAACTCAACATATACCCTAACATGCATTTCTACCCATAGATCTTGCATAAAACTTATTTAAAACTGAAGATTTTTGGGAAAATTTTGAGTATTCTTGTATTTCACTCTTGATTTGTACAATATGTCTACATGGCTATTTATACACAAAGAATCATATCTAAACAGGAAGCAAATAATCAAATAATAATTACAGAGATAATTAAGGATCCTAATCAAATCAAATCAAATCTCTAGAATCAATTAGGATTAGCAAATAAGTCAACACTCCCCCTCAAGTTGGTGCAAAGATGTCACACATGCCCAACTTGCAAATCAGATTATGATAGATCTTGTTGTTAAGCCCTTTAGTAAACACATCCGCAAGTTGCTCAGTAGAAGTCACATGAACTAGGCTCAAGACACCGTCTGTTAATTTTTCTTTAATGAAGTGCCGATCAATTTCAATGTGCTTCGTTCGGTCATGTTGGACTGGGTTTTGTGCTATACTTATAGCAGCTTTATTGTCACAATACAAGGTTATCTTGTCTCTCTCGGACAATCTCAACTCTTCCAATAACTTCTGCAACCATAAGAGTTCACACACTCCTTGGGCCATTGCTCTGTATTCTGCTTCCGCACTTGACCGAGCAACAACACTTTGTTTTTTACTCCTCCAAGTGACAAGGTTTCCCCCCACAACTGTGCAGTAGCCAGATGTGGATCTCCTGTCATCGAGAGATCCTGCCCAATCTGCATCTGTAAAAGTTTCAATTCGGAGATGACCATGTTTGGAATAAAGAAGCCCTTTCCCTGGCGCAGACTTTAGGTATCTCAAGATGCGAAGTACAGCTTGCATATGAGTCTCGCGAGGGTCATGCATGAATTGGCTGACTAAGCTAACAGCATAGGCTATATCCGGTCGAGTGTGTGAGAGATAAATCAACCTTCCTACCAATCTCTGATATCTTCCAATATCTACGGACTCACCAGTTCCTGCTTTCAGCTTGTGATTACTTTCGATGGGAGATTCTGCTGGTTTACACCCCATCATACCAGTTTCTCCCAAAAGATCCAGAATGTACTTTCTTTGAGAGATGAAAATTCCTTTTTCTAATCTAGCCACCTCGATACCTAGAAAATATTGCAGTTTTCCCAGATCTTTGATTTCAAATTCCTGAGCTAACAACCTCTTTAGTTGAGCCATTTCCTCTTTGTCATCACCTGTCACCACTATATCATCAACATACACAATAAGAAGGGTGGTCTTACCCTTATGATGTTTGATAAACAGAGTGTGATCAGCATTGCTTTGTTGGTAACCGAAGGACATCATGGCTCTGCTAAACCTGTCAAACCAAGCTCTGGGAGATTGTTTTAGCCCATACAAAGCCTTTTTTAACTTGCACACCTTTCCTTGTGTCTTCTCATCAGCGAACCCAGGAGGAATTTCCATGAATACTTCTTCCTCTAAATCTCCATGGAGGAAAGCATTCTTCACATCAAACTGTTGCAAGTCCCAGTCCAAGTTGGCCGCGCAAGATAACAGAACTCTGATTGAATTCATTTTTGCAACTGGGGCAAATGTCTCTTGATAATCCACTCCATAGGTTTGGGTGAAACCTTTAGCAACCAATCTGGCCTTAAATCGTTCAATTGTACCATCAGCTTTGTGTTTCACTGTGAACACCCACTTACAGCCAACGAGTTTCTTTCCAGGTGGAAGAGTGACGAGCTCCCAGGTCTCATTTTTAGCCAATGCTTTCATCTCTTCAATCATTGCTTCCTTCCATTTAGGTTCTGCAAGAGCTTTCTTCCAATCCTGTGGAATAGACACAGAGGAAATAGACAAGGCAAAGGCTCTATAGGAAGGAGACAAGGATTCATAAGAAACAAAGTTAGAAATAGGATGTTTAGTACAAGATCTGACCCCTTTTCTTTGTGCAATCGGTTTATCTAAATCATTGAAGCATTCAAGAGTTGTGGATAACTCACCAGAAGAAGATTCTTGACTCTGAGTAGACTGCATAATGGCTTCTTCTGCCTTGTCTCTCCTTGAATACCTTCTCAAATCTGGCTTGTCCAAACGACCAATTCTTCCTCCCTGATTGGACATCTCCCCCTGTCGATTAGAACTCAAACTCTCTAGTTGAACCATATTATCCGGAATCACACAATTTTGGATCACCTCTTCTTGCTCATTATTCTCCCCCTGAAGAGGTGAGTGGGTGGTATTGAAGTAGGGTTCAGTTTCTCGAAAGGCAACATCCATACTGACTAAGTATTTTCTAGAGGGAGGGTGATAACACCTATATCCCTTCTGTGTCGGAGAATACCCAACAAACACACATTTAAGGGCCTTGGGGTCCAATTTCCCTGCCGTTCTAGTATGGACAAAACAAACACACCCAAATACTTTTGGTGGAACAACGTATGAATTCTTCCCTTGTAGAACTGCCAAAGGACTCATAAAGTCAAGGGTCTTGAGAGGCATTCTATTTATAAGGTAAGCAGATACAAGAACTGCATCTCCCCAATATGCTTTGGGTAGATTCATGGTGAACATAAGAGATCGAGCTACCTCCAATAGATGTCTATTTTTTCTCTCAGCAACGCCATTTTGAGCACTAGTATAAGGACAACTAGTCTGGTGTACTATCCCATTACTCTCCAAATAGGCAGAAAAGCTACTATCCATGTATTCTCTTCCATTGTCAGTTCTCAAAATTTTCACCTTAGTATCAAATTGAGTACAAATCATCTTATGAAAAGATTGAAAACAAGAAAAAACATCACTTTTAGCTTTAATCAGATAGACCCAAGTCATTCGAGTGCAACAATCAATAAAGGTGACAAACCATCGATTACCAGATAAGGAGACAGTTTGAGTAGGCCCCCAAACATCAGAATGAATAGTTGCAAAAGGAATTTGACTTTTATTATGACTCAAAGGATAGGATGTTCTAGTGTGTTTAGCATACTCACAAGCATCACAAAATAAAGAGCCAAACTGGGTTTTAGCAAACAAATCAGGATAAAGTTTTTCTAAGACAAAAAATGATGGATGTCCTAATCGCCGGTGCCATTGTATTATTTCCCGATTGACATCCTTATTTTCTCCAAAACAAGCTTGAGATATCGAAGAATCCGGATCACTCTCCAACATGTATAAGCCATCATGCAGCCTACCATTGCCAATCCTCTTCCCTGTGCGAAGATCCTGAATAACACAATGATCAGGAAAGAATTCAAGTTTACAGTTAAGGGCATTGGTGATAGCACTGACAGATAAAAGGTTGACAGGAAAGTGGGGAACATGAAGGACAGATTATAATTTAATGTTGGATGTGCAAATAACAGAACCTGTTCCGGATATTGGAGTAAAAGAGCCATCAGCAATTCTGACACTATCTTTGGTTAGAGAAGGAGAATAATTGAGAAAGCCTTTAGAAGAGCCTGTCATATGTCTATTCGCACCAGAATCGATAATCCATGGAACATTATTAAAAGAGGAAGCATTACCTGACTTTACAAAGTTAGATGTGGCACCAGAGGATGAAGAGGTGTCAATATGAGACAAGAGGCGCTTGAGACTCTGAAGTTCATTAGCGGAAAGAAACTCAGTCGTTGTTGTCTCCTTAAAAGGCTCCTCCACAGTTTCTGTTAAATTAACTTGATTTCTAGAGGTACCTCGTTTTCCTCCACGACCTCTAGTGGGACGACCATGTAACTTCCAACAAGTCTCTTTGGTATGCCTCGGTTTCCCACAATAGTCACAGTGTAATTGATCTTTCTCAGAAGTAGGAGGCTGTGGTGTGCTCAAACTAGTAGTCAACCCAGCCTTTTCAACTGGTGCAGTATAGAGCATAGCATGTCGACGACTTTCCTCTTGTTGAACATGAGCGTGGGCCTCTTGTAGAGAAGGAAAAGGATTTCTTCCCAACACTTGGACTCGAATTGGATCATATTCATTATTCAACCCTGCAAGAAAATCATAGACCCGCTCCTTTTCAATCATTCTCTGAAATTTGACTGTATCTCCAGTGCATTCTGCCTGAAAGTCTTGATAGTAATCAAGTTCCTGCCATAAGCCACATAACTCAGAATAAAATTGGGAGATAGTCATTTCTCCTTGCTTAGTACCATGAATCTTATTCCGAATATCATAAATTTGGGCATCATTCCCAATCTTGGAATAAGTTAAGGACAAAGCTTTCCATATTTTTGCAGCAGTATCAATTAACAAATAGGACTTAGAGATATTAGGTTGCATCGAGTTCAGTAACCATGTCATAACAAGACAATTATTTGAGTCCCATTGAGGAAAATCTGGATCACGCTCATCAGGTTGCTTTTTATTACCAGTGACATAACCCTGCAGCCCTCTAGCCTTGATAAACAACAAACAAGACCTTGACCAAGCAAGATAGTTGGTTCCATCAAGTTTTATGGGACTAATTTGCAAGGAAGGATTATCAGAGTTAGGAATCGAGACCCTTTTACCTTCTGCCATAGTAAAGATTTATGAACCCTGAAAGAATATGAGGTACCCAAGGTTGTACACACAATAGAGCCCAATTGATTCACCAAAAGACCGGGTAACAGCACGGGAAGGCCGGAAGATGGTCGAAATCGTCGCCGGAGTGATCGGAGCGGCGAAGCAGTGACAGACGGTGGGTCACGCGCCAGGAAGCGCCGGGTCACGCGCCAGGAAGCGCCGGGTCACGCGCCGGGAAGAGGTGGCGCGTGAGCCTCAAGCGCAAGCTTTTCCGGCGTCGGAGCAGGTCGGTCGGCCGGCGGCAGTCCGGCGGTTCTTCTGGTGCCGGCGGTGAGAGAGTGAAGGGCTCCTAAATGGGTTAGTACCAAAAAAGTAAATCTAGGGTTTTGAAACCCTAAAGAGGAAAAATTGAATTTGAACCCAAAAAATCAGGAAAAAGGCTCTGATACCATGAAGATTTTTGGGAAATTTTTGAGTATTCTTGTATTTCACTCTTGATTTGTACAATATGTCTACATGGCTATTTATACACAAAGAATCATATCTAAACAGGAAGCAAATAATCAAATAATAATTACAGAGATAATTAAGGATCCTAATCAAATCAAATCAAATCTCTAGAATCAATTAGGATTAGCAAATAAGTCAACAAAAACACATAAGGAGCTTAAGATCGGCCCCTTACCTCTTGAAGATCGAGAGGGAGACGACCTAAACTTGGAGATCCACGAAAATGAGCTCCTGAGTTCTCAAAGCTCCAAAACTTGTTTCAAAAGCTTAGATCTTCAAAACCAAGGAAAAACAAGTGAAAATCTTGAAAGATTTAGAGGAAGAACATCAAAAATGGGTGAGGGGCGGCGGAAAGCTCACCTTGGCCGAAAATGGGGAAAACTCGCCCGTTTTCGGCTAAGGGACCCTTTTATAGTGGCTGGCCAGACCACGTTCGGGGGCCGAATGTGCCTCCGCATCCATGCAATGTTCGGCGGCCGAACTTGACCTTCGGCGGCCGAACCTGGACTTCCCTCGCCTATGCTTTCGGGGGCCTAACGTGCCTCCAAAACGCCTGCATGTTCGGTGGCCGAACTTGCCTTTCGGCGGCCGAACCTGGGTTTTCCTCCAATGCTATTTTCATGTAAAAACTCATTTTCTTTATACTTAAAACATTAAAATACATGAAAACATTTTATAAAACATGTTCTTACCCTTCTAGAGATTTCTGACGTTCGAGATCCCACCGGACGGTAGGGATTCCGATACCGGAGTCTAGCCGGGTATTACATTCTCCCCCCCTTAAGAACATTCGTCCCCGAATGTTCCTCGACTAGTACATAGCATAACAAACAACATAACATACATACATATAAAACACATAGGGACTAACCTTAAAAGAGGTGGGGATATTGCTGGAGCATGGACTCCCGTGTCTCCCAGGTACATTCCTCCAAATTGTGGTGGTTCCACAGGACTTTCACCATCGGGATTCCCTTGTTTCTTAACTTTCTGATCTGGGTGTCTATGATCCGTACTGGCTGTTCAACATAGGTGAGATCCTCTTGGATCTCTACATCAGGCTCACTAAGAACCTTGCTCGGATCTGACACAAACTTTCTTAACATAGAAACATGGAAAACCGGATGGATTCTTGCCATAGTAGCAGGTAAATCCAGCTTGTACGACACATTCCCAATCTTTTGCAAGATTTCAAAGGGTCCGATGTATCGTGGGGCTAGTTTACCTTTCTTTCCGAAGCGAACCACTCCCTTCATTGGAGACACCTTGAGCAATACCAGATCCCCCTCCTGAAACTCTAACTGTCTCCTGCGGACGTCTGCATAACTCTTCTGTCTGCTTGCAGCAGTCTTGATTCTCTCTCTGATGATGGGTACCACCCTGCTGGTGATCTCTACTAACTCAGGCCCTGCTAAAGCCTTCTCTCCAACTTCCTCCCAGCAAACAGGGGACCTGCACTTCCTTCCATACAAAGCTTCATATGGAGCCATCCCGATGCTAGCATGATGGCTGTTATTGTAGGCAAACTCCACCAAAGGTAGATGCTGCCTCCAAGAACCGCCAAAATCCAGCACACACATCCTTAGCATATCTTCTATGGTCTGGATGGTCCTCTCTGACTGTCCGTCTGTCTGTGGATGGAAGGCAGTGCTGAAATCCAACCTAGTACCCATAGCACTCTGCAGACTCCGCCAAAACCTGGAGGTGAACTGGGGCCCTCTATCTGACACTATAGATACCGGGACCCCATGCAGTCTGACAATCTCATCAACATACACCTGCGCCAACTTGTCCACAGAATAGCCACTCCTGACAGGGATGAAGTGAGCAGATTTGGTGAGTCTGTCCACAATCACCCATATGGAGTCCAATCTGTTGGACGCTGCCGGTAACCCCACTACGAAGTCCATAGCTATATTCTCCCATTTCCACTCTGGAATAGGTAGCGGGTTAAGCATTCCAGCCGGCTTCTGATGTTCCAGCTTCACCCTCTGACATACTTCGCAGGCTGACACAAACTGTGCCACTTCTTTCTTCATCGCTGGCCACCAATAAACCTTCTTTAAATCTTGATACATCTTGGTGGCTCCGGGGTGAACGCTGTATCTTGCATTATGAGCTTCTCTCATAATGTCTCCCTTAAGCCCTATGTCATCTGGTACACATAATCTGCTCCCATAGCGAAGGATCCCCTTACTGTCAAATCTGAACTCATTATCTTTGCCCGACTGAACAGTCCTGGCAATCTTTACTAACTCTGGGTCCTCATGCTGTTTCTGAGCCACCTGCTCCAGAAACACGGGTGTCACCTTCATCTGTGCAATCAAAGTACCTGTACCAGACAACTTCAACTGTAGACCTTCATTCCTGAGCTTGTAAAACTCCTTTGTAATACCCGGCAGATTCAGACATCGGAATTTCTACCGTCCGGTGGAATTCGAGGATGTCAGAGGGTTCTAAAAGGGTAAGAGAAAGGTTTTCTAAAATATTTTCAAGTATTTGAAAGGTTTAGAGTGAAAATGATTGAGTTTTGAAGAGAAAAGGCCAAGGAGGCAGAATGCAGGTTCGGCCCCCGAAAGTTAAAGTTCGGCCGCCGAAAGTCCCCTAGTTTCGGCCCCCGAAGGCAATGTTTGGCCGCCGAACGTTGCATGGTTTTGCATGCAGGTTTGGCCGCCGAACCTGAGGCAGTTGCTCATCTATAAGGGCACCGAGTGGCAAAAAAAGGGGGAGACTTCTTCTCTCCTTCTGGCCTAGGTACGTTCTTGATCTCCTTGAAGTGTTTTCATGGTTTTTTCTTCACCTCTTTCAAGGTTTTAATGAGTTTTCCCCTTGTTTTGAAAAGTGATGAGCTTTAAACAAGGTTTTGGAGTTTGATGCTTTTGAAGCTTGGTTTCTCCATATCTTTGAGTTGGAATCATACCAGCCTTTGTTCTTCAAAAGGTAAGTGTTGATCCATGGTTTTTATGATGGGTTATATGAGTTTTGTAAAGGGAAAAGGGAGCTAGGCATGAGTTTGCATGAGATGGGCATAATAGGGTTTATGAATCCTTTATGTTTGATGTGTGCCTTGTGAGCTTGTTTTGTTGGAGTTTAAGTTGTTTGAAGCTCCTTTATGCTTGTTAAAGTGTTTATGCATGTTTTAGAGGGATTTAATGTATGTATTGAGGGCTGAGCAGGTGATGGAGGGACTGGCAGGCGTCCTTGTGCACGAAACTGAGTTCTGGATGAACTCAGGTTCGGCCGCCGAAAGTCCAAGTTAGGCCGCCGAACATGCCTGACTTTCGTCTCTGGAGGAGACATTCGGCCGCCGAAGGTGCTGCCGAAGGTGCCCTGCCCAGCCTTCCTTTGCGTGTTTTGCATGCATGTTTTGAGGTGTTTTAGAGGGGTTTTGGGAAGTTGTCTAAGAAATGTTTATCTGTTGTCTAGAGTATGTTTGGTACCTCATTTAAGTCCTCCATTGTAGGATTGGACCCGAGAAAACGAGGTGTTTAGCAGTCTTCAGAGGTAGAGTTGGTCCAGAGCTAGTTAGCCCAGAGTTAGCCAAGCAGAGGCTACAGGTGAGTGGAACTAACCTGTATATGTTCAATTCAGAAATGACACGCTTCTAGCATGTTCCATGCATCATAAAATGCCCTGTTTTATATTAGGTTGTATTGCATTCGTTTCACGAATTTGATGCATTGCATAAGATGATATTTGTATGGATGAATGTTGGATGATCCTTAGCCCTTGATAGAGCACAGAGTACAGATACAGAGTTATGGCATGAGGTAGCCATACCAGGTCGCTCCTGGATAGTCCAGGAGCGATCTGTAACGACCCGAAAACCGATACTCCTCTGTAACGGCCCGAACCATCACTGGCACTAGGATCCAGATCGGCTTAAGGCCGCCGGGACCCGTAGCAAGCCGACTATACTCTCCGTGTACCTGATAAATCCCATACATGAGACAATAACAACTCAACAATCCTGTAAAACTCTGTAGGCTTAACTACTGCTACTCAGATATGTCAATCTGAAATGACCCTCAGGGCCGATACCAGGGACTACCATCTTCTGTGGTTCAAGGGATTGAAACCCTTTTCATCTGTAACACAATCCACTGGTATCTCATCAAAGCCATACATTAAGCCTACTCACACATTTCTCATCAAGAAACGTAAAACAGGATTCATGTACAAAGGAATAGATCATACATCACACTATAGCAATAACACTAGGGAAAGCACTAGTCTATCCAGTATATGACAGTACATATCAATACATTACAATTAATCTTTTAATTACATCATGTCCACTATTCTATTACAAATATACATTCATGCATATCCTTCCTCTTTACTCTTGCTGACTTTGACTTCTCACAGCTAATCTCAGAACCTGCAAAACTGGGGTTAAGGGAGTGGGATGAGCTCTAGAGCCCAGTGAGGAGGAACAATAAAAACAGTTCATTCATTACATGCTCTCATGAAATGCATCACATCACAAACATATCATCTCAAGGATGAATTTGTCACCAATAACCCTTAACTACATGTTATAATAATGCCAACTGTGCCAAGGAGACTATGTCATCACCTGGTCTACACTGATCTCTCTGATATCATAACATGACCAACTGTGCCAAGGAGACGAGGTCTCACCTGGTCTATACTTAACTCTGATTTGACAGCCCAGCTGTCTCACTCATAGTACCAGGAGCGACCTGGACTATCCAGGGGCGACCTGGTATGGCTATCTCATGCCATAACTCTGTATCTGCTCTCTGTCAAGGGCTAAGGATCATCCAACATTCATCCACAGGAACAACAACATATGCAATGCATCATATTCGTGAATTCTAATGCAACACAACCTAATACATAACATGGCAGTTTATGATGCATGGATCATGCTAGAATCGTGTCATTTCTCAAAATAAAAGATTCAGTTTAGTTCCACTCACCTGTAG
Organism: Manihot esculenta; assembly: GCF_001659605.2. Lineage (NCBI taxonomy): Eukaryota > Viridiplantae > Streptophyta > Magnoliopsida > Malpighiales > Euphorbiaceae > Manihot > Manihot esculenta. The sequence goes on along the minus strand of NC_035178.2, from coordinate 19,640,241 downwards.
CCTCTGCTTGGCTAACTCTGGGCTAACTAGCTCTGGACCAACTCTAACTCTGAAGCAGCTACCACTGCTAAATACCTCGTTTTCTCGGGTCCAATCCTACACAGATGGACGTAAATGAGGTACCAAACATACTCTATACAACAGGTAAACATTTCTTAACATTTCTTAGACACCTTCCCAAAACCCCTCTAAAACACCTCAAAACATGCATGCAAAACAAGCAAAGGAAGGCTGGACAGGGCACCTTCGGCAGCACCTTCGGCGGCCGAATGTCTCCTCCAGAGACGAAAGTCAGGCATGTTCGGCGGCCTAACTTGGACTTTCGGCGGCCGAACCTGAGTTCATCCAGAACTCAGTTTCGTGCACAAGGACGCCTGCCAGTCCCTCCATCACCTGCTCAGCCCTCAATACATGCATTTAACCCCTCTAAAACATGCATAAACACTTTAACAAGCCTAAAGGAGCTGAAAACAACTTAAACTCCACCAAAACAACTAACACAACATAAAATCATGCTTTCACCATTAAAACATCAAAACGAAACTCTAAAACCTAAACATGCAACTCTACCCTTAACCTCTTGAAAAGCTGTTAAAACCATAAAACAAGTATAAAGACCTCTCTTACCTCCTAAACCTAGCAGAGGAACAACTTGAACTCAACAAATCCCCTTCACAAGCTTCAAACCACCAAAACCTCTCTTTTCTCTCAAAACCGTCAAAACCTCTTGCAAACGAGCAACCCTCTGCATGAGCTGATTAAAAGCTTGCAGATGAGTCAAGGGAGACGTGGCCTAACCTCTGGTCATGATCTGGAGGTGAACACCTGGCCAAACCACGGACTGAGGAGCATGCACAACTAACCGACCACCTCAGCTTCGGTTGCTGAAACTGCATGCAAAACCATGCAACTTTCGGGGGCCGAACATAACCTTCGGGGGCCGAACATTGGGCACTTTCGGCGGCCGAACTTCACCTTCGGGGGCCGAACATAACAGAAACTCCTTTGGCCAATTCTCCACGAAATTCAACTCGTTTTCTATGCTAAACCTTTAAAACACTTGCAAATATTTTAGAACCCTTTCTCTTACCCGTCCAAAGACCTCTGACATCCTCAAATGCCACCGGACGGTAGGAATTCCGATGTCTGAATCTAGCCGGGTATTACATTCTTCCCCCCTTTAAGAACATTCGTCCTCGAATGTTCACACAACAAACACATATGCAAATAAGCAATTAAGGAAAGTCTAACACTTTCCTCTGCGAAGAGACACAGATATTACTGGAGTCAAACTCCTGGGTTATCTACAATTCCTGACGCTTAACTGCTGAATCTGTTCCTTCTCACTGGGCTGTAGTAGCTCATCCCACTCCCTTAACCCCAGTTTTGCAGGTTCTGAGATAGCTATGGGAAGTCAAAGTCAGCAAGAGTACAGAGAATAGTGATGCATGAATGTATGGTTGTAATAGCATAGTGGACATGATGTAATTAAAAGATTAGTTGTCATGTAATGTATCGATATGTACTGTCAGTTACTGGATAGACTTGTGCTTTCTCTAGTGTCTTTGCCATAGTGTGATGTATGATTAATCCCTTTGTACATGCATCCTGTTTTACGTTTCTTGATGAGAAATGTGTGAGTTGGGCTTAACGTATGGCTTTGATGAGATACCAATGGGATGTGTTACAGATAAAAAGGGTTTCAATCCCTTGACCCACAGCAGATAGTAGTCCCTGGTATAGGCCCTGAGGGCCATTTCAGATTGACATATCTGAGTAGCAGCAGTTAAGCCTACAGAGTTTTACAGGATTGTTGAGTCGTTTTGTATCATGTATGGGATTTATCAGGTACACAGAGAGTATAGTTGGCTGACTACGGGTCCCAGCGGCCTTAAGCCGATCTGGATCCTAGTGCCAGTGATGGTTCGGACCGTTACTAAGGGGTACCGGTTTCCGGGTCATTACATCCTTCACCACCAGTCTCCTCTCTGCCGTGATGTGGGATAAACTGCCTAGTGACTTCCGGCTTAGGGCGTCTGCCACAACATTCGCCTTACCCGGATGGTACTGAATCTTGCAATCATAGTCACTCAGCAGTTCTACCCACCTCCTCTATCTCAAATTCAATTCTCTCTGGCTCAAGATGTGCTGCAGGCTCTTATGATCTGTAAAGATCTCACATTTTACCCCATAGAGGTAGTGCCTCCACATCTTGAGTGCAAAGATGACTGCTGCCATTTCAAGATCGTGTGTGGGGTAATTCAACTCATGCCTCTTCAGCTGTCTAGAAGCATAAGCGATCACCTTGCCATTCTGCATCAACACACAACCCAAGCCTACTCTGGATGCATCACAGAACACTGTGAAGTTCTCATTGCTAGTTGGCAGAGCTAACACTAGTGCTGAAGTCAACCTCTTCTTAAGCTCTTCGAAACTCTCTTCACACTGGTCGGTCCACAGAAACTTCTGATTCTTCCTGGTCAATCTGGTTAGAGGAGCTGCAATCTTTGAGAAGTCCTGAACGAACCTCCTGTAATAACCAGCCAAACCCAAGAAACTTCTGATCTCAGTCACTGTGGTGGGTCTAGGCCAGTTAGTCACAGCCTCCACTTTCTTGGGGTCTACCTCTATTCCATTCTCTGACACTACATGCCCCAAGAATGAGATGCTCCTCAACCAGAACTCACACTTGGAGAACTTGGCATACAAGCCATGTTCCCTCAAGGTCTGCAGAACTATCCTCAGATGATGGGCATGCTCCTCTGCCTTCCTGGAATACACTAAGATATCATCTATGAAGACAATAACAAAGTGGTCCAGGTACTGTCTAAACACTCTGTTCATGAGGTCCATGAATGCTGCAGGGGCGTTTGTTAACCCGAACGGCATTACAAGGAACTCATAATGCCCATATCTGGTCCTGAAAGCTGTCTTTGGTACGTCCTCTTCCCTGATCCTCAACTGATGGTACCCCGACCTCAGATCTATTTTGGAGAAGCAACCCGCTCCTGCTAGCTGGTCAAATAGATCGTCGATCCTTGGCAATGGGTACTTATTCTTGGTAGTGACTTTGTTCAACTGCCTGTAGTCGATACAAAGTCTAAGGGATCCATCCTTCTTTCTTACAAACAGCACTGGAGCACCCCAAGGTGAGGTACTCGGTCGGATGAAGCCCTTGTCTACCAATTCTTGCAATTGTTCTTTCAATTCTTTCAACTCAGCTGGTGCCATCCTGTAGGGAGGGATAGAGATCGGTCTCGTTCCAGGCATTAACTCTATCTCGAACTCTATCTCCCTAGCAGGTGGTAAACCTGGAAGCTCGTCTGGGAACACATCTAAAAACTCATTAACCACTGGCACTGCGGCGGGCTCTCTAATCTGACTATCTAGCTCTCTCACATGAGCCAAATACCCCTGACATCCCCTCCTAAGCAACCTACGAGCCTGAAGAGATGAGATCAAACCTCTAGGTGTACCCCTCCTGTCTCCTCTGAAGACTACCTCTGATCCATCCTGACCTCTGAACCTGACTACCTTGTCCCTGCAGTCCAAGGTAGCACCATGGGTAGATAACCAGTCCATCCCTAGAATGACGTCAAAATCTGTCAACTCTAGAACCACAAGGTCGGCGGACATGCATCTCCCCTCAACAAACACTGGACTACATTGGCAGACTGACTCTGCCACTGATGGATCACACTTGGGTCCACTGACCCAAAGAGGACACTCTAACCCAGAAGTCATCAATCCCAACCTCTCTACGGCCCTCGGAGCAATAAAAGAATGAGATGCACCAGGGTCCATCAATGCATACACATCAGAACAACCAATGATGAGATTACCTGCCACCACGGTGTTGGATGTGTTAGCCTCTTGCTGTGTCATTGTGAAGATCCTTGCTGGAGCTGACGGACCTTCACCTCTGAAACCCGCTGAAGAAGAGGCTGCTCCTCTCCCTCTACCTCTGCCACTGGCTTGAGTTGGTGCTGGGGCTACTGGCTGAGCTACACTGCCTGAACCTGTCTGCTGGGACTGTGCCATAACAGCTGCTCTAGGACAATCCCGAGCCATATGTCCCTCTTGCCCACATCTGAAGCAGGCTCTGGACCCATAGAGGCACACTCCCCTGTGTGGCTTACCACACTTCACACATGCTACATTGTCTGCACCTGAGCTCGAGCCACTTCCTAATCCCAGACCTGACTTGATCTTGCTCCAGAACTTGTTCTTCTTCTGCTTCTTGGTGGTACTGCTCCACCTCTTACTACCTGAACTTAAGGAAGAAGGATCCACTTTTCCCCTACCTGGGGTTTTGGAACCGGAAGGCTGTGCCACTGACTGCTTGACTTTTCCCTCGATGATAGCACTAGCCTCCATTCTCCTAGCCATATCGACTATGGTGTGAAAACTCTCTCTATCTGCTGACTGTACCAAGGAGGAATACCTGGGATGGAGCTTCATGATATACCTCCTTGACTTCTTCTGATCTGTGCTAAGGTCCTGCCCAGCAAATGGCAGCAACTCCATAAACCTGTCAGTATATTCGTCTACACTCATGTCATCGGTCTGCCTCAACTGCTCGAATTCTATTATCTTCAATTCCCTTGAACTATCAGGGAAAGCCCATCCTGCGAACTCATTTGCGAAATCCTCCCATGGAAGACTGTCCACCCTCGGTTTGATGTAGTTCTTGAACCACTCCCGGGCCTTCTTGCATTTTAGGGTGAACCCAACCATCTGAATGGCTCTACTGTCATCCGCCCCTATCTCGTCTGTTATCATTTTGACCCTTTCCAAATACGCAAATGGGTCATCACCATCATCATATTGGGGAGCACCCAGCTTCATGTAGTCGGTCATCTTGACCTTGCTCCCTCTGGATGAGCTAGGGTTAGGAGGTTGAGTAACTGGGGCTGCGGGTTCTGTAGGTGGGGGAGGAGGTGCAACATTTTATGTGGTAGGATTTTCTGGATTTGGGTGATAGGGTGGTGGTGGATACATAGGATACTGTGGGTATGGTGGGTAGTATGGTGGGTATGGCATCTGTGTGGGGTAAGGGCTAAAACTAGGGTAATCCGACGTGCCTCCCATCGAATACCCGGGGTGTTGCGAGAAATGTGGGTAGTGGGGTGGCTGAACAAATCCCGAGGCCTAAGTGCCTCCTTGGGACTCTCCCATTCCCTCTTCTGACATACTAACCCCCAAACTGCCATCCCTCCTCTGCTCTACATCCATACTGTCCTCCACATCCACTGACATTCTCCCTTGTACAGTTCCCCTCACAGATCTGCTTCTGTCCAAATCCAAAGACCTTCTAGGGTCTCTCATTGCTCGGTCCCTGTTGGACCTGCTAGACATTGCCCTAGGCAATGCTGGAGGACGGGCGCTCGTGCCCTCATCCTCAGGTGGCACTCCAGTCAATCGCGCAGATCGACGAGTTCCTCTCATCCTATTCTCTGAAAAACAGCTCATAACAAGCAAACATTAGCATCATATGGTTCATGTGGGCACACATGAACCCGCATCACATACATCACATATCATAGTACATCATTAATGCACATGCATATTATCATGGCATTTCACATCATCATGCAAGACAGGACTCCACATCCTATCCTAGTGGACATGATCTTTCCTATTGTGCTTGACCTTCTATAACATCTATGAGCCCGACACTCTAGGTCCGACCATATGAACCTAGGGCTCTGATACCACTCTGTAACGACCCGAAAATCCGGACCGCTACCGGCGCTAGGATCCAGATCGGCATAAGGCCGCCGGGAACCGTAGCAAGCCTGACATAACCTGTAATCCTGCTTAATCCCATACATGATCAACAATACTCATAAACCTGTAAACATTTTCATATAACAACCAAGCTCAACCTGTACATAAACATAAACATAACATAAACCTCCACTGGAGCCCTCATCAAATGCTCCAATGGGGTATCTCATCATACATAAGCTTGGTTGAAACATAACCTCATATCATAAAGACCATGTACATACAAGTGGGATTAACAATCTGCATTGGTCAAGCACAACTCTATCCTCAATATTCAAATTACATAACATAACTTAAAACACTTTTACATTACATCATAATACAATTGTCATGTCCACAATCTAACTATTACATAACATCACTTCATACTCTGGCTAACCTCCTGGTCTACCCTGTACCTGCACATCTGGGGTTAGGGGAGAGGGGTGAGCTATAAAGCCCAGTGAGCAGAATAGAGAAAAACATATATTAAATATTTCATGCTTCCATGAAATGCAACACATCACAAACATATCACATAAGGATGGTATTGTCACCTATAGTCCTCAACATAGTCCAATCGTGCCAGGGGCGTAGAATGGGCCTCACTGGTCTTTCTCTTACATACATAACATAACATAACATTCCAATATGCCAGGGGCGTAGAATGGGCCTCACTGGTCTTTCTCTTAACATAGTCCAGGGGCGTAGAATGGGCCTCACTGGCAATCCATACCGTATCATCATCATATCATACCATAGGAGGACTAGAGGATCATTCAATAGCCAATCCGCATCCACATCATATTATGCAATGCAACATATTCGTGAATACTAATGTAAACAACCTAAAATATATCATGGCATATATGATGCATGAACATGCTCCAAAAAGTTACGTTTCATTTATTTAAAAACTTAAGGTTCATTCCACTCACCTCTGGCTGAAGCTCTACAGACTCTGAAGCAGCTATCTCACTGCTGAGGTCCTCGGTTCCTCGGGTCCGAACCTACACAGGTGGACTCCAATGAGGGACCAAACATATATAAACATAACTCTAATAAACTCCCCAAAAACCCCCTAAAACATCCTGAAACATTACATAAAAATATGCATGAAATGACTGAACAGGGCACTTTCGGCGGCACCTTCGGCGGCCGAAAGTCCTGGACAGATCCGAAAGTCAGACACTTTCGGCGGCACCTTCGGCGGCCGAAAGTCCCAGACAGAGACGAAAGTCTCTTTTCGGGGGCAACTTCGGCAGCCGAATGCTGCCTCCACAAAAGAGGGTTCGGCGGCCGAAAGTCACTTCGGCGGCCGAACCTGAGCTTCTCCCGAAGGGCAGAAACTCAGCTCCTCTATGCACATTTTGCCTCCCAAGCTCAAATCATGTAAAAACTAGTTCTAAAACATGCATACCTCACATACATTACACCTAGGGGTCTCAAGCTATCATATACCCCAACTACAACACTTCAATCAACACATAAACAAGCTACATTGTTCATCAAAGCATCAAAACCCATAAACTCAACATATACCCTAACATGCATTTCTACCCATAGATCTTGCATAAAACTTATTTAAAACACATAAGGAGCTTAAGATCGGCCCCTTACCTCTTGAAGATCGAGAGGGAGACGACCTAAACTTGGAGATCCACGAAAATGAGCTCCTGAGTTCTCAAAGCTCCAAAACTTGTTTCAAAAGCTTAGATCTTCAAAACCAAGGGAAAACAAGTGAAAATCTTGAAAGATTTAGAGGAAGAACATCAAAAATGGGTGAGGGGCGGCGGAAAGCTCACCTTGGCCGAAAATGGGGAAAACTCGCCCGTTTTCGGCTAAGGGACCCTTATATAGTGGCTGGCCAGACCACGTTCGGGGGCCGAATGTGCCTCCGCATCCATGCAATGTTCGGCGGCCGAACTTGACCTTCGGCGGCCGAACCTGGACTTCCCTCGCCTATGCTTTCGGGGGCCTAACGTGCCTCCAAAACGCCTGCATGTTCGGCGGCCGAACTTGCCTTTCGGCGGCCGAACCTGGGTTTTCCTCCAATGCTATTTTGATGTAAAAACTCATTTTCTTTATACTTAAAACATTAAAATACATGAAAACATTTTATAAAACATGTTCTTACCCTTCTAGAGATTTCTGACGTTCGAGATCCCACCGGACGGTAGGGATTCCGATACCGGAGTCTAACCGGGTATTACATAAGGGGTATAAAAACTAGTCTAAACCCCAACAACAACCACAAAACTCATCAAGAAAGCATACACTCATCAATAAGCCTATAACCTTAGATCTAGCCATATCATGCAATTTTAACCCTTAACCCTTTTTAAAACCTGCTTAAAACATGTAAAAATGCAAGGATCTACACTTATCTCTTGAAGATCTAAGGTAGATGCGATCCAAGCTTGGAGTTGAGGAGAAACGGTCTCCCAAACTTTAAAATCTTTGATCCAAGCTCAAAACTTCAAAAACAAGCGAAAACTCTTAAAAATTTGAAGGAAAAACATAAAATCATCAAAGAAAGGGCAAGAACTCACCTTTGCCCGAAAATGGAGAGAGAAACTCTCCCATTTTTTGGACTGGAGGCGTCTTATAGGTGGCTGGCCAGACCACCTTCGGGGGCCGAAAGAAGAGCTCCCGCGATAGCACCATGTTCAGCGGCCGAACCTGGGCTTATCCCTCAAAAACATTTTTCTTTCATTTCAAAACTTTAACTTAAAACCAAACAATAAAACCATGAAAAACATTTTGTAAAAACATATTTTATCCTTCTAAGAGGTTCCGGTATTTGAGATTCTGGATTCCAACGGGGATTCCGTCGGAAAGTTGGAATTCCGACACCGGAGTCTAGCCGGGTATTACAGCCGCATTACACCTGGTGTGTTTTTTTTATTAGAATCTAAATACTTAACAAATCAATAATAAACTATACCATAAATTAAAATTATAAAGATTTTAATCAGATTTTTTGCCACATATAAATATTATACCATTAATCCAATCTGGAATTTGAGTTTTTCTATGAACGAAAAAAAAAAAATTTAGAGCAAATATTATATGTAAAATTTATTTAAAAATTTATTAATTATAATTATTATTTATATATTTTAAGAATTAATATTTTGGCATTAAAAAAATTACAATAAAATGTAACTAAGTTAAAATTTTTTTTGAGGGTGCTAATACTCTAAATATATAATGAAAAATAAATAATGTTTCAAATTATCTATATAAGGATAACAGTAATAATTTAATTTTTTTTTTCTTTATTGTCTCATTTTCTTCATCAAACTTTTCTTATATTATTTTTTATTATCATTTTCATATTATTTTTTATTATCATTTTCATATTCTTTTTTTCCATTAATTTTCTTCCTCTCTTCAATTTTGTAATCATTTATGATTTTTTTTAATTGTAAAATATTAAATTTTGTAAAATTCATTAGCAAATGTAATTTTTTTTTCTAAAAAAAATCTTGCATTATAAAATTATATTATTATGCGACCGAAAGTAGAGTTGTACTGTGATTGGTCAATCTTGCAAAATAGAAAACGTGAGGTGGTTGGTATCTACGGTAGCCACTTCGACGTTCAAGTCAGTAAAGTAGAGACTATGACAAATATAAGGAATTGTTTAGAATTTAAGAGCAGTTGTGTAAAAATTACATATCTTTGTCTCTGTGATCGTTGACTTTATACTGTAAGAGAACGATATTAATTATAGTATTTTCTGGAAATCTAGTAATAATGTGGCTGATTATTTGATAAGAGATCTCGCTGACTAATCGGTCGGGAATCTCACATTTACAAGCGTAATGGAAGTAACTGGATTGTGCCTGCTAATGGTAACTTTATGCGAAGTCTCGACCTCTTTAGGGCAGTAATCGAACCGAGCCTAGCCGAGCTTTGATAAGTTTAGGCTTGATTATGGAAAATAAATTTAAAAGTTCGAGTTCGAGCTCGAGCTCCACTCAAGTTTCATTTATAAGTTTGAGCTTGATTCATAAAATAAATATTAAACTCGAGTTCGATTCGTAATAAACTCGTTTATCACATTAACGAGCCAACTCAAACTTCACTCAAAAAGCTCGAATTTGAGCTCATTTAAGCTCGAATTTGAGCTCGATTATATTATAAACAAACTCAATATAATTCAAATTCATTTAAATTATAAAAGAATTCAAATTAAAAATAAAATTTAAATATAAGGTCATTAAGAGACTTTTAAACTAAATTTTCTTATTTAATTGAAATCTCTCAAACCCAAAACTAATGAAAAAGAATGTAGAAGGGTTGTCCTTTTATAGAGAAGCCACAACCATTCATATCCCTTTAACTTTTGATGTGGGATTGGTGTTGGCGAACGAGCATGTTCGTGAGCCTATTCACCGAGCCGAGCTCGCGAGCCTAAACGAGCTGAATACTGCTAAGCTCAAGCTCGACTCGTTCATTAAACGAGTCTAAAAAGTGAGCTCGAGCTCGACTCATTTAGAAAACGAACCAACCCTAATTGAGCTTTTATCGAGCCGAGTCTCGAATAGCTCACGAATAGTTTGGTTAATTTACACCCTTCAACCTTTTTAGAAAAGTGCGAGTCTTGATGAAGAACTGGGTATTACAGTATCCGAGTCTTCCTTTTCATGTGTGGGACCATGTATCAGCTTATTAGACCCTCACCATGTGGCCCTGTCTTATGGTGACAACTCATAGCTTACTTTAGGCGATTATTGTGTAATATCAGAAGTCTCCCGCTGGTCTTCGATTCTTTAGATTCGAAAGTGATAGTTGTTAGTGTATTTGCCCTAGGCCATTATCTTTGACCTTTTTGTATGTCGTTTGGTTATTAATAAAAGAGGTTTTTATCATTATCATTTGTTTGCATGTTACATAATAATGATTATCATCCCTGGTTACTTATTATTATATTGATAATAATAAAATATAACTAGTATGATTATTGATTGATAATCATGAGATGATTATGTATATGTTGATATAATTCAATAATCATATATACTTGTTAGAGAACAAAGTATTGGATGGACCCGCACTGAGATCACTACATGGATTATTGTCATAAGTGAATCTCAAAGTAGTTATGTCTTAATCCTTTGACTTGAGATTGTCATAGTTTCCAACTTGAGATTGTCATAGTTTCCAACATGAGGACTATTATGTTTTGACATAACCAAACATTGTCTTTAATCGGACAATCATAAAGGTTATGATTGAGCATAATAGAAATTATGTAGAGGATAATGAACAGTCAAGATAGGATTTGTCCCTCTCTCTGAGAGAGATATCTTCTGGGCCCCTCGATAAGTGAGACTGAGAAATGCATGGCCATGCTCAAATGAATTGATAGTGTGATCAATATCATTTGAATTTATCAGTCTACTTAGAAATCGAGAAATCATAAGTTTGAACATTGTAAGTTTGACATTGACCATGACTTATGTTCAAACTAGATATCGTGTGACAAAGGGATTAATACATGTTCTATTTATTAGGCTTTATCGGACTATTGATCCTCATATTAGTTGGGTAGTCATAATGTCTTGCTAGAGGCCACTTATGAGTTATGGGCCTTGTGGGACTGAGCCTATTGCCAATAAATGTGAGTCTATTGGATCACACACAAAAGAGCATTGTTGATGTACTATGACATATTAATGGGCTAAAAGCCCAAATCCCATTAATATAATTAATAATAATAAAGTGTTATTTTATTAATCATTAATATAATTAATAATAATAAAGTGTTATTATTATTAATATTAATTAATAATAATAAAGTTTTATTATTATTAATTATTTATCATTAATATAATTAATAATAATAAAGTGTTATTATTATTAATTATTTGTTATTAATATTAATTAATAATAATAAAGTATTATTATTATTAATTATTTATTATTAATCATTTATTATTATGAGATAATAATATTTAAAAGATCTGCAGTCTATCTGTAACCCTTACAGATAAAGGACTCTATCACATAAGATATTTAAGTATCTGCGAAATTGTGATAGTGGATTATGAACACAACTCCTTTTATGAAAAGGAGTTGTTGGAAAAACACAACTCCTTTTAGGAAAAGGAGTTGTGGAAAAAACACAACTCCTTTTAGGAAAAGGTGTTGTGGGAAAAACAAAAGACTGAAACATATAAATACCCCTTCTACGAATTGTGGAAGAGATATTTTTTTGAGAAAACTCAGTCTAAAAACTGAAAATTGTGGAGCACATAATCTATCTATCTTTGAGAGAGCTAACACTCTAAAATGATAGAAAACGTTCGTGTGGATACCATAGAGGGTATTCGTTTGAAAAAACAGTACCATCAGTCCAACATTGTATCTTTTCGACGAGATTAATAGGTTAGTCTCATATCCTTCTTGTGTATTAAACGAAGCACTTGGATTCTGGGAAAAGAAAATCCGAGATTTTTTATTTTTCCGCTGCGCAATTTGGGTTGCAATAATCTCGAAATTTTCCAACAGTGGTATCAGAGCCAACCTGTGTTTTTCGTTTAAATTAATTATGCCATGATTGATATTATATATGCGATATATGTTTATTGGAATGGCATGATAATTGTGGATGAATGATTGGATCATTTAGATAATTTTAATTCTTGTTTAAAAAATTAAATTAATAAAATTAAAATAAAAAATATATATTTTTTTTTTGAGAAAATAAATTATTTTCTTTGTCTTTAAATCAGATTTAAATGACTGTAAAATAATTTTATTAGTATGAGATACTATGCATGATAGTCTATATATATATATATATATGAATGCATATAGGATGTTATAATATATATATGCAAGACAAAATAATTAAAATTAAAAGTTGAACCCTCACTCTAAAATTTTAAGTTTTAATGTCACCCGTATATTAAATACCTATCAAGACTAAGATCACCAAAATGCAGGTTTTGCCAAAGCAAAGTTCTTAGGTTATCCTAGTAAGATAGGATGAGTAATAGTTACTCATTTATTTAATTTTGGTTGGGCTTAATTAGGCTATCAAAATGGTTTTGGGCCTAAGGCATTAGATGGGGTATAACATGCAATTTGACATATAATGTCAACACCTCATAATCTAAGAGTTACATTAAATGTAATTGATAAGGAGTTACCTACCTAAATAACTTAATTCTAAGCATCATGCCAAAGTTGACTTAGAATTACGTGAAATATGAATCTTAGCCCACTAAAATATTATTATTTTTGAGAGTTATATTTTAGTAGGAGATTATTATCACCTCAATATTAATTTACTAAATTGAATATATTTGCATATTTTGTAGATAATTATGGCTGCTGATAACAATTCCACCTTATCACTGCGATCCATCCTTGAGAAGGATAAACTCATAGAAAATGGGACTAATTTTGTTGACTGGTTTAGAAACCTGAGAATTGTTCTCAAGCAAGAGAACAAGTCCTATGCGCTTGATGAAGCTATCCCAGAACCACCTCCTGCTGATGCTACTAATACTGTTAAGAACAAGCATAAGAAGCATATGGATGATTCTAATGACATTAGATGTCTTATGTTGGTAACTGTATGCCCAGACTTCAGAAGGATCTGGAGCACCTTGAGGCCTATGAGATGAGTATCCATCTCAAATAGGCTTTCCAATAGCAAGCTAGGCAGGATAGGTATGAAACCACCATTGCATTGCATGATTGCAAAATGGCTAAAAGTGAATCAGTTAGTGCTCATGTTTTGAAGATGAAAGGATACATTGATCTCCTTGCTAGGCTTGGCTATCCTCTGAGTTTATAACTCTCTACGGATCTGATCCTACATTCTTTACCCAGCAGTTTTTCTCAGTTTGTCATGAACTATAACATGAACAATATGGAGAAATCTATTCCTAAGCTGCATGGGATGCTAGAAACAGCTGAGGTGAATGTCAAGAAAAAGCCTACCCAAATTTTGAATATCAATAAGGGTAAGCCCATGAAAAAATAAGGGGAAGTTCAAGTCTAAAGGTGGTAATGGGCCTAAGGGACGAGGCAAGCCTAAATGGCAAACCAAGGCAAAAGTTCCTAAGGAAGGAATCTGCTTCTATTGCAAGGAACCAGGGCATTGGAAGAGAAATTGCAAACTCTATTTGGATGAGTGTAAGAAGAAGAAGAGTAGTGAAACTACGACTTCGGGTATTTATGTTATAGATATTAATTTATCTATCTTTACTTCATGGGTATTAGATACCGGATGTGGTTCTCACATTTGTACAAATGTGCAGGGTCTCAAAAGGAGTAGAAAACTGAAAAAGGGCGATGTGGACCTACGTGTAGGCAATGGAACAAAAGTTGCTGCCTTAGCTGTAGGGACTTATGAACTTGTGTTGCCCAATGGGCTTTTGTTAGTTTTGAACAATTGCTTTTATGTTTTTACTTTGAGTAGGAATATTATTTCAGTTTCTGTTTTGGACGAAGAAGGTTTTTCATTTCTTATTAAGAATAAGAAATGCTCTATTTATAATAAAGATTTGCTTTATTGTATTGCAAATTCATATGATGGCTTTTATGTCCTTAATCTAGATGATTCTAGAGACAACAATATCTATGACATAACTTCTAAGAAAACTAAGCCAAATGAGTTAAACCCAACATATTTACGCCACTGTCGTCTTAGCCATATAAATGAGAATCGCATATCTAAGCTCCATAAAGATGGTTTATTAGATTCATTTGATTTTGAATCATTTGAAAATTGTGAATCTTGTTTGCTTGGTAAGATGAAAAAGGACCCTTTTACTGGACAAGGTCAAAGGGGTTTAGACTTATTGGGCTTAGTACATACAGATATATGCGGCCCACTAAACATTAGTGCCAGGGGAGGTTATCGGTACTTTATTACATTTGCTGATGATTTCAGTAGGTATGGCTATGTCTACCTAATGAAACATAAGCATGAATCTTTTGAAATGTTTAGAACCTTTCAAAATGAAGTACAAAATCAACTTGGTAGAACTATTAAAATGCTTCGATCTAATCGAGATGGTGAATATTTGAGCCAAGAGTTTGATGAACATCTTAGAAATTGTGGAATTGTTTCACAATTAACTCCTCCAGGAACTCCACAATGGAATGGTGTTTCTGAAAGGAGAAATCAAACTTTATTAGATATGTGATCAAACATAAATTAGACACATTTTTATTATCTTTATTATTGCTTATTTACACATTTTCTAGCTTAATTTATGATTTTTATCTTGTTTTTACAGAAAAGGAAGAAATTGGAAAATTGGAGAAAAAGTGCAGAAAAGGCTGGAAAAGTGATTGGGTCAGAGTGATTTGGCCAAATCACTCGCAGAGACAGAAAAACTGGACCGACTCACAGAAAGCGATTGAGGCAAGTGATTTGCCCAAATCACCTGCCCCAATCACATTTACAGTAGAAATTGACAGCAGAGCGAGAAAAAGGGAAAAATCAGATTTAAAAAGAAAAGAAGCCCAAAACCACTTCAAACACTGCCAGCTCAAATTCAAAAGCCACAAGGATGTCCTTCTACCAAGAGAATTCCATCTACAATAAAATACAAGAAGAGAAAGAGGAATCAAAGACCACAAAGACCAAGTCAAAATAGGGATTCCAAACCCTAATTGAACTTGGACTCTCTAGCTATAAGAAGGCAGCCACCAAACCAGCAAGATCATCTTCTTCCACCTTCGGAAATCTGTAGAATTCAGCAGGAGAATTGCAGCAGACTCTTCTTCCCTTCCTTTCTTCTTTCTTTTGTGTATTTTTGCCCACCATGAGTGGCTAATTTCCTTCTTTTCTAGTTGAAGTTGAGGAAATTCAGATTTGTGATGAATTGAGAGATTTAAAACTCCATTGTTAAACTCTTATTTTGCTTTCAATATTTATGCAACTTGATCTTTTCTATAATTGTTACTTTGCTTTTAGAATCAATATGGGCCCATTGCTTTTAAATTGCTTGAGTGATAAATTGTTTGAATAATTTAGGTCCGTAATTGCTTAGATTATTTAAATACTAATTTAATCAGTTGCATAATCTAGACTTGACCACGCGGTTGGCAAGGA
Organism: Manihot esculenta; assembly: GCF_001659605.2. NCBI lineage: Eukaryota > Viridiplantae > Streptophyta > Magnoliopsida > Malpighiales > Euphorbiaceae > Manihot > Manihot esculenta. The sequence goes on along the minus strand of NC_035178.2, from coordinate 19,624,382 downwards.
TAGAATTGGGTTTCTCTAAGTCTTAATGCAGTCAACAGTTGTTCGATGCTAAATGCCCCAAGGACGTTCCTTGGCAACTTGTTGACTAGTGTTTGATTAGCAAACGTTTCCTAATCGAACTAGAACTAAGGAGGAATTTGGTTGTGAGGAGCATCTTCCACAACCAAAACTAATTTATTGAAATAAAATAGAAGTCTTAAATAGTCAATGATCAATTCTGAACAAGCTGAATTAAACTCATATTTCAACTAGAATCTCTTTCCCATTGAAATTCTCATTCATTTAAATTATTGCTTTCTTTTGCTATTTAATTTTAATTCATTATCATCAAAACCCCCCTCTTTTAATTATTTGTTATTTATTTGCCTTAGTCATTATTAGGAAAATATTCGGTGTCAATTCCCTGTGGTTCGACCCTATTGCCACTATCTGCAAGTTAATTGTTGATTGTTTAATAGGTTTATTTTTTACGGCTTCGACAACCGCTATCAAAAATTGGCGCCGTTGCCGGGGAGTTGATTTAAACTAACGTATTTTCCCTTTATGACCAGGGCTGGCCGTAAAGAAAATCTTCTTTACAATCCTGAGATAGAACGCACCGCCAAGAGCTTAAGAAAGCAAGCAAACTTGAGGAACCAAGCCTCAATAGCATCTTCATCTTCACCAACAACAAATCTGAAGTCTACCATCCGATCTGCCAATGCACCAGCAAACAGAACACCTACTGCCCCTACTGCAGAAATTCTTGCACCAGCAAATTCACCTATTGCCACACCTGCTACTGCTGAAATTGCACTAGAAACTGAGTTCCAGGTTGCTGCAGAAAATCCAGCAATGGCAGAACCTCCTGCTGCACGTGAAGAAGCTGAAATTCAAGCTGGAAACCTGCCTGTCCAAGCACCACAGCCACGGGAGAGAACACTCCGAGAGCTGGATATGCTAGCTGAAGACCAAGCACCATTATGCATAACTTATCCCTAACTGACAGCACCTTTTGAATTGAAGACAGGTCTGATCCATCTCCTTCCCAAATTTAGAGGCCTTGAAAATGAGGATCCTCACAAGCATTTGAAGGAATTCCACATTGTCTGCTCAACCATGAGACCTCAAGGAATTTCAGAAGACCATGTCAAACTTAGAGCTTTTCCTTTCTCTCTTGAAGACTATGCCAAGGATTGCCTATTCTACTTGACACCCGGATCCATTACATCATGGGCCGATATGGCGAGGGCATTCCTAAGCAAATTCTTCCCTACCTCAAAAGCCATTGGTATCCGTTGAGAAATAAGTGGTATAAGGCAAAAGCATTCTGAAGACTTATATGAGTACTAGGAGAGGTTCAAAAGGCTGTGCACAAGATGCCCTCAGAATGATATTTCTGACAAGTCTCTCATTGAGTATTTCTATGGAGGTTTACTACCTGCAGAAAGGAAGTTTATAGATGCAGCGTGTGGAGGATCAATTCGAGATAAATCACATCAAGAGATGAGGAATCTAATTTCCACCATGGCAGCCGCATCTCAACAGTTTTAAGACCAAGAGCAACCACCAATAAGGGTGAATGAGGTGAGTACATCCGTCTTGGCATCCCAAATCTCTGATCTCACCAGTGCTGTCCGTAGCCTTGTTGTGGGTCAAGCCCAACAAGTCTAGCAAATTCAGCAACCAAGGCCATGTGGGGTATGTGCAAACATAAACCACCCAACTGATCTATGTCCATCCCTTCAAGAAGAAGACCAGCAAGTCAATGCTGTTGGAGGCTTCAATGGGCAAAGAAGGTATGATCCCTATGCAAACACCTATAATCCACATTGGAGGGACCATCCAAATTTCAGTTATGCAAGGGGCAATCAATATCCAAGCTACCAGCAGAGGAATCAAACTCAAGCTGCACCTCAAAAGTCCAATGCACCCCTTAAAGAGATTGTGAAGACCTTAGCAAATACTATGCAAAATTTTGAGCAACAAGTGAGCCAAATGGCCACTTCCATGAGCAAATTAGAATCACAAGGGAAGCTACCATCCCAAATTGAGATAAATCCAAGGCAAAATGCTAGTGCCATCACATTGAGAAGTGGAAAAGGGTTACAGGACAGTGGGGATGAAAAATTGCAAAAACAGGCCATGGAAGAAAATCTGCCAGAAAGTGATCAGGGCAGTCGATCTGCCCAAATCACTGACCCAATTGCTAGGCAGACTAAGCTGCCCAGCGGTGATCTGCCCAAATCGCCAGAGAAGGCAGAAACCGATCTGCCCAAATCAACAGATCAGGCATAATCCAGTCAAAGGCAGAAACAGCAACTAGCAGAAAAATTCAAGGTACCTCCTCCCTTTCCCAAAAGATTTGCAAGATCTCAAAAAGAAAAAGAGGAAAAAGAAATACTTGAGACACTTCGCAAGGTAGAAATCAACATACCTCTACTTGATGCTGTCAAGCAAATACCAAGGTATGCCAAATTCCTTAAAGAGCTATGCACCAATAGAAGGAAACTTGTTGAACATGAAAAAGTAAGTGTGGGGGAGTGTGTATCAGCTGTGATTCAAAAGAAGCTTCTAGTCAAATGCAAGGATAGAGGGATGTTCGCGGTTTCATGCAAAATAGGCAATGTGGGGATAAGGAAGGCCATATGTGACCTTGGGGATTCAATCAATGTCATGCCCCTTTCCATTTTTTACTTGTTGAATGCAGGTACACTCAAGAGCACTAGCATTGTGATCTAATTGGCTGACTGATCAGTTGTCTACCCCAAGGGAGTGCTTGAAGATGTGCTGGTGCAAGTGGACCAACTAGTCTTCCCAGCAGATTTTTATGTAATAGACATGGAGGAAGAAAAGAGCAACACCACCTCTGACATCCTACTTGGAAGACCATTCTTGAGCACAGCTAGAACAAAAATTGATGTGCATGATGGCACATTAACCATGGAGTTTGAAGGGGAAGTTATCAAGTCTAATGTTTATGATGCCATGAAATTCCCCAATGATGTTTCTCCTGTTTATGGCCTTGATGTTATTGATGATTTAAGTCAAGAAATTTTTTATTTTGATCAAGAAAACTTACTCTATGATGGTCTTTATAGGAAAGGAGAAGTGGATAGCAGCTGTGCCATGACAGAAGCAGTGAAGACAGCAGACTACTGTACATTGCTGGTGGTAGATGATTTGCCCAAATCACCTAGACAAGCAGAATCTCAGCCCAAATCACTGGAGCAGACAGACAAGGCCAAGCTAAATTTGACCACATCATCAGAATCAATAACAGATGATTTGTCCAAATCACTGCGACAGACAGACATGACAGAAGGTGATTTGGCCAGACCACCCAAACAGATAGCAGGCAATCTGCCCAAATCAGTAAACCAACAACAATTTGCAGATATGACAGCAAATGCACCAGATCTGAAGCCCTTACCAGAACACCTCAAATATGCCTTCTTGGGAGCTGGAAATACACTTCCAGTTATAATTTCTAACCAGCTCAGCCCACAGGAAGAAGAAAAGCTCCTTGAGGTGTTGAGAAAACATAAGAAGGCAATTGGATGGACCTTGGAGGACATCAAAGGCATATCACCCTCAACATGCATGCACCGGATACTCATGGAGGATGAGTGCAAACCTGTTCGTGAGGCTCAAAGAAGGCTGAACCCACCAATGATGGAGGTTGTGAAGAAAGAAATTGTGACACTCTTAGACACGGGAGTCATTTACCCCATCTCTGATAGTAAATGGGTGAGTCCCATCCATGTGGTACCAAAGAAGACTGGGATTACCATTGTCCCTAATTCTGAAGGAGAGCTAGTACCCACTCGTGTGCAAAATGGGTGGAGAGTTTGCATGGATTACAGGAAGCTCAACACAGCCACAAGGAAGGATCACTTCCCCTTGCCCTTCATGGATCAAATGCTTGAGAGACTTGCTGGAAAGAGCCATTACTGCCTCCTAGATGGATATTCGGGATTTTATCAAATCCCTATTGCACCTGAAGATTAAGAGAAGACCACTTTAACATGCCCATTTGGCACCTTCGCATTTAGAAGGATGCCCTTCGGTCTTTGCAATGCATCAGCCACCTTCCAAAGGTGCATGATGAGCATTTTTTCTGACTATGTGGAGAAGATTATTGAAGTCTTCATGGACGATTTCACGGTGTATGGCAACTCATTCAATGAATGCCTAGCCAACTTGGAGAAAATACTTCAAAGATGCTTGGAGTCAAATCTAGTTCTCAACTACGAGAAATGCCACTTCATGGTCAGCCATGGCTTAATCTTGGGCCACATTGTTTCAGCAAAAGGGATTGAGGTGGACAAAGCTAAAATGGATACCATAAAAAATCTACCCTATCCAACCAGCATTAGGGAGATTAGATCTTTCCTTGGCCATGCTGGTTTTTATAGGAGGTTTATTAAAGATTTCTCCAAAATAACCCAGCCTTTATGCAGATTATTACAGCAGGATGTGCCATTCGAGTTTGATGACAGCTGCAAAACAGCTTTTGATTTGGTAAAATCACTGCTAGTTACTGCCCCAGTCATCCAGCCACCTGATTGGACCCTGCCGTTTGAGATCATGTGTGATGCCAGTAACTTTGTTGTGGGTGCAGTGTTGGGACAGCGAAAAGGTAACTCTCCTCATGTCATACACTATGCCTCACGCACCCTAGATGCTGCACAATGCAATTATTCCACCACATAAAAAGAGTTGCTGGCTGTTGTGTTTGCATTGGAGAAATTTTGGTACTATCTACTTGGGACAAAGGTGATCATTTATTGAGACCATGCTGCATTGAGATATTTAATCAAGAAAAAGGAGTCCAAACCAAGGCTAGTACGATGGATATTGCTGTTGCAAGAGTTTGACTTGGAGATTCGTGACAAGAAGGGAAAGGAGAACCTTGTAGCCAATCACCTCAGCAGAATTCTGACCGAGATGGAGACATGCCCCATCAATGAAAAATTCCCTGATGAGCACCTATTTGCTGTCCAAGAAGAGGAACCATGGTATGCTGATATTGTTAATTTCCTTGCCATAGGAGATTTGCCTACTGATTTGCCCAAACACTTGAGAGACAAGATCAAGAAAGATGCAAGGTATTATGTGTGGGATGAGCCTTACCTATGGAAGCATTGTGCAGACCAAGTCATAAGGAGATGCATCCCGGATCAAGAAGTACATTCTGTCCTAGCCTTCTGCCACTCATATGGCTGTGGAGGACACTTTGGGCCACGCAAGACAGCCTTGAAGATTCTTGAGAGTGGGCTATTTTTGCCTAACATATTTAGAGATTCTTATTTATTTTGTAGGTCATGTGCAAGATGCCAACAAACGAGAAACCTTGGCAACCGAAGTGAAATGCCACAAGCACCCATCATGGTGTGTGAAATCTTTGATATTTGGGGCATTGACTTCATGAGGCCACTCCCACCTTCCTTTGGCAACACCTACATACTTCTAGCTGTGGATTATGTGTCCAAGTGGATTGAGGCCAAGGCAACAAGGGCTGATGATGCAAAAACAGTTTGTGACTTTGTGAAATCACAAATATTCTCAAGATTTGGTCTGTCTAAAGCAATTATCAGTGACCGAGGCACCCATTTTTGCAACAAGGTAGTAGAGACTCTCCTCAAGAAGCACCATGTCATCTATAGAACCTCTACTGCCTATCATCCTCAAACAAATGGGCTAGCCGAAGTATCAAATAGGGAGATCAAGTCAATCTTGGAGAAAACAGTCTGCCCAAATCGCAAGGATTGGAGTGTGCGCCTCAATGATGCCTTATGGGCATATAGGACAGCCTATAAAACCCCAATTGGAATGTCTCCATATAAGCTGATTTATGGGAAAGCTTGCCATTTGCCCGTAGAACTTTAACACAAAGCCTATTGGGCTGTCAAAAGGTGTAATCTTGATGAAAAAGAAGCTGGAGTCCACAGAAAATTGCAACTTCAAGAGCTTGAGGAGATCCGGCGTGATGCATATGAAGCTTCATGGGAGTACAAAGCAAAGACCAAAGCCTTCCATGACAAAAATATCTCCAGAAAACACTTCCAGGTTGGTGATAAGGTTTTTCTTTTTGATTCAAGGTTTAAATTATTCCCTGGGAAGCTTCGGTCTAGGTGGATAGGACCATTTGTAGTTGAGCATGTCTATCCACATGGGGCTATTGACATACGGAGTCCACAAACAAGCAAAGTTTTCAAGGTTAATGGACATCGTTTGAAGAAATTTTATGAAGAATTTACTGTTCATCATGTGGAAGAGATCCCCTTGGATCCCCCTTCCCTAGACTGCTGAGCAATACACTACTGTCCAGCCCAAGACAAAAAACAGGGCGCTACTGGGAGGCAACCCAGCTGAAGCGATCTGCCCAAATCACAGCCCAGTCTGGGGCAAATCGCCTGCATGCACCATAGTCACAAGTAATTGGGGCAAGTGATCAGCCCAAATCGACAGCCCAAATCGACAGGGTTCACCTCAGTACGAACAAGATCAACCAGGCACCAAAGAAGTGATTTGCCCAGGTGATTTGACCAAATCACCAGGCCAAATCAACAACTCTACCTACCAACAGAAAAAGACGTGAACAGTACCAGCTACGCAACAGCAAGGAAGAAAGTGATTTGGTCAAGTGATTTGCCCAAATCACTGACCAAATCACCCTATCAAGAAATCAGAGACTCAGCATTTAATGATCAGGGCAGTTCAACTACCCCAAATCACTTTAAATAATTTTTATTATTTTCTTTTCCCTCACGCTATCTTTTCTGCTTCATCTCCTCCTTCTCTTTCAAGACTTCCCTCATCGACGACCACCGGCGACAGCAGAGCACCATGGCCAGGAGCAAGATGATGGTTACCGGCGGCCCCGGTATATGGAGGAGGCACGGGATGCCTAGACCGGTACGCATTCCCACTGACAGTGACGAAGAAGCAATGAAAAACCCACCACCCGTCCCCAACGACGCCGACACCGAAGCGGTCGACGAAGCAAGAAACACCGCCAGTCCAGCAACCCAGACCTATCGCCATCGGACTAGGGCATCGTTGATCACACCACCACCTTCCTCACCATCAGTCACGACAGACACCCAGGGGGCAACATGCCTCAAGAAACCACGCCGTCCACCAGTCATGGTCAGAAACGGCCAAGAACACCATCACCAAGCCCAGAGCGACAACAAGAGACACCCATTGCCACACCTCCCGTAAGCCAAGAAGAAGGCGAATTGCCCAGCGATTTGCCCAAACCAACCCACCCTGATCATGCTCAGACCCTGACGTTCAACAAGGCGTTCGGAAGGGCCAAGCTGGACAGAGTTTCCTCTACACCCTACCACCCAGGTAAGTACATTCACCTTGGCACTCTTGAAGAACTGAGACTCCAACGCCAGGTACGTACCTTCATCTCTGACATTGGTTGGGATAAATTCTTCTTCCTCCACCTTCCATCCTTCACTGAGCTCACTCATGAGTTCTTCACTACTTTCTATTTTGATAGACCAGCCATGCACAACCTACAGACACTAGACATCATTGGATTCAGGCTATTGGGACAGCGATTTCGCTTGTCCCTGCAAGAGTTTGGCACTGCCATGGGCTGTGAATGCCCTGACTCAACCTGGGATTTTTCTGCAGAATTCAATCCCAGCACTGCCTATCTGGAATTATGTGATAACCCCCCTGACTCTTACTCACCCACCAGGTCCAAGGACCTGTACCTCAATAATCCAAGCTTGAAATACATTCACATGTTTCTGGCCTACACATTTTCTGGGAGGAAGGATGCACCCAACATCCTGACCAGAACGGAGCTATACATACTATGGTGCATGCACCACCACCAGAAACTACACTTTGGTTATTGGGTTGCAACCCAATTATCCAGCATTATCCAGTACCACCGCCCCCTGATCCTTGGGCACTTGATCACTGCCATTGCAGTGAACCTGAAACTTTTACACCCTGCCCATACTGACCTCACCCCCACTAACAAGCCAACCCCCCTGGACCTTCGATCTTTAGATGATATGGGGTTGCTTTGCAAAGTGGGGGACATTTTTTCTCTTTCGCCTGTAGGACCTCTCACACCACGCCATGAGCGTGTATTCAGGAAGAAGAAGGCACAGCCTACCCCAGCAGACGGGACAACAGGGGAAACAGAGCAGGCACCCCCAGCAAATGAACAACCTCCTGTGGCACCACAGCAGGAAGCACATCAGGACCCTGAAGACGTAGCCCCAAACCAAACAGTTGAGGCTCGTCTCAGCAGAATTTAGACCAGAATGCACAACATGGAGCACCTGTTGCAACTGCTAGTGAACCATTATCTGCCTGCAGACCAGGACAGGCAGTGATTTGGCCGGGTGATTTGCCCAAATCACCTGCCCAAATCACACACAGGCCAGGAAGTCCCTTTCCCTTTTCTTCTTAATTTATATATATATATGTTTACACATTGAGGACAATGTTTGCAATAGGTGTGAGGGTACTGTTAGGTTATTCCAGCATTAATTACATTATCTTTTGCTTTCCTTTTGTTTCTTTTTGCATCTTTTTGCCCTATGACACACACCAAAATTTTTTTTTCTCTCTTTTTGCACACATTTCTGACTCTCTGCACACACACACAGAATTTTTGTCTTAGCTTTTGCTCTACTCAGCAAAGATAACAAGGTTAAAAGAGCTTCCTATCCCCTGACCCCATTGATTTGCCACCCCTTTAAGCCTAAATTGAATCACTCACAGTGTGCTACCTTCACTTTGGAAAATTCTTTTCTTGAATTAAATCTCTAAATTTGCTGTGGTCAAGGGAAATAAAAACATAAACACATGCAAATAAAAAGTTGGTGTAACTCCCTATGAGCTTATGTGCCCAAACTATTAAGAAAAAGAAAAAGAAAAAATCAGCACAAAAGCACAAATCATAAAACCTGTTCCTATGGCCAAATAAGCTATGAACAGAGCTAGTAGCCACTTGAACAAGTGACTAACTGAGTAACCGGGGATGGGTATCACTAATATGCACCTTCGCATAAAAAGGTTAGTGATTTTTTCAGGCAAGAATAAAAAAGTGCTGCTTTATAAAATAAAATAAAATGCTTAAAGAAGGGCAAGTCACTCTTAGAGGTTGCATTGAGCTTATACAAAGAGAATAAGCATGATTGAATAAAAAAACCTTTCATTTGACCATGGTAGGTAAGGAGAAATAAGGAAAAGAGAAGAACAACCTTGGTGCATATATTCTACACTGTAATACGTCAATTTAGGAGTCTAGGGGGGGTTGATTAAGTGGTACTTAGGTTCAAAAGAAAAAGGGGCTTGATTGAATAAGTTGTTTGTTGCTTGAGGACAAGCAAAAAGCTAGGTGTGGGGGTATTTGATCAAACATAAATTAACCACATTTTTATTATCTTTATTATTGCTTATTTACACATTTTCTAGCTTAATTTATGATTTTTATCTTGTTTTTATAGAAAAGGAAGACATTGGAAAATTGGAGAAAAAGTGCAGAAAAGGCTGGAAAAGTGATTGGGTCAGAGTGATTTGGCCAAATCACTCGCAGAGACTGGCCAAATCACTCGCAGAGACAGAAAAACTGGACCGACTCACAAAAAGCGATTGGGACAAGTGATTTGCCCAAATCACCCGCCCCAATCACATTGACAGCAGAAATTGACAGCAGAGCGAGAAAAAGGGAAAAATCAGATTTAAAAAGAAAAGAAGCCCAAAACCACTTCAAACACTGCCAGCTCAAATCCAAAAGCCACAAGGATGTCCTTCTACCAAGAGAATTCCATCTACAACAAAATACAAGAAGAGAAAGAGGAATCAAAGACCACAAAGACCAAGTCAAAATAGGGATTCCAAACCCTAATTGAACTTGGACTCTCCAGCTATAAGAAGGCAGCCTCCAAACCAGCAAGAGCATCTTCTTCCACCTTTGGAAATCTACAGAATTCAGCAGGAGAATTGCAGCAGACTCTTCTTCCCTTCCTTTCTTCTTTCTTTTGTGTATTTTTGCCCACTATGAGTGGCTAATTTCCTTCTTTTCTAGTTGAAGTTGAGGAAATTTAGATTTGTGATGAATTGGGGGATTTAAAACTCCATTGTTAAACTCTTATTTGCTTTCAATATTTATGCAACTTGATCTTTTCTATAATTGTTACTTTGCTTTTAGAATCAATAAGGGCCCATTGCTTTTAAAATGCTTGAGTGATAAATTGTTTGAATAATTTAGGTCCGTAATTGCTTAGATTATTTAAACACTAATTTAATCAGTTGCATAATCTAGACTTGACCACGCGGTTGGCAAGGATAGAATTGGGTTTCTCTAAGTCTTAATGCAGTCAACAGTTGTTCGATGCTAAATGCCTCAAGGACGTTCCCTGGCAACTTGTTGACTAATGTTTGATTAGCGAACGTTTCCTAATCGAACTAGAACTAAGGAGGAATTTGGTTATGAGGAGCATCTTCCACAACCAAAACTAATTTATTGAAATAAAATAGAAGTCTTAAATAGTCAATGATCAATTCTGAACAAGCTGAATTAAACTCATATTTCAACTAGAATCTCTTTCCCATTGAAATTCTTATTCATTTAAATTATTGCTTTCTTTTGCTATTTAATTTTAATTCATTATCATCAAAACCCCCCTCTTTTCATTATTTGTTATTTATTTGCCTTAGTCATTATTAGGAAAATATTCGGTGTCAATTCCCTGTGGTTCGACCTTATTGCCACTATTTGCAAGTTAATTGTTGATTGTTTAATAGGTTTATTTTTGACGGCTTCAACAACCGCTATCAATATGGTTCGATCTATGATGAGTCAAACAAATCTCCCTTTATCATTTTGGGGTTATGCCTTGGAAACAGCTGCATTTATTTTAAACCGAGTACCATCGAAAGCGGTTGAAAAGACACCATATGAGTTATGGACTGGCAAAATGCCCAATTTGTCTTTTCTTAAGATTTGGGGTTGTGAAGCTTATGTGAAACGCCCAATTTCAGATAAGCTAGCTCCAAAGTCTATCAAGTGCAATTTTGTGGGGTATCTTAAGGAAACCAAAGGATACTATTTCTATATTCCCTTAGAGAACAAAGTGTTTGTTGCTCAAAATGGTACCTTTTTAGAAAAGGAATTTATCTCTCACAGATTCTGTGGGAGTACAGTGCGACTTGAGGAAACTCAAGCACCACAAGAGAGCATTGAACCGCCAGTAGAACCGCTTCTAGAACCACAAACAGTTGTGGAAACTGAAAGGGTGACACAAGTCTCACGCAGATCTGATAGGACACGTCATCACCCTGAGAGATATGGATTCCACGTGACTGATAGTCGTGAACTTCTGCTCATTGATCAAGATGAGCCTACTACCTATCAAGAGGCTGTATCAGGTCCAGATTTTGAGAAATGGCTTTGTGCCATGAAATTTGAAATGCAATCCATGTATGACAACCGAGTTTGGTCATTAATTGATCCCCCTGAGGGTGTTAAGACCATTGGTTGCAAATGGGTTTTCAAGAAGAAAACTGACATGGATGGAAATGTGCATACCTATAAAGCAAGGCTTGTTGCAAAAGGTTTCAAGCAAACTCATGGTATAGACTATGATGAGACCTTTTCGCCAGTTGCAATGCTTAAGTCGGTTAGAATTCTCATTGCTATTGCTGCGTACTATGATTACGAGATATGACAAATGGATGTCAAAACAGCTTTCCTTAATGGAAACTTGCTCGAGGATGTGTACATGACACAACCTGAGGGTTTTGTAATCCTTGAGAATTCTAGAAAGATTTGCAAGCTTTAGAGATCCATTTATGGATTGAAGCAAGCTTCTCGGAGCTGGAATCTTCATTTTGGTGAGATAGTCGGGGACTTTGGATTCATCAAAAATGAAGATGAACCTTGTGTTTACAAGATGGTTAGTGGGAGTGCAGTTGTGTTTCTAGTCCTATATGTGGATGACATATTACTCATTGGAAATGATATCCCTACCTTGCAAAAGGTTAAGACTTGGTTAGGGAATTCTATTTCAATGAAGGACTTAGGTGAGGCTGCATATATCCTTGGTATTAAGATCTATAGGGATAGATCCAAGAGAATAATCGGTCTGAGTCAAAGTACTTATATTGACAAGGTGCTGAAAAGGTTCAGCATGCAAGATTCCAAAAGAGGATTCTTGCCCATGTCTCATGGTATTCATCTCAGCAAGAATCAATGTCCTATGACATCTGATGAGCGAGAACGAATGAATAAGATTCCTTATGCTTCTGCTATTGGATCTATCATGTATGCCATGTTATGTACTAGACCAGACGTCTCATATGCCTTGAGCACAACGAGCAGATATCAGGCAGATCCCGGTGAAAGTCACTGGACAGCTGTTAAGAATATCCTAAAGTACCTTAGAAGGACTAAGGATGCATTCCTAGTTTATGGAGGATTGGAAGACGAGCTAGTTGTAAATGGTTACACAGATGCTAGTTTCCAAACCGACATAGATGACTTCAGATTGTAGTCAGGATTTGTATTCACTTTAAATGGTGGAGCTGTTAGCTGGAAAAGTTCCAAGCAGAGCACTGTAGTAGATTCTACAACAGAAGCTGAGTATATAGCAGCATCAGATGTAGCTAAGGAGGCAGTCTGGTTGAATAAATTCATCTTAGAGTTGGGAGTGGTTCCCAGCATTGCAAATCCTATGGACCTTTATTGTGATAACAACGGTGCCATAGCACAGGCAAAGGAGCCTAGATCTCATCAGAGATCTAAACACATACTCAGACGATATTGTAATACCCGGCATGTTCAGACATCAGAATTCCTATCGTTCGGTGGAATCGAGGATGTCAGAGCATCCCTGAAGGGAGAGTGGAGGTTTTCTAAAATGTTTTTCGATGTTTTAAGCTTTTGTTTTAGCAAAGGAATAAGTTTTGAAGAAACAAGGCTAAGGAAAGTTTTGCCACTTTCGGCCCCCTAAAGTGTAAGTTCGGCCGCCTAAAGTAGCTCATGTTCGGCCCCCTAAACTCAATGTTCGGCCCCCGAACGTGATGAGGTGTTACATGTAGCTTTGGCCACCGAACGTGAAGCGGTGGTTCACTTTTTTTAAGTGGATATGGCCGACTATGGAGGTGCTTAAGCTCTCCTTTGGGTCAGGAACAAGCACATGTTTCCCCTTGGTGATTTTCTTGAGTTTCTAATCAAATCTTTCAAAGAAAAATAAGTTTATGGTGAGTTTTAACTAGTTTTGAGAAGTTGTGGAGTTTGAGAACTTGTGAAGCTTGAATCTTCATTTCTTCAAGTTTGGGGTCACGCCAGCCTTTGTTCTTCAAAGGGTAAGAGTGAATCCTTTGTTTTTATCATGTTTTAAATGAGTTTGATGATGGGAAAGGGGAGTTGTGCTTGAGTATGCATAAGTTGTCCATATTAGGGTGTATGGATCCTATGCTTTGTGTATGGTTGTTGTGTGTTGTTTGTTGGAGTTTAATTTATTTGAAGCTCCTTTATGCTTATTGAAGTGTTTATGCATGTTTTAGAAGGGTTAAATGCATGTGTTGAGGTCTGAGCAGGTGATGGAGGGATTAGCAGGCGTCCTTGTGCACGAAACTGAGTTCTGGATGAACTCAGGTTCGGCCCCCGAAAGTCCAAGTTAGGCCGCCGAACATGCCTGACTTTCGTCTCTGGAAGGGACATTCGGCCGCCGAAGGTGCCCCCGAAAGTGCCCTGTCCAGCCTTCCTTTGCATGTTTTCTATGTTTGGTCTAAGGTGTTTTAAGGGGTTTTAAGGGGAGATGTTTAGCGGTATGTCCGAGTATGTTTGGTCCCTCATTTGAGTCTATCTGTGTAGGCACAGAGCAGAGGAACCAGAGAGAGCAGCAGTGAGTACTGCTCCAGAGTTTTCAGAGCCTGCAGAGTCAGTCAGTCCAGATAGCCAGAGGTGAGTGGAACTAAACTTAATGCTTTTTGAATTGATCAAAGACATGTTTTAGCATATCTCATGCATCATGATTATGCCATAAGTTGATTGCATTAGTATCCACGAATATGTTGCATTGCATTGTTATTTGTTGATGTGGGTAAATGCTGAATGATCCCATAGTCACAGACAGGAAGACCAGGAGCCTTTGACTACGCCCTGGCAAGTATAGCAAAGACCAGGAGCCTTTGACTACGCCCTGGCAGGTATATAGTAAAGTCCAGGAGCCTTTGACTACGCCCTGGCAATGGTAAGTACAATGGTGTTATATACACATATACATATATGACAGGAAGTCCAGGAGCCTTTGACTACGCCCTGGCACAGAGTTACTGGGACTATGTGGTGACAGGTTTACTCTTGATGTGAAATGTTTGTGTTATGACGCATTCCATGAGAGCATCTGTTAATGAATTGTTTTACTGTTCTACTCACTGGGCTATAGAGCTCATCCCACTCCCTTAACCCCAGTTTTGCAGGTTCAGTATACCGTGTACAGGGACAGTCCAGCAGGGTTCAGAGAAAGAATAAAGAGAAATGTAATAGTCTAGAGTGGACATGTACTGTTAAAGAGATGTAATAGTTATATATGTGCTTGACTTAGTAGTTGTAAATCTATTATGTTGTACATGATCGGTATATGTATATGTTTTACTGTATGTGGACTACCAGGCTTAACAGGTATGAATGAACCCATCTAGAGCAAGCTCTAGTCAGGGGTACAGAGTACAGAGTACAGAGTACAGAGTACAGAGTACAGAGTACAGAGATAGTGCATGCACAGGTTAAGCCTTGGGCCAGAAAAGAGTTTTCATTTTCACAAAAAATGTATGATCATGTATGAGATTTACAGGTACACAGAGAGTATAGCAGGCTTGCTACGGGTTCTGGCGGCCTTAAGCCGACCTGAATCCTAGCGCCGGTGACGGTCCATTTTGGGGTCGTTACAGATTGGTATCAGAGCCCTAGGTTCACATGATCGGACCTATAGCGCTAGTGTCGGGCTCATAGAGGGTGGTCAAGCACAATAGGAAATCATGTCCACTAGGATAGGGTGTTGCGTCCTATCTGTTTCATGCCATAAGTTATGCATGTGCTGTATTGATATGTGATGTTTATGTGCTAAGTGTTATGTTATGTATTGTTTTCCAGATAGAATAAAGATGCGAGGAACTCGTCGATCAGCTCGATTGACTGGAGTCCCACCAGATAGTGAGAGACCAGCTGCTCGTTCTCCTGCATTGCCGAGGGCAAGGTCTCAGCGATCTAGCAGTGAAGGTACGTCAATAGACCCTAGAAGGTCTGTGGACGAGAGCAGAAGAGGTACAGCAAGAGGAGGAAGATCAGAGGAGGAGATTGAGCAGTCGAGGGATGACAGTATGGGTATAGGCAGATTTGAGGAAGGTATGGGAGAGTCGCAGGGAGGCGCTCAGACGTCAGGCTTCGGCTACCCAGAGTATCAGATGGGAGGTATGTCGGAGTACTCGAGTTTTGTCCCCTATCCTCCTTACATGCCATATATGCCTTATCCTTCTTATTACCCACCATATCCTATGTATCCATCTTCCCCTACTCATCCAAGTGCAGCACACCCAGAACCAAATGAGCCAGTATTACCACCAGAACCAGTAGCCCCTGTTGTTGACAGACATCAACCTAGCTCATCTGGAGGTAAGGTACAAATGACGGAGTACTTGAAATTGGATGCTCCTAAGTATAACACGGGAGATGATCCATTTGAATACCTCAGGTCAGTTAGGATGATAACCAGTGAGTTGGGAGCTGATGATAGTCGAGCCATTGAGATGGCAGGTTTCACGTTAAAATGCAAGAAGGCCAGAGAATGGTTCAAGAATTATGTGGAACCCAGGATGGACAATATGTCTTGGGGAGAGTTCGCCAATGAATTTGCAGGGTGGGCTTTTCCTGATAGCTCCAGGGAGATGAAAGTAATAGAGTTTGAACAGTTGCGACAGACAGATGAAATGAGTGTTGATGAATTCACAGATAAGTTCCTGGATTTGCTTCAGTATGTGGGTCAAGCCTATGATACTGACCAGAAGAAGGCAAGGAGATATACTATGAGATTGCATCCCAGGTATTCTTCCTTGATTCTTCTAGCAGAAAAGGAGAGTTTTCATACGATAGTAGATGCAGCCAGGAAAATGGAGGCTAGTGCCAATATTCAGAAACAGTCAAAGGCACAGGCTTCGAGTTCTAAGGCCTCTAGTGCAGCAGCCGCAGGTGGCAAGAGATGGGATCGAGCAAAAGGAACAAAGAGTAAGTTCTGGAGTAAAGTGAAGTCAGGTCTGGGAATAGGTAGTGGCTCAAGCTCTGGCACAGCTACAGTCTGCAGAAGATGCGGAAAACCACATGGCGGAGTTTGTCGGTTGGGATCTACAGCTTGTTTTAAATGTGGACAGGAAGGGCATATTGCTCGGGATTGTCCTCAGATGACTTTTGCACCGTCCCAGCAGATGAGTTCAGGCAGTGTGGTACAGCCAGGTGTTCGGCCAGCAGCTTCAGTCATGCCTCAGAGTAGCGGTAGAGGTAGAGGGAGAGGGGCAGCCTCTACTTCAGCAGCAGGTTCCCGAGGTGGAAATCCGGTAGCCCCAGCACGGATTTTCACTGTGACACAGGAGGAGGCTAACACGTCGAACACAGTGGTGTCAGGTAATCTCATCATTGGGTGTTCAGATGTGTATGCTTTGATGGACCCCGGTGCTTCTCATTCCTTTATTGCTTCGAGAGCCATAGAGAGATTGGGTTTGATCAGTTCTGAGTTAGAGTATCCTCTCTGGGTCAGTGGACCTAAATGTGACCCATCAGTGGCAGTGTCAGTCTGTCGTTTCAGTCCAGTGTTCATAGAGGGTAGATACCTTCCAGCTGACCTTGTGGTTCTAGATTTGACGGATTTTGATGTCATTCTAGGGATGGATTGGTTATCTACATATAGTGCGACTTTGGACTGTAGAGAGAAGATAGTGAGTCTCAGAGACCAGGATGGGTCAGAGTGTGTCTTCAGAGGAGACAGGAGAGGTACACCCAGAGGTATGATTTCAGCCCTTCAGGCTCGTCGTTTGCTTAGGAGGGGTTGTCAGGGGTTTCTAGCTCATGTGAGAGAGCTAGACAGTCAGGTGAGGGAACCAGCCGCAGTACCAGTAGTCCGAGAGTTTCTTGATGTGTTTCCAGACGATTTACCAGGACTACCACCTGATAGGGAGATAGGATTTGAAATTGAATTGCTGCCAGGTACCAACCCTATCTCTATTCCTCCCTACAGGATGGCGCCAGCAGAGTTAAAAGAGTTGAAAGAACAGTTGCAGGACTTGGTAGATAAAGGGTTCATCCGCCCTAGTACCTCACCTTGGGGTGCTCCAGTGCTCTTCGTCAGAAAGAAGGATGGATCCCTCAGACTTTGTATCGACTACAGACAGTTGAACAAGGTCACTACCAAGAATAGGTATCCTCTACCTAGGATTGATGATCTGTTTGACCAGCTAGCTGGAGCAGGTTGTTTCTCGAAAATAGATCTGAGATCCGGGTATCATCAGTTGCGAGTCCGAGAGGCAGATGTGCCTAAGACAGCTTTCAGAACTAGATATGGGCATTATGAGTTCTTAGTGATGCCGTTCGGGTTGACTAACGCCCCTGCAGCATTCATGGATCTCATGAACAGAGTTTTCAGTGAGTTTCTGGATCACTTTGTCATTGTTTTCATCGATGATATATTAGTGTATTCCAGAGATGCAGAGGAGCATGCCCAGCATCTGAGGATAGTTCTGCAGACACTGAGAGAGCATGGTTTGTATGCCAAGTTCTCGAAGTGTGAGTTTTGGTTAAGGAGCATTTCCTTCTTGGGACATGTGGTATCAGCAGAGGGTATTGAGGTAGATCCCAAGAAGATAGAAGCTGTAGCTAACTGGCCCAGACCCACGACAGTGACTGAGATTAAAAGCTTTCTGGGACTGGCAGGTTACTACAGGAGGTTCGTTCAGGACTTTTCAAAGATAGCGGCTCCTATGACCAAATTGACTCAGAAGAACCAGAAGTTTATCTGGTCAGACCAGTGTGAAGAGAGCTTTGAGGAGCTCAAGAGGAGATTGACAACAGCACCAGTGTTAGCTCTGCCTGTCAGTAATGAAGAGTTCACAGTGTTCTGTGATGCATCTCGAGTAGGATTGGGTTGTGTATTGATGCAGAGTGATAGAGTAATAGCTTATGCTTCGAGACAGTTGAAGAAGCACGAGTTGAATTACCCTACCCATGACCTAGAGATGGCAGCAGTTATCTTTGCACTTAAGATGTGGCGGCATTACCTCTACGGGGTTAAATGCGAGATCTTTACTGATCACAAGAGTTTACAATACATCTTGAGTCAGAGAGAGCTGAATTTGAGGCAAAGACGATGGGTCGAATTGCTCAGTGATTATGATTGTAAGATCCAGTATCATCCGGGTAAGGCGAATGTGGTGGCAGACGCCCTTAGCCGGAAATCACTAGGCAGTTTATCCCATTTATCAGCAGAGCGAAGACCAGTTGTGATGGAGCTTTACAAACTCTTAGAAGAGGGACTACAGCTCGAGTTGTCTGGTACAGGTGCATTGATAGCACAGATGAGAGTGACACCTGTATTTCTGGAGCAGATAGCTCAGAGACAGCACGAGGACCCTGAATTAATGAAAATTGCCAGGACTGTTCAGTCAGGCAACAGTGCAGAGTTCAGATTTGACAGTAAAGGGATCCTTCGTTATGGGAGTCGACTTTGTGTACCCGATCGTGGCAGTGTGAAGGAAGACATTATGAGGGAAGCTCATAATGCGAGATATAGTGTTCACCCAGGAGCCACCAAGATGTACCAGGATCTAAAAAAGGTCTATTGGTGGCCAGCTATGAAGAAAGAAGTAGCGCAGTTTGTGACAACCTGTGAGGTTTGTCAGAGGGTGAAGCTAGAGCATCAGAAACCAGCAGGAATGCTTAACCCATTACCGATTCCCGAATGGAAATGGGAAAACATAGCTATGGATTTTGTAGTGGGTTTACCAGCAGCGTCCAACAGAATAGACTCGATATGGGTGATTGTGGACAGACTCACGAAATCTGCTCATTTTCTTCCAGTTCGGAGTACCTATTCTGTGGATAAGTTGGCTCAGGTCTATCTAGATGAGATAGTGAGATTACATGGTGTTCCAGTATCAATAGTCTCAGATAGAGGACCTCAGTTTACCTCGAGATTTTGGCGAAGTCTGCAGAGTGCGATGGGCACAAGATTAGAGTTTAGCACTGCTTTCCACCCACAAACTGATGGACAGTCAGAGAGGACCATCCAGACCATAGAGGATATGCTTCGATTGTGTGTGTTAGACTTTGGCGGTTCTTGGAGGCAGCATCTACCTTTGGTGGAGTTTGCCTACAATAACAGCCATCATGCTAGCATAGGGATGGCTCCGTATGAAGCGTTGTATGGGAGGAAATGCAGATCCCCTGTTTGTTGGGAGGAGATAGGAGAGAAGGCTCTGGCAGGGCCAGAGTTAGTCGAGATTACTAGTAGAGTGGTGCCCATGATCAGAGATAGAATCAGAACAGCTCAGAGTAGACAGAAAAGTTATGCCGACGTTCGCAGAAAACAGTTAGAATTTCAGGAGGGTAATTGGATATTGCTGAAAGTGTCTCCGATGAAAGGTGTGGTTCGTTTTGGGAAGAAGGGTAAATTAGCTCCACGGTACATTGGACCTTTTGAGGTTGTGCAGCGGATCGGAAATGTATCATATAAGCTAGATTTACCTGCTTCGATGGAGAGGATTCACCCGGTCTTTCATGTTTCTATGCTACGGCAGTTTGTGTCAGATCCGACTCAGATTCTGAGTGAGCCTGAGGTGGAGATTCACACAGATCTCACCTATGTAGAGCAGCCAGTGCGGATTGTGGACACACAGCTCAGACAGCTAAGGAACAAGGAGATTCCGATGGTGAAAGTCCTATGGAACCACCATAATGTAGAAGAGTGCACGTGGGAGACGCGGGAGTCTATGCTCCAGCAATATCCATATCTGTTTTGAGGTTCGTTTCCTCCTTTTTGTATGTTTCCAATTTGTTTTAGGAACATCCGAGGACGAATGTTCTTAAGGGGGGAAGAATGTAATACCCGGCATGTTCAGACATCAGAATTCCTATCGTTCAGTGGAATCGAGGATGTCAGAGCATCCCTGAAGGGAGAGTGGAGGTTTTCTAAAATGTTTTTCGATGTTTTAAGCTTTTGTTTTAGCAAAGGAATAAGTTTTGAAGAAACAAGGCTAAGGAAAGTTTTGCCACTTTCGGCCCCCTAAAGTGTAAGTTCGGCCGCCTAAAGTAGCTCATGTTCGGCCCCCTAAACTCAATGTTCGGCCCCCGAACGTGATGAGGTGTTACATGTAGCTTTGGCCACCGAACGTGAAGCGGTGGTTCACTTTTTTTAAGTGGATATGGCCGACTATGGAGGTGCTTAAGCTCTCCTTTGGGTCAGGAACAAGCACATGTTTCCCCTTGGTGATTTTCTTGAGTTTCTAATCAAATCTTTCAAAGAAAAATAAGTTTATGGTGAGTTTTAACTAGTTTTGAGAAGTTGTGGAGTTTGAGAACTTGTGAAGCTTGAATCTTCATTTCTTCAAGTTTGGGGTCACGCCAGCCTTTGTTCTTCAAAGGGTAAGAGTGAATCCTTTGTTTTTATCATGTTTTAAATGAGTTTGATGATGGGAAAGGGGAGTTGTGCTTGAGTATGCATAAGTTGTCCATATTAGGGTGTATGGATCCTATGCTTTGTGTATGGTTGTTGTGTGTTGTTTGTTGGAGTTTAATTTATTTGAAGCTCCTTTATGCTTATTGAAGTGTTTATGCATGTTTTAGAAGGGTTAAATGCATGTGTTGAGGTCTGAGCAGGTGATGGAGGGATTAGCAGGCGTCCTTGTGCACGAAACTGAGTTCTGGATGAACTCAGGTTCGGCCCCCGAAAGTCCAAGTTAGGCCGCCGAACATGCCTGACTTTCGTCTCTGGAAGGGACATTCGGCCGCCGAAGGTGCCCCCGAAAGTGCCCTGTCCAGCCTTCCTTTGCATGTTTTCTATGTTTGGTCTAAGGTGTTTTAAGGGGTTTTAAGGGGAGATGTTTAGCGGTATGTCCGAGTATGTTTGGTCCCTCATTTGAGTCTATCTGTGTAGGCACAGAGCAGAGGAACCAGAGAGAGCAGCAGTGAGTACTGCTCCAGAGTTTTCAGAGCCTGCAGAGTCAGTCAGTCCAGATAGCCAGACGTGAGTGGAACTAAACTTAATGCTTTTTGAATTGATCAAAGACATGTTTTAGCATATCTCATGCATCATGATTATGCCATAAGTTGATTGCATTAGTATCCACGAATATGTTGCATTGCATTGTTATTTGTTGATGTGGGTAAATGCTGAATGATCCCATAGTCACAGACAGGAAGACCAGGAGCCTTTGACTACGCCCTGGCAAGTATAGCAAAGACCAGGAGCCTTTGACTACGCCCTGGCAGGTATATAGTAAAGTCCAGGAGCCTTTGACTACGCCCTGGCAATGGTAAGTACAATGGTGTTATATACACATATACATATATGACAGGAAGTCCAGGAGCCTTTGACTACGCCCTGGCACAGAGTTACTGGGACTATGTGGTGACAGGTTTACTCTTGATGTGAAATGTTTGTGTTATGACGCATTCCATGAGAGCATCTGTTAATGAATTGTTTTACTGTTCTACTCACTGGGCTATAGAGCTCATCCCACTCCCTTAACCCCAGTTTTGCAGGTTCAGTATACCGTGTACAGGGACAGTCCAGCAGGGTTCAGAGAAAGAATAAAGAGAAATGTAATAGTCTAGAGTGGACATGTACTGTTAAAGAGATGTAATAGTTATATATGTGCTTGACTTAGTAGTTGTAAATCTATTATGTTGTACATGATCGGTATATGTATATGTTTTACTGTATGTGGACTACCAGGCTTAACAGGTATGAATGAACCCATCTAGAGCAAGCTCTAGTCAGGGGTACAGAGTACAGAGTACAGAGTACAGAGTACAGAGTACAGAGTACAGAGATAGTGCATGCACAGGTTAAGCCTTGGGCCAGAAAAGAGTTTTCATTTTCACAAAAAATGTATGATCATGTATGAGATTTACAGGTACACAGAGAGTATAGCAGGCTTGCTACGGGTTCTGGCGGCCTTAAGCCGACCTGAATCCTAGCGCCGGTGACGGTCCATTTTGGGGTCGTTACAGATATCACCTTATTCGAGAGATCCTTGATAGAAGAGATATCAAAATATGCAAAATAGACACAAATGATAACATTGCAGATCCACTGACCAAGCCTTTTTCACAAGTCAAGCATGAACAGTACACTAGGTCTATGGGTATTAAATACTTGTATGATTAGGCCTAGTGCAAGTGGGAGATTGTTAGTGTATTTGCCCTAGGCCATTATCTTAGACCTTTTTGTATGTCGTTTGGTTATTAATAAAAGAGGTTTTTATCATTATTATTTGTTTGCATGTTACATAATAATGATTATCATCCCTGGTTACTTATTATTATGTTGATAATAATAAAATATAACTAGTATGATTATTGATTGATAATCTTGAGATGATTATGTATATATTGATATAATTCATATATATTGATAGAATTCAATAATCATAGATACTTGTTAGAGAATAAAGTATTGGATGGACCCGCACTGAGATCACTACATGGGTTATTGTGATAAGTGAATCTCAAAATAGTTATGTCTTAATCCTTTGACTTGAGATTGTCATAGTTTCCAACATGAGGACTATTATGTTTTGACATAACCAAATATTGTCTTTAATCGGACAATCATAAAGGTTATGATTGAGCATAACAGAAATTATGTAGAGGATAATGAACAATCAAGATAGGATTTGTCCCTCTCTCTGAGAGAGATATCTTCTGGGCCTCTCGATAAGTGAGACTGAGAAATGCATGGCCGTGCTCAAATGAATTGATAGTGTGATCAATATCATTTGAAATTATCAGTCTACTTAGAGATCGAGAAATCATAAGTTTGAACATTATAAGTTTGATATTGACCATGACTTATGTTCAAACTAGATATCGTGTGACAAAGGGATTAATACATGTTCTATTTATTAAGCTTTATCGGACTATTGATCCTCATATTAGTTGGGTAGTCATAATGTCTTGCTAGAGGCCACTTATGACTTATGGGCCTTGTGGGACTGGGCCTATTGCCAATTAATGTGAGCCTATTGGGTCACACACAAAAGAACGTTGTTGATGTGCTATGACATATTAATGGGCTAAAAGCTCAAAGCCCATTAATATAATTAATAATAATAAAGTGTTATTATTATTAATATTGATTAATAATAAAGTGCTATTATTATTAATATTAATTAAAAATAATAAAGTGTTATTATTATTAATTATTTATTATTAATCATTTATTATTATGAGATAATAATATTTAAAAGATCTGCAGTCTATCTGTAACTGTTACAGATAAAGGACTCTATCACATAAGATATTTAAGTATGCGAAATTGTGATAGTGGGTTATGAACACAACTCCTTTTAGGAAAAGGAGTTGTGGGAAAAACACAACTCCTTTTAGGAAAAGGAGTTGTGTTTTTCCCACAACTCCTTTTCCTAAAAGGAGTTGTGTTCATAAAAAGGAGTTGTGGAAAAAACAAAAGACTGAAACATATGAATACCCCTTCTACGAATTGTGGAAGAGAGATTTTTTTGAGAAAACTCAGTCTAAAAAGCTGCAGATTGTGGAGCACATAATCTATCTATCTTTGAGAGAGCTAGCACTCTAGAAGGATAGAAGACGTTCGTGTGGATACCATAGAGGGTGTTAGTATGAAAAAGCAGCACCATCAGTCCAACATTGTATCTTCTCGACGAGATTAACAGGTTAGTCTCATATCCTTCTTGTGTATTAAACGAAGCACTCGGATTCTGGGAAAAGGAAATCCGAGATTTTTTATTTTTCCGCTGCGCAATTTGGGTTGCAATAATCTCGGAATTTCCCAATAATAGTTGTCTTCATGATTCTGGGTACGTGGCATATCTAGATTGGCTTTCCACATTCGCGTTACGCTGCTTTCCACATTCACGGGGCTTAACACACGCTTGTGACTCGCCTGGTGGACACCCACCTTATGGCTATGAAATAAGTAAAAATAACAAACTGAATTTAACACTCGGTCATAATAACTAATTTAAAGGATTCTATTAATCGGGACTGACACCCGGTAATTAACCTAGCAGATACTCATTTTATGGTGATTTTTTGGCAAAAACTTACTTTTGTCTTTTGGGGAGGACATCAAAAGACTCGCCTGGCGGTTTTCCGCCTTATCGTACTTTTTACCAGAATTTTGCCTTCATCTTTCAAGAATAATACTCAAATTACATCATGCAGAACCCGCCTTATCGCTTTGGCGTCAATGCCTTAGAAACTTTTTGTGAAACGGGATTAACACCCAGTTGGTCGACCTAGCGTATACCCGTCTTGTGAGTCGGCATAAGATGCCTTGTTTAACGGGACCAACATTCAAATTGTGGCTTGGCGGAACCTGCATTATGACTTGGAATAAGACACCTTGATTAGTGGGACCGACACTCTAATTATGGCCTGGCAAAACCCATTTTATGGCCTGGCATAAGATGTCTTGATTAGTGGGACTGACGCCCGGATTATGGCTTAGCAGTACCTACCATGTGGCCTGGCACAAGATACCTTCATTAGTGAGACTGATGTTTAGATTATGGTCTAACGGAACCCGTCTTGTGGCCTAGTATAAGATGTCTTGATTAGTGGGACCGATGTCCGGATTATAGCCTAGCAGAACCTGCCTTATGGTTTGGCATAAGATGTCTTGATTAGTAGGACCGATGCCATAATTAGACTTGGCAGAACCCGCCATGTGACCTGACATAAGATGCCTTGATTAATGGGACCGACGTCCAAATTATGGCCTGATGAAATCCGCCTTGTGGCTGGCATAAGATGCCTTAATTAGTGGAATCGATGCCCGGATTATGGCCTGCCAAAACCCACCTTATGGCCTTCAATGAATGCTCTTTAGTCTTTTTTGAAGAAGGCGATCTCAATATTCCTTGTCACTGAAGAGCACAACATATGAAAAATACCTTGTTAACTATTATTGATAAAATTTTCTCAAATTACAAATATTTCAGGAGTGGAAAATGATTCGACGATTTAACTTGGCCAGCTTATAGAATCATGGGCGAATAACCTTCGAGATCCTGAATGGTCCTTTTCCCGCTTATTATATCTGGTGGGTGTCAAATTCGTTAATTTAATTTTGCTTCTCTTTTCTTGATTAATAAGAACTTGTAAATAGGGTAAGTGAGCATCGATCCCACAGAAACCTTAACTCTGTTTAATTTAGATGACTAGTTGAAATAGAAGAGTAGATTAATACAAAAAGTGAGAAGAAGAGAGTTTTTGATAAAATTAGTTTTTTGCTTTGGGTAAGTAAAAAATACTTAAAAGAAAAATAAACAATGCAATTAAATTTGAGAAATAAATAATTATTAAAAATTTAGCTGTAGGTAATCAAATTGAGATATTCTGCAGTTGATCATCGATTAAAAAAATAATTCATTTTATTATCTATTGTTTGGTTATAGTAGTCAAACACGCGAATCCTACCAATTCTTCCTTATGATTAAATTAATCTGTTTTGCACTTAAATTAATTCCTAGCTAACTAATAACCCCAATATGCATATAGATTTTGCATTAAGAGAGAAGAACCCAAACTTGATCAATAAAAATACACATTTTATTTAAATCAAATCTACTAATTCCTTAACATAAACTAATATATTAATTGCTACTTGTTATTAACCCAATTAAATAATTATAGATTTAATTGAATTAATTAGCAATATGTTGTCTTTCCAAGAGATTCAACAGGCCCTCTGAATTCTCAAGAAAACACCAATGGAGATGGTATTTCTCGAATTCAGAAATTAGCAGAAAATAGAAATAAGATGAAAAGAATTGAAGCAGATAACCTCACAACTTGAATAGAACAACAATTTAAATTAACCTTCAACTGAAAAAAATTGTTTAGCCTCTAAGGACCATAATAAAATTGCAAAACTAAAGAAGAGAAGGAGAAAAAAAAAAGAAAAAAAAAAGAAAAAGATGGAAAAGAAGAGAGAGGAGGGAGGGGCGGCACCAAGAGAGGAGGAAGGGCAGAGGAAAAAATATGATGCCTACATTTAATTCTAGGAGTCTTTATATAGGCAAAAAAAGATAAATTTAATAATTTAAAATAAACTCTACTACTCCTATCTTATCTCTATCCTAATTTGATTGTATTTGAACCTACTTGAAGCTGATCTTATCCTTGCTTAGGTGGTAAGCTGAGGTGGTATTTTTTTTATGAAATTTGGAGCTGTCTATCGTCGTGGGCTACAGGCTTGCCCAAGGCTGTAACCTCTCAGTTCGAAAATCTTCCAATTCAGTCTCTTTTCATTTCTTTTCTTAACTTCCGCTCAAAAATCTGTCCAAAATCAAATTCCAAGTAAAAATTATTTATTTATATCAAAATCATAACAAAATCATGGAATTTAATAAGGAAAAAGTGGTAAGTTTTGTAACTCATCAATATCCGTTCTTTTAAGGACTAAGTCCTCTATGTTAAAAGTATGCGGCTTTATTTTATTGTTAAAAATTCTGGACATTTTATTCTATAAATCTCCATTCTGATTACGATATTTTCTAATAGAAATTTAGTTTGATCCAAATTGAATTACATTTCTTCGGGATTTTCTGAAATCTCAGGGTTTTGTGTCTTGAATCTGCTTACTTGAATTTCCACATGGATAACTACCTCAGTCCCGTATACAAGAGAAGAGGGCATTTCTCGTGTGGCTCATTTCGGGGTTGTTCTGTATGCCCAAAATATATGAGGCAATTCCTCAGGCCAGTTGTCTTTGGCTTTGTTGAGTCTTTTCTTTAGCCCTTGTAGGATAGTCCTGTTTATAACCTTGGTCATTTCATTAGTCTATGGGTGATAGTCTGAATTGAACCTTAAGTCAATCTCCCATTTCCTGCAAAAATCTTTAAACTTATAACTTGCAAACTGAGTTCTATTTTCGGTGATTACTACCTTTGGGATTCCAAGCCGAGTGAAGATATTTTTATTGACGAAAGAGATCGCTTATTGGGTGGTGATGGACTGAACTGTCTCAACCTCAGCCCACTTGCTAAAATTACAAACTCCCTTGACCCAGTTGCCTTCGAAAATGGACCAAGGATGTCTATCCCCCACTGAAAGAAAGGTTAGGGGCTTCTAATGTTGTTTGCATCTCTCCCAGGGTCCTTGTGATGTTCACATGTACTTGATATCTTCGACACTTTTGGACAAGCTGCTTTGCATGTACTATTGTCATTGGTCAATAGTACCCTTGTCTGAATGCTTTTTGGGCGATCGTCTAAGCTCCTTCATGGCTCCCATAATCACCTTCATGAATGTCCTTTTAGATTTTCTAGCCTTCTTCTTACGTAACACAAATGTAGCCATGGTTGAGCTGAGGACCTCCTGTACAATCAACCATCAATTAGTGCATATTTAGAGGATTTTCTTATTACATGTTTGGCCAAAAATTCATCGGCAGGCAGATCATCCTGTGTCAAAAACTTGTATACGGGTGTCATCCACGATTTCTCTTCCTCTATGGGAAAAGACTCTTCTTCGTCAGTTGCTGGAGTGTACATCTCCTCAAATTGAAACGGTTAAGTCAAGTGCTGTTCACATGCCACTGCCATTTTGGCCAGAAAGTCAACCTTTTCGTTGTCACCTCTAGCCACCTGGTGAAGCTCGCAGTTGCCTTGCCTGTCTTTGATCCTCTCCATTAAGGACCGAATCTTTTTCTCGTATTTGACAAGGTTTGATTCTTGGACTTTAAATTATCTTTGGCACTGATTAATAACCAACTGTGAGTCACTAAAAATAGTAGATTTATATATACCTAATTTCTTAATGATCTTTAGGGCCATTATTACAATCTCGTACTCGGCTAAGTTGTTGGTAGCATTGAAAGTGAGTTTTGCCGCATACTGAAGCCTTATCCCAATTTGACTCTACAAAAGGATCCCAATTCTAGAATCCCCAGCTCCGTAAGCTCCATTCGCCCAAACCTTCCACTCCTCTATGGTTGATTTAGGGGATTCTGAAGGCTCTAACGGTGGAGTCATTTCTGTAATAAAATCGACTACTACCTGCGTTTTCATGGCCTTTCTTATGATGTACCTGATATTAAAGGCTGAAAATATTACTGTCCAGGTGGATAGTTGCCCTGAAAGCTTCAGTCTATATAAAACTTTTGAGGATTATCTGTCCTGACTTCTATGTTGTGTGAGTCAAAGTATGGACGTAACTTCGTGGCTGACATCAGGACTACAGATGCCAACTTTTCGGGAGGAGGATAGTTTAGCCTTGCCCTGCCCCTTCAAGACTTGGCTGGCATAATAGACTGAGTTGTGCTCCCTATTGTTCTCATGAACGAGTACCGAGCTTACTGTTTCCTGCATTACAGATAAGAATAAAAGCAAAACCTTGCCTTTGACGGGCAAGCTTAGCAACGGGGGGAGATGATAAAAAGGTTTTTAAACTTTAAAAAGCTTTTACACATTCTTCTCCCTATATAAACTTATTTTTTGCCTTTTAAGGCTTTAAAAAATGGGAGATACCTTCTAGCCAAGCATGATATAAATCGACCAAGGGCTGTGACTCGCCCATTCAACTTCTGTATTTTATTAATGGTTTTAGGTACTTCCATATTTTGGATGGCACTAATCTTTTCAGGGTTTGCTTCTATGCCTCTTTCTGAAACTATATACCCTCCAGCTTTTACCTTGAAGGTGCATTTTTTAGGGTTTAGTTTCATACCTGACTTGTCTAGTACTTCAAAAACTTTTCGGATACCGTCTGGATGATCTTTTAAGGACCGGCTCTTTACCACCATGTCATCCACGTACACCTCAACTGTTAACCCCACCAAGTCTTTGAAGGTACCTGACACTAGCATTTGGTAAGTTGCCCTTGCATTCTTTAGATGACATCACTTTGCAGCAGAAAACTCCTATATCTGTAACGACCCGAAAACCGGACCGCTACCGGCGCTAGGATCCAGATCGGCTTAAGGCCGCCGGGACCCGTAGCAAGCCTGACTTATAACCTGTGAACTTGTCAAATCCCATACATGATCATACATACTCATAAACCTGGAAACTTTTTCTTTCCATAAACCAAGCTCAACCTGTATATACATGTATATACTCATAACATAAGCATAGACCGCACACTGGAGCCTCATCAAATACTCTAATGAGATATTATCATAACGTAAAGCTTGGTTAAACATTTACATCATAAAAACATAGATCATGTATATAAAAGGGATCACCATACACATAGGGTCAAGCACAACCTCTAATCCTCAATAACATTTTTAAATAACATGACTATTCAAAACTTTACATTACAACATTTTTCAATTTATCATATCCACATCTAACTATTACATACACATGACTTCATCCATCTTGACTTCTCTGTCTAGCCCGTACCTGCAACCCTGGGGGATTAGAGAAAGGGGTGAGCTACTAGAGCCCAGTGAGCAGAATAATAAAAACATTTAAATCATATGCCATAATGGAATGCAACACATCACAGACAAATCACATCAAGGATGGTGTTGTCACCAATAGTCCTCTACATTCCAAAGTGCCGGGACGTAGAATGGGTCAACCGGTCTTTCTCTTAAACATAAAATAGCATAACATTCCAAGATGCCGGGACATAGAATGGGCCAACCGGTCTTTCTCTTACATAGTGCAGGGACGTAGAATGGGTCAACTGGACTTCCATACCATACCGTATCATATCACCTCGCATCATATCGAGGACTAAGGATCATCCAACATCCATCGACATCCATCATAGAATTATGCAATGCAATATATTCGTGAATTCTAATGCAAACAACCTAGGATATCACATGGCATTCATGATGCATGAACATGCTCAAACTTTATAGTTTATTTGCTTTAAAACATAAAGGTTTATTCTACTCACCTCTGGCTAGCTCTGAAAATGACTGAAGCAGCTGACTCACTGCTGGGGTCCTCGGTTCCTCGGGTCCGAACCTACACAGGTGGACTCAAATGAGGGACCAAACATACTAGAACATGACTCTAAAAACATCCCCCAAAAACCCCCTAAAACACCTCAAGACAAACATGCAAAACATGCAAAGGAAGGCTGAACAGGGCACTTTCGGCGGCAGGTTCGGCGGCCGAAAGTCCCTCCAGAGCCGAAAGTCAGGCAGGTTCGGCGGCACCTTCGGCGGCCGAAAGTGCCCTCCAGAGACGAAAGTCCATTTTCAGGGGCAGACTTCGACAGCCGACAGGCTTACTTCCCAGGCAGGTTCGGCGGCCGAAAGTCCTTCGGCTGCCGAACCTGGTTTCTGCCAAAAGGGCAGAAACTCGGCTCCTCATGCACATTTGGCTCCCAAAACCTTCAATCAAGCATACAACTCAACCAAAACATGCATAGATACATATATCAGCTCCTAGGGGCTTTAAACTATCCTAAACCCCATCTACAACACATCAAACATGCATATCCAACATACATTGTCCATAAAACACATAAAACCTAAAAATGCTCAACTAACATAAAGATCTGAAGGAAGGAACTCAAGATCGATGAGGGATGGCGGAGAGCTCACCTTGGCCGTCAATGGGGAGAAAAGCTCGCCCATTTCGGCTAAGGGACCCTTTTATAGGTGGCTGGCCAGGCCACATTCGGGAGCCGAATGTGCCTCCGCATGCATGCCATGTTCGGGGGCCGAACATAAGGTTCGGCGGCCGAACCTGGACTTCCCTCACTTATGCTTTCGGGGGCCTAAAGCACACCCGAAGCGCATGCATGTTCGGCGGCCGAACTTGAGGTTCGACGGCCGAACCTGAGTTTTCCTCTAAGGTTGTTTTCATGCAAAACCTCATTTTCCTTCTAGCTTAAAAACATAAAATACATTAAAACATTTTACAAAACATGATTTTACACTTCTAGAGGTCTCCGACATCCGGGATTCCACCGGACGATAGGAATTCTGATACCGGAGTCTAGCCGGGATTACAATATCGATAATGAATGCAGTCTTTTCTGCATCTTTGGTATCCATCATGATCTGGTGGTAACCTGAAATAGCATCAAGAAAGAAAACCACTGCGTGACCAAAGGTTGAGTCCACTAACCTGTCGATAGGTGGGAATGGGTAGTGGTCCTTTGGACATGCTTTGTTCAAGTTGATAAAATCCACACACATCCTCCATTTCTCATTGGCCTTCTTTATAAGTACCACATTGGTGAGCCATGTAAGACACTGGACCTCCTTTATTAACCCTGCACTGAACAACTTTTTAACCTCTACCTTAATCACCTATTTTCTCTCCAGAGTAAACTTCCTTTTCTTTTGTTGTACCGGTTTCACTGTTTTGTCGATAGATAGCTTATGAATGATAAGACTCGGATCCACCCCTATCACATCTTCGGGAGACTAGGCGAAAGTGATCACTCTACATCTTAGTAATTCTGTCAAATGATTTTTTGTTTCACTAGTCAATGCAGTACCGAACCATACCTTTTGATTCTTACCTAACTGGACCTCTTCTACTAGGTCTGCTGGCTTTGATTTTATGTGAGAATTAGGCTTTTCTAGCAAGTCAATGGGCACCGTTGCTTTCTCAAGGTTTTTTTTAGAGTGTCTGTAACATTCATGGGTCAAATTCTAGTTGCCTCAAGCTACAGCTAGTCCCTCTAGAGCTAGTAACTTAAGACACATAGCACCTATGTTAATAACTATACTATGACAGTTTAGAACTGGCTGACCGAGTATCACATCTTATGCGAGTGGGATATCTACCACCGCAAACTCTGCATACAATTTTCACTTATACTTTTCATCACCCAGCACTAGACGAATATTGATGGTGCCCAAAACTGTCACGGTCTTATCTCCTAGTCCCACTAATAGTAAGAGACTTTAACAAGATTGTTTTTATCCAAGCCTAATTTATTAAAGACATTTAAGGTGAGGAGATTAATGAAACTACTTGTATCCACAAGATGTGCCTCACCTCATACTTATTTACATTGATGTTGACAACCAACAGTTCATTTTGAAAAAATCCTGTTGCCTTGTTTGTATTTCTGAACCTTACATCTTGTTTGGCCCGTGGTTCTTGCTCAACTGAAAAAATGTCCTCTGCGATGCGTTTGCTTTTTTCCTTGCTATTGTTCGGTCCTCCTGTAATTACATGTATAATCCTTATAGGTTCAGTATTGGTTGGAGTTTCAGGGGTTGTGATAAGTCCAAATTTAGACCATTTTATCATGATGTTATTGATGTTAATTTACACTTTTTCTGCCTAATTTTGTGGTTTTGATCTTATTTTGCAGAAAATGGTGTGAAGAGGTAATTTGGAGAAAATGCCCCTAAAACTGCCTAAAATGGAACAAAGGAGAGCAAGCATGCCAAGTTGCATCTAAAGAGAAGATAAACAAGAAAAGTAATTTGAAATTCAAATTTCAAATCTCCAAGAGCATTCAAAATTCAAGATTCAGTTTATTAAGGAAAGTGCTAAATAAGGAAAGTGGCAAATAAGGAAAGCGCAGTCAGCAGAGCAATTTGAAATTCAAATCTTCAAGAATCCCTTTCCTTATTGAGGAAGCCAAAGAAGATGCACATTCAAAATTCAGCTTGTCAAGGAAGCCAAAGAAGACATACTTGCCCCCCCCCCAAGTCTTGCACGTTCAAAATTCAAAATTCAAAAGAGAGGCTCCACCTCATTAATGTGCATTGGGTGGCAAGGGTAGCACTTAGGCAGAAAGGAGACCAACATGGGCAGTAAGTAAGAAGCTATGGCAATACATAAAGCTATATAAGCATCTCTTCAAGGCTGCCGCACATCTCTTCTCCATTCTCTTCATTCGGTCGAACCTTTCACTTCACTCCAAGACCGCATCTCTTCTCTTCTCTTCTTCCTTTCTTTAATTTTTGGTTTTGTTTCAGCCGTGAGTCGCTGAAACATTTACTTCTAGTTGAAGATTAGGTGATACTTTAGTTGTTTTATGGATTGGGAGATCTGAACATAAGTTGTTTATCTTTTGTTATTCAATATTCATGCAATCTCATGCTTAATTCTATTGTTGCTTTGTTATTTTGATCAATATGGCCAATTGAATCTCGATTTCAAGGTAATAATTTGTTAGTTTGGATAATTTTAAGTCCGTAATTGCTTGGATTGTTCAAACATAAGTAACTCTTGGTGTGAAAACTAAGGAAATTGCATGATCTAGCAATATCTCCATGAGTTTGGGTAGCTAGAATTAGATCTCTCTATTTCTTTATGCAATTGACAGTTGTTAGATGCCTAAGGCCTAAGGACATTCCTTGGCAATTTGTTTATTAGTGATTGGTTAGAGGACGTTCCCTAATTAATTTCTGCTTAAGGAGAGACATGGCGGTGAGAAACGTCTTCCATCTCCATAACTAATTTATTGAATCAAACAAAAGAACCTAAGTATCAATGATCAATCCCAACAACTGAAGTGGATCCAATTCTTCAACTAGACCTTTCTCATATTTGATTTACTTTACTTTTATTATTCACTTTATTTTATTGCTTTCATCATTAACATAATTGAATCAATCTCAAAACCCCCCTTTTTACTTTACTTGCAGTCTATTTTTATTTTGTTTTCATTTTGTTCTCTTGGTCTTGATAAGAAAGATAGGTAAGTATCAACTCCCTGTGGATTCGATCCTTTCACCACTATCTGCAGTTGTAATATTGTTGACAACTGAAAAGGTTATTTTTGACCGGTTTCGACAACCGCACAGTAAAAAATTGGCACCGTTGCCGGGGAATTGATTTAACTTGTTTGTTTTTCTTTCATGACCAGATCTGGACTCAAGGAAACTCTGCCGTACGATCCAAAAATTGAGCGCACAATCAAGAGACTAAGTAAGCAAGTCACCACCGAATCTACATCTGAAGAGCCTGCCATCGCAGGAGCTGAAGGAACACCATCTGAACACCACCAAACAACCGTAGAAATGGCTGAAAACCATGCACAACCTGCTGCCCCTACTGAACCTGCTGTCCATGATGGATTAATACCAGAAAATCCAGCCATGAGGCCACAAATGCCAAGAGAAAGAACATTGAGAGAGTTGGCACCCCCTATAGGTGATCAAGCATCTCTCTGCATCACCTATCCGCCTCTGACAGTTCCCTTTGAGCTCAAAACAGGTTTGATTCATCTATTACCTAAGTTTAGAGGTTTAAAGAATGAAAATCCACACAAGCACTTCTTTGAATTCCAAATTGTATGTTCATCCATGAGGCCGCAAGGTATATCTGAAGAGCATGTTAAATTAAGAGCTTTTCCCTTTTCACTTGATGATTATGCTACGAATTGGTTATTTTACTTACCACCCGGTTCAATAACTTCTTGGGATGGTATGGTTAGATCTTTTCTAAATAAGTATTTCCCAGCTTTTAAGGCCATAGGCATAAGAAGAGAGATTAGCAGCATTAAGTAAAAACCAACTGAGGATTTGTATGACTACTGGGAAAGGTTTAAAAGATTATGTACAGGCTACCCTCAACATGACATTTCAGATAAGTCACTCATAGAGTTCTTCTATGGAGGTTTGCTACCTTCCAAAAGGAAGTTCATTGATGTAGCATGTGGAGGTTCCATTGAGGATAGAACACCTCGAGCAATCAGAGACTTGATCACAACTCTTGCAGCAGCCTCAAGACAATATGGAGATGAAAAGCAACTGCAAAGAGGAGCCAATGAGGTAAGTACATCTGCTCTAACTGCTCAGATTTCTGAACTAACCTCTGTTATGAAAAATTTTATCATAGGTCAAGCTCAACAGGCTCAGCCGCCCCAGCAGTCTCGGCCATATGGGATCTGCTCATATGTTGGACACTCAACTGACCGATGTCCAACACTCCAAGAGGATGACCAGCAAGTGAACGCAATTGGAGGATTCAACAGCCAGCCTAGACATGATCCATACTCCAACACCTATAATCCAGGTTGGAGAGACCATCCGAACTTCAGCTATGCAAAGGCTAACAACCACCAAAATTACCAAAGAAATCAAGCCCAATCAGCACCTCCAAGTTCCAACCAACACCTTGAAAAGATGATAGAGACATTAGCAAATTCTATGCAAAGCATCCAATAGCACATGGAACAAATGGCCACCTCAATGAGTAAGCTTGAATCTCAAGGTAAGTTACCTTCCCAAACTGAAGCTAATCCTAGACAGAATGTTAATGCTATCATGTTAAGGAGTGGGAAAGAGCTCCAGGATGCCAAGACTGATGAAGGAAGTTTACAAGAGCAAAGACAAGCTGCTGCAGAGAAGCAGCCAGAACACTGTCTGTCCAATCCGATTACGCGAACTGAACCTGCGCACCCACAGAATGCGGATCAGCAGGTAAGTTTCAAAATTCCACCTCATTTTCCAAAAAGATTTGAGAAGTCATAAAAAGAAAAAGAAGAAAAGGAGATGCTTGAGACATTCAGGAAAGTGAAGATCAACATACCTCTGCTAGATGCTGTGAAACAGATTCCCAGGTATGCAAAATTTATGAAAGAACTGTGCACTAACAAGAGAAAGCTTGCTGAAAGAGAAAAGGTAAGTGTGGGAGAAGTTGTGACAGCTGTCATAAAGAGAGAACTCCCAACCAAATGCAAAGATAGAGGGATGTTTGCTATTTCTTGTAAAATTGGCAATGTTGGCATAAAGAAAGCTTTGTGTGATTTACGTGCACCAATCAATGTTATGCCTCTTTCTATTTATAATTCTCTGAATGCAGGTGTACTGAAAGACACTGGAGTAGTGATCCAATTGGCTGACAGATCTGTGGTATACCCAAAAGGAGTTCTAGAAGATGTTCTAGTGCAAGTAGATCAACTTGTCTTTCCAGCAGATTTCTATGTGATTGACATGAAGGAAGACAACAACAACACTACCTCAGGCATCTTACTTGGGCGACCTATCCTGAGCACAGCCAGAACTAAGATAGATGTGCATGATGGCACTCTCACCATGGAATTTGAAGGGGAAGTAATAAAGTTTAATGTTTATGATTCTATGAAGTAGGGACATGACATGTCCCCTATTTTTGGTTTAGATATCATTGATTGCTTGAGCCAAGAAGTTTTTGATATGAATCAAGATGATATACTAAACAATGATCTTTGCAGGGAGGCTAGCCAGAGTGATGTAGGGAGCCAGAAAGAGCCAAAGCTAAAAGAAACAGTCTATT
Organism: Manihot esculenta; assembly: GCF_001659605.2. Classification (NCBI taxonomy): domain Eukaryota; kingdom Viridiplantae; phylum Streptophyta; class Magnoliopsida; order Malpighiales; family Euphorbiaceae; genus Manihot; species Manihot esculenta. The sequence continues at coordinate 19,587,959 of NC_035178.2, read as the reverse complement.
GCATTCAGCAGATGGACCAAACGCAGGCTGACCATGCACAAAAGGAGAAGGCCGAATCCAGTTCAGCCAGACAGCCAATGCAAATAGCCCATGCGCACAAGGAACAAATGGAATTCCAATCGCCCAAAGCAAAGGAGCATGAGGAACACTTTCTGCCCAAGCCACCAGATAAGGTAGAATCTTGTCTGCCCAAACAGAAGCTCTCAATGTGGCAACTTCCTGAATGTGTAGAAAGCAACTTTCCCTTTGATAAGCCCAAGCACACAAAAGACAAAATCAAGAAAAATGCAAAACATGATGTTTGGGAGGAACCATATCTGAAACCATACTACGAAGGGTTCACAATGCAAGTAGTGGAAGAAGTTCCACTACATCATCCTTCTCAGTCTGCTTAAGTGGATCGCACCTCACAACCACACTAGGGGAGTACTCAGTTTCCTTTAAACTTTAATTTTTCCATTACATTGAGGACAATGCATGAATTAGGTGTAGGGGTGCATATCTCTGAACTTTTATTTTTAGTCCATTTTTTCTTTAATTTTTAGTTTGAATAGCCACAGTTTGAATTTTTTTTTTTATTTTTGCTTTCAATACACACACATATAGCCACAGTTTTTTTTTCTTTTTTCTGTTTTGGTTTGCTTTACTCAAACACATAGACTATGTTGGATGAGCTTTCTTTCCATGACCCCATTGATGTGATGGCTCTTTGAACTTAAGTCGAATCAATTGTAGTGAGTTGTATTCATTGTTGGGAATTTCCTTTTGGATTGAATCTTTGAACTTGCCATGGTGAAAATATACATTGCTCATTAGAGAGAATGAATTGAAAGATGTGTGAATAAACTTAACATGACTTGTTTTAGCAATTGGTATTGATTTGCCCAATTCATTGAAAAAGAAATTCAGCAAAGGCAAGGACCTCAAAAGCACAAATGAAAAAAGTTCCAATGGTCAAAAAGCTATGAACAGAGCTAGTAGCCACTTGGACATGTGACCAACTGAGTAACTAAGGGTGGGTATCACAAATATGTACCTTCACATCAAAAGGTTGGTGATTTTTTCAAGTAAGAATAAAGTGCAAAAGGCTGAATAAAGTGCTTCAAGGTAAGGGCAAATTACTCTGAAAGCTAGAAAGAGCCTTAACTGAACAAGAAAATATGCATGTATAATATCTCTCTTAAGTAAAACAAATACTAGCCATGGTAGGTAAAGAAAGACAAGGATAGAAGGTGAGTAACCTTGGTGCATATATTTTTCACTGCAATGCTTCAAAGTAGGGATCTAGAATAAAAGCTTAAGTGGAAATAAAGGATCAAGTAGCAAAGAGAGCTTGTTTGACTAAGTTTATTTGCTTGAGGACAAGCAAAAGGCTAGGTGTGGGGGTATTTGATCAGTCCAAATTTAGACCATTTTATCATAATGTTATTGATGTTAATTTACACTTTTTCTACCTAATTTTGTGGTTTTGATCTTATTTTACAGAAAATGGTGTGAAGAGGTAATTTGGAGATAATGCCCTTAAAACTGCCTAAAATGGAACAAAGGAGAGCAAGCATGCCAAATTGCATTTGAAGAGGAGATAAACAAGGAAAGTAATTTGAAATTCAAATTTCAAATCTACAAGAGCATTCAAAATTCAAGATTCAGCTTATTAAGGAAAGTGCTAAATAAGAAAAGTGGCAAATAAGGAAAGTGCAGTCAGCAGAGCAATTTGAAATTCAAATCTTCAAGAATCCCTTTCCTTATTGAGGATGTCAAATCTCAAGAAGATGCACATTCAAAATTTAAAATTCAAAATTTAGCTTGTCAAGGAAGCCAAAGAAGACATACTTGCCCCGGCCAAGTCTTGCACATTCAAAATTCAAAATTCAAAAGAGAGGCTCCACCTCATTAATGTGTATTGGGCGGCAAGGGCAGCACTTGGACAGCAAGGAGACCAACTTGGACAGCAAGTAAGAAGCTAGGGCAACACATAAAGCTATATAAGCATCTCTTCAAGGCTGCCGCACATCTCTTCTCTATTCTCTTCAATCAACCGAACCTCTCACTTCACTCCAAGACCGCATCTCTTCTCTTCTCTTCTTCCTTTCTTTAATTTTTGGTTTTGTTTTAGCCATGAGTGGCTAAAACCTTTACTTCTAGTTGAAGATTAGGTGATACTTTAGTTGTTTTATGGATTGAGAGATCTGAACATAAGTTGTTTATCATTTGTTATTCAATATTCATGCAATCTCATGCTTAATTCCATTGTTGCTTTGTTATTTTGATCAATATGGCCTATTGAATCTTGATTGCAAGCTAATATTTTGTTAGTTTGGATAATTTTAAGTCTGTAATTGCTTGGATTGTTCAAACATAAGTAACTCTTGGTGTGAAAACTAAGGAAATTGCATGATCTAGCGATATCTCATGAGTTTGGGTAGCTAGAATTAGATATCTCTATTTCTTTATGCAATTGACAGTTGTTAGATGCCTAAGGCCCAAGGACGTTCCTTGACAACTTGTTTATTAGTGATTGGTTAGAGGACATTCTGTAATTAATTTATATTTAAGGAGAGACATGGCGGTGAGAAGTGTGTTCCATCTCCATAACTAATTTATTGAATCAAACAAAAGAACCTAAGTATCAATGATCAATCCCAACAACTGAAGTGGATCCAATTCTTCAACTAGACCTTTCTCATATTTGATTTACTTTACTTTTATTATTCGCTTTATTTTATTGCTTTCATCATTAGCATAATTGAATCAATCTCAAAACCCCCCTTTTTACTTTACTTGCATTCTATTTTTATTTTGTTTTCAGTTTATTCTCTTGGTCTTGATAAGAAAGATAGATATGTATCAACTCCTCGTGGATTCGATCCTTTCACCACTATCTGCAATTGTAATATTGTTGATAACTGAAAAGGTTATTTTTGATTGGTTTCGACAACTGCACAGTCAGGTTGTTACCTCAGGTTTGGACCTCCTTTCTTCCTTATTTTTTTCTCACAAATTTTTGAAGTATGCCATTCCTTATTAACCTCTCAATCTCGTCTTTCAACTACCGGCACTCCTCCTTTGTATGTTCGTGATCTTCGTAGAAATGACAGTACTTGGTCTTGTCTCGTCTTTTAGCTTTCTCTGGATTGAGTTTCGGAGGCCATCTGACTTCCTTGTTGTTTTCTTATCCACATTAGAATGCATGTTCGTGAGTCATTCAGTGGAGTATAATCTTTATACTTACTTTGATCATTCCTCCTTCGAGAGACGGGTTAACTTCCCTGGTCTCCTTCATAGCCTCTGTCTGGCTTTTGATTTTGTTTATGACTCGTCCTTTTGTCTTCTCTTAATACTTGAACTTTGTCCTCCAGCCTGATGTACTTCTGGGTTTTGTCCATTAGCTGTTGGTACGTAGCGGCTTGGTTATTGATTAGGGAATCTATGAAGTTGATTGCATGTCCCTTTCTTCAATGCTTCACATGCTATCTCATGATTTAACTCCTCCACCTGTATTGCTTTTGTATTAAACCGTGAGATAAAGATCCTTAAAGACTCACCTTCTCCTTGGCGGATCTTCCACAGGTCAAATGAGCTTTTTAGGAGGTATACAAGTAATAAACCTGGACTTAAATAACATAGTAAATTATATAAAGTTATGAATTAAACACGGGCTCAGATGTTGGTACCAATTCTGAGCCAAACCTGCGAGTGTCAATGGAAACACTTGGCATAACACGAAGTCATTCATATCCTAAAGTTGCATGATCATCTTAAAGATCACTAGGTGATTTCTGGGTCTCCTGTTCTGTCATATTTGTCCAAGCTTAGGAGCTTGAACTTAGTTAGAACCCAAGCTTGGGAGCTTGAACTTAGTTGGGAAAGTTTCTGTAAGATCTCTTTTGATAGGGGCGAGGCATCATCCAGGCCATAGTCCTTCTCTTGCTCTTTCTGGTACCTTTGAACAACCCGTACCAACTTCCAATTGACACCTTTTGGAGCATCGTCTGGTGATTTTTCCTCTTCAAACTTGGTCTTCTCTTTGGATTGCGTCTGAATAGCCTCTGTTTGAGACCTTGGGATATCAATGAAGGCTTCCTCCTTTCCTTTGGGAGCCATGCATGACACCTCCTCTCGAGCTTTGTATTGATCGAGAGTAGCCTGTAACCTTTTGATGTATTAGAGCATTTTTTTCATTGTTCAATCGTTGAGATCTGCTTTGTTTACCATAGGAGATGCATTCTGTCTACTACTGGGAGTGGAAGAAATAATAGCGCCCTCATTGGTAGCAATCTTAGCAGCAGCTCGTGAATTGTCTATCATTTCGAGAGAGAAAAGAGAGATTTCTTTTTAAGATAAAAGGGGATAAGGTACCGGTCTTAATCCAAATGAACAGAGAGAATTCAATGCACTTTATGGCAATAGAACCAAATGATGTGGCCGAAAGTAGAGTTGTCCTATGATTGGTCACTCCTGCAAGAAAGAGAACGTGAGGTGGTTGGCACCTACGGTAACCATTCCGACGCTCAAGTCATTAAACTGGAGAATAGGGCAAATATAAGAAATTTCTTATAATTCAAGAGTAGTTGCATAAGAATTGCATACTTTTATCTCTATGATTGTTGGCTTTTATACTGTAAGAGGACGGAGTTAATCATAGTATTTTTTAAGAATCCGACAATGATGTGGCTAATTATTTAATAAGAGATCTCATCGACTAATTGGTCGAGAATCCCACATTTACAAGCATAATGGGGTCTGGTGAATTGTGCCTGCTAATGATAACTTTATACGAAGTCTCGACCTCTTTAGGAAAGAGTGAGTCTTGATGAAGAATTAGGTATTACGGTGTTCGAGTCTTCCTTTTTACAGATGGGACCGTGTATCGGTTTACGGTGACAAATTATAATTTATTTTGGATGATTATTGTGTAACATCAATTATTTTTCTATTAATTTTTTACAAAAAATTTATTAACTATTTTATTAAAGCATATTTGAGTAAGTTATTATTCTCCATTAGCCAATTATTTTTTCTAAGAATAGTAGCATAATATTTTATTAACAATAAATAATTTTTTTACTAATTTATCATATTATGTGTTTTTAATTAAAAAACACCAACAGTTTTTGAAAATCCATTAAAAAATTGGCAAGTTACCAATTCAGAGTCTTCTTCCAAAGTTTTTGTAGAAGGACGAGGAATAACTTAGAAAATTCACTAGGTGTCTTACAAAAAGTTATGCTCCTCGTAATGGAATGAAAGTAACTATGCTTGCAACACGTAAAATTTAACCTAATTTATCTGAATTTAGTTTTTCTAATCTCCATTATAGGGATTTATCTGAATACAACTCCTAATTTTAATATAGATAAAGCACTATTGAGGAGCAATATATTAAAGATTGAGAAAATATGTAATATTCTAATGACCATGTGAGAGAATTTTCATTTATTTTTAGGGATATGATGGGCTTAATCATAGTGATATTTTATCCTAATACACCTTAGTATGTTCCTAAATTCCTTTGAAAAAGAATGACTAAATCATAATTAAGGGCGAGTATTTGATCGATTCGATTAAAAATTAAAAATTAAAATTTTAATATTTATGAAAATTAAATCGATTTTAGACATAAATCAATTTGAATTAAATTGCTATAATTCGATTTGATTCAGTTTGATTTGATCGGTTAGACTTTTTAATGTATTTTTTATTTTATACACTTTATTTTTTGTATTATAAAATTTTATTAAAGTATTTTAATTTTAATTATTGTTTAATCTCTACATTATCAAAAATAATATAACATTGTCATTAATAAGTTCGGTTCAGTTTCATCGATTTTTTTATAATCACAATTGAATTAAAATATCTAAAATTTTTTAAAATAAAATCTGAATCGAATCGAAAACAATAAAAACTCGAACTAAATTTTTCAAATTCCTTCAGTTTTATCGATTTTTTAGTTTGAAAAGAACACTACTAGCCTTTAATAACAATCATTAAACAACAGTTGTGACTAGTAAATGAGCATTATAATTTCTTATCCTCTACTCATAGATTTTCCTCTTGTCTATAAGCTATATATGAATTCCATTTTATGAATAAAAATAGTCAGTTAATAAATAACCATATTGCACGGTTCATCATGCTCGTGATGATTGTGAGCCTTATATGATATGATGTCAGTTAGTTTCCCTATTGGCTTATGGAGCCTTATGATAACATGATCATTTTGCTTCCATATATTATTGTGAGATTTGCTTGGTTGACTTGGATTGAAGTGTTCAATCCATGTGCTACACAAGCTCTAATGAGCGCTAAAAATATTGGCTCGCGATAGAAGCTCCAGGGTGGAAGAATTACCAATTTTTAAAATTAATTCAACTTGTTCTTGACATGCTTCATGAAATCTCAATTTTCATCTAAGCATCAACATGCAAACAATTAAATAAACACTCAAGCAACTCAAAGACAACTATTGTGTCATTAACTTGTATTTTAGCCCATTAATGAAATGAAGAATGAGCATAAATACAAATTCCAACATTAAGTTAGAGTAATCTAGCTCTTAAAGTACATTCACATCTGAGCCCTTTATTTTGTCTGCATGAATCTTTTTTACCAAGCTCCACCTTAGATCAATCGAGAGATCCTCTTTCTCTCTCTTTAGTCAATTTAAAAGAAGCTAATAAAGGTACTCAATGTATATAAGTAATTGCTTTATTTTAAAACAATAAGTAAAACACTTTTTAATTCCTTAGAGATTAAGAACAATGAGAGAACTCTAGAGTGCAAAACTACATCAGAGGAAGAAAATACAGAGCACAAGTCTAACCCAAATCATGAAATCCAACCATCAGCAAACCGATCCAAAACCAACCAACCAAATCCAGCCATTGAACTTTGTAAAGAAAGTCAATCAGATATGTTTGCACAATCTCATTGGCCAATTAACAGACACTTGTCTCTACACACAAGTGGAAGATCAATTTAAGTGTTAGAAAGAGACTTTTCTCCACATAAAAATAGAAGACGAATTTAGGAGTTAGCACACCTAAAGTTATTTTATAAATAATTGTGTGGAGAAAGTCAACAGAATGTGTGGCACAATCTCATTGGCTAGTCAAGAACACTTTTCTTGCTCTTATATAAAGTAAACACGTGTTTCCACTTGTCTCTACACACAAGAAAAATGACACATTTATGTTCTAATATTCACTTTATTTAATTAATCATCATTAATTAACAAATGATCTCAACTAATTAGTTACTAATTAAATGCCCACTAATGAAGAAAAAAAATTACATACCCAAATGCATAATTCATCTTATGAATTAATTTAATCTCTCCATAAATTAATTTACGCATTAAATTAAATTTAATTTCAAATTATACCAGAGAGTTTGCAATTAAATTGCTAATTAAATTAATTAATTAATTAAATCATAAAATCAATTAATAATCACTTGCTAAAAATAGTTTTTGTTTGACAAGGAGAATATCAACAGTTGATATTTATAGAAGCAAACTTTCTATTACACCTAGAAAGAAACTCCTAATTCATCTTTGGTTCTCATAACTCATGGTTAATATCAAGCATAGTAATGACCGAAAATAATTCCATTTTTTAAACCTTAACTATGTGTATTGTGCACTAAAACCTTTTTGCTCTAAAATCTCAATCATATCTAGGGTTATGGTTAATATTAAACCTTAATTTCCATTAACGGTATGACCTCATCTTTATTTAATTTGTTGATTATGAAAACTTATCACTAGAAATACTTTTCTGATAAATTCTACATCTTGGCCAAAAGCCAACTTGTCAAGAATAATTAAGATAGTGTATGATTTTATCCCATTTACTTTAAGGTAATCAACTCCATCTCAATTACTCCATATATAATTGATTTGAGTCGAATTTAAACCACCTATATATGAAATAACTATGTCATCTATAGTCAAAGTATTATATGTACTACTATGATTAAAATAATAAAAATTAACAAGAGTGAACTCTATATATTTATCATCTAAGTCACATATTCGATTTACATATTGTTAAACAATATTTTATTGTGTTTATTTAGACATCACATAGATATCACATATTAGATAATATGAGAATCACCATTCTATATTCAATATTAATATCTCATAATAATCTATGGAGTTAAAACGAAGTGACAATCCAAGCAAATAAATTATGTCCAATAAAGTATCCTTAATTGTGAACATTTAATACCACCTAAGTTAGTTAATTATGTCATTCATATTCTCAACTCCTCCTACCTGGACAAGGACTAGGTGCTTGGTTGATGTGAGCTCCGGACGAATGCCATTTCTTCATGTGCTTGGTTGCCTTCTCCAAGCAAGCACAAGTAATCTCTTGCTGCTTCTCCCATCCTTTGGTGAATTTATATGTTGTTGGGCTGTTGCCTTTATAGCCAGTAGCAATGGTATTGGGAGTGTAGAGTTAGTTGCTTACCCATTAGAATTTCAAAAGAAATTTGGCTGCTTCACAACAGATTATATGAGAATAGGGCAACATGTAGTAACTTAGCCCAGTCCCATTGCTACCGCTCATATAATGCCTCAAATACAACTCTAATAGTACAATTTTGTTTTCGATTTATAGGGGTTTCATTCCACACACATATCTATCTGGATAATGTGATCAGATTGGAAGAGAATTAGGCCTTACTTGACCCCCAAAATTGGAACTATTTGAATATGAACTTTCCCAGGACTCTCAAAAAGAAGATTCCAATGAGTCCAAACAAAAGAGCACATAATAGCCATGGCCAACTAAAGATCACTATCATCTCACAAATTGGATTCGTTCAATCAAGCTATTTGCCCTTTAGTAGATCGTGAGTGGGTCTATCCTCCTCATGATAGTGCTCTTAAAATCCATAGTATTTTGTCGAAATACGTCTTGTCTTTTCACCCTAGTAGTCCTATTCATAGTAAGTACTATAGTGCACTGCTGATACTAATAAGTAATAAAATAAAGAAAAATGTGGTGTTAGTCTATTATTCCTTAGATTATAGAAAAGGAAAAGTGCCCGAAAATGATGAATCCCAAATGCTAATACCTCTTTGTTAAGTACAAGAAGCATGAACTCTTTTCCTTATATTTGGTATAACTATTTAAGTCGGATGAGAGGAAACTTTCACATTCAATTTTGAAGGAAAGAGACTCTATAAGATCTTATCTCAGTTTTTCTTTTACTAGACTCATAGCTAAAAAACCTATTTTTTTATCATTATGAGGTTCGTTCAAATATGAAATCTAATCCTGAGTGTCTAGAAGTTATTATTATATACTCTCACATGAGAATAAAACTACTACTAAGAAACTAATACACTATATATCAAATAAAATAAACCATTTTAATTTAAATGAAATATATATAAAATGTCGTTAAAGGAATAGAAGTGTACAAAATATAACATTGCAATAATTCTGTAGGGCATATATCTAAAACTTCTACCATATGTACTAACGTCTTAGAGAAAAAGGTTGAAGAGCTTGTCACTTGGGTCAGTAATTGTCCCACTCATAAGGTGTTAATAATAGAGCCGAGTTAGTCTATCTTTCTTTTGAATAGAGAGATAAGTGCAAAGGCATGAGAAGAGAATATGATATTCTAGGTTATGATAACCAAGTGATTTAGGGGTATTGCACACTCCATCAGATGCATCATTTGAAGATAATGACCAAGTGTTGCATACTCTATTAGATGCATTTTTAGTAGAAAGGATAATGATCGTGTGCTGAACATTCCATCAAGTGCACCTTTTAGAGATAAGATAATAACCCCATGGCATGTTAAAGGCTACCCAATATTCCATGTTATTTGAGAGTGATGGTAAACCAATAGAGCTTGAGGTCATTCAAAATCCCATGAATACAGGACATATCTAGTTACAAAAGTTTGAAAAAAAAAGATACGAGAATTAGAGACTAACGCCTCTCGTATAAAGGATATTATAAAATGCTTAAAATTCATTATTATGTCTCATAATTCTTTGTAGGGCTATGGTGACACTAACAATGATGTGAACGAGATCATGAACACTATTCAAAGAGTGAAATATAGGAACTGAAAATTACTGATGAGAGTAGGCAACAACTTCAATATAAATGCATATGAGGTAACAAGGTTGAAATTCTAAAGCCAAAATGTTTATGTGGTATTCATAATGTGAGGAAAGTAAACAATTTCCTTTTTAATATAAATTATTTTTCAATACTATTGAAATTGTTCTAATATAGGCAAGTTGAGGAGAGTACCAATATAGTTGTTATATAATGAAAATCGTGGTGAAGTACTAAAGCTGAAGAGACAATATCAAGATAACTCCCAATAGTTAGTTGAGGTATTTTAAGAAAAGGGGCAAAAGCATTAAATGAGGAAGCATATCGATACGCATTTCCAAAGTAAGTTGATATAACCATCACCAATTTCACGTAGACAATGGAAACAAATTTTCCATGCTTTTATTTGTTGGCTTCTTGAAAGTGAAAAATGGCCATAATAGATAGGCTCCCTAAATATAGGATTTTGTTGCAACAATAAAATATGATCAACATAAAATACAGATCATGCCTTCAACAGAGAAATAATTCCTTGATTAAAATATTTAATGCTTTGGTAAGAGAATATTCATAGTAATTCTTTAAGAGTGTTGCTAATAACATGGGTTCTTTTAAGATTATTAAAGGAACGTAAGCTAAAGGTTAGGAGAATGCATCTCGACACATGAAGAAGCAGGCAAATGGCAAACCAAAGACATATGAAATTACAGTTGGAGACCTAAGAGATTATGGAGTTATTAGTAGATTGATTGACTTGATATTTTCACAATCAAGACAAGATATTGCTTAGCAAAAATACGAAGGAGCAACGTTAATTATTGCAAGAGTCAATAGAGTTGCCTACAAGAGCAAGTACACTCGAGCGGATTAAGATTTAGCCAATTCTAATACATGAGCAAATTGAAGTATTGATCAAACATAATTTAGCCACATTTTTACTATCTTTATTACTGTTTAATTACACATTTTTTTCAGCTTAATTTATGTTTTTGTGATGTTTTTATAGAAAATGAAGAAAGTGGAAAGTTGGAGAAAAAGTGCATAAAAATCTGAAAAATTGATTGGGTCGAAGTGATTTGGCCAAATCACTCGCAGGAAGCTGAAGTAGAAAACTGGGACTGACTTGCAAAAATAATCTGGGCAAGCGATTTGGGAAAATCACTGCCCAAATCAAACTGACGCAGAGGAGGACAGCAGCGCAGGAAAATTTCAAATTTCAAGAGCATTGAAGTCCTATCCTACTTAAAACATTACAAGATCAATCCTATGACAACTCCAAAAGCCACCCCAAAGAAAATCCTTCACCAAAAAAATTTTATTCATTATAAAATACAAAAGCAATGAGGAATTAAAGACTATCATGAAGTCCAAATCAAAGAAGGATTCCAAGTCCTAATTAAATTAGGACTCTTCACCTATAAAAGGAGACAGCTACAAATCAGCAAGGATCATCGGAAATTCTGCAGAAAATCAGCAAGCTACTCAGCAACTCTCTTCTTCTATTTTTCTTCTTTCTTTTTTTTTTTTTTTATTTTTGTCCACCATGAGTGGCTAAACACCTTCTTTTCTAGTTGAAGTTGGGAAATTTCAATTTTGTGATGAATCGGGAGATTTAAAACTCCATTGTTAAGCTCCTATTTTTCAATATTTATGCAACTTGATCTTCATGCTATTATTGCTTTATTATTAGAATCAATTTAGGCATGTTGCTTTTAATTGCATAAGTGATAAATTGTTAGTTTAAATTGCTTAGATTGTTTGAACACAAGCACACTTAGTTGCATAATCTAAACTTGACCACGTGGTTGGCAAGGTTAGAATTAGGTTTCTCTAAGTCTTAATGTAGTTAACAGTTGAAAAGTAAAAAACCCCAAGGATGTTCCTTGGCAACTTGTTAACTAGTGTTTGATTAGCGAATGTTTCCTAGTCAAACTAAAACTAAGGAGGGATTTGATTGTTAGAAGCGTCTTCCACAACTTAAACTAATTTATTGAAATAAATAGGAGTATCAAAGAATCAATGATCAATTCTAAACAAACTGAAATAGATCCATACTTCAACTAGAGTCCTTCTCCCATTGATTTACTCATTTTAAATTATTGCTTTCTCTCACTCTTTCCTTTCTCCTTGGTTTTACTTAATGCTGGTTTATGCAGGCAAGAAGACATGGACAGTAGCAGCATTAAGACAGATGTAGGGGAGACAGCATGCTGTACCTTACTAGTTGCAGATGATTTGACCAGATCAACAGAACATGCAAATCCTAACATGCCCAAATCACTGGGGCAAACAGACGTAACTAAAGGCATTTTGACCAGATCACCAGATCTAGCCACAGGCAATTTGCCCAAATCAGTAAGCAGACAGCAAGCACCAGATTAGATAGCAACTACACGAGATTTGAAAGCTCTACCAGGACACCTCAAATACGCTTACTTGGGAGCTGAAAAAAACTTCCAGTCATAGTTTCCAATCAGTTGAGTCAATAAGAAGAGGAAAGCCTCCTTGAGGTGTTGAGAAAACACAAGAAAGCAATAGGGTGGACCTTGGAGGACATAAAGGGCATCTCACCATCAACATGTATGCACTGAATACTTATGGAGGAGGAGTGCAAACTTGTCCGTGAAGCTCAAAGAAGGCTGAATCCCCCAATGATGGAGGTTGTGAAGAAAGAAATAGTGAAGCTCTTAGACACTGGAGTCATCTACCCCATCTCTAACAGCAAATGGGTAAGTCCTATCCACGTAGTGCCAAAGAAGACTGGGATTACTATTGTTCCCAATTTTAAAGGAGAGCTTGTATCCACTCGTGTGCAAAATGGGTGGAGAGTGTGCATGGATTATAGAAAGCTCAATACAGCCATAAGGAAGGACCACTTTCCCTTGCCCTTCATGGACCAAATGCTTGAGAGACTTGCAGGAAAAAGCCACTACTGTTGTCTAGATGGATATTCGGGATTTTATCAAATCCCTATTGCACCTTAAGATCAAGAAAAGACTACTTTCACCTGTCCATTTGTGTAATACCCAGCTAGAGTCTGACATTGGAATTCTACTTTCCGGTGGAATCTCGGATGTCGGAATCTGCTAGAAGGGTAAGATTTATGTTTTTGTAAAGGATTTTAGTATGTTTCATGTTTTAAGTCCAAAAGGAAATGAGTTTGTTAAAGAAAAGAGCCAAGGAAGAAATGCAAGGTTTGGCCGCCGAAGGTGAAGTTCGGCCGCCCAACATGCATGAGTTTTGGTTTCACGTTAGGCCGTCGAAGGTGGTCTGGCCAGCCACCTATAAAAGGCCCTAGGTCGGTCAATGGATAAGATTTTCTTTCTATTCACAGACAGAGGTGAGATCATGCTCTTCCTTGGGTGATTTTCATGTTTTCTTCAAATCTTGCAAAGTGTTGATGAGTTTTATGTTGTTTTGAAGCTTTTGAGCAAATCAACCAAAAGTTTTGAAGTTGGAGACTTTGAGGGAGAGTTTCTCCATATCTCCACGTTGGGATCTTTTATCTTCTTGGTTGTAAGAGGTAAGTGAAGATCCTGAACTTCTTGTCATGATTTATGAGGTTTTTATGACGTTTATGGGTAGAGATGCATGCTTAGGGTAGGTTGAGGTTTTGGTTGTTTTGTGGTCAAAGCATGCTTATGTGTTTAGTTGTGTTGTTTGTTGGGGTTTTAAGGTAGTTTTGGACCCCTCTATGCCTATACTTGAGTATATGCAGGTTGTGGAATTTTGGTTTGCTTGTTTGAGTGGAGTTTGGGTACGTTTGCATGAAGCAGAACACGTTTCTGCCTTACTGGAGAATCCAGTTTCGGCCGCCAAAGGAAGGTTCGGCCACCGAACATGCTAAGGAGGTGGTTTCGGCTGCCAAAGCTTGCCCCCAAAAGTTTGGACTTTCGGCTATGGAGGAGGGTTTTGGCCGCCGAAGGTTAGAGACTTTCGTCTCTGGAGAGGACTTTCGGCAGCCGAAGTGCCGCCGAAAGTGCTTGAGTTTCGTCTTTGGAAGGGACTTTCGGCCGCCGATCCTACGGCCGAAAGTGCCCTGTCCAACCTTCTTTGGCGTATTTTATGTGATTGTTTTAGGATGTTTTAAGGGGGTTTTAGGGAGTTTTATAGAGTTGTTCTTGAGCTAGTTTGGTCCCTCATTTGAGTCCACCTGTGTAGGAACGGACCAGAGGAATCGAAGAGAGCAGCAGTGAGCACTGCTTCAGAGTCTTCCGAGTCAGCTCAGAGTCAGCCAGAGGTGAGTGGAACTGAACTAAATCTTTGAATATGAGAACTTAAATGCTTTTCGCATGTTCCATGCATCATGGTATGTAATAGGTTGAGTGCACTAGACTACACTAATGTGACGCATTGCATTATTCTATGCTTGTACGGATCGGACATAGTGGATTCATTAGCCCTCGTAGTAAAGTCCTGAGGAGCCCTGAGGGGGCCAGGCACAGGCACCTTAGGGTGCGTAATAAAGTCCGGAGGAGCTCCTTCTCGGGCCGGGCACAGATTGAGGGAATTTTGAATCAGTTCGTCTGAGATGATGTGATTTACTTGTGATGTGATGCATTCCATGTGAGCATGTTTTATTGACATGTTTGATTTGTTCTACTCACTGGGCTAGTATAGCTCATCCCTCTCCTTTAACCCCAGTCTTGCAGGATCAGAGTCAGAGAGAAGTCAGCAGGGTACAGGAAGAGTAAAGACTTTTGTAATAGCATAAAGTGGACATGTAATATTGTAAAGAAATGGTTTAGTATTGTATAGTGTAGAGTATTGTGCTTGACCCATGTTGTAAATCCTTCTTATATACATGGTCTGTTTATATTATGTAAATGTTTTTATAAGTATGTGAAAAACCAGGCTTAACAGAGTATGAGTTGAACCCATCTAGAGCAAGCTCTAGTAAGGGGTTTTATAGTACAGAGATAGTGCATGCACAGGTTGAGCCTTGGTTCAAAGCATCAGTTTTATGTTTTTAACAAAAGTGTATGATCATGTATGGGATTTTTCAGGTACACAGAGAGTATAGCAGGCTTGCTATGGGTCCCGGCGACCTTAAGTCGACCTGGATCCTAGCGCCGGTAGTGGTCCGATTTTCGGGTCGTTACAGATTGGTATCAGAGCCCTAGGTTCATATGATCGGACGTAGATAGAAAGTGTCGGGCTCATAGAGGTTCTAGTAGGTCAAGCACAATAGGAAAGCATGTCCACTAGGATAGGATGTTGAGTCCTGTCTATTTGCTGAGGTGTAATGCCATGATTTATGCATGTGTATTGTTGTTATGTGATGTTTTTATGCTGATGTGTGCTGTTATGTTGTTTTCCAGAAAGTTAAGATGAGAGGAACTCGTCGATCTGTATGATTTACTGGAGTCCCACCAGTGAATGAGGGTTCAGTTGCTCGTCCTCCTGCGTTGCCAAGGGCAAGGTCTCAGCGATCAAGTAGGAAGGGTACGTCAAGGGACCCTAGAAGGCCTTTTGACGAGAGCAGAAGAGGAGCAGATAGAGGAGGGAGTTCAGAGGAAGTGAGGGAGGCTATGGATGTGGATCAGCAGCCAAGAGAGGAAAGCATGGGTATGGGCAGGTCGGAAGAGGGTATGGGAGAGTCTCAGGGAGGCGCTCAGGCCTCGGGGTTTGGTTATCCACCCCATTATCCACCCTTTCCACAGGGCCCAGGGTATCCGATGGGGGGTACGTCGGATTACTCTAGCTTTACCCCATACCCTACCTACATGCCTTACATGCCTTATCCTCCTTTTTACCCACCTTATCCCATGTATCCACCCACACCTTTCCATCCCAGTACAGCATACCCAGATCCAAGTTCAGCACCTTCGCCACCACCAGAACCAGAACCAGTAGCCCCAGTTGTCCAAGCACCGCAACCTAGCTCAACTGAGGGAAGCAAAGTGAAAATGACAGAGTACCTGAAGTTGGATGCTCCCAAATTCAATACGGGAGATGATCCATTTGAGTACCTCAGAACGGTTAAGATGATAACCAATGAGTTAGGAGCTGATGATAGCAGAGCCATTGAGATGGCAGGGTTCACATTGAAATGTAAGAAGGCTCGAGAGTGGTTCAAGAATTATGTGGACCCCAGGTTGGACAGCATGTCATGGGGAGAGTTCGCCAATGAGTTTGTAGGGTGGGCTTTTCCTGACAGTTCCAGGGAGCTGAAAGTGATAGAATTTGAGCAGTTGAGGCAGACCGAGGAGATGAGTGTAGATGAATACACAGACAAGTTCCTGGATCTGTTACAGTATGTGGGTAAGGCTTATGACACTGACCAAAGGAAGGCAAGGAGATATACCATGAGACTGCATCCCAGGTATTCCTCCTTGATTCTTCCAGCAGAGAAAGAGAGTTTCCACGCTATAGTGGATGCCGCCAGGAAAATGGAGGCGAGTGCCATTATTCAGGGAACAGTCAAACAGCAAGTGGCACAGTCTTCGGGTTCTAAGACCCCCAGTGCAGCAACTTCTGGCAGCAAGAAAGGAGAAAAGTTTAAAGGGAGGAAGGGCAAGTTCTGGAATAAGATCAAGTCTAGTCTGGGAATGGGTAGTGGCTCAAGCTCTGGCACAGGCTGTACAGTGTGCATGAGATGCGGAAGGCCGTACAAAGGGGTTTGTCGTATGGGATCTACAGCCTGCTTTCAGTGTGGGCAGGAGGGACATTTTGCTCGGGAATGTCCTCAGTTGACCTTTATGGCACCATCCCAGCAGATGAGCTCAGGCAGTGTGGCACAGCCAGCAGCTCCAGCCATGCCTCAAAGTAGTGGCAGAGGTAGAGGGAGAGGGTCAGCCTCTTCTTCAGCGGCAGGTTCACGAGGTGAAGGTCCGGTAGCCCCAGCACGGATCTTCACTGTGACCCAAGAGGAGGCAAACACGTCAAACACAGTGGTGTCAGGTAATCTCATCATTGGGTGTTCTGATGTGTATGCTTTGATGGACCCCGGTGCTTCTCACTCTTTTATTGCTTCGAGAGCCGTGGAGAGATTGGGTCTGATCGTTTCTGACTTAGAGTGTCCTCTCTGGGTCAGTGGACCCAAATGTGACCCATCAGTGGCAGTGTCAGTCTGTCACTTCAGTCCAGTGTTCATAGAGGGTAGATGCCTTCCAACTGACCTAGTGGTTCTAGATTTGACAGATTTTGATGTCATTCTAGAGATGGATTGGCTATCTACATATGGAGCTACCTTGGACTGCAGAGACAAGGTAGTTAGTCTCAGAGACCAGGATGGGTCAGAGTGTGTCTTCAGAGGAGACAGGAGGGGTACTCCTAGAGGTTTGATCTCAGCCCTTCAGGCTCGTCGTTTGCTTAGGAAGGGTTGTCAGGGGTTTCTAGCTCATGTGAGAGAGCTAGATAGACAGGTTAGGGAACCAGCCTCAGTCCCAATAGTTCGAGAGTTTCCAGACGTCTTCCCAGACGAGCTTCCAGGACTACCACCTGATAGGGAGATAGAGTTTGCAATAGAATTGCTGCCTGGTACCAGACCTATCTCTATTCCTCCCTACAGGATGGCGCCAGCAGGGTTAAAAGAGCTGAAAGAGCAATTGCAGGACTTGGTAGATAAGGGTTTCATCCGCCCTAGTACCTCACCTTGGGGTGCTCCAGTGCTATTGGTCAGAAAGAAGGATGGATCCCTCCGACTTTGTATCGACTACAGACAGTTGAACAAAGTCACTACCAAAAATAAGTATCCCCTGCCTAGGATCGACGATCTATTTGACCAGCTAACTGGAGCAGGTTGTTTTTCTAAAATAGATCTGAGATTCGGGTATCATCAGTTGAGAGTCAGCAAAGCAGATGTGCCAAAGACAGCTTTTAGGACCAGATATAGGCATTATGAGTTCTTAGTAATGCCGTTCGGGTTAACTAACGCCCCTGCAGCATTCATGGATCTCATGAACAGAGTTTTCAGTGAGTATCTGGATCACTTTGTTATTGTCTTCATCGATGATATCTTAGTGTATTCCAGAGATGCAGAGGAGCATGCCCAGCATCTGAGGACAGTTCTGCAGACACTGAGAGAGCATGGTTTATATGCCAAGTTCTCTAAGAGTGAGTTTTGGTTGAGGAGCATTTCCTTCTTGGGGTATGTTGTATCCGCAGAAGGTATTGAGGTAGACCCCAAAAAGATAGAAGCTGTAGCTAACTGGCCTAGACCCACATCAGTGACTGAAATTAAAAGCTTTCTGGGTTTGGCAGGTTACTATAGGAGGTTCATGTAGGACTTCTCAAAGATAGCTGCTCCTATGACCAAACTGACGCAGAAGAATCAGAGGTTCGTGTGGTCGGACCAATGTGAAGAGAGCTTTGAGGAGCTAAAGAGAAGATTAACATCAGCACCGGTGTTATCTCTGCCTGTCAGTAATGAGGACTTCACAGTGTTCTGTGATGCGTCCAGAGTGGGATTGGATTGTGTTCTGATGCAGAATGACAGGGTGATTGCCTATGCTTCTAGACAGCTAAAGAAGCACGAGTTGAATTACCCCACCCATGACCTCGAGATGGCGGCAGTCATCTTTGCACTCAAGATGTGGAGGCATTACCTTTATGGGGTGAAATGCGAGATCTTCACAGATCACAAGAGTTTACAGTACATCTTGAGTCAGAAAGAGCTGAATTTGAGGCAGAGAAGGTGGGTAGAACTGCTCAGTGACTATGATTGCAAGATTCAGTATCATCCGGGTAAGGCAAATGTTGTGGCAGACACCCTAAGCCGGAAATCACTTAGCAGTTTGTCCCACATAGCAGCAGAGAGAAGATCAGTGGTGATGGAGTTTTATAAGCTAATCGACGAAGGGCTACAGCTAGAGTTGTCTGGTACGGGTGCGTTGATAGCACAGATGAGAGTGACACCAGTGTTTCTGGAGCAGGTGGCTCAGAAACAGCATGAGGACCCTGAGTTAGTTAAAATTGCCAGGACTGTTCAGTCATGCAACAGTGCAGAGTTCAGATTTGACAGCAAAGGGATCCTCCGCTATAGGAACGACTATGTGTACCAGATGAAATTAATTTGAAAGGAGACATTATGAGGGAAGCTCATAATGCAAGGTACAGTGTTCACCCTGGAGCCACCAAGATGTATCAGGATCTGAAAAGAGTGTATTGGTGGCCAGCTATGAAGAAAGAAGTGGCACAGTTTGTGTCTGCCTGTGAAGTTTGCCAGAGGGTGAAACTGGAACATCAGAA
This sequence comes from Manihot esculenta, assembly GCF_001659605.2. NCBI lineage: Eukaryota > Viridiplantae > Streptophyta > Magnoliopsida > Malpighiales > Euphorbiaceae > Manihot > Manihot esculenta. The sequence goes on along the minus strand of NC_035178.2, from coordinate 19,568,670 downwards.
GCCGGCTGGAATGCTTAACCCACTGCCGATTCCATAATGGAAATGGGAGAACATAGCTATGGATTTTGTAGTGGGCTTACCGGCAGCGTCCAACAGACTAGACTCCATATGGGTGATTGTGGACAAACTCACGAAATCTGCTCATTTCATCCCTGTTAGGAGTACTTACTCTGTGGATAAGTTGGCACAGGTTTATTTGGAGGAGATAGTAAGGTTGCATGGAGTCCCAGTGTCTATAGTGTCAGATAGAGGACCTCAGTTCACCTATAGATTTTGGCAGAGTCTGCAGAGTGCGATGGGCACAAGGTTGGATTTTAGCACTGCTTTCCATCCACAGACTGATGGACAGTCAGAGAGGACCATCCAGACCATAGAGGATATGCTCAGAATGTGTGTGTTAGACTTTGGCAGTTCTTGGAGGCAGCATCTACCTTTGGTGGAGTTTGCTTACAATAACAGCCATCATGCTAGCATCGGGATGGCCCCTTATGAAGCTTTGTATGGGAGGAAGTGCAGATCACCTGTTTGCTGGGAAGAAGTAGGAGAGGCGGCTCTTGCAGGACCAGAGCTAGTAGAGATCACCAGCAGAGTGGTGCCCATGATCAGAGAGAGAATCAAGACTGCTCAGAGCAGACAGAAAAGCTATGCAGATGTCCACAGGAAGCAGTTAGAGTTTCAGGAAGGTGATATGGTGTTGCTAAAGGTGTCTCCAATGAAGGGAGTGGTTCGCTTTGGGAAGAAGGGTAAGCTAGGCCCACGATACATTGGACCCTTTGAGATCTTGCAGAAGATCGGGAATGTGTCGTATAAGCTGAATTTACCTGCTTCTATGGAAAGAATTCACTCGATTTTCCATGTTTCTATGCTCTGAAAGTTCGTGTTAGATTCGAGTAAGGTTCTTAGTGAGCCTGAAGTAGAGATCCTTGGAGATCTCACCTATATAGAGCAGCCAGTGCGGATCCTTGACACACAGATCAGACAGCTAAGGAATAAGGAAATTCCAATGGTGAAAGTCCTTTGGGACCACCACAATCTAGAAGAGTGCACCTGGGAGACATGGGAGTCTATGCTCCAGCAATATCCATATTTGTTTTAAGGTTAGTTTTCCTTCGTTTTATGTGTTTCATTGTTTGTGGAACATTCGAGGACGAATGTTCTTAAGGGGGGGAAGAATGTAATACCTGGCTAGAGTCCGGCATCGAAATTCTACTTTCCGGTAGAATCTCGGATGTCGGAATCCGCTAGAAGGGTAAGATTTATGTTTTTGTAAAGGATTTTAGTATGTTTCATGTTTTAAGTCCAAAAGGAAATGAGTTTGTGAAAGAAAAGAGCCAAGGAAGAAATGCAAGGTTCGACCGCCGAAGGTGAAGTTCGGCCGCCCAACATGCATGAGTTTTGGTTTCACGTTAGGCCGCCGAAGGTGGTCTGGCCAGCCACCTATAAAAGGCCCTAGGTCGGTGAATGGATAAGATTTTCTTTCTATTCACAGACAGATGTGAGATCATGCTCTTCCTTGGGTGATTTTCATGTTTTCTTCAAATCTTGCAAAGTGTTGATGAGTTTTATGTTATTTTGAAGCTTTTGAGCAAATCAACCAAAAGTTTTGAAGTTGGAGACTTTGAAGGAGAGTTTCTCCATATCTCCACGTTGGGATCTTTTATCTGCTTAGTTGTAAGAGGTAAGTGAAGATCCTGAACTTCTTGTCATGATTTATAAGGTTTTTATGACATTTATGGGTAGAGATGCATGTTTAGGGTAAGTTGAGGTTTTGGTTGTTTTGTGGTCAAAGCATGCTTATGTGTTTACTTGTGTTGTTTGTTGGGGTTTTAAGGTAGTTGTGGACCCCTCTGTGCCTATACTTGAGTATATGCAGGTTATGGAATTGTGGTTTGCTTGTTTGAGTGGAGTTTGGATACGTTTGCATGAAGCAGAACACGTTTCTGCCTTACTGGAGAATCCAGTTTCGGCCGCCGAAGGAAGGTTCGGCCGCCGAAGGAAGGTTCGGCCGCCGAACATGCTAAGGAGGTGGTTTCGGCTGCCGAAGCTTGCCCAAGCTTGCCCCCGAAAGTTTGGACTTTCGGGTCTGGAGGAGGGTTTCGGCCGCCGAAGGTGCCGCCGAAGGTTAGAGTCTTTCGTCTCTGGAGAGGACTTTTAGCAGCCGAAGTGCCGCCGAAAGTGCTTGAGTTTCGTCTCTGGAAGGGACTTTCGGCTGCCGAACCTGCCGTCGAAAGTGCCCTGTCCAACCTTCTTTTGCGTGTTTTATGTGATTGTTTTTGGATGTTTTAAGGGAGTTTTAGGGAGTTTTATAGAGTTGTTCTTGAGCTAGTTTGGTCCCTCATTTGAGTCCACCTGTGTAGGAATGGACTAGAGGAACCGAAGAGAGCAGCAGTGAGCACTGCTTCAGAGTCTTCCGTGTCAGCTCAGAGTCGGCCAGAGGTGAGTGGAACTAAACTAAATCTTTGAATATGAGAACTTAAATGCTTTTAGCATGTTCCATGCATCATGATATGTAATAGGTTGAGTGCACTAGACTACACTAATGTAACGCATTGCATTATTCTATGCTTGTACGGATCGGACATAGTGGATTCATTAGCCCTCGTAGTAAAGTCCTGAGGAGCCCTGAGAGGGCCGGGCACAGGCACCCTAGGGTGCATAATAAAGTCCTGAGGAGCTCCTTCGCTGGCCGGGCACAGATTGAGGGAATTTTGAATCAGTCCGTCTGAGATGATTTGATTTACTTGTGATGTGATGCATTCCATGTGAGCATGTTTTATTGACATGTTTGATTTGTTCTACTCACTGGGCTAGTATAGCTCATCCCTCTCCTTTAACCCCAGTCTTGCAGGATCAGAGTCAGAGGGAAGTCAGCAGGGTACAGGAAGAGTAAAGACTTTTGTAATAGCATAGAGTGGACATGTAATATTGTAATGAAATGGTTTAGTATTGTATAGTGTAGAGTATTGTGCTTGACCCATGTTGTAAATCCTTCTTATATACATGGTCTGTTTATATTATGTAAATGTTTTTATGAGTATGTGAAAAACCAGGCTTAACAGAGTATGAGTTGAACCCATCTAGAGCAAGCTCTAGTAAGGGGTTTTATAGTACAGAGATAGTGCATGCACAGGTTGAGCCTTGGTTCAAAGCTTCAGTTTTATGTTTTTAACAAAAGTGTATGATCATGTATGGGATTTTTCAGGTACACAGAGAGTATAGCAGGCTTGCTACGGGTCCCGGCGACCTTAAGTTGACCTGGATCCTAGCGCCGGTAGCGGTCCGATTTTCGGGTCGTTACAATTTGGCACCTTCGCATTTTGGAGGATGCCCTTTGGTCTTTGCAATGCACTAGCCACATTCCAACGGTGCATGATGAGTATTTTTTATGACTATATGGAGAAAATTATTGAGGTCTTCATGGACGATTTCACGGTATATGGCAGCTCTTTCAATAAATGCCTAGCCAACTTGGAAAAGATACTTCAAAGATGCTTGGAGACAAATCTGGTCTTGAACTATCAGAAGTGTCACTTCATGGTCAACCATGGACTAATCCTAGGCCACATTGTTTCAGCAAAAGGGATAGAGGTAGATAAAGCCAAAGTAGACACCATCAAGGGCCTGCCCTATCCAACCAGCATTCGGGATATTCGCTCATTCCTTGGCCATGTTGGTTTCTACCGGAGGTTCATCAAGGATGTTTCCAAGATCACTCAGCCTTTGTACAGACTGCTTCAACAGGACGTGCAATTTGACTTTGGAGAAGACTGCAAAACAGCCTTTGACTTGATCAAATCACTTCTGGTCACTGCTCTAATCATCCAGCCTCATGACTGGACCCTTCCATTTGAGATTATGTGTGACGCCAGCAACTTTACTGTAGGTGCAGTATTGGGACAGCGCATAGGTAACTCTCCTCATGTCATTCATTATGCCTCACGCACTTTAGATGCAGCACAATGTAATTACTCCACAATAGAAAAAGAGTTGATGGTCGTGGTGTTTGTATTGGAGAAATTTCGGTCCTATCTACTTCAGACAAAGGTGACTGTCTATTCAGATCATGCTACATTGAGGTATTTAGTCAAGAAAAAAGAAGGAAAACCAAGGCTGGTACGCTGGATACTGCTGTTACAAGAATTTGACCTGGAAATCCATGACAAGAAAGGGAAGGAAAACCTTGTAGCTAATCACCTCAGCATAATACCCTTAAAATTGGAGACCTGTCCCATCAATGAAACCTTCCCTGATGAGCACCTGTTTGCTGTCTAAGAAGAAAAACCATGGTATGCTGATATAGTAAATTACCTAGCTACATGTGATTTACCTACTGATTTGCCTATTTACATGAGAGACAAGATCAAGAAATATGCAAGATATTATGTGTGGGATGAACCGAAGCATTGTGCAAACCAAGTGATACGCAGATGCATCCCTGACCAAGAAATTTCTTCTATCCTAGCCTTCTGCCACTCATACGGCTGTGGAGGACATTTTGGTCCATGCAAGACAGTCCTAAAGATCCTTGAATATGGGTTATATTGACCTAACATATTTCGAGATACTTATCTATTTTGTAGGTCATGTGCAAGATGCCAACAAACGGAAAACCTCAGCAACCGAAGTGAAATGCCATAAGCACCCATCATGGTATGTGAAATCTTTGACATTTGGGGCATTGACTTCATGGGACTATTCCCACATTCCTCTGGCAACACCTACATACTGCTGGCAATGGATTATGTGTCCAAGTGGATTGAGGCCAAAGCAACAAGAGCTGATGATGCAAAAGTGGTTGTAGACTTTATGAAATCCCACATCTTCTCAGATTCGGTTTGCCCAAAGCCATAATCAGTGACCGAGGCACTCATTTCTGCAACAAGATAGTTGAAACTCTCCTTAAAAAGCACCATGTTGTCCATAGAACCTCTACTGCCTATCAATCTCAAACAAATGGGCTGGCCGAAGTCTCAAATAGGGAGATCAAGTCCATCCTTGAGAAGACACTCTGCCCAAATTGCAAGGATTGGAGTGTACGGCTCAACGATGCATTGTGGGCATATAGAACAGCCTACAAAATACCAATTGGAATGTCCCCATATAGGCTAATCTATGGGAAAGCTTGCCATCTGCCCGTGGAACTTAAGCACAAAGCCTATTGGGCTATTAAAAGATGTAATCTTGATGAGAAAGAAGCTGGAGCCCACAAGAAATTACAACTTCAAGAGCTAGAGAAAATTCGGTATGATGTATATGAAGCTTCATGGGATTATAAAGCCAAGATTAAAGCCTTCCATGATAAACATATCTCCATAAAACAATTTCAGGTTGGTCATAAGGTCTTGCTTTTTTACTCAAGGTTCAAATTATTTCCTGGGAAGTTTCGGTCTAGGTGGATTGGGCCATTCTTGGTGGAACACATCTACCCACATGGGCTATGGACATATGCAGTCCACAAACAAGCAAAGTTTTCAAGGTTAATGGGCACCGTCGAAGCACTTCTATGAGGGATTTACTGTGCACCTGGTCGAGGAAGTTCGATTGGATCCCTCTCCCCCAACCTGTTGATCAAGAGAAGACAGTCCAGCCCAAGACAGAAAACTAGGGCGCTACTGGGAGGCAGCCCAGCTGAAATGATTGGGGCAGGTGATTTGCCCAAATCGACAAGCCAAATCACCCGATTCAAACATCACAGAAATGGCGTGACTGGGGCCAATCAAGCAATTGCAACGAGGAAGTAATTTGGCTAAGTGATTTGCCCAAATCACTAATCAAATCACCCTGCCAATAAGTCACAGACCTAGCATTAAATGATTAGGGCAGTTCAACTTTTCCAAATCACTTTAAATAGTTTTTTATTAATTTCTTTTCCCTCAAGCTATCTCTTTCTGCTTCATCTCTTTCTTCTTCCCCAAGAACTCCATCACCAACGACATTAAGAACCATGGCCAGAACCAAGATGATGGCCACCGGGGGCCCCAGCATGTGGAGGAGGCACGGGATGCCTAGGCCCATTCGCATTCCCACTGACAGTGACGAGGAGGCCATGGACAACCCTCCTCCCATCACCGACGACACCGACACAGGGACGACCGAGGAAGCAGAGACTAGAAACATCGAAAGACCAGTCGCTCAAACCTTTCGCTGACGAACTAGGGCATCGATGATTGCCCCACCACCTGCCACACCAACCGTCGCGACAGATAACTCTAAGGATGAATTGCTTCCTAACGCCACCCCTCCCACCAGCTATGGACAGAAACGGCCAAGAACGCCTTCACCATCACCATCGCCGAGCCCAAAGCGACAGCCAGAAACCCCTAGTGATGCACCAGACATATCTCCAGTGAGCCACGATGAAGGCAATTTGCCCAGCGATTTGCCCAAACCAGCGAACCCAGACCATGTGACAAAGGCACTAACCTTTAACAAGTCATCCGAATGCTCCAGGCTGGACAGGGTCTCTTCTCTGCCATACCACCCGGGTAAGTTCATCCACCACAGCACCCACTACAAAAAAAAACTATGAAATTGCGACCAAAATTAGCGACCAAAATTTTTGGTTGCTATATAACAACCAATCAGCGACCATTCTGCTACTACATGAATACAATAATATTTTTATTTAATAAAAAGCTCAACGACCAAAAATTGATCGTTATTTGGTCGCTATTTAGCGACCAAATATTAAATCGTCACTAAATTTAGCAGGAATTAGTGGCGCGAGATATTTGCGACGAAATTGCGACTATTTTTTGAGTGGGAATATAATGTTATAATTTGCGACTATATTTAGCGACTAATTAGTTTAGTCGTTAAACAACGACCAATCAGCGACTAATCAGCGACCATTTTATTTTTAAAATTTTAATTTAATTTTTAATTAAATTGTATTTTATTTAAAATTTTAAATTAAGATTAAATATACTGTTAAAATATTTTTTTATAATTTTATGTATATTCTTATTTTTAGTACAATTTATTTTAAAAAATAATTTAAAATATTATTATTGTAAATTAATACTGTATAATATTTTAATACAATAAAACTATATTATTTATCTTTAAAAAAATTATACTATTAAAGACAAAATTAATAAACATATAGTATAAAACATTTTAAATAATATAAACTATAAAAATAAAATCTTAATTGAAAGATAAAAAATAAACCTAAATAAACAAACCTGCTATTAAAAGAACCCTTAAATTCCAACCCTAAATCTCTCTCAACTCTCAAGTCTACTGCCGCCCTCCCCTCCCTCATTCGGCCTCTCCGTACTCGTCTGGTACAGTCGTGCGCCTCCCGCCGGTCGTTCCTCTGCTCCACGCTGTCAACGTCGTTCTGCGTCTGGTTCCTGCGTCCGCTGGTCTGCTTGCTTCTTTGCTCTTCTCTGCCGCTTCCTCTGCTCCAGTCTTGTCGTCTGGTGCTGCTCCTCGCCGCATCCTCTGTTACTGCAGGTTTGGATGGATATTTTGAAATTGTGATTTCAGATGTGTGCTTTCTGAGGTTTGTGAGATCTAAATATTATGATTAAAGAGGAACAAAACACGACTAAATCTTTAATTATTTTAACTAAAAAAATTAATTAATTAATTTTAACTTAAAAAATTAATTAATTAATTTTAACTTAAAAAATTAATTAATTAATTTTAACTTAAAAAATTAATTAATTTATTTTAACTTAAAAAATTAATTAATTTATTTTAACTTAAAAAATTAAGTAATTAATTTTTAATTGAAAAATTAACTTAAAAAATTATTAACTTAAAAAATTACTTAATTTTTAATTGAAAACTAATACATTTCTAAAATAAAAAGTCCTAATAGTTTTTTTAAATATATTTTTTAGTTAAGTTGTAAACTATTTTTTTATTATTATATATCTTTATCGGTGTATATGTATATCTAGTTAAGTTATTATTATTAATTCTACTCAATTTAAATTATTATTATCTATTATATTAAGTTAATTTTAAAAAATACAATTTTATATTGAAACCCTAATTCTAAAATCACATTGCATCCCTCACTCACTCTCCTTACTGCCGACAGCTACTTTCCTCACTCACCCTTACTGCCGACAGCCCTTTCCCTCACTCATTGTGCCGATCGACCGACAATTCTTCCCTTACTCACTTCCTATTGACCGACATTCCTCTCCCTTACTCTAACTCACTTGTGCTCTCTCTCTCTCTCTCTCGCTCTCTCTCTCTCGCTCGGTCTCTCTCGCTCACTCTCGCTTGGTCTCTCTCGCTCGCTCCTTCACTTTCTCTCTTGGATTTCTATTGCTTCTCTCTCCTTAACTCTGTAAGTGAATCCTTGCTTTGTAAATTTGAATATTTACTTTATCACTTTGATTCCTTTGATTTTTTTTTCTATTTCTTAAATTTAGAAGTTATATTTGATTTTTTTTATATAAATGTGTTGAAAGAGTGTGATTCCAAGAATTGTGTGAAATTAGGAATTTTGAGAAGTTAATGACCCCATTGTAATGGGTGATGAGGTTGTTTCTAACATGTAGCTTTAGGATTATGATCTCTACAGAAACAGCTCTTACATTTGCAATACAAGCCACTATCAGTATGTACATATATAGAGCTGTTGTAAATGTGTCTTCGGAATTTCAAACTTTGCCGAACTTTCTAATACATCTGGCTTCATTATTACTCTTATGCTATGTTTTAGAAAACATAGGAAGGAAAATGGGAGGAATGATTCAAAAAGGTTATTCTCTTTTCTTTTATTTGGATTGGAAAGAAAATGAAAGGAAGAAATTAAGGGGGAATTTGTTTTATGATGGTGAAATTATAATTTTATCCCTTATGTAATAAAAGATGGTGTTATAAGGCTAATCACAAAGCCACTCACACTTTCTTTTCATCTTATCTATTTCTTGCCTATGCTTCCCATACCCATAGTCAATGGCTCGTCCATTGTCAAACCCAAACCCATGGTTCCATCTTCTGCTTATAGTCAAGTTCCTTTGTCCCTTGTCTATCAAGGCCATTTATTATATCCCTTTTACTTTTTCTTGCAGACGAAACTAAATCCCCTTTATCATCATCATTATAATCATTATCTTCTTCTTCTTCTCCTTCTTAATAATGGTAGAATCAGCAAATGAGTCCTAGATAAATGGCATCACAAGTTGAGACAATTTTGCTGCTATCTTGTTCTTCATCTTCATGGGCTGCAATGAACCAGCTAATATATTCAGATTTTTTATTTCTGTTATGCTTCAACTGATAATGGAAGAATAGCAAATGGGCCTTTGATTTATGTTTGGACTTTTTTTTTGAGATAGATTTGTGCTTGGATGTTGAAATAGATTTATGCATTGTGTTTGGTGTTATTTCAAGTTTTGTGATGTTGAGATTAAATGTGATATTATTAATATTAATCAACTTTGATATTGTAAGTCTTTTGTTTATAATTCTGGATTGATTGAATTTAATCTTTAATGTTGGATTGAATTTAAGCTTATCAATTGCTTATTTTGAGGAAACCTTCTTTGTAACTAGAGAATGGTTGGAACAAATTAGTTTTGAACTGAACTGAAATTCAATTTGGTTTAGTTGTTATTTCAGTTTTATTTAGTCTATTAAATTAGTAGTTTGAGTTTTGGTTTTTTGATTTAGAAGGAATAGGATCAATCAATTGCAGCCCCTACTTTCTCAAACATAGCCTTCAAAAGGGGGGGGGAGGGAGAGAGATGGGAGGAAAGGGGTGGGGTTTGCTTTTCAGAATCACTGTGGAATTGCGTTTCAACAAATTTTTTCAAAATCATTTAATCATCACCAACTTCCATGTTGCTGAAACTCCAGTAGATTATTAGTGTCCTCTTTTCCATATGGTAGCTTTCAATCATAACTATCTTAGTGATCATTCCTAGACATGTCATACCATTCTATGATGAGTGTTCATCTCGTTATCCATCTCACTGTTAGGGGGTGTGTACTGTTCTTGAGGGTTCCAAACCGAAACCATATGAAAACATTGATATTATACCGAATTGAACTTATTTTACTATTTTTGTTTGGTTGTGGTTTGTGACCAGGAATCGAACCGAAACTATTCTTGAACCATACTAGAATTGAAACGATAGCCAATTTTATACATATGTTTTTTTATAATTTGTTAGGTATATTATATACTTTTGTATGTAATTATATATATATATTAATATGCATTAATATTATGATATGCGTAATTGTATATATTATGTATATTATAATTATGGATAATATACAAATTTGTATTCTCTTTTATTCTCTTTTAGATTTTTATAATCTGTATGTTTGATTGCTATAGTGTTACTTTGGATAAATCTTGGCCAACGGTAATGATCACTGATCAAACTATGGTGACAGGCCGGCACATAACTTCTTTTTTTTGTTTTTTTAAAGGGTTTTTTTAATTATATATTAAAAAAAAATTCTAGATGAAGAAAGAGAAGGGGGTTGTTTTTGCTAGAGTGTAACGACCCGGAAACCGATACCCCTCAGTAACGGTCCGAACCATCACTGGCACTAGGATCCAGATCGGCTTAAGGCCGCCGGGACCCGTAGCAAGCCGACTATACTCTCTGTGTACCTGATAAATCCCATACATGATACAAAGATACTCAACAATCCTGTACAACTTTGTAGGCTTAACTACTGCTACTCATATATAGCAATCTGAAATGGCCCTCAGGGCCTATACCAGGGACTACTATCTGCTGTGGATCAAGGGAATGAAACCCTTTTAATCTGTAACACATTCCACTGGTATCTCATCGAAGCCATACATTAAGCCTAACTCACACATTTCTCATCAAGAAACGTAAAACAGGATTCATGTACAGGGGATTAATCATACATCACACTATAGCAATGATACTAGGAAAAGCACAAGTCTATCCAGTATACGACAGTACATATCTATACATTACATTACAACTAATCTTTTAATTACATCATGTCCACTACACTATTACAGCATACATTCAAGCACAACTTTCCTCTGTACTCTTGCTGACTTTGACTTCCCATAGCTATCTCAGAACCTGCAAAACTGGGGTTAAGGGAGTGGGATGAGCTCTAGAGCCCAGTGAGGAGGAACAATAAAAACAGTTCATTCATTACATGCTCTCATGAAATGCATCACATCACAAACATATCATCTCAAGGATGAATTTGTCACCAATAACCCTTAACTACATGTTATAATAATGCCAACTGTGCCAAGGAGACTATGTCATCACCTGGTCTACACTTATCTCTCTGATATCATAACATGACCAACTGTGCCAAGGAGACGAAGTCTCACCTGGTCTACACTTAACTCTGATTTGACAGCCCAACTGTCTCACTCATAGTACCAGGAGCGACCTGGACTATCCAGGGGCGACCTGGTATGGCTATCTCATGCCATAACTCTGTATCTGCTCTCTGTCAAGGGCTAAGGATCATCCAACATTCATCCACAGGAACAACAACATATGCAATGCATCATATTCGTGAATTCTAATGCAACACAACCTAATACATCACATGGCAGTTTATGATGCATGGATCATGCTAGAATCGTGTCATTTCTCAAAATAAAATATTCAGTTTAGTTCCACTCACCTCTAGCCAATGCTGGCTAACTCTGGGCCAACTCTAACTCTGGAGCCTCCTCGGTTCCTCGGTCCAATCCTACACAGATGGACGTAAATGAGGTACCAAACATACTCTAACATAACTATGAACATCTCTCCAAAAACCCTCTAAAACATCACAAAACATGCATGCAAAACAAGCAAAGGAAGGCTGGATAGGGCACCTTCGGCAGCACCTTCGGCGGCCGAATGTCTCCTCCAGAGACGAAAGTCAGGCATGTTCGGCGGCCTAACTTGGACTTTCGGGGGCCGAACCTGAGTTTAGCCAGAACTCAGTTTCGTGCACAAGGACGCCTGCCAGTCCCTCCATCACCTGTTCAGACCTCAACACATGCATTTAACCCTTCTAAAACATGCATAAACACTTCAACAAGCCTAAGGGAGCTTCAAATAACTTTAAACTCCAACAAACAAGCTCACAAGACACACATCAAACATAAAGGATTCATAAACCCTATGATGCACATCTCATGCAAACTCATGCCTAGCTCCCTTTTCCTTTTACAAAACTCATAAAAACATCATAAGAACCATGGATCAACACTTACCTCTTGAAGAACAAAGGCTGAGATGATCCAAACTCAAAGATATGGAGAAACCAAGCTTCAAAAGCTTCAAACTCCAAAACCTTGTTTAAAGCTCACAACTCTTCAAAACAAGGGTAAAACTCATTCAAACCGTGAAAGATTTGAAGAAAAACCATGAAAATACTTTAAGGAGATCAAGACCTCACCTAGATCAGAAGGAGAGAAGAAACCTCCTCCTTTTTCTGCCACTCGGTGCACTTATAGATGAGCAACCGCCTCAGGTTCGGCTGCCGAATCGCATGCAAAACTATGCAACTTTCGGGGGCCGAACATAACCTTCGGGGGCCGAACATTGGGCACTTTAGGCGGCCGAACTTAACCTTAGGGGGCCGAACATGGCAAAATGCCTCCTTGGCCATATCTCTTCAAAACTCAATCCTTTTCTACGCTAAACCTTTAAAACACTTGCACATATTTTAGAAAACCTTCTCTTACCCTTCCAGAGACCTCTGACATCCTCGAACTTCCCCGGATGGTAGGAATTCCGATGTCTGAATCTAGCCGGGTATTACATTCTTCCCTCCTTTAAAAACATTCGTCCTCAAATGTTAAAACAACAACAAGAAACATACAGGGAAACAAGAAGAAAGCCTACCATCGGTCTCTACGACGAGACACAGATACCCCTGGAGTAAAACTCCCGGGTTGGCTATACTGTCTGACTTTGCTGACCCTTCACTGCTTAAGCTGTGTCTACACTGAGTGTTTACCACTCTTGCTTGTACACAAACGACCTGACTCTTTCATATGACTACTAACTTTTCTTTTCTTTGCCTTTTCTCAGCTTATTTGCACTCCTCTGGTTATACTAACCTGTACTTCTGACTACGGATCTTCCTTTCTCTTTGATGCTTCTCGACTTAATAACTCTACGGAAATGCTAGATGACTTGGCTATCACGTTCTCTCTCTCTACTTACTTTCGATGTTATATTGTGACACATCACAATGAAACAGACATGCCCTGAAATTGCACTCAGCTTACAGAACTTGACCTCTATGCCATGTTCTCTGAAAATCTACAACATTTCGTAGATAACGGGCATGCTTCTCTGTTTCTCTAAACTATTCTACGATTTTGCTGCGCACTCTGATCCTTGCCCGCTTTTCTTCTTCTTTACTATACTGGCTTCTTCTCTTTTGATCCCTTTTTTAACTACACTGGACTATCTCTAGCACTCTAGCTCTCTAGCTCTCTAGCTATCTGTTTCTGTAGGATAACTTGAAAAGCAACTTCTGACTGAGGGCAGCTAACATCTCATCTGCCTCACCTAGGACATACTGTCTTGTATACTCAGAGTCGCTGAGCAGTTTTACCCCTTACCTCTGGTTTAGACTCTTCACTATCATAAAGATCTCACCTCTACGCAACTGCTAAATTGCCTTTTCTCTAACTGACTTTGGCCATATAGTTCCCAACTCTTAGATCTATTATGGAAAACAACCAGCTGCTACTAGCTGGTCCTATAGATCCTCCATTCTGCATGGGAACACCTGTCCTTGGTAGTGATTTTGTGCAACTAGTCACAGTTGTGACAAAATCTCAAGGTTTCATCCTTCGTTTCTCATAACGATACTGGAACACTCCAGGGTGTAGTACTAAGTCGGATAGAAGCCTTCTCTACCACGTTCACAACTGCTTTACTATCTCTTACATGCTACAGGTACCATTTCAAAAGAAGAGATGAAGATGTATCTAGTCTCCATTCTCACTTAACTTTCAAACTCTACTGGGATAACATATAACACTCTTTCTCTTTTCCTGTCTATGAATACTGAGGCTGGTTCCCTGACCTGGCTATGCGCTCAAACAAGAGCAAGAAAACTCTTGACTAACTTCCCTAACGAATTCACGAGCCTGTAGGGTTGATATCAAACTTCTGGGTATGCTAAACTGTCCCCCTCTAAGGACTAACTCTGACCCATCCTAGTCTCTGAACTCTGAACTGTCCTACCTTGTCTTTGCAGACGTAGGTAGTACCTCGAGTAGCTAGCCAATCCGCCCTAGGTTCACATCACCAGTCACCCCTAGAACCATAAGGTCAGCTGGATTGCATCCACTACTCTCACCATACGCAACAGACTCTGAACTGACCCGACAGACTGACTCTGCCACAGATGGATCACACTCGGGTCTACCAACCCAAAGAAAACACTCTAAGCCCAGAAGTTATCAAACCCCCCTCTATCTACGGCTCTCAAGATAACAGGGAAAGCAACATCAGGATCCACGATAACCTACACATCTGAACACCCTCAAGTGAACATATCTGACGTCACCGTGTTCGATGTGTTAGCCTCCTACTGAGTCAGGATGAAGATCCAAGCTAAAGCTAACGAATCTTCCTTCGGGAACCGACCAAAGAAAAGGAGAACTCTCTTCTCTTGCCTCAACCCCTGTCCTAAAACATGGCTAGAGCTCCAGGCTGAGTTACACTACTAGAAGTCATCTGCTGGGACTGTGCCAATCAGGGCCGCAGTAGGACACTCACATAACATGAGTCCTTCCTGCTCGCATCTATACATGCCGTAGTCCCATACTAACAGACCACTTTCGTGTAAACCCCACACCTCACGCATCCAGAACTATCTGAACCAGAGCTCATCGCCATCTAATCCCAGACTAAACTGAAATCTCCTTCTACACTTTCGTACTTTACCTTTATTCTATTCTGTTCTTTCTCTGCTCTATCTTATCTCATTTACTCTTTTCTTTGCTTACTTTTCTCTTACTTACTTTTATTCTTTTTCTTACTCTGCACTTTCTTACGCTATTCTCTGCCTTATTTCTTTACTTGAGGTCTACACTCAGAGATGAGAGATCACTCTCTCTCTACCTGGATTTCAAAGCCACGGCTATAGCTCTCGAGCTTTTTCCTGGCTCACCTTTAACAAAACACTCGTCTCTGAACCTTTATCTCTGAACATCTAACTCTACTATACCTTATTATTCTCACATCAACTGATATTCTATTACTGTCCAGAAAACCACACACATCAGAACACGCAAAAGTGAGCTTACCTGGCACCACTGTGTTCGGTGTGTCTGTCTCTGGCTGAACCTGGGTGAAAATCTGAGCCGGAACTAACGGACTTCCACTTAAGGCACCTCCGGAAGAAGGGACTATCCCTCTTTCTCTATCTCTGCCCTGTACTGAGGTTGGAGCTTCTGGTGGACTTCTATTATCTGAGGGTGTCTGCGGGAACTGTACGGATACGGTCATAATGGGACACTCTTGTACCATGTGCCCCTCCTGTCCGCACCTGAAACATGCTGTTGTCCCAGCCCGACATACACCTTTGTGCCTCCTACCGCACTTCACACATCTAGAACTATCCCAACCAGAACTCGAACCCTCGCGACAACCTATGCCAAACTTTACCCTATTCCAAAACTCTCTTTTCTTTGACCCTTTCAGGCCTCTCACTTTCTTTTTATTCTTTGCAGCAGCTTCACCCAAAGGAAAACGATCACTAGTCTCTGGGTCATTTTCTATACTCATGTTTTCTGTCTGCCCTGGCTGCTCACAGTCACTCTCTTTATGCTCCCTTGAGCTATCTGAACAAGCCCATCCTGCAAACTCTATAGCAAACTGTTCCCAGGATAAGCTTTCTACCCTCGGGTCCACATACTGGTTGAACCATTCCCTTGCCTTCTCACATTTCAATGTAACCCCTGCCATCTGTATGGCTCTACTCTCATTAGCTCCCAACTCATCGGTTATCAGCTTAACCATTCTAAGATACTCAACAGGGTCATCACCAGTCTCAAATTTGGGAACATCCAACCTCAAATAAGCTGTCATCTGCACCATACTTTCCCCAGGTGAACTAGGCTTGGGTGTTTGGACAATTGGGGCTACTGGTTCTCCTAGTGGTGGAGGAGGTGCAACATTCCCTGAGGTAGGGTTTGCTAAACTTGGATAACCAAAGAAGGGTGGAAACATGGTATACTGTGGATGTGGCGGTGGATATGGCGGATAAAAGGAAGGATAAGGCATAAAGGTGGGATATGGGTTATATCTAGGAAACTCTGATGTACCTCTCATCGGGTACTCTGCCCCCCACTGGTAGGGTGGATACTGAGGTGGAACAAATCTCGAGGCCTGAGTGCCTCCTTGGGACTCACCCAAATCTCCCCCCAACCTACTCCTGCCAAAGCTACCATCTCTACTCTGCTCATTCTCCTCTATTTCTCTCATAAACCCTGACATACCACTCTGGACAACTCCCCTTCTACTCTCATCAACAGACCTTCTAGGGTCCCTTGATGTACCTTCTCTGCTTATACTATCTGATGTTGCCCTTTGCAGAACGGGGAGATGAGCATCCATGTCCTCATCCTCCGGCGGAGCTCCTGTCAATCTAGCAGATCGACGAGTTCCTCTCATCCTGCCTCTGAAAAGCACAATATCACACACAAAATCATCAAATGATCCATGTGAAAACACATGAATCCTTAACACATATCAAACATATCAATACTGCACATGCAACTTATCATGGCATTTCACATCAGCATGCAAAACAGGACTCCACATCCTATCCTAGTGGACATGATTTTAACTTATTGTGCTTTCCTTCCTATACAAGACAATACCTCTTTCCGATGTGGGATATCCCAACACACCGTACTCTTGAGGCCCTATGCTCTGATACCAATCTGTAACGACCCGGAAACCGATACCCCTCAGTAACGGTCCGAACCATCACTGGCACTAGGATCCAGATCGGCTTAAGGCCGCCGGGACCCGTAGCAAGCCGACTATACTCTCTGTGTACCTGATAAATCCCATACATGATACAAAGATACTCAACAATCCTGTACAACTTTGTAGGCTTAACTACTGCTACTCAGATATAGCAATCTGAAATGGCCCTCAGGGCCTATACTAGGGACTACTATCTGCTGTGGATCAAGGGAATGAAACCCTTTTAATCTGTAACACATTCCACTGGTATCTCATCGAAGCCATACATTAAGCCTAACTCACACATTTCTCATCAAGAAACGTAAAACAGGATTCATGTACAGGGGATTAATCATACATCACACTATAGCAATGATACTAGGAAAAGCACAAGTCTATCCAGTATACGACAGTACATATCTATACATTACATTACAACTAATCTTTTAATTACATCATGTCCACTACACTATTACAGCATACATTCAAGCACAACTTTCCTCTGTACTCTTGCTGACTTTGACTTCCCATAGCTATCTCAGAACCTGCAAAACTGGGGTTAAGGGAGTGGGATGAGCTCTAGAGCCCAGTGAGGAGGAACAATAAAAACAGTTCATTCATTACATGCTCTCATGAAATGCATCACATCACAAACATATCATCTCAAGGATGAATTTGTCACCAATAACCCTTAACTACATGTTATAATAATGCCAACTGTGCCAAGGAGACTATGTCATCACCTGGTCTACACTTATCTCTCTGATATCATAACATGACCAACTGTGCCAAGGAGACGAAGTCTCACCTGGTCTACACTTAACTCTGATTTGACAGCCCAACTGTCTCACTCATAGTACCAGGAGCGACCTGGACTATCCAGGGGCGACCTGGTATGGCTATCTCATGCCATAACTCTGTATCTGCTCTCTGTCAAGGGCTAAGGATCATCCAACATTCATCCACAGGAACAACAACATATGCAATGCATCATATTCGTGAATTCTAATGCAACACAACCTAATACATCACATGGCAGTTTATGATGCATGGATCATGCTAGAATCGTGTCATTTCTCAAAATAAAATATTCAGTTTAGTTCCACTCACCTCTAGCCAATGCTGGCTAACTCTGGGCCAACTCTAACTCTGGAGCCTCCTCGGTTCCTCGGTCCAATCCTACACAGATGGACGTAAATGAGGTACCAAACATACTCTAACATAACTATGAACATCTCTCCAAAAACCCTCTAAAACATCACAAAACATGCATGCAAAACAAGCAAAGGAAGGCTGGACAGGGCACCTTCGGCAGCACCTTCGGCGGCCGAATGTCTCCTCCAGAGACGAAAGTCAGGCATGTTCGGCGGCCTAACTTGGACTTTCGGGGGCCGAACCTGAGTTTAGCCAGAACTCAGTTTCGTGCACAAGGACGCCTGCCAGTCCCTCCATCACCTGTTCAGACCTCAACACATGCATTTAACCCTTCTAAAACATGCATAAACACTTCAACAAGCCTAAGGGAGCTTCAAATAACTTTAAACTCCAACAAACAAGCTCACAAGACACACATCAAACATAAAGGATTCATAAACCCTATGATGCACATCTCATGCAAACTCATGCCTAGCTCCCTTTTCCTTTTACAAAACTCATAAAAACATCATAAGAACCATGGATCAACACTTACCTCTTGAAGAACAAAGGCTGAGATGATCCAAACTCAAAGATATGGAGAAACCAAGCTTCAAAAGCTTCAAACTCCAAAACCTTGTTTAAAGCTCACAACTCTTCAAAACAAGGGTAAAACTCATTCAAACCGTGAAAGATTTGAAGAAAAACCATGAAAATACTTTAAGGAGATCAAGACCTCACCTAGATCAGAAGGAGAGAAGAAACCTCCTCCTTTTTCTGCCACTCGGTGCACTTATAGATGAGCAACCGCCTCAGGTTCGGCTGCCGAATCGCATGCAAAACTATGCAACTTTCGGGGGCCGAACATAACCTTCGGGGGCCGAACATTGGGCACTTTAGGCGGCCGAACTTAACCTTAGGGGGCCGAACATGGCAAAATGCCTCCTTGGCCATATCTCTTCAAAACTCAATCCTTTTCTACGCTAAACCTTTAAAACACTTGCACATATTTTAGAAAACCTTCTCTTACCCTTCCAGAGACCTCTGACATCCTCGAACTCCCCCGGATGGTAGGAATTCCGATGTCTGAATCTAGCCGGGTATTACATAGAGATTCCTTGTGGTTGCTTGTGGAAGTTTGCTTGGAAAGAAAGTGACTGGGTTAGGTTATTGAAGAGAGAAGTGGAAAAAAATGAAAGTGAAAGCCCCACATAATTGTCCATAGGCCGATATCTTTCTCGCACTTTTACATTAATCAAAGTTCTTTTTTTTTTTAAATTCTCTTTATTTTTTATAGTTATAATAAATTTAAAAAAAAACCGTCCTAACTAATTTTTAAAAAAATAAGGATGATATAAGTTAATATAGTTAGTTGTGTGGATGTTATTTTATTTGCTATTTGTACAAAAGCATTGAGTTTAGTTGATTATAAAAGGTTCAAAAGCATTATATCTTTGGATCCAATGATGTATTAGTATGTGGAGTTTGAGGTGTCTTACCATATTGCATTTTGATTCTTGTTTTACGATACTACTTTTATTATTAGTAGTAGTAGTATTATTAATTTTTCATTATCTTCTTTTATATTCAAATATATTTTAATATTTTGGGTAGAACCTTATGCCATTTGCAATCATGGGTGGCATGTAACAAGTTTCAGGACTTCTCAACTGATGTGATATGGTTTGTGCCCATATGCTGCTATATTAGAATCGTAGTAGCATATAGTAGAAACTGGTATACCCAAGTGGAGGTGTCGAAAATGTTAGCTGATATTATATTTTATTTATTTGTGACAGGTGATTTGCATCTGGAGAATGTATACTATTCAGAAATGAAAGATGCTGGTTTCTTTGATGCTGATTGGGAGTGATGCAGTGATATTCTGGCTGGATGACTCTGTATATTAAAGTAACTTCCAGATGACAAAAATTTATGTACTTGAAGAGATGCTTGTTCGTTGCTTGCTGGACTCGTTCTTTTACAATAGATGTAGTGTGCCTCTGGCACTTGGAACGCTTTGTTGTGTACCAATTAGGAACTGGTTAGACCGCATTAAAAAATATAACTATGTATAATACAAAATAAGGGAAGCATAAAGGTATATTTTATGATATGAATTTGATACTATTTGGATCCATTATGTATTTTGAGATATTTTAAGTTTCTTAGTGTTGAACTATAATAATGTTTTGAACTATTAGATTGCAGAATTATGAAATGAAGTTGATGTGTATATATTGTCTTTGATGTTTTATGTATTGGAATGTGTGTGTACATATTGATATTATAGCAGGTTTATGAATTTATTGGAAAAATGATATGAATCAGATTTAAATGCATTTATTAGTGACTAATCAGCCACAAAAGCAAATTAAATAATAAATATTTTTTTATTTTACTATTAATTTGCGACGAAATAGCGACTAAATGCTCTTCCCTGAGGCGACCAAATAACAACGAAATAGCGACCAAAACAGCGATCATTTCGCGACCAAAATTTAACGACCAATTTACTTCCACATAGCGACTAAATGCTCTCCCCTGAGGCGATTAAATAACAACGAAATAGTGACCAAAACAGCGACCATTTAGCGACCAAAATTTAACGACCACTTTGCTTCTACACAGTGACTAATATTTCTAATACCTAATTTGCCATGACACCAAATTAGCGACCAAAAAATGGTCACTGATTGGTCACTATTTTAGCGACCAATTTCTAGATTGTCGACAAAAATTTAGCGACTGGCCAAACACCGACCATTTCATTTTGGTCGCTAAATGGTCACTATTTCATAATAGCAATCAAATTCTGCCTTTTAGCGACCAAAATTTTGGTCGCTAAATCACTGTTTTTTTGTAGTGACCCTTGAAGCACTAGGACTTCAAGAACAGGTATGTTCTCTTATTGATGCAATTGGATGGAACACCTTCTTCTACCTACACATGCCTACCTTCACAGAGCTCACTCATGAGTTCTTCACTACATTCTATTTTGTCAAGTCAGCCACAACCACACTGTACACACCAGATATTGTTGGATTTAGGCTGTTAGGATAGCATTTTCACTTGTCCCTATATGAGTTCAGTATTGCCATGGGCTGTGAATGCCCTGATTCCACCTGATATTTCCCTGCTGAGTTCAATCCCAGCGAAACCTATGAGGAATTGTGTGACAACCCACCTGACACATACTCACCCACAAAGTCCAAAGACCTGTACATCAGAAATCCCTGTCTTAAGTATTTACACAGGTTCTTAGCATATACATTTTCTGGGAGGAAGGAAGCACCTAACATCCTGACCAAGAACAGAGTTATACATTTTGTGGAGTATGTCTACAAACCAGAAACTTCACTTGGTGATCAAACATAATTTAGCCACATTTTTACTATCTTTATTACTGTTTAATTACACATTTTTTCAGCTTAATTTATGGAAAGTTGGAGAAAAAGTACAGAAAAAGCTGGAAAATTGATTGGGTCAGAGTAATTTGACCAAATCACCCGCAGGAAACCAAAGCAAAAGGCTAAAGGCAGAAACCTGGAAGTGATTCACAGAAACGATTTGGACAAGTAATTTGCCCAAATCACCCGCCCAAATCACATTTGTAATACCCGGCTAGACCCCGGTATCGGAATTCCTACGTTCCGGCGGCTTTTCCGTTGGAAGTCGGGATTCGAGGATGTCGGAGCTTGCCCTAAGGGTATAAGAAAGGTTTTTAAGATGTTTTTTAAGTGTTTTTATCATGTTTGCATGTTTTGAGTTAAGAAAATTGAGTTTTGAAATGAAAAGGCCAAGGGGACAAAAGCCAGGTTCGGCCGCCGAAGGTGACGTTCGGCCGCCGAAGGTGACGTTCGGCCGCCGAAAGTTGCATGGTTTTGCATGCACGTTAGGCCGCCGAAGGAAGAGTCGGTTGGCCACTACAAAAGCCCCTTTGCCCGAGACTTGAGTGTTAAACACTCTGTTTTTGGGTCAAAGGTAGGTTCAAGCTCTCCTTGGTGTGATTTCTCATGTTTTCCTCAAATCTTGCATGTTTTAACTTGATTTGAGCTTTGTTTTAGAGATTTGAGCAAAAGGAAGCAAAGTTGAGCACTTGGAGATTTTGATTGAGTTTTTCCCCATCTCCAAGCTTGGATCATCAATCCTCTAGTTCTTCAAGAGGTAAGCATGGATCCTCACCTCCCTTTATGTTTAAAGTATGTTTTAAGAGTTTTTAGAGAGTTTTATGGCATGTTTTGGGGTATAAGCATGAGTTTGAGCATATGTTGATCATATGCGTTTTGTTGTTGTTTTTGGGGCTTGAACTAGTTTTTAGGCCTCTATATGCATGAGTTATGTTATATGTTAGTTGAGAAGTGTTGGTATGCATGTTATGGGTGTTTGATAGGATTTGGAGGCTGAGAGCATGAGTTGTGCTCGGATTCTGCCTTTCTGGAGAATCCAGGTTTGGCCGCCGAAGTAAGGTTCGGCCGCCGAACCCCTTGTGGAGGCAGTTTCGGCTGCCAAACCTTGCCCCCGAAAGCTAGGCTTTTGGGTGAGAAAGGGGCTTTCGGCCGCCGAAAGAGGGAGTTCGGCCGCCGAAAGTGCATGAGTTTCGTCTCTGGACGAGACTTTCGGCCGCCGAAAGTGCCGCCAAAAGTGCCCAGTCCAGCCTTCTTTTGCCCATTTGTCCATGCATGCCTATGATGTTTTAGAGGGGTTTTGGGGAGATAGTAGGAGTTATGTTTAAGTAAGTTTGGTCCTCATTTGAGTCCACCTGTGTAGGTACGGACCCGAGAGACCAAGGAGGCCCACAGAGTTAGAGTTACAGAGACTGCTCAGCAGTTGACAGAGGTGAGTGGAACAGAACTTTATTTTCAAAGTTAAGAACTGTTTTAGCATGATTCATGCATCATTAATGCCATGTTTATGTAGGATGCTTTGCATTAGTATTCACCAAGTTGATGCATTGCATTATTACTTGTATATGTGGATTGGACCGAGGCGATCTCAATAGCCCATAAGTCTGTCATTATTGTATGTCCTGTGTGAGCTCCTTTGGGGCCGGGCATTTACCTTGGATGAGTCCTGTGAGAGCCCTTATAGGGTCGGGCACCATGAGTAGTTAGTGAAAGACCTGTGTGAGCTCCTTTGGGGGCCGGGCACTGACAGAGGGAGTTTTGGGATCATGTCTAATCCGAGATGTGAAATGTTTGTGCAGTGATGCATCATATGAAAGCATGTTTTAAATGTGATTTTTATAGATTCCGCTCACTGGGCTTTAGCAGCTCATCCCTCTCCCTAACCCCATTTTTCAGGGCCTCAGAGAAGAGAAAGAGAAAGAGATAGCAAGGGTAAAAGACATATGTAATAGTATAGAATAGTGGACATGAGAATGATGTACAGTTCAGAGTTTATGTACTGTATAGAAATGATGTAATAGCAAGTTATGTATTGAGTTATAGAATTGTGCTTGGCCCTAGTGTATGTTTATCCCTTTGCACATGATCATTTTATGATTGAGATAATGTTGTTATGATGCGCTAGGCTTGGTGCATGGTAGTCTTTCTATCTCTGTAGTTACTGTATGGTACCATAGCAGGTATCACTCTTCGAGTGCATACAGACAGAGCATGCATAGTCCAGGCTTAGTTGATGAGAAAAGTTTCAAGAAAAGAAAAGATAGTCAAGCAAAGAAAAAAAAAAAAGAGAAGAGTAAGTAACAGTTTTAAGCTTAAGTATGATCATGTATGGGTTTTATCAGGTACACAGAGTTGACAGTAGGCTTACTACGGGTCCCGGCGGCCTTAAGCCGATCTGGATCCTAGTGCCGGTGATGGTCCGGTAAGCGGGCTGTTACAGATTGGTATCAGAGCATAGGGCCTCTAGAGTACGGTGTGCTGAGCTAAGATGCTCAGGGATTAGAGAGATCTCACATCGGAAAGAGGTTGTTTTAGAGGGCAAGCACAATAGGAAGATCATGTCCACTAGGATAGGATGTTGAGTCCTGTCTTGATGTGTAATGCCATGATTTTATGCATGTGCATTTAATGATATGCTATGATATGCTATGCTATGAGTTGAGTGTTCATGTTGTTACATGGATCCTATGATGCTAAAGTTCATGTTATGTTTTCAGAAGCTAAGATGAGAGGAACCCGTCGATCAGCGAGATTGACTGGAGCTCCGCCCGAGAATGAGGGTATAGAAGGGCGTCCCCCTGCTTTGCCAAGAGCTATGTCCCAAAGGGCAGGCAGAGAAAGATCATCAAGGGACCCTAGAAGGTCTTTTGATGAAAGCAGGAGGGAGACAGAACAGAGAAGAAGATCTAGCGATACAAGGGAAGAGATGGATGTGGATCCAAGAAGGGATGGAGGGTTAGGTGTTGGCACTACAGAGGAGGATGTGGGATCATCACAGGGAGGCGGTCAGGCCTCGGGGTCTGGTTATCCACCCCACTATCAGCCCTACCCACAGGGCCCAGGATATTCGATGGGAGGTACATCGGATTATCCTAGTTTTCACCCATATCCCACATATATGCCTTATCCACCGTATTACCCCCCATATCCACCATATCCCATGTATCCACCCTCACCTTTTTACCCCAGTCCAGCATACTCTACACCAGAAAGTTCTGCACCTCCCCCACCACCACCAGTGGTACAACCAGAAGCCCCAGTTCTCCAAACACCTCAACCTGGCCCATCTGTGAGGAGCAAGGTAAAGATGACTGATTACCTAAAGTTAGATGCTCCTAAGTATCAATCAGGAGATGATCCGTTTGAGTACATCAAAGCAGTCAAGATGATAGCAGATGAGCTAGGGGCAGATGATACCAGAGCCATTTAGATGGCAGGGTTCACTTTAAAATGTAAGAAGGCGAAGGAATGGTTTGGCGTCTATGTGGACCCTAGGTTGGATAACATGTCTTGGGAGGAGTTTGCTAATGAGTTTGCCGGATGGGCATTCCCAGATAGTTCGAAAGAGCTAAAGATGATAGAGTTTGAGCAGCTGAAGCAGACAGAGGATATGAGTATTGATGAGTTTACTGACAGGTTTCTGGAGTTGCTGCGGTATGCAGGACAGGCCTATGATACGGAACAGAAAAAGGCTAGGAGGTATGCTATGAAACTTCATTCCAGGTATTCCTCTTTGATCCATGCAGCCGAGAGGGAGAGTTTCCACACCGTGGTGGATTTAGCACGGAGGATGGAGGCTAGTGCCATTATACAGGGTACAGTGAAACAGCAGCCGGCACAGTCTTCAGGTTCTAAGACCCCAGGTAGGGGTAAGTCAGATCCCTCTTCACAGGGTGCAGCAACTTCCAGTGGTAAGAAGTGGAGTGGTTCCACGCAGAAGTCGAGGAAGAATAAGTTCTGGAATAAGATTAAAGCAGGTCTGGGATTAGGCAGTGGCATGAGTTCAGGCTCAGAGGTTCCAGTGTGTGGTAGGTGCGGTAAAGCGCACAAAGGAGTTTGTCGCTTTGGGATTACAGGATGTTACAGGTGCGGCCAGGAGGGACACATGGCTCGTGAGTGCCCTCAGGCATCTTTCACGGCACCATCCCAGCAGACAGCTCCAGCTAGCATGCCACAGCCACCAGTTTCAGGTATGACGCAGGGCAGAGGCAGAGGGAGAGGGTCAGCCTCTTCATCTGCGGGTCCCCGAGGTGGAGGTTCGTCAGCTCCGGCGCGGATTTTCACGATGACACAGCAGGAGGCAAACACTTCTAACACCGTGGTGTCAGGTAACCTTCTCATTGGGTGTTCTGAGGTGTATGCTTTGTTAGACCCTGTTGCTTCACATTCCTTTGTTGCTCCCAGAGCCATAGAGAGAGTGGGTTTGATGACGTCTGGGTTAGAGTGTCCCCTATGGGTCAGTGGCCCTAAGTGTGATCCATCGTTGGCAGAGACAGTCTGTCGACATAGTCCAGTGTTTATAGATGGTAGATGCCTTCCAGCTGACCTTGTGGTTCTAGAGTTGACAGATTTTGACGTCATTCTAGGGATGGATTGGCTATCTGCATATGGTGCTACCTTGGACTGCAGAGACAAGGTAGTTAAGTTCAGAGATGAGGATGGATCTGAGTTTGTCTTCAGAGGAGACAGGAGGGGCACGCCTAGAGGTCTGATATCAGCCCTACAGGCTCGTAGGTTGCTCAGGAGGGGATGTCAGGGATATCTAGCTCATGTGAGAGAGCTAGACAGTCAGGTTAGGGACCCCAGTTCAGTGCCCGTAGTCAGAGAGTTCCCAGATGTGTTTCCAGATGAGCTTCCAGGACTACCACCTGATAGGGAAATAGAGTTCGAGATAGAGTTAGTGCCTGGTACCAGACCGATCTCTATTCCTCCCTACAGGATGGCACCAGCAGAGCTAAAAGAGTTGAAAGAGCAGCTACAGGAGTTGGTAGATAAGGGTTTCATCCGTCCAAGTACCTCACCCTGGGGTGCTCCAGTGTTGTTTGTCAAGAAAAAGGATGGATCCCTTAGACTTTGTATCGACTACAGGCAGTTGAACAAAGTCACTACCAAGAATAAGTATCCTCTACCCAGGATCGATGATCTATTCGACCAGCTAGCAGGAGCAGGTTGTTTTTCTAAGATAGATCTGAGATCGGGCTATCATCAGCTGAGAATCAGGGAAGAGGATGTACCTAAGACAGCTTTCAGGACCAGATATGGGCATTATGAGTTCTTAGTGATGCCGTTCGGGTTGACTAACGACCCTGCAACATTCATGGATCTCATGAACCGAGTTTTCAGAGAGTACCTGGATCACTTTGTTATTGTCTTCATAGATGATATCTTGGTGTATTCCAGGAATGCAGAGGAGCATGCCCATCATCTGAGGATAGTCCTGCAGACCTTGAGAGAGCATGGTTTATATGCCAAGTTCTCCAAGTGTGAGTTCTGGCTAAGGAGCATTTCATTCTTGGGGCATGTAGTGTCAGATCAAGGTATAGCAGTGGACCCCAAGAAGATAGAAGCTGTAGCCAATTGGCCTAGACCCACCACAGTGACAGAGGTCAAGAGATTCTTGGGTTTGGCAGGCTACTACAGGAGGTTCGTTCAGGACTTCTCTAAGATAGCGGCTCCTATGACCAGATTAACCAGAAAGAACCAGAGATTCACATGGTCTGACCAATGTGAAGAGAGTTTTGAAGAGTTAAAGAGAAGATTAACTTCAGCACCGGTTTTAGCTCTGCCTACTAGTGATGAGGACTTCACAGTGTTCTGTGATGTGTCCCGAGTGGGATTAGGTTGTGTGTTAATGCAGAATGACAGAGTAATAGCTTATGCTTCTAGACAGCTGAAGAAGCACGAGCTGAACTATCCAACACACGATCTTGAGATGGCAGCTGTTATCTTTGCACTCAAGATGTGGAGGCATTACCTCTATGGGGTGAAATGTGAGATCTTTACAGATCATAAGAGCCTACAGCACATCCTGAGTCAGAGGGAGTTAAATTTGAGGCAGAGACGGTGGGTGGAATTGCTTAGTGATTATGATTGCAAGATCCAGTATCATCCGGGAAAGGCAAATGTTGTAGCCGATGCCTTGAGCCGGAAATCATTAGGCAGTTTATCCCACATTACAGCAGAAAGGAGGCCGGTGGTGAAGGACTTCTACAGGTTAGTTGAGGAAGGGCTACAGTTAGAGTTAACTGGTACAGGTGCTTTGATTGCACAGATGAAAGTTACACCCGTGTTTCTGGAGCAGGTGGCTCAGAAACAACATGAGGATCCAGAGTTGGTCAAGATTGCCAGGACTGTTCAGTCAGGCAAGAGCGAAGAGTTCAGATTCGATGACCAAGGGATGCTCCGCTACGGGCATAGACTATGTGTATCAGACGACATCAGTTTGAAAGGAGACATTATGAGAGAAGCTCATAATGCGAGATATAGCATTCACCCTGGAGCCACCAAGATGTATCAAGATCTGAAGAGAGTGTATTGGTGGCCAGCAATGAAGAGAGAAGTGGCACAGTTTGTGTCAGCCTGCGAGATATGTCAAAGGGTGAAGCTAGAGCATCAGAAGCCGGCTGGAATTCTTAACCCACTGCCGATTCCAGAATGGAAATGGGAGAATATAGCTATGGATTTTGTAGTGGGGTTACCGGCGACGTCCAACAGACTAGACTCCATATGGGTGATTGTGGATAGACTGACTAAATCTGCTCACTTCATTCCGGTCAGGAGTGGCTACTCTGTGGACAAGCTAGCGCAGGTATACGTTGAGGAAGTTGTGAGGTTACATGGGGCTCCTGTTTCTATAGTGTCTGACAGAGGACCCCAGTTTACCTCCAGGTTTTGGCGAAGTCTGCAAGAGGCTATGGGCACAAGATTAGACTTCAGCACTGCTTTCCATCCACAGACTGACGGACAGTCAGAGAGGACCATCCAGACCATAGAAGATATGCTTCGAATGTGTGTGCTAGATTTTGGCGGATCTTGGAGGCAGCATCTACCCTTAGTGGAGTTTGCCTACAACAATAGCCATCATGCTAGCATAGGGATGGCCCCATATGAAGCTCTGTATGGAAGGAAGTGCAGGTCACCAGTTTGTTGGGAAGAGGTTGGAGAAAGGTCCCTAGCAGGGCCTGAGTTAGTAGAGATCACTAACAGAGTGGTACCCATCATCAGAGAGAGGCTCAAGACTGCTGTTAGTCGGCAGAAGAGCTATGCAGACGTTCGCAGAAAGCACATAGAGTTTGAGGAGGGGGATCTGGTCTTGTTGAAGGTGTCTCCAATGAAAGGGGTGGTTCGTTTTGGGAGGAAAGGTAAGCTGGCTCCGCGGCACATTGGACCTTTTGAGATTTTGCAGAAGGTCGGAAATGTGTCGTATAAGCTTGATTTGCCTAGGTCTATGGAAAGAATCCATCCAGTCTTCCATGTTTCGATGCTAAGAAAGTTTGTGTCAGATCCGAATAAGGTTCTCAGCGAACCAGATGTGGAGATCCTAGGTGATCTCACGTATGTAGAACAACCAGTGCGGATCATTGACACCCAGATCAGAAAGCTAAGGAACAAGGAGATCCCGATGGTGAAAGTCCTCTGGAACCACCATAACATAGAAGAGTGCACCTAGGAGACACGGGAGTCTATGCTCCAACAGTACCCCCATCTCTTTTGAGGTTAGTATTAGCTTCTTTTGTTATGTGCTTTATGTTATGTTTTTACTCTGTTTTGAGTTAGAGAGGAACATTCGGGGACGAATGTTCTTAAGGGGGGGAGAATGTAATACCCGGCTAGACCCCGGTATCGGAATTCCTACGTTCCGGCGGCTTTTCCGTTGGAAGTCGGGATTCGAGGATGTCGGAGCTTGCCCTAAGGGTATAAGAAAGGTTTTTAAGATGTTTTTTAAGTGTTTTTATCATGTTTGCATGTTTTGAGTTAAGAAAATTGAGTTTTGAAATGAAAAGGCCAAGGGGACAAAAGCCAGGTTCGGCCGCCGAAGGTGACGTTCGGCCGCCGAAAGTTGCATGGTTTTGCATGCACGTTAGGCCGCCGAAGGAAGAGTCGGTTGGCCACTACAAAAGCCCCTTTGCCCGAGACTTGAGTGTTAAACACTCTGTTTTTGGGTCAAAGGTAGGTTCAAGCTCTCCTTGGTGTGATTTCTCATGTTTTCCTCAAATCTTGCATGTTTTAACTTGATTTGAGCTTTGTTTTAGAGATTTGAGCAAAAGGAAGCAAAGTTGAGCACTTGAAGATTTTGATTGAGTTTTTCCCCATCTCCAAGCTTGGATCATCAATCCTCTAGTTCTTCAAGAGGTAAGCATGGATCCTCACCTCCCTTTATGTTTAAAGTATGTTTTAAGAGTTTTTAGAGAGTTTTATGGCATGTTTTGGGGTATAAGCATGAGTTTGAGCATATGTTGATCATATGCGTTTTGTTGTTGTTTTTGGGGCTTGAACTAGTTTTTAGGCCTCTATATGCATGAGTTATGTTATATGTTAGTTGAGAAGTGTTGGTATGCATGTTATGGGTGTTTGATAGGATTTGGAGGCTGAGAGCATGAGTTGTGCTCGGATTCTGCCTTTCTGGAGAATCCAGGTTTGGCCGCCGAAGTAAGGTTCGGCCGCCGAACCCCTTGTGGAGGCAGTTTCGGCTGCCAAACCTTGCCCCCGAAAGCTAGGCTTTTGGGTGAGAAAGGGGCTTTCGGCCGCCGAAAGAGGGAGTTCGGCCGCCGAAAGTGCATGAGTTTCGTCTCTGGACGAGACTTTCGGCCGCCGAAAGTGCCCAGTCCAGCCTTCTTTTGCCCATTTGTCCATGCATGCCTATGATGTTTTAGAGGGGTTTTGGGGAGATAGTAGGAGTTATGTTTAAGTAAGTTTGGTCCTCATTTGAGTCCACCTGTGTAGGTACGGACCCGAGAGACCAAGGAGGCCCACAGAGTTAGAGTTACAGAGACTGCTCAGCAGTTGACAGAGGTGAGTGGAACAGAACT
Source organism: Manihot esculenta (assembly GCF_001659605.2). Taxonomy (NCBI): domain Eukaryota; kingdom Viridiplantae; phylum Streptophyta; class Magnoliopsida; order Malpighiales; family Euphorbiaceae; genus Manihot; species Manihot esculenta. The sequence goes on along the minus strand of NC_035178.2, from coordinate 19,538,175 downwards.
TTATTTTCAAAGTTAAGAACTGTTTTAGCATGATTCATGCATCATTAATGCCATGTTTATGTAGGATGCTTTGCATTAGTATTCACCAAGTTGATGCATTGCATTATTACTTGTATATGTGGATTGGACCGAGGCGATCTCAATAGCCCATAAGTCTGTCATTATTGTATGTCCTGTGTGAGCTCCTTTGGGGCCGGGCATTTACCTTGGATGAGTCCTGTGAGAGCCCTTATAGGGTCGGGCACCATGAGTAGTTAGTGAAAGACCTGTGTGAGCTCCTTTGGGGGCCGGGCACTGACAGAGGGAGTTTTGGGATCATGTCTAATCCGAGATGTGAAATGTTTGTGCAGTGATGCATCATATGAAAGCATGTTTTAAATGTGATTTTTATAGATTCCGCTCACTGGGCTTTAGCAGCTCATCCCTCTCCCTAACCCCATTTTTCAGGGCCTCAGAGAAGAGAAAGAGAAAGAGATAGCAAGGGTAAAAGACATATGTAATAGTATAGAATAGTGGACATGAGAATGATGTACAGTTCAGAGTTTATGTACTGTATAGAAATGATGTAATAGCAAGTTATGTATTGAGTTATAGAATTGTGCTTGGCCCTAGTGTATGTTTATCCCTTTGCACATGATCATTTTATGATTGAGATAATGTTGTTATGATGCGCTAGGCTTGGTGCATGGTAGTCTTTCTATCTCTGTAGTTACTGTATGGTACCATAGCAGGTATCACTCTTCGAGTGCATACAGACAGAGCATGCATAGTCCAGGCTTAGTTGATGAGAAAAGTTTCAAGAAAAGAAAAGATAGTCAAGCAAAGAAAAAAAAAAAAAAGAGAAGAGTAAGTAACAGTTTTAAGCTTAAGTATGATCATGTATGGGTTTTATCAGGTACACAGAGTTGACAGTAGGCTTACTACGGGTCCCGGCGGCCTTAAGCCGATCTGGATCCTAGTGCCGGTGATGGTCCGGTAAGCGGGCTGTTACAACATTGACGCCAGAGAAACCAGAAGCGCAGGAAAGAAGAGTAGAAAATCAAAATTCAAAAGTGGAGAAGTCCAATCCTACTTCAAACACTACAAAGTCAATTCCAAGAGCCACAAGAATGTAACGACCCGGAAACCGGACCGCTAATGGCGCTAGGATCCAGATCGGCTTAAGGCCGCCGGGACCCGTAGCAAGCCAAACATTCATCCTGTATACCTGTTTAATCCCATACATGATCAACACATACATCAAAATTTAACACTTTCTCATTTATTCATTCATTCACCAAGCTTAACCTGTGCATGCATAAATCATAACATAAAACCTCTCACTGGAGTCCTCATCAATACTCCAACGGGATAACATAACATACATTAAGCTTGGTTTACAATAATCATCATTAAACATTTAAGATCATATACTAGAAAGGGATTAACAACATACTATGGTCAAGCACAACTCTAAACTTCCATAAGCATCATTCCATTACATCTCTATACTATACTTTTACATTACATCATATTCATGTCCACATCTAGCTATTACATATAACATGACTCTACTTCTGCTGACCTCCTGGTCTACCCTGCACCTGCAAACCTGGGGGTTAAGGGAGAGGGGTGAGCTATAAAGCCCAGTGAGCAGAATAAATAAACATTCAATTTAAATTTCATGCTTTCATGAAATGCAACACATCACAAACAAATCACATCAAGGATGAACTTGTCACCAATAGCCCACTACACATTCCAATAGTGCCAGGGGCGTAGACTGGGCCTCACTGGTCTTTCTCTTACATTAACATAACATATCATTCCAATATGCCAGGGGCGTAGAATGGGCCTCACTGGTCTTTCTCTTCCATAGTGCCAGGGGCATAGAATGGGCCTCACTGGTCTTCCATACCGTATCATATCATATCATAACATAGTGCGGGCTAGAGGATCATCCAACATTCATCCACATCAACAACATATTATGCAATGCAACATATTCGTGAATTCTAAAGCAAGCACCCTAGTATATCTCATGGCATTCATGATGCGTGAATCATGTTAAGAACTGATTTATTTACTTAAAAGCATAAAGAGTTATTCCACTCACCTCTGGCTGATGCTCTAATGACTCTGAAGCAGCTATCTCACTGCTGGGGTCCTTGGTTCCTCGGGTCCGAACCTACACAGGTGGACTCAAATGAGGTACCAAATAAAGACTAACATGACTCTAAACTGCTCCCCAAAAACTCCCTAAAACATCTTAGAACAAACATAGAAATCATGCAAAGGAAGGCTGAACAGGGCACTTTCAGCTGCAGGTTTGGCGACCGAAAGTCGCTCCAGAGCCGAAACTCAGCCACTTTTGGCGGCACCTTCGGCGGCCGAAAATGGGTTCCAGAGCCGAAACTCATGCATGTTCGGTGGCACCTTCAGCGGCCAAAACTCCCTTCCAGAGCCGAAAGTCCACTTTCAGGGGCAGGGTTCGGTAGCCAAAAGTTGGCCTCCACAGGTAGGTTCAGCGGCCGAAAGTCCCTTCGGCTGCCGAACCTGAGTTCTCCCAAGGGGCAGAAACTCAGCTCCAACATACACAAATGCCTCCCAATCCATTCCATCATGCATTTACCTAGTCTACAACATGCAAACTCAAGCCAACAAGCACATAGGGGTCTCAAACTAACTTAAACCCCAATCAAAACACATCAAACAACCCACATTGCTCATAAACATAACATAAACCCATAAACTCAACAATAACCTAAACATGCATTTCTACCCCATAGATCTTCATAAAATTTATTTAAAACGTACAAGGAAGGTTGGATCTAAGATTACCTCTTGAAGATCGAGAGGAAAGACGATCCTAGCTTAGAGATGGGTAGAAATCAACTCTTTGGTCTCCAAGCTTCAAAACTTGCTCTTTTGCTCAAATATCTTCAAACCAAGTGAAAACTCATAAGAAAATCATGAAGATTCGAAGGAAGCAGTTCAAAATCGATGAGGGACGGCGGAGAACTCACCTTGGCCGAAAACGGGGAGAAAAGCTCACCCGTTCGGACATGGGGACCCCTTTATAGGTGGCTGGCCAGGCCACTTTCGGGGGCCTAACGTGCCTCCGCATGCATGCCATGTTCGGCGGCCGAACATAAGGTTCGGCGGCCGAACTTGGACTTCCCTCTCTCATGCCTTCGGGGGCCTAAAGCACACCCGAAATGCATGCATGTTCGGCAGCCGAACTTGAGGTTCGGCGGCCGAACTTGGGTCTTCCTCCAAGGTTACTTTCATGCAAAACTCATTTCCTTTCTTGCTTAAAACCATAAAATACATTAAAACATTTTATGAAAAACATGGTTTTACCCTTCTAGAGGTTTTCGACATCCGAGATTCCACCGGACGGTAGGAATTCCGATACCGAAGTCTAGCCGGGTATTACAGAGAAGGTCTTTTCACTCAAAGAATTCCATTCACAATTAAATACAAAATCAAAAGAGGAATCAAATACTACAAAAGACCAAGTCAAGATTAGGATTTCCAAACCCTAATTGGATTAGGATTCTCCATCTATAAAAGGGACAGCATCAAGGATCATCTCCATCATCAGAATCACTGCAGAATTTCGGCAGCCTCTCTCCTTCTTCTTTTCTTCTTTCTTTTGTGTATTTTTGTCCACCATGAGTGGCTAAATACCTTCCTTTCTAGTTGAAGTTGGGAATTTTCAGTTTTGTGATGAATTGGGAGATTTAAAACTGCATTATTAAACTCTTGTTTATTTTCAATATTTATGCAACTTGATATTTCTATTATTATTACTTTGCTTTTAGAATCAATTAAGGCCTATTGCTTTTAATTGCTTGAGTAATATATTGTTTGAATGATTTAGGTCCGTAATTGCTTAGGTTGTTTAAACTCAAGTATAATCAGTTGTATAATCTAAACTTATCCACGCGGTTGGTAAGATTAGAATTAGGTTTCTCTAAGTCTTAAAGCAGTTAACAGTTGAAAAGTAAAAAAAAACCCCAAGGACATTCCTTGGCAACTCGTTAACTAGTGTTTGAATAGTGAACATTTCCTAATCAAACTAGAACTAAGGAGGAATTTGGATTGTGAGAAGCGTCTTCCACATCCTAAACTAATTTATTGAAATAAATAGGAGTATTAAAGAATCAATAATCAATTCTAAACAACTGAAATTGATCCATACTTCAACTAGAATTCTTCTCCCATTGAAATTCTCATCTTTTTAAATTGTTGCTTTCTCTTGCTATTTAGTATTAATTCATTATCATCAAATCAAACTCCCCTCTTTATTTATTTGTTATTTACTTGTCCAAGTCATTATTAGGAAAGTTCGCAGTGTCAAATCCCTGTGGTTCGACCATATTGCCACTATCTACAAGTTGTTTGTTGATTGATTAATAGGTTTATTTTTGACGGCTTCGACAACCACTATCAAAAATTGGCGCCATTGCCGGGGATTTGATTTAAACTAACGTATTTTCCCTTTATGACCAGGTCTGGCCGTAAAGACACTCTTCTTTACGATCCGGAGATAGAACGCACTGCCAAGAGCTTGAGAAAGCAAGCAAACTTGAGGAACCAAGCCTCAAAAGCATCTTTGTTTGCAACAACAACAAGCCGAGTCTCTGCTACTCAATCTGCCACTGAGCCATCTGATAGAATTGCTAATTCCCCTGCTGCAGAATTTACTGCACCAGTAGATTCGCCTACTGCCACACTTGCTACTGCTGCATTTGAACCAGAAATAGAATACCAAGTTACTGTAGAAAATCAAACAATGGCAGAACCACCTGCTGCATATGAAGAAGTTGAAGCTGAAGCTGAAAACGTGCCCATCCATGCACCATAGCCATGGGAGAGAACACTCCGCGAGCTAGCTGTACCAGTAGGAGATCAAGCGCCCTTATGCATTACATATCCCCCATTAACAGCACCATTTGAATTGAAGACAGGCCTGATCCATCTCCTTCCCAAATTTAGAGGCCTAGAAAATGAGGATCCCCATAAGCACTTGAAGGAATTCCACATTGTGTGCTCAACCATGAGACCCAAGGTATTTTAGAAGAGCATGCTAAACTTAGAGCCTTCCCTTTCTCCCTTGATGACTATGCCAAAGATTAGCTATTCTACTTGCCACCCGGATCCATCACATCATGGGCTGGTGTGGTAAGAGCATTCTTGAGCAAATTCTTTCCAACATCAAAAGCCATTGGTATCTGTCGAGAGATAAGTGGTATAAGGCAAAAGCATTCTGAAGGCTTGAATGATTACTGGGAGAGGTTCAAAAGGTTATGCACAAGCTGTCCTCAGCATGATATTTCTGACAAATCTCTCATTGAATATTTCTATGGAGGTCTGCTACCTTCGGAAAGAAAATTTATTGATGCAGCTTGTGGAGGGTCAATTCAAGACAAATCACCTCGAGAAATGAGAAATTTAATTTCCACCATGGCAGCAGCTTCACAACAATATGGAGACCAAGAACAACCACTAAGAAGGGTGAATGAGGTGAGTACATCCACTTTGGCATCCCAAATATCTAATCTGACCAATGCTGTCCGTAGCCTTGTTGTGGGTCAAGCCCAACAAGTCCAGCAGTTTAAGCAGCCCAAGCCATATAGAATATGTGCAAATATTAACCACCCAACTGATCTATGTCCTTCCCTTCAAAAAGAGGACCAGCAAGTCAATGCAGTTGGAGGTTTTAATGGGCAAAGAAGGTATGATCCCTATTCTAATACATACAATCCAGGTTGGAGGGATCACCCGAATTTCAGTTATGCAAGGGCCAATAAATATCCAAATTACCAGCAAAGAAATCTAGCCCCAGCAGCACCTCAAAAGTCCAATACACCCCTTGAAGAGATAGTAAAGTCCTTAGCAAACACTGTGCAAAATCTTGAGCAACAAATGGGACAAATGGCTTCATCCTTGAGTAAGCTTGAATCACAAAGAAAGCTACCCTCCCAAACTGAGATAAACCCGAGGCAGAATGCTAGTGCTATCACATTAAGGAGTGGGAAAGAGCTGCAAGACAGCAGGGCTGAGCAAAAGCAAAAATAGGTCACTGAGGAGAATCTGCCAGAAAATGATCAGGTTCATCGATCTGCCCAAATCACAGACCCAATCGATGGACAGACAATACTGCCCAGCAATGGTGATTTGCCCAAATCGCCAGAAATGGCAAAAGTTGATTTGCCCAAATCAACAATCCAGGCATAATCCAGCTCCCAGCAGACCAAGTGACTCGCAGTTGTCGAAGCCGGTCAAAAATAACCTTTCTGGTTATCAACAATATTACTACTGTAGATAGTGGTAAAGGATCAAATCCACAGAGAATTGTAAACTTACCAACCTTCCTTATCAGGACCAAGAGAACTCACTGAGAATGAATAAACTGAAAGCAAATAAAATAAAAGTGCATGTAAAGTAAAATGGGGGGGGGTTTGAGATTGATTTGATTAGCAACTACTGAAAGCAATTAAATAAGCAGAATATGAAAAATAAAGGGGAATTCAATATGAGAAAGGTCTAGTTGAAGAGATGGATCCACCTTGGTTGTTTGGATTGATCATTGAAACTTAAGTTCTTTTGATTGATTCAATAGATTAGTTATGGAGATGGAAAACGTTTCTCACCACCATATCTCTCCTTATGATTAAACCAATTAGGGAACGTCCTCTAATTAATTACTAAATAACAAATTGTCAAGGAATGTCCTTGGGCCTTAGGCATCAAACAATTGTTAATTGCATAAAGAAAGAGAGAGATCCAATCCTAACTACTCAAACGCATGAGATGTTGCTAGATCATACAATTCCTTAGTTGTTACACCAAGTGTTCTTATGTTTGAACAATTCAAGCAATTACGGACTTAAAATTATCCAAACTAACAATTAATTACCTTGCAATCAATGTAATACCCGGCTAGACTCCGGTATCGGAATTCCTACCGTCCGGTGGAATTTCGGATGTCGGAGACCTCTAGAAGGGTAAAACTATGATTTCATGAAATGTTTTAATGATTTTGATGATTTTAAGTAAAAAGAAAATGAGTTTTTGCATGAAAACAACCTTGGAGGAAAGCTCAGGTTCGGCCGCCGAACATGCTTGCATTTCGGGTGTGCCTTAGGCCCCCGAAGGCATAAGTGAGGGAAGCCCAGGTTCGGCCACTGAACCTCAAGTTCGGCCGCCGAACATGGCATGCATGCGGAGGCACGTTCGGCCCCCGAATGTGGCCTGGCCAGCCACTATAAAAGGGTCCCTTAGCCGAAAACGGGCGAGTTTTCTCCCCATTGTCGGCCAAGGTGAGCTCTCCGCCGTTCCTCACCAATCCTTGAGTTTTTCCTTCAAATCTTTCAAGATTTTCACAAGTTTTTGCTTTGTTTTGAAGATTTTTGAGTTTAAAGCAAGTTTTGGAGCTTTGAGGTTCAAGAACTCAAAATCTCCCACCTCCGAGTTTAGGACGTCTCTCTCTCGATCTTCAAGAGGTAAGAGCTGATCTTAAGCTCATTTCATGTTTAAAGTAAGTTTTATGCAAGATCTATGGGGTAGAATGCATGTTTAGCTCATAGTTAGGTTTTTGAGTTAATGTTATGTTTTGAGCAATGTATGTTGGATTTGTGTTGTTGTTGTGTGTTGTAGTTGGGGTTGAAGTTAGTTTGAAGCCCCTAGGAGCCAATGTATGTATATTTGCATGTTTTGGTTGAGCTAAATGCATGATTAGAAGTTTTGGAGGCAAATGTGCTTAAAGGAGCCAAGTTTCTGCCCTTTGGCAGAAACAAGGTTCGGCAGCCGAAGGAACTTTCGGCCGCCGAACATGGATGGGGAGGCAGGCCTTTCGGCTGCCGAAGTTGCCCCCGAAAAGAGACTTTCGTCTCTGTCTGGGACTTTCGGCCGCCGAAGGTGCCGCCGAACCTGCCCTGTTCTGCCTTCCTTTGCATGATTGTTTTGAGGTGTTTTAGGGGGTTTTTGGGGGATGTTGTTAGAGTTATGTTCTAGTTGTTTGGTCCCTCATTTGAGTCCACCTGTGTAGGTTCGGACCCGAGGAACCGAGGACCCCAGCAGTGAGTTAGCTGCATCAGTCTTTGTCAGAGCTAGCCAAGAGGTGAGTAGAATAAACCTTTACGATTTAAAGCAAATAAATTATAAAGTTTTAGCATGTTCATGCATCATGAATGCCATGTGATGAATTAGGTTGCTTGCATTAGAATCCACGAATATGTTGCATTGCATTTATGATGTTGATGTGGATTGGTTATTGGATGACCCTTTAGTCCTCATATGATATGATGATGCTACGGCATGAGATGGTATGGAAGTCCAGGTTGTACCCATTCTACGTCCCTGGCACATTGGAATGTTATGATATGTTATGTTAAGAGAAAGACCGGTTGTACCCATTCTACGTCCCGGCACTTTGGAATGTAGAGGACTATTGGTGACAATACCATCTGAGATGTGATTTGTTGTGATGTGTTGCATTACATGATGGCATGAGATTTAAATGTTGTTTTCTACTATTCTGCTCACTGGGCTCTAGTAGCTCACCCCTTTTCCCTAATCCCCCAAGATTGCAGGTACGGGCTAGACAGAGAAGTCAAGAAGTAAAGTCTTATGTTGCAATAGATAGGAAGTGGACATGATAAATTGTATTATGATGTAAAATTGAATAGTTATGTTATGTATAATGATGTTGAGGTTTAGAAGTGTGCTTGACCATAGTTTATTATAATCCCTTGTTGATACATGATCTTAATGTCTATTGATGTTTATGCTTAACCAACTCAACTTATGATGCATCGCCCATTGGGGCATTGATGAGGGCCCATAGAGGGGTCAAGTTTATGATTATGTTTAGTGCATGCACAGGTTGAGTTTGGTGTATGAGGAATGAATGACAACAAAGTTTTAATTTTTATGTATGATTGTTGATCATGTATGGGATTAAACAGGTTTACAGGTTTCATGTTAGGCTTGCTACGGGTCCCGGCGGCCTTAAGCCGACCTGGGTCCTAGCGCCGGTAGCGGTCCGATTTTCGGGTCGTTACAGAATGGTATCAGAGCCCTAGGTTCATATGGCCGGACCTAGAGTGTCGGGCTCATAAATGTTATAGAAGGTCAAGCACAATAGGAAAATCATGTCCACTAGGATAGGATGTGGAGTCCTATCTTGTTTGATGATGTGAAATGCCATGATTTTATACATGTGCATTAATGCTACGATATGAATGTTATGTATGTGATGAGGGTTCATGTGTGCCCACATGAACCATATGATGCTAATGTTTGCTTGTTATGTGCTGCCTTTCAGAAAACAGAATGAGGGGAACTCGTTGATCAGCAAGATTGACTGGAGTGCCACTTGAGGATGAGGGCATGAGCGCCCGTCCTCCTACATTGCCTAGGGCCATGTCTAGTAGGTCTAACAGAGAAAGAGCAGTAAGAGACCCTAGAAGGTCCCTGGATATGGGTAGGAGCAGATCAGTCAGAGGAACAGTTCAGGGAGGAGCGTCAGAAGACGTGGGGGATGATATGGATGTAGAGCAGAGGAGGGATGGCAGTTTGGGAGTTAGTATGTTAGAAGAGGGAATGGGAGAGTCCCAAGGAGGCACTCAGGCCTCGGGATTTGTTCAGCCACCCCACTACCCACACTTCTCACAAAATCCCGGGTATTCGATGGGAGGTACATCGGATTTCCCTCGCTTCACCCCTTATCCCACACAGATGCCATACCCACCCTACTACCCACCATATTCACAATACCCAATGTATCCACCCCCACCTTACTATCCAAACCCTACCTCAGAAAATGTTGCCCCACCTCCACCACCTACAGAACCAGCAGCCCCAGTTACCCAACCTTCTAGACCTAGCTCAGCCAGTGGGAGCAAGGTCAAGATGACCGACTACATGAAGTTGGGTGCTCCCCAGTATGAAAAAGCGGATGACCCATTTGTGTATCTGGAAAGGGTTAAGGTTATCACGGATGAGATTGGGGCTGATGACAGTAGAGCCATTCAGATGGCTGGGTTCACTCTTAAGTGTAAGAAGGCACGAGAGTGGTTCAAGAATTATGTGAACCCCAGAGTAGACAGTATGTCTTGGGAGGAGTTTGCAAACGAGTTTGCAGGATGGGCTTTCCCAGATAGTTCAAGGGAGCTGAAGATGATAGAGTTTGAGCAGTTGAGGCAGACCGAAGATATGGGTGTAGAGGAGTTCACAGACAGATTTTTGGAGCTGTTGCCATTTGCAGGGAAAAATCTTGACACGGATCAGAAAAGGTCAAGGAGGTATATCATGAAACTCCACTCTAGATATTCCTCATTGATCCAGTCAGCAGATAGGGAGAGCTTCCACGCCATAGTGGATATGGCCCGGAAAATGGAGGCCAGTGCCATCGTTCAGGGAACAGTTAAGCAGTCAGTGGCACAACCTTCTGGTTCTAAGACCCCAGGCTCTTCTTCTTTTAGTGCAGCAGCTTCAGGTAGCAAAAAGTGGAGTAACACCACTAGGAAGACCAAGAAGAACAAGTTTTGGAACAAGGTCAAGTCTAGTCTGGGACTAGGGAGTGGCTCAAGCTCTAGCGCGGATAATGCAGTTTGTGCAAAGTGTGGTAGGCTACACAGGGGAGTTTGTCGGGCTGGGACAGCAGCCTGCTTCAGATGCGGGCAAGAGGGACACATGGCTCGGGAGTGTCCTAGGGCAGCTTTTGGAGCACAGTCTCAGCAGACAGCTTCGGGTAGTGTGGCTCAGCCAGCAGCTCCAGCCATGACTCAGGCTAGTGGCAGAGGCAGAGGGAGAGGGGCAGCCTCTTCTTCAGCGGGTTTCAGAGGTGAAGGCCCATCAGCTCCAGCACAGATCTTCACAATGACTCAGCAAGAGGCAGATGCATCTAACACCGTGGTGGCAGGTAATTTAGTCATTGGTTGTTCAAATGTGTATGCCTTGATGGACCCTGGTGTATCTCATTCTTTTATTGCTCCGAGAGCTGTTCAGAGGTTGGGGTTGATGATCTCTGAGTTAGAGTGTCCTCTCTGGGTCAGTGGACCCAAGTGTGATCCATCAGTGGCAGAGTCAGTCTGCCAGTGTAGTCCTGTGTTTGTTGAGGGAAGATGCTTGTCCGCCGACCTGGTGGTTCTAGATTTGACAGATTTTGACGTCATTCTAGGGATGGACTGGTTATCTACCCATGGTGCTACCTTGGACTGCAGGGACAAGGTAGTCAGGTTCAGAGGTCAGGATGGATCAGAGGTTGTCTTCAGGGGAGACAGGAGGGGTACACCTAGAGGTCTGATATCAGCTCTTCAGGCTCGTAGGTTGCTTAGGAAGGGATGTCAGGGGTATTTGGCTCATGTGAGAGAGCTTAGCAGTCAGGTTAGAGAGCCCGCCTCGGTGCCAGTGGTTAGAGAGTTTCTAGACGTCTTCCCAGACGAGCTACCAGGTTTACCACCTGCTAGGGAGATAGAGTTCGAGATAGAATTGATGCCTGGAACCCGACCGATCTCTATCCCTCCCTACAGGATGGCTCCAGCCAAGTTGAAGGAATTGAAAGAATAGTTGCAAGAGCTGGTAGAAAAGGGCTTCATCCGACCGAGTACCTCACCATGGGGTGCTCCAAACTTGTTTGTCAGAAAGAAGGATGGATCCCTTAGACTTTGTATCGACTACAGGCAGTTGAACAAAGTCACTACCAAGAATAAGTACCCATTGCCAAGGATCGACGATCTATTCGACCAGCTAGCCGGAGCAGGTTGTTTCTCCAAAATAGATCTGAGATCAGGGTACCATCAGCTAAGGATAAGGGAGGAGGATGTGCCGAAGACAGCCTTCAGGACCAGATATGGACATTTTGAATTCCTTGTAATGTCGTTCGGGTTAACCAACGCCCCTGCAGCATTCATGGATCTCATGAATAGAGTGTTTAGCCAATACCTGGATCACTTCGTTATTGTCTTCATTGGTGATATCTTAGTGTATTCTAGGAATGCAGAGGAGCATGCCCATCATCTGAGGTTGGTTCTGCAGACCTTGAGGGAACATGGCTTGTATGCCAAGTTCTCTAAATGTGAGTTCTGGCTGAGGAGCATTTCGTTCTTGGGGCATGTAGTGTCAGAGAATGGGATCGAGGTAGACCCCAAGAAGACAGAAACTGTGGCTAACTAGCCTAGACCCACTTCAGTGATGGAGATCAGGAGTTTCTTGGGTTTGGCAGGTTACTACAGGAGGTTCGTTCAGGACTTCTCGAAAATAGCAGCTCCTCTGACCAGACTAACCAGGAAGAATCAGAAGTTTCTATGGACCGACCAGTGCGAAGAGAGTTTTGAAGAGCTTAAGAAGAGGTTGACTTCAGCACCAGTTTTAGCTCTGCCATCTAGTGATGAGGACTTTACGGTCTTTTGTGATGCGTCCCGTGTGGGACTGGGTTGTGTACTGATGCAGAATGAGAGGGTGATTGCTTATGCTTCTAGGCAGCTGAAGAAGCATGAGTTGAATTACCCCACGCATGACCTAGAGATGGCAGCAGTAATCTTTGCACTCAAGATGTGGAGGCACTACCTCTATGGGGTAAAATGTGAGATCTTCACAGATCATAAAAGCCTGCAGTACATCCTGAGTCAAAGAGATTTGAACTTGAGACAGAGGAGATGGGTAGAGCTGCTGAGTGACTATGATTGCAAGATTCAGTATCATCCGGGTAAGGAGAATGTCGTGGCAGACGCCCTAAGCCGGAAGTCACTAGGTAGTCTATCCCACATCACGGCAGAGAAGAGACCAGTGGTGAAGGAGTTTTACAAGCTCATTGATGAAGGTCTACAGATGGAGTTGTCTGGTACAGGTGCTTTAGTGGCCCAGATGAGAGTGACACCTGTGTTTCTGGAGCAAGTGGCTCAGAAACAGCATGAGGACCCAGAGTTAGTGAAAATTGGCAGGACTGTTCAGTCAGGCAAGGACAGTGAGTTCAGATTTGACAGTAAGGGGATCCTCCGCTATGGGAGTCGATTGTGTGTACCAGATGACATAGGGCTAAAAGGAGACATTATGAGAGAGGCTCATAATGCAAGATACAGCGTTCACCCCGGGGCCACCAAGATGTATCAAGATCTGAAGAAGGTTTATTGGTGGCCAGCGATGAAGAAAGAAGTGGCACAGTTTGTGTCAGCCTGCGAAGTGTGTCAGAGGGTGAAGCTGGAACATCAGAAGCCGGCTGGAATGCTTAACCCGCTACCTATTCCAGAGTGGAAATGGGAGAATATAGCTATGGACTTCGTAAAGGGGTTACCGGCAGCGTCCAACAGAGTGGACTCCATATGGGTGATTATGGACAGACTCACCAAATCTGCTCACTTCATCCCTGTCAGGAGTGGCTACTCTGTGGACAAATTGGCGCAGGTATATGTGGATGAGATCGTCAGGCTGCATGGGGTTCCTGCTTCAATAGTGTCAGATAGAGGGCCCCAGTTCACCTCCAGGTTTTGGCGGAGTCTGCAGAATGCCATGGGTACTAGGTTGGATTTCAGCACTGCCTTCCACCCCCATACTGACGGACAGTCAGAAAGGACCATCCAGACTATCGAGGATATGCTCAGAATGTGCGTGCTGGACTTTGGCGGTTCTTGGAGGCAGCATCTACCTTTGGTGGAGTTTGCCTACAATAACAGCCAACATGCTAGCATCGGGATGGCTCCATATGAGGCTTTATATGGAAGGAAGTGCAGATCACCTGTTTGCTGGGAGGAAGTTGGAGAAAAGGCCTTGGCAGGGCCTGAGCTAGTAGAGATCACCATCAGGGAGGGACCCATAATCAGAGAGAGAATCAAGACTGCTGCAAGCAGACAGAAGAGTTATGCAGACGTCCGCAGAAGACAGGTAGAGTTTCAGGAGGGGGATCTGGTATTGCTCAAGGTGTCTCCAATGAAAGGAGTGGTTCGCTTTGGGAAGAAAGGTAAACTAGCCCAACGATACATCGGACCCTTTGAAATCTTGCAGAAGATTGGGAATGTGTCGTACAAGCTAGATTTGCCTGCTTCAATGGGAAGAATCCATCCGGTTTTCCATGTTTCAATGTTGAGGAAATTTATGTCAGATCCGGGCAAGGTTCTTAGTGAGCCTGATGTGGAGATCCAAGAGGATCTCACCTATGTTGAGCAGCCAGTACGGATCATAGACACCCAGATCAGAAAGCTGAGAAACAAGGAAATTCCGATGGTGAAAGTCCTGTGGAACCACCACAATATGGAAGAGTGCACTTGGGAGACACGGGAGTCCATGCTCCAGCAATACCCTTATCTTTTCTAAGGTTAGTCCCTTGTGAGTTTTATATGCTTTACATGTATGTTATGTGTATGCCATGCTATGTGCTAGTTGAGGAACACTCGGGGACAAATGTTCTTAAGGGTGGGAGAATGTAATACCCGGCTAGACTCCGGTATCGGAATTCCTACCGTCCGGTGGAATTTCGGATGTCGGAGACCTCTAGAAGGGTAAAACTATGATTTCATGAAATGTTTTAATGATTTTGATGATTTTAAGTAAAAAGAAAATGAGTTTTTGCATGAAAACAACCTTGGAGGAAAGCTCAAGTTCGGCCGCCGAACATGCTTGCATTTCGGGTGTGCCTTAGGCCCCCGAAGGCATAAGTGAGGGAAGCCCAGGTTCGGCCGCCGAACCTCAAGTTCGGCCACCGAACATGGCATGCATGCGGAGGCACGTTCGGCCCCCGAACGTGGCCTGGCCAGCCACTATAAAAGGGTCCCTTAGCCGAAAACGAGCGAGTTTTCTCCCCATTGTCGGCCAAGGTGAGCTCTCCGCCGTTCCTCACCAATCCTTGAGTTTTTCCTTCAAATCTTTCAAGATTTTCACAAGTTTTTGCTTTGTTTTGAAGATTTTCGAGTTTAAAGCAAGTTTTGGAGCTTTGAGGTTCAAGAACTCAAAATCTCCCACCTCCGAGTTTAGGACGTCTCTCTCTCGATCTTCAAGAGGTAAGAGCCGATCTTAAGCTCATTTCATGTTTAAAGTAAGTTTTATGCAAGATCTATGGGGTAGAATGCATGTTTAGCTCATAGTTAGGTTTTTGAGTTAATGTTATATTTTGAGCAATGTATGTTGGATTTGTGTTGTTGTTGTGTGTTGTAGTTGGGGTTTAAGTTAGTTTGAAGCCCCTAGGAGCCAATGTATGTATATTTGCATGTTTTGGTTGAGCTAAATGCATGATTGGAAGTTTTGGAGGCAAATGTGCTTAAAGGAGCCAAGTTTCTGCCTTTTGGCAGAAACCAGGTTCGGCAGCCGAAGGAACTTTCGACCGCCGAACATGGCTGGGGAGGCAGGCCTTTCGGCTGCCGAAGTTGCCCCCGAAAAGAGACTTTCGTCTCTGTCTGGGACTTTCGGCCGCCGAAGGTGCCGCCGAACCTGCCCTGTTCTGCCTTCCTTTGTATGTTTTTGCATGATTGTTTTGAGGTGTTTTAGAGGGTTTTTGGGGGATGTTGTTAGAGTTATGTTCTAGTTGTTTGGTCCCTCATTTGAGTCCACCTGTGTAGGTTCGGACCCGAGGAACCGAGGACCCCAGCAGTGAGTTAGCTACATCAGTCTTTGTCAGAGCTAGCCAAGAGGTGAGTAGAATAAACCTTTACGATTTAAAGCAAATAAATTATAAAGTTTTAGCATGTTCATGCATCATGAATGCCATGTGATGAATTAGGTTGCTTGCATTAGAATCCACGAATATGTTGCATTGCATTTATGATGTTGATGTGGATTGGTTATTGGATGACCCTTTAGTCCTCATATGATATGATGATGCTACGGCATGAGATGGTATGGAAGTCCAGGTTGTACCCATTCTACGTCCCTGGCACTATGTAAGAGAAAGTCCAGGTTGTACCCATTCTACGTCCCTGGCACATTGGAATGTTATGATATGTTATGTTAAGAGAAAGACCGGTTGTACCCATTCTACGTCCCGGCACTTTGGAATGTAGAGGACTATTGGTGACAATACCATCCGAGATGTGATTTGTTGTGATGTGTTGCATTACATGATGGCATGAGATTTAAATGTTGTTTTCTACTATTCTGCTCACTGGGCTCTAGTAGCTCACCCCTTTTCCCTAATCCCCCAGGATTGCAGGTACGGGCTAGACAGAGAAGTCAAGAAGTAAAGTCTTATGTTGCAATAGATAGGAAGTGGACATGATAAATTGTATTATGATGTAAAATTGAATAGTTATGTTATGTATAATGATGTTGAGGTTTAGAAGTGTGCTTGACCATAGTTTATTGTAATCCCTTGTTGATACATGATCTTAATGTCTATTGATGTTTATGCTTAACCAACTCAACTTATGATGTATCGCCCATTGGGGCATTGATGAGGGCCCATAGAGGGGTCAAGTTTATGATTATGTTTAGTGCATGCACAGGTTGAGTTTGGTGTATGAGGAATGAATGACAGCAAAGTTTTAATTTTTATGTATGATTGTTGATCATGTATGGGATTAAACAGGTTTACAGGTTTCATGTTAGGCTTGCTACGGGTCCCGGCGGCCTTAAGCCGACCTGGGTCCTAGCGCCGGTAGCGGTCCGATTTTCGGGTCGTTACAATCAAGAATCAAGTGGCCAATTTGATCAAAACAATAAAGTAATAATAGAATTCAAGCATGAACTGTATGAATATTGAACAAACCAAATGACAAACAATATGTGTTCAGATCTCACAATCCTTTAAACAACTTTAGTTTCAACCAATCTTCAACTAGAATAAAAGGTTTCAGCCACTCATGGCTGAATCAAAAACCAAAAAAAATAAAGAAAGGAAGAAGAAGAGATGGTATCAATTGCAATCCCGTAGGTGTGTCCAAGAGAGAGTGTAAAAGTTGTGTGGATGCTCCTTATGTGTCTTTTTATAGTTGAAAGTGCTGCCCTAGGTCTCCCTTGCTTCCTAATTAGTGAAGAGGCTGCCCAAGTGGTGTCAGAAGAGGAAAGGGCGCGGAAGCTTGCACAAGAGAAGGAGAGGCGAGCGACTTGGTCTCAGGAAGGGAAGGAGGCGCAGATTGTGCTTCCTAATTAAGTTTAGATGCTGACCTTACTACCCAAGAGGTACTTGCTACCCAAGTTGTGTCTGAAAAGGAAAGATTCGCGTTGCAAAATTATTTGGAAGGAAAGAAGCGTGCACATCTTCTTCAGAGGGAAAGTGGCGCGTGGATTGGCTTTCAGGAGGTAGGTGGGCGCGCGGTCATTGAATGCAGAAGGGAAAGTGAATCTGTCTAGTCTTTTCTTTTTAGGTGGAGCCTTCGTTTGAATTTTGAATGCTGAATGCTGAAGAGGCAAGTGCGTCTTCTTGAGATCTTGCTGCCTAAATAGGAAGATATGATTGCTGCAGTGTGTGCACATCTTTGAACAAGGAAAGAAAGATCTGCAATTTGAATTTCAAATAGTCTTCTGACTGAGCTTTCCTTATTTGTTTTTGCTTCTGCACTTCCCTTATTTGAAAACTTTCCTTTTCTGAAAACTTTCCTTATTTGAAAATTTTTCTTTTTTGGCACTTTCCATATTTGGCACTTTTTGACAGTTTTAAGAGCATTTTCTCCAGATTGTCTCTTTACACCTATTATCTACAAAACATGATTAAAACCACAAAATTAGGCAGAAAAGATGCAAATAAACGTCAAGAACATAATGATAAAGTGGACTAAAATATGCTCTATCAAATACCCCCACACCTAGCTTTTTGCTTGTCTTCAAGCAAACAGATATAGTCAAACAAGCTTTCTTTGCTAATTGATCCTTATTTCCACTTAAACTCTTACTCAAGACACCTATTTTGAATCATTGCAGTGAAGAATATATGCATGAAGATTACTCACCTTCTTTCCTTGTTTCCCTTTACTTACCATGGCTAGGATTTATTTTACTCAAGAGAGAGATTGTACATGCACATATTCTGTTCAGTTAAGACTTTTTCTAGCTTTCAGAGTGATTTGCCCTTACCTTGAAGTACTATATTCAGTCTTTTGCATTTAAGTTTTGCTTGAAAAAGTCACCAACCTTTTGATGTGAAGGTACACATTGGTGATACCCACTCCCAGTTACTCAGTTGGTCTCCTGTCCAAGTGGCTACTAGCTCTGTTCATAGTCTTTCAACCATTGGAACAGTTTTCAATTGTGCTTATGAAGTCTAAGCCTTTGCTAATTTTTTTTTTTAATCAATGCATTGGACAAATCAACACCAATTACTAAATCAAGTCATGTTAAGTTCATTCACACAAATTTCAATTCATCCTCTCTAATGAGTGTCATTATTATATTTTTCACCATGGCAAGCTCAAAGATTCAATTCAAAAGGCAATTCTCAAACATGAATATAACTCATTGCAATTGATTCAACATAAGTTTAAAGAGTTATCACATCAATGGAGTCATGGAAAGAAAAGCTTATTCAACATAGTCTATCAGTTTGAGTAGAGCAAATCAAAAAAAAGAAGAAGATTGGTGGTTATGTGTGTTATTGAAAGCATAAACTAAAACAAACTGAAAGAAAACAAAAAAAAATCGCATGAAATGAAAAGAAAAGAAAAAAAATTTGCGAAACTGAAAGGAAAAAAAAATTCGCAGACTGAAAGGAGTCTTGCACCAAAACTGAAAGAAAAGAAGAAGGAGAAGGAGAAGGAGAAGGAGAAGAAGAAGAAGGAGAAGAAGAGGGAGAGATATGCACCCCCACACCTAAATCGTGCATTGTCCTCAATGTATAAGAAAATAGAAGAACAAAGGAAACTGAGTACTCCCTTGGGGTGTGGTGTGCATGGTGTGATCACTAGGCCAACTGAGTTGGTTGATGTAGTGGAATTTCTTCCACCACTTGTACTGTGAATCCTTCAAAGTATGACTTCAAACGGTGCCTATTCACCTTGAAGATTTTTCCAGAGTTAGACAGAATACACAATGTCTTCCATGTATCCATGTTAAGAAGATACAGATCTAATCCTTCACATGTCATTCCAACTGAAACCATTGATGTACAATCTGACCTAACTTATGAAGAGGAACCAGTGAAAATTTTAGCAAGGGAAATGAAAGAGTTAAGAAATAAGAAGATTCCCTTAGTGAAAGTGTTGTGGAGAGATCACAAGGCAGAAGAAGCTACATGGGAAAGTGAAGAAGTGATGAAGCAACAATATCCCCAGCTATTTACAGCAGGTAAAATTTCGAGGTCGAAATTTCTTAAGAGGGGAAGAGTTGTAACATCCTCAAACCCATAGGTAGAGTAGTGCCATCTTTAGGCTATTTCATTCCTAGAGTAAGTGGCATTAGGGGAGGTGCTAGCTTAACTCTAATCTGCTAATAACTGAATCATAGAAAACTCAAATAAAGAAACAGACATATCCAGAAATAAAGCAGACAGTGTGATTAGCGAGTCGGGAACGAGTCACTTACGGGAGGTGCTTAGGGTTTCCCGACGTGCTTGCTTGAGGTGCTTGTTCACATCCGTCATGCTTGCTTAAGTGAAAAGGACTTTTAAAGGCTAAATGTATAGTTTAGTAGGTCAATCTATGAATATTGAAAGTTTGAAAACTAAATTGAAACATGGTAAAGAGTTTAGTAGGTCAAAGTATAAATATGGAAAGTTAAAGGATGATGTGTCACCTAATTATGCATGAAAGAATGACAAAGCAAAATAGAAAAAGTGGCTGTCTTCTTTCTTCCTTCCCATTGCCGTAGGTCATCCATTTTGTTAAAAGAAAATGCTTTGCTTTTCTTTCTCCCACCAAAGCTAAGCTAAACCTCACCAAAGCCAAACCAAACCTCACCAAATCAGCTTCTTTCTTTAACCAAAATTCATCCTAAGATTAAGAGCTAAAGGAACAGCCATATAGTGAAAGAATTGAAGAAGAAAAGTTTAGGGTTCCATATGCACCAAGCTTGAAAATCAAAGGTGAGCTTAGAAATGAGTAGGAAATAGCATCATCTCATTTCTTCATGCATGAATTTGAATTATAAAGCTTTAATTTACAATTTATTCAATCCTTCCCTAAGATATAAATTGGCATAGGTGAAGGAACATCAAAGGGAAAGGAGATAGCTAGAGATTAGAAGAGGAAAAGAAAAGAAGAATTCAAGAAAGGTTTGGTGTTTTAATGATTTTCTGTTTTCCTTTGATTCTGCCATGAATAAGTGAAATTAGGGGTTGATTTTACCTGCTGGAAATGTTGCTTTGATTGTATAAATATGTTATATGAATGTTAAAATGATGTTTGAAAGGCTTAGAGTAAAGAAATTTAACATGGGAGCTAAAAGTGTAAATCTGGCAGAATAGGTTGTAACAGGACAGCTTGTGTTACTAACTTCATAACTTATTGTGTATATATTGAAATTAGGCCTAAGATATACCAAATGAAATCTAAGACAAATATCTAAAACTTTCATGAATTGACAAAATTCTGAATCTGTAGTTAAAATGATGAAAATTGCAAGTGAACCTAAAATGGACACAGTGGTAGTGCATCCGGAACAGAGTCTATTGATTATACCATAACTCATTACATACTCAGTGAAATTTGTTAAGATCAGTGCCAAATGAATCTTAAGAAGTATACCTAAAACTTTTTAGAAGACACTTAAGCTTGAATTTGTATGGAAATGCATGAATCTGATAAGTTTTGTGATACTATAAACAAGTACCAATACTGGACTGATTAAGACCTTATTGAGCAGTTTGTAAAGAAAAATTCATAACTTAAGCTAGGATGATCAGATTTGCATGAACCATACCTTGTTGGAAAGATAAGACATAAATGTATATTTCTTATGAAGAAACTGAAGTCAAATTGTAACTCTAAACTGCTTGAAAAGTTTATGCACTATATGGCAGAATGTAGTTTTCTATATTGAAATGCTAAGTCAATAAAGTTTTGCACTATTTGCCATGAGTTTTCCATATTGTAAACCTTGGCATATGATATATGTACTTTGGAAACAGAAATCAAATAGCTTCAAATGACATGCATTTACATTGATACATTGAGTTAATGATACTTGGCCCTGGTAAACGTAATAGGAGTCGAGGTTAGCTTAAGGGTATGGCATGCCATATAAACATACAGAGTGCGCAGTACTGCTACCGATACATGATCTATATTAGAGGTTACATATTTGGTACCTCATAAGCATGGCCACAAAGCCCTGCTATCACAGTTTTGGCCTCTGAGCCTACCGTTCGGCACCCTGTGCCTACCGTTATAACTCCTTATCTACCTAGTCGATCCTACTATGTGGTTATAAGGGCTAAGATCTTAATTAAGATTAATACTTGATTTTGTGAACTTATTGGTGAATGTTAACATGTTTACATCTACTAGCTTGTAATTGTTTACTTGATTATCTATTTATGCGAGCTTGTTTGTTTTACTCTGTTATTTGTTGTTATCACCCACTGAGCATTAGCTCAGCGTGTTGGTTTTTACCTCACGCAGGTTGTAGATAACGTAGGCACGTGAAGTTCATCAGAGATCTACATCAGATACCAAGGCCATTATCATAGCTGGTTGTTTTGAGTCTCTGAGTCATAGTGCAGTTATATTTTGGCATGTACATATTTAATAGAGTGAGTTGTAACGGTTATGTTGTAAAGGTTATGTAATCAAAGAATAGTAAGATGTCAAATATCAGTTGATAATTTTTCATGTGTTTTTCATGTGCTACAGTTTGAAATATTAATGAAACAGATAAGACACTGTTAACTTTTTGGTTTAAAATCTCACATTTATTTGATGAAATTTACATGCATTACCTTAAAACTTGGTATTTACAGATAAAGGTAATTGATTAGTTGTGATATATCTAAAAAGGTATAGTTTGTGACATTCCTTGCTCTGTCTACTCTTTGATAGGGTAAGGGGTGTTACAATTAGTGGTATCAGAGCCTGGTTGAGGCGGTTCTAGGTCATAGTATGTATGTGTATATGCATAGTATATGTACATGCCAAAATGAGTTACAGCTATGATATGGTTCTGATGTAAATCTCTTCTTTTTGTGTTTAGGTCGTATATAAGATGTCATCTGACTCACAGAGAGCAATAGATGAGGAGGTAGAGAGTCATGCTCCCTCTGAGGCAGCTGCACCTGCTGCTACTCCTCCACCTGCTGCTGCTGGCGGACTAGGGCAGGATGCATTATTTCAGCAAATAGCTGAGTTGCTTAGGAGGGTTACACAAAATGTACCAGAGGTACCACCACCACCACCTGTAGCAGTCCAGGTTCCCCCACCTGTGGTAGCTAGGCCGCCAATAGAAAAACTCAGAAAGTATGGTGCAACAGATTTTAGAGGTAAAAAGGAAGATGATCCTTCAGCTGCAGAATTCTGGTTAGAAAGTACAGAAAGGGTTTTACAGCAGCTACAGTGCTCACCAGTAGATAGCTTGATGTGTGCAGTATCATTGCTAAAAGATGAAGCGTATCGATGGTGGACAACTTTAACACAGATGGTTCGACCAGAGCGCCAGACTTGGGAATTCTTTTTGTCAGAGTTTAAGAAGAAGTATGTTGGGGCCTTATATATAGAGGAGAGAAGGAGGGAGTTCTTATACCTCAGATAGGGCAGGCTTACAGTAACTGAGTACGAGCGAGAATTTGTCAGACTTAGTAAGTATGCCACAGAGATAGTTCCTACAGAGGAAGAAAGATGTAAACGCTTTGAGCAGGGATTACATGCTGATATCAGGATGTACCTCACAGCTATGCATATCAGGGAACTTTCAGTTTTAGTAGAGACGGCCCACAGCCTGGAGCGAATTAAAGAAGAAGAGCAAAGTAGAAGGCAGAAAGGGCAGCAGAAGAGGAGTCAGAGCCAGTATCAGGGACAATCCTCTGCATCTCAGACAAGTAGTAAAAGACAGAGGGAATTTCAGCAGACAGGGCAGAGAGGACCACCTAGGCAGATTCAGAGACCTGGGCAGAGTTCAGTAGTAAGGTCTGGACAGCAGACTACCTCAGTATCCAGTACAGGAGGACAAGGCAGAGGGTTGCCACCAGTATGTGAGCATTGTGGCAGGAGACATGGTGGAGTATGTAGGAGATTAACTGGGGCTTGCTACTTATGTGGAAGCTCAGACCACTTTATGAGGGATTGTCCTAGAGGCCAGTCAGTGCAGCCTATGCAGATAGAGAGATCCATGCCGATAGGGTCTAGAGGCAGAGGTAGAGGTAGAGGTGAATCTAGCAGTGCTCAGAGTCACAGAGTATCAGAGACAGTAGATAGACCAGACACTAGAGCACCTGCCAGAGCATATGCCATTCGTGCAAAGGAAGACCAGGACAAACCCGATGTTATTGCTGGTAAATTTTCTATCTTTGGCAAATATGTTTATGCATTAATTGATCCTGGTTCCACACATTCATACATTAGCATACCCATCAGTAATGAGAAGGGAATTCAAGTAGAACCCTTAGAACATGACATAGCAGTGACCAATCCCTTAGGACATCTTGTGATTGTGAATAGAGTTTATAGAGATTGTCCTATATGTGTGCAAGGTCATACCTTTTTAGGTGACTTGATAGAGTTATCTTTTAGAGAGTTTGATGTGATTTTGGGTATGGATTGGTTGTCTAGACATCATGTCATAGTTGACTGTAAGTTAAAACGAGTTACACTCAAAACATTAGAGGGTTCTGAGGTTATAGTTGTGGGCGAGAGGTCAGATTACCTCTCTAATGTCATATCTGCTACTACAGCTAGGAGGTTGATTAGAAAAGGCTGTACAGCCTATCTGGCTAGTGTAACTGAAACTAAGAAGGAAGGGCCTAATGTGTCGAACCTACCCACAGTATGTCATTTTCCAGATGTATTCCCTGAAGAGTTGCCAGGGTTACCTCCAGAAAGGGAAGTGGATTTTGCTATAGAAGTTGTGCCAGGCACCGCACCTATTTCAATTGCTCCTTACAGAATGGCTCCTACAGAATTGAAAGAGTTGAAAATACAGTTGCAAGAGTTACTTGATAAGGGCTTTATTCGACCTAGTGTTTCACCATGGGGTGCACCAGTGTTGTTCGTGAAAAAGAAAGATGGATCTCTTCGATTGTGCATTGATTACAGACAGTTGAATAAGGTAACTATAAAGAATAAATATCCACTGCCCAGAATAGATGATTTGTTTGATCAGTTGAAAGGGGCCAGCATTTTCTCTAAAATAGATTTGAGATCGGGTTACCATCAGTTGAGAGTTAAAGGGGCAGATGTGCCTAAGACTGCATTCCGGACACGATATGGACATTATGAGTTTTTAGTTATGCCATTTGGGTTAACAAATGCACCTGCATCATTCATGGATCTCATGAACCGTATCTTCCATCCATATTTAGACCAGTTTGTTGTAGTATTCATTGATGATATTCTGGTATACTCTAAAACTAGGGAAGACCATGACAGACATCTGAGGGTAGTATTGCAGACTCTGAGAGAAAAGCAACTTTATGCCAAGTTCAGTAAATGTGATTTTTGGCTCAATGAAATAGCATTTTTGGGACATGTTGTATCAGCAGAGGGAATCAGGGTAGATCCTCAGAAGATTAATGCTGTTCTGGAATGGAAGCCACCAAAGCATGTTGCAGAGGTCAGAAGTTTCTTGGGTCTAGCTGGGTACTACAGACGGTTTGTGAAAGGGTTTTCACTTATAGCAGCTCCATTGACTAAATTACTACATAAGGATGTTAAGTATGTTTGGGATGATAGATGTCAAGCAAGCTTTGATAGATTGAAGACTATGCTCACTGAAGCACCTATACTTACACAACCTGTTTCTGGCAAGGAATTTGTGATATACAGTGATGCTTCTCACAATGGACTTGGGTGTGTTTTGATGCAAGAAGGTAAAGTGATTGCCTATGCTTCCAGACAATTGAAGCCACACGAGAAGAACTATCCTACCCATGATCTCGAGTTGGCGGCCATAGTTTTTGCACTAAAGATATGGAGACATTACTTATATGGTGAGAAATGTTACATCTATACAGATCATAAAAGCCTGAAATACTTGCCCACACAAAAGGAGCTAAACCTGAGACAGAGAAGATGGATGGAGTTACTGAAAGATTATGATTGCATTATAGATTATCACCCAGGCAAAGCTAATCTGGTAGCAGATGCACTCAGCAGGAAATCCTTATTTGCATTAAGAGCAATGAATGCGCAGTTGACTATAGCAGATGATGGAGCTATCGTAGCAGAATTGAAAGTTAGACCCAACTTACTGCAACAAATTAAAGAAGCACAGAAAGAAGATACAGAGATAGCCTTATGGACTAGACAGGTACAAGAGGGGAAGAAGCAGAAGCATGTGATAAGTGATGATGGTTACTTGTACTATGGTAACAGAGTATGTGTACCTAACATTGGAGAGTTGAAACAGAGTATTCTTACAGAGGCACACAATAGTCCATATGTTATGCATCCAGGTAGCACTAAGATGTATCAAGATCTGAAGATGCACTATTGGTGGCCAGGTATGAAAAGAGATATAGCTGAATTTGTAACAAAATGTTTGACATGTCAACGGGTAAAAGCAGAGCATCAGGTTCCATCAGGGTTATTGCAGCCTATCGCTATACCAGAATGGAAATGGGATAGAATTACCATGGATTTTGTGACAGGATTGCCACTCACACCAAGGAAGAAAGATGCCATATGGGTAATAGTTGATAAGTTAACTAAATCAGCGCATTTCTTGCCAATCAGAATGGATTATACATTGGAAAAGTATGCAGAATTGTACATTGATGAAATTGTGAGACTACATGGTGTCCCTATCTCTATCATCTCAGACAGAGACCCAAGATTCACATCCAGATTTTGGGAAAAACTACATGAAGCTTTAGGGACAAGATTGAATTTTAGTACAGCTTTTCATCCTCAAACAAATGGCCAGTCAGAGAGAGTAATTCAAGTTTTGGAAGATATGCTCAGAAGTTGTGTAATTGAATTTGAAGGAAGCTGGGAAAGATATCTCCCACTAGTGGAATTTGCTTACAACAACAGTTATCAGGCTAGTATTAAAATGGCCCCTTATGAAGCATTGTACGGCAGAAAATGTAGAACCCCATTGTGCTGGACAGAACTCAGTGAAGCTAAACTTGTAGGTCCAGAGTTGATAAGACAGACTGAGGAGAAAGTGAAGATTATCAAAGAAAGATTGAAAGCTGCAACAGATAGGCAAAAATCATATGCAGATTTGAAAAGAAAAGATATAGAATTTGCTATTGGGGATAAAGTGTTTTTGAAAGTTTCTCCGTGGAAGAAAGTGCTAAGATTTGGCAAGAAAGGTAAGCTAAGCACTCGGTTTATTGGTCCATATGAAATAGTTGAGCGTGTGGGTCCAGTAGCCTATAGGCTAGCTTTACCTCCAGAGTTAGACAGAATACACAATGTCTTCCATGTATCCATGTTAAGAAGATACAGATCTAATCCTTCACATGTCATTCCAACTGAAACCATTGATGTACAATCTGACCTAACTTATGAAGAGGAACCAGTGAAAATTTTAGCAAGGGAAATGAAAGAGTTAAGAAATAAGAAGATTCCCTTAGTGAAAGTGTTGTGGAGAGATCACAAGGCAGAAGAAGCTACATGGGAAAGTGAAGAAGTGATGAAGCAACAATATCCCCAGCTATTTACAGCAGGTAAAATTTCGAGGTCGAAATTTCTTAAGAGGGGAAGAGTTGTAACATCCTCAAACCCATAGGTAGAGTAGTGCCATCTTTAGGCTATTTCATTCCTAGAGTAAGTGGCATTAGGGGAGGTGCTAGCTTAACTCTAATCTGCTAATAACTGAATCATAGAAAACTCAAATAAAGAAACAGACATATCCAGAAATAAAGCAGACAGTGTGATTAGCGAGTCGGGAACGAGTCACTTACGGGAGGTGCTTAGGGTTTCCCGACGTGCTTGCTTGAGGTGCTTGTTCACATCCGTCATGCTTGCTTAAGTGAAAAGGACTTTTAAAGGCTAAATGTATAGTTTAGTAGGTCAATCTATGAATATTGAAAGTTTGAAAACTAAATTGAAACATGGTAAAGAGTTTAGTAGGTCAAAGTATAAATATGGAAAGTTAAAGGATGATGTGTCACCTAATTATGCATGAAAGAATGACAAAGCAAAATAGAAAAAGTGGCTGTCTTCTTTCTTCCTTCCCATTGCCGTAGGTCATCCATTTTGTTAAAAGAAAATGCTTTGCTTTTCTTTCTCCCACCAAAGCTAAGCTAAACCTCACCAAAGCCAAACCAAACCTCACCAAATCAGCTTCTTTCTTTAACCAAAATTCATCCTAAGATTAAGAGCTAAAGGAACAGCCATATAGTGAAAGAATTGAAGAAGAAAAGTTTAGGGTTCCATATGCACCAAGCTTGAAAATCAAAGGTGAGCTTAGAAATGAGTAGGAAATAGCATCATCTCATTTCTTCATGCATGAATTTGAATTATAAAGCTTTAATTTACAATTTATTCAATCCTTCCCTAAGATATAAATTGGCATAGGTGAAGGAACATCAAAGGGAAAGGAGATAGCTAGAGATTAGAAGAGGAAAAGAAAAGAAGAATTCAAGAAAGGTTTGGTGTTTTAATGATTTTCTGTTTTCCTTTGATTCTGCCATGAATAAGTGAAATTAGGGGTTGATTTTACCTGCTGGAAATGTTTCTTTGATTGTATAAATATGTTATATGAATGTTAAAATGATGTTTGAAAGGCTTAGAGTAAAGAAATTTAACATGGGAGCTAAAAGTGTAAATCTGGCAGAATAGGTTGTAACAGGACAGCTTGTGTTACTAACTTCATAACTTATTGTGTATATATTGAAATTAGGCCTAAGATATACCAAATGAAAGCTAAGACAAATATCTAAAACTTTCATGAATTGACAAAATTCTGAATCTGTAGTTAAAATGATGAAAATTGCAAGTGAACCTAAAATGGACACAGTGGTAGTGCATCCGGAACAGAGTCTATTGATTATACCATAACTCATTACATACTCAGTGAAATTTGTTAAGATCAGTGCCAAATGAATCTTAAGAAGTATACCTAAAACTTTTTAGAAGACACTTAAGCTTGAATTTGTATGGAAATGCATGAATCTGATAAGTTTTGTGATACTATAAACAAGTACCAATACTGGACTGATTAAGACCTTATTGAGCAGTTTGTAAAGAAAAATTCATAACTTAAGCTAGGATGATCAGATTTGCATGAACCATACCTTGTTGGAAAGATAAGACATAAATGTATATTTCTTATGAAGAAACTGAAGTCAAATTGTAACTCTAAACTGCTTGAAAAGTTTATGCACTATATGGCAGAATGTAGTTTTCTATATTGAAATGCTAAGTCAATAAAGTTTTGCACTATTTGCCATGAGTTTTCCATATTGTAAACCTTGGCATATGATATATGTACTTTGGAAACAGAAATCAAATAGCTTCAAATGACATGCATTTACATTGATACATTGAGTTAATGATACTTGGCCCTGGTAAACGTAATAGGAGTCGAGGTTAGCTTAAGGGTATGGCATGCCATATAAACATACAGAGTGCGCAGTACTGCTACCGATACATGATCTATATTAGAGGTTACATATTTGGTACCTCATAAGCATGGCCACAAAGCCCTGCTATCACAGTTTTGGCCTCTGAGCCTACCGTTCGGCACCCTGTGCCTACCGTTATAACTCCTTATCTACCTAGTCGATCCTACTATGTGGTTATAAGGGCTAAGATCTTAATTAAGATTAATACTTGATTTTGTGAACTTATTGGTGAATGTTAACATGTTTACATCTACTAGCTTGTAATTGTTTACTTGATTATCTATTTATGCGAGCTTGTTTGTTTTACTCTGTTATTTGTTGTTATCACCCACTGAGCATTAGCTCAGCGTGTTGGTTTTTACCTCACGCAGGTTGTAGATAACGTAGGCACGTGAAGTTCATCAGAGATCTACATCAGATACCAAGGCCATTATCATAGCTGGTTGTTTTGAGTCTCTGAGTCATAGTGCAGTTATATTTTGGCATGTACATATTTAATAGAGTGAGTTGTAACGGTTATGTTGTAAAGGTTATGTAATCAAAGAATAGTAAGATGTCAAATATCAGTTGATAATTTTTCATGTGTTTTTCATGTGCTACAGTTTGAAATATTAATGAAACAGATAAGACACTGTTAACTTTTTGGTTTAAAATCTCACATTTATTTGATGAAATTTACATGCATTACCTTAAAACTTGGTATTTACAGATAAAGGTAATTGATTAGTTGTGATATATCTAAAAAGGTATAGTTTGTGACATTCCTTGCTCTGTCTACTCTTTGATAGGGTAAGGGGTGTTACAAGGTGTATCCAAAGGATGGCCGGAATGGGCCCATGAAGTCTATACCCCACACATCAAATACCTCACAGATCATGATGGGGTTCTGTGGCATTTAATTTCTGTTGCTCAGATTTCTAGTCTGTTGACACCTAGCACATGATCTGCAAAACAGAAAGGCATCTCGAAAAATAGTGGGCCAAAATAGGCCACTTTCAAGTATCTTATGAGCAGTTTTTCTTGGACCAAAGTGTCCACCACAACTATATGAGTGACAGAATGTAAGAACTGAAGCTATCTCTTGATCTGGAATATATCTCCTTATCATTTGGTCAGCACAATGTTTCCACAAATAGGGCTCATCCCAAACATAGTATTTGGCATCTTTCTTGTTTTTGTCTTTTGTGTGTTGGGCATATCAGAAGGCAAGTTACCTATAGCCAAGTAGTTTACCATGTCTGCATACCATGGCTCATCAGTTTGGGCATGGAAGATCTGTTCAAAGAGGCCATTCTCACATTCTTCAGATTCTGAAAGGTGCTGCAAGGGTGTCTGCGTTGGACTGGTTTCTGTTGGTTTGTGTTGCTATTGGCTTGACTGCAATGGAGGTGGCGCAGAACTAGATTCAGAGGCTTCCTTTTGCACAGGACTGGACTAAAAGGGAGGACTGGAAGGGCTTAACTGCGTTGGAGGCTGATGAGTTGCGCTGGAGATGGTCTCAATTTGCGCAAGGTTCTTCTGAAATGGTGCAACTGAGATCTCTTCAATCTGTGCTTGACTACAAACTACCTGTTGGATGCTACAGACAGTCTCTTTCAGTTTTGGTTCTTTCTGGTTCTCATTCCTGAAAAGATCATCATTCAGAATACATTCTTGATTCTCATCAAACGTTTCCTGACTCAAGCAGTCAATAATATCAAGACTATAAATAGGGAACTTATCATGTGGATATTTCATAGCATCATAGACATTAAATTTAATTACTTCCCCTTCAAACTCCATAGTCAATGTACCATCATGCACATCAATCTTAGTCCTAGCAGTACTCAAGAAAGGACGTCCAAGAAGGATGTCAAAACTAGCATTGTAACTGTCTTCCTTAGTATCAATCACATAAAAATCTGCAGGAAAGACAAGTTCATCTACTTGGACTAACACATCTTCTAGAACACCTATGGGATATACCACAGATCTATCAGCTAATTAAATCACAACTCTTATGTCTTTCAGTGCACATGCATTCAGAGAATTATAGATGGAAAGAGGCATAACATTTATGGATGCACTAAGATCACACATAACTTTCTTAATGCCAACATTCCCTATTTTACAAGAAATCGCAAACATACCTTTATCTTTGCATTTAGTAGGGAGCTCTCTTTTAATTACAGCAGTAACAACTTCACCTACACTTACTTTCTCTCTCTCAGCAAGCTTTCTTCTATTGGTGCAAAGCTCTTTCAGAAATTTTGAGTACCTGGGAATCTACATAACAACATCTAGCAGAGGTGTGTTAATTTCCACCTTTCTGAAAGTCTCAAGGATCTCCTTTTCTTCCTTTTCTTTTTATGTTCTTTCAAATCTCTTTGGAAAAGTAGGTGGAATCTGAAAACGTACCTTTTGATCAGCCTTGTGCGCAGGAAAGGCTTCAGATTGTGCTGGAGACTATGCAGAGGCTTGCCTTTGCGCAGATGGCTCTTCAGATTGCGTTGGAGAGGCTTCTGAATCAATTGGTTCTTGCGCAGGCTCTTGTGCAACTTGCTTCTCTTCCTCGAATCTTACATTTTGAAGTTCTTTCCCACTTCTCAAGGTAATGGCACTGACATTCTGTCTGGGGTTAGTTTCAGTTTAGGAAGGAAGCTTCCCTTGGGATTCAAATTTGCTCATTAGCTGTCCCATCTATTGTTGGAGAGTCTGTACAGAGTTTGTAAGTGTCTCTATCATCCTTTCAAGGTGCTGATTGGAACTTGAAGGTGCTGGCTGGGCCTGATTCCTTTGGTAGTTCTGATAGTTCTGATTATTGTTGGCCCTTCCATAGCTGAAATTGGGATGGTCTCCCAGCTTGGGTTGTATGTATTGGAATATGGATCATGTCTGGGCTGGTTGTTGTACCTTCCAATGGCATTCACTTGCTGGCTATCCTCTTGCAGTGTAGGACATTGATCAGTTGGATGTCCTACATATGCACAGATCCCACATAGCCTAGTTGGCTGGGTTTGTTGAGGTTGGCCTATGAAGAAATTTGTCATGGCAAAGGTTAGTGCAGAAATTTGAGAGGAAAGGTTAGATGTACTTACCTCATTGGCTTCTCTTTATAGTTGTTTTTCTTCTCCATATTGCCTAGATGAGGCTGCAAGTGTTGAGATCAGTTCTCTCATCTCCCTAGGTGTCTTGTCTGTAATGGATCCTCCACAGGCTACATCAATGAACTTCCTTTCTGATGACAACAGTCCTCCATAGAAGAATTCTATGAGTGACTTGTCTGACATATCATGTTGAGGACAACCTGTACACAATCTTTCAACTCTTTCCCAATAATCATATAAGTCCTCAGATGGTTTCTGTCTTATACTAGTGATTTCTCTTATTATGCCAATGGCTTTAGATGTTGGGAAGTATTTATTCAGAAAAGTTATAACCATATCATCCCAAGAAGTAATAGATCCAGGTGGCAAATAAAATAACCAATCCTTAGCATAATCATCAAGCGAAAAAGGAAAAGCTCTTAACTTAACATGATCTTCAGAAATGCCTTGAGGTCTCATAGATGAACAGACAATATTGAACTCTTTCAAGTGCTTGTGTGGATTTTCATTTTCTCGACCTCTAAATTTGGGAAGAAGATGGATCAAACCTGTTTTCAATTCAAAGGGAACTGTCAGAGGTGGATAGTTGATGCAAAGTGGTGCTTGATCACCTACAGGTGTTGCCAACTCCCTCTTGGTTCTTTCTCTTGGTCTTGGTGCTCTCATGGCTGGATTTTCTTGAATTATTTGGTCATGGACAGCATGTCCATTATGGGCAGCAGCTTGTGGATGATTTTCAGCCATCGGTGTGGCTTGGTGGTGTGTTCCGGTGGTGTTCAGATGATGGTTTGCGATTGGTGCTTGTGCAATGGGTGGTTCGGCTTGTGTTGGTTCCTCAGGCCGAATAACTTGCTTGCCTAGCTTTCTGATGGTGCGTTCAATTTCCAGATTGTAAGGCAGAGTCTCCCTACGTTCAGATCTGGTCATAAAAGAAAAATAAGCAAGTTAGAATAATTCCCTGGCAACGGCGCAAATTTTTGACTCGCGGTTGTCGAAGCTGGTTAAAAATAACCTTTCTGGTTATCAACAATATTACTACTGCAGATAGTGGTAAAGGATCGAATCCACAGAGAATTGTAAACTTACCAACCTTCCTTATCAGGACCAAGAGAACGCACTAAGAACGAATAAACCGAAAGCAAATAAAATAAAAGTGCATGTAAAGTAAAATGGGGGGGTTTTGAGATTGATTTGATTAGCAACTACTGAAAGCAATTAAATAAGCAGAATATGAAAAATAAAAGGGGAATTCAATATGAGAAAGGTCTAGTTAAAGAGATGGATCCACCTTAGTTGTTTGGATTGATCATTGAAACTTATGTTCTTGTGATTGATTCAATAGATTAGTTATGGAGATGGAAAACGTTTCTCACCACCATGTCTCTCCTTACGATTAAACCAATTAGGGAACGTCCTCTAATTAATTACTAATTAACAAATTTTCAAGGAACGTCCTTGGGCCTTAGGCATCAAACAATTGTTAATTGCATGAAGAAAGAGAGAGATCCAATCCTAACTACTCAAACGCATGAGATGTTGCTAGATCATATAATTCCTTAGTTGTTACACCAAGTGTTCTTATGTTTGAACAATTCAAGCAATTACGGACTTAAAATTATCCAAACTAACAATT
This sequence comes from Manihot esculenta, assembly GCF_001659605.2. NCBI lineage: Eukaryota > Viridiplantae > Streptophyta > Magnoliopsida > Malpighiales > Euphorbiaceae > Manihot > Manihot esculenta. The sequence goes on along the minus strand of NC_035178.2, from coordinate 19,504,886 downwards.
AATTACCTTGCAATCAAGAATCAAGTGGCGAATTCGATCAAAATAACAAAGTAATAATAGAATTCAAGCATGAACTATATGAATATTGAACAAACCAAAGGACAAACAATATGTGTTCAGATCTCACAATCCTTTAAACAACCTTAGTTTCAACCAATCTTCAACTAGAATAAAAGGTTTCAGCCACTCATGGCTGAATCAAAAACCAAAAAAATAAAGGAAGGAAGAAGAAGAGATGGTATCAATTGCAATCCCGTAGGTGTGTCCAAGTGAGAGTGTAAAAGTTGTGTAGAGGCTCCTTATGTGTCTTTTTATAGTTGAAAGTGCTGCCCTAGGTCTCCCTTGCTTCCCAATTAGTGAAGAGGCTGCCCAAAGTGCTGCCCAAGTGGTGTCAGAAGAGGAAAGGGCGCGGAAGCTTGCACAAGAGAAGGAGAGGCGCGCGGCTTGGTCTCAGGAAGGGAAAGAGGCGCAGATTGTGCTTCCTAATTAAGTTTAGATGCTGACCTTGCTGCCCAAGAGGCACTTGCTGCCCAAGTTGTTTCTGAAAAGGAAAGATTCGCGTTGCAAAATTATTTGAAACGAAAGAAGCGTGCACATCTTCTTCAGAGGGAAAGTGGCGCGCGGATTGGCTTTCTGGAGGCAGGTTGAATGCAGAAGGGAAAGTGAATCTGTCTAGTCTTTCCTTTTTAGGTGGAGCCTTCGTTTGAATTTTGAATGCTGAATGCTGAAGAGGCAAGTGCGTCTTCTTGAGATCTTACTGCCTAAATAGGAAGATATGACTGCTGCAATGTGTGCACATCTTTGAACAAGGAAAGAAATATCTACAATTTGAATTTGAAATAATCTTCTGACTGAGCTTTCCTTATTTGCTTTTGCTTCTGCACTTCCCTTATTTGAAAACTTCCCTTATTTGAAAACTTTCCTTATTTGAAAACTTTCCTTTTTTGCCACTTTCCATATTTGGTACTTTTTGACAGTTTTAAGAGTATTTTCTCCAGATTGTCTCTTTACACCTATTATCTACAAAACATGATTAAAACCACAAAATTAGGCAGAAAAGATGCAAATAAACATCAAGAATATAATGATAAAGTGGACTAAAATATGCTCTATCACCAAAGCAGACTTGCAACCAGTGGAGAAATTTAAGATACCTCCCCCCTTCCCAAGAAGATTTGCAAGATCCCAAAAGGAGAAAGAGGAGAAAGAAATACTTGAGACACTCCGCAAGGTAGAAATCAACAATCCCCTATTGGATGCTGTAAAGAAAATTCCAAGGTATGCCAAATTTCTTAAAGAGTTATGCACCAACCGAAGGAAACTTGCTGAACATGAAAAAGTAAGTGTGGGGGAATGTGTCTTAGCTGTCATTCAAAGAAAACTTCCAACCAAATGCAAGGATAGAGGAATGTTTTCCGTTTCATGCAAAATAGGCAACGTGGGGATAAAGAAGACCATGTGTGACCTTGGGGCTTCAATTAATATCATGCCACTTTCCATCTTTAACTTTTTAAATGCAAGTACACTCAAGGGCACCAGCATAGTGATCCAATTAGCCGACTGATCCGTTGTCTATCCCAAGGGAGTGCTAGAAGATGTGTTGGTGCAAGTGGACCAACTAGTCTTCCCAGCAGATTTTTATGTAATTGACATGGAGGAAGACAAGAGCAACACAACCTCTGACATCCTACTTGGAAGACTATTCTTGAGCACAGCTAGAACCAAAATTGATGTGCATGATGGCAAATTAACTATGGAGTTTGAAGGGGAAGTTATCAAGTTTAATGTTTATGATGCCATGAAATTTCACAATGATGTTTCTTCTGTTTATGGCCTTGATATTATTGATGATTTAAGTCAAGAAATTTTTTATTTTGATCAAGATAATTTACTTTATGATGGTTTTTGCAGGCAAGAAGCCATGGACAGCAACAGCACAAAGATAGAAGAAACAACCTGCTGTACCTTACTGGTTGCGGATGATTTGCCCAAATCACTGGAGCTAGCAGATCCTGACTTACCAAAATCACTGGAGCAACCAGATATAACCAGGAGCAATTTGGCCAGATCGCCAGTACAAGAAGCAGACAATCTGCCCAAATCAGTGAGCAGACAGCAAGCGCCAGATCAGACAGCAACTGCACCAAACTTGAAAACTCTACCAGGGCACCTCAAATATGCCTACTTGGGGCTGGAAATACACTTCCAGTCATAGTATCCAATCAACTCAGCCAGCAAGAAGAGGAAAAACTCCTAGAGGTATTAAGGAAACACAAGAAAGCAATTGGGTGGACCTTGGAGGACATCAAAGGCATCTCACCCTCAACATGCATGCATCGGATACTTATGGAGGATGAGTACAAACCTATCCGTGAGGCCCAAAGAAGGCTGAATCCACCAATGATGGAGGTTGCGAAGAAAGAAATAGTGAAGCTCCCATCTCTGACAGCAAGTGGGTGAGTCCTATCCACGTAGTTTCAAAGAAAACTGGGATTACTATTGTCCCCAATTCTGAAGGAGAGCTAGTACCCATTCATGTGCAAAATGGGTGGAGGGTATGCATGGATTATAGGAAGCTCAACACAGCCACAAGGAAGGACCATTTCCCCTTGCCCTTCATGGACCAAATGCTTGAAAGACTTGTTGGAAAAAGCCATTACTGCTGCCTAGATGGATATTCGGGATTTTATCAAATCCCTGTTGCACCTGAAGATCAAGAAAAGACAACTTTCACATGTCCATTTGGCACCTTAACATTTAGGAGGATGTCCTTTGGTCTTTGCAATGCACTAGCCACTTTCCAAAGGTGCATGATGAGTATTTTTTCTGACTATGTAGAGAAGATTATTGAAGTCTTCATGGACGATTTCACGGTGTATGGCAGCTCTTTCAATGAATGCCTTGCCAACTTGGAGAAGATACTCCAAAGATGCTTGGAGACAAATCTGGTTTTGAACTACGAGAAGTGTCACTTCATGGTCAACCATGGCCTAATCTTAGGCCACATTGTTTCAAGAAAGGGGATAGAGGTAGACAAAGCTAAAATAGGCACAATCAAAAGTTTACCATATCCAACCAGCATTCGGGAGATTTGATCTTTCCTTAGCCATGCTGGTTTTTACAGAAGGTTCATCAAAGATTTTTCCAAGATAACTCAGCCTTTGTGCAGATTGCTTCAACAGGGCGTGCCATTTGACTTTGATGAAAGCTGCAAAATAGCATTTGATTTGATAAAATCACTGCTGATCACTGCCCCAATCATCCAGCCTCCTGACTGGACCCTTCCTTTTGAGATCATGTACGACGCCAGCAACTTTGCTGTAGGTGCAGTATTAGGACAGCGTATAGGTAACTCTCCTCATGTCATTCACTATGCCTCACGCACCTTAGATTTAGCATAATGTAATTACTCTACCACAGAAAAAGAGTTGTTGGCTGTAGTTTTTGCATTAGAGAAATTTCGGTCCTATCTACTTGGGACAAAGGTGATTGTTTATTCAAACCATGCTGCATTGAGATATTTAATCAAGAAAAAGGAGTCCAAACTAAGGCTAATACGATGGATACTACTGTTGCAAGAGTTTGATTTAGAAATCCATGACAAGAAGGGGAAGGAGAACCTTGTAGCTGATCACCTCAGCCGAATACCTTCAAAAATGGAGCCATACCCCATCAATGAGACCTTCCCCGATGAGCATCTATTTGATGTCCAAGAAGAGGAACCGTGGTATGCTGATATAGTATATTACCTAGCTACAAGTGATTTACCTACTGATTTGCCCAAATACATGAGAGACAAGATCAAGAGAGATGCAAGATATTATGTATGGGATGAACCTTACCTATGGAAGCATTGTGCAGACCAAGTGATACGCAGATGCATCCCTGATCATGAGATTTCTTCTGTCCTAGCCTTTTGCCACTCATATAGTTGTGGAGGACATTTTGGTCCTCGCAAGACAGCCCTGAAGATCCTTGAATATGGGTTATATTGGCCTAACATATTTCAAGATGCTTATCTATTTTGCAGGTCATGTGCAAGATGCCAACAAACAGGAAACCTCAGTGGTAGAAGTGAAATGCCACAAGCGCTCATCATGGTATGTGAAATCTTTGACATTTGGGGCATTGACTTCATGGGACCCTTCCCACCTTCCTTTGGCAGCGCCTACATACTGCTGGCAGTGGACTATGTGTCCAAGTGGATTGAGGCCAAAGTAACAAGGGCTGATGATGCGAAAACAGTTGTTGACTTTGTGAAATCCCACATCTTCTCCAGATTCGATCTGTCTAAAGCCATAATCAGTGATCGAGGCACCCATTTCTGCAACAAGGTAGTAGAATATCTCCTTAAAAAGCACCATGTCATCCATAAAACCTCTACTGCCTATCACCTTCAAACAAATGGGCTGGCCGAAGTCTCAAATAGAGAGATCAAGTCCATCCTTGAGAAGCCAGTTTGCCCAAATCGCAAGCACTGGAGTGTATACCTTAATAATGCCTTATGGGCATATAGAACAGCCTACAAAACACCAATTGGAATGTCCCCATATAGGCTGATCTATGGAAAAGCTTGCCATCTACCCGTGGAACTTGAACACAAAGCCTATTGGGCTGTAAAGAGCTGTAATCTTAATGAGAAAGAAGCTGGAGCCAACAGAAAATTACAACTTCAAGAGCTAGAGGAGATTCAGCGTGATGCATATGAGCTTCATAGGATTATAAAGCTAAGACTAAAGCCTTCCATGACAAAAATATCTCCAGAAAACAATTTCAGGTTGGTGATAAGGTCTTGCTTTTTGATTCAAGATTCAAATTATTCCCTGGGAAGCTTCGGTCTAGGTGGATTTGGCCATTCTTAGTAGAGCACATCTACCCACATGGGGATGTGGACATTCGCAGTCCACAAACAAGCAAAGTTTTCAAGGTTAATGGGCACCGTTTGAAGCAATTCTATGAGGAATTTACTGTGCACCATGTGGAGGAGGTTCCCTTGGATCCCCCTCTCCCAATCTGCTGATCAAGAGAAAACAGTCCAGACCAGGACAGAAAACAGGGCGCTACTGGGACGCAGCCCCACTAAAGTGATTGGGGCAGGTGATTTGCCCAAATCGACAAACCAAATCATCAAGATTCAACCATAATAGAAATGGCGAGACCAAGGCCAATCAAGTAATTACAACGAGGAAGTGATTTGGCCAAGTGATTTGCCCAAATCATTGACCAAATCATCCTGCCAAGAAGTCACAGACCCAGAATTAAATGATCAAGGCAGTTTAACTACCCCAAATTACTTTAAGTAGTTTTTTTTATTAATTCCTTTTTCCTCACGCTATCTCTCTCTGCTTAATCTCTTTCTTCTTCCCCAAGAACTCCATCACCGATGACATCAAACAACATGGCCAGAACCAAGATGATGGTCACCGGCGGCCCCGGCATGTGGAGGAGATGAGGGATGCCCAGACCTATACGCATTCCCACTGACAATGATGAGAAGGCAATGGACAACCCCCCACCCGTCCCCAACAACGCCGACACCAGAACGACCGAGGAAGCACAGACCAGACGCCCCGACACGCCGACTGTCCAGGAATACAGCCGGTGAAACAAAGCGACGATGATTGCCCCACCACCTACCTCTCCAACAGTCGCGATGGACACCCCTGAAGACGAAACACCTCCAGAAGCCACCACTTCCACCTGCCTTGGGCAGAAATGGCCAAGAACACCTTCACCGCCACCACCGCTGAGCCCAGAGCAACAACCAGAGACCCCCATTGACACACATCCCGCAAGCCACGAAGAAGGCAATCTGCCCAGTGATTTGCCCAAACCAACACACCCAGATCACATCACTTAGGCCCTGACATTCAACAAAGCATCTAAATGCGCCAGGCTAGACAGAGTCTCTTCTCTGCCATACCATCCAGGTAAGTTCATACACCATGGCACCCTTGAAGCACTAGGACTTCAAGATCAGGTACGTTCCCTTATTTCTGCCATTGGTTGGGATACATTCTTCTACCTTCGCATGCCATCCTTCACTGAGCTCACACATGAGTTCTTCACCACCTTCTACTTTGACAAATCAACCATGAATACCCTACACACACCAGATACTATTGGTTGTAGGCTGTTAGGACAGCGATTTCGCTTGTCCCTGTAAGAGTTCAGTATTGCCATGGGCTCTAAATGCCCTGACTCTACCTGGGATTTCCCTACTGGATTCAATCCCAAGACAGCCTATCAAGAACTCTGTGACAACCCACCAGACATATACTCCCCCACAAAATACAAGGATCTATAACTCAAAAATTCCAGCCTCAAATACATCCATAGATTCTTGGCATACACATTTCTAGAAGGAAGGATGCACCCAACATCCTAACCAGAATAGAATTATACATTTTGTGGAGCATGAGCACACACCAGAAACTTCACTTGGGCTACTGGGTTGCCATATAACTCTCCAGCACCATCCAATATCATCGCCCCCTAATCCTTGGGCATTTAATCACTGCCATTACAGTGAATATGAAATTACTGCATCCAGCACACACTAACCTCACCCCCACCAACAAACCAACCCCCCTGGACCTTTGAACTTTGGATGATATGGGGTTGCTTTGCAAAGTGGGGGACATTTTTTCTATTGCACCTGCAGGTCCCATCACACCACGCCATGAGCGTGTGTTCAGGAAGAAGGCCACCAACACACCAACAACCTCTCAGCACCCTGCCCACACAGAGGAAACAGCAAAGGTGGCAGTAGAGGAACCAGCAGATGAGGCACCTCCAGAGGCACCTCAGCAGGAAGCAAATTAGGCACATGAAGATGCAGCCCCAAACCAGACAGTAGAGGCTCGTCTCAACAGGATAGAAGGCCGAATGCAATATATGGAGCACCTGATACAACTACTGGTGGACAGCTTTCTGCTAGCAGGCCATGACAGTGTTAGTATCTATGCCCTAGGCCATTATCTTGGACCTTTTTGTATGTCATTTTGGTTATTAATAAAAGAGGTTTTATCATTATTGTTTGTTTGCATGTTACATAATAATGATTATCATCCCTGGTTACTTATTATTATGCTGATTATAATAAAATATAGCTAGTATGATTATTGATTGATAATCATGAGATGATTATGTATATGTTGATATAATTCAATAATCATAGATACTTGTTAGAGAATAAAGTATTGGATGGACCCGCATTGAGATCACTCCATGGGCCATTGTCATAAGTGAATCTCAAAGTAGTTATGTCTTAATCCTTTGACTTGAGATTGTCATAGTTTCCAACATAAGGACTGTTATGTTTTGACATAGCCAAACGTTGTCTTTAATCGGACAATCATAAAGGTTATGATTGAGCATGATAGAAATTATGTAGAGGATAATGAACAATCAAGATAGGATTTGTCCCTCTCTCCGAGAGAGATATCTTCTGGGCCCCTCGATAAGTGAGACTGAGAAATGCATGGTCGTGCTCAAATGAATTGATGGTGTGATCAATATCATTTGATTTTTATCAGTCTACTTAGAGATCGAGAAATCATAAGTTTGAACATTATAAGTTTGACAGTGACCATGACTTATGTTCAAACTAGATATCGTGTGACAAAAGATTAATTCATGTTCTATTTATTAGGCTTTATCGGACTATTGATCCTCATATTAGTTGGGTAGTCATAATGTCTTGCTATAGGCCACTTAGGACTTATGGGTCTTGTGGGACTGGGCCTATTGCCAATTAATGTGAGCCTATTGGGTCACACACAAAAGAACGTTGTTGATGTGCTATGTCATATTAATGGGCTAAAAGCCCAAAGCCCAAAGCCCATTAATATAATTAATAATAATAAAGTGTTATTATTATTAATCATTTATTATTATGAGATAATAATATTTAAAAGATCTGCAGTCTATCTGTAACTGTTACATATAAAAGACTCTATCACATAAGATATTTGAGTATCTGCGAGATTGTGATAGTGGGTTATAAACACAACTCCTTTTAGGAAAAGGAGTTGTGGGAAAAACACAACTCCTTTTAGGAAAAAGAGTTGTGGGAAAAACACAACTCCTTTTAGGAAATAGAGTTGTGGGAAAAACAAAAGACTGAAACATATAAATACCCCTTCTACGAATTGTAGAAGATACATATATTTTTGAGAAAACTCAGTCTAAATAGCTGTAGATTGTGGAGCACATAATCTATCTATCTTTGAGAGAGCTAGCACTCTAGAAGGATAGAAGACGTTCGTGTGGATACCATAGAGGGTGTTCGTTTGAAAAAGCAGCACCATCAGTCCAACATTGTATCTTCTCAACGAGATTAACAGGTTAGTCTCATATCCTTATTGTGAATTAAATGAAGCACTTGGATTCTGGAAAAAGGAAATTCGAGAAATTTTATTTTTTCGCTGCGCCTTTGGGTTGCAATAATCTCGGGATTTCCCAATAGTGGTATCAGAGCCAACCTGTGCTTTTCGTTTAAATTAATTATGCCATGATTGATATTATATATGCGATATATGTTTATTAAAATGGCATAATAATTATGGATGAATGATTGGATCATTTAGATAATTTTAATTTTTGTTAGAAAAATTAAATTAATAAAAAAATAAATAAAAATAAAAATGGATTCACGATGAACAGTCATCGTGAACCCAGAATTTGGAAAGGACCAACTACTGCCACCCATCACACGTGATGGCCACAGCAGCTGCCTTGTGCACATGAGCGTGCGATGGTAGATGGTGAAGCATCAGATGGCGGCAGATAGGGCTTCTTGAGGAAGAAGATAATGCCCGAATTACAATTCTGCCCCTAGAAATAAAATAAAAAAATATTAATAAGAAAATAAATTTAAATTATTTTATTTTAGTCTTTAAATCAAATTTAAATGACTATATTTTATTATTTTGTCATATATTAGTATGCGATACTATGCATGATAGTCTATATATATATGTATGCATATAGGATGCTATAATATATATATGCAAGACAAAATAATTAAAATTAAAAGTTGAACCCTCACTCTAAAATTTTAAGTTTTAATGCCACCCATATATTAAATACCTATCAAGATTAAGATCACCAAAATGCAGGTTTTGCCAAAGCAAAGTGCTTAGGTTATCCTAGTAAGATAGGATGAGTAATAGTTACTCATTTATTTAATTTTGGTTGAGCTTAATTAGGCTATCAAAACGGTTTTGGGCCTAAGGCATTAGATGGGGTATAACATGCATTTGACATATGATGTCAACACCTCATAATTTTAAGAGTTACATTAGATGTAATTGGTAAGGGGTTACCTACCTAAATAACTTAATTCTAAACGTCATGCCAAAGCTGACTTAGAATTAGGTGAAATATGGATTTTAGCCCACTAAAATATTATTATTCTTATTGAGGGTTATATTTTAGTGGGAGATTATTATCACCTCAATATTAATTTACTAAATTGATTATATTTACATATTTTGTAGATAATTATGGCTGCTAATAACAATTCCACTTTATCACTGCGATCCATCCTTGAAAAGGATAAACTAAAAGAAAATGGGCTTTTGTTAGTTTTGAACAATTGCTTTTATGTTCCTACTCTGAGTAGGAATATTATTTCAGTTTCTGTTTTGGACGATGAAGATTTTTCATTTCTTATTAAGAATAAGAAATGCTCCATTAATAAAGATGATTTGCTTTATTGTATAGCAAATTCATATGATAGCCTTTATGTCCTTAATCTAGATGATTCTAGAGACAACAATATCTATAACATAACTTCTAAGAAAACTAAGCCAAATGAGTTAAACCCAACATATTTATGGTACTGTCATCTTAGTCATATAAATGAGAATCGCATTTCTAAGCTCCATAAAGATAGTTTGTTAGATTCATTTGATTTTGAATCATTTGAAAATTGTGAATCTTGTTTGCTTGGTAAGATGACAAATGACCTTTTTACTGGACAAGGTCAAAGGGCTTCAGACTTATTAGACTTAATACATACAGATGTATGTGGCCCACTAAGCATTAGTGCCAGGGGAGGTTATCAGTACTTCATTACATTCACTGATGATTTTAGTAGGTATGTCTATGTCTACCTAATGAAACATAAGCATGAATCTTTTGAAATGTTTAGAACTTTTCAAAATGAAGTACAAAATCAACTTGGTAGAACTATTAAAATGCTTCGATCTGATCGAGGTGGTGAATATTTGAGCCAAGAGTTTAATGAACATCTTAGAAATTATGGAATTGTTTCACAATTGACTCCTCCAGGAACTCCACAATGGAATGGTGTTTTTGAAAGTAGAAATCGAACTTTATTAGATATGGTTCGATCTATGATGAGTCAAACAAATCTCCCTTTATCGTTTTAGGGTTATGCCTTGAAAACAGCTGCATTCATTTTAAACTGAGTACCATCGAAAGTGGTTGAAAAGACACCATATGAGTTATGGACTGGCAAAATGCCCAGTTTGTCTTTTCTTAAGATTTAGGGTTGTGAGGCTTATGTGAAACGCCGAATTTCAGATAAGCTAGCTCTAAAATCTATCAAGTGTAATTTTGTGGGGTATCCTAAGGAAACCAAAGGATACTATTTCTATATTCCCTCAGAGAACAAAGTGTTTGTTGCTCGAAATGGTACCTTTTTTGGAAAAGGAATTTATCTCTCAAAGATTCAGTGGGAGTACAGTACAACTTGAGAAACCTCAAGCACCACAAGAGAGCATTGAATCACTGATAGAACCACTTTCAGAACCACAAACAGTTGTGGAAACTGAAAGGGTGACACAAGTCCCACACATATCTGATAAGACACGTCATCAGCCTGAGAGATATGGATTTCTCATGACTGATAGTCGTGAACTTTTGCTCATTGATCAAGATGAGCCTACTACTTATCAAGAGGTTGTGTCAGGTCTAGATTCCGAGAAATGGCTTTCTGCCATGAAATCTGAAATGCAATCCATGTATGACAATCGAGTTTGGTCATTAATTGATCCCCCCGAGGGTGTTAAGACCATTGGTTGCAAATGGATTTTTAAGAAGAAAACTAACATGGATGGAAATGTGCATACCTACAAAGCAAGGCTTGTTGCAAAAGGTTTCAAACAGATTCATGGTATAGACTATGATGAGACCTTTTCGCCAGTAGCAATACTTAAGTCGGTTAGAATTCTCATTGCCATTGTTGCGTACTATGATTACGAGATATGGCAAATGGATGTCAAAACAGCTTTTCTTAATGGAAACTTGCTCGAGGATGTGTATATGACACAACCTGAGGGTTTTGTAATCCCTGAGAATTCTGGAAAGATTTACAAGCTTCAAAGATCCATTTATGGATTGAAGCAAGCTTCTCGGAGCTGGAATCTTCATTTTGATGAGACAGTCAGGGACTTTGGATTCATCAAAAATGAAGATGAACCTTGTGTTTACAAGATGGTTAGTGGGAGTGCAGTTGTGTTTCTAGTCCTATATGTGGATGACATATTACTCATTGGAAATGATATCCCTACCTTGCAAAAGGTTAAGACTTGGTTAGGGAATTCTTTTTCAATTAAGGACTTAGTTGAGGCTACATATATCCTTGGTGTTAAGATCTATAGGGATAGATCCAAGAGGATAATCGATCTGAGTCAAACTACTTATATTGACAAGGTGCTGAAAAGGTTCAGCATGCAAGATTCCAAAAGAGAATTCTTGCCCATGTCTCATGGTATTCATCTTAGCAAGAATCAATGTCCTATGACATCTGATGAGCAAGAACGGATGAATAAGATTCCTTATGCTTCTGCTATTGGATCTATCATGTATGCCATATTATGTACTAGACCAGACGTCTCATATGCCTTGAGCACAACAAGCAGATATCAGGCAGATCCCGGTGAGAGTCACTGGACAGCTGTTAAGAATATCCTAAAGTACCTTAGAAGGACTAAAGATGCATTCCTAGTTTATGGAGGTTTGAAAGACGAGCTAGTTGTAAGTGGTTACACAAATGATAGTTTCCAAACCGACATAGATTACTTCAGATCGTAGTCAAGATTTGTATTCACTTTAAATGGTGGAGCTGTTAGCTGGTAAAGTTCCAAGCAGAGCACTGTTAGAATTAGGTTTCTCTAAGTCTTAATGCAGTTAACAGTTGAAAAGTAAAAAACCCCAAGGATGTTCCTTGGCAACTTGTTAACTAGTGTTTGATTAGCGAAAAACTAAGGAGGAATTTGGTTGTGAGAAGTGTCTTCCACAACCTAAACTAATTTATTGAAATAAATAGGAGTATCAAAGAATTAATGATCAATTCTAAACAAACTGAAATAGATCCATACTTCAAATAGAGTCCTTCTCCCATTGATTTACTCATTTTAAATTATTGCTTTCTCTCACTCTTTGCTTTCCCTTTGGTTTTAATACATTATCTTCAAAACAAACCCCCGTCTTTTTATTTATTTTTGTTATTTACTTGTCCAAGTCATAATTAGGAAGATCTTTAGTGTCAAATCCTTGTGGTTCGACCCTATTGCCACTATCTATAAATTATTTTGTTGATTGATAATAGGTTTATTTTTTACAGCTTCGACAACCGCTATCAAGTATTATAATACAAGATGAGATAAATGTGAGGCAGGATAAATTTTAAATACTAGAATTCATTCATGGGCCACTACTCAAACAAAGAATAAAAGAGATATGGACAAAGCGAAGTTCTAAAAAAATCAATAAGAATAAACTGCATATAGAATATATTAAGTAAAAGATTCACACGGATTTTCCATAAGATAAGAAAAAAATATCATGCCAAATGAGATAAAATTAGTTACAACAAATCTTTTAGGCTAAGCTTTAACCACACACCGCCCAAAATTAATGGCACAAAGAGTACCTCACCAGATAGAAAGAGCTAATTACTAAACAGGTTATGGGAACAGGTTATGTGTACCAGATGATGTGGATTTGAAGGGAGACATTATGAGAGAAGCTCATAATGCAAGGAACAGTGTTCACCCTGGGGCCACCAAATTGTATCAGGATCTGAAGGGAGTTTATTGGTGGCCAGCTATGAAGAAGGAAGTGGCGCAGTTTGTGTCCGTTTGTGAGATCTGTCAAAGGGTGAAGCTAGAACATCAGAAGTCAGCTGGGATGCTTAATCCACTACCGATTCCAGAGTGGAAATGGGAAAATATAGCGATGGACTTCGTAGTGGGGTTACCAGCAACGTCCAACAAACTAGACTCTATATGGGTAATAGTGGATAGACTGACCAAATCTGCTCACTTTATCCCTGTCAGGAGTGGCTACTCTATGGACAAATTGGCACAGGTCTATGTGGAGGAGATCGTCAGGCTGCATGGGGCTCCTGTATCAATTGTGTCAGATAGGGGACCCCAGTTCATCTCCAGGTTTTGGCGGAGTCTGCAGAATGCTATGGGCACAAGGTTAGACTTTAGCACTGCCTTTCATCCACAGACTGATGGACAATCAGAGAGGACCATCCAAACCATAGAAGACATGTTGAGAATGTATGTGCTAGATTTTGGTGATTCTTGTAGGCAACATCTATCGTTGGTGGAGTTTGCCTACAATAACAGCTATCATGCTAGCATAAGGATGGCTCCTTATGAAGCTCTATAGGGAGGAAGTGCAGGTTACCTGTCTGTTGGGAAGAAGTGGGAGAAAGGGCTCTAGCAGGGCCAGAGTTAGTTGAGATCACCAGCAGGGTAGTGCCCATTATCAAAGAAAGAATCAGGACAACGATGAGAAGGCAAAAGAGTTATGCAAATGTCTGCAGGAAGCATGTTGAGTTCAAGGAGGGAGATAGGGTATTGCTTAAGGTGTCTCCTATGAAGGGGGTGATTCGTTTTTGGAAAAAGGGTAAACTAGCTCCAAGATACATCGGACCCTTCGAAATCCTGCAAAGGATTAGGAATGTGTCCTACAAGTTAGATTCACCTGCTTCAATGGAGAGAATCCATCCGGTTTTCCATGTTTTCATGTTACAGAAATTCGTGTCGGATCCGAGTAAGGTTCTTAATGAACCAGAAGTGGAAATCTCAGGAGATCTCACCTATGTTGAACAGCCAGTGCGGATCATAGACACACAAGTAAAAAAGCTAAGGAACAAGGAAATTCCGATGGTGAAAGTCCTTTGAAATCACCACAACATGGAAGAATGCACCTAGGAGACCCGGGAATCCATGCTTAGGCAGTACCCCTATCTCTTTTGAAGTAAATGTTTTATGTTTTATGTGCTTTCTTGATGTTATGTTTGCATGTGTGTTTGTTGAACATTCGAGGACGAATATTCTTAAGGGGGAAAGAATGTAATACTTGGCTAGACTCCGGCATCGGAATTCCAACTTTCCGATTGAATCTCCGTTGGAATCCGAAATCTCGGGTACCGGAACCTCTAGAAGGGTAAAATATGCTTTTATAAAATGATTTTTTCATGGTTTTATTCTTTGGTTTTGAGTTAAGGTTTTAAATTGAAAAGAAAAACGTTTTTGAGGGACAAGCCCAAGTTCGGCCGCCGAACCTCATGTTCGACCTCCGAAAATGGTGCTGTCGCGCGAGCTCATTCGGCCACCGAAGGTGGTCTGGCCAGCCACCTATAAGAGGCCCCCAGTCCTAAAACAGGCAAGTTTTTCTATCCATTTTCGGGCAAAGGTGAGTTCTTGCCCTCTCTTTGATTATTTTATGATTTTCTTTCAAATCCTTCAATGTTTTTATGAGTTTTCATCTTGTCTTGAAGTTTTTAAGCTTAAATCGAAGTTTGGAAGCTTTGGAGACCGTTTGACTCATCTCCACGTTGGGGTTGCTGTCACTCCTAGATCTCCAAAAGGTAAGCCTAGATCCTTGCCTCTCTTATGCTTTTAATTAAGTTTTATGAAGGATTAAGGGGTAGAGATGCATGTGATGGTTGGATCTAGAGCTATAGGATTGGAGTTGGGTTTTTAATAAATGTATGCTCCCTTTTATGTTTTTGTTGTTGTTTGTTGGGGTTTTAGGTTAGTTTTATACCCCTTATGCATATTGAAGTGAATATGAATGCTTTTGAAGTGTTGGGTTGGGTTTTGGCGAGTTTTGGTGGCTGAGTGTTTGAGGCAGAATCGGGTTCTGCCATTCTGGAGAACCCAGGTTCGGCCGCCGAACCCAGGTTCGGGCGCCGAAGCAAGGTTCGGGCGCTGAACCTGCCTGTGGAGGCAGCCTTTGACCGCCTAAACTGCCCCCGAAAGCATGGACTTTCGGATCTGAAAGTGAGTTTTGGCCGCCGAACCTGCCCCCGAAGGTTAGTGACTTTCGGATCTGTGGAGACCTTCGGCCACCAAACCTGCCCCCGAAAGTGTCTGACTTTCAGATCTGTAAAGACCTTCGGCCGTCGAACCTACCGCCGAAAGTCCCCTGCCCAACCTTCCTTTGCTTGTTTTGTGTACATGTTTTATGATGTTTTAGGGGGTTTTTGGGGAGATGTTTAGAGTCTTGCTAGAGTTATGTTTGGTCCCTCATTTGAGTCCATCAATGCAGGATCGGACCTGAGAGACCGAAGAGACCAGCAGTGAGTCAGCTGCTTTAGTATCAGTCAAGCGTCAGCCTGAGGTGAGTAGAACTAAACTAATCCATTGTTTTAAAGATTATCAAACTTTTAAGCATGTTCATGCATCATGAATGCCATGTTATGTAATAGAATAGTAGTGGACATGTATCATGTAATGGTTTAGTTTTGTGCTTTGCCCTAGTTTATGTTGTTAATCCCAGTGAACATGTTTTTATGTAAAAGTTTTTATGATGAGTATATTAATCCAAGCTTGATGTATATGATGTTGACCATACTAGAGCATTTGATGAGGGCTCTAGTATGGGTTTTATGTTTACAGTTCTTGATGAATGTACAGGTCAAGCTTGGTATATGAAAAGTTTAAATTTTTTTATTTAAATGTATGTTCATGTATAGGATTTTATCAGGTACACAGGATGTATAGTAGGCTTGCTACGGGTTCCGGCGACCTTAAGTCGATCTGAATCCTAGCGCCGGTAGCGGTCCGGTTTCCGAGTCGTTACAATATCTCTCCCGTTGGCTTCTGATAAGGATTAGTTCTGCCTCCTTTGTTTGTTGTAATGGTGACTGTCTTTCCGTTATTCTCTCTCCTTTCTTCCATGGTATTCTGAGGATTGCCAAAATTTACAATCTTAGAAGGCTGCCCGCTGTAATTGCCTCTATATTGCTGCGTCCTTATTGAACCATAATTTCTGTAATTGAAATTCCGGTTATATTGCTGTCGTGGCTGCCAATCAACATGCTCTTCTGCCCTTTTTTCCATCTCAATAGTGTCTGCCAAGGTGAAAATTGCAATTACTCCCATCATACAATGAATTTCGTGATTCAAACTCCTTTGATAATGAGCAACCTGTTGGGTTTCGTTCTCACAGTTTTCACACCTCGCCTGCAACCTCAAAAACTCCTCGGTATATTCATCCACCATTCGGTTCCCCAGTACATAGTCATGATATCAGTTATACAAAACCTGAGCGTGATCGCTAGGCAAGAACCGTTGTTCAAACATCTGCTTCATCAACACCCAATTTCATATGGGTTCTAGCCTCCTCCGATAGTGTTCATTTTGAATCGAATTCCACCAGGCTGTTGTACCCCCTTTTAACTTATAAGCCATAATTGGAACCTTGCGATCCTCTTCCATATTCATAACTTCGAAAAAATATTCAACTTTTGCTAGCCAATCAAGAATAGATTCCACATCTAGTGAACCAGAAAAGTTTTGAAGGTCTATCTTAATCTTGTAACCTTCCTGATAATTCTGATGGAGATTTGCAGGTACAGGATTGACGGCCACATGATTGGCGACTGGGGGGTGTACGGCGACAGCTGGTTGGTGGAGTCCTTGCTCCAGGGTTAGTTGTTTGATCATCTCCCTCAATTCTGCCAAAGATGCCTCAATCGCAGCAAGTCACGCCTCTTGGTTATCTGCCATGGTCGACTTAGCTCTGATACCAATCTGACAAAGGACTATTTAGACTTCGTTAGGAGTTTTAACCAATATCGTTTGGCTAAGACGAAATAAGAGAAAAGATAGGCTAGAAGACTAAAAGTCTTATTGAAATTCGTCAAAGATTGAAAAGTGAGTTTCTAATAGCCAAGGGAGGCTATTTATAATAGAATACAAAACCCTAATATGCAAAATTATGAAAATATCCAAAATATCTAAAAAAATAATTAAAATACAAAATTGACCCCTAAACGATGGAATTTTCATATCGAACTTTGTGACAGGCCTATGGCCCTTGTTACACTTTTGAAAGTCGTGCGTCTCGAAATTTTCTTTCCGAAAAGCTATCGTGGGTCTCTATCGGACGTCGGCAGCAAAAGTTAAGTCTAGTCCAAGTCTACCGTAAAGTTCAAGGCTAATTGCTCCATGTCATCTTTATACAGGAGTGATTAGCAGATAATCATTAATAAACAATTGTGATTGGCTACTAAATACTATGAGACTTTGTTCATTTACTCCTTGTAGATCATCCCGCCTATAATGATGTACAACATATACATGAGGCAGAATATCAAAGGCCAAGATATTTTAAAGAGAATATATAATATTCTAAAGACCATATAGGAGGATGTTCATTTACTTTTATTTATTTTTAGCATGATGGCTCAAGCATATTTGTCTCCTACTACCACTCTCACTACAAAAAAACAGACTATCAGTGACGGATTTAGCGACGGAAATTACTTCCGTCGGAAAAAAAAATTTAGCGACGGAATTAGCGACGGATCAGCGACGAATATTGCATTTTGGCATTTCTGATAGATTTTCAACGGATTAGCGACGGATTATAAAAATATTAGCGACGGAATAAATTTCGTCGCTAATCCGTCAAAAAATACAAATCATATAAAAAAAAAAAACCCTAATCATTCATCCTCACTTCTGATTTTAGCCGCCCACTTCCTCTCCTCTCCTCTCCTTTCCTCTCCTCTCCTCTCCTGGATGCCACATCTTTCTCCTTGCCGCAATCGCCGCCGCCGCCGCCGTTGATCCCGTGACTGTCACCGCTGCTGGACGCTCGCCACTACTGGACGCTCCTCTCGCCATCACTGCGTTGCCGCTCGCCACTGCCGCTACTTCCGCCACTGCCTATCAAGTAAGTGTCTACTTTGATTTTTAGTTTCTTTTTGTTATATTATTGAAATTTTGAGTTTTAGTTTTTGAATATGTTATGATATAGTGAAAATATTATTTATTTAGTTATAAATTTGTGTTAATCAAAATTTATTTTTAGTTTTACTAATTATTTTTTAAAAAAAAATTAAATTGAGGGCAACAGCAAGCACAGCAGCAGCTTGCTGCTGTGCGCAGCAAGCAGCTGCTGCTGGGCAGCTGTGCGCAGCAAGCAGCTGCTGCTGGGCAGCTGCTGGCAGCAAGCAGCAGCAGCAGCAGCAACAGCTGCGGGCAGCAAGCAGCCGCTGCTGCTGCCAGCCAGCTGCTGCTGGCAGCAACAGCTGCTTGTTGCCCAACAGCATCGCACAGCAGCATGCTGGCTGCTGTTGTAGTTAATGTGGGTTTAATTTTTGATTTAAAATATATATAATTTTAATTGAAAAAAGAGATCAAATAATAATTGTGGGTCAATAAATCAAATAATAATTTATTTTATCTAATTGTGTCATCATTTAAACTGCTTTTTTTTTTCCTTTTTGTCTATTAAAGCAATATTGGATTTAGCAAAGACTCTTGTGATTAAGGAATTACAGAAAAAAGAATAAAAAAATAAATTTCAGAAATTAATTTGATTTGATTAGTATATTAATGAATGGATTAACAAACTAATCTATTAATTTAACTTTTTTTAAAAAATAATAATATTTAAAAGTAGTTAGTTAATTAAAGACATGAATTAAAATAGTATTTGTGGGTTTGCTTTACATGCCTTCCTTTCAACTCTACTTTGATATGTTACTTATGGACAATTATTTTTTCAGATGCCTCGAAGAGCAGTATCATCCAGAGGTAGAGAACATAGCCAGCATCTGTCTATGAATGAAATAGATGAGGCAGTACAGGTGCAGGAGGAAATACTAGAGCACACTCCACAAGCATTAGGGGGCCAAGCAAACGCATCCTCATCATCATCAGTTCGAACTAGAGGTCCGAATTTGGGACATCCTATCCCATCAAACCCGTCTGATCGACAATTGATTAGATTGAAAGGAACTGTGTAAGTCATATACAACTTTTTGCTATTGATTTAATATGTATTATTACTTACAACTACTCATTATATATAAAAATATTGCAGTTTTTTAGATTCTACGGTTACTAGATCAATCACTAATGACATTAAGATGCGCTATACTGCTCCATGGAAAACTTGGTCAGAAATACCTTTAAAGACAAAAGACGAGCTCTTCGGACTTTTTCGGGTAAATACAACTTATATTCTAAAATTTATAATATGCATTTTAAGTCTTTTAAATTTACTTAACACTGATTGTTATTTGTAGAGTCGATATGCATGGGATGAGAGTGAAGAAGGTATGGTTCGAATTGCTTGGGAAAAGGTAGGTAAAGAAAGACTGCGAGACATTCTTAATAGAGTTAGGAGCAAATTGTTGCGCAAGCACAAGAAGACAGATGTTGCTTATCTATACAATTTAGGACCAGATTGGATGGAGACAGAGATATGGAATGAACTTGTTGCATATTGGAGTACACCAGAGTGGAGAAAGAAATCAGAAGCTGGTAAAACAAATAGAAACGTAGAAAAAGATGGGACTATTACGAAACACTCTGGTGGTTCAATAAAATTGGAGGTTCATGAGAATAGATTGGTATAACTCTTTTATTTCTTACTTTTATTTATACAATTCTATTTTATATATATGGTTAGAAATTATTCGTGCATCTTGTGTTGTGTGATTATTTTTTTTTGTAGGCAAAGAAGTTGGGTAGACAACCAACTCAACTTGAACTATTTCGTGCAACTCACACAAAAAAGGGGAGTCAAGGTGTTTACATTGATGGAAAATCACGACGAGTTGATGTAAGTTACTTTTTGCTTATTTAATGTTATCACATTATTTTTCTAATTGTTATGTTATCATTAGTTGTGTATGATTCATGAAATGTTTATTATGTTTTCTTTTTTTACTTAGGGAGCTTATTTGAGTGCAATTGCTGAAAATGTGAATGACAATTGTGAGAGTCAGTCTGCTTTTGATTTGAATAAGTGGATTGAAATTTCTGGAAGTAGCAAAGGAAGAGTTTATGGTTTTGGATCCTCTGATATTGCAAAATCAGGAACTCCAACTGCATCTTTCTCATGCACATCAGCTCATCCTGGAGGACCTTCTCAAACTATGTTTTCTTTAGAGGAGGTTGAACAAATATTAGAGCAAAACCGGATCAAAATGAAACAAGACATGGAGCAAATGCAAGAGCAAATGCGAGTGCAGATAGAAAAACAAATAAAAGATCAGATGAAATCATTGAAGAACAAAAATAGATCTTCACCGCATAACACAACTGCAGATTCAGATGGTTCAACAAATTCATAGATTACTTTTAAATTTTATAAATATTGTTAAATATTATGGATTTATTTTAAATTTTATGAACATTGTAAAATATTATGAATTTAATTTAAATTTTATGAATATTGTTAAATATTATGGATTTATTTTAAATTTTATGAATATTGTTAAGTATTATGAAATATTTGATTTATATTCAATATGATTCTTAATTATAAATTATTTGAATAAAAGCAAGAATTTTTTTTTTTGTCTTAATATTTCCGATGGATTTCCGACGGAAAATTTCCGTCGCTAATTAGTTTTTACAGATTACCGACGGATTGTTATGGGATGAATTTAGATATTGCGACGGATTTAGCGACGAAAAAATTCGTCGCTAAAATTTTCCGACGGAATTAACTGTCGGAAAATCCGTCGCAAATGTTTCCGACGGAGTTAAAATCCGTCGGAAATCCGTCGCTAATATTTCCGACGGCAGCCCGATCCGTCGGAAAAAATTAGCGACATGACTTTAAGCGACGGACTTGAGTCCGTCGCAAATTCGTCGCTGAAAGTTTCAGCGACGGAAAAATCCGTCACTAATACCCTATTTTTTTGTAGTGTCTATTATGTTTCTAGAACTCTTTAGGATAGAGTGACTAGTTGACAATTCTTAAGTAGTAATTGTGACTAGCCAGTGAGTACTGTAAGTCCTTATCCTCTATTCTTTGTAGGTTCTCCCTACTTGTAAATGATGTATAAATCATCAATCACTTTTACTACAAAATTTTTCTGGATTAGTAACAGATTTTTCCATTACTAATCAATTAAAAATTCGTTACTAACCTGTTTAGTAACGGATTTACATCTGTTGGTATGAATCTCGTTGCTAATGCAATAGTAACCGATTAGCAATCCGTTACTAATATTGTAATAGATTTAGTAACGGATTTATAATGGAATTTAGTAACGGATTCACAATCCATTACTAATTTAATAAAAAATATATATATATTGCTATGAATCTCGTTGCTAATGCAATAGTAACCGATTAGCAATCCGTTACTAATATTGTAATAGATTTAGTAACAGATTTATAATGGAATTTAGTAACGGATTCAAAATCCATTACTAATTTAATAATATATATATATATATATATATATATATATATATATATATATATATATAAATTCGTTACTAATCCGTTACTAATTTGATAAAATAAAAAATAAAAAAATATATTAAATTTATATTCCGTTATTAAATCTGTTATTAATTTTTTCATTGTATTTTACATTAAATATTAACTTTAATATTTTAAATTTTATTAATTTTATGAGAAAATTATTATAAAATTACATGAGAAAATTCTAAAAAAAATGAAAAAAAAATGTGAGAGAATGAAAAAAAAATGAGATACATAAGATAAAATAAGAAAAGAAAGAAAAATAGAAGAAAATAATGATAAACATGAAGATAAAAATAAGGAAAAAGGAAAAAATAAATAAAATGAGAAAAAAGGAAGAAAAAAGAGAAAAAAAAAAGAAAAGAAAATGAGAGAAAGATGAAGAAAAAATGAAGAAAAATAAAAGAGAAAATGAAGATATAGAAAAGAATGAAAGAAAAAAATTAGAGTATATATATGGGAGAAAAAAAAGCAAATGAATGAATAATGAAAGAAAAAGGAAGGGAAAATAATAGAAAGTGGAAGAGAAAATAAAAGAAAAAAATATGAAAGAAAAATAAAGAAAATGAAACAAAAATAAAGAGATAAAAGGAAGATTAATAATGAAAGAAAATGAAAGAAAATGAAAGAAAATGGAAGAAAATAAAATCAATGAGGAAAAGAAAATAAGATAAGTGAGAAATGAAGGAACGAGGAGAGAAAGAGAAATAAAATAAATGAAATGAAGGGTGATAAAATGTGCGAGTGTATAAATATGCGAATCAGTAACGAATTTAGTAACGGATTGAATCTGTTACTAAATTTAAAAGAAAAATGCATGCGAATTAAAATAAAAAGGGGGTATTATTCTCTAAATTTTAGTAATGGATTTCTAAATCTGTTATTAATTTTTAGATTATTAACGGATCTAATAATAGATTTTTTTCGTTACTAAATTAGAATGAAAAAAGACGAAATTTTAAAATAAAAGCGCGGTATTATTCTCCAAAATTTATAATCCGTTACTAATTTTCAAATCAATAACGAATTACGAATTTAATAACAGATTATATCCGTTATTAACTTAAAAAGAAAATATAAAATTTTAAAAAATAAAAAGTTTTTGTCAAAAAATAGTAACGGATTAATCCGTTACTAAATCTGTTACTAATTATGTAATAGATTGTATTTCGTTATTAAATCCATTACTATTTTATTTATTTAATTTATTTATTTAGTAACCGATTTAATAACAAATTTATTGAGAGATTCATTACTAATTTTTAGCTAATTTATAACGGATTTCAAAATCAGTTATTAAATTTATAAATAATTTTATTAAGTAAAAAATTTAGTAACATATTTGTTAATTCGTTACTAAATAATAAAAATTAATAACGGAATACAAAATCCATTATTAATTTATTATAAATTTATAACGAATTTAAATCCGCTACTAATATCCGTTGCTATTTCAATAAATTTTTACAGTTTTTACTGATTATATTTTGTGAATAAGATACATGTTCAATTCATAGATAATTATGTTGCATTGCTCATCATGTTAGTGATGATTGTGAAGCTTATTGATATATGATGTCTGATAGTTTTCCTATTGGGAGTTGTGTGCTAACATAATTGTCTTGCTAACGTAGATTATTATAGACAAAAAAAAAAAAAACCAAATTTACTCTCTAACTATACATCGGGAGGCCAAAAATTCAAAATTTTATCTTTGGATTTAAATTTGTCTCTAAACCACATTAGAGTGCTAAATAAGTTCAAATAATAAGGTCAAATATATTGGGGAGAGCATAATTCACATTCTGAAATTTTGAAATTCTAATCAGTGATAAGACTTATTAAGTTGTTTAATGATAATTTATTAGCAAATTTAGACTAAAAGATCAAATATAATATTTTTGGCCTTGTTACACAGTTTACGAGCAAATTGACTTTTTAAGTGACTATTATGAAATTTGCTTGACTAACTTAGATTAAAGTGTTCAATCCAAGTGCTGTGGTCTTGAGGATGCTCCCAGCCTCAACATCTCTCCCTAATTTTTTCTTTAAAATATTTAATTATTTAAGCATAATTTTAGTTTACACAATAAAAATGGAGAAAAATAGATTAATTTGCTTAATATTTAATACCATAATAATTAATTTAATTTATCATAATATTTTATATTATTAGTTTATATATCTAGAGTTATATAAATTCAATTTGAAATCAAAGTGTACTGAAAAAATATATAGCACTTATTTCAATGGTTTAGATAGTTTATTAAAATGAATAAACCATTCAAATGAAAGTTAAGAAAAAAAGATTAGATATGCGATTAGGATTTAGAATAAGGGATAAATATATAGCATTTATTTTAATAATTTAATTTGTTTAATAAAATAAATAAACGATTTAAAAGAAAGCTAATATTATAAGAAAAAAAAAAGCCGATGCAAAGAATCAACGGTAGAGAGAAAGAATAAATTAAAAAAAAAAATTAGATGTGCTACTAGAGTTTGAAACGAGAGATAAATATATACCATTTATTTTAATGGTTTAAATTATTTAATAAAATGAATAAATAATTCAAATAAAAGTTAAGAAAAAAAGAAAATTAGATGTGCGGGTTAGATTTCGAAGAAAAGATAAATATATAGCATTAAAAAACAGAAGAAAAGGATAGGTATCCAACACTGATGTCAACTTCATTAATGAAAAGCCACTTAACCACCACACTACAGCTATTCTTTATAGAAGGATATCTCTAAAATCATATATATCTGATCAGTTTAATTTTTTTATTTTTTTAACTTTTAAAATGAATTGAATTGATGGAATTGAATTTTTTTAAAAATAAAATAAAATTGAATTATTTAATAATCGAATTAAATTTTTTATTGAGTTTAATTCAATTAATTTATTCAATTTAAATCAAATATTAATCACTCTTATATATATTATATTTTTAATTTTTTAAATTTTAAAATATTTATCGTTTAAGTTGGCAATGTTTTAATTTATTAATAAAATAATAATTCAATAAATTATATCTATGGAAAAAAGAATTTAGATTAAATTTCATTCATTATTTTTATACATTTTTAAATTTATGATTAATTGACAATTATATATTTTTAATTTACATAAAATAATTTAATATTAAATATATACTATATAATTGATTTATGTTTGTACAAATATACACTCACAAACACATACATAATCTTGATATATGGCATCTATAATACAACACTGGCTCAATCGTGAATTAGTCTTATCCGTTTATACAGATGAAGATATAACATGATTAATTAAAAAATATTAAAAACCTATATTAGACTTATCCTCTTCCCGTGACATCAAATGAAAGCAGGTATGGAAACATTATGCCTTGCTCCTTTTTGTTGAATCAACATGATGTACAAGTCCCACAATTCATCAAAATGCTATGTCCTTTGCGAATGATTTGTTGCTTTAATTTTAAAGAGTGCTAAAGGGTTCGAGACTTATGGATGTTGTACCATTTCAGACTTTGATTGAATTATCACTTGGCTTATCTAGCTCAATGCCTAAGGACTTCCAGACTTCCAGTGTATGCATTGAATTAGAGCTCGCAGTTCTAGTCATGTAGCACTATAGTAGGACCGAAAATTGTCTGGTTTGTAGTAAACCTATCAACGATCCTCATGGAATTATCTACTGGATGCAGAGGAATCATCTAGGCCCCTGAAAATTTTCGAATTATTTTGAGCTATTTAGGTAATTTTTTTTAAAAAGAAAAAAATTACAATTAAATACCCTATATATTTATAAAATATATTAATTTATCCTTATTTTAAAGTTAATTAAAATATTATTGTATTTTATAAAATCAAACTCTTTTATTTTGAACTTTAATATTTATACTATTAGTTTATATAATTTTAGTTATGTATATTATACTATTTAAACTCTTTCTTTCTTTTTAAGTTTTTTTAAAAAATGGTGTTTTATGCATAAAGTTAAATTATTTAATGGATTTCATAAACTATTTAGAAAATATAAGTTATTAGATAATATAGGTTAGATATTAATTTATTTATTTTTTAAATCTTCATTGGGAATCAACTATTTTTTTATAGATAATAGATTAAACTGTTCAAATTAAAATATTATTTTTGATAATGAATTAAAACATTTAAATTTAAAAAAGTTAATTTTAATAATAAATAATGTATTAAATTACTATATTATTTTAACAATAATTTTTTTATAAATTTGAACGCTACAACTAAAAAAAATTTTCTATAATAAATATTATTAAAACTCAACTTCATAATAAAATAAAAAATGAACTATTATTAAAACTCAACTTCATAAATTGATAGAGATTTACATTGAATGATATATTTATAAATATTGATAATAAAATTATTATAAATATATTTTAGTGAATGAAAAATAAATAAGAATTATCATAATTTTATTATAGTAGTTTATTAACTTTTTAGAAGAAATTTCTTTTTAATGTTCAATTACTTACAAGGACATTCAGCTCACAAAGTCAATGCCCCAGCTCCTCCTGTTTGCTTGCGTGCAGCTCTGCTTGGACACTTAAGTGATGCTCGGGAGTTCCTTGTTAATTCCATGCTTTCCCATAACAAAGAACAATATTTTCAATTCAGAATTATTCATAACTATTATTTTGTGGTTTCTTGCGAACTCATCTTTCTCCTATTGCGATCACATTCGCCTCCTTGTTTACAAACATGAGAATAACTGAATTTAGTTTATTATCCTTTCTTTTTTTTCCTTTTTATGAATAATTGTAAAAAATTATGCTGTAATTTAATGCATTTTTAAATATAATTTTATACTTTAATTTATAATAAAAAAAAGCCATATATATCACTGGTAAATTATAACTTACATTCTAGTATTTAGTAAAAACTATATTTTATACTAGAAAAAAATTATATTTTAATTCATGTATTTTTAAATTTAGTCTATCAAATTTTATTTACTAAATAAACTAATTTTTTTAATGAAATTTTATATTTTTATTAAAATTAATTTTTATATTTTTATAAATTAATCTCTAAATATTGTAATAAATATTTATATTTACAAATTAATTTTTATTTATTAAATTTTAATATTTTATATGTAAAAATAATAAAATAAAAACTATAATTTTTTATTCTAATTAAATAAAAAATTCATTAAAGGAAAAATTAAATAAAAAAAAGCTCTTTAAACTTGAATTTAAATTCGTATTATGCCAAGACTTTAAATTTAATAAATATATGAATCAAATTATATCTTTTATAAAATTTTAAACATTAGAATGTAATTTACCATAATTAAAAAATATGTTTAATTAACTTTTAAATGTCATATTAGCATTTATTAATTATGTTAAAAAGACATTTCATTTTGCTAATAAAATAAAACTACATGACCCTTTTTGTCACAAATTAAACTACAGTATTCTACTTGAAAAAAGTGCCAAACCTAGTTTTTTATAATTATCCCTTCTTTAACTGAAATCTTATCAAATCCCAGCACCCCATGATCGCTCCAGTAGATTACCATCTATTCGAAAAAGAAAGGAGCTAATTGTTAGCCCTTATGCACCAACTCTTGAAATCCAGCGTCAATTTGGTGACTACATTATCAGGCAACCTACTACCAGAAATGAAGACAGAAGAAGAAAAAGGAGGTGAAGGAGAGAAATGTCACAGCAATTCTCCCTCTGATATGAGTGAAATGTAGAGATCAGCAACAATGTAAAATAAGATTCACAAGGATTTATAACAAAATAACAGTAAAGCACAAGGTTAGTTTAAAAAATGTAGCGAACATGATTTAATAGGCACTTCTAAAGGAAGCTACGGCTAATTTCCATCATCCAATCCAAAAAAATTAAATTAAAAAAAGAAAGAAAAAAGGAAAAGCATAACAAATCAAGTGTTATTAATATAAGTCTAGTTGAGTGTATAGAAGGAAACTCATATGGAACATAATCAAGCAATTTATCAAACATCAAATCGGCACGATATCAAAGTTTACTCAAAGAATGGTATGTTAATGTTATTTATTCATTCAGCAACCAAACGAAGCATCCAATAAAAGAAGAAAAACTAGACCATGTGTGTAAAGATTCACAGGCTAACCCTCAAATTATACATCTATAGAATATGACATAAATAAGACACCTTTTTTCCCTAACAATATGCATAATTCCCATATACTCGTTCAAACAAGCTTTCAACATCACATCAACCACCCCTCTTCATGATCTTCACTATGGTCCATGAAATCCACAATTCAGGTATCCTGTATTTTTGTCATATCTACTTCAATTGGGAGACTATGCAAATTAACCAAACATAATGGGATCTTCATGAAAATGGCACCCGCTTTATTCAAGAGAGCCATTATGCATAACACCACATCTAGGAACCATGGTTTTAAATAACGGCCGTTATGTAACGTAACAGCCGTTATGTAACGGGTTTTGGGGGGTGTTACCTGTTATCCTGTTATACAACGGCCCCTCCTGATTTGCAGGCGTAACGGCTGTTACGTAACACTAACGGCCGGGCCATTACCGCTGTTACGTAACGGTAATGGCCGGGCCATTACCGCCGTTACATAACGGTAATGGCCGGGCCATTACCGCCGTTACGTAACGGTAATGACCGGGCCATTACTGCCTTTACGTAATGGTAACGGCCATTACCAATAATTAAAATTTTTTATATTCTTTATCTTCTACTCTCTATTCTCATTTTCTTTAGTTTCTACACGTTTCAACCAGGGTATTAAATAATGGCCGTTACGTAACGTAACGGCCGTTACGTAACGGTATCAAGGGGGGCCGTTACCCGTTACCCAATGGCCCCCCTTAAATTGCAGCCGTAATGGCCGTTACGGCCGTTACGTAACGGTAACGGCCGTTACCGACAGTGATGTAACGGTAATGGCCGTTACTTTATCCAACAAAAATTTCAGATTGCAGAGAATATGTTCAGATTGTAGAAACCAGCTATGCATGACCACTTTTGTCCCTCTTCTCCAGCAAGCACAGCAGACAGCCTCATTTTTCAACTCAAATTTCCAACTTTCTCTTCCTTTTCTCTCAAATCTCTCAATCTCAAGCTTCCCTAAAAATTTCTCATTTACAATTACAAGCTTCAATCTACCATTAACTACTTCATTTCAAGGCAATTTCTTCTAAAAGGTGAGTTAATATTTCTGTGTATTTTTACTTAAAGTTGCTGTTTTTTTTTTTTTTTTTATTTTTGTAGATTAAATTTGTAATTTTGAGTTAAAAATATACTTTGAGCTATTAATTTGTCCGATCTATAAAAATTGTATGGTTTTTATTAGTTTAGACTATTTTTCAGAAATCATTACGAAATTAAACTAATTTTAGTTGCTGTATTTTTTTAGTTTCATTTTTGTGGATTAAAGTGTTAGATTTGAGTTAAATTAATAGTGTATTTTTACTTTCAGAATTCAGAGGAATCAAAGAGAGCTGCTGTATTTTTTTTTTTTTAATTTTTGTATATTAAATTTGTAGTTTTGACTTTTGAGTTAAAAATATACTTTGAGGCTATTAATTTGTTAGATCTATAAATTGTATGGTTTTTGTTAGTTTAATTTAGACTATTTTTCAGAAATTATTATGAAATTAATTTATTTTTAATTGCTGTATTTTTTTTTTAATTTTTGTAGATTAAATTAGTATTTTTGAGTTAAAAATATATTTTGAGGCTATTAATTTGTTAGATCTATAAATTGTATGGTTTTTGTTAATTTAGTTTAGACTATTTTTCAGAAATTATTATGAAATTAATTTATTTTTAGTTGCTGTATTTTTTTTTTTTAATTTTTGTGGATTAAAGTATTAGTTTTGAGTTAAATTAATAGTGGTAGACTAAGACTTGTAGTCTGACAATTAAAAATTTCATATTTATATAATTTGTGTTAAATAAAAATTAATGTATGGAGTTAGGTTAAAATTAAAATATTAGTTATGAAAAAAAATATTTGCCTTCCATGAATTTGACATTTGATATCTTTTAATTTTTATGAACAGTTATTAAATATTTGTATTGAAAATGCCTCGTGGAAGTGGTTCTGGTTCTACTCAAGGGGGTGGTAAACCAAGTGAAGATATTGGGTGGAAGTTTGCAACACCTACAGGGAAAAAAGAGAACTGATTTGTAATTTATGTGGGAGAAAAGTCACAGGTGGAATAACAAGATTGAAGTTGCACTTGGCTAACATACATGGTCAAATTGCCGGTTGTCAAAAAGTTTCTTCCCAAGTTAAGAAGGATATGGCCGCTGTCCTGAAAGAATACCAATTAGCTAAAAAGAATAAAGAAAAAAGAGAAAGAGAATTAGAAGAAGAAATTATGAATATAAATAGAATCGAAGATAATGAAGAGGAGGAGGAGGACATCAAAATGGAAATGGCGAGACGGGCGAGCATGAGACAGTTGGAAGAAGATGAATTTAGAAGGAGAACTGGATCTAGATTTGATGTTGTTGGTAGTAGCAGACAAGTGTTGGGTCGTTCTGCTACTACACGTGAGAGAGGTAGAGAAGCACAAAGATATGCAGAAATATCTACACTGGCATCTCGGTTGGCTGCCGCAGAAGTTGAGATAGAGAGAAGCAGAGCTCAACAAAAGCAGCCAAAATTAAAAACTAAATGGTTGAAGACACAGAAGGAGAAAATGTTGAAAGCATTTGGAAATTTTGTTATACATAATAGACTTCCCTTCAGTATTGTTGAGTCACCGTGGACAAAGCCACTTTTAAGAACAGCAGCAGAAATCGGGCTTAATGTATCTCCACCTAGTGCTTATGAAATTGCAGAAGTTTATCTAAAAAATGAGTACAATGAGATGAAAAAATATATAGCCTCATTTGATGGAATATGGAAGGAGAGGGGAGTTACCATAATGTGTGATGGTTGGAGTGGGCCAACACGTATGAGTATAGTAAATTTCCTTGTTTACTCAGACAGAGGCACAGTGTTCCACAAGTCTGTTAATGCATCCAATGTGGAGCATAAAGATGGAGAATACTATTTTAAAATTATGAAAGAAGTAGTGGAAGAAATAGGCCCTCAAAAAGTTGTCCAAGTGGTAACGGACAACGAAGCTGCCATTAAATTAGGAGGGAAGAAACTAATGGAGAAATTCCCTAATCTATATTGGACTGCTTGTAGTGCTCATTGTATTGATTTGATTTTGGAAGATATAGGAAAGAAGAAGAGTGTGAAAAAAATAATTGACCCAGCCAAGGTAATTACTCAATTTACTTATAATCATAATTGGGTAGTCAATTATATGAAGAAATTCACGGACAATAGAGATATTATTCGACCTGGCATCACTAGATTTGCCACAAACTTCATTGCTTTAGAGTCTATTGTCCGTTATAGGGTGGAGCTAAGGAATATGTTCGAATCGGAGCAATGGATGATGAGTAAATATGTACAAGCAACAAGTGGTCCAGCGCTTGAAGCCAAGAAAATTGTGCTTGGCTTAGGCAGCGAAGGAAGAAACTTTTGGGAGAGGGCACAACAAATAATGAAAGTTCAAGAACCTCTCCTGAAGGTTTTAAGATTAGTTGATGGAGATGACAAGCCAACAATGGGATTTATATACGAGGCAATGGAGCGAGCAAAATTGGCTATTCAAAAAAATTCTAAAAGCTATTTGGAATATTGGAGAATAATTGATCATAGATGAAATTTTCAATTGCATCATGACTTACATGCCGCCGGTAAGAACATTGTATTATAATTTGATAGTTTAGAAAATTAAATTGTTAAATTAAAAGATAACTTATTATCTATCTTCATATTTTATTTTGCAGGATATTTTCTAAATCCTCAATATCAATATGGCCCACATGATATTGAAAATGATAATGAGATCATGTTGGGTCTCAAAAATGTGATTCAACGTCTAGAGGGGGATTTAGTAAATCAAGGAAAAGCATTAAATCAAGTAAGTAACAACTAACAAGCTAATTCTCAAGTGTTACTACTATGTTAGTTTCGTTGAAGTGTTGAACTTGAAGTTAACTTACTGGAATTTGGAACATGTAGGCCCTACTTTTTCGGGACAAAATAGAGAGTTTTGGAACAGCTTTGGCGCAAAAGGCAATTAAGTTCACTAATCCAGGTACTAAGTTTATAAAATAAGTATAAATTATTTTTGTTCGTTCCTTTTTATATAGCTAAGTTCATTAAAATAATAAAAATTTTAAAATATTTTGCAGCTGAGTGGTGGATTAATTATGGAGAAAGTGCTCCTGAGTTGAGAAAAATCGCTATTAAAGTACTGAGCCAAACAACTTCAGCTTCAAACTGCGAGAGAAATTGGAGCACATTTTCTCTCATTCACACAAAGACAAGAAACAGATTGAAGTATCAAAAATTACATGCACTTGTCTTTGTGCACTACAACATGAGGCTGAAAATCAGAAATGTGACAAGAAAAAGCCAACAGGAGTTAGACAGGAGCTATGATCCAATTAATTTGGATTATATTTTTGAAGAATATGATCCATTAAACTCTTGGTTGGAGGAAAGGGAATCTCCATTGCTTGATGGGCAACCAAATCCATGGTTAGATGATGAAGAGGCGGGTAATGCTCCATCACAGTCTGCCACTCAAACTCAAGGACAACAAGGTGCTGCTGGTGATGATGATACTTTTATTTTATCCAGCTCTAGTAGTAATGATGATGATGGTGGTGGTGATCAAGGTGGAGGAGGAACCACAGTTGAAGGAGGTGGTAGTCGTAGTTCACAAGATCCACCTTGTCAAAGACAAAGTGGAATTAGAATTGCTTCTGAACCATCTCCGATGCGTACATATCAAAGATAACGAGGCTCTCATAGTTCTAGTACTGGTGGTGCTGAAACATCCCAAACAAGAGGTAAGGATGTTGCATATGAGGAGGAGGGGTCAATTGATTCATTAAATTATGGATACAACGCTGGCACGTATAATCCAAATTTTATGTATGGTGGTGGACCTGGTGGTAGCTCATCATATGAAGATACTTCATCAAACTATGGATTCCATGGCCAATTTAGAGGGGTGCCTTATCCAACAAATTATCCTCCTGCATATTCATATTACCCCTTATTAGGAGCAGAGTCAGCTTTATCATACCCTCAGCCAACTTATGGTGATCCTAATGATATTATGGGTGGTGGTTCTTTATTCAGTTTTGATCCACAACAATACTATCAACATCAGCAGCATCACCTTAATGATCAAAGCTCAGAGAGCCAAAGTCAAGACCAACAAGAACCTGCACGA
Organism: Manihot esculenta; assembly: GCF_001659605.2. Taxonomy (NCBI): domain Eukaryota; kingdom Viridiplantae; phylum Streptophyta; class Magnoliopsida; order Malpighiales; family Euphorbiaceae; genus Manihot; species Manihot esculenta. Next base: position 19,471,819 of record NC_035178.2, on the reverse strand, counting down.
CGTTCTTTTTGGTGGTAGTGAGGTTGGTAATTTCCTATATGGTATTTAATTTAAGCTAAATAGTAATATATTTGATATATTTATGTTTATTATATATTTGTATACATTGTTCTGAATTATATCTATTGATATCATATCATTTTATGAACTTTGCAAATTGATTTGAAAAATTTGCGTAGCGCCAGACCGTTACCGTTACGTTACGGCTGTTACAGACCTGTTTCCGTTATCCGCGACTGCGGCCGCGAACGCGATTTAAAACCATGGTTTCAACAGCTTTAAAGACTATATTTTTTAAGTTTTATCTTCCCTTTCTCTTTCAAATTTCAATCTTCCCTGCATATTTCTCGTATAAACTTAGATCCATTATAAACTACTCTATTTCCAAGCTTATTTTTTCTAAAAAGTTAGTTAAATTTTATCTATTTTAGTTTTTAATTGTTGTTTTTTTTTTCCTTTTCTTTGTAAGTTTTTGTAAATTAAAGTGTTAGTTTTGAGTTAAAATTGTACTTTGAACTATTAGTTTAATCGATCTATAAAGATTATGTTGATTTTTCTTATTTTAAACTATATGATGTTTAACTTAAGTTAAATAATCTATATTTTATATATTTATATTTATTATGCATTTGTATACATTGTTCTAAATTAAATCTAATTAATCTCATTTTATTTATAAACTTTGCAAATTTTTTTTAAAAAATTTGCGTAGCGCCAGACCGTTACCGTTACGTTACAGCCATTACAAATCTGTTTCTGTTACTCGTGACCACGACCACGAACGTGGCCGCGACCACGATTTAAAACCATGCTAGGAACTAGGTTTTGTTCCATTGCAATCTAGATATGCTGAATAATATGCTTGAATTTGACCAGGATTTAAAGTACCTACCTATTGTCAATACAAGGGAATGTCTCTTTAAAATATAAAACACAAATCCAGAATGAGTACCATACAAAGGATCATAATATCAGGTCAGAAGATAAAAAAAACACAGAAACAGAGCTACTGAGACATAAGACTAGTTTGTAGGGAGTATAATACTTTATACAATCAAGAATGCATTCAGTAGTAGAATAAATAGCAACTTTTTGATCCAAGGAACATTTGTAACAGCAATGTAGAGATAAGGACAATATAAAGAAGTAGAAAACTCCGTAGGACATTTCCATTTGTCATGTATCCCAAGGCAAAACAAACTGCTGATTTAGGTATCATACACTTCAGGTGTCTCTACAAGCACAGGCACTAGCACACACAAAAGCTACCATCCCCACTTTGAACAATATACCTGAAACTATCTATATGCTTGCTTTGTCATTTGGCCTATTATGGCATGCATTATCAACTTAGAGAAGTTAGAATCAACTAGTATTCATTAAGAAAATGAAATAACATCAAAACAGGTAACCCAATGCATGAAGCATCCACACTTGTGGGCACTGAGAAAGGTTGATGCAAAAAGCCTAACCCATGCTTTGCAAAGAGGCTGTTCCCATGGCTTGAAACTGTGTTCTCCAAGTTATAAGTGGAATAAGTTTACCTTTACACCAAAGTCACCCTCTAACAATATGATATATATATATATATATATAAAACTTGCAACCTTAACTAGTGTAAGGAGTATGCCATTTAACAAATCCATCAAGAATAGTAGAGGTGCAAGATGTATATTATCCAACCCAAACCAGTACTTAGTACATAGGAATCAACTGTAAAATATGTGTTGTGTTTGGAAGGTCATAATTAAATACATGCAATGGAATAGCTTTAGCTTTCATTATTCTGATTAATCTTACAGATTGTACTAGACGAGATTCAGCTGATGCAAAAGCTAAGGTTCAATGACAAACAACAGTACTAAACAACAACAAGAAGCACCATTGTGAATTAAATTACATTACAAATGATAATGGAAATTATCTGATAGAAATTTAACCGACAGCAAATCGGAACAACAAACCGTCAATTAGAATGCTTAGGAGGAGAAGATGAAGACGAAGAAGGAGAAGAGACCAAATGCCTCCAAAGGTATCGTCCACTCGCCATGTCCACGCAGGTCCAAAATCCAGATTCTATTGCCGATCGAACCTGCACTTGAACAGCGTAGATTTCAATTTAAGCTCTCAACGAGAAAAGAAAGAAAAAAGAAAAAGTCAAAATGAAACCTAGAGAAGGAAGAGAGACCTTGGAGGGAAATGGACGCTCGGTCGAGGAAGATTCATCGGAATCATTGTCGTCGGCGGTGAAGGGCCGTGATTTGAAGTTTCTTACAACGAAAAAGCCAGCAAGAGTAGCGGAGAGAAATATCAGAATAAGCCTCAATGGGCACATTTTTTTTTTCTTTCCAGAAGCGATCAAGACGCACTTCAGAAATGCGTTTCACCTAACATTTTAGGAGTGAAGTTGAAAGCTTCTTTTTTTTTCAGAAAATTTCAAAGGAAATGGCTGCCCCAACTATTGCTGGGCTCTCGGACTGTGTGTGATTGTGGTCCTTTACCTACCTAGTTTGTCCATAGTAGCTCGGTGAAGTGTTTTAATTGGGGGCAGTGCTAAATGACTAATCAATTTAAATGTATTAATTTATTCTTTATTAATAATAAAAAAACATTTTATAAGTAAAATATCCTTATTAAAAAAGAAGGTAATAATTTAAGAGTTAGATTAAAAAGCATGTTAAAAAAGAGAACATATATTAATTTATTAAAAAAATTAAAATATGTATTTTTATCAATATATTTATTATTAAAAAAAGTGAGCAAGAGATATCGGGCAAAGGGTGCCACTGCTGCTAAACACAGGCTACTCTGCAGCAGGGTTTTTCCCTTTCTTTTTTTTTTTTTTTCATTTTTATATTTTTTATATATTTTAATAATAGTAAAACAATATTAACTTTTTTAAATAGTAAGAAATAGTAACTTAAAAAATACTTTAGATATTTTTAAATACTAAAAATTTAGTAATCACTAAAAATACAATCTAGTAATAATAATAACAAATATCTTCGAAAGTAATATTTATTTAACATAATTATAATTTTTAAAAATTAAATTTTAATTTTAATGTGATCAAAATGAATTTGTGCAGCGATTGATCACTTTGTAAGAAAGAAAACTTGGGGTGGTTGGTATCGACAGTCATTCCGATACTCAAGTCAGTAAACTGAAGAAAAGAACGAATGTAAGGAATTGTTTAAAACTCAAGAGTAGTTGTGTAAGAATGCATATTTTGGTATTTGCGATCATTAACTTTTATACTATAAGAAGATGGAGGTAATTATCGAATCTCCTAATAATCCGGTTGGTACTGGCTAATTAATAGGGAATCTCATAATAGATGTAATGGAGATATACCGAATTATATCCAGTAACGATAACTTTATGTGAAAACTCAACCTATTCAGGAGATGACGAGTCTTGATGAAGAACTAGGTAGAACCGCGTATTGGCTTATCAGACTCTTGTCACATGGTCCTATCTTATAGTGATAGCTCATGGCTTACTTTGGATGATTGTTGTAACGATCCGAAATCGGACCGCTACCGACGCTAGGATCCAGACCGACTTAAGGTCACCGGGACCCGTAGCAAGCCTCCTATACCTGCCATATACCTGATAATATCCTATATATGATCATACATTCTCATAAGAATTTAAAAAAACCTTCAATATTCCAAGCCTGACCTGCATGCACTAACATCATAAACATAAAACCCTAAACTAGAGCCCTCATTAAATGCTCTAGTGGGTTATCATAACATACATCAAGCTTGGACTATCATTTCTCATCATTAAAACATTTCATTAAAAAGATCATGTACCAAAAGGGATTAACATGCACTAGGGCCAAGCACAATTCTATCCTTAATACAATTCTTTACATTACATCACATTATAACATTTTACAATACATGTCCACATCTATCTATTACATATACACAACTTCAACCTGGAAGACTCCCCGGTCTATCCTGTACCTGCAAACCTGGGGGTTACGGGAGAGGGGTGAGCTAAAAAGCCCAGTGAGCAGAATAGTAAAACATTATATTAAAATTCATGTTTTCATGAAATGCATCACATCACAAACAAATCACATCAAGGATGGATTTGTCACCAATAGTCCTCTACATTCCAATGTGCCGGGACGTAGAATGGGTCAACCGGACTTTCTCTTAAACATCACATATCATAACATTCCAATGTGCTGGGATGTAGAATGGGTCAAACGGACTTTCTCTTACATTATGCCGGGACGTAGAATGGGTCAATCGGACTTCCATACCGTATCATCGTCATCATATCATATCGAGAACTACTGGGTCATCCAACATCCATCCACATCAATAGCATAGTATGCAATGCAACATATTCGTGAATACTAATGCAAACAACCTAGTATATATAACATGGCATTCATGATGCATGAACATGCTCAAAATTCATTTACTTAGAAACATAAAGATTTTTTCTACTCACCTCAGGCTGACTCTGAACAGCTAGCACTGTGGGCCTCCTCGGTTTCTCGGGTCCAAACCTACACAGGTGGACTCGAATGAGGTGCCAAACAACTCTAATCATAACTCTAAAATACTCCCCAAAAACCCCCCCAAAACATCATAAAATAATCATAGAAATCATGCAAAGGAAGGCTGAACAGGGCACTTTCGGCGGCAGGTTCGGCGGCCAAAAGTCCCTTCAGAGCCGAAACTCAGCCACTTTTGGCGGCACCTTCGGCGGCCGAAAGTCCCTTCCAGAGACGAAACTCATGCATGTTCGGCGGCACCTTCGGCGGCCGAAACTTCCCTCCAGAGCCGAAAGTCCAACTTTCGGGGGCAGGGTTCCGCAGCCAAAAGCTTGCCTCCACAGGCAGGTTCGGCGGCCGAACATGGTTTCGGCAGCCGAACCTGGGTCCTCCAGCAGGCAGAACCCAAGCCACCAACATGCACATTTGCCTTCCAAACCTTCCAAACTCATGCACAACACTCCCAAACATGCATAAATACATTCATAAGCATATAGGGGTCTCAAACTATCCTATACCCCAACAAACAACAATATGGCAACTCATTTAAGCACACATTTATCCTTAAACTAACATTTTTACAACTAACCTAGACATGCATTTCTACCCCATAATCCTTCATAAAACTTACTTAAAATATCGAAGGAGGCGAGGATCGACGCTTACCTCTTGAAGATCGAGAGAAAACGTGACCCAACTTGGAGATTTGGGGAAAATGGGTTCCGGAGGTCTCCAAGCTTCCAAACTTTGATCTTTGCTTAAAAACTTCAAAACCAAGCTAAAACTTGTTAAAAACTTGCAGGATTTGAGGGAAAGCATCAAAACTAACCATGGGAGGACATGGACTCACCTCTGACCGAAAATGGGGAAGAAAGCTTGCCCATTTTCGGACATGGGGCCTTTTATAGGTGGCTGGCCAGACCACCTTCGGAAGCCAAAGGTGACTCCAAAACTCCACCAAGTTCGGCGGTCGAACCTGAATTTTCCTTCATGGTGCTTTTCTTTCAAAAACTCAATTTCTTTCTTATTTAAAACCTTAAAACACTTGAAAACATTTTAGAAAAACATATTATTACCCTTCTAGAGAATTTCGACATTCGAGATTCCGCCGGACGGTAGGAATTCCGATGCCGGAGTCTAGCCGGGTATTACAATTGTTGTGTTACATCATAGGTCCCCCGCTGGTCCTCGATTCTTCAGATTCGAAGGTGGTAGTTGTCTTCACGATCTTAGGCACGTGGCATATCTAGATTGCCTTTCTACACTAGCATCGCTCTGCCTGCCTCTGATCATCAATGACAATTGTCTTGCTCTTTGAGCTGCATTCAAAACCTACCATCGAAACCGTCATATAAAAAATCCTACTTCTCCTTCATATATCACTTTTGCTCACAAACTGACTTTTCTGCTTTAGAAAAGATTTGACCACGCACTTTTTCATTCACACACTTAGGGTAATTCCTATTGTAACACCCCTTACCCGTCTATACAATAACTTAGTAAAGGATGCCACATACTATACTATATGCAATTACATATGTGGACTTAAGATAGCTTTGACCTTATAAATTGTTCTTTAGTTTGTTTAAATGCATATTGATTCACAAAATAATTTTCAATGGTTTCTCCGCAAAAGTCTCCCCTGTTTATTAGCAATTATCCCTGTGAAAACTAGTCATAAAATCTCAATATTTGCTCATTTCACATTATCAAATCCATAAATAGAACATAATAACTTAAATTAGTCAACACATTTGTATATATTTGTACTATTTACAACACTCATTTACAGACTCTTGGTAGACTATTAATGTACATGCCAACCATAAACAACCTCTGTACAAATCTTGTGACTGACTGATTATGATGATGTCTCTGTGCTGATGCAGAACCAGACCTCCTAACTGTTGCTTCCTCTATCTATTACCTGCGCATGGAAAAGTCCAATGCGCTGAGCTTATGCCCAGTGGGTGAATAACAACATATATACTCATTCACATATAATAGGAATACTCATGACAGATATAATGAAATCATTTTATAAGGCAAATGAAATTTTTATGTGTCAGTGGGTGATAAGTGCCAAATCAAGTCATGCAGTTGTATAAATGTAAGGTCATTTATATTTTTGTAACCATCTTATGTGCATGCTAGTAAAGCATTAACAAGTCATATAATTAAATCTTAGCCCCTATAAACTCTTCACAGGATCATTTAGCTAGATAAGGGAAACTGTATCTGTATAGCACAAAGTGCCAAACTGTATGGCCCAGGGGCCGAATGTTGTGCCTGTATGGCTAAAAAGCCGGGAAACTGTATGACACATAATGTGTCGATAAGATCATATCATGTAGCCCATTAGGGCGCAGTACTGCTAAACTGTATATGGCATGCCATACCCTTATGCTATCTATGACTCCCACTGAGGTTTACTAGGGCCAAGAATGCATAGTTTTATGTTAAATATTTATTGGTACTAAATAAGCAATCACATCAATAAAAAGAGTCCTTAAAAGCATTCATATATATGTAATAGAACATATTCACTTATGAGCATATTATTCAGCCATAAACATTTTACTATGTCATCAAGAATATGCATGAAAAGTTTTAGTCTCTTAAGCTAGCACGTGCGTAAAGCAGGCATGTCAAGGTAGCATGTGCGTAATTTGGCCACAAAGCTAGCATGTCAATCCCTTTTAGGTCAATATTTATATTTAGCTTTGTTTCTGTCTGAGATTGTATCACATTTTTAAGTATCTTATGGACACAATTAGACTCACTTTTCTTCATGAACGTTGTGTATTTATGTCTTAGCTTTCTAACAAGATATATTACATCTAATTCTGACCTTTCTAACTTAAGTTATGAATTTTTCTTTGCAAGCTGCTCAATCAGGTCCTAACCAGTACAGTTTTGGTATCTGTTTTTAATCTAACAAAACCTATCATATGCATACATTTTCATACAGATTCAAGCTTAACTTTCTTGTACAAAGTTTTAGGTATACTTGTCAGGGTTCATTTGGAACTGGTATTAATTCATTTCATTGAGTAAATCATTAGTTATGATCTAGGAGATACATACTGCTCCGGATGCACAATTCCCTGTGACCAGCTTAGGTTCACTAGCCATTTTCACATAATTAGCTACAGATTCAGAATTTGGTCACTTCATGAAAGTTTGAGATTTGTGTCTTAGCTTTCATTTGGTATATGTTAGGCTTAATTTCAATGATCACACAATAAGTTATGAGGCTTCTAACACAGACTGTCCTGTTGGAACCTATTCTGCCAGTTTTATGTTTTTGGCTTCCATGTTGTATCTATGTACTTTAAGCCTTCCAATCATCATTTCAACATTCATATTACATATCCATACAATCAAAAGAGCATTTCCAGCAAACAAAACCAATCCCTAATGTTACATATTCATGAGAAAATCAAAGGAAAAACAGAAGTTCATACAATCACCAAACCTTTTGCACAATCTTTTCAAAAGCTTTAGGTACACCTTAGTTACTCTCTTTCCTTGCCTTTCCCCTTTGATGTACCTTCCTCCCTTTGAGTTTGTTCTTTACAAAGAATAAGAAAAACAGGAGCTTTAATTCATTTAACAACATATAATTAATTGAAACATGAAAGAATATGTTTACCTAACCTAGTTTTCAATTTCATCACTTACCACTAAAGCACCTTAACTTCTCTCCTTCTTTCCTCCCTTTCTATGGTTTCCTTGCTGGTTATTACACTTAAGAACAGATTTTGTGTGGCTGGAGATTTTATCTTTTTGATGAACTATGGTGGAAATGGAAGATAAGAAAGCAAAAGCTTTTTCTCTTTCCTTTTGGTGTAGCCACGGCAATGATGGACCAAATGAATGACAACTCTTTTCTTTCATGCTTAGTCATGCATGGCTAGGTGTCATATGGTGGGTTAGGTGTAAATATAGAAAAAGGTGGAGGGCAAACTTGGAATTTTACTTTTAAACTTTCCATATTCACACTTTCACCTACTAAACTTTTCCACATGTTTCAATTTAGTTTTTAAACTTTCAATATTCATAGATTGACCTACTAAACTTACATTTTTAACATTTAGAAGTTCATTTCATTTAAGCAAGCACGTCGGTTGTAGGAAGCACCTCAAGCTAGCACGTCGGGAAACCCTTAAGCACCTCCCGATAGCAACTTGATTCCGACCTGCTTATCGCATTAGATACTTTATTTTAAGATATGTCTGTTTTCTTATTTGGGTTTTCTATGATTCAGTTATTACAGTTTGAAGATGTTAAAATACTATTACTGGTCGTTCTTATTTTAACTCTACCTTTGGACGAATAACTCTATATGAAATGCAAGTTAGACCTCTAAACACAACTTTTAGTGCTCTATCTATAAACCAATTGTGTGTCAGACGGCTATGGATAAGCTAACACCTCCCCTATTTAGCTCGAGGTCAAGCTAGCACCTCCCCTGAAGCTAATTACTCTAACTTCGGAATGGTACAATTGAAAGCTAATGGTTGCTCTATTTCTATCTGCAGGTTTTGGAATGTTACAATTCTCCCTTCCTTAAAAAATTTCGTCCTCGAAATTTACCTGTCATGAATAGCTGAGGGTGTTGTTGCCTCATTAAGTCCTCACTTTCCCATGTAGCTTCCTCTGTTTTGTGGTTTCTCCAAAGAATCTTCACTAATGGAATCTTCTTATTCCTAAGCTCCTTTATTTCTCGTGCTAAAATCTTCACTGGTTCCTCCTCATAAGTCAAATCAGGTTGAATATCAATTATCTCAGAAGAAATGACATGAGAAGGATCAGATCTGTATCTTCTCAGCATGGATACATGGAAGACATTATGTATCTTATCTAATCCAGGGGGTAATGCTAACCTGTAGGCTACCGGACCCACACGTTCAATTATCTCATATGGACCGATAAACCTAGGACTTAACTTTCCCTTTTTGCCAAATCTGAGCACCCTTTTCCATGGAGAGACTTTAAGAAACACTTTATCTCCAACTTCATATGCTATATCTTTTCTCTTCAAATCTGCATAAGACTTCTGTCTATCTGAAGCTGCTTTCAACCTTTCCTTGATAGTTCTCACTTTCTCTTCTGTTTCCCTCACCAAGTCTGGACCTATCACTTTCGCTTCATTGAGTTCTGTCCAGCACAATGGAGTTCTACATTTCCTTCCATATAATGCTTCATAAGGTGCCATTTTGATACTTGCTTGATAACTGTTGTTGTATGCAAATTCAACCAATGGAAGGTATCTCTCCCAGCTCCCTTCGAATTCAATAACACAACTTCTAAGCATATCTTCCAGTGTTTGAATTACCCTTTCAGATTGCCCATCTGTTTGAGGATGAAAAGCTGTACTAAAATTCAACTTAGTACCCAGTGCTTCATGCAATTTCTCCCAAAATCTGGAAGTGAACCTCGGGTCTCTATCTGAAATAATGGAAAGAGGTACTCCATGTAATCGAACTATTTCAGTGATATATAATTCTGCATATTTCTCCAATGAGTAATTAGTTCTCACTGGCAAGAAATGAGCTGACTTAGTCAATCTATCTACAATCACCCATATGGCATCTTTTTTCCTTGGTGTCAGTGGCAATCCCACAACAAAATCCATAGTGATCCTATCCCACTTCCATTCTGGTATGGAAATAGGGTGTAAAAGACCAGATGGAACTTGATGCTCAGCTTTCACCTGCTGACAAGTTAGACATGTAGCCACAAATTCCACTATATCTTTCTTCATACCTGGCCACCAATAATGCAGTTTCAAATCTTGATACATTTTAGTGCTACCAGGATGCATAGCATATGAACTACTGTGTGCTTCCTCCAGAATGTTCTTCCTCAGGTCATCAACATTAGGTACACATATTCTGCCTTCATAATACAAATAGCCATCATCCTGAACCACATGTTTCTGCTTTTTCCCCTCTTGGACTTGCTTTATCCATAAAGCTGTTTCAGTATTCCCTTTCTGTGCTTCCTGGACTTGTTGAAGTAGATTGGGTCTAAGCTTTAGTTCTGCTATGATAGCCCCATTATTAGCTAAAGATAGATGGGCATTCAAAGCTCTTAAAGCAGCAAAGGATTTCCTGCTAAGTGCATCTGCTACCAGATTGGCTTTACCTGGATGATAGTCAATAATGCAGTCATAATCCTTAAGCAACTCTAACCATCTTCTCTGTCTCAGGTTAAGCTCCTTTTGTGTGGGCAAATACTTTAAACTTTTATGATCTGTATAGATATAACATTTTTCTCCATACAAGTAATGCCTCCATATCTTTAATGCAAAGACTATGGCTGCTAACTCTAAATCATGGGTAGGGTAGTTCTTCTCATGTGGCTTTAATTGTCTTGAAGCATAAGCAACTACCTTTCCTTCCTGCATGAGTACACAACCCAGCCCATTATGTGAGGCATCACTGTAGATCACAAAATCTTTACCCGATTCTGGCTGTGTAAGGACAGGTGCCTCTGTAAGCATCTTTTTAAGCTTTTCAAAACTCTTCTGGCATTTGTCATCCCAGTCATATTTAACATTCTTGTGTAGCAATTTAGTCAACGGGGCAGCAATGATTGAAAATCCCTTTACAAACCGCCTATAGTATCCAGCCAAACCCAGAAAACTCCTAATTTCTACTATGTTCTTAGGTGGTTTCCACTCAAGGATAGCTTCTATCTTTTTAGGGTCTACTCTGATTCCTTCAGCTGACACAACATGTCCAAGAAAGGATATATCATTTAGCCAAAACTCACATTTACTAAGCTTGGCATAAAGTTGTTTCTCTCTCAGAGTTTGTAATACTATCCTCAAATGTTGATCATGTTCTTCCTTAGTCTTTGAATATATTAAGATATCATCTATGAACACTACTACAAACTGATCCAGGTAGGGATGGAAGATGCGATTCATCAGGTCCATGAAAGCTGCAGGAGCATTAGTTAACCCAAAAGGCATAACAAGAAATTCATAGTGTCCATATCGGGTTCTAAAAGCAGTTTTAGAGACATCTGTTTCTTTTATCTTCAATTGATGATAACCCGATCTCAAATCGATTTTAGAAAAGACACTGGCTCCTTTTAGCTGATCAAACAAGTCATCTATTCGGGGCAAAGGGTATTTATTTTTAATTGTCACCTTATTTAGTTGCCTATAATCTATACACAACCTTAGTGTCCCATCCTTCTTTTTTACAAACAATACAGGTGCGCCCCAAGGTGAAATACTAGGTCGTATGAAACCCTTGTCAAGCAATTCTTGTAATTGTATTTTTAACTCTTTCAATTCTGTAGGTGCCATCCTATAAGGAGCAATAGAGATAGGTGCGGTGCCTGGTATAACATCTATGGCAAATTCCACCTCTCTCTCTGGTGGTAACCCAGGAAGATCATCAGGAAAAACATCAGAGAAATCACACACTGTGGATATGTCATGCACACCTGGATTCTCCTTTTTGGTTTCAAGTGCACAAACAAGGTAGGCTTCACAACCCTTACTGATTAATCTCCTAGCTGTAGCGGCCGATATAATATTAGACAAGTAATCTGATCTCTCCCCTACAACTACCACATCATGATCTGCAAGTGTTTTTAATGTAATTCTTTTTGATCTGCAATCTACTATTACCCGATGCTTAGATAACCAGTCCATGCCAAGGATTACATCAAATTCTCTAAAGGGTAACTCTATCAAATCACCATGGAAAGTCTGATCATGAATGGATATAGGACAATCCCTATATACTTTACTCACTATCACACTATGACCAAGGGGGTTGGTTACTATTATATCTTGGTTTAGAGAATCTGCCTGTAATTTCCCCTCATTGACAATGGGTAAACATATGTATGAATGTGTAGATCCTGGGTCTATCAATGCATGCACAGGTTTATCAAAGATTGAGAATGTACCAACAATCACGTCTGGGGAGTCTCTGTCCTCTTTAGCCCTGATGGCATATGCTCTAGCAGGTGTTCTGAAGTCTGGTCTATCTACTGTTTCAGACACCCTTTGACTGGCTGAAGTTGCCCCTTGATTACCTCTACCCCTTCCTCTTCCTCTAGATCCAGCAGGAATAGGCCTCTCTATAGGTGGTGCTGATGATACCTGTCCCCTAGGACAGTCTCTCATAAGATGCTCAGTGGATCCACACCTGAAGCATGCCCCTGTTAGTTTTCTGCAGGGTCCCAAATGCCTTCTACCACAGTGCTCACATATAGGGTATTGTCCCCTGCCTGCACTTCCTGAACTGGCTACAGAAGTACTAGTTTGCTGCCCAAACCTCCCTGCAAAACTCTGCGCTAGTGGCTGCCTTTGTCTTTGTACTTGACTCTGCCCTGATGACTGAGCACCTCTTTGTCTCTTCATAGGTGCTTGAGAGGCTGAGGATTGCCCCTGCATCTGGGTTTGCCCTCTCTTCTGTTGCCCTTTCTGTCTCCAGCTCTGTTCTTCTTCTTTTATCTTCTCTATATTCAACGCTGCATTTACCAGAGTAGAGAACTCTTTGAGGGAATGGGCTGCCAAAAGCACCCTAATGTCATTATGCAAACCCTGCTCAAATTTCTTACATTTAGCTTCCTCTGTAGGCACCATTTCCCGGGCATACTTACTCAGTCTGATGAAATCTTTTTCATACTCGCTAACAGTCATCCTGCCCTGTCTCAAATATAGGAACTCTTTTCTCTTCTCATCCATATACAAATCTCCTATATACTTCTTTCGAAACTCAGCCAGAAAGAATTCCCAAGTCCGCTGCTCAGATTGAACTATCTGTGATGTGGTGTCCCACCACTGATAGGCCTCTTCTTGTAACAAAGCAACTGCACAAGCCACACTGTCTGGTGGTGTGCACTGAAGCTGCTGCAACACTCTCTCTGTACTTTGCAGCCAGTACTCTGCTACTGGAGCATCATCTTCTCTTCTGCCTTTGAATTCCATAGCTCCATATTTTCTAAGCTTGTCTATTGGTGGTCTAGTAGGAGCCTGCATAGGTACTGCAACTGGTGGTGGCACCTGAGGTGCTGCCCCTGAAACTCGTCTAAACATATCTGCCAACTGTTGTAAAAATGCATCCTGTCCTGGCCTATCTTCGCCATGAGGGGCTGGTGCAACTGCTGGCTCAATGGGTTCTGAGGGGGCATGACTTCCCACCTCCTCATCTATAGCACGTTGTGATTCCTCAGACATCCTCTGTAAACAATTAAAAACACAAAATAGGCCTGCATCAATTTTACAGAGATACATCATAACCTTGACACACTTGGCATGTACATTAAATTATGCTATATCCTAGAACCGCCTAAACCTATGCTCTGATACCAAAAAATGTAACACCCCTTACCCGTCTATACAATAACTTAGTAAAGGATGCCACATACTATACTATATGCAATTACATATGTGGACTTAAGATAGCTTTGACCTTATAAATTGTTCTTTAGTTTGTTTAAATGCATATTGATTCACAAAATAATTTTCAATGGTTTCTCCACAAAAGTCTCCCCTGTTTATTAGCAATTATCCCTGTGAAAACTAGTCATAAAATCTCAATATTTGCTCATTTCACATTATCAAATCCATAAATAGAACATAATAACTTAAATTAGTCAACACATTTGTATATATTTGTACTATTTACAACACTCATTTACAGACTCTTGGTAGACTATTAATGTACATGCCAACCATAAACAACCTCTGTACAATTCTTGTGACTGACTGATTATGATGATGTCTCTGTGCTGATGCAGAACCAGACCTCCTAACTGTTGCTTCCTCTATCTATTACCTGCGCATGGAAAAGTCCAATGCGCTGAGCTTATGCCCAGTGGGTGAATAACAACATATATACTCATTCACATATAATAGGAATACTCATGACAGATATAATGAAATCATTTTATAAGGCAAATGAAATTTTTATGTGTCAGTGGGTGATAAGTGCCAAATCAAGTCATGCAGTTGTATAAACGTAAGGTCATTTATATTTTTGTAACCATCTTATGTGCATGCTAGTAAAGCATTAACAAGTCATATAATTAAATCTTAGCCCCTATAAACTCTTCACAGGATCATTTAGCTAGATAAGGGAAACTGTATCTGTATAGCACAAAGTGCCAAACTGTATGGCCCAGGGGCCGAATGTTGTGCCTGTATGGCTAAAAAGCCGGGAAACTGTATGACACATAATGTGTCGATAAGATCATATCATGTAGCCCATTAGGGCGCAGTACTGCTAAACTGTATATGGCATGCCATACCCTTATGCTATCTATGACTCCCACTGAGGTTTACTAGGGCCAAGAATGCATAGTTTTATGTTAAATATTTATTGGTACTAAATAAGCAATCACATCAATAAAAAGAGTCCTTAAAAGCATTCATATATATGTAATAGAACATATTCACTTATGAGCATATTATTCAGCCATAAACATTTTACTATGTCATCAAGAATATGCATGAAAAGTTTTAGTCTCTTAAGCTAGCACGTGCGTAAAGCAGGCATGTCAAGGTAGCATGTGCGTAATTTGGCCACAAAGCTAGCATGTCAATCCCTTTTAGGTCAATATTTATATTTAGCTTTGTTTCTGTCTGAGATTGTATCACATTTTTAAGTATCTTATGGACACAATTAGACTCACTTTTCTTCATGAACGTTGTGTATTTATGTCTTAGCTTTCTAACAAGATATATTACATCTAATTCTGACCTTTCTAACTTAAGTTATGAATTTTTCTTTGCAAGCTGCTCAATCAGGTCCTAACCAGTACAGTTTTGGTATCTGTTTTTAATCTAACAAAACCTATCATATGCATACATTTTCATACAGATTCAAGCTTAACTTTCTTGTACAAAGTTTTAGGTATACTTGTCAGGGTTCATTTGGAACTGGTATTAATTCATTTCATTGAGTAAATCATTAGTTATGATCTAGGAGATACATACTGCTCCGGATGCACAATTCCCTGTGACCAGCTTAGGTTCACTAGCCATTTTCACATAATTAGCTACAGATTCAGAATTTGGTCACTTCATGAAAGTTTGAGATTTGTGTCTTAGCTTTCATTTGGTATATGTTAGGCTTAATTTCAATGATCACACAATAAGTTATGAGGCTTCTAACACAGACTGTCCTGTTGGAACCTATTCTGCCAGTTTTATGTTTTTGGCTTCCATGTTGTATCTATGTACTTTAAGCCTTCCAATCATCATTTCAACATTCATATTACATATCCATACAATCAAAAGAGCATTTCCAGCAAACAAAACCAATCCCTAATGTTACATATTCATGAGAAAATCAAAGGAAAAACAGAAGTTCATACAATCACCAAACCTTTTGCACAATCTTTTCAAAAGCTTTAGGTACACCTTAGTTACTCTCTTTCCTTGCCTTTCCCCTTTGATGTACCTTCCTCCCTTTGAGTTTGTTCTTTACAAAGAATAAGAAAAACAGGAGCTTTAATTCATTTAACAACATATAATTAATTGAAACATGAAAGAATATGTTTACCTAACCTAGTTTTCAATTTCATCACTTACCACTAAAGCACCTTAACTTCTCTCCTTCTTTCCTCCCTTTCTATGGTTTCCTTGCTGGTTATTACACTTAAGAACAGATTTTGTGTGGCTGGAGATTTTATCTTTTTGATGAACTATGGTGGAAATGGAAGATAAGAAAGCAAAAGCTTTTTCTCTTTCCTTTTGGTGTAGCCACGGCAATGATGGACCAAATGAATGACAACTCTTTTCTTTCATGCTTAGTCATGCATGGCTAGGTGTCATATGGTGGGTTAGGTGTAAATATAGAAAAAGGTGGAGGGCAAACTTGGAATTTTACTTTTAAACTTTCCATATTCACACTTTCACCTACTAAACTTTTCCACATGTTTCAATTTAGTTTTTAAACTTTCAATATTCATAGATTGACCTACTAAACTTACATTTTTAACATTTAGAAGTTCATTTCATTTAAGCAAGCACGTCGGTTGTAGGAAGCACCTCAAGCTAGCACGTCGGGAAACCCTTAAGCACCTCCCGATAGCAACTTGATTCCGACCTGCTTATCGCATTAGATACTTTATTTTAAGATATGTCTGTTTTCTTATTTGGGTTTTCTATGATTCAGTTATTACAGTTTGAAGATGTTAAAATACTATTACTGGTCGTTCTTATTTTAACTCTACCTTTAGACGAATAACTCTATATGAAATGCAAGTTAGACCTCTAAACACAACTTTTAGTGCTCTATCTATAAACCAATTGTGTGTCAGACGGCTATGGATAAGCTAACACCTCCCCTATTTAGCTCGAGGTCAAGCTAGCACCTCCCCTGAAGCTAATTACTCTAACTTCGGAATGGTACAATTGAAAGCTAATGGTTGCTCTATTTCTATCTGCAGGTTTTGGAATGTTACACCTATTCACTTTCAGTTTCATAGCAATGAATAGGAATACTTCTTCTTCTGCTTCTGGTGAAAGTTCAACCTCCAGCTCCTCGTCTGATAACCCCATTCGTGCTCTTGCTCCCGTTTCCCCGCTGAGGGCAATCCATGACCACGAAACCATCCTGGTAAACGATACTCCTTCCATGTTGACTAAGAAGGATGTAGACCATCTTTACAATCAATACCACATCTTTCAAGAAATCTTTCATCTCTTAGCTCTATCTTCGAGCATTCGCATGGATGATTAAATCTCCGCTGAGGATACCATCATGGTCTACAAGGAGTAGCTGAAGGCGGATTTTCGATTTTTTATTGACTCATTTTTCATTGAAATTCTTCATTTTCATAAGCTGGCAGTCGCCCAACTGCAACCCAACAGTTGGAGGATCTTGGTGGCTTTCTGCTTCCCATGCTTCAACAATAGCATCAAGCTTAGTGTTGCTCCATTCTCCCAGTTGTACCAGTTAAGAATCCGAAAGAACAAAGAGTTCTGGTACTTCAGCGGGAGAAAACGTCAAAACCTTTTTACGGATACCCTCATCCCTCAAACACTGAAAAAAAAAGTTTTTTATCCTACGTCACCATGTATTCGGGGATTTTAGGCAGCTCCAAACTGTCTGAAACGTATATGTGGAGTTTCGAAAGGATGGAGTCTAACCACGGCAGGATGAGGAAGAGTCTTTAGACTTCCTCTAGAGGATGGCCTTAACACAGAGGATCGATATCACTATCACGGTGAGGAATGCCCTTTAGTCCTAACAAAGCCATACCCAGGCTGACCAGGCTCAGACTTCTCACCCGCCCAATCTTCCAACTAGTTAGGAAAGCATGTCACATGCTAGTGTGCAAGGTATTTTTCTTTCTAACACTATTATTTTTGAAACTGCCTTACTTACTTACCTTGTGTTTTATGCAAATATGGTCGGGTCACGAAATAAGTTTTCCAAGGCAGCACGCGCCGCTTGTAAGGGCAAACTAGTTTCTAGAACCACCGGTCCACCTCCTAAATGGCTCGTCGTACCGAGGAGATTATTATGCTTCCTCCTCCTCCACCCTCATATAACAGAAAAATCGGCCCCTATTCAGCTCAAGTCTTTTATAAGGGATGACTCTGCAGCAATCCTTGTCTTTATTGAGCCCTCATCCAAGAATGCTGGTGTGGAATCCCTGTGGCCTCATAGAATCCAATACTTGGTGTTGGCATTGACTCTGATGACCTCTCTTCTTGAGGAACCACACTTATCAGTCCTTATAGCCAAGAATGCTTTGAGGCCCTAGGACCATCATCGCTTGAACACAATTGAGACAGACGACCTTTTCAACAATATCATGCACTTTTCCATGGAGAGTGTCCTCTATACATATATGGTCCAGGAGCAAAATAAGGCTTTGATGAGAGAATTTGGGGCCCAAGAGACAAACAAAGGTCTCCTGCAAAAGGAATGCTCGAGGCTGAAGGCTCAGATTGAGGAAGCAGAGGGTACGATGAAAGAGACACTAGAGTCGGTGGATAAGCTCCAGGTGGACCTGGACTAGGCAAATACTTCAAAATCAGCCATTGAGAATCAAGCAAAAGTAGATGAGGATCAAGTGGCCATACTTCAATGCCAGGTCCAGGAGCTGCAATCTCAAGTTGAGGAGAATCAGGCCACCTCTACCAGGATTGTTGAATTAGAAGTAGAATTTCAAGGGACGATGGCTCGGGAAGGGGAAATGTTTTTCGAGGGCCAAGACATGGTTAAGAAAGAGCTAGTGAAATGGTTCTCCTCTGAAGCTTTTTCCTGAATAGATGACATATTCCCTAAGGAGGAGAGAGATGAGGATGAGCAAGAGGAAGAGGGACAAGCTGAGGACAATTCCATCGACTAGGTCTCTGTAGACAACATAGTAGATGTAGAAAATACTGATGTAATGGAGAATTAGGAGGAGGAACCTGAAGATCCTACTCCTATGTAATCTTCCATGATTTTAATGAAAATATCTTGTCATTATTTTCACTAAGTGTTTATACACTCTACACTCGTTCATAACCCTCATCCAACCATCATTAAATAAGACTTATATAATCTCTTTTAAAAGATTGTTAAGGGGTTAACACTCGACCATAACACCCATTCATAGGCCTAACTAGTGGCTATAAAATAAATAACTTGAAAAATTTTACAAAAATAGGATCAATACCTGGACATGTGGCCTAGCGGGTACCCGCCTTGTGGCCTGGGTATGAAATGCCTTAGAAAATTATAAGTGAGGAAAACAACCGGTCATGTAGCCTGGCGAATACCCACCTTATGGCCTAGGCATATAATGCCTTAGAGAATTTTTTGCAAAACGAGGCTAAGGTCGCATGGTCTAGGTGTAAAATGCCTCGAAAACTTTTTGCAAAATGGGACTAATGGCTAATTGCATGGCCTGGCTAACACTTGTCTTATGGCCTGGGTATAAAATGCCTTATAAACTATTTATGAAGTGGGACTAACACCAGGTCATGTGTCCTAGCGGATACCCACCTTATGTCCTTAGTATAAAATGCCTTGTTTAACGGGACTAACACCTGGATTATGGCCTGGTGAAGCCCACCTTGTTGTCTAGTATAAGATGTCTTGTTTAGCGGGACTAACACTTGAATTATGACTTCAAGAAACCTATTTTGTGGCCTGACATAAGATGTCTTGTTTAGCGATACTAATACAAAATTATGGCCTGGCGAAACCCGCCTTGTGGCCTAGCATAAAATGCCTTGTTTAGCTGGACTAATACTTGGATTATGGCCTGGCGGATATCCACCTTGTGGTCTTGGCATGAAATGTCTTGTTTAGCAAGACTAATCCCTAGATTATGGTCTAGCGGAATCCACCTTGTGACCTTAGCATAAAATGCCTTATTTAGTGGGACTAAAACCTGGATTATGGCCTGGTGGAACCCGCCTTATTGCCTTGGCATAGAATGCCTTTTTTTTAGCGGGATTAACACTTGGATTATAGTCTGGCGGAACCCATCTTGTGGGCTTGGCATAGAATGCCTTATTTAGTAGGACTAACACCCATATTATGGCTTGGCAGAACCCACCTTAAGGCCTTTAACGAATGCTTATTAATCCTTTTGAAGAAGGCAACCCTATCGTTCCTTGTCCCTGAATAACACAACACATGAAAAAATACATCGTTAATTTTTATTAATAAAAGTTTTTCAGACTATAAATATTTCAAGAATGTGGAATAATTCGGCCATCTAATTCGGCCAGCTTTTAAGACTCTGGGCGAATCACCTTTGAGACCCTAAATGGTCCTTTTAGTTTTTGCGCAACTTACTATATTCGATACTACCACCAGTTACATCTGTTCTTTTAAGGACTAAATCTTCCACATTAAAAGCACGAGACTTGACTCTATTATTGAACATTCTGGATATTTTATTCCTATAAACCGCTATTCTGATTGTAGCCTTTTCTTATAAAAATTCGGCTTGATCCAAATTGAATTGCATTTCTTCAGGACTTCCTGAAATCTTAGGGTGTTGTGCCCTGAAACTGCTTACTTAGATTGTCATGAGGATTACTACCTCGACCCCCTACACAAGAGAAAAAGGTGTTTCCCCTGTGGTTGTTCTCAGGATTGTTCTGTATGCTCAAAGTATTTTGGGCAATTTCTCAAGCCAATTGCCCTTGGCTTTATTGAGTCTTTTCTTTAGTCCTTGCAGGATAGTCCTGTTTGTAACCTTAGTTATTCCATTGGTATGTGGGTGATAGGCCAAACTAAACTTTAAGTCAATCTCCCATTTTCTGCAAAAATCTTTAAACTTAGAACTCGCAAACTGAGTTCCGTTGTCAGTGATTACTACCTGTGGGATTTCAAACTGAGTGAAAATATTCTTGCTAATGAAAGAGATCATTTATTGGGTGATAATGGACTGAACTGCCTTAGTCTCAGCCTATTTACTAAAATGATCCATTACCACAATTACGAATTTCCTTGATCTAGTTGCTTTTGGAAATGGGCCAAGGCCCCTATTGAAAGAAAGACCAGGGGCTTCCAAACGCTACTTGCATCTCTCCAGGATTCTTTGTGTAATACCCGGCTAGACTCCGGTATCGAAATTCCTACTGTCCGGTGGAATCTCGGATGTCGGAAACCTCTAGAAGGGTAAAATCATGTTTTTATAAAATGTTTTAATGTATCTTATGGTTTTAAGCAAAAAGGAAATTGAGTTTTAAATGAAAAAGACCAAGGAGACATTTCCAGGTTCGGCTGTTGAACCCTAAGTTCGGCCGCCGAACGTGGGATGGTTTAGGGGGGCAAGTTAGGCTTTCGAAAGTTTCAAAGGTTCGGCCGCCGAACCTCATGTTCGGCCGTCGAACTTGCATGAGTTTTGGAGGCACCTTAGGCTGCCGAAAGGTGGTCTGCCAGTCCCTATATAAGAGCTCCATGGCCGAAACGGGCGAGTTTTCTCCCCATTTTTGGCCATGGTGAGTTCTTGCTTTCCCATGGTTCATTTTAGATGTTTTTCCTTCGATCTTTCATGTTTTAACAAGCTTTATGTTTATTTGAAGATATTTGAACAAAAGAGCGAGTTTTGGAAGCTTGGAGACCAAAGAGTTGAGATCTCTCCCATCTCCAAGTTGGATCGTCTCTCCTCTCGTTCTTCAAGAGGTAAGAGTAGATCCATAGTTCCTTTAATGTTTTAAGTAAGTTTTATGAAGTTTCTTGGGGTAGAAATGCATGTGTAGGTTTATGTGGAGTTTATGGGTTTACTATGCGTTTATGAACAATGTATGTTGGATATGCATGTTTGATGTGTTGTAGATGGGGTTTAGGATAGTTTGAAGCCCCTAGGATCTTGTATGCTTGAGTATACATGTTGTAGAATAGGAAAATGCATGATTGAATGAGTTGGGAGGCGTTTATGCATGTTGAGCTGAGTTTCTGCCCTTTTGGGAAGAACTCAGGTTCAGCAGCCGAAGGCTCTTTCGGCCGCCGAACCTGCCTTTGGTAGCATGTATCGACTGCCGAACCCTGCCCCCGAAAGTGGACTTTCGGCTCTGGAAGGGAGTTTCGGCCGCCGAAGGTGCCGCCGAACATGCATGAGTTTCGTCTCTGGAGGGAACCTTCGGCCGCCGAAAGTGCCGCCGAAGGTGCATGACTTTCGGCTCTGGAGGGCCTTTCGGCCGCTGAACCTGCCGCCGAAAGTGCCCTGTTCAGCCCTCCTTTGCATGATTTATGTGATTGTTTTAAGGTGTTTTAGGGGGTTTTTGGGGAGTATTTTAGAGTCATGTTTATGTATGTTAGGTCCCTCATTTGAGTCCACCTGTGTAGGTTCAGACCCGAGGAACCGAGGACCCCAGTAGTGAGTTCAGCTGCTTCTGAGTCTGTTAGAGCTTCAGCCAGAGGTGAGTGGAATATCTTATTTCGTTTCAAAGTAAATAAATAAATTCTGAGCATGATACACGCATCATGAATGCCATGAGATATACTAGGGTGCTTGCATTAGAATTTGCGAATATGTTGCATTGCATAATATGTTGTTGATGTGGGTGAATGTTGGATGATTCTTTAGCCGCACTACGTTATGATATGATGTGATACGGTATGGAAGACCAGTGAGGCCCATTCTACGCCCCTGGCATATTGGAATGTTGTGTTATGAATGTAATGTAAGAGAAAGACCAGTGAGGCCCAGTCTATGCCCCTGGCACTATTGGAATGAGTAGTGGGCTATTGGTGACAAGTTCATCCTTGATGTGGATTGTTTGTGATATGTTGCATTTCATGAAAGCATGAAATTTAAAATGAATGTTTAATTATTCTGCTCACTGGGCTTTATAGCTCACCCCTCTCCCTTAACCCCCAGGTTTGCAGGTACAGGATAGACCAGGAGGTCAGCAGGAGTAGAGTCATGTGTTATGTAATAGCTAGATGTGGACATGGATATGATGTAATGTAAAAGTATGATATAGAAATGTTATGTAATGATGCTTATGAAAGTTTAGAGTTATGCTTGACCATACTATTATGTTAATCCCTTTCTAGTATATGATCTTAATGTTTAATGATGATTATTGTAAACCAAACTTAATTTATGTTATGTCACCCCATTGGAGCATTGATGAGGACTCCAAGGTGGGGTTAATGTTTATGTTTATGAATAGTGCATGCACAGGTTGAGTTTGGTGATTGAATGGAAAGAAAAGTTCAAAATTTTTATGTATGTTGTTGATCATGTATGGGATTAAACAGGTTCACAGGATGAATGTTTGGCTTGCTACGGGTCCTGGCGGCCTTAAGCCGATCTGGATCCTAGCACCGGTAGCGGTCCGATTTTCGGGTCGTTACAGATTGGTATCAGAGCCCTAGGTTCATATGGTCGGACCTAGAGTGTCGGGCTCATAGATGTTCTAGAAGGTCAAGCACAATAGGAAAATCATGTCCACTATTATAGGATGAAGAGTCCTGTCTTGAATGATGATGTGAAATGCCATGATTTTATGCATGTGCATTAATGTTATGCTTTGATATATGATGTATGTGATGCGGGTTCATGTGTTTGCACATGAACCATTTGATTCTAATGTTCTATGTGATGTATGCTGTTTTTTAGAAAACAGGATGAGAGGAACTCGTCGATCTGCACGATTGACTGGAGTACCACCCCAGGACGAGGGCACTGATGCCCGTCCTCCTGCATTGCCTAGGGCAATGTCAAGTAGGTCCAGCAGAGAAAGAGCAGTAAGAGACCCTAGAAGGTCTTTGGATCTGGGTAGAAGCAGATCAGTGAGGGGAACAGTGCAAGGGGATATGTCAGAGGATGTGGGGGATCAGATGGATGTGGATCAAAGGAGGGATGGCAGTCTCGGAGTAAGTATGTCGGAAGAGGGAATGGGAGAGTCCCAAGGAGGCACTCAGGCCTAGGGATTTGTTCAGCCACCTTACTACCCACCCTTTTCACATAATCCCGGGTATTCGATGGGAGGTACATCGGATTACCCCAGTTTCAACCTTTATCACTCACAGATGCCATACCCACCTTTCTACCCACCGTACCCACAGTACCCTATGTATCCACCCCTACCCTACCATCCAGGTACAGCAAGCCCTACCCCAGGGGATGCTGCACCTCCTCCACCACCAGCAGCACCTACCGTCCCAGAAACCCAAATGCCTAAACCTAGCTCATCTGGGGGGAGCAAGGTCAAGATGACCGATTACATGAAGCTGGGTGCTCCCCAGTTTGAAACTGGTGATGACCCGTTTGTGTACCTTGAGAGGGTCAAGACAATTACAGATGAGATAGGAGCTGATGACAGTAGAGCAAATCAGATGGCTGGGTTCACACTAAAATGCAAGAAGGCCCAAGAGTGGTTTAAGAACTATGTGAACCCGAGGTTGGACAGCCTATCATGGGAGGAGTTTGCAAATGAGTTTGCAGGATGGGCTTTCCCTGACAGTTCAAGAGAATTGAAGATGATTGAGTTCGAGCAGCTGAGGCAGACGGATGAGATGAGTGTGGATGAGTTCACAGACAGGTTTTTGGAGCTGTTGCCGTTTGCCGGGCAAAATCTGGATACAGATCAGAAAAAGTCAAGGAGGTATATCATGAAGCTCCATTCCAGGTATTCCTCCTTGATTCAATCAGCAGAGAGGGAGAGTTTCCATGCCATTGTGGATATGGCTCGAAGGATGGAGGCTAGTGCAATCATCGAGGGAAAAGTCAAACAGTCAGTGGCACAACCTTCTGGTTCCAAGACCCCAGGTGGGGGAAGGATGGACCCTTCTCCTCTGAGTTCAGCTAGTAAGAGGTGGAGCAGTACCACCAAGAAGCCAAAGAAGAACAAGTTCTGGAATAAGATCAAGTCTGGTCTGGGATTAGGAAGTGGTTCGAGCTCAGGTGCAGATAATGCAGTATGCAAGAAAGTGTATTGGTGGCCAGCTATGAAGAAAGAAGTGGCACAGTTTGTGTCAGCCTGCGAAGTGTGTCAGAGGGTGAAGCTGGAACATCAGAAGCCGGCTGGAATGCTTAACCCACTACCTATTCCAGAGTGGAAATGGGATAATATAGCTATGGACTTCGTGGTGGGGTTACTGGCAATGTCCAACAGATTGGACTCCATATGGGTGATTGTGGATAGACTGACCAAATCTGCTCACTTCATCCCTGTCAGGAGTGGCTATTCTGTGGACAAGTTGGCGCAGGTGTATGTTGATGAGATCGTCAGGCTGCATGGGGTTCCTGTTTTAATAGTATCTGATCGAGGGCCCCAGTTCACCTCTAGGTTTTGGCGGAGTCTGCAGAACGCTATGGGTACCAGGTTGGATTTTAGCACTGCTTTCCATCCACAGACGGATGGACAATCAGAGAGGACCATCCAGACAATAGAGGATATGCTCAGAATGTGTGTGCTGGATTTTGGCAGTTCTTAGAGGCAGCATCTACCTTTAGTGGAGTTTGCCTACAATAACAGCCATCGTGCCAGCATAGGGATGGCCCCATATGAAGCTTTGTATGGAAGGAAGTGCAGGTCGCCTGTCTATTGGGAAGAAGTTGGAGAAAAGGCCTTGGCAGGGCCTGAGCTAGTAGAGATCACCAGCAGAGTGGTGCCCATAATCAGAGAAAGAATCAAGACTGCTGCAAGCAGGCAAAAGAGTTATGCAGATATCCGCAGAAGGCAAGTAGAGTTTCAGGAGGGGGATTTAGTATTGCTCAAGGTGTCTCCAATGAAAGGGGTGATTCAGTTTGGGAAGAAAGGTAAGCTAGCTCCACGGTACATCGGACCCTTTGAAGTCTTGCAAAAGATTGGGAATGTATCGTACAAGCTGGACTTGCCTGCTTCAATGGAGAGAATCCATCCGGTTTTCCATGTTTCCATGTTAAGGAAGTTCGTGTCAGATCCGGGCAAGGTTCTTAGTGAGCCTGATGTGGAGATCCAAGAGGATCTCACCTATGTTGAACAGCCAGTACGGATCCTAGACACCCAGATCAGAAAGCTAAGGAACAAGAAAATCCCGATGGTGAAAGTCCTTTGGAATCACCACAACATCGAAGAGTGTACTTGGGAGACACGGGAGTCTATGCTCCGGCAATATCCTCATCTCTTCTAAGGTGAGTTTTTATGTGCTTTGTATGAATGTTTATGTTTTATCCTATGCCATGTGTTTGTTTGGTGAACATTCGGAGATGAATGTTCTTAAGGGGGGAAGAATGTAATACCCGGCTAGACTCAAGTATCGGAATTCCTACCGTCCGGTGGAATCTCGGATGTCGGAAACCTCTAGAAGGGTAAAATCATGTTTTTATAAAATGTTTTAATGTATCTTATGGTTTTAAGCAAAAAAGAAATTGAGTTTTAAATGAAAAAGACCAAGGAGACATTTCCAGGTTCGGCCGCTGTAATACCCGGCTAAACCCGGCATCGGAATTCTTACCGTCCGGTGGGATTCAAGGATGTCAGAGGTTTCCTGAGGGTAGAGTGAAGGTTTTCTAAAATGTTTTAAAGTATTTTCACGGTTTGATTAGGAAATAGTTGAGTTTTCGGGAGAAATGGCCAAAGGAGTTTCTGTCATGTTCGGCCCCCGAATGTTAAGTTCGGCCGCCGAAAGTGCCCAATGTTCGGCCCCCGAAGTTTATGTTCGGCCTCCGAAAGTTGCATGGTTTTGCATGCAGTTTCGGCAGCCGAAGCTGGGGTGGTCGGCTAAGCTGTGCATGCGCCTCGGTCCGTGGTTTGGCCAGCTGTTGCCTCCAGATCATGGCTAGAGGGTTATGCCACGTCTCCCATGACTCATCTATACACTTTTAATCACTCATGCACAGGTTTGAGGGTGGTAAAGTGTTTAGAACGTTTTGAAACAAAAGAAGAGAGTTTTGGGGTTTTGGTGAAGGGAAAGAGGTGTTGGTGCATAGTTTGGTGTTTAGGTTGTCCAGCTTCTGTTTTCAGGAGGTAAGGGAAGTCTTTATACTTGTTTTAATGATTTCTTATAGCTTTTAAAGTGGTTAAGGGTAGAGTGGCATGTTTAGGTTTTAAAGTTGAGTTTTTGATGTTTTAATGGTGTAAGCATGATTATGTGTTATAGTTGCTGTTTTGTTGGGGTTAATAGGTAGTTTTGGACCCCTTTGAGCATATACCAGAGTATATGCAAGTTGAGGAGTTGTGTATGCAGGATTGTATAGAGTTGGTGCTTGGCAGGAGATGGTTGTGCACGAAGCTGAGTTCTGGATGAACTCAGGTTCGGCCGCCGAAGGGAGGATTCGGCCGCCGAACCCCTTGTGAAGGCAGTTTCGGCTGCCTAAGGTTGCCTCCGAAAGAATGGACTTTCGGATCTGTCCAGCACATTCGGCCGCCGAAGGTGCCGCCGAAGGTGTCCTGCCTAGCTTTTCCTATGCATACTTTATGTGATTGTTTTATGAGCTTTTAAAGGGGTTTTGGGGAGTTGTTTAAGAGTTGGTAAGAGTATGCTTGACACCTCATTCGAGTCCATTTGTGTAGGAGTGGACCCGACAGTTCAGGGAGGTCGTCAGGATTAGCAGTTGCAGAGTCAGTACAGTTTCTGCCAGAGGAGCAGAGGTGAGTAGAACTAAACTTAATCTTTTATTAAAGAAACATAATGCTTTAGCATAGTTCATGCATCATGAATGCTATGATATGTATTAGGGTGATTGCATTAGAATCACGAATGTGAAGCATTGCATATTATGTGATCAGAGATTAGGTGGACCCAGGCGACTCCAATAGCCTAAGCTTCGGCTCCTGTCATTGTGTCAGGTCAGTTGGGCAATTACTTGTTGGAATGCCCTGTGTAGCTCCTTTGGGGGGGCCAGTGTTGACAGAGGGTATTTTTGGGGTCATGTCTACCTTAGTGGGGATTGGACCAAGGCGACTTCAATAGCCCGTCGAGGGAGTTTTGGGGTCATGTCTAATCCAAGATATATTGAGATGTTTGTGTTGTGATGCATTTTTATATATAGTGCGTATGAATGAACTGTTTTCAGTGTTTCTACTCACTGGGCTTTAGAAGCTCATCCCTTTCCCTTAATCCCAGTTTTTGCAGGGTCAGAGTAGCTGGGAAGTGAGAAGCAACAGAGTTATGGCTTCAGTATGCTTATGTATAGTTAGTGTGGACATGATGTAAATTAAAGAGCTATGTATTACAGATGTAATAAAC
This sequence comes from Manihot esculenta, assembly GCF_001659605.2. Taxonomy (NCBI): domain Eukaryota; kingdom Viridiplantae; phylum Streptophyta; class Magnoliopsida; order Malpighiales; family Euphorbiaceae; genus Manihot; species Manihot esculenta. The sequence goes on along the minus strand of NC_035178.2, from coordinate 19,443,670 downwards.
AGTTAGATAGTGTGCTTGTGGTTTAGTATGTGCTTTGCCTATAGTATGTTTTATCCCTTGTCTATGCATGTATCCTGTTTTCAGTTTAATGATGAGCAATGAGTCAAACCAGGCTTAATAACATGTTGTGTTTCGAAAACCCAGTGAATTATAACTGTGAGGGAAGACAGGGTTTAATTCCCTTGACCCAAGACCAGTGCGGAGGAAAGACCAGGTTTGATTCCTGTGATCCATAGAGAGGCCAATAGAGAAGATCAGGTTTGATTCCTGTGACTCTATGGTAGCCAAGTTAACTTATGATATGCTGACCCTTACAGAGTGGGTTCTATGCTGCAGAGCGCATAGGGTATGGAGGTTACTTGGTAAAGCATCACTGGTGTATTATAGATAGCCAGAGGGCTAGTTCAGATTAGTATATCTGAGCATTTGGTTCATATGATTGGACCTATGGTACAGTGTTTTAAAGGTTAAGTCTGGTAGTTTTAAAGACAAGTTTTAAAACGTAATAGTCCAGTCGGATCATGTATGGGATTTTAACAGGTACACAGAGTTCATAGCAGGCTTACTACGGGTCCCGGCGGCCTTAAGCCGATCTGGATCCTAGTGCCGAGCAGTTTGGGCCGTTACAAAGAGGGTACCGGTTTCCGGGCTGTTACAGATGGTATCAGAGCATAGGGCCTCTTAAGTACGGTGTGTTGAGCATTTTTGTTCAAGGATTAGCGAGGTCCCACATCGGAAAGAGGTTGGTCTAGAATCATAGTAAGGCAAGCACATTAAGGAAAATCATGTCCACTAAAATAAGGATGTTGAATTTTGTTTTGCATACTGATGTGAAATGCACATGTATATTCATGGGTATTAATGTGATGCTATGTATGCATGTATATGTTTGATGTTCATGTGTTTCATATGAACTCTATGTGTGCTAATGTTTGTTTCTTGTGTTGTTCTTCAGGATAGCTAAGATGAGTGGTGTTAGTCCGCAGATTGATTCAGATCCGTCTGAAGCATCTTTTGATGAAAATAGAGGAGGCATGGATTTAGGAAATAGGAGAGAGTTGGGAATAGATGTGCAAAGAAAGGATGTAGGATTACAGGTGAATATGGATGACGAGTCTTTAGATGATGCTCAGACCAAGGATACCAAAATGTCAGGTACAGGAGAAAATGATCCTTCCACTTGGAGTACAGCTACCTGGAAAGGAGCAAAGTGGGGGAAAGCTAAAAAGAAAAAGGTTAGGGGTCTTAAAGGGAAAAAGAAAAGAGAATATTGGGATAGGAAAGAACTTAGTTCTGGTGGTGGTGTTGATTCGAGTTCTGGTATAGATAGACCAAAATGTTTGAGGTGTGGAAGATTTCATAAGGGAGTTTGTCTTGTTGGCATGACAGGATGTTATAGATGTGGTCAGGAGGGACATGTGATTCGTGAGTGTCGTACGATGCCTTGGATGATTCAGTCCCGGCAGACATTTTCTGGTAGAGCTGTTCAGCAGGGGATAGTCCCATCAGATTCAGTGATGCCAGGTATGCTCATTTTGAGAGTTTTGATGTGTATGGTTCTTTTGTGGACCCTAGTGGGATTGAGAGAGATAGATCAGAAAAAGAAAAAGAGGAAAAGAAAAAGTAACAGTGATCTTAGAAAGAGATTAGAATTAGTCTGGGATTGGGTGGTAGTGAGGCAAGGAAAAGGGTGAGCCTTTCCTTCAGCAGATTCCCGAGAGAAGTTCCATTAGCTTTAGCCTGGATCTTTACCCTGACGTAATAGGAGGCTAACATATCGAATACGGCGACGTTAGGTACGTTTGCTTGTGAGTATTCGGATGTGTATGCTGTTTGTGTTGGACCCTAGTGTTTCGCTTTTCTTGTTGTTGTGAGCTGTTGATAGGATGGGTTTGATGACTTTTAGGCTTAGAGTGTTTTCTTTAGGTCAGTGGACCTGAGTATGATCCATCTGATGCAGAGTCAGATAGTACAGTTCAGAGTGTATAGAGAGTAGGCGATGCCTTCCAGCTGACCTTATGGTTCTAGGGGTGACTCTTAGTGTCAACCTAGGGCGGATTGGCTAGCTACTCACAGTACTACCTGAGTCCACAGAGACAAGGTAGCAACGTTCAGAGCTAAGGATGGATCAGAGGCAGTCCTTTAGTGGGACAGTGTCTAGTGGTGCCTAGAAGTTAATGTCAGTCCATCAGGCTCATGGTTATTCAGGAAAGGATATCAGAGGGTTGTGAGTAAGTTTGTCAGGACAGGGAATCAGCCTCAGTGCCCTTTACTAGAAGAGAGTTCTAGATGTTTCCCAGAATAGCTGTCAGGTTTACCATCTGTTAGGGAATTAGAGTTTGGAATGAGAATGATATCTGGACGCGGAATCATTTCTTTCCTTCTACCCTACAGGATGGCACCTGCAGAGAAAGAGAGAGTTCAGAAGAGTCAGAAAAGTATAAGAGAGCTTAGTAGATAAAGGGTGTATCTGACTTAGTACCTCACCCTGGAAGATTCCAGTGTTGTTGTGGAAAACGAAAGATAGACTCTTGGGATTTTGTTATAACTGTTGTCAGGTAACAAGATCACTACTAAGCAGTTACAGGTATTCCTAGATAGGATTGAATGATCTACTAGCTGTTCTAATTAAAGTTGAGTGGTTTTACAGATTGGTATGATCAGAGTACAGATTGGTATCTGTTGAAAGAATTAAAGACTGAGAGTTTCACCAAGAGATTAGTTTAGGTAAGAATGATGATCTACTAGCTGATTTGATAAAAGAGTTGATTATTATTTTGATGTAATCCGAGATTTGAGTATCACCTATTGAGAGTTAGGAAATGAAAGTTAAGAAAAGATAAAGAGAAAGAGGAGTAATGATCAGAGTAGCGCAGCGGAAGCTGTGAAGTTTAAGAGTAGTTTAAGAGCTTGATGTTCTTTGTTTGTTTGTTTGTTTTTAACATTCGAGGACGAATGTTTTTGTAAGGGGGGTAGATTGTAATACCCGGCTAAACCCGGCATCGGAATTCTTACCGTCCTGTGGGATTCAAGGATGTCAGAGGTTTCCTGAGGGTAGAGTGAAGGTTTTCTAAAATGTTTTAAAGTATTTTCACGGTTTGATTAGGAAATAGTTGAGTTTTCGGGAGAAATGGCCAAAGGAGTTTCTGTCATGTTCGGCCCCCGAATGTTAAGTTCGGCCGCCGAAAGTGCCCAATGTTCGGCCCCCGAAGTTTATGTTCGGCCTCCGAAAGTTGCATGGTTTTGCATGCAGTTTCGGCAGCCGAAGCTGGGGTGGTCGGCTAAGCTGTGCATGCGCCTCGGTCCGTGGTTTGGCCAGCTGTTGCCTCCAGATCATGGCTAGAGGGTTATGCCACGTCTCCCATGACTCATCTATACACTTTTAATCACTCATGCACAGGTTTGAGGGTGGTAAAGTGTTTAGAACGTTTTGAAACAAAAGAAGAGAGTTTTGGGGTTTTGGTGAAGGGAAAGAGGTGTTGGTGCATAGTTTGGTGTTTAGGTTGTCCAGCTTCTGTTTTCAGGAGGTAAGGGAAGTCTTTATACTTGTTTTAATGATTTCTTATAGCTTTTAAAGTGGTTAAGGGTAGAGTGGCATGTTTAGGTTTTAAAGTTGAGTTTTTGATGTTTTAATGGTGTAAGCATGATTATGTGTTATAGTTGCTGTTTTGTTGGGGTTAATAGGTAGTTTTGGACCCCTTTGAGCATATACCAGAGTATATGCAAGTTGAGGAGTTGTGTATGCAGGATTGTATAGAGTTGGTGCTTGGCAGGAGATGGTTGTGCACGAAGCTGAGTTCTGGATGAACTCAGGTTCGGCCGCCGAAGGGAGGATTCGGCCGCCGAACCCCTTGTGAAGGCAGTTTCGGCTGCCTAAGGTTGCCTCCGAAAGAATGGACTTTCGGATCTGTCCAGCACATTCGGCCGCCGAAGGTGCCGCCGAAGGTGTCCTGCCTAGCTTTTCCTATGCATACTTTATGTGATTGTTTTATGAGCTTTTAAAGGGGTTTTGGGGAGTTGTTTAAGAGTTGGTAAGAGTATGCTTGACACCTCATTCGAGTCCATTTGTGTAGGAGTGGACCCGACAGTTCAGGGAGGTCGTCAGGATTAGCAGTTGCAGAGTCAGTACAGTTTCTGCCAGAGGAGCAGAGGTGAGTAGAACTAAACTTAATCTTTTATTAAAGAAACATAATGCTTTAGCATAGTTCATGCATCATGAATGCTATGATATGTATTAGGGTGATTGCATTAGAATCACGAATGTGAAGCATTGCATATTATGTGATCAGAGATTAGGTGGACCCAGGCGACTCCAATAGCCTAAGCTTCGGCTCCTGTCATTGTGTCAGGTCAGTTGGGCAATTACTTGTTGGAATGCCCTGTGTAGCTCCTTTGGGGGGGCCAGTGTTGACAGAGGGTATTTTTGGGGTCATGTCTACCTTAGTGGGGATTGGACCAAGGCGACTTCAATAGCCCGTCGAGGGAGTTTTGGGGTCATGTCTAATCCAAGATATATTGAGATGTTTGTGTTGTGATGCATTTTTATATATAGTGCGTATGAATGAACTGTTTTCAGTGTTTCTACTCACTGGGCTTTAGAAGCTCATCCCTTTCCCTTAATCCCAGTTTTTGCAGGGTCAGAGTAGCTGGGAAGTGAGAAGCAACAGAGTTATGGCTTCAGTATGCTTATGTATAGTTAGTGTGGACATGATGTAAATTAAAGAGCTATGTATTACAGATGTAATAAACAGTTAGATAGTGTGCTTGTGGTTTAGTATGTGCTTTGCCTATAGTATGTTTTATCCCTTGTCTATGCATGTATCCTGTTTTCAGTTTAATGATGAGCAATGAGTCAAACCAGGCTTAATAACATGTTGTGTTTCGAAAACCCAGTGAATTATAACTGTGAGGGAAGACAGGGTTTAATTCCCTTGACCCAAGACCAGTGCGGAGGAAAGACCAGGTTTGATTCCTGTGATCCATAGAGAGGCCAATAGAGAAGATCAGGTTTGATTCCTGTGACTCTATGGTAGCCAAGTTAACTTATGATATGCTGACCCTTACAGAGTGGGTTCTATGCTGCAGAGCGCATAGGGTATGGAGGTTACTTGGTAAAGCATCACTGGTGTATTATAGATAGCCAGAGGGCTAGTTCAGATTAGTATATCTGAGCATTTGGTTCATATGATTGGACCTATGGTACAGTGTTTTAAAGGTTAAGTCTGGTAGTTTTAAAGACAAGTTTTAAAACGTAATAGTCCAGTCGGATCATGTATGGGATTTTAACAGGTACACAGAGTTCATAGCAGGCTTACTACGGGTCCCGGCGGCCTTAAGCCGATCTGGATCCTAGTGCCGAGCAGTTTGGGCCGTTACAAAGAGGGTACCGGTTTCCGGGCTGTTACAGCCGCCGAACCCCAAGTTCGGCCGCCGAACGTGGGATGGTTTAAGGGGGCAAGTTAGGCTTCCAAAAGTTTCAAAGGTTCAGCCGCCGAACTTGCATGAGTTTTGGAGACACCTTAGGCTGCCGAAAGGTGGTTTGCCAGCCCCTATATAAGAGCTCCATGGCCGAAACGGGCGAGTTTTCTCCCCATTTTTGGCCACGGTGAGTTCTTGCTTTCCCATGGTTCATTTTAGATGTTTTTCCTTCGATCTTTCATGTTTTAACAAGTTTTATGTTTATTTGAAGATATTTGAACAAAAGAGCGAGTTTTGGAAGCTTGGAGACCAAAGAGTTGAGATCTCTCCCATCTCCAAGTTGGATCGTCTCTCCTCTCGTTCTTCAAGAGGTAAGAGTAGATCCATAGTTCCTTTAATGTTTTAAGTAAGTTTTATGAAGTTTCTTGGGGTAGAAATGCATGTGTAGGTTTATGTGGAGTTTATGGGTTTACTGTACGTTTATGAACAATGTATGTTGGATATGCATGTTTGATGTGTTGTAGATGGGGTTTAGGATAGTTTGAAGCCCCTAGGAGCTTGTATGCTTGAGTATACATGTTGTAGAATAGGAAAATGCATGATTGAATGAGTTAGGAGGCATTTATGCATGTTGAGCTGAGTTTCTGTCCTTTTGGGAAGAACTCAGGTTCGGCAGCCGAAGGCTCTTTCGGCCGCCGAACCTGCCTTTGGTAGCATGTATCGACTGCCGAACCCTGCCCCCGAAAGTGGACTTTCGGCTCTGGAAGGGAGTTTCAGCCGCCGAAGGTGCCGCCGAACATACATGAGTTTCGTCTCTGGAGGGAACCTTCGGCCGCCGAAAGTGCCGCCGAAGGTGCATGACTTTCGGCTCTGGAGGGCCTTTCGGCCGCCGAACCTGCCGCCGAAAGTGCCCTGTTCAGCCCTCCTTTGCATGATTTATGTGATTGTTTTAAGGTGTTTTAGGGGATTTTTGGGGAGTATTTTAGAGTCATGTTTATGTATGTTAGGTCCCTCATTTGAGTCCACCTGTGTAGGTTCGGACCCGAGGAACCGAGGACCCCAGCAGTGAGTTCAGCTGCTTCTGAGTCTATTAGAGCTTCAGCCAGAGGTGAGTGGAATATCTTATTTCGTTTCAAAGTAAATAAATAAATTTTGAGCATGATACACCCATCATGAATGCCATGAGATATACTAGGGTGCTTGCATTAGAATTCACGAATATGTTGCATTGCATAATATGTTGTTGATGTGGGTGAATGTTGGATGATCCTTTAGCCGCACTACGTTATGATATGATGTGATACGGTATGGAAGACCAGTGAGGCCCATTCTACGCCCCTGGCATATTGGAATGTTGTGTTATGAATGTAATGTAAGAGAAAGACCAGTGAGACCCAGTCTACGCCCCTGGCACTATTGGAATATGTAACAGCCCGGAAACCAGTACCTCTCTGTAATGGCCCAAACTGCTCGGCGCTAGGATCCAGATCGGCTTAAGGCCGCCAGAACCCGTAGCAAGCCTAACCTGAACTCCAAACATCCCATACATGATCCGACTTGACTACTAGCTGTTTAAACATTTTTTGTAAACTTACCAGACTTAACCTTTAAAACATCAGACATCTCAATCTGAAATAGCCCTCAGGGCGAAACCAGTGATACGCTACTGAAGCCAACACTCTACTGCTTCTAACCTTCCCAGCTAACTCTGTACCTGCAAAACTGGGATTAAGGGAAAGGGATGAGCTTCTAAATCCCAGTGAGTAGAACTACTGAAAACAGTTCATTAAATACACCCTTTCATGAAATGCGTCACAACACAAACATTCCACATCTTGGATTAGACATGACCTCAAAACTCCCTCGATGGGCTATTGATGTCGCCTTGGTCCAATCCGCATAAACAATGATAATGCAATGCACCATATTCGTGATTCTAATGCAATCACCCTAAGACATATCATGGCATCCATGATGCATGAACTATGCTAAAAGCATTCTGTTTCTTTAATAAAAGGATTAAGATTAGTTCTACTCACCTCTGCTCCTCTGGCAGAAACTGTACTGACTCTGCAACCTCTAACTCTGATGACCTCCTCGATCTCTTGGGTCCAATCCTGAATCAAATGGACTCGAATGAGGTGTCAAACATACTCTGAACTACTCATAAACAATCCCCTATAATCCCCTCTGAACCTCTGAAAACAATCACATAAATCATGCAAAAGAAAGCTGGACAGAACACATTCGGCGGCAGGTTCGGCGGCCGAATGTCCTGAACAGAGCCGAAACTCAAGCACCTTCGGCGGCCGAATCTCCTCTTTCGGCGGCCGAACCCTTTCGGGGACTACTTTCGGAGGCCGAATCCCCCTGACAGAGCCGAACTGTAATACCCGGCAGATTCAGACATCGGAATTTCTACCGTCCGGTGGAATTCAAGGATGTCAAAGGTTTCTAGAAGGGTAAGAGAAAGGTTTTCTAAAATATTTTCAAGTATTTTAAAGGTTTAGGGTAGAAAACGAGTTGAGTTTTGTGGAGAATTGGCCAAAGGAGTTTCTGTCATGTTCGGCCCCCGAAGGTTATGTTCGGCCCCCGAAAGTTGCATGGTTTTGCATGCAGTTTCGGCAGCCGAAGCTGAGGTGGTCGGTTAGTTGTGCATGCTCCTCAGTCCGTGGTTTGGCCAGGTGTTCACCTCCAGATCATGACCAGAGGTTAGGCCACGTCTCCCTTGACTCATCTGCAAGCTTTTAAGCAGCTCATGCAGAGGGTTGCTCGTTTGCAAGAGAAAAAAGAGGTTTTGGTGGTTTGAAGCTTGTGAAGGGGATTTGGTGAGTTCAAGTTGTTCCTCTTCTAGTTGCAGGAGGTAAGAGAGGTCTTGATACTTGTTTTATGGTTTTACCAGCTTTTAAAGCGGTTACGGGTAGAGTTGTATGTTTAGGGTTTAGAGTTTAGTTTTGATGTGTTAATGGTGAAAGCATGATTATGTGTTGTGTTAGTTGTTTTGTTGGGGTTAATAGGTAGTTTGGGACCCCTTTGTGCATATACCAGAGTATATGTGAGTTGAGACGCTGAGTTATGCATGTTAGAGTGTGTTGGAGAAGTTGTGCATGAGAGGAAGCAAGGTTCTGCCTTCTGGAGAACCCAGCTTCGGCCGCCGAAGTGAAGATTCGGCCGCCGAACCTCTTGTGGAGGTAGTTTCGGCTGCCTAAGGTTGCCTCCGAAAGAATGGACTTTCGGATCTGTCATGCACATTCGGCCGCCGAAGGTGCCGCCGAACATGCATGAGTTTCGGCTCTGGAGAGGACATTCGGCCGCCGAACCTGCTGCCGAATGTGTTCTGTCCAGCCTTCTTTTGCATGAGTTATGTGATTATTTTCAGAGGTTTAGAGGGGATTATGGGGATTTGTTTAAGAGTTATTCAAAGTATGTGTGACACCTCATTCGAGTCCATTTGTGTAGGATTGGACCCGAGAGTTCGAGGAGGTCATCAGAGTTAGAGATATCAGAGTCAGTACAGTATCTGCCAGAAGAGCAGAGGTGAGTGGAACTAAACTGAATATTTTATTTTTGAAAAATGACACGATTCTAGCATGATCCATGCATCATAAACTGCCATGTTATGTATTAGGTTGTATTGCATTAGAATTCACGAAGATGATGCATTGCATAAGATGTTGTTTATGTGGATGAATGTTGGATGATCCTTAGCCCTTGATAGAGCACAGAGTACAGATGTAGAGTTATGGCATGAGGTAGCCATACCAGGTCGCCCCTGGATAGTCCAGGTCGCTCCTGGTACTATGAGATAGACAGTTTGACCTGACTCAGATAGAGAAGTCCAGGTGAGGCCTAATCGCCCCTGGCACAGTTGGCCTTGTGATAGAGCCAGGGAAGAGAAGTCCAGGTGAGGCCTAATCGCCCCTGGCAAGTTGGACATATTGTTATATGTATACACTAAAGGGCTATTGGTGACAAGTTCATCCTTTTGATGATATGTTGTGATGTGATGCATTTCATGAGAACATGTAATTAATGAACTGTTTTTGCATGTTCCTTCTCACTGGGCTGTAGTAGCTCATCCCACTCCCTTAACCCCAGTTTTGCAGGTTCTGAGATAGCTATGGGAAGTCAAAGTCAGCAAGAGTACAGAGAACAGTGATGCATGAATGTATGTTTGTAATAGCATAGTGGACATGATGTAATTAAAAGATTAGTTGTCATGTAATGTATCGATATGTACTATCAGTTACTGGATAGACTTGTGCTTTCTCTAGTGTCGTTGCCATAATGTGATGTATGACTAATCCCTTTGTACATGCATCCTGTTTTACGTTTCTTGATGAGAAATGTGTGAGTTGGGCTTAACGTATGGCTTTGATGAGATACCAATGGGATGTGTTATAGATTAAAAGGGTTTCAATCCCTTGACCCACAGCAGATAGTAGTCCCTGGTATAGGCCCTGAGGGCCATTTCAGATTGACATATCTGAGTAGCAGCAGTTAAGCCTACAGAGTTTTACAGGATTGTTGAGTCAGTTTGTATCATGTATGGGATTATCAGGTACACAGAGAGTATAGTTGGCTGACTACGGGTCCCGGCGGCCTTAAGCCGATCTGGATCCTAGTGCCAGTGATGGTTCGGACCGTTACTAAGGGGTACCGGTTTCCGGGTCGTTACACGAACCTCAAAGACACTCAGGGGCAAGCTGTGGCAGCCTAAGCCACCATGCAAGGGGTTCGGCGGCCGAATGCTTCTTCGGCGGCCGAACCTGAGTTCATCAGGAACTCAGCTTCGTGCACAGCCATCTCCTGCCAAGCACCAACTCCACTTTACATGCAACCCTCATCTCCTCAACTCACATATACCCTGGTATATGCACAAAGGGGTCCAAAACTACCTATTAACCCCAACAAAACAACAAGCATAACATATAATCATACTTCACCATAAAAACATCAAAACTAAACCTAAGCCTGCAACTCATGCATAAACTCCCTTAACCTCTTTAACAAGCTGTTAAAAACCAACAAAACAAGTGTAGGAGCTTCCCTTACCTCCTGAAATCAGAAGAGGAATGATCTGAACTCAGCACATCCCCTTCACAAGCTCCAACCACCAAAACCTCACTTTCCTCTCCAAACCCTTCACAACCTTTTGCAAATGATCAACCCTCTGCATAAGCTGATTAAAAGCTTGCAGATGAGTCATGGGAGACGTGGCTTAACCTCTGGTCATGATCTGGAGGCTAACACCTGGCCAAACCACGGACTGAGGAGCGTGCACAGCTAACCGACCATCCCAGTTTCGGCTGCCGAAACTGCATGCAAAACCATGCAACTTTCGGGGGCCGAACATTGAGCACTTTCGGCGGCCAAACTTACCTTCGGCGGCCGAACCTAGCCTTTGTCCCCATAACCTTTCTCTTCAAAATTCAACCCAAAACTTATTCAAAACCTCTAAAAACACTTAAACCATTTTAGAAAACTATTTTCTTACCCTTCTAGCCAACTCCGACATCCTCAAATCCCACCGAACGGTAAGAATTCTGATGCCTGATCGGGCCGGGTATTACAGAATAAGTAGTGGGCTATTGGTGACAAGTTCATCCTTGATGTGGATTGTTTGTGATATGTTGCATTTCATGAAAGCATGAAATTTAAAATGAATGTTTAATTATTCTGCTCACTGGGCTTTATAGCTCACCTCTCTCCCTTAACCCCCAGGTTTGCAGGTACAGGGTAGACCAGGAAGTCAGCAGGGGTAGAGTCATGTGTTATGTAATAGCTAGATGTGGACATGGATATGATGTAATGTAAAAGTATGATATAGAAATGTTATGTAATGATGCTTATGAAAGTTTAGAGTTGTGCTTGACCATAGTATTATGTTAATCCCTTTCTAGTACATGATCTTAATGTTTAATGATGATTATTGTAAACCAAACTTAATTTATGTTATGTCACCCCATTGGAGCATTGATGAGGACTCCAAGGTGGGGTTAATGTTTATGTTTATGAATAGTGCATGCACAGGTTGAGTTTGGTGATTGAATGGAAAGAAAAGTTCAAAATTTTTATGTATGTTGTTGATCATGTATGGGAATAAACAGGTTCACAGGATGAATGTTTGGCTTGCTACGGGTCCCGGCGGCCTTAAGCCGATCTGGATCCTAGCGCTGGTAGCGGTCCGATTTTTGGGTCGTTACACTTTGGAATGCTCGCATGCACTTGACATTGATGACACCTCTAGACAAGTTCTTTTGCATCTTGCATTATCATTGGCCAATTATATCCTTGTCTGAATCCTTTTTGAGTGATTGTTCAAGCTGCTTCATGACTTCCATAATCACCTTCATGAATGTCTTTAAGGATTTCTCGGCCCTCATCTTTCGCTACACATTATAGTGATGATTGAGTTGAGGATCTCCTGTACAACCAAAATTAATAAGTGCATATTTAGAGGACTTTCTTATTACCTGTTTGGCTAATAATTCATCAGCTGAAAGTTCATCGTCTGTCAGAAACTTATACACAGGTGTTATCCATGATTCTCCTTCCTTTATGGGGAAAGATTCTTCCTCGTTGGTTGCAAGGTTGTGTAGCTCCTTAAACTGAAATGGTTGGGTCAGGTGTTGTTCACCTGCCATCGCCATTTTGTGTAGAGTATCAGCTTCTTCGTTGTCACCTTTAGCCACCTAGTGAAGCTCACAGTTACCCTGCCTATCTTTGATCCTCGTCATTAAGGAGCGAACCTTCTCTTCGCATTTGACAAGATTCGGTTCTTGGATTTTAAACTATCTCTGACACTGATTAACAACCAACTGTGAGTCACTAAAAATAATTGATTTCTGTATACCTATTTTTGCGATGATTTTCAGGGCCATAATCACAACTTCGTACTTGGCTACGTTGTTGGTAGCTTTGAAGGCGAGTTTTGCCGCATAGCGAAACTTTATCCCAGTTTGACTCTATAAGAGGATTTCAATCTCAGAATCCCCAGCTTCACAAGCACCATCCCCCCAAACCTTCCACTCATCAATAGGCGATTCAGGCAATTTTAAAGTCTCTAATGGCATAGTCATCTCTGCAATAAAATTAGCTACCGCCTGAGCCTTCATTGTTTTTCTTGGGACATACCTGATATCGAAGGCTGATAGTATCATCGCCCAGTGGACAGCAGCCCTAATAGTTTCGGCCTATGTAATACCCTTTGGAAGGGATAATCTGTTCTAACTTATATGGTGTGTGACTCAAAATAGGGACGTAGCTTCATTGCAGACATTAGGACTGCAAATAGGGGTGTGCATCGATCGGTTCGATTTGATACCGAATCGAACCGACCAAAACCGATTTAACCGAATTTTTTTAAATTGTAAATCGAATCGAACCAAATAAGATAGAAAACTGAATCGAATTGGTTCGGTTCGGTTTGAAATCGGTTTTTGATCTTTTCTCTAATTTCATTGAATTATACTATAATTTGGGCCTAATAAGAATTGATTTGAACCTAATATATTTAATTAATTGATAGAACATATTTTAGCCCATATTATCATGATCTTATTGATGTTTATTTGCACCTATTCTACCTAATTTTGTGGTTTTAATCATGTTTTACAGATATTAGGTGTAAAGGAACAATTTGGAGAAAATGCTCTTAAAAATGCCAAAAAGTGCCAAAAACTCAACCACCTTCGGAAGCACCTTCGGAAGCACTTTCGGAAGCCGAAACTCAACCACCTTCGGAAGCACCTTCGGAAGCACTTTCGGAAGCTGAAATTCACCCACTTTCGGAAGCACTTTCGAAAGTCGAAAGTCCAGTCCAGAGGCGAAAGTCACCCACCTTCGGCGGCACCTTCGGCCGCCAAACCTTGCGTCCAGAGCCGAAAGTCCAGCCTCCGAAACTCATCTTAGGCAGCCGAAAGTGCCTCCGAACAGCCTCCTCCTTATTCAAGAAGCCAAATCTTGAAGATCACATGTTTCCCACTTAGTGCCATGCACATTCAAGATTCAAAACAAGGCTCCACCTTCCTCTTTAGTGCATGAATAATGTGAAGAAGACTTCTTGAACACACTTGGGCATCAATCAAAAGACCAAAAAGGGCTTGCAACTCCACACATACACATAGAAGACTCAAGGGCACTTTGGGCAATCTCTACAAAGATGCATGGACACCCAAGAAACCCTAGGCAGCCTCTCAACATCTATTTAAAAGGCCTCAAAAAGACATGAAGAGGTAGATTTCATACACCTCTCCTCCAAGGAATTGGCAAGGCTTCTCCAAGGGTTCTTTCCCTTAGTTCTTCATCTTCTTGCATTCTTTTTTTTTATTTTCTATTTTGGTTCAGCCATGATGGCTGAAACCCTTATTCTAGTTGAAGTTTGGTTGAAACTAAGGTTGTTTAAAAGGTTGTAAGATCTGAACATAAAGTGTTTGATTTTGGTTTATTCAATATTCATGCAATTGTGCTTAATTCTAAGATTGCTTTGTTGTTTTGATCAAATTGGCCACTTGATTCTTGATTGCAAAGTTAATTGATTGTTGGTTAGGATATATGTTAGTCCGTAATTGCTGAAAATATTCTGACGTAAGAACACTTGGTGTAAAAACTAGGGAATTGCATGATCTAGCAACATCTCATGCGTTTGAGTAGCTAGGGTTAGATCTCTCTCATTCTTTATGCAATTGACAATTGTTTTGATGCCTAAGGCCCAAGGACGTTCCTTGGCAATTTGTTAATTAGTAATTGATTAGAGGACGTTCCCTAATTGATTTAATCATAAGGAGAGACATGGTGGTGAGAAGCGTTTTCCACCCCCATAACTAATCTATTGAATCAATCAAGATAACCTAAGTTTCAATGATCAACCCCAAACAACCAAAGTGGATCCATATCTTCAACTAGACTTTTCTCATATTGATTTCCTCTTTTATTTTGATTACTTGCTGTTTTAATTGCTTTCAATAGTTGTTAGACAAATCAATCTCAAAACCCCCCTTTTTACTTTTATTGCACTTTACTTTCATTCAACTTTTGATTTACTTGCTTTCTCTTGTGTTTTCCATTAGTTCTCTCGGTCTTGATTGAGAAAAATAAATAGGTAATCAATTCTCTGTGGATTCGATCCTTCACCACTATCTGCAGTTGTAAATTGTTGATAACCAAGAAGGTTATTTTTGACCGGCTTCGACAACCGCACTGTCATTAATCATAAAATCCAATCAATTAATCATAAAATCCAAATTAATCAACAACTTCTAACCTAATATACTTAATCAAATATAATAGTTAAATTATCCCAAAAACCAGTTAGCTTAATTTCGAAGCAAATTCTTTTGTTCACAAATTTGAAACTAACAGATCATCTGCTCCATATACAGGCTTCAAATTTCAGAGCAAAAGCCGAGATGAGACTTAATCAACTTTAACTGAACATCAAAAGCCAACAATTTTACTCAGGAAATATAAAGTTCAAAATTTCCTCCAAATGTAGAGGGAATTGTAGGAGGCACAGAAATTGATCCAAACATACATCAAAAGGAGAATGGTGAACAATGAGAATCCACACCCAAATGCAATTCGGGGCAAAAATTTTCTTTAAAACCATTAGAAAAACAAAAGAATGGAATCAATTGAATTTAGCTTGTAAGGATCAATAGTTTTCGCCTCTCCAAATAACAGAACCAAAGATAAAATGACAATTAATGACAATGTAAAGCGCTTGTTCATCTTCTGAAAATCTACAGTACGAAAGGGAATGTCCCATTGGGTGGGTGGATGGCCGTGGCTGCGGGACTGAAGACGCGAAGGATGTAGAGAAGAGACTCTGGCTGGCTTTCGCGAGTGGGTGGGTCCGTGGGTGGGTGGGTGGCTGCGGGACTGGCGACTGGGTGGATGGGTGGCCGTGGCTGCGGGACTGAACTGAAGGATGAGAACGGAGAAGGGACGAGAACGGTGAAGGGACGAAAACGGAGAAGGGACGAGAACGGTGAGGAGACTATTGTGGCCGTCAGCGGGCTTCAATTGAGACTGAGGTTTGAGAGAGAGGGAGGTAGGTAGGTGGCTGGCTGTATGCGGGAGCGGGATGGGAACTTGGGAAAGTGACGAAGTGAAGTGATATAACCCTATCATAAAACGCAGCGTTTAAGGCTAATTCGGTAGGTTCGGTTCGACCGAACTATTTTGTCTCCAAAACCGAACCGAACCAACCAACCCAAAATTTTCAAAAATTAAAACCGAACCGAATCGATTTTATTTTAAAATTGAACCAAATTATTAAATCAAATCGGTTCGGTCGGTTATTTCGGTTCTAACCGAACAGTGCTCACCCCTAACTGCAAATGCCAATTTTTCAAGAGGGGGATAATTCAACTCCACAACCTTTAAGACTTGGCTGGCGTAATAGACTGAACTTTTCTTCTCTTTATCCTCTCGAACAAGTATCGAACTTATAGTTTCTTGCGTCACAGATAAATATAAATACAAGACCTCGCCTTCATCTGACGAGCTTATTAGAAGGGGAAAAGATAGGAAAGTTTCCAGGCTTTCAAATGCTTCTATACACTCTTCCCCTATACAAATTTATTTTTACTTTTTAAGGCTTTAAAGAACGGGAGGCACCTCTTGGCCGAATATAATATAAACCGACCAAGAGTTGTAACCCGCCCATTCAACTTTTGTACATCATTTATGGTTTTTGGCATCTCCATTGTAACGACCCGGAAACCGAACCGCTACCGGCGCTAGGATTCAGGTCGACTTAAGGTCGCCGGAACCCGTAGTAAGCCTACTATGCATCCTGTGTACCTGATAAAATCTCATACATGAACATATATTTTCATAAAAATTTTAAACTTTTCCATATACCAAGCTCGACCTGTGCATTCAACATAAACTGTATACATAAAACCCATACTAGAGCCCTCATCAAATGCTCTAGAATGGTCAACATCACATACATCAAACTTGGTTCAACATAACTCATTATAAAAACTTTTACATAAAAACATGTTCACTGGGATTAACAACATAAACTAGGGCAAAGCACAAATCTATTCCATTAAAAATTTCATGTCCATTACTATCTTTTACATAAACTATACCCGCCTCAAGCCGACTTTTCGAGCTAATCTTAACTCTGCAAACCTGGGGTTAGGGGAAAGGGATAAGCTACAAGAGCCTAGTGAGCAGAACAGTAAAAATAGTTTAATAAACTATGCTCATATGGAATGCATCACAACATAGACAATTCACATCAAGGATGGACTTGTTACCAGTAACCCTCTACATATCCAAATAATGCCCGGCCCTCGATGGAGCTCCTCAGGACTTCCTCTTAAACATAACATAACATGTCCAACTGTGCCAGGGGTATAAAATGGGCCTCGACCTGGACTTCCATATCATATCATAACATATCATATCGAGCGCTAGTGGGTCATCCAATATCCATCCACATCAACAGTAAATTATGCAATGCATCATATTTGTGAGTTCTAATGCAAACAACCTATTACATAACATGGCATCCATGATGCATGAACATGCTTAAAAGTTTGATAATATTTAAAACAATGGATCAGTTTAGTTCTACTTACCTCTGGCTGACGTTTTACTAACACTGGAGCAGTTGACTCACTGTTGGTCTCTTCAGTCTCTCAGGTCCGATCCTACATTGATGGACTCAAGTGAGGGACCAAACATAACTCTAGAAAGACTCTAAATATCTCCCAAAAAACCCCCTAAAACATCATAAAACATGTACACAAAACAAGCAAAGGAAGCCTGGGCAGGGGACTTTCGGCGGCAGGTTCGGCGGCCGAAGGTCCTTACAGATCCGAAAGTTAGGCACTTTCGGGGGCAAGGTTTGGCGGCCGAAAGCCTTCACAAACCCGAAAGTCACCAACCTTCGGGGGCAGGTTCGGCGGCCGAAACTCCCTTCCAGATCCGAAAGTCCATTCTTTCAGGGGCAGGTTGTAATACCCGGCTAGAATCCGGCACCGGAATTCCTATTGTCTGGTGGAATCCGGGGTGTTGGGATTCTATATAAGGGTAGGAGTTATGTTTTCTCAGTATTATGAGGTGTTTTCTGGTTTTACAGTTCTTTAGTTTTGAGGTTTGAGTTGAAATGAACCAAGGCAGAGGAGCCAAGTTCGGCCGCCGAAGATAAGTTCGGCCGCCGAAAGTGCTCAATGTTTGGCTTCCGAAGTTCAGGTTCGGCCCCCGAATGTTGCATGGTTTTGCATGCGATTCGGCAGCCGAAGCTGTGTTGGTCAGCCAGCTTTTAAGCCATCCTTAGTCAGCATTGTGGACAGGTGTTATGTCCAACTTGTTGCCAGAAGTTGGCCACGTCTCCCTTGGTTTATTTGCTGAGTTTGAGCAGCTCATGCAGGAGTTTGCTCGTTTACCAAGTTTTGAAGGTTGTGAAGCAAAAAGTGAGTTTGAGAGAGTTTGAGAGTGTGAGAGGAGGTGATCTGTTTTCCCTTGTTCAGAGTGTGTAGCTTCTTACTACAGGAGGTAAGTGATGTTCTTGCATATGTTTTCTGAAGGTTTTAGGGGGATTTGTGGAAGGAGATGCATGTTTAGGTTCTTAATGATAGTTTTGATGAGTTATGCATGTATACATGTTTATGTGTTATGTTTGATTTGTTGTTTGGGGTTATTAGATAGTTTTGGACCCCTGTGATCATATACTTATGTATATGTGTGTTGAGGAGTTGGTATATGCATGTTTGGAGTTATTGAAGGGAAGGAGGAGATGGTTTGCCGTTGAAGCTGAGTTCTGGATGAACTCAGGTTCGGCAGCCGAAGGTGCATTCGGCCGCCGAACCTCTTGCATGGTGGCTTAGGCTGCCATAGCTTGCCCCCGCGAGTTGTGCATGTTCGGCTCTGTTTGGGGGATTCGGCCGCCGAAGGTGCCGCCGAAGGTGCTTGAGTTTCGTCTCTGGAGAGGACTTTCGGTCGCCGAACCTGCCGCCGAAAGTGTTCTGTCCAGCTTTCTTTTGCATGCTTTGCATGGATAGTTGAGTGAGTTTAAGGGGATTCTTGGGAAGTTTAATAGAGTTATTATTAAGCTAGTTTTGGTCCCTCATTTGAGTCAATCTGTATAGGTACAGACCAGAGGAACCAGAGAGAGCAGCAGTGAGTACTGCTCCAGAGGTTCAGAACCTGCAGAGTCAGTCAGTCCAGATAGCCAGAGGTGAGTGGAACTAAACTTATGACTTGTAATTGAACTACCAACTGCTTTTAGCATATCTCATGCATCATGTTTATGCCATAGGTTGATTGCATTAGTCACGAATATGTTGCATTGCATTGTTATTTGGTGATGTGAGTGAATGCTGAATGATCCAATAGTCTCAGACAGGAAGTCCAGAAGCCTTTGACTACGCCCTGGCAGGTATAGTGAAGTCCAGGAGCCTTTGACTACGCCCTGGCAGGTATATAGTAAAGTCCAGGAGCCTTTGACTACGCCCTGGCAATGGTAAGTACAGAGGTGTTATATACACATATATATATATATGACAGGAAGACCAGGTGCTCGATTCTACGCCCTGGCACAGAGTTACTGGGACTATGTGGTGACAGGTTTACTCTTGATGTGGCTTGTCTGTGATATGGTGCATTCCATGAGATCATATTTTAATGAGATGTTTTACTGTTCTACTCACTGGGCTATAGAGCTCATCCCACTCCCTTAACCCCAGTTTTGCAGGTTCAGTGTACAGTGTACAGGGACAGTCCAGCAGAGTACAGGAAAAGTGAAGAGATCTGTAATAGCTTAGAGTGGACATGTAATATTAAAGAGATGTAATAGTTGTTGCTTGACCTAGACCTAGTGATGTATGTTTTGTACATGATCTGTATATGTATATATGTTTTCCTGTATGTGAAAACCAGGCTTAACAGGTATGAGTTAACCCATCTAGAGCAAGCTCTAGTAAGGGATACAGAGTACAGAGTACATGAGTACAGAGTACAGAGACAGTGCATGCACAGGTTAAGCCTTGGTTCAGAAAAGAGTTTTATTTTCACATAAAATGTATGATCATGTATGAGGTTTACAGGTACACAGAGAGTATAGCAGGCTTGCTACGGGTTCTGGCGGCCTTAAGCCGACCTGAATCCTAGCGCCGGTGACGGTCCATTTTGGGGTCGTTACAGATTGGTATCAGAGCCCTAGGTTCACATGATCAGACCTATAGAGACAGTGTTGGGCTCAGACAGGTTAGAAGTGGTCAAGCACAATAGGAAATCATGTCCACTAGGATAGGGTCTTGAGTCCTATCTGCTATGATATGCCATGAGTGTTGTATGTATATGATTGATATGTGATGTTTATGTGATAAAGTGGTATGTTATATGTTGTGTTTCCAGAGAGGAAAGATGCGAGGAACTCGTCGATCAGCTCGATTGACTGGAGTCCCACCAGAGAGTGAGAGATCAGCTGCTCGTCCTCCTGCATTGCCAAGGGCAAGGTCTCAGAGATCTAGCAGGGAAGGTATGTCAATAGACCCTAGAAGGTCTGTCGACGAGAGCAGAAGAGGTACAGCTAGGGGAGGAAGATCAGAGGAAAGGAGGGAAGCTATGAAGATTGATCAGTCTAGAGATGATAGCATGGGTATAGGCAGTTTTGAGGAAGGTATGGGAGAGTCGCAGGGAGGTGCTCAGACCTCAGGTTTTGGCTATCCAGAGTATCCGATGGGAGGTATGTCGGAGTACTCGAGTTTTGTGCCATATCCTCCTTATATGCCTTATATGCCTTATCCTTACTATCCACCATATCCTATGTATCCCTCTTCCCCTACCCATCCAAGTGCAGCACACCTAGAGCCAAATGACCCAGTACTACCACCAGAACCAGTAATCCCTGTTGTTGACAAACATGAACCTAGCTCATCTGGAGGTAAAGTCCAAATGACGGAGTACTTGAAATTGGATGCTCCGAAATACAACACGGGAGATGATCCATTTGATTACCTCAGAGCAGTTAGGATGATCACCAGTGAATTGGGAGCAGATGATAGGAGAGCCATTGAGATGGCAGGTTTCACATTAAAGTGCAGGAAAGCCAGAGAATGGTTTAAGAATTATGTGGAGCCTAGAATGGACAGTATGTCATGGGGAGAGTTCGCCAATGAGTTTGCAGGGTGGGCTTTTCCTGATAGTTCGAGGGAGATGAAAGTAATTGAATTTGAACAATTGAGACAGACAAATGAGATGAGTGTTGATGAATTCACAGATAAGTTCCTGGATTTGCTTCAGTACGTGGGTCAAGCCTATGATACTGATCAGAAGAAAGCAAGGAGATATACTATGAGACTGCATCCCATGTATGCTTCCTTGATTCTTCCAGCAGAAAAGGAGAGTTTCCATACGATAGTAGACGCAGCCAGGAAAATGGAAGCTAGTGCCAATATTCAGAAACAGTCACAGGCACAGGCTTCGGGTTCTAAAGCCCCCACACCAAGCAGTAAAAGATGGGACAGAGCAAAAGGAACAAAGAGTAAGTTCTGGAATAAAGTCAAGTCAGGTCTGGGAATAGGTAGTGGCTCAAGCTCTGGCACAGCTCCAGTCTGCAGACGATGCGGAAAACCACATGGAGGAGTTTGTCGGTTGGGATCTACAGCTTGTTTTCGATGTGGACAGGAAGGGCATATTGCTCGGGATTGTCCGCAGATGACTTTTGCACCATCCCAGCAGATGAGTTCAGGCAGTGTGGTACAGCCAGTTGTACGGCCAGCAGCTCCAGTCATGCCTCAGACTAGTGGCAGAGGTAGAGGGAGAGGGGTAGCCTCTACTTCAGCAGCAGGTTCCCGAGGTGGAAATCCGGTAGCCCCAGCACAGATTTTCACAGTGACACAGGAGGAGGCTAACACGTCGAACACAGTGGTGTCAGGTAATCTCATCATTGGGTGTTCAGATGTGTATGCTTTGATGGACCCCGGTGCTTCTCATTCCTTTATTGCTTCGAGAGCCATAGAGAGGTTGGGTTTGATCAGTTCTGAGTTAGAGTATCCTCTCTGGGTCAGTGGACCTAGATGTGACCCATCAGTGGCAGTGTCAGTCTGTCGTTTCAGTCCAGTATTCATAGAGGGTAGATGCCTTCCAGCTGACCTTGTGGTTCTAGACTTGACAGATTTTGATGTCATTCTAGGGATGGATTGGTTATCTACATATAGTGCTACGTTGGACTGTCGAGAGAAGCTAGTGAGTCTCAGAGACCAGGATGGGTCAGAGTGTGTCTTCAGAGGAGACAGGAGAGGTACACCCAGAGGTATGATTTCAGCCCTTCAGGCTCGTCGTTTGCTTAGGAGGGGTTGTCAGGGGTTTCTAGCTCATGTGAGAGAGCTAGATAGTCAGGTTAGGGAACCAGCCACAGTACCAGTAGTCTGAGAGTTTCTCGATGTGTTCCCAGACGATTTGCCAGGACTACCACCTGATAGGGAGATAGGGTTTGACATTGAATTATTGCCAGGTACCAGACCTATCTCTATACCTCCCTACAGGATGGCGCCAGCTGAGTTAACAGAGTTGAAAGAACAGTTGCAGGACTTGGTAGATAAGGGTTTCATCCGCCCTAGTACCTCACCTTGGGGTGCTCCAGTGCTCTTTGTTAGAAAGAAGGATGGATCCCTCAGACTTTGTATCGACTACAGACAGTTGAACAAGGTCACTATCAAGAATAGGTATCCCTTACCTCGGATTGATGATCTATTTGACCAGCTAGCTGGAGCAGGTTGTTTCTCGAAAATAGATCTGAGATCCGGGTATCATCAGTTGAGAGTCAGAGAGGCAGATGTGCCTAAGACAGCTTTCCGGACCAGATATGGGCATTATAAGTTCTTAGTGATGCCGTTCGGGTTGACTAACGCCCCTGCAGCATTTATGGATCTCATGAACAGGGTATTCAGTGAGTTTCTGGATCACTTTGTCATTGTGTTTATCGATGATATCTTAGTGTATTCCAGAGATGCAGAGGAGCATGCCCAGCATCTGAGGATCGTTTTGCAGACACTAAGAGAGCATGGTTTATATGCCAAGTTCTCAAAGTGTGAGTTTTGGTTACGGAGCATTGCCTTCTTGGGACATGTGGTATCAGCAGAGGGTATTGAGGTAGACCCCAAGAAGATAGAGGCTGTAGCTAACTGGCCCAGACCCACGACAGTGACTGAGATTAAAAGCTTTCTAGGACTGGCAGGTTACTACAGGAGGTTCGTTCAGAACTTCTCAAAGATAGCAGCTCCTATGACCAAATTGACTCAGAAGAACCAGAAGTTTATTTGGTCAGACCAGTGTGAAGAGAGCTTTGAGGAGCTCAAGAGGAGATTGACAACAGCACCAGTGTTAGCTCTGCCTGTCAGTAATGAAGAGTTCACAGTGTTCTGTGATGCATCTCGAGTGGGATTGGGTTGTGTATTGATGCAGAGTGATAGAGTCATAGCTTATGCTTCGAGACAGTTGAAGAAGCACGAGTTGAATTACCCTACCCATGACCTAGAGATGGCAGCAGTTATCTTTGCACTTAAGATGTGGCGGCATTACCTCTACGGGGTTAAATGCGAGATCTTCACTGATCACAAGAGTTTA
This sequence comes from Manihot esculenta, assembly GCF_001659605.2. Lineage (NCBI taxonomy): Eukaryota > Viridiplantae > Streptophyta > Magnoliopsida > Malpighiales > Euphorbiaceae > Manihot > Manihot esculenta. The sequence goes on along the minus strand of NC_035178.2, from coordinate 19,420,660 downwards.
CAGTACATCTTAAGTCAGAGAGAGCTGAATTTGCGGCAAAGAAGATGGGTCGAATTGCTCAGTGATTATGATTGTAAGATCCAGTATCATCCGGGTAAGGCGAATGTTGTCGCAGACGCCCTAAGCCGGAAGTCACTGGGCAGTTTATCCCATATAGCAGCAGAGCGGAGACCGGTTGTGATGGAGCTTTATAAGCTCTTTGACGAGGGATTACAGCTAGAGTTGTCTGGTACAAGTGCGTTGATAGCACAGATGAGAGTGACACCTGTGTTTCTGGAGCAGATAGCTCAGAGACAGCACAAGGACCCTGAGTTGATGAAAATTGCCAGGACTGTTCAGTCAGGCAATAGTGCAGAGTTCAGATTTGACAGCAAAGGGATCCTTCGCTATGGGAGTCGACTTTGTGTACCAGATAGGGGCAGTGTGAAGGAAGACATTATGAGGGAAGCTCATAATGCGAGGTATAGTGTGCACCCAGGAGACACCAAGATGTATCAGGACCTGAAAAGGGTCTATTGGTGGCCAGCCATGAAGAAAGAAGTGGCGCAATTCGTGACAGCCTGTGAGGTATGTCAGAGGGTGAAATTAGAGCATCAGAAACCAGCCGGAATGCTTAACCCATTACCGATTCCAGAATGGAAATGGGAGAACATAGCCATGGATTTTGTAGTGGGTTTACCAGTAGCGTCCAACAGGATAGACTCGATATGGGTGATTGTGGACAGACTCATGAAATCTGCTCATTTTCTTCCAGTACGGAGTAACTATTCTGTGGATAAGTTGGCACAGGTCTATCTGGATGAGATAGTGAGATTACATGGAGTTCCAGTGTCTATAGTTTCAGACAGAGGACCACAGTTTACCTCCCGCTTTTGGCAGAGTCTGCAAAGTGCAATGGGCACGAGATTGGATTTTAGTACTGCTTTCCACCCACAGACTGATGGACAGTCAGAAAGGACCATCCAGACCATAGAGGATATGCTTCGCCTATGTGTGTTAGACTTTGGCGGTTCTTGGAGGCAGCATCTACCTTTGGTAGAGTTTGCCTACAATAACAGTCATCATGTTAGCATTGGGATGGCTCCTTATGAAGCTTTGTATGGGAGGAAGTGCAGATCCCCTGTTTGCTGGGAAGAGGTAGGAGAGAAGGCTCTTGCAGGGCCAGAGTTAGTAGATCTTACCAGTAGAATGGTGCCCATGATCAGAGAGAGAATCAGAACAGCTCAGAGTAGACAGAAAAGTTATGCAGACGTTCGTAGAAAGCAGTTAGAGTTTCAGGAGGGTAATTGGGTATTGCTGAAAGTGTCTCCAATGAAAGGAGTGGTTCGGTTTGGAAAGAAAGGTAAATTGGCTCCACGGTACATTGGACCCTTTGAGGTGTTGCAGAGGATCGGAAATGTGTCGTATAAGCTGGATTTACCTGCTTCTATGGAGAGAATTCACCCGGTATTTCATGTTTCTATGCTACGACAGTTTGTGTCAGATCCGAATCAGGTTCTGAGTGAGCCTGAGGTGGAGATTCATACGGATCTCACCTATATAGAGCAGCCAGTGCGGATTCTGGACACGCAGATCAGACAGCTAAGGAACAAGGAGATTCCGATGGTGAAAGTGTTGTGGAACCACCATAACCTAGAAGAGTGCACGTGGGAGACGCGGGAGTCTATGCTCCAGCAGTATCCATATTTGTTTTGAGGTTAGTTTTCTCCATTTCATGTGTTCATTGTGTGTTTTAGGAACATCCGAGGACGAATGTTCTTAAGGAGGGGAGAATGTAATACCCGGCTAGAATCCGGCACCGGAATTCCTATTGTCTGGTGGAATCCGGGGTGTTGGGATTCTATATAAGGGTAGGAGTTATGTTTTCTCAGTATTATGAGGTGTTTTCTGGTTTTACAGTTCTTTAGTTTTGAGGTTTGAGTTGAAATGAACCAAGGCAGAGGAGCCAAGTTCGGCCGCCGAAGATAAGTTCGGCCGCCGAAAGTGCTCAATGTTTGGCTTCCGAAGTTCAGGTTTGGCCCCCGAATGTTGCATGGTTTTGCATGCGATTCGGCAGCCGAAGCTGTGTTGGTCAGCCAGTTTTTGAGCCATCCTTAGTCAGCATTGTGGACAGGTGTTATGTCCAACTTGTTGCCAGAAGTTGGCCACGTCTCCCTTGGTTTATTTGCTGAGTTTGAGCAGCTCATGCAGGAGTTTGCTCGTTTACCAAGTTTTGAAGGTTGTGAAGCAAAAAGTGAGTTTGAGAGAGTTTGAGAGTGTGAGAGGAGGTGATCTGTTTTCCCTTGTTCAGAGTGTGTAGCTTCTTACTACAGGAGGTAAGTGATGTTCTTGCATATGTTTTCTGAAGGTTTTAGGGGGATTTGTGGAAGGAGATGCATGTTTAGGTTCTTAATGATAGTTTTGATGAGTTATGCATGTATACATGTTTATGTGTTATGTTTGATTTGTTGTTTGGGGTTATTAGATAGTTTTGGACCCCTGTGATCATATACTTATGTATATGTGTGTTGAGGAGTTGGCATATGCATGTTTGGAGTTATTGAAGGGAAGGAGGAGATGGTTTGCCGTTGAAGCTGAGTTCTGGATGAACTCAGGTTCGGCAGCCGAAGGTGCATTCGGCCGCCGAACCTCTTGCATGGTGGCTTAGGCTGCCATAGCTTGCCCCCGCGAGTTGTGCATGTTCGGCTCTGTTTGGGGGATTCGGCCGCCGAAGGTGCCGCCGAAGGTGCTTGAGTTTCGTCTCTGGAGAGGACTTTCGGCCGCCGAACCTGCCGCCGAAAGTGTTCTGTCCAGCTTTCTTTTGCATGCTTTGCATGGATAGTTGAGTGAGTTTAAGGGGATTCTTGGGAAGTTTAATAGAGTTATTATTAAGCTAGTTTTGGTCCCTCATTTGAGTCAATCTGTATAGGTACAGACCAGAGGAACCAGAGAGAGCAGCAGTGAGTACTGCTCCAGAGGTTCAGAACCTGCAGAGTCAGTCAGTCCAGATAGCCAGAGGTGAGTGGAACTAAACTTATGACTTGTAATTGAACTACCAACTGCTTTTAGCATATCTCATGCATCATGTTTATGCCATAGGTTGATTGCATTAGTCACGAATATGTTGCATTGCATTGTTATTTGGTGATGTGAGTGAATGCTGAATGATCCAATAGTCTCAGACAGGAAGTCCAGGAGCCTTTGACTACGCCCTGGCAGGTATAGTGAAGTCCAGGAGCCTTTGACTATGCCCTGGCAGGTATATAGTAAAGTCCAGGTGCCTTTGACTACGCCCTGGCAATGGTAAGTACAGAGGTGTTATATACACATATATATATATATGACAGGAAGACCAGGTGCTCGATTCTACGCCCTGGCACAGAGTTACTGGGACTATGTGGTGACAGGTTTACTCTTGATGTGGCTTGTCTGTGATATGGTGCATTCCATGAGATCATATTTTACTGAGATGTTTTACTGTTCTACTCACTGGGCTATAGAGCTCATCCCACTCCCTTAACCCCAGTTTTGCAGGTTCAGTGTACAGTGTACAGGGACAGTCCAGCAGAGTACAGGAAAAGTGAAGAGATCTGTAATAGCTTAGAGTGGACATGTAATATTAAAGAGATGTAATAGTTGTTGCTTGACCTAGACCTAGTGATGTATGTTTTGTACATGATCTGTATATGTATATATGTTTTCCTGTATGTGAAAACCAGGCTTAACAGGTATGAGTTAACCCATCTAGAGCAAGCTCTAGTCAGGGATACAGAGTACAGAGTACATGAGTACAGAGTACAGAGACAGTGCATGCACAGGTTAAGCCTTGGTTCAGAAAAGAGTTTTATTTTCACATAAAATGTATGATCATGTATGAGGTTTACAGGTACACAGAGAGTATAGCAGGCTTGCTACGGGTTCTGGCGGCCTTAAGCCGACCTGAATCCTAGCGCCGGTGACGGTCCATTTTGGGGTCGTTACACAGGTTAGGTGGCCAAAAACTGCCTCCACAGGCAGATTCGGCGGCTGAACCTTGCTTCAGCGGCCGAACCTGGGTTCTCCAGAATGGCAGAACCCGATTCCACCCTACACATTTCAGCCTCCAAAACTTCTCAAACTCTCACATCTTTTCCTCAAAACAAGCATACTCACTCCAACACGCATAATGGGTATAAAAACTAACTTAACCCCCAACAAACAACAACAAAACATCACATAAGCATACATTGAACAAAAACCCAACTCAAAGCCTCTAACCTTAGATCTAACCCCATCATGCATTAAAAACTCTTAAACCTCTTAAAACTTACTTAAAACATATAAAAAGGTAAGGATCTACATTTACCTCTTGAAGATCAAGGGTAGATGCGACCCCAAACTTGCAGATGAGGAGAAAGGGTCTCCAAACTTCAAAATCTTGGATTAAGCTTAAAATCTTCAGAAACAAGATAAAAACTCATAAAAATCTTGAGAGATTTGAAGGAAAATCACAAGATCATCAAGGGGTGGCGGAGACTCACCTTTCCCGGAAATGGAGAGAGAAAACTCTCTCATTTTCGGGTTGAGGGCCTCTTATAGGTGGCTAGCCAGGCCACCTTCAGGGGCCGAAAGGAGAGCTCCCGCGGTAGCACCACTTTCAGTGGCCGAACTTGAAGTTTGGAGGCCGAACCTGAAGTTTTTCCTCAAACTCTTTTCTTTCATTTAAAAACTTTAACTCAAAAACTTAGCATTAAAACCATGAAAAACATTTTGTAAAAATATATTTTACCCTTCCAGAGGTTTCGGTATCCGAGATTCTGGATTCCAGCGGAGATTCCGTCGGAAGGTTGGAATTTCGACACCGGAATCTAGCCGGGTATTACTGTAACGACCCGAAGACCGGACCGCTACCGGCGCTAGGATTCATATCGACTTAAGGTCGCCGAAACTCATAGCAAGCCTACTATGTATTCTGTAAACCTGGTAAATCCCATACATGATCAACAATTTCCATAAAAATTTGACACTTTACATCTACCAAGCTTAACCTGTGCATGCACACTATCACTGTAAACATAAAACCCCACACTAGAGCCCTCATCAAATGCTCTAGTTGGGTCATCATTTCATATATTAAGCTTTGGTTCTCATCATATATGATTATAACACATAATAATATACAGATCATGTACAAAAGGGATCAACCAACTCTAGGGCCAAGCACAATTCTATCAATATACATTACATGACTTTACATCATTTTACAATACATGTCCACTACTAAACTATTACATAAACTTTTCTTCTGTAGCTATCCCATGCTATCTCTGGTCCTGCAACCTGGGGGTTAAAGGAGAGGGGTGAGCTACTAGAGCCCAGTGAGTAGAGCACTAATAAAATCATTTAAAACATGCTTCCATGAAATGCATCACATCACAAATAAATCATATCACAGATAGACTTGTCACCAATAACCCTCTACAAATTAGAAACTCTGTGCCAGGGGCGATTCAGCCAAACCTGGTCTTCTCATACTCTGTGCCAGGGGTGATTAGGCCACACCTGGTCTTCTCATACTCTGTGGGGTGATTAGGCCACACCTGGTCTTCTCATACTCTGTGCCAGGGGCGATCAGGCCACACCTGGTCTTCTCATACTCTGTGCCAGGGGCGATCAGGCCATACCTGGTCTTCTCATACTTTGTTGAGGGCTAAAGGTTCCTCCAATATCCATCTATATCAACAACATATTATGCAATGCATCATATTCGTGAATTCTAATGTAAACAGCCTAACATATAGACATGGCCTTTATGGTGCATAAGTCATGCATACTAATGCAAACAACTTAACATATATACATGACATTTATGGTGCATGAGTCATGCTAACACCTTTCATTTCATTGAAAACATAGTTCAGTTCTACTCACCTCTAGTAAACTCTGGAATACCTCTGAACCAGCTAACTCTGAGGGCCTCCTTGGTTTCTCGGGTCCGATCCTACAATGGAGGACTCAAATGAGGTACCAACAACTCTAACATAACTCTAACCATTCCCCCAAAAACCCCCTAAAACATCTCAAGCATGCATGGAAAAACAAGCAAAGCAAGGCTAGACAGGGGACTTTTGGCGGCAGGTTCGGCGGCCGAAGGTCCCTCCAGAGCCAAAAGTCAAGCACTTTCGGAGGCAGGTTCGGCAGCCGAAAGTCCTTCCAAAGACGAAAGTCACAACCTTCGGCGGCATGTTCAGCGGCCGAAACTCCACTCCAGAGCCGAAAGTCCAAACTTTTGGGGGCGGGTTTAGGCGGCCAAAACAACCTCCTCAAGGGGTTCGGCGGCCGAACCTTGCTTCGGCGGCCGAACATGAGTTCACCAAGAAGGCAGAACTCGATCCAACCTTAAGTCTCCAGCCTCCAAACCCTCTCCAAAACATGCACAACTCACAAACTCTCCAAACCCTCTCCAAAACATGCACAACTCACAAACTAACTCTCAAACACATGCATATACCCTTCTTCATGCATATAGGGGCTTTGAACTAGCTCAAACCCCCCAAAACAACACATATACACACATATGGCTTATGATCAACATAAACCCTATCCATGCAAACCATGCAAAACCCTCACTTAAACCCTTCAAAACTCACTTAAAACATCAAGAAAGGTGAGGATCCATGCTTACCTCTTGAAGATCGAGAGGATTGATGGTCAAAACTCGGAGATGCAAGGAAAAACAGATCTAAAACCTCCAAGCCTCACAACTTTACTTCTTTGCTCAAAAACTTCAAAACCAACATGAAAACCATTTAAAACTTGCTCAACTTTGAAAAGAAAACTAAGAAATCAACCAAGGAAGATCAAGAACGCACCTATACCCGAAAAGAGAGAGAAAACTCACCTCAAATCCGGACAAGGGGCCCTTTTATAGGTGGCCGGTTAACCACCTTCGGCGGCCAGAGTTGTTTCCACAACTGCACCACTTTCGGAAGCCGAACTTGGGCTTCGGTGGCAACAAAAGCTAGCCACTTTCGGCGGCCGAACCTTACATTTCCCTCCTTGGTATTTTCTCTTCAAAACTTCATATTTTCTTAATCAAAACTCTAAAAGCATTCAAAAACATTTTAGAAAACCTTTCTTTTACCATTCTAAGAAACTCTGACATCCTTGAATTCCAGATTCCAACGGAGATTCCATCGGAAAGTGAGAATTCCGATGCCGGGGTCTAGCCGAGTATTACAATTACATTGTTTACCCCTTAAGAACATTCGTCCCCGAATGTTCAAACACATACAAGCACACATAGCATCAAGAAAACACATAAAACTTAAAACACTTACTTTAAAAGAGGTACGGGTACTGCCTAAGCATGGATTCACGGGTCTCCCAGGTGCACTCTTCCATGTTGTGGTGATTCCAAAGGATTTTCACCATCGCGATTTCCTTGTTCCTCAGCTTTCTGATTTGTGTGTCTACGATCCGCACTGGCTGCTCAACATAGGTGAGATCTCCTAGGATCTCCACCTCTAGTTCATTAAGAACTTTACTCGGATCTGATATGAACTTCCGTAACATGGAAACATGGAAAACCGGATGGATTCTTTCCATTGAAGCAGGTAAATCTAACTTGTAGGATACATTTCCAATCCTTTGCAGGATTTCGAAGGGTCTGATGTATCTTGGAGCTAGTTTACCTTTCTTCCCAAAATGGATCACCCCCTTCATAGGAGACACCTTAAGCAATACCCTATCCCCTTCCTGGAACACAACATGCTTCCTGCGGACGTCTGCATAACTCTTTTGCCTGCTCACTGCTGTTCTAATTCTTTCTCTGATAATGGGCACTACCCTGCTGGTGATCTCAACTAACTTCGGCCCTGCTAGAGCCCTTTCTCCCACTTCTTCCCAGTAAACAGGTGACCTGCACTTCCTCCCATATAGAGCTTCATAAGCAGCCATCCCTATGCTAGAATGATAGCTGTTATTGTAGGCAAACTCCACCAGTGGTAGATGCTGCCTCCAAGAACCGCCAAAATCTAGCACACACATTCTTAACATGTCTTCTAGTGTTTGGATGGTCCTCTCTGACTGTCCGTCAGTCTGTGGATGAAAGGCAGTGCTAAAGTCTAGCCTAGTGCCCATAGCATTCTGCAGACTCTACCAAAACCTAGAGGTGAACTGGGGTCTCCTATCTGATACAATTGAAACTGGAGCCCTATGAAGCCTGACGATCTCCTTCACATAAACCTGTGCTAGTTTGTCCACAGAGTAGCCACTCCTGACAAGGATAAAGTGAGCAGATTTGGTTAGTCTGTCCACTATCACCCATATAGAGTCTAGCCTATTGGATGTGGCTGATAACCCCACTACAAAGTCCATCGCTATATTTTCCCATTTCCACTCTGGAATCGGTAGTGGGTTGAGCATCCCAACTAGCTTCTAATGCTATAGCTTCACCCTCTGACATATTTCGCAAGCGGACACAAACTGCGTCACTTCCTTCTTCATAGCTGGCCACCAATAAACCCTCTTCAGATCCTGATACATTTTGGTGGCTCCAGGGTGAACGCTATACCTAGCATTATGAGCCTCTCTCATAATGTCCCCCTTCAAATCCACGTCCTCTGGTACACATAACCTGTTTCCATAACGGAGGATCCCTTTGTTGTTGAAATGAAACTCCTCATTCTTGCCTGACTGAACAGTCCTGGCAATTTTCACTAACTCAGGGTCCTCATGTTGTTTCTGCGCCACTTGCTCCAGAAACACGGGTGTCACTTTCATCTGAGCAACTAGTGCACCTGTACCAGACAACTCTAACTGTAAACCTTCACTGATGAGCTTGTAAAATTCCTTCACCACCGGTCTTCTCTCTGCTATAATATGGGATAAACTGCCAAGTGATTTTCGGCTAAGGGCATCCGCTACTACATTTGCCTTACCCGGATGATACTGAATCTTGCAATCATAGTCACTAAGCAGTTCTACCCATCTTCTTTGCCTCAGATTTAACTCTTTTTGACTCAAGATGTACTGCAAACTTTTATGATCTGTAAAGATCTCACATTTTACCCCATATAGATAATGCCTCCACATCTTGAGTGCAAAGATCACGGCTGCCATCTCTAGATCATGTGTAGGGTAATTCAACTCGTGCTTCTTTAACTGCCTAGAAGCATAAGCAATTACCTTCTCATTCTGCATCAACACACAACCTAGTCCCACTCGGGACGCATCACAAAACACTGTGAAGTATTCATTACTCGTAGGCAGAGCTAACACCGGTGCTGATGTCAACCTTCTCTTCAGCTCTTCAAAGCTTTCCTCACACTATTCTGACCAAACAAACTTTTGATTCTTTTTGGTCAGCATGGTCATAGGAGCTACAATTCTAGAGAAGTCCTGAACGAACCTCCTGTAGTAACCTACCAAACCCAAAAAGCTTTTAATCTTTGTCACTGTAGTGGGTCTAGGCCAGTTAGCTACAGCTTCTACTTTCTTGGGATCTACCTCAATTCCCTTTTCTGACACTACATGCCCCAAGAAAGAAATGCTCCTCAACCAGAACTCATACTTAGATAACTTGGCATACAAGCCGTATTCTCTCAGGGTCTGCAACACTGTCCTCAGATGATGGGCATGCTCCTCTACATTCCTGGAATACACTAAGATATCGTCAATGAAGACAATAACAAAATGATCCAGAAATTGACTAAAAACTCTGTTCATGAGGTCCATGAATGCTGCAGGGGCATTGGTCAGCCCGAACGGCATCACTAGGAACTCATAATGCCCATATCTGGTCCTGAAAGCTGTCTTTGGCACATCCTCTTCTCTGACCCTCATCTGGTAGTACTCGGATCTCAGATCTATCTTGGAAAAACAGCCGGCTCCTGCTAGCTAGTCAAAAAGATCATCAATCCTAGGTAACGGATACCTGTTCTTGGTAGTGACCTTGTTCAACTGTCTGTAGTTGATACAAAGTCTCAAGGATCCATCCTTCTTTTTCACAAACAACACTGAAGCACCCCAAGGTGAGGTACTAGGTCGGATGAAACCCTTATCTACCAACTCTTGCAACTGCTCTTTCAACTCTTTTAACACTACAGGTGCCATCCTGTAGGGAGGAATAAAGATGGGTCTGGTTCCTGGCATCACTTCAATTTCAAACTCTATCTCCGTAGCAGGTGGTAAACCTGGCAGCTCGTCTGGGAAAACATCTAGGAACTCCCTGACTACAGGCACTGAAGCTGGTTCCCTGACCTGACTGTTAAGCTCTCTGGCATGAGCAAGAAACCCCTGACAACCCCTCCTAAGCAACCTACGAGCCTGAAAGGCTGATATCAAACCTCTGGGCATCCCTACTCTGTCCCCTATGAAGACTACCTCTGATCCATCCTGATCTCTGAACCTGACTACCTTGTCTCGGTAATCCAAGATAGCACCATGAGTAGAAAGCCAATCCATCCCTAGAATGATGTCAAAATCGGTCAAATCTAGAACCACAAGATCAGCTGGAAGGCATCTACCCTTAACAAAAATTTGACTGAACCGGCAGACTGACTCTGCCACAGATGGATCACACTTGGATCCACTGACCCAAAGAGGACACTCGAGCCCAGAAGCTATCAAACCCACTCTGTCTACGGCTCTCGGAGCAATAAAAAAATGAGAAGCACCAGGTTCCATAAGAGCATACACATCAGAACATCCGATGATGAGATTACCTGACACCACGATGTTTGACGTGTTAGCCTCCTGCTGAGTCATGGTGAAGATTTGTGCTGGAGCTGACGGACCTTCCCCTCGGGAACCTGCTGAAGAAGAGGCTGTCCCTCTCCCTCTACATTTGCCCTGAGACATGGTTGGAGCTGTTGGCTGAGCTACACTGCCAGAAGCTGTCTGCTGGGACTGTGCTATCTTGGCTGCACTGGGACACTCATGTGCCATGTGCCCCTCCTGCCCGCATCTGAAACATGCTGTAGTCCCAAACCGACAAACCCCCTTGTGCAGCTTATCGCACCTCATGCACCCGGAGCTATCCGATCCAGAGCTCGAACCACCACCCATTCCCAGACCAGACTTTAACCTGTTCCAGAACTTATTCTTCTTGGGCTTGGACTTGCTCCACTTCTTACCCTTTGTGGCAGCTTCACCCAGAGAGGAGAGATCAATATTTCCTGAACCCGGGGTTTTGGAACCCGAGGACTGTGTCACCTGCTGCTTTATTGTTCCCTGAATGATGGCACTAGCCTCCATTTTTCTAGTTGCATGCACTATAGTGTGGAAGCTCTCCCTCTCTGCTGCTAAGATCAGGGAGGAATACCTTGGGTGGAGCCTCATGGTATACCTCCTGGCTTTCTTCTGATCCGTATCATATGCTTGCCCCACAAACTGTAGCAACTCCAGGAATTTATCTATGTATTCATCTACACTTATGTCTTTAATTTATCTCAGCTGCTCGAACTCAATTGCATTTAACTCCCTTGAACTATCCGAAAAAGCCCATCCTGCAAATTCTTTAGCAAACTGCTCCCAGGATAAGCTATCCAGTCTTGGGTCCACATAATTTTTAAACCACTCCTTTGCCTTCTTGCATTTAAGAGTGAACCCCGCCATTTGAATGGCTCTGCTGTCGCTAGCTCCCAACTCATCCGTTATCATCTTCACCGTCTTAAGATACTCAAACGGGTCATCTCTTGTTTTGAACTTGGGAGCATCCAACTTCAGATAGTCAGTCATTTTTACTTTGCTCCCACCCGATGGGTTGGGTCTAGAAGATTGGGTTTCAGGAACCCTTGGTTCTGCTGGGGGAGGAGGTGGTGGAGCATTGCCCGGGTTTGGGTTTGTTGGATTTTGATAGAAAGGTGGAGGTGAAAACATGGGGTAAGGTGGATATGGGGGGTAGAAGGGAGGATAAGGCATGAAGGAAGGGTATGGGTTATAACTTGAGAAATCTGATGTGCCTCCCATCGGAAATCCCGGTCCCTGTGGATAGGGTGGGTATTGGGGTGGATAAGCAAAACCCGAGGCCTGAGCGCCTCCTTGCGATTCTGCCATACCTTCCTCTGACATACTCACACCTAAACTACCATCCCTCCTCAGATCATCTTCCTCTGATTCCCTCACATCCGCCGACATCCTTCCCGGATCGGTTCTCCTCCTGTTTACATCAAAAGACCTTCTAGGGTCCCTTAATGTTTCACCTCTACTGGTTCTACTTGACCTTGCTCGCAGAGCAGGTGGTAGGGCATCCATGCCCTCATTCTCAGGTGAAACTCCAGTCAATCATGCAGATCAATGAGTGCCTTGCATTCTATTTTCTGAAAAATGACATAGAACACATAAACATCAGCATCATATGGTTCATGCGGATACACATGAACCCACATCATATACGTAACATATCATTAATGCACATGCATATTATCATAGCATTACACATCATCATCAAGACAGGACTCTACATCCTATCCTAGTGGACATGATTTTTCCTATTGTGCTTGCCTTCCTATAACATCTATGAGCCCGACACTCTAGGTCCGACCATATGAACCTAGAGCTCTGATACCACTCTGTAACGACCCGGAAACCGGCGCTAGGATTCAGGTCGACTTAAGATCGCCGAAACCCGTAGCAAGCCTACTATGCATCCTGTATACCTGATAAAATCACATACATGAACATACATTTTCATAAAAATTTTAAACTTTTCCATATACCAAGCTCGGCCTGTGCATTCAACATAAACTGTATACATAAAACCCACACTAGAGCCCTCATCAAATGCTCTAGTATGGTCAACATCACATACATCAAGCTTGGTTCAACATAACTCATTATAAAAACTTTTACATAAAAACATGTTCACTGGGATTAACAACATAAACTAGGGCAAAGCACAAATCTATTCCATTAAAAATTTCATGTCCATTACTATGTATTACATAAACTATACCCGCCTCAAGCCGACTTCCCGAGCTAATCTTGACCCTGCAAACCTGGGGGTTAGGGGAAAGGGATAAGCTACAAGAGCCTAGTGAGCATAACAGTAAAAATAGTTTAATAAACTATGCTCATATGGAATGCATCGCAACACAGTCAATTCACATCAAGGATAGACTTATCACCAGTAACCCTCTACATATCCAAATAATGCCCGGCCCTCGATGGAGCTCCTCAGGACTTTCTCTTAAACATAACATAACATGTCCAACTGTGCTAGGGGGGTAGAATGGGCCTCGACCTGGACTTTCTCTTACATCGTGCTAGGGGCGTAGAATGGGCCTCGACCTGGACTTCCATATCATATCATAACATATCATATCGAGGGCTAGTGGGTCATCCAATATCCATCCACATCAATAGTAAATTATGCAATGCATCATATTTGTGAGTTCTAATGCAAACAACCTATTACATAACATGGCATTCATGATGCATGAACATACTTAAAAGTTTGATAATCTTTAAAACAATGGATTAGTTTAGTTCTACTCACCTCTGGCTAACATTTTACTAACATTGGAGCAGTTGACTCACTGCTGGTCTCTTCGGTCTCTCGGGTCCGATCCTACATTGATGGACTCAAGTGAGGGACTGACTCGCGGTTGTCAAAGCCGGTCAAAAATAACCTTTCTGGTTATCAACAATTTTACAACTGTAGATAGTAGTGAAAGGATCAAATCCACAGGGAATTGAGAACTTATCTATTTTTCTCAACAAGACCAAGACATTTAACTGAATGAGAAACTGAAAGCAAATAACTGAAAGCGGAATAAACTGAAAGTGAGATAAACTGAAAGCGAGATAAACTGAAAGCAAAATAAATGGAAAGCAAAATAAACTGAAAGCGAAATAAATTGAAACGAGATAAAACTAAGCGGAATAAAAATAAATTGCAGTAAAAGTAACATGGGGGGTTGAGATTGATTTGATTAACAAACTACTGAAAGTAATTAAAATAATCGAATAATAAAATAAAAGAGAAATAAATAATAAGAAAGCTCTAGTTGAAGAATTGGATCCACTTCAGTTGTTGGAATTGATCATTGACACTTAGTTTCTTTTGATTGATTCAATAGATTAGTTATGGAGATGGAAGACGCTTCTCACCACCATGTCTCTCCTTATGATTAAACCAATTAAGGAACGTCCTCTAATTAATTACTAATTAACAAATTGCCAAGGAACGTCCTTGGGCTTTAGGCATCAAACAATTGTTAATTGCATGAAGAAAGAGAGAGATCCAATCCTAACTACTCAAACGCATGAGATGTTGCTAGATCATACAATTTCCTTGGTTTTTACACCAAGTGTTCTTATGTTTGAATAATCCAAGCAATTACGGACTTAAATCACCCAAACTAACCTATTATTACCTTGCAATCAAGAATCAATTGGCCATATTGATCAAAACAACAAAGCAATAATGGAATTAAGCATGAGATTGTATGAATATTGAATAACAAAAGATAAACAATGTTTGATCAAGTCTCCCAATCCATAACTAAAATATCACCTAATCTTCAACTAGAATAAAAGGTTTCAGCTCTCATGGCTGAAACAAAAATAAAAAAGTAAAGAAAAGAAGAAGAAGAGATGGTGTCACTTGCAATCCCGTAGGTGCCTCCAAGGGGGGCTTGAAAGAGCATGGGGAGGCTCCTTATGTGTCTTTTTATACTTTAAAAGTGTTGCCCTAGATGATACTTGCTTCCTAATTAGTGAAGAGGCTGCCCAAGGTGTCAAGAGGCTGCCCAAAAGACTTCAAGAGGCTGCCCAAAATGCCCTTGGTCCAAGATGTGCCATCCATGCACATGTGAGAAGGGAAAAACGTAGGGCATGTGTTCAAGTGCAAGGAGTGGGGCCTTTGGTCTTTGCTGGCTGCCCAAGTGTCTTCAAGATGCTACCCAAGGTGTCCAAGACTTGCCTTCACACTCTCCTTGCCGCCCATGCACTAATAAGGAATGTGGAGCCTCCTTTGCAATTTGAATTTTGAATGTGCAAGGCATGAGGTGGCAAGCATGTGATCTTTGGATTTAGCTTCCTTAATAAGCTGGATTTTGAAATTCAAAATTTGAATATGAATCTTGAAGATTTGAATTTCAAAATACTTTCTTTATTTGGCTCTTCATTTGTGGCAACTTAAGACTTGGCTTCTTGAATAAGGAAAAGGCTACTTGGAGATTTGAAATTTGAATTTCAAATTACTTTGGCTGAATGTTCTTTCCTTCTTTGCCACTTTCCTTATTTAGAACTTTCCTTATTTAGCTTCACTTGATTCCAACTTGGCAGGCTTGCTCTCTTTTGCTCCATTGAAGGCTGTTTTAAGGGTATTTTCTCCAAAATGTCCTTTTTCACCATTTTCTGCAAAATAATGTCAAGAGCACTAAAATAAGCAGAAATCATGTAAATAATCATCAATAATATCAAGATAAAATGGACTAAAATATGTTCTATCAAATACCCCACACCTAGCCTTTTGCTTGTCCTCAAGCAAATAAACATAGTCAAATAAGCTTTCTTTGCTACTTGATCCTTGTTTCCAATTAAGCTCTTACTCAATACACCTATTTTGAATCATTGCAGTGAAGAATATATGCATGAAGATTATTCACCTTCTTTCCTTGTTTTCCTTTACTTATCATGGCTAGGATTTGTTTTACTCAAGAGAGAGATCATACATGCACATATTATTTGTTTAGTTAAGACTTTTTCTAGCTTTCAGAGTGATTTGCCCTTACCTTGAAGTTCTTTATTCAGCCTTTTGCACTTAAGTTTTGCTTGGAAAAGTCACCAATCTTTTGACGTGAAGGTACATATTGGTGATACCCACCCCCAGTTACTCAGTTGGTCACCTATCCAAGTGGCTACTAGCTCTGTTCATAGTCTTTCAACCATTGGAACAGTTTTCAATTTTGCTTGTAAAGTCTAAGCCTTTGCTGAATTTCTTTAATCAATGCATTGGACAAATCAACACCAATTGCTAAATCAAGTCATGTTAAGTTCATTCACACAAATTTCAATTTATTCTCTCTAATGAGTGTCATCAATATATTTTTCACCATGGCAAGCTCAAAGATTCAATTCAAGAGGCAATTCTCAAACATGAATATAACTCACTGTAATTGATTCAACATAAGTTTAAAGAGTCATCACAGTAATGGGGTCATGGAAAGAAAAGCTCATCTAACATAGTTCATCAGTTGAGTAGAGCAAAACAAAAAGAAGAAGACTGTGGTTGTGTGTGTGTTATTGAAAGCAAAAACTATAAAAAAAATTTCAACTGTGGCTATTCAGAACAAGTCTAACGCAAAAATGAAAGAGAAAGAAGAAGAGAAAGGGGAGGAGAAGGAAGAGATATGCACCCCCACACCTAAATCATGCATTGTCCTCAATGTATAAGAAACATTAAAAGAGCAAAAGAAACTGAGTACTCCCCTGGGTGTGGTGTGCATGGTGCGATCCTCTTGATCAAGGCTCGAGTAATTAGAGAAGGGAAAAGCGTCCCAACTGCATTCAGCAAAAAGTGTAGCACTCCTTTTGATTTGGTCATAGCCCATCCTATTTTTTTCATGTACTCATAAAGTAACATGATTAGCTTCTCCTCTTTCAGATGAGATGTGCCTCTAGCTCTCATGTTTGCATTTTTGAGTACTTCTAACTTCAATTCATATCTCTCCATAGCTAGCTACAATTTAGTACTTAATTCAGGCAAAACAAACTCTACCTTATCCGGAGGTTTGGGAAGGCATTGGTCCGCATGGTCCTTTGGTTTGGGCTTTTGAACTTCCACTTATTCCTTGTGAGCATGGGCTGTTTGCATTGGATCTATGGCTGAAATGGTTTCAATTTGATCCTTCTGCGCAAGACTTGACTGAAAGGGAGGACTGGAGGAGCTTGACTGCACTGGAAGCTGAAAGGATGCGATTGGTATGCTCTCTGTCTGTGCGAGGTTGATCTGCGCACCAAGCTGAAGTGGCGCGATGGGAAGTGTTGCAGGACTGTCCTGCGATCCAAGCTGAGGTGGTTTGGTTGGAGTTCCTTCTGACTACGCAAGATTGATCTGAATAGGTGCGATTGGCTTTTCCTTATTTTGCACATGGTTGCAGTCCACCTGTTGGGTGCAACAGTCAGTTTCTTTCAATTCTGGCTCTTTTTGGTTCTCTTCCCTGCAAAAATCATTGTTTAGCATATCATCTTGATCTATATAAAAATTTTCTTGGCTCATACAATCAATGATATCTAAACTTTCAGCAAGTTCTGTTTGATTAGTTTGTTTAGGCAAACAATTTTCTGGTTGTTTTTCTTTAGCACTTTGTTCTTGAACTTGCGAACTTTCATCATCTTCCTCATCATCTTGAAACTCGTCCTCTCTTCTTATCATGGTTGCACTCATTGAGGTGGTCAATTGTTCCACCTGCTGTTGGAGAGTTTGCACAGAAATCGCCAATGTCCTAATCTTCTCTTCAAGGTGTTGGTTGGAACTTGGAGGTTCTTCTTGGACTTGATTTCCTTGATAATCCTGGTAGTTGTTATCCCATGCATAACTGAAGTTCGGAGGGTCTCCCCAACCTAGATTGTATGTGTTATAGTATGGATCATGTCTTGGCTGTTCATAGTATCCTCCAAATGCATGAACTTGTTGGTCATTGAATCCTCCAAATATATGTCTAGGCTGACTATTCCCATAAAGTGTAGGACATTGATCAGTTTGGTGTCCCACATATCCACAGATCCTACATGGCTTTGGTGGCTGGGGTGCTTGAACCTGTTGAACTAGTCCTATGCACAAATCTTTCATAAAAGATGTCAAAAAAGAAAGATCAGATCTACTTACCTCATCCATGATTCAGATCTGCGATGGTGACTTCTTCAGAGGCAGATTTGGTGGTGCTTTTTTTTTTTTGGTCCTGAAAGAAAAACAAATAAGTTAGATCAACTCCCCGACAACGGCGCCAATTTTTGACTAGCGGTTGTCGAAGCCGATCAAAAATAACCTTTCTGGTTATTAACAATTTTACAACTGTAGATAGTGGTGAAAGGATCGAATCCACAGGGAATTGAGAACTTATCTATTTTTCTCAACAAGACCAAGAGATTTAACTGAATGAGAAACTGAAAGCAAATAACTGAAAGCAGAATAAACTGAAAGCGAGATAAACTGAAAGCGAAATAAACGAAAAGCAAAATAAACTGAAAGCGAAATAAACTGAAACGAGATAAAACTGAAAGCGGAATAAAAATAAATTCCAGTAAAAGTAACATGGGGGGTTGAGATTGATTTGATTAACAAACTATTGAAAGCAATTAAAATAAGCAAATAATAAAATAAAAGAGAAATAAATAATAAGAAAACTCTAGTTGAAGAATTGGATCTACTTCAGTTGTTGGGATTGATCATTGACACTTAGTTTCTTTTGATTGATTCAATAGATTAGTTATGGAGATGGAAGACGCTTCTCACCACCATGTCTCTCCTTATGATTAAACCAATTAGGTAACGTCCTCTAATTAATTACTAATTAACAAATTGCCAAGGAACGTCCTTGGGCCTTAGGCATCAAACAATTGTTAATTGCATGAAGAAAGAGAGAGATCCAATCCTAACTACTCAAACGCATGAGATGTTGCTAGATCATACAATTTTCTTGGTTTTTACACCAAGTGTAATACCCGGCTAGATCCCGACATCGAAATCCCGACTTCACGGCGGAATCTCCGTTGGAATCTGGAATTTCTGGGGATGCCAGAGTCTTCTAGGGGGTTAAAATGTGTTTTCTAAAATGTTTTCACATGATTTTATGGTTTTAAATGGAAAAGAAATTGAGTTTTGAAAAGAATAGGCTAAGGAGGGATTTGCCAGGTTCGGCCGCCGAAAGTCAAGTTCGGCCGCCGAACATGGGGCTGTTTCGGGAGTGCTTTAGGCTTCCGAAAGTGTGAGGGCAGAAACCAGGTTCGGCCGCCGAACCTCAAGTTCGGCCGCCGAACATGCATGAGTTTAGGAGGCACGTTAGGCTGCCGAAGGTAGTCGACCAGGCCACCTATAAAAGGCCCTCAGATCGAAAATGGGCGAGTTTTCTCCCCATTCTCGAGCTCAGGTGTGTTCATGTCCTCCTCTAGTCATTTTCATGCTTTTTCTTCAAATCCTTCACATTTTATAAGCTACATGGTTGTTTTGAAGAGTTTTAAAGCTTGGATCAAGGTTTGGAGAGCTTGGAGACTTCAAGGGCTTGGGTTCTCCATATCTCAAACTTTGGGTCGCACCAACCCTCGATCTTCAAGAGGTAAGTGTAGATCTATGCTTTCCTTTATGTTTTAAAGAAGTTTTAAGCAAGTTTGAAGATGTTTTGATGGTTGAGTATGGGTAGATATGCATGTTAGGGTTTATGTGGGTTTTATGCCCAATGTATGTTTATGTGATGTGTTTGAGCTAGTTTATGCATGTGGGAGAGTGTATACATGATTGGGAAAGAGTAAGTGAGATTATGGGTTGTTTTGATGGTTTTGGCCTATATGGGTCATAAACTATCTATGTATGCTTTGGATGTTGTTTTTGGAGTTTAATCTAGTTGTTAAGCTCCTTTATGCATGACTAGGGTTTATGCTTGGTTTTGAGAAGCTTAGGCATGTTTTAAGAGGTTGGAGGCTCGTTTTGAGAGGTTGGGAGGCTTGTATGCACAAGGGCTGAGTTCTGGAAGAACTCAGGTTCGGCCGCCGAAGGTGGTTTCGGCCGCCGAACCTGCCTATAGATGCATGGATTGGCCGCCAAACCTTGCCGCCGAAAGTTGTGTTTCGGAGCTGGAGTAGACTTTCGGCCGCCGAAGGTGATGTTCGGCCGCCGAAAGTACCTGACTTTCGTCTCTGGAGAGAAGGTTCGGCCGCCGAAGGTGCCCCCGAACCTGCATGACTTTCATCTCTGGAAGGGACCTTCGGCCGCCGAAAGTGCCCTGTCCAGCCCTTTCATGAGTGTTTTCTATGATTGTTTTAAGGATGTTTTAGAGGGTTTTTGGGGAGTTGTTTATGTATTGTTTAGAGTATGTTTGGCACCTCACTGGAGTCCACCTATGTAGGATCAGACCCGAGGAACCAAGGTGCTTAGCAGTGTTGGCTGCTTCAGAGTCGGTTCAGAGCTAGTCAAGGTGAGTAGAACATAACTCTTTTTATATTAAAGAAATTGAATGATCAAAGCATGTTCATGCATCATGAATGCCATGTTATGTAATAGGTTGTTGCATTAGAGATCACGAATATGTTGCATTGCATATTACGATGTATGATGATGTGGATGAATATTGGATGATCCATTAGCCCTCAGTATGATGTGATATGACATAATATGACACGATATGACATGTATGGCATGATATGAGATGAAAGACCAGGAGTGGCCGTATCGCCCCTGGCATAGAGCATGAAAGACCAGGTATGGCCGTATCGCCCCTGGCATAGAGTGAGGAAAACCAGGTGTGGCCGTATCGCCCCTGGCATAGAGTTATGTGAAGTCCAGGCGTGGCCGTATCGCTCCTCGCATAGAGCATTGTTGGACTTATTATGAGATGAGATCTAGATGTAGAGGGCTAATGGTGACGAATTCTTCCTTGATGTGTATTGTTTGTGATGTGATGCATGTCATGAAAGCATATGATATAATAAACTGTTCTCTCTTTAGTTCTGCTCACTGGGCTTTTTAGCTCACCCCTCTCCCCTAACCCCAAGTTTGCAGGGTCAGAGATAGTCAGGAGATCAGCAGGTTATGTCCATGGTCAAGTTTATGTAATAGTTTAGTAGTGGACATGATGTATTGTAAGGATATGTAACGAAATGTAAAAATGTTATTATGTAATGTAATAGTTAGAGTTGTGCTTTGCCCTAGAAGAGTGGTTAATCCCTTTGTACATGGTCCTTATGTATGTTTTATTATGAGGCAGGAAAACCAAGCTTAAGATATGTTGCCCCACGAGAGTAGATGATGAGAACTCTAGTGTCGGGTCTATGATTATGAGTTGTGCATGCACAGGTTAAGCTTGGTGTTTGAAAGAAAGAAAAAGTTTACAGTTTTATGTTTTAAAGTTTATGCTTATGTTTGATCATGTATGGGATTATACCAGTTGTACAGGATGTATGTTAGGCTTGCTACGGGTCCCGGCGACCTTAAGTCGATCTGGATCCTAGCGCCGGTAGCGGTCCGATTTTCGGGTCATTACAGAATGGTATCAGAGCCCTAGGTTCACATGGTCGGACCTATAGTGTGTCGGGCTCATAGAGGTTATAGAAGGGCAAGCACAATAGGAGAGATCATGTCCACTAGGATAGGATGTGGAGTCCTGTCTTGTATGATGATGTGAAATGCCATGATGATATGCATGTGCATTAATGTTATGCTATGTATGTAATGTATGTGAGGTAGGTTCATGTGTTTCTACATGAACCGTATGATGCTAATGTTTATGTAGTATGTTATGCTTTCAGAAGTCAAGATGAGAGGAACTCGTCGATCCGTAAGATTGACTGGAGCTCCGCCAGAGAATGAGGGCATGGATGCCCATCCCCCTGCTCTGCAGAGGGCAAGATCTTATAGAACAAGCAGAGAAGGTACATCAAGGGACCCTAGAAGGTCTTTTGATGCAAGTCGGAGGAGATCAGTTCATGGTGGTATGTCAGCAGATGTGATGGGAACAGAGGAGGATAACCAGAGAAGAGATAGTAGTCTAGGCATGAGTAAGTCAGAAGAGGATATGGGAGAGTCCCAAGGAGGCACTCAGGCCTCGGGTTTTGTTCCTCCACAGTATACACCCTATCCTCAGGGGCCAGGGTATCCAATAGGAAGCCCGTCGGATTTCTTTAGCTATAACCCATACCCCACCTTTATGCCCTACCCTCCCTTTTACCCACCATACCCACAGTACCCCATATTTCCACCCTCACCCTTTTATCCAGGTCCAGCAAACCCTAACCCAGGGAATGCTGCACCTCCTCCTCCACCAGTAGAGCCATTTGTCCCTGATGCCCAAACACCCAAACCTAGCTCATCAGTTGGGGGTAGGGTAAAGATGACGGACTATCTGAAGTTGGATGCCCCCAAGTTTGAAACAGGTGATGACCCTTTTGAATACCTCAGAACGGTGAAGATGATAACTGATGAGTTGGGAGCAAGTGACAGTAGAGCCATTCAGATGGCAGGGTTCACATTGAAATGCAAGAAGGCAAGGGAATGGTTCAAAAACTATGTGGACCCAAGGTTGGAAAGCTTATCCTGGGAACAGTTTGCAAATGAGTTTGCAGGATGGGCTTTTCCAGGTAGTTCCAGAGAACTAAAAATGATTGAGTTTGAGCAGCTAAGGCAGACGGAAGAGATGAGTGTAGATGAGTTTACAGACAGGTTCCTGGAGCTGTTGCCGTTTGCAGGACAAGGTCTTGACACAGACCTGAAGAAGTCTAGGAGATATGTTATGAAGCTTCACTCCAGGTATTCCTCGTTGGTTCAATCAGCAGAAAGGGAGAGCTTCCATGCTATAGTGGATATGGCACGGAGAATGGAGGCTAGTGCCATCATCCAAGGAACAGTTAAGCAGTCTGTGGCACAGTCTTCGGGTCTCCAAATCCCAGGGACGAGTGATGTTAATCTCTCCTCTTTGGGCGAGGATGTCACGAAAAGTAAGAAGGGAGACAGAGGTCTCAGAAGGTCAAAGAAGAACAAGTTCTGGAATCGGATAAAGTCTGGTCTGGGATTAGAAGGAGGCTCGAGCTCAGGCACAGAGGTGGCAGAGTGTGCAAGGTGTGGTAGGCCGCACAAGGGAGTCTGTCGGTTTGGGACTACAACATGTTACAGATGCAGCCAGGAGGGACACATAGCTCGGGAGCGTCCTAAGGCAACTTTTATGGCTCCGTCCCATCAGACAACTCCAGGTAGTATGGCACAGCCATCAGCTCCAGCCATGTTTCAGGGTAGTGGTCGAGGCAGAGGAAGGGGGACAGCCCCTTCTTCAGCAGGTTCCCTAGGTGAAGGTCCATCAGTTCCAGCTCGGATCTTCTCCATGACGCAGCAAGAAGCTAACACATCGGACATGATGGTGACAGGTAATCTCACTCTCTTATGTTTGATGTGTATGCTTTTATGAACCCTGATGTGTTTCTCTTTCCTTGTGGTTTCGAGAGCCGTAGATAGGTTGGGTTGATAGCTTATGGGTTAGGGTATTCCCTTTGGGTCAGTGGACCCAAGTGTGATCCATCAGTGGCAGAGTCAGTCTGCCGGTATAGTTCAGAGTAGATGCCTTCCAGCTGGCCTAGCGGTTCTAGATTTGACTGTTTGATGTCATTCTAGGGTTGGATTGGTTCTTCTACTAGTGGTACTACCTGAGTCTGCAGAGACAAGGTAGTCAGGTTCAGAGGTCAGGATGGATCAGAAGTAGTCCTTAGAGGGGGGACAGAGTAGGGATACCTAGAGGTTCGTTATCAGCCCTGCAGGCTCATAGGTTGGCCAGGAGAGGTTGTCAGGGGTTTATGGCTCGTGCAGGAGAGTTCAGTAGTCATGTCAAGGAGCCTGCTTCAGTACCAGTAGTGAGTTCTTAGATATTTTCCCAGACGAGCTGCTAGGTGTACCATCTGTTAGGGAGATAGAATTTGAAATGAAAGTGATGATAGAGACTAGACCCGTCTCTACCCCTTCCTACAGTATGGCACCTGCAGAATTAAAGTAGTTGGAAGAGCATGTTGCAAGAGTAGGTAGTTAAGGGTTTTCATCCGACTGAGCACTTCGCCTTGAGGTGTTCCAGAGTTGTTATGAGAATGAAGGATGGATCCCTAGGACTTTGTATCGACTGCAAGTCGTTGAACAAAGTCACTACCCAGAATGAGTGTTTGTTACCTTGGCTCGACGATCTGTTTTAAACCAGCTAGCAGGAGCTGGTTGCCTTTCCAAGATAGATCTGAAGTCCAGGTACCATCAGTTAAGATCAAGGAAGGAGATGTACAGAGAACAGTGTTTAGAACCAGATATGGGCACTATGAGTTTCTAGGAATGTCGTTCGGGTTAATGAACGCCCCTACAGCATTCACGGACCTCATAAGCAGAGTTTTAGTCGATTTCTAGATCACTCTGTTATTGTCTTCATTGACGGTACCTCGGTGAGTCCCAGAAATGCAGAAGAGAATGCCCATTATCTGAAATCAGGATTGCAGATCCTGAGAGAACGTGGTTTGGATGCCCAGTTCTCCCAATGTGAGTCCCGGTCATAGAGCATATCTTTCTTGGGTCATGGTATGTCGGAAAAAGGAAAAGTGAGGTAGACCCGAGAAAGTTGAAGTTGTAACTGACTAGCCCAGGCCCGTTGTAGTGACACCGATCAAGAGCTTTTCGGGTTGGGCAGGTTACCTACTGGAGGTTCATATAGAACTTCTTTAGAGTTGTCGCTCCTATGGCCAGATGGATCAAGAAGAATCAGAGGGTTGTGTGGTCTATTCAGTGTAAAGAGGGCTTTGAAGAGCCAAAGGAAATGTTGATGTCAGCACCAGTGGTGGCTCTGTCCGCCAATAATGAAGATGTCACAGTGTCCTGTGATGCGTCCCATGTGGGACTAGATTGTGTGTTATTGTAAAGTGATAGGATGATTGCTTATGCTTCTAGGTAGCTGAAGAAGCATGAGTTGAATCATCCTACACATGATCTAGAGATGGCGATGGTAATCTTTGCACTCAAGATGTGGAGACGGTACCTGTATAAGGTATGAGGACAGATCCTTGCAGATCGAAAGAGCTTGCAATACATCTTGAGTCAAGGGAGGAAAATCAGAGGCAGAGAAAAGGGGTAAGAGCTGCATAGTCAGAAAAAGAGGAATCAGAACTGCTGAGAGTCAGCAGGAGAGTTTTGAAGTTGTCCGCTAGAGGCTTGTAAAGTTTCAGATAGAGAAGAGTTTATTAGAGTGGCGCAGTAGAAGCACGTTGAGGTTTTCGAGAACGTTGAGGTTTGCTGGAGGTGTCTCCTAAAGAAGGGGTGATTCGTTATGGGCAGAAAGGTAAATTAGCTCTTAGATACATCGGACCCTTCAAGATCCTGTAAAGGATCGAGAATGTACCCTACGAGTTAGATTTACCTACTCCAATGGAGGAAATCCATTCGGTTTCCATGTTCCCAGGTTATGAGAATTCGTGTCGGATCCGAGTGAGGTTCTTAGGAACCAGAGGTGGAGATCACAGGGAATCCCACCTATGTTGAGCAGTTAGTGCGAATCATAGACACACAAGTCAGGAAGTTGAGGAACACGGAATCCTGATGGTGAAAGCCTTGGAATCACCGTTTAATGGAAAAAGTATGCCTAGGAGACCCGGGAGTTCGTACTTCAGCTAGTATCTGTGTCTCTCTTTAGAGAGAGATTTTAGGCTTTGCTTGCTTGGTTATGTATACTTGATGCTATGTTTTGAGAATGCATGTTTGTTTGAACATTCGGGGACGAATGTTCTTAAAGGGGGGAAGAATGTAATACCCGGCTAGATCCCGGCATCGAAATCCCGACTTCACGGAGGAATCTCCGTTGGAATCTGGAATTTCTGGGGATGCCAGAGTCTTCTAGGGGGTTAAAATGTGTTTTCTAAAATGTTTTCACATGATTTTATGGTTTTAAATGGAAAAGAAATTGAGTTTTGAAAAGAATAGGCTAAGGAGGCATTTGCCAGGTTCGGCCGCCGAAAGTCAAGTTCGGCCGCTGAACATGGGGCTGTTTCAGGAGTGCTTTAGGCTTCCGAAAGTGTGAGGGCAGAAACCAGGTTCGGCCGCCGAACCTCAAGTTCGGCCGCCGAACATGCATGAATTTAGGAGGCACGTTAAGCTGCCGAAGGTTGTCGACCAGGCCACCTATAAAAGGCCCTCAGACCGAAAATGGGCGAGTTTTCTCCCCATTCTCGAGCTCAGGTGTGTTCATGTCCTCCTCTAGTTATTTTCATGCTTTTTCTTCAAATCCTTCACGTTTTATAAGCTACATGGTTGTTTTGAAGAGTTTTAAAGCTTGGAACAAGGTTTGGAGAGCTTGGAGACTTCAAGGGCTTGGGTTCTCCATATCTCAAACTTTGGGTCGCACCAACCCTCGATCTTCAAGAGGTAAGTGTAGATCTATGCTTTCCTTTATGTTTTAAATAAGTTTTAAGCAAGTTTGAAGATGTTTTGATGGTTGAGTATGGGTAGATATGCATGTTAGGGTTTATGTGGGTTTTATGCCCAATGTATGTTTATGTGATGTGTTTGAGCTAGTTTATGCATGTGGGAGAGTGTATACATGATTGGGAAAGAGTAAGTGAGATTATGGGTTGTTTTGATGGTTTTGGCCTATGTGGGTCATAAACTATCTATGTATGCTTTGGATATTGTTTTTGGAGTTTAATCTAGTTGTTAAGCTCCTTTATGCATGACTAGGGTTTATGCTTGGTTTTGAGAAGCTTAGGCATGTTTTAAGAGGTTGGAGGCTCGTTTTGAGAGGTTGGGAGGCTTGTATGCACAAGGGCTGAGTTCTGGAAGAACTCAGGTTCGGCCGCCGAAGGTGGTTTCGGCCGTCGAACCTGCCTATAGATGCATGGATTGGCCGCCAAACCTTGCCCCCGAAAGTTGTGTTTCGGAGCTGGAGCAGACTTTCGGCCGCCGAAGGTGATGTTCGGCCGCCGAAAGTACCTGACTTTCGTCTCTGGAGAGAAGGTTCGGCCGCCGAAGGTGCCCCTGAACCTGCATGACTTTCGTCTCTGGAAGGGACCTTCGGCCGCCGAAAGTGCCGCCAAAAGTGCCCTGTCCAGCCCTTTCATGAGTGTTTTCTATGATTGTTTTAAGGATGTTTTAGAGGGTTTTTGGGGAGTTGTTTATGTATTGTTTAGAGTATGTTTGGCACCTCACTGGAGTCCACCTATGTAGGATCAGACCCGAGGAACCAAGGTGCTTAGCAGTGTTGGCTGCTTCAGAGTCGGTTCAGAGCTAGTCAAGGTGAGTAGAACATAACTCTTTTTATTTTAAAGAAATTGAATGATCAAAGCATGTTCATGCATCATGAATGCCATGTTATGTAATAGGTTGTTGCATTAGAGATCACGAATATGTTGAATTGCATATTACGATGTATGATGATGTGGATGAATATTGGATGATCCATTAGCCCTCAGTATGATGTGATATGACATAATATGACACGATATGACATGTATGGCATGATATGAGATGAAAGACCAGGCGTGGCCGTATCGCCCCTGGCATAGAGCATGAAAGACCAGGTGTGGCTGTATCGCCCCTGGCATAGAGTGAGGAAGACCAGGTGTGGCCGTATCGCCCCTGGCATAGAGTTATGTGAAGTCCAGGCGTGGCCGTATCGCCCCTGGCATAGAGCATTGTTGGACTTATTATGAGATGAGATCTAGATGTAGAGGGCTAATGGTGACGAATTCATCCTTGATGTGTATTGTTTGTGATGTGATGCATGTCATGAAAGCATATGATATAATAAACTGTTCTCTCTTTAGTTCTGCTCACTGGGCTTTTTAGCTCACCCCTCTCCCCTAACCCCAAGTTTGCAGGGTCAGAGATAGTCAGGAGATCAGCAGGTTATGTCCATGGTCAAGTTTATGTAATAGTTTAGTAGTGGACATGATGTATTGTAAAGATATGTAACAAAATGTAAAAATGTTATTATGTAATGTAATAGTTAGAGTTGTGCTTTGCCCTAGAAGAGTGGTTAATCCCTTTGTACATGGTCCTTATGTATGTTTTATTATGAGGCAGGAAAACCAAGCTTAAGATATGTTGCCCCACGAGAGTAGATGATGAGAACTCTAGTGTCGGGTCTATGATTATGAGTTGTGCATGCACAGGTTAAGCTTGGTGTTTGAAAGAAAGAAAAAGTTTACAGTTTTATGTTTTAAAGTTTATGCTTATGTTTGATCATGTATGGGATTATACCAGTTGTACAGGATGTATGTTAGGCTTGCTACGGGTCCCGGCGACCTTAAGTCGATCTGGATCCTAGCGCCGGTAGCGGTATGATTTTCGGGTCGTTACACCAAGTGTTCTTATGTTTGAATAATCCAAGCAATTACGGACTTATATCACCCAAACTAACATATTATTACCTTGCAATCAAGAATCAATTGGCCATATTGATCAAAACAACAAAGCAACAATGGAATTAAGCATGAGATTGTATGAATATTGAATAACAAAAGATAAACAATGTTGGATCAAGTCTCCCAATCCATAAAACAACTAAAGCATCACCTAATCTTCAACTAGAATAAAAGGTTTCAGCCTCTCATGGTTGAAACAAAAATAAAAAAATAAAAGAAAAGAAGAAGAAGAGATGGTGTCACTTGCAATCCCGTAGGTGCCTCCAAGGGGGGCTTGAAAGAGCATGGGGAGGCTCCTTATGTGTCTTTTTATACTTTAAAAGTGCTGCCCTAGATGATACTTGCTTCCTAATTAGTGAAGAGGCTGCCCAAGGTGTCAAGAGGCTGCCCAAATGACTTCAGAGGCTGCCCAAAATGCCCTTGGTCCAAGATGTGCCATCCATGCACATGTGAGAAGGAAAAAACGTGGGGCATGTGTTCAAGTGCAAGGAGTGGGGCCTTTGGTCTTTGCTTGCTGCCCAAGTGTCTTCAAGATGCTGTCCAAGGTGCCCAAGACTTGCCTTCACACTCTCCTTGCCGCGCATGCACTAATAAGGAAGGTGGAGCCTCCTTTGCAATTTAAATTTTGAATGTGCAAGGCATGAGGTTGCAAGCATGTGATCTTTGGATTTAGCTTCCTTAATAAGCTGGATTTTGAAATTCAAAATTTGAATATGAATCTTGAATATTTAAATTTCAAAATACTTTCCTTATTTGGCTCTTCATTTATGACAACTTGAGACTTGGCTTCTTGAATAAGGAAAAGGCTACTTGGAGATTTGAAATTTGAATTTCAAATTACTTTGGCTGAATGTTCTTTCCTTCTTTGCCACTTTCCTTATTTAGAACTTTCCTTATTTAGCTTCACTTGATTCCAACTTGGCAGGCTTGCTCTCTTTTGCTCCATTTAAGGCAGTTTTAAGGGTATTTTCTCTAAAATGTCCTTTTTCACCATTTACTGCAAAATGATGTCAAGAGCACTAAATTAAGCAGAAATCATGTAAATAATCATCAATAATATCAAGATAAAATGGACTAAAATATGTTCTATCAGGGACCAAACATAACTCTAGCAAGACTCTAAACATCTCCCCAAAAATCCCCTAAAACATCATAAAACATGTACTTGTAACAAGCAAAGGAAGGCTGGGCAGGGGACTTTTGGCGGCAGGTTCGGCGGCCGAAGGTCCCTACAGATCCGAAAGTCAGGCACTTTCGGGGGCAAGGTTCGACGGCCGAAAGCCTTCACAGACCCGAAAGTCACCAACCTTCAGGGGCAGGTTCGGCGGCCGAAACTCCCTTCCAGATCCGAAAGTCCATTCTTTCGGGGGTAGGTTAGGCGGCCAAAAACTGCCTCCACAGGCAGGTTCGGCGGCCGAACCTGATGTAATACCCGGCTAGACTCCGGTATCGGAATTCCTACCGTCCGGTGGAATCTCGGATGTCGAAAACCTCTAGAAGGGTAAAACTATATTTTCATGAAATGTTTTAATGTATTTTACGGTTTTAAATAAGAAAGGAAATGAGTTTTGTATGAAAATAGCCTTGGAGAAAGATTCAGGTTCGGTCGCCGAACATGCATGCGCTTCGGGAGTGCTTTAGGCCCCCGAAGGCATAAGTGAGGGAAGTCCAGGTTCGGCCGCCGAACCTTATGTTCGGCCGCCGAACATGGCATGCATGCAGAGGCACGTTAGGCCCCCCGAAAGTGGCCTGGCCAGCCACCTATAAAGGGGTCCCCATGTTCGAACGGGCGAGCTTTTCTCCCCATTTTCGGCCAAGGTGAGTCTCCGCCTCCCTCACGCCGATCTTGAGTTCTTTCTTCAAATCTTTCATGATTTTTATGAGTTTTCACCTTTGTTTTGAAGATATTTGAACAAAAGAGCAAGTTTTGAAACTTGGAGACACAAGGAGCGAGATCTCCCCCATCTCCGAGTTAGATCGTCTCTCCTCTCGATCTTCAAGAGGTAAGAGTAGATCCATACTTCTTTTTATGTTTTAAATGAGTTTTATGAAGTTTGATGGGGTAGAAATGCATGTTTAGGTTATTTTTGAGTTTATGGGTTTATGTTGAGTTTTTGAGCAATGTATGTTGTATAGGCATGTTTGATGTGTTGTAGTTGGGGCTTAGGATAGTTTGAGACCCCTATGTGCTTGATGGCTTGAGTTTGCATGTTGTAGAATAGGTAAATGCATGTGTGAATGAGTTGGGAGGCTTTTATGCATGAAAGAGGCTGAGTTCTGCCCTTGGGAAGAACTCAGGTTCGGCAGCCGAAGGCACTTTCGGCCGCCGAACCTGCCTATGGTAGCATGTATCGACTGCAGAACCCTGCCCCCGAAAGAGGACTTTCGGCTCTGGAAGGGAGTTTTGGCCGTCGAAGGTGCCGCCGAATATGCATGAGTTTCGTCTCTGGAGGGAACCTTCGGCCGCCGAAAGTGCCGCCGAAGGTGCATGACTTTCGGCTCTGGAGGGACTTTTGGCCGCCGAACCTGCCGCCGAAAGTGCCCTGTTCAGCCTTCTTTTGCATGATTTATGTGATTGATTCATGGTGTTTTAGGGGGTTTTGGGGAGTATTTTAGAGTCATGTTCATGTATGTTTGGTCCCTCATTTGAGTCCACCTGTGTAGGTTCGGACCCGAGGAACCGAGGACCCCAGCAGTGAGTCAGCTGCTTCAGAGTCTTGTCAGAGCTAGCCTAAGGTGAGTGGAATGACTCTTTATGTTTCAAAGTAAATAAATCAGTTTTAGAGCATGTTCATGCATCACGAATGCCATGAGATATATTAGGTTGTTTGCATTAGAATTCACGAATATGTTGCATTGCATAATATGATGATGATGTGGATGGGTGTTGGATGATCCTTTAGTCCTCGTATGATATGATGTGATATGATATGGTATGGTATGGAAGTTCAGGTCGAGGCTCATTCTACGCCCCTGGCACTATGTTAAGAGAAAGACCAGGTCGAGGCCCATTCTACGCCCCTGACATTATAAGAATGTTATGTTATGTATGTTATGCTAAGAGAAAGACCAGGTCGAGGCCCATTCTACGCCCCTGGCACTATTGGGTATGTTGAGGACTATTGGTGACAAAACCATCCTTGATGTGACTTGTCTGTGATGTGATGCATTCCATTATAGCATATAATTTAAATGTTTTATTATTCTGCTCACTGGGCTCTAGTAGCTCACCCTACTCCCTTAACCCCAGGTTTACAGGTACGGGTTAGTCCAGGAGGTCAAGAAGAGTAAAGTCATGGTCATGTAATAGCTAGTGGTGGACATGATAAGTATTGAAATGTAATGAATAGTATTAATTAGTTATGTAATGTAATGATGTTATTGAGGATTATAGTTGTGCTTGACCCTAGTTGGATGTTAATCCCTTTGTTTACATGATCTTTCAAATGTAATGGTTTAATGATGTTTTAAGTAAGCCAAACTCACTATATGTTATGTTACCCCATTGGAGCTTTGTTGAGGACTCCAGTGTGGGGTTGATGATTATGTATATGAATAGTGTATGCACAAGTTGAGTTTGGTGATTGAATGAAAAGAAAAGTTCAAAATTTTTATGTATGTGTTGATCATGTATGGGATTAAACAGGTTTACAGGATGCAAGTCAGGCTTGCTACGGGTCCCGGCGGCCTTATGCCGATCTGGATCCTAGCGCCGGTAACGGTTCGGTTTCCAGGTCGTTACACCTGAGTTCTCCAGAATGGCAGAACCCAATTCCGCCCTACGCATTTCAGCCTCCAAAACTTCTCAAACTCTCACATCTTTTCCTCAAAACAAGCATACTCACTCCAACATGAATAAGGGGTAGAAAAACTAACTTAAGCTCCAACAAACAACAACAAAACATCACATAAGCATACATTGAACAAAATCCCAACTCAAAGCCTCTAACCTTAGATCTAACCACATCATGCATTAAAAACCCTTAAACCTCTTAAAACTTACTTAAAACATATAAAAAGGCAAGGATCTACACTTACCTCTTGAAGATCAAGGGTAGATGCAACCCCAAACTTGGAGATGAGGAGAAAAGGTCTCCAAACTTCAAAATCTTGGATTAAGCTTAAAGTCTTCAGAAACAAGATAAAAACTCATAAAAATCTTGAGAGATTTGAAGGAAAATCATAAGATCATCAAGGGGTGGCAGAGGCTCACCTTGCCCGAAAATGGAGAGAGAAAACTCTCATTTTCGGGTTGAGGGCCTCTTATAGGTGGCTGGCTAGGCCACCTTTGGGGGCCGAAAGGAGAGCTCCCGCGGCAGCACCACTTTTGGGGGCCGAACATGAAGTTCGGCGGCCAAACTTGAAGTTCGGCGGCTAAACTTGGAGTTTTCCCTCAAACTCTTTTCTTTCATTTAAAAAGTTCGGCCGCCGAACTTCAAGTTTGGCGGCTGAACCTAGAGTTTTCCCTCAAACTCTTTTCTTTCATTTAAAAACTTTAACTCAAAAACTTAGCGTTAAAACCATGAAAAAGATTTTGTAAAAATATATTTTACCCTTCTAGAGGTTCTGGTATCCGAGATTCCGGATTCCAGCGGAGATTCTGTCGGAAGGTTGGAATTCCGACACCGGAGTCTGGTCAGGTATTACATCCATACTTTGGATGGTATTAATTTTTTTAGGGTTTGCTTTTGTACCTCTTTCTAAGACTATATACCCTCAAAACTTTTCAGTTTTTACCCCGAAGGTGCATTTTCTAGGGTTTAGTTTTATACCTGCCTTGTCTAGTATGTCAAAAACTTTTCAAATATCATATGGATGATCCTTTAAGGATCGGCTCTTTACCACTATGTCATCCACGTACACCTCGGCTATCGACCCTACCATATTTGTAAAGATGCCTTACACTAGCCTTTGGTAAGTTGCCCCCACGTTCTTTAGTCCAAACAACATCATTTTATAGCAGAAAACTCCTACGTCGGTAATAAATGCGGTCTTTTTTGTATCTACGGTGTCCATCATGATTAGTGGTAAGCTAAAATGACATCAAGAAAGGAAATCACTGCATGACCCTAGGTCGAGTCGATTAATTTTTCGATAGATGGGAGTGGGTTATGGTCCTTTGGACATGCTTTATTCAAGTAAGTAAAATTCACGCACATTCTCTAGCAATTCGATGGCCATCGTTGCATTCCTGAGGCTTTTTGTGGAGTGTCTGCAACATTCTTGGGTCAAATTCTAGTTGCCTCAAACTACAGCTAATCCTCCTGGAGCTGGTAACTTAAGACACATAGCATCAACGTTGATAACTATACCATGACAATTTAGAACTGGGAAACCAAGCATCACATTGTAGGCAAGTGGGATATCTACCACAATTTAGAACTGGGAAACCAAGCATCACATTGCCTCAGACTACAGCTCCCGCTTATGCTTCTTATCACCCAGATTGATGGTGCCCATGTAATACCTGGCTAGACTCCAGCGTCGGAATTCCAACTTTCCGATGGAATCTCCGTTGGAATTAAGAATCTCGGGTACCGGAACCTCTAGAAGGGTAAAATATATTTTTACAAAATGTTTTTTATGATGTTTTAGGGGTTTTTGGGGAGATGTTTAGAGTCTTGCTAGAGTATGTTTGGTCCCTCATTTGAGTCTACCTGTGTAGGTTTGGACCCGAGAGACTATAGAGGCCAGCAGTGAGGAAACTGCTCCAGTGTCAGGAAAGCGTCAGCCAGAGGTGAGTAGAACTGAACTATATTTTTTAAAGTAACTAAATTTTTAAGCATGTTCATGCATCACGAATGCCATGTTATGTAATAGGTTGTATTGCATTAGAATTCACGAATATGATGCAATTTGCTGTTGTTATGGATGGATATTGAATGACCCACTAGCCCTCAATATGATATGATATGGTATGGTATGGAAGTCCAGGTCGAGGCCCATTCTACGCCCT
Organism: Manihot esculenta; assembly: GCF_001659605.2. Classification (NCBI taxonomy): domain Eukaryota; kingdom Viridiplantae; phylum Streptophyta; class Magnoliopsida; order Malpighiales; family Euphorbiaceae; genus Manihot; species Manihot esculenta. The sequence continues at coordinate 19,386,657 of NC_035178.2, read as the reverse complement.
TGGCACAGTTGGATATGTTATGTTATGTTTAAGAGGAAGTCCTGAGGAGCTCCGTCAAGGGCCGGGCATTATTTGGATATGTAAAGGGTTACTGGTGACAAGTCCATCCTTGATGTGAATTTTCTATGTTGTGATGCATTTGATGTGAGCATATGTTTATTTAAACTGTTTTATGGTTCTGCTCACTAGGCTCTTGTAGCTTACCCCTTTTCCCTGATCCCCAGGTTTGCAGGATCAGAGTTAGAGCGGGGAAGTCACCAAGGTTGATGGTATATGTTATGTAATAGAATAGTAGTGGACATGTATCATGTAATGGTTTAGTTTTGTGCTTTGCCCTAGTTTATGTTTTTAATCCCAATGAACATATTTCTATGTAAAAGTTTTTATAATGAGTTATGTTGAACCAAGCTTGATGTATGTGATGTTGACCATACTAGAGCATTTGATGAGGGCTCTAGTGTGGGTTTTATGTATACAGTTTATGTTGAATGCACAAGTCGAGCTTGGTATATGGAAAAGTTTAAAATTTTTTATGAAAATGTATGTTCATGTATGGGATTTTATCAGGTACACAGGATGCATAGTAGGCTTGCTACGGGTTCCGGCGACCTTAAGTCGACCTGAATCCTAGCGCCGGTAGCGGTCCGGTTTCCGGGTCATTACAGAGTGGTATCAGAGCCCTAGGTTCATATGGTCAGACCTAGCGTGTTGGGCTCATAGACATTATAGAAGGGCAAGCATAATAGGAAAAATCATGTCCACTAGGATAGGATGTAGAGTCCTGTCTTGATGATGATGTGTAATGCCATGATAATATGCATGTGCATTAATGATATGTTATGTGTATGATGTGGGTTCATGTGTATCCGCATGAACCATATGGTGCTCATGTTTATGTGATGTATGTTGTTTTTTTTTTTAGAAAATAGAATGCGAGGCACTCGTCCATCTGCGAGATTGACTGGAGTTCCACCTGAGAACGAGGGCATGGATGCCCTACCCCCTGCTCTGCCAAGAGCAAGGTCTAGTAGAATCAGCAGTGGGGAAACATCAAGGGTCCCTAGAAGGTCTTTTGATGTAAACAGGAGGAGAACTGATCCGGAAAGGATGTAGGCGGATGTGAGGGAATCAGAGAAAGATGATCAGAGGAGGGATGGCAGTTTAGGTGTGAGTATGTCAGAGGAAGGTATGGTAGAATCTCAAGGAGACGCTCAGGCCTCGGGTTTTGCTTATCCACCCCAACACCCACCCTATCCACAGGGACCGGGATATCCGATGGGAGGCACATCAGATTTCTCAAGTTATAACCCATACCCTTCCTTCATGCCTTATCCTCCCTTCTACCCCCCATATCCACCTTACCCCATGTTTTCACCTCCACCTTTCTATCAAAATCTAACAAACCCAAACCCGGGCAATGCTGCACCACCTCCTCCCCCAGCAGAACCAAGGGTTCCTAAAACCCAATCTTCTAGACCCAACCCATCGGACGGGAGCAAAGTAAAAATGACCGACTATCTGAAGTTGGATGCTCCCAAGTTCAAAACAGGAGATGACCCGTTTGAGTATCTGAAGACGGTGAAGATAATAACGGATGAGTTGGGAGCTAGCGATAGCAGAGCCATTCAAATGGCGGGGTTCACTCTTAAATGCAAGAAGGCAAAGGAGTGGTTTAAAAATTATGTGGACCTGAGACTGGATAGCTTATCCTGGGAGCAGTTTGCTAATGAATTTGCAGGATGGGCTTTTTCAGATAGTTCAAGGGAGTTAAAGGTAATTGAGTTCGAGCAGCTGAGCCAAACTGAAGACATGAGTGTAGATGAATACACAGATAAATTTCTGGAGTTGCTACAGTTTGTGGGGCAAGCATATGATACGGATCCGAAGAAAGCCAGGAGGTATACCATGAGACTCCACCCAAGGTATTCCTCCCTGATCTTAGCAGCAGAGAGAGAGAGCTTCCACACTATAGTGGATGCAGCCAGAAAAATGGAGGCTAGTGCCATTATTCAGGGAACGGTAAAGTAGCAAGTGGCACAGTCCTCAGGTTCCAAAACCCCAAGATCAGGAAATGTTGATCTCTCCTCTATGGGTGAAGCTGCCACAAAAGGTAAGAAGTGGAGCAAGTCCAAGCCTAAGAAGAATAAGTTCTGGAACAGGTTAAAGTCTGGTCTGGGAATGGGTGGTGGTTCGAGCTTTTGATCGGATAGCTCCGAATGCATGAGGTGCGGTAAGCCGCACAAGGGGGTCTGTCGGTTTGGGACTACAGCATGTTTCAGATGTAGACAGGAGAGGCACGTGGCCCGTGAGTGTCCTAATGCAGCTATGATGGCTCAGTCTCGGTGGACGGCTTCTGGTAGCGTGGCCCAGCCAGCAGCTCCAACCACGTCTCAGGGCAGAGGTAGAGGGAGAGGGACAGCCTCTTCTTCGGCAGGTTCCCGAGGGGAAGGTCCGTCAGCTCTAGCACGGATCTTCACCATGACTCAGTAGGAGGCTAACACGTCAAACACCATGGTGTCAGGTAATCTCATCATTGGATGTTCTGATGTGTATGCTCTTATGGACCCTGGTGCTTCTCATTCTTTTTTTGCTCCGAGAGCAGTAAAGAGGTTGGGTTTGATAGCTTCTGGGTTAGAGTGTCCTCTTTGGGTCAGTGGGCCCAAGTGTGATCCATCTGTGGCAGAGTCAGTCTGCCGATGTCTTCCAGCTGACCTTGTGGTTCTAGATTTGACCGATTTTGACGTCATTCTAGGGATGGATTGGCTTTCTACTCATGGTGCTACCTTGAATTACAGAGACAAGGTAGTCAGGTTCAGAGATCAGGATGGATCAAAGGTAGTCTTCAGAGGGGACAGAGTAGGGATGCCTAGAGGTTTGATATCAGCCCTTCAGGCTCGTAGGTTGCTTAAGAGGGGTTGTTAGGGGTTTCTTGCTCATGTCAGAGAGCTTAACAGTCAGGTCAGGGAACCATCTTCAGTGCCCGTAGTCAGGGAGTTCCTAGATGTTTTCCCAGACGAGCTGCCAGGTTTACCACCTACAAGGGAGATAGAGTTTGAAATTGAAGTGATGACAGGAACCAGATCCATCTCTATTCCTCCCTACAGGATTGCACCTGCAGAGTTAAAGGAGTTGAAGGAACAGTTGTAAGGGTTGGTAGATAAGGGTTTCATCCGACCTAGTACCTCACCATGGGGTGCTCCAGTGTTGTTTGTGAAAAAGAAGGATGGATTCCTGAGACTTTGTATCGACTACAGACAGTTGAACAAGGTCACTATCAAGAACAGGTATCCGCTACCCAGGATTGATGATCTATTTGACCAGCTAGCAGGAGCCGATTGTTTCTCCAAGATAGATTTGAGATCCGGGTACTACTAGTTGAGGGTCAGAGAAGAGGATGTGCCAAAGACAGCTTTCAGGACCAGATATGGGCATTATGAGTTCCTAGTGATGCCGTTCGGGCTGACCAATGCCCCTGCAGCATTCATGGACCTCATGAACAGAGTTTTTAGTCAGTTTTTGGATCACTTTGTTATTGTCTTCATTGACGATATCTTAGTGTATTCCAGGAATGCAGAGGAGCATGCCCATCATTTGAGGACAGTGTTGCAGAACCTGAGAGAACACGGCTTGTATGCCAAGTTCTCTAAGTGTGAATTCTGGTTGAGGAGCATTTCTTTCTTGGGGCATGTAGTGTCAGAAAAGGGAATTGAGGTAAATCCCAAGAAAATAGAAGCTGTAGCTAACTGGCCTAGACCCACTACAGTGACAAAGATTAAAAGCTTTTTGGGTTTGGCAGGTTACTATAGGAGATTCGTTCAGGACTTCTCCAGGATTGCTGCTCCTATAACCAGGCTGACCAAAAAGAACTAGAAGTTTGTTTGGTCGGACTAGTGTGAAGAAAGTTTTGAAGAGCTAAAGAGAAGGTTGACGTCAGCACCGGTGTTAGCTCTGCCTACGAGTAATGAAGATTTCATGGTGTTTTGTGATGCGTCCCGAGTGGGACTAGGTTGTGTGTTGATGCAGAATGAGAAGGTAATTGCTTATGCTTCTAGGCAGTTAAAGAAGCACGAGTTGAATTACCCTACACATGATCTAGATATGGCAGCCGTGATCTTTGCACTCAAGATGTGGAGGAGATCGTCAGGCTTCATGGGACTCCAATTTCAATTGTATCAGATAAAGGACCCCAGTTCACCTCTAGGTTTTGGCGGAGTCTGTAGAATGCTATGGGCACAAGGTTGGACTTTAGCACTGGCTTTCATCCACAAACTGACGGACAGTCAGAAAGGACCATCCAAACCATAGAAGACATGTTAAGAATGTGTGTGCTAGATTTTGGCGGTTCTTGGAGGCAGCATCTACCACTGGTGGAGTTTGCCTACAATAACAGCTATCATGCTAGCATAGGGATGGCTACTTATGAAGCTCTATATGGGAGGAAGTGCAGGTCACCTGTTTACTGGGAAGAAGTGGGAGAAAGGGCTCTAGCAGGACCGGAGTTAGTTGAGATCACCAGCAAGGTAGTGCCCATTATCAGAGAAAGAATCAAAACAGCAGTGAGCAGGCAAAAGAGTTATGCAGACGTCCGCAGGAAGCATGTTGTGTTCTAGGAAGGGGATAGGGTATTGCTTAAGATGTCTCCTATGAAGGGGGTGATCCATTTTGGGAAGAAAGGTAAACTAGCTCCAAGATACATCGGACTCTTCGAAATCCTGCAAAGGATTGGGAATGTATCCTACAAGTTAGATTTACCTGCTTCAATGGAAAGAACCCATCCGGTTTTCCATGTTTCCATGTTACAGAAGTTCGTATCGGATCCGAGTAAAGTTCTTAATGAACCAGAGGTGGAGATCCTAGGAGATCTCACCTATGTTGAGCAGCCAGTGCGGATTGTAGACACACAAATCAGAAAGCTGAGGAACAAGGAAATCCTGAAGGTGAAAGTCCTTTGGAATCACCACAATATGGAAGAGTGCACCTGGGAGACCCAGGAATCCATGCTTAGGCAATACCCGTACCTCTTTTAAAGTAAGTGTTTTATGTTTTATGTGTTTTCTTGATGTTGTGTGTTATGTGTGCTTGTATGTGTTTGAACATTAGGGGATGAATGTTCTTAAGGGGGGAAGAATGTAATACCTGGCTAGACTCCGGCGTCGGAATTCTAACTTTCCGATGGAATCTCCGTTGGAATTCGGAATCTCGGGTACCGAAACCTCTAGAAGGGTAAAATATGTTTTTACAAAATTTTTTTTATGATGTTTTAGGGGGGGTTTTGGGGAGATGTTTAGAGTCTTGCTAGAGTATGTTTGGTCCCTCATTTGAGTCCACCTGTGTAGGTTTGGATCCGAGAGACCGTAGAGGCCAGCAGTGAGGAAACTGCTCCAGTGTCAGGAAAGCATCGGCCAGAGGTGAGTAGAACTGAACTATATTTTTTAAAGTAACTAAATTTTTAAGCATGTTCATGCATCACGAATGTCATGTTATGTAATAGGTTGTATTACATTAGAATTCACGAATATGATGCATTGCATAATTTGCTGTTGTTGTGGATGGATATTGGATGACCCACTAGCCCTCGATATGATATGATATAGTATGATACGGAAGTCCAGGTCGAGGCCCATTCTATGCCCCTGGCATGATGTAAGAGAAAGTCCAGGTCGATGCCCATTCTACGCCCCTGGCACAGTTGGATATGTTATGTTATGTTTAAGAGGAAGTCTTGAGGAGCTCCGTCAAGGGCCGGGCATTATTTGGATATATAGAGGGTTACTGGTGACAAGTCCATCCTTGATGTGAATTGTCTGTGTTGTGATGCATTTCATGCGAGCATATGTTTATTTAAACTGTTTTATGGTTCTGCTCACTAGGCTCTTGTAGCTTACCCCTTTCCCCTAACCCCCAGGTTTGCAGGATCAGAGTTAGAGCGGGGAAGTCACCAAGGTTGATGGTATATGTTATGTAATAGAATAGTAGTGGACATGTATCATGTAATGGTTTAGTTTTGTGCTTTGCCCTAGTTTATGTTGTTAATCCCAATGAACATGTTTCTATGTAAAAGTTTTTATAATAAGTTATGTTGAACCAAGCTTGATGTATGTGATGTTGACCATACTAGAGCATTTGATGAGGGCTCTAGTGTGGGTTTTATGTATACAGTTTATGTTGAATGCACAGGTCGAGCTTAGTATATGGAAAGTTTGAAATTTTTTATGAAAATGTATGTTCATATATGGGATTTTATCAGGTACACACGTAGGCTTGCTACGGGTTCCGACGACCTTAAGTCGACCTGGATTCTAGCGCCGGTAGTTGTCCAGTTTCCGGGTCATTACAGCCCAGTACTGTCATGGTCTTATATCTTAATCCCACTAACGGATAGGAGACTTTAACATGGTTATTTTTATCTAAGCCTAATTTATTTAAAACATCTAAGGTGAGGATATTAACAGAACTACCTATATCCACCAAGGCTCACCTTACCTCATACCTGTTTAGATGGATGTTGATGACCAGCAGGTCATTTTGAAAAAATCCTATCACCTTGTCTATAGGTCTGAACCTTACTTTTGTTTTGGTCCATGGTTCCTACTCAACTGACAGGATGTCTTCTACGACACGTTTATTTTTTTTTTTTTTGTCATCGTTGGGTCCTCCTGCAATTACATATATAACCCTTACAGGTTCACTATCAGGGGTAGTTTCAGGAGTTGTTACCTCAAGTTCGGGCCTACTCTTTTCTCTATTCTTTTTGGAAAGCATTCAACGTGTGTCGTCCCTTATTAACCTCTCGATCTCGTCTTTCAACTGCTAGTACTTCTCCATTGTATGTCTATGGTCTTTATGAAAACGATAGTACTTAGTTCTATCTCGCCTTTCGACTCTCTCAGGGTTGAGCTAGGGATGCCATTTGACCTCCTTGTCTTTTTTCCTAATCCACATTAGAATACATGTTTGTGAGTCATTCAATGGAGTGTAATTCTTATACTTACTTTGGTCGTCCCTTCTTCAGGAGACTGGGTAACTTCTGTGGTCTCCTTCATATCCTCGCCTCTCCGGCTTTTGGTTTTGCTTTTGAGTCGTCCTTTTGTCCTCTCTCAATGCTTGGACTTCATCATCCAGCCTGATGTATTTCTGGATTTTTTTCATTAGCTATTGGTACATAGTGGCTGGATTCTTAATTAGGGAATCCATGAACTTGATGTTGCGTATTCCTTTCTTAATGCTTCGCATGCTATCTCATGATTTAATTCCTCCATCTGTATTGCTTCTGCATTAAACCATGAGATAAAACTCCTTAAAGACTTGCCCTCTCCTTGGCAAATCTTCCACAAGTCAAAGGATAGTTTTTTAGGAGGTACACTGTGACGTTCACCTGCTACTTGTGGGAAAGAGTCCCACATCAGCGGAATATGACAAATCCAAATTGTATATAATAGCTGGCACAAAAACTACTACATAACTTGGGCTAACCACTTTGGGCCAAGTGGAAAGTGGGTCCAAAAGTTATTTGGGTCAGTTTGGGCCGGACTGTTTCAATTGGTATCAGAGCCACCCTAGGTCAGAAAAATTGTGCGGAGCTAGTGGGCCTGCGAGGAAAGGGCCACTTGTGTGAGACGAGGTGGAGCCACCCGAGGTACTAGCAAACCACAATACCCAAGGGTCCAGTCCTGATTTAGCAATTGTACCTGATTCATTTGCGATGAGGACGTCGCAAATTTAACAGGAAAGAGTGTGACGTTCATCTGCTAGCTTGTGGGAAAGAGTCCCATATCGGCGGAATACGGCAAATCCGAATTGTATATAATAGCTAGCACAAAAACTACTACATAACTTGGGTTAACCATTTTGGGCCAAGTGGAAAGTGGGTCCAAAAGTTATTTGGGTCAGTTTGGGCCAGGCTGTTCCATATACAAGTAATAAACCTAGATTTAAATAACATAATGAATTGTGTAAAGTTCTGAATTAAACCTGAGCTTAAATATTGGTACCATTTCTGAGCCAAACTTATAAGTGTTGACGGAAACACTCGGCACAACATGAAGTCATTGACATCCTAAAGCTGCATGGTCGTCCTAAAAATCGTCAGGTGACTTCTGGAATCTGCTGTTCCATCATATTTTTCCAAGCATGGCAACTTGAACTTGGTAGTAAAAGCTTCTACTAGGATCTCTTCTAACAAAGCGAGGCATCATCCAAGCCAAAATCCTCTTCCTTCTCCTTCTGATACCTTTGAATAGCCCATACCAACTTCCAGTCAACATCCTTTGGAGCATCGTCTGATGTCTCTTCTTCCTCGAACTTGGCCTTCCCTTTGGATCTCGTCTGGATCACATCTGTATGAGCCCTTGGAGTATCAATGGAGGCTTCCTTCCTTCCTCTAGGAGCCATGAATGATGCCTTTCCCCCTCCCGAGCTTTGTATTATTAGAGAGTAGCCTGCAACCTTTTGATGTATTGGAGCATTTGTTCATTGTCCAGATTGTTGAGATATGCTTCGTTGACCATAAAGGGTGTGTCTTGTCCATTTGCGGAAGAAATGATAGCACCCTCATTAGCAGCAACCTTAGCAGCAACTCGTGAACTGCCGACCATTTTGAGAGAGAGAAAAGAAAGATTTTTTTTTTTAAAAGAAAGGGGATAAGAGACCGATTTTAATCCAAATGAATAGAAAGGATTCAAAGGATATTCCTAGCAACATAACCAAATGATGTGGCCGAAATGAAGTTGTGCTGTGATTGGTCGCTCTACAAGAAAGAGAATGTGAGATGGTTGGTGCCTATGGCAGCCACTCCGACAGTCAAGTTAGTAAACTAAAGAAAAAGGCGGATGTAAAGAATTGTTTAGAATTCAAGAGTAGTTGTATAAAAATGTGTATCTCTGTCTCTACAATATTAGCTTTTATACTATAAGAATATGAAATTAATTATTGTATCTCCTGAAAATCCAGTTGGTATCGGCTAATTGATAGGGAATCCCGTAATTATAAATATAGTGAGGATCTACTGGATTGTACCTGCTAATAGTAACTTTATGTGAAAACTCAACCTATTAAAGAGAGGGCGAGTCTTGATAAAGAGCCGAAATGCTTTGGTGACTGAGTATTTCTTTTTATAAATGGGTCGCATATGACTTATATTTGCCATATGACTCTAACTTATGGTAACAATTTATTACTTATTTAAGGCGATTATGATATTACATCAAGTTTCTTATAGAAATACAACATTAAAATATATTAATTTAAGTATATTTAATAAATAAAATTTTTATAACTAATAAGTTAATTTAATGTTATAATAATAATAAATACGTACATTTTTTTTCAATTTTTATTATTTAAATATTTAAACTGTAAAATCAACGATGGTTACATAATAGAAATATTTTAATTTTGTAAATAACTATTTTCAAAAACTGATTTAATTTTATCAAAATTTAAAATTCTCGATAACTATAATATAAATAAAATAATATTTTAAATAAAATTTGTTAATTATAATAAGTATTTCAGATTAAAGTTATCTCATGTCTAGTTGTATTGTAATTACTGTTAATTTTTTTTTTAAATATTAATCATTTTAGCTTTTGGATAGAAACATATTTTATTTGCTCTGGTACTGAGACGACAATAAATACAGGGCGGAACGAAGGGGAGCTAGGGAAATTCTGGCCAAATTGTTTTTTCAATTTTTTTAATTGTACATAGTAAAAATTATTTTTTTATTAATTAATCATCTAATTTTTTATTGACTCCTTTAAGAATTTATAATAACTTCTTAACCGCTATAATAAATTTTAAATTTTAGTTAGTGGACACCTTAAATATTTAATTACTTCGTAAATAATTTTCAATATATGAACTATAATTAAAATTGAAGCATTAAAATTAATTGTTTGTACCAAATAAACACAAAAATTTACCTAAATATCATTTTAAAATTTTTATATTTACAAATAAAAATTTAATTGATAATTTGCTATTAAAATTAAATGAAACTGAATCTAATAACAACATATCATATAATTTTATATTAATTTTCCTCTTATTAAATTTTAAAAGTTATTTTATTTATAAGTTTATAATTAAAGAAATAAGTGATTTTATTTGTAAATGTATAATCAAAAGAGTTTATTTCTCTTACAAAGTTTAGATGGGAATTATTCAATTTCTACATGATTACATGTCTTACAAACACTTTGAATGTTTGAAGTTAAATAGTTACATTTTAATACTTACATGGCTTACATAGGTTTTTAATTTTTAAGAATTAAATAGTTACATTTTATAATTTTTAAGAGTTAAACCGTTACACTTTTATAAAGCTCAGATATCAAAAGTTAATAAAAAGTAGATCAAGATGTTAACGGACATTTTAGATAAAGTTCAAAAATCAAATTATATATTATGCTTTTTAGATTTATTAATTTAAATTAGACATATTGACCCATAAAATTTAACTTTTCGTGTAATGAATTAGCAATTCGTTACCAATTTTGTAACAAAATTGTAATAAAATTTAGTAATAAATTCAAAATAATTTGATAAAAATTTAGAAAAGAAAAAAAATATGAAAATTCAATCCGTTATTAATTTAGTAACGGATAGAAATTAGTTATTAATTTGATAAAATAAATAATAAAAAATATATTAAAATTATATTCCATTACTAATTTTAAAAAATTAAATTAAACTATTAATATATTTTATTATATTTTACATTAAATATTAATTTAATTATGATAAATTATTAATTTTAATTTAATTATGATAAATTATTAATTTTATCATAATATTTTACATTAAATGTTAACTTTAATATTTTAAATTTTATTAATTTTATGAGAAAATCATTATAAAATTATGAAAAAATTTAAGAAAATGAAAAAATATGAGAGAATGGAAGAAAATGAGATATAAAAGAGAAAATAAGGAAAGAAAGAAAATATAAGAAAATAATGATAAAAATGAAGAGAAAATAAGGAAAAAGGGAAAAAAAATTAAAGAAAACGAGAAAAATAAGAAAAAGGAAAAGAAAAAGAGAGAAAGATTAAGAGAAAATAAAGAAAAATAAAAGGAAAAATGAAGAAAATAGAACAAAATAGAAAAGATGAAAGAAAAAAATGAAAGAATATGAGAGAAAAGAAAGCAAATGAAAGAATAATGAAAAAAATGATAGGAAGTGGAAAAGAAAATGAAATAAAAATTAAGAGATAAAAGTAAGATTGAATGAAAGAAAATTGAAGAAATGAAACAGAATGAAAGAAAAAAAATAGAATCAATAATGAGAAGAAGAAAATAAGATAAAGAGAAAAATGAAGGAACGAAAAGAGAAGAGAACAGAAGAGGAGAAAGAAAATGAATGGAATAATGAAGGAAGTTAAGGTGTAATTATGTGAATTAATAACTGTAACGACCCCAAAATGGACCGTCACCGGCGCTAGGATTCAGGTCGGCTTAAGGCCGCCAGAACCCGTAGCAAGCCTGCTATACTCTCTGTGTACCTGTAAAATCTCATACATGGTCATACATTTTCTGTGAAAATGAAAACTTTCCTTTGGACCAAGACTTAACCTGTGCATGCACTATCTCTGTACTCTGTACCCCTGACTAGAGCTTGCTCTAGATGGGTTAATTCATACCTGTTAAGCCTGGTTTTTCACATACTCTGTAAAATAGTTATATAAACAAACCATGTATACAAAATGTTGGAAAGAATCCTCTGCCATGATTGTAAATCAATCAGTTATTGGAAAAAATCCTCTGCCATGATTGTAAATCAATCAGTGATCTTCTGTCATGATTGTAAATCAGTCAGATCAAATCTTACCATATTTAGCATAGCACGATTCTAGGACATAATTGAGAGCTCAATCAAAGGTCTAATTGTTCATATCATGTACTATATAAACTCTGTAACTTACTACACAAGAGGTAAGAAAATAAAAACAGTTTTCTTCCTATAATCTCAAGATGGTATCAAAGCAGGTTTTGGTCTAAAAATATAGCCATCCTTCAATAATCCTTTACCAGATACCCTTCCCAACTTCTTTCTCTCACCGAAACAACAATGGCTGACCTCCCCAGCCCGGTTGACCAATCCCAGGCAATAATTGATCCAATAGCAGACCTGTCACAAAAACTATTCCAGTTAATTCAGAATAGCCAAGATGGAAATCAGAAATCAGTGAACCAATTCACTCTTAATTCAGCACAGCCACCGTCCGACATAAAATTGAATGATTCCAATTATGTTGTATGGGCAAAGATGATGGAGATGTTTATCACGACACTATAAGGAGCCGCGAAAGGAGGAGGCACGGATGTCCCTTATGATCGGAAAGGAGGTATTTTAGGGTTAAAAAGGAGGGCAAATGACCTTTCTACCCCTGTCTCTTTAAATAAATCTAAATGTGTCTCTGCTTGTTTTAATTCTAACAAGGTACAAAATACTAGTGGGTGGATATTTGATTCAGGAGCCACAGACACTATGACTAATGATTCTTCAGATTTTGTTGTGTCAGCCCCACCCTCAAAATCCAATATTCTAAACGCTACCGGTGGCTCTTTCCCGGTCATCGGTGGTGGTACCATTTCTATAACCCCCACTTTAAATGTCTCCAACAGCCTCTATGTACCTTCCTTATCTTGCAAATTACTCTCTGTCAGTCAGATCACCAAACAGTTAAATTGCAGAGTACTCATGTATCCTCATTTTTGTGTTTTGCAGGATATTCATACGGGCACGGTACTGGGCCGTGGTACTGAGAAAGATGGACTGTACTATGTGGAGGAGATCTCAAGTACTGGGTCAGCTCATTTAGCTCAAGGGTCCTCAACCCGACAGTTATGGCTCTGGCACCGGTGCTACGGCCATCTCTCAAGTGATTATCTTCGTACTTTGTTTCCTGAGTTTAAATCCATTGACATTCCAGTTTGTTCTTCATGCGTGCTTGCTAAGAGTCATAAGAGTACTTATCATATATCCATAAATAAATCTGATACTCCCTTCTCAATAATACACTCTGATGTATGGGGGCTTGCCCCGGAAACTGTCTCCCCTGATTATAGATACTTTGTGACTTTTATTGATGATTGCACTCGTGTTACTTGGGTTTACCTGTTAAGACAAAAAAGTGAAGTGGCTGAGAAATTCTGTGATTTTTTCCGCATGATTAAAACCCAATTTCACAAGACCATTCAAGTCCTCCGATCTGACAATGGGGGGGAATTTGTCAATAACCATCTCCAAACCTTTTTCCGGAATAATGGGATCCTTCACCAAACTACTTGTCCTTATACACCACAGCAAAATGGGGTTGCTGAAAGGAAAAATCGACATATCCTTGAGGCTGCCCGAGCCCTATTGTTTGAAGCCCAAGTTCCTCCTAAGTTTTGGTCTGAAGCAGTTGCCACATCCATTTACCTCATCAATCGACTTCCGTCTCGCGTCCTTAATTTCCAATCTCCCTTGCATACCTTGTCCTCTCATCACACCATCCCTTCCCTTCTCAACCTTCCACCTAAAATCTTTGGCTGTACAGTTTATGTTCACATTCCTAAAACACACCGCACTAAACTTGATCCATGTGCTCTTAAGTGTGTTTTCTTTGGTTATGGTGTCCATAAAAAGGGCTATCGGTGTTTTGACCCAATCTCTAAACGGCTCTTCACTACCATGGACTGCACTTTTCTGGAAGAAGAATATTTTTTTCCCTCGCCAACTAGCAGTGAGGGGGAGACAACGGCACAATCACCACCACTGCCAAATTGGCTTAGTCAGGAGGGGCAAGAACTTGATCATTCTTCTCTTCCTGAGTCTACACCAGAACTGGGAGACACTGACCATCTAGTACAGTCCTCGGTCTCAACTTCACAACCAGAATCTGACACCGTAGAATATCCTGAGGAACACACAACTGAGGTATGTGAATCTGAACTTTCCCCTGGTTCTAATAACCTTACTACTGAACCCATTTCCCTTGAGGTTTCTGAAACAGGCCAATATGTCCTACCCCCTCGGAATAATAGAGGAATTCCACCCAGGAGATATGATCCAGAATTCGAGGCAGCCAGGTCCAGATACCCTGTGGCAAATGTTACTAGAGGAGAAAGACTATCACCTCAGTTGGTCAACCTACAGAAAAACATTTGTTCAGAATGGATACCAAAGGATGCCACAGAGGCCCAGAAGGACAAAAGATGGGTTGAGGCGATGGAGACCGAGATGGATGCCCTGGAGAAAAATAAGACCTGGGAAAAATGCTGGCTACCCAAGGGAAAACGACCAGTGGGATGCAAATGGGTGTTTACCATAAAGTATAAGTCAGACGGAACGGTGGACAGATATAAAGCTAGACTTGTAGCAAAAGGATATACTCAGACTTATGGAGTTGACTATTCTGAAACATTCTCTCCAGTAGCAAAAATTGATACAATACGGGTCCTATTCTCTCTAGCTGCAAACCTAGACTGGCCACTTCACCAATTTGATGTGAAAAATGCTTTCTTACATGGTGATCTGGAGGAGGAAGTATACATGGATGCTCCACCAGGGTTCATGAGTGGATATAGAAGGGGAGAAGTGTGTCGATTGAGGCGAGCCTTGTATGGGTTGAAACAATCACCCAGAGCATGGTTTGGGAGATTTACTCAAGCAATGAAGAAAAATGGATATCGACAGAGTAACTCCGATCACACTCTATTCTTGAAGAGGCAAGGAAGGAAGATCACGTGTTTGATTATATATGTGGATGACATGATTATAACTGGAGATGATGTGGACGAAATCAAACAACTGAGGGACAACTTATTCCAAGAATTTGAGATGAAAGACCTGGGGATGCTAAAATATTTTCTTGGAATCGAAGTTCTCAGATCAAACCAGGGAATTCTAATATCACAGAGAAAGTACATTCTTAATCTGTTAACTGAAACAGGAATGATAGATTGCAAACCAGTCGATACTCCGGTAATGGTCAATCACGAGTTGAGCAAGGACTCAAAAGAAGGACCCACAGACAGGGGAGGTACCAGAGACTGGTAGGAAAACTGATTTATTTATCACACACCAGACTAGACGTGGCATATGCTGTGAGTTTGGTAAGTCAGTTCATGCATGATCCAAAACAAGACCATATGGAGGCAGCATTAAGAATCGTTCGATATCTGAAAGGAACAGCTGGGATGGGCATGTTGTTCAAAAAGAATGGTCATTTCAGTATCAGTGGATATACGGACGCAAGTTGGGTAGGAGATCTCTCTGACAGACGATCTACTTCAGGATACTTTACCTTTGTCGGAGGAAATTTGGTAACGTGAAAAAGTAAGAAACAGAAGGTGGTGGCACTGTCAAGTGCTGAAGCAGAATTCAGGGGAATAGCAAAAGGACTGGCAGAACTCCTATGGATTAGAAAGTTAATGTTTGAGCTTGGATTCCCATCAAAGGATGCAGCTGAACTCTGTTGTGACAACAAGGCGACAATAAGCATTTCTGAAAATCCAATTCAGCATGATCGAACAAAACATGTTGAAATAGACCGACATTTCATCAAAGAAAAGTTGGACAGTGGTCTGATATCTTTACCGTTTGTTCGATCAGAGGATCAATGGGCGGACATCCTAACCAAAGCAGTAGCTGGACGAATATTCCATGAGGTTTTGGGCAAGTTGGGTATGCTAGATCCACATGAACCAACTTGAGGGGGAGTGTTGGAAAGAATCCTCTGCCATGATTGTAAATCAATCAGTTATTGGAAAGAATCCTCTGCCATGATTGTAAATCAATCAGTGATCCTCTGTCATGATTGTAAATCAGTCAGATCAAATCTTACCATATTTAGCATAGCACGATTCTAGGACATAATTGAGGGCTCAATCAAAGGTCTAATTGTTCATATCATGTACTATATAAACTCTGTAACTTACTACACAAGAGGTAAGAAAATAAAAATAGTTTTCTTCCTATAATCTCAAGACAAAAGATTTACAATTCAAATATAACTAAGTCAAGCACAAGTCTAACTTTATATACAACTATTACAATACTATTACTCTTTACTATTATATGTCCACAAAATTCTATTACATAACTCTTCTCTCTTTCTGTACTCTGCTGGACTTTCCCTGTACACTGTGTACACTGAACCTGCAAGACTGGGGTTAAGGGAGTGGGATGAGCTCTATAGCCCAGTGAGTAGAATAGAAAAACAAGTCATTCACACATGATCTTATGGAATGCATCATATCACAGACAATTCATGTAACAGCCCGCTTACCGGACCATCACCGGCACTAGGATCCAGATCGGCTTAAGGCCGCCGGGACCCGTAGTAAGCCTACTGTCAACTCTGTGTACCTGATAAATCCCATACATGATCATACTTAAGCTTAAAACTGTTACTTACTCTGTTTTTTTTTTCTTTGCTTGACTATCTTTTCTTTCTGTATAACTTCCACTAAGCCTGGACTATGCATGCTCTGTTTGTATGCACTCGAAGAGTGATACCTGCTATGGTACCATACAGTGACTACAGAGATAGAAAGACTACCATGCACCAAGCTTAGCTCATCATCATCACAACATTATCTCAATCATATATAACATAAAAGGATCATGTGCAAAGGGATAACAAGCACTAGGGCCAAGCACAATTCTATAACTCACTATATAACTTACTATTCCATCAATTCTATACATTACATAACTCTGTACTGTACATCATTATCATGTCCACTATTCTATACTATTACATATGCCTTTTACCCTTGCTATCTCTTTCTCTTTCTCTTCTCTGAGGCCCTGAAAAATGGGGTTAGGGAGAGGGATGAGCTGCTAAAGCCCAGTGAGCGGAATCTATAAAAAAATCACATTTAAAACATGCTATCATATGATGCGATCACTGCACAAACATTTCACATCTCGGATTGGACATGATCCCAAAACTCCCTCTGTCAGTGCCCGGCCCCCAAAGGAGCTCACACAGGTCTTTCACTAACTACTCATGGTACCCGACCCTATAAGGGCTCTCACAGGACTCATCCAAGGTAAATGCCCGGCCCCAAAGGAGCTCACACAGGACATACAATAATGACAGACTTATGGGCTATTGAGATCGCCTCGGTCCAATCCACATATACAAGTAATAATGCAATGCATCAACGTGGTGCATACTAATGCAAAGCATCCTACATAAACATGGCAATGATGCATGAATCATGCTAAAACAGTTCTTAACTTTTAAAATAAAGTTCTGTTCCACTCACCTCTGTCAACTGCTGAGCAGTCTCTGTAACTCTAACTCTGTGGGCCTCCTTGGTCTCTCGGGTCCGTACCTACACAGGTGGACTCAAATGAGGACCAAACTTACTTAAACATAACTCCTACTATCTCCCCAAAACCCCTCTAAAACATCATAGGCATGCATGGAAAAATGGGCAAAAGAAGGCTGGACTGGGCACTTTCGGCGGCTGGTTCGGCGGCCGAAACCTCCCTCCAGAGACGAAACTCATGCATGTTCGGCGGCACCTTCGGCGGCCGAAAGTCTCATCCAGAGACGAAACTCATGCACTTTCGGCGGCCGAACTCCCTCTTTCGGCGGCCGAAAGCCCCTTTCTCACCCAAAAGCCTAGCTTTCGGGGGCAAGGTTTGGCAGCCGAAACTGCCTCCACAAGGGGTTCGGCGGCCGAACCTTGCTTCGGCGGCCGAACCTGGATTCTCCAGAAAGGCAGAATCCGAGCACAACTCATGCTCTCAGCCTCCAAAATCCTATCAAACACCCATAACATGCATACCAACACTTCTGAACTAACATATAACATATCTCATGCATAAAGAGGCCTAAAAACTAGTTCAAGCCCCAAAAACAACAACAAAACGCATATGAGCAACATATGCTCAAACTCATGCTTATACCCCAAAACATGCCATAAACCTCTCCAAAACTTCTAAAACTTGCTTTAAACATAAGGGGAGGTGAGGATCCATGCTTACCTCTTGAAGAACTAGAGGATTGATGATCCAAGCTTGGAGATAGGAGAAAACTCAATTAAACTCTCCAAGTGCTCAACTTTGCTTCCTTTTGCTCAAATCTCTAAAACAAAGCTCAAATCAAGTTAAAACATGCAAGATTTGAGGAAAACATGAGAAATCACACCAAGGAGAGCTTGACCCTACCTTTGACCCAAAAACAGAGTGTTTAACACTCAAGTCTCGGGCAAAAGGGGCTTTTGTAGTGGCCAACCGACTCTTCCTTCGGCGGCCTAACGTGCATGCGAAACCATGCAACTTTCGGCGGCCGAACTTCACCTTCGGCGGCCGAACCTGGCTTTTGTCCCCTTGGCCTTTTCATTTCAAAACTCAATTTTCTTAACTCAAAACATGCAAACATGATAAAAACACTTAAAAAACATCTTAAAAACCTTTCTTATACCCTTAGGGCAAGCTCCGACATCCTCGAATCCCGACTTCCAACGGAAAATCTGCCGGAACTTAGGAATTCCGATACCGAGGTCTAGCCGGGTATTACATTCTCCCCCCCTTAAGAACATTCGTCCCCGAATGTTCCTCTCTAACTCAAAACAGAGTAAAAACATAACATAAAGCACATAAAGAACAAAAGAAGCTAACACTAACCTCAAAAGAGATGGGGGTACTGTTGGAGCATAGACTCCCGTGTCTCCCAGGTGCACTCTTCTATGTTATGGTGGTTCCAGAGGACTTTCACCATCGGGATCTCCTTGTTCCTTAGCTTTCTGATCTGGGTGTCAATGATCCGCACTGGTTGTTCTACATACGTGAGATCACCTAGGATCTCCACATCTGGTTCGCTGAGAACCTTACTCGGATCTGACACAAACTTCCTTAGCATCGAAACATGGAAGACTGGATGGATTCTTTCCATAGACATAGGCAAATCAAGCTTATACGACACATTTCCGACCTTCTGCAAAATCTCAAAAGGTCCAATGTACCGCGGAGCCAGCTTACCTTTCCTCCCAAAACGAACCACCCCTTTCATTGGAGACACCTTCAACAAGACCAGATCCCCCTCCTCAAACTCTATGTGCTTTCTGCGAACGTCTGCATAGCTCTTCTGCCGACTAACAGCAGTCTTGAGTCTCTCTCTGATGATGGGCACCACCCTGTTCGTGATCTCTACTAACTCAGGCCCTGCTAGGGACCTTTCTCCAACCTCTTCCCAACAAACTGGTGACCTGCACTTCCTCCCATACAGAGCTTCATATGGGGCCATCCCTATGCTAGCATGATGACTATTGTTGTAGGCAAACTCCACTAAGGGTAGATGCTGCCTCCAAGATCCGCCAAAATCTAGCACACACATTCGAAGCATATCTTCTATGGTCTGGATGGTCCTCTCTGACTGTCCGTCAGTCTGTGGATGGAAAGCAGTGCTGAAGTCTAATCTTGTGCCCATAGCCTCTTGCAAACTTCGCCAAAACCTGGAGGTAAACTAGGGTCCTCTGTCAGACACTATAGAAACAGGAGCCCCATGTAACCTCACAACTTCCTCAACATATACCTGCGCTAGCTTGTCCACAGAGTAGCCACTCCTGACAGGAATGAAGTGAGCAGATTTAGTCAGTCTATCCACAATCACCCATATGGAGTCTAGTCTGTTGGACGTCGCCGGTAACCCCACTACAAAATCCATGGCTATATTCTCCCATTTCCATTCTGGAATCGGCAGTGGGTTAAGCATTCCAGCCGGCTTCTGGTGCTCTAGCTTCACCCTTTGACATATCTCGCAGGCTGACACAAACTGTGCCACTTCTCTCTTCATTGCTGGCCACCAATACACTCTCTTCAGATCTTGATACATCTTGGTGGCTCCAGGGTGAATGCTATATCTCGCATTATGAGCTTCCCTCATAATGTCTCCTTTCAAACTGATGTCGTCTGGTACACATAGTCTATGCCCGTAGCGGAGAATCCCTTGGTTGTCGAATCTGAACTCTTCGCTCTTGCCTGACTGAACAGTCCTGGCAATCTTGATCAACTCTGGATCCTCATGTTGTTTCTGAGCCACCTGCTCCAGAAACACGGGTGTAACTTTCATCTGTGCAATCAAAGCACCTGTACCAGTTAACTCTAACTGTAGCCCTTCCTCAACTAACCTGTAGAAGTCCTTCACCACCGGCCTCCTTTCTGCTGTAATGTGGGATAAACTACCTAATGATTTCCGGCTCAAGGCATCGGCTACAACATTTGCCTTTCCCGGATGATACTGGATCTTGCAATCATAATCACTAAGCAATTCCACCCACCGTCTCTGCCTCAAATTTAACTCCCTCTGACTCAGGATGTGCTGTAGGCTCTTATGATCTGTAAAGATCTCACATTTCACCCCATAGAGGTAATGCCTCCACATCTTGAGTGCAAAGATAACAGCTGCCATCTCAAGATCGTGTGTTGGATAGTTCAGCTCGTGCTTCTTCAGCTGTCTAGAAGCATAAGCTATTACTCTGTCATTCTGCATTAACACACAACCTAATCCCACTCGGGACGCATCACAGAACACTGTGAAGTCTTCATCACTCGTAGGCAGAGCTAACACCGGTGCTGAAGTTAATCTTCTCTTTAACTCTTCAAAGCTCTCTTCACATTGGTCAGACCATGTGAATCTCTGGTTCTTTCTGGTTAAGCTGGTCATAGGAGTCGCTATCTTAGAGAAGTCCTGAACGAACCTCCTGTAGTAGCCTGCCAAACCCAAGAAACTCTTGACCTCTGTCACTGTGGTGGGTCTAGGCCAATTGGCTACAACTTCTATCTTCTTGGGGTCCACTACTATACCTTGATCTGACACTACATGCCCCAAGAATGAAATGCTCCTTAGCCAGAACTCACACTTGGAGAACTTGGCATATAAACCATGCTCTCTCAAGGTCTGCAGGACTATCCTCAGATGATGGGCATGCTCCTCTGCATTCCTGGAATACACCAAGATATCATCTATGAAGACAATAACAAAGTGATCCAGGTACTCTCTGAAAACTCGGTTCATGAGATCCATGAATGCTGCAGGGGCGTTAGTCAACCCGAACGGCATCACTAAGAACTCATAATGCCCATATCTGGTCCTGAAAGCTGTCTTAGGTACATCCTCTTCCCTAATTCTCAGCTGATGATAGCCCGATCTCAGATCTATCTTAGAAAAACAACCTGCTCCTGCTAGCTGGTCGAATAGATCATCGATCCTGGGGAGAGGATACTTATTCTTGGTAGTGACTTTGTTCAACTGCCTGTAGTCGATACAAAGTCTAAGGGATCCATCCTTTTTCTTGACAAACAACACTGGAGCACCCCAGGGTGAGGTACTTGGACGGATGAAACCCTTATCTACCAACTCTTGTAGCTGCTCTTTCAACTCTTTCAGCTCTGCTGGGGCCATCCTGTAGGGAGGAATAGAGATCGGTCTGGTACCAGGCACTAACTCTATCTCGAACTCTATTTCCCTATCAGGTGGTAGTCCTGGAAGCTCATCTGGAAACACATCTGGGAACTCTCTGACTACGGGCACTGAACTGGGGTCCCTAACCTGACTGTCTAGCTCTCTCACATGTGCTAGATATCCCTGACATCCCCTCCTGAGCAACCTACGAGCCTGTAGGGCTGATATCAGACCTCTAGGCGTGCCCCTCCTGTCTCCTCTGAAGACAAACTCAGATCCATCCTCATCTCTGAACTTAACTACCTTGTCTCTGCAGTCCAAGGTAGCACCATATGCAGATAGCCAATCCATCCCTAGAATGACGTCAAAATCTGTCAACTCTAGAACCACAAGGTCAGCTGGAAGGCATCTACCATCTATAAATACTGGACTATGTCGACAGACTGTCTCTGCCAACGATGGATCACACTTAGGGCCACTGACCCATAGGGGACACTCTAACCCAGACGTCATCAAACCCACTCTCTCTATGGCTCTGGGAGCAACAAAGGAATGCGAAGCACCAGGGTCTAACAAAGCATACACCTCAGAACACCCAATGAGGAGATTACCTGACACCACGGTGTTAGAAGTGTTTGCCTCCTGCTGTGTCATCGTGAAAATCCGTGCCGGAGCTGACGGACCTCCACCTCGGGGACCCGCAGATGAAGAGGCTGACCCTCTCCCTCTGCCTCTGCCCTGCGTCATACCTGAAACTGGTGGCTGTGGCATGCTAGCTGGAGCTGTCTGCTGGGATGGTGCCGTGAAAGATGCCTGAGGGCACTCACGAGCCATGTGTCCCTCCTGGCCGCACCTGTAACATCCTGTAATCCCAAAGCGACAAACTCCTTTGTGCGCTTTACCGCACCGACCACACACTGGAACCTCTGAGCCTGAACTCATGCCACTGCCTAATCCCAGACCTGCTTTAATCTTATTCCAGAACTTATTCTTCCTCGACTTCTGCGTGGAACCACTCCACTTCTTACCACTGGAAGTTGCTGCACCCTGTGAAGAGGGATCTGACTTACCCCTACCTGGGGTCTTAGAACCAGAAGACTGTGCCGGCTGCTGTTTCACTGTACCCTGTATAATGGCACTAGCCTCCATCCTCCGTGCTAAATCCACCACGGTGTGGAAACTCTCCCTCTCGGCTGCATGGATCAAAGAGGAATACCTGGAATGCAGTTTCATAGCATACCTCCTAGCCTTTTTCTGTTCCGTATCATAGGCCTGTCCTGCATACCGCAGCAACTCCAGAAACCTGTCAGTAAACTCATCAATACTCATATCCTCTGTCTGCTTGAGCTGCTCAAACTCTATCATCTTTAGCTCTTTCGAACTATCTGGGAATGCCCATCCGGCAAACTCATTAGCAAACTCCTCCCAAGACATGTTATCCAACCTAGGGTCCACATAGACGCCAAACCATTCCTTCGCCTTCTTACATTTTAAAGTGAACCCTGCCATCTGAATGGCTCTGGTATCATCTGCCCCTAGCTCATCTGCTATCATCTTGACTGCTTTAATGTACTCAAACGGATCATCTCCTGATTGATACTTAGGAGCATCTAACTTTAGGTAATCAGTCATCTTTACCTTGCTCCTCACAGATGGGCCAGGTTGAGGTGTTTGGATAACTGGGGCTTCTGGTTGTACCACTGGTGGTGGTGGGGGAGGTGCAGAACTTTCTGGTGTAGAGTATGCTGGACTGGGGTAAAAAGGTGAGGGTGGATACATGGGATATGGTGGATATGGGGGGTAATACGGTGGATAAGGCATATATGTGGGATATGGGTGAAAACTAGGATAATCCGATGTACCTCCCATCGAATATCCTGGGCCCTGTGGGTAGGGCTGATAGTGGGGTGGATAATCATACCCCGAGGCCTGACCGCCTCCCTGTGATGATCCCACATCCTCCTCCGTAGTGCCAACACCTAACCCTCCATCCCTTCTTGGATCCACATCCATCTCTTCCCTTGTATCACTCGATCTTCTTCTCTGTTCTGTCTCCCTCCTGCTTTCATCAAAAGACCTTCTAGGGTCCCTTGATGATTTTTCTCTGCCTGCCCTTTGGGACATAGCTCTTGGCAAAGCAGGGGGACGCCCTTCCATACCCTCATTCTCGGGCGGAGCTCCAGTCAATCTAGCTGATCGACGGGTTCCTCTCATCTTAGCTTCTGAAAACATAACATGAACTTTAGCATCATAGGATCCATGTAACAACATGAACCCTCAACTCATAGCATAGCATACCATGAAATGCACAGGCATAAAATCATGGCATTACACATCAAGACAGGACTCAACATCCTATCCTAGTGGACATGATCTTCCTATTGTGCTTGCCCTCTAAAACAACCTCTTTCCGATGTGAGATATCTCTAATCCCTGAGCATCTTAGCTCAGCACACCGTACTCTAGAGGCCCTATGCTCTGATACCAATCTGTAACAGCCCGCTTACCGGACCATCACCGGCACTAGGATCCAGATCGGCTTAAGGCCGCCGGGACCCGTAGTAAGCCTACTGTCAACTCTGTGTACCTGATAAATCCCATACATGATCATACTTAAGCTTAAAACTGTTACTTACTCTGTTTTTTTTTTCTTTGCTTGACTATCTTTTCTTTCTGTATAACTTCCACTAAGCCTGGACTATGCATGCTCTGTTTGTATGCACTCGAAGAGTGATACCTGCTATGGTACCATACAGTGACTACAGAGATAGAAAGACTACCATGCACCAAGCTTAGCTCATCATCATCACAACATTATCTCAATCATATATAACATAAAAGGATCATGTGCAAAGGGATAACAAGCACTAGGGCCAAGCACAATTCTATAACTCACTATATAACTTACTATTCCATCAATTCTATACATTACATAACTCTGTACTGTACATCATTATCATGTCCACTATTCTATACTATTACATATGCCTTTTACCCTTGCTATCTCTTTCTCTTTCTCTTCTCTGAGGCCCTGAAAAATGGGGTTAGGGAGAGGGATGAGCTGCTAAAGCCCAGTGAGCGGAATCTATAAAAAAATCACATTTAAAACATGCTATCATATGATGCGATCACTGCACAAACATTTCACATCTCGGATTGGACATGATCCCAAAACTCCCTCTGTCAGTGCCCGGCCCCCAAAGGAGCTCACACAGGTCTTTCACTGACTACTCATGGTACCCGACCCTATAAGGGCTCTCACAGGACTCATCCAAGGTAAATGCCTGGCCCCAAAGGAGCTCACACAGGACATACAATAATGACAGACTTATGGGCTATTGAGATCGCCTCGGTCCAATCCACATATACAAGTAATAATGCAATGCATCAACGTGGTGCATACTAATGCAAAGCATCCTACATAAACATGGCAATGATGCATGAATCATGCTAAAACAGTTCTTAACTTTTAAAATAAAGTTCTGTTCCACTCACCTCTGTCAACTGCTGAGCAGTCTCTGTAACTCTAACTCTATGGGCCTCCTTGGTCTCTCGGGTCCGTACCTACACAGGTGGACTCAAATGAGGACCAAACTTACTTAAACATAACTCCTACTATCTCCCCAAAACCCCTCTAAAACATCATAGGCATGCATGGAAAAATGGGCAAAAGAAGGCTGGACTGGGCACTTTCGGCGGCTGGTTCGGCGGCCGAAACCTCCCTCCAGAGACGAAACTCATGCATGTTCGGCGGCACCTTCGGCGGCCGAAAGTCTCATCCAGAGACGAAACTCATGCACTTTCGGCGGCCGAACTCCCTCTTTCGGCGGCCGAAAGCCCCTTTCTCACCCAAAAGCCTAGCTTTCGGGGGCAAGGTTTGGCAGCCGAAACTGCCTCCACAAGGGGTTCGGCGGCCGAACCTTGCTTCGGCGGCCGAACCTGGATTCTCCAGAAAGGCAGAATCCGAGCACAACTCATGCTCTCAGCCTCCAAAATCCTATCAAACACCCATAACATGCATACCAACACTTCTGAACTAACATATAACATATCTCATGCATAAAGAGGCCTAAAAACTAGTTCAAGCCCCAAAAACAACAACAAAACGCATATGAGCAACATATGCTCAAACTCATGCTTATACCCCAAAACATGCCATAAACCTCTCCAAAACTTCTAAAACTTGCTTTAAACATAAGGGGAGGTGAGGATCCATGCTTACCTCTTGAAGAACTAGAGGATTGATGATCCAAGCTTGGAGATAGGAGAAAACTCAATTAAACTCTCCAAGTGCTCAACTTTGCTTCCTTTTGCTCAAATCTCTAAAACAAAGCTCAAATCAAGTTAAAACATGCAAGATTTGAGGAAAACATGAGAAATCACATCAAGGAGAGCTTGACCCTACCTTTGACCCAAAAACAAAGTGTTTAACACTCAAGTCTCGGGCAAAAGGGGCTTTTGTAGTGGCCAACCGACTCTTCCTTCGGCAGCCTAACGTGCATGCAAAACCATGCAACTTTCGGCGGCCGAACTTCACCTTCGGCGGCCGAACCTGGCTTTTGTCCCCTTGGCCTTTTCATTTCAAAACTCAATTTTCTTAACTCAAAACATGCAAACATGATAAAAACACTTAAAAAACATCTTAAAAACCTTTCTTATACCCTTAGGGCAAGCTCCGACATCCTCGAATCCCGACTTCCAACGGAAAATCCGCCGGAACGTAGAAATTCCGATACCGGGGTCTAGCCGGGTATTACAATTCACATCAAGGGTAACTCTGTCACCACATAGTCCCAGTAACTGTGCCGTGCCAGGCCGTAAACTGGGGTCCTGGTCTTTCTGTACTGTATATGTAAACGTGTATATAACACCTGTACTTACCATTTGCCAGGGCGTAGACTGGGCACCTAGTCTTTACTATACCTGCCAGGCCGTAGAATGGGGTCCTGGACTTTACTATACTTGCCAGGCCGTAGAATGGGGTCCTGGACTTCCTGTCTGGAACTATGGGATCACTCAGCATTCACCCACATCAATAAATAAGTATGCAATGCAATATCTTTGTGGATTCTAATGCAATCAACCTAGTGTATATTATGGTGTATGAAATATGCTAAAAGCAGTCAATGTCTCAATGAAAACGAGTATTAAGTTTAGTTCCACTCACCTCTGTCTATCTAGACTGACTCTGCAGGGCAGTACTCACTGCTGCTCTCTCTGGTTCCTCTGGTCTGTGTAGGCACAGATAAACTCAAATTAGGTACCAAACTAGCTTATGACCAACTCTATTAAACTCCCCAAGAAACCCCTTATACTCACTCAAACATCCATGCAAAGCATGCAAAGGAAGGCTGGACAGGACACTTTCGGCGGCAAGTTCGGCGGCCGAAAGTCCTCTCCAGACCCGAAACTCAAGCACCTTCGGCGGCCGAATCTCTACTTTCGGCAGCCGAATCCTTTCAGGGGCAAGTTTCGGGGGCTGACAGGCACTCCAGAGACGAAAGTCTCTAACCTTCGGGGGCATCTGCGGCGGCCGAAACTCCCCTCCAGAGCTGAAAGTCCAAAGGCTCGGGGGCAAGCTTAGGCAACCGAAGCTACCTCCTCAGCACATTCGGCGGTCGAACCATTCTTCGGCGGCCGAAGCTGGGTTCATCAGCAAGGTAGAAACTTGCTCTGCCTCTCGCCAAAAAGCACCAATCTTCCTCAAACTCAATTCCTCAACATGCATACACTCAAGTATATGCTCAAAGGGGTCAAAAACTACCTAAAAACCCCAACGACACAAAACACATAATACATATACAAGCTTTTGTCACAAAATCATCAAACACTCTCTTTTTACCCTAATCATGCAACTCTCCCCCAAAAACTCAAAAATCATCCACAAATCATGAAAACAAGCTCAGGATCTTCACTTACCTCTTGAAACCAAGAAGATGAACGATGCTAATGTGGAGTTTTGGAGCAACTCTCCTTCAAACTCTCCAAACTTCAAAATCTCAAGTATTTAATTCAAAACCTTCAAAAGAACATAAAAATCAATCAAACCTTTGCATGATTTGATGAAAACATGAAGAACACTTAAGAAGGACAGGGTCTCACCTCAGAAAGTGAAAGAAACGACAATCCTTATCCTTTCAACCGACTGAGGGCCTTTTATAGGTTGCTGGCCAGACCACCTTCGGCGGCCACACGTGAAACCGAAAGCCATGCATGTTCGGCGGCCGAATGTCACCTTCGGCGGCCGAACCTGGCTTTTCTGCCTTGGTTCTTTTCTTGCAAAAACTCTTTTCATTTCAACTTGAAAACATTAAAACATACTATATTACTTTAGAAAAACATAAATCTTACCCTTCTAGATAATTTCGACATCCTGGATTCCACCGGACGACAGGAATTCCGATTCCGGACTCTAGCCGGGTATTACATTCTCCCCCCCTTAAGAACATTCGTCCTCGAATGGTCCTAAAACAACAAATAAACATATAAAAAGGAGGAAACTCACCTCAAAACAGATATGGATACTGCTGGAGCATCGACTCCCGCGTCTCCCAGGTGCACTCTTCGAGATTATGGTGGTTCCACAGAACTTTCACCATCGGGATTTCCTTGTTTCTTAACTGTCTGATCTGTGTGTCCAGAATCCGTACTGGCTGCTCTACATAGGTGAGATCTCTAAGAATATCCACATCAGGCTCACTCAAAACCTGACTCGGATCTGACACAAACTGTCGTAGCATAGAAACATGAAATACCGGGTGAATTCTCTCCATAGAAACAGGTAAATCCAGCTTATACGACACATTCCCGATCCTCTGTAAGATCTCAAAGGGTCCAATGTATCGTGGAGCTAACTTACCCTTTCTTCTAAAATGAACCACTCCTTTCATTGGAGACACCTTCAGCAATACCATACTACCCTCCTGAAACTCTATCTGTTTCCTACGTACGTCTGCATAACTTTTCTGTCTACTCTGAGCTGTTTTGATCCTCTCTATGATCATAGGCACTGTTCTACTGGTAATCTCTACTAACTCTGGCCCTACAAGAGCTTTCTCTCCTACCTCTTCCTAGCAAACCGGTGATCTGCACTTCCTCCCATACAACGCTTCATATGAAGCCATCCCTATGCTAGCATGATGACTGTTATTGTAGGCAAACTCCACCAGAGGTAGATGTTGCCTCCAAGAACCGCCAAAGTCTAACACACACATTCTGAGCATATCCTTAATGGTCTGGATGGTCCTCTCTGACTATCCATCAGTCTGCGGATGGAAAGCAGTGCTAAAGTCCAACCTCGTGCCCATTGCACTCTGCAGACTTCGCCAAAACTTGGAGGTGAACTGAGGTCCTCTGTCTGACACTATGGACACTGGAACTCCATGTAATCTCACTATCTCATCTAGATACACTTGTGCTAACTTATCCACAGAATAGTTACTCCTAACTAGAATGAAATGAGCAGATTTCGTGAGTCTGTCCACAATCACCCATATGGAGTCTATCCTATTGGATGCTGCCGGTAAGCCCACTACAAAATCCATAGCTATGTTCTCCCATTTCCATTCTAGAATCGGCAGTGGGTTAAGCATTCCAGCCGGCTTCTGATGTTCCAGTTTCACCCTCTGACAAACCTCACAGGCTGACACGAACTGTGCCACTTCCTTTTTCATGGCTGGCCACCAATATACCCTCTTCAGATCCTGATACATCTTGGTGGCTCCTGGGTGAACACTATACCGCGCATTATGAGCTTCCCTCATAATGTCTTCCTTCAGACTGATACTATCTGGTACACAAAGTTGACTCCCATAGCGAAGGATCCCTTTGCTGTCAAATCTGAACTCTGCACTGTTGCCTAACTGAACAGTCCTGGCCATTTTCATCAACTCAGGGTCCTCATGCTGTTTCTGAGCTATCTGCTCCAGAAACACAGGTGTCACTCTCATCTGTGCTATCAACGCACCCGTCCCAGACAACTCTAACTGTAACCCTTCCTCTATGAGCTTATAAAGCTCTATCACTACTGGTCGTCGCTCTGCCGCTATATGGGATAAACTGCCTAGTGACTTCCGGCTTAGAGCGTCTGCCACAACATTCGCCTTACCCGGATGATACTGGATCTTACAATCATAATCACTGAGCAATTCTACCCATCTTCTCTGCCTCATATTCAGCTCTCTCTGGCTCAAGGTGTACTGTAAACTCTTGTGATCAGTAAAGATCTCGCATCTAACCCCATAGAGGTAATGCCTCCACATCTTGAGTGCAAAGATAACTGCTGCCATCTCTAGGTCATGGGTGGGGTAATTCAACTCGTGCTTCTTCAACTGTCTAGAAGCATAAGCAATCACCCTATCACTCTGCATCAAAACACAGCCCAATCCCACTCGAGATTCATCACAGAACACTGTGAAATCTTCGTTACTAATAGGCAGAGCTAACACTGGGGCTGATGTCAATCTCCTTTTCAGCTCCTCAAAGCTCTCTTTGCACTGGTCTGACCAGACAAACTTCTGGTTCTTCTGAGTCAATTTGGTCATAGGAGCAGCTATCTTCGAGAAGTCCTGAACGAACCTACTGTAGTAACCTGCCAGTCCCAGAAAACTTTTAATCTCAGTCACTGTAGTGGGTCTGGACCAGTTAGCTATAGCCTCTATCTTCTTGGGGTCTACCTCAATCCCTTCTGCTGATACCACGTGTCCCAAGAAGGAAATGCTCCTCAACCAAAACTCACACTTAGAGAACTTGGCATACAAACCATGCTCTCTCAGTGTCTGCAAAACTATCCTCAGATGCTGGGCATGCTCCTCTGCATCTCTGGAATACACTAAGATATCGTCAATGAAAACAATGACAAAGTGATCCAGAAACTCACTGAAAACTCTGTTCATGAGATCTATGAATGCTGCAGGGGCGTTAGTCAACCCGAACGGCATCACTAAGAACTCATAATGCCCATATCTGGTCCTGAAAGCTGTCTTTGGCACATCTGCCTCTCTAACTCTCACCTGATGATACCCGGATCTCAGATCTATTTTAGAAAAATAACTTGCTCCAGCTAGCTGGTCGAATAGATCATCAATCCTCGGCAAAGGATACCTATTCTTGGTAGTGACCTTGTTCAACTGTCTGTAGTCGATACAAAGTCTGAGGGATCCATCCTTCTTTCTGACAAAGAGCACTGGAGCACCTCAAGGTGAGGTACTAGGGCGGATGAAACCCTTATCTACCAAGTCCTGTAACTGCTCTTTCAACTCCTTTAACTATGCTGGCGCCATCCTGTAGGGAGGAATAGAGATAGGTTTGGTATCTGGCAGCAAGTCTATTTCAAACTCTATCTCCCTATCAGGTGGTAGTCCTGGAAGTTCGTCTGGGAACACATCTGGAAACTCTCGAACTACTGGTAGCGAAGCTGGTTCCCTAACCTGTCTGTCTAGCTCTCTCACATGAGCTAGAAACCCCTGACAACCCCTCCTAAGCAAACGATGAGCCTGAAGGGCTGAAATCAAACCTCTGGGTGTACCTCTCCTGTCTCCTCTGAAGAC
This sequence comes from Manihot esculenta, assembly GCF_001659605.2. Taxonomy (NCBI): domain Eukaryota; kingdom Viridiplantae; phylum Streptophyta; class Magnoliopsida; order Malpighiales; family Euphorbiaceae; genus Manihot; species Manihot esculenta. The sequence goes on along the minus strand of NC_035178.2, from coordinate 19,355,699 downwards.
ACACTCTGACCCATCCTGGTCTCTGAGACTAACTATCTTCTCTCTACAGTCCAAGGTAGCTCCATATGCAGATAACCAATCCATCCCTAGAATGACATCAAAATCTGTCAAGTCTAGAACCACAAGGTCAGCTGGAAGGCATCTACCCTCTATGAACACTGGACTGAAACGATAGATTGACACTGCCACTGATGGGTCACACTTGGGTCCACTGACCCAGAGAGGATACTCTAACTCAGAAATGATCAAACCCAATCTCTCTATGGCTCTCGAAGCAATAAAGGAATGAGAAGCACCGGGGTCCATCAAAGCATACACATCTGAACACCCAATGATGAGATTACCTGACACCACTGTGTTCGACGTGTTAGCCTCCTCCTGTGTCACAGTGAAAATCCGTGCTGGGGCTACCGGATTTCCACCTCGGGAACCTGCTGCTGAAGTAGAGGCTGCCCCTCTCCTTCTACCTCTGCCACTACTCTGAGGCATGACTGGACCTGCTGGCTGTACTACTGGCTGTACCACACTGCCCGAACTCATCTGCTGGGATGGTGCAAAAGTCACCTGAGGACAATCCCGAGCAATATACCCTTCCTGTCCACATCTAAAGCAGGCTGTAGATCCCAACCGACAAGCTCCTCCATGTGGTCTTCCGCATCTTCTGCATACTGGATAAGCTGTGCCAGAGCTTGAGCCACTACCTATTCCCAGACCAGACTTGACTTTACTCCAGAACTTATTCTTTGTTCCTTTTGCCTTTTCCCATCTCTTGCTGCCTGCAGTTCCTGAACTGGGGGCCTTAGAACCCGAAGCCTGTGCCTTTGACTGTTTCTGACTATTGGCACTTGCTTCCATTTTCCTGGCTGCATCCACTATCGTATGGAAACTCTCCTTTTCTGCTGGAAGAATCAAGGAAGAATACCTGAGATGCAATCTCATAGTATATCTCCTTGCCTTCTTCTGATCAGTATCATAGGCTTGACCCACATACTGAAGCAAATCCAGAAACTTATCTGTAAACTCGTCAATACTCATCTCTTCTGTCTGTCTCAACTGCTCAAATTCTATGACTTTCATCTCCCTGGAGCTATCAGGAAAAGCCCACCCTGCAAACTCATTGGCGAACTCTCCCCATGACATACTGTCCACCCTGGGCTCCATATAATTCTTGAACCATTCTCGAGCTTTCTTACACTTAAGTGTAAACCCTGCCATTTTTATGGCTCTGCTATCATCTGCTCCCAACTCATCAGTGATCATCTTCACAGTTTTAAGATACTCAAATGGATCATCTCCTGGATTGAATTTCGGAGCATCCAATTTCAAGTACTCTGTCATGTGCACCTTACTTCCCCCAGATGAGCTAGGTTGCTGTGCTGCAACAACAGGGGCTACTGGTTCTGGTTGTGGTGATGGAGGTATTGGTTCATTTAGCTCTGGGTGTGCTGCACTTGGATGGGTAGGGAAGGTGGATACATAGGATATGGTGGGTAATAATGAGGATAAGGCATATAAGGCATGTAAGTAGGATATGGGACAAAACTAGAGTACTCCGACATACCTCCCATCGGATACCCTGGGTCCTGAGGAAAGGATGGATAGTCAAAACCTGAGGCCTGAGCGCCTCCCTGCGACTCTCACATATCTTCTTCAGATCTGCCTACACTCATGCTTTCATCTATAGACTGGTCAATCTCCATAGCCTCCCTCACTTCCTCTAATCTACCTCCTCTAACTGTACCTCTTCTGCTCTCGTCTACAGACCTTCTAGGGTCTATTGACGTACCTTCCCTGCTAGATCTTTGTGACCTTGCCCTTGGCAATGCAGGAGGACGAGCAGCTGTTCTCTCACTCTCTGGTGGGACTCCACTCAATCGTGCTGATCGACGAGGTCCTCACATTTTAACTCTGGAAAAACAACACATAACATAGCATATCAGCATACATTTAACTCATATATCTCAATAATGCACATGCATATCATGGCATGTCATAGCATCAAATAGACAGGACTCAACATCCTATCCTAGTGGACATGATTCCCTATTGTGTTTGACTTCCTCTAACCTCTATGAGCCCGACACTCTCTCTATAGGTCCGATCATGTGAACCTAGGGCTCTGATACCAATCTGTAACGACCCCAAAATGGACCGTCACCGGCGCTAGGATTCAGGTCGACTTAAGACCCGCCAGAACCCGTAGCAAGCCTGCTATACTCTCTGTGTACCTGTAAAATCTCATACATGGTCATACATTTTCTGTGAAAATGAAAACTTTCCTCTGGACCAAGACTTAACCTGTGCATGCACTATCTCTGTACTCTGTACCCCTGACTAGAGCTTGCTCTAGATGGGTTAATTCATACCTGTTAAGCCTGGTTTTTCACATACTCTGTAAAACAGTTATATAAACAGACCATGTATACAAAAGATTTACAATTCAAACATAACTAAGTCAAGCACAAGTCTAACTTTATACACAACTATTACAATACTATTACTCTTTACTATTACATGTCCACAAAATTCTATTACATAACTGTTCTCTCTTCTTGTACTCTGCTGGACTTCCCCTGTACACTGTGTACACTAAACCTGCAAGACTGGGGTTAAGGGAGTGGGATGAGCTCTATAGCCCAGTGAGTAGAATAGAAAAACAAGTCATTCACACATGATCTTATGGAATGCATCAAGGGTAACTTTGTCACCACATAGTCCCAGTAACTGTGCCGTGCCAGGCCGTAGACTGGGGTCCTGGTCTTCCTGTACTGTATATGTAAACGTGTATATAACACCTGTACTTACCATTTGCCAGGGTGTAGATTGGGCACCTGGTCTTTACTATACCTGCCAGGCCGTAGAATGGGGTCCTGGACTTTACTATACTTGCCAGGCCGTAGAATGGGGTCCTGGACTTCCTGTCTGGAACTATGGGATCACTCAGCATTCACCCACATCAACAAATAAGTATGCAATGCAACATCTTTGTGGATTCTAATGCAATCAACCTAGTGTATATTATGGTGCATGAAATATGCTAAAAGCAGTCAATGTCTTAATGAAAACGAGTATTAAGTTTAGTTCCACTCACCTCTGGCTATTTGGACTGACTCTGCAGGGCAGTACTCACTGCTGCTCTCTCTGGTTCCTCTGGTCTGTGTAGGCACAGATAAACTCAAATGAGGGACCAAACTAGCTTATGACCAACTCTATTGAACTCCCAAAGAAACCCCTTATACTCACTCAAACATCCATGCAAAGCATGCAAAGGAAGGCTAGACAGGACACTTTCGGCGGCAGGTTCGGCTGCCGAAAGTCCTCTCCAGAGCCGAAACTCAAGCACCTTCGGCGGCCGAATCTCTACTTTCGACAGCCGAACCCTTTCGGGGGCAAGTTTCGGGGGCTGACAGGCACTCCAGAGACGAAAGTCTCTAACCTTCGGGGGCATCTTCGGCGGCCGAAACTCCCCTCCAGAGCTGAAAGTCCAAAGGCTCGGGGGCAAGCTTAGGCAACCGAAGCTACCTCCTCAGCACATTCGGCTGCCGAACCATTCTTCGGCGGCCGCAGCTGGGTTCATCAGCAAGGCAGAAACTTGCTCTGCCTCTCGCCAAAAAGCACCAATCTTCCTCAAACTCAACCACCTCAATTCCTCAACATGCATACACTCAAGTATATGCTCAAAGGGGTCAAAAACTACCTAAAAACCCCAACAACACAAAACACATAACACATATACAAGCTTTTGTCACAAAATCATCAAACACTCTCTTTTTACCCTAATCATGCAACTCTCCCCCAAAAACTCAAAAATCATCCACAAATCATGAAAACAAGCTCAGGATCTTCACTTACCTCTTGAAACCAAGAAGATGAACGATCCTAACGTGGAGTTTTGGAGCAACTCTCCTTCAAACTCTCCAAACTTCAAAATCTCAAGTATTTAGTTCAAAACCTTCAAAAGAACATAAAAATCAATCAAACCTTTGCATGATTTGATGAAAACATGAAGAACACTTAAGAAGGACAGGGTCTCACCTCAGAAAGTGAAAGAAACGACAATCCTTATCCTTTCAACCGACTGAGGGCCTTTTATAGGTGGCTGGCCAGACCACCTTCGGCGGCCACACGTGAAACCGAAAGCCATGCATGTTCGGCGGCCGAATGTCACCTTCGGCGGCCGAACCTGGCTTTTCTGCCTTGGTTCTTTTCTTGCAAAAACTCTTTTCATTTCAACTTGAAAACATTAAAACATACTATATTACTTTAGAAAAACATAAATCTTACCTTTCTAGATAATTCCGACATCTTGGATTCCACCGGACGACAGGAATTCCGATGCCGGACTCTAGCCGGGTATTACAATAACAAATTTATTAACGAATTTAATCTGTTATTAAATTTAAAAGAAAAATGTGGCGATTAAAAATAAAAATTGGTATTGTTCTCTAAATTTTAGTAAGGGATCGAGAAATCTGTTACTAATTTTTATATTAATAACGGATTAAGTAATGAATTTTTTTCATTATTAAATTATAAAAGGCAAAATTTTAAATTAAAATCGTGGTATTTTTTCTTCAAAATTTAGTAATATACTAATTTTTGAATTAATAACGAATTATATCCGTTATTAAATTAAAAAGAAAATTTGAAATTTAAAAAAAATAAAAAGTCAATTTTTTTTAAATTAGTAATGGATTAAATCCGTTACTAAATATGGTATTGCATTTCGCTATTAAATCCGTTACTATTTTATTTATTTAAGTAATTTATTTATTTAATAACTGATTTAACAATGAATTTACTAATAGATTAGGATCCGTTATTAATATTTTACTAATTTAGTAATGGATTTATAACGATATTTTAAAATCGGTGGTTAAATTTATAAGTAATTTTATTAAATAACAAATTTAATAATAAATTTGTTAATCCGTTACTAAATAATAAAAATTAATAACAAAATATAAAATCTGTTACTAATTTGTAACATATTTAAATCTGTTACTAATATCTATTACTATTTCGAAAAATTTTTATAGTGATTATTATCTAAATTTTTTTGAATTTTTTTTTAATAATTCCATTCAAATTGAAATCTGGAGAGTGTGTCCTGCACACTTAGCAAGCCACCTAACATTTGTAAGTAATAAAACTGGGGTCTAATGCCATATGAGTATACTAGGATTCCATGTCAAAGCAATCATGGTTAAGAATAAAAAATTTAAAATTAAATAAATTAGTAAAATTCATTTTCTAATAAATTCCCAAATATATAATAGTTTTCAACCTTCTTAAATCTAGTTCCTAAACTAAAGAAAAACATAGATACAAAAGGAAGAGAATGAAATGAGTTTCGAAATCAGTTTTGATCATATTTGAAAACAAAGTTGAGAAGTGAAGAATCAAGGAAGATTTCTTTTAAATATTTCTGTGAAGAAGAGAAACATATTTCATTGCCATAATTGAGGAAGGAAGTGCTAGGTGATCCACGTGATAGGTGAAAATATTTTTCAAAAAGGTTGTTTATAGATCTAGAAGCAAAATGAATAAAATATGTTGTCCAGAAGAAAAAGGGTTAAATTTTTATGTTGTCCCCATATCGTGCTTTCCATTGTATTTATTGTTTTGCTTTTTGTCTTTTACTGTTTGCATGAAGTTATATCCAAATAAAATATTGAGGGTGGGTTATTGCATGTTAAAGTTTATGTTACTTTCCATGTTAAAAATGTAATTTTCAAACTAATGCTATCATTTATATAAAAGCTCAGTTGAGGTTTATGTGAGTGGAAAATACACTGTGAGCCCAACTTTTACCTATATTAGAGGGACAAACATAGTTATGGTTGGACAAATTGCACTGCTATCACTTACAATGACATAGTTAGAAAATTTAGAGACGAAAGCTATGGAGAAGTCTCCAAAGTAGGTTATTATAAACCCAGACAGAGTAGGTGGGACTTCCAAACACTAGTATTTAGTGACTCCGAGGTTAGACAAATGTGGAAAAGAAGGTACAGACTATGGCTTCCTTAAAATATTTATTGAATTTAAGGATGATGTAACTCATAATGAAATTGTTGGTATAGGGAATAATAAGTCAACTGAGGATATTCAAACAGAATTGCGTATGCATGATGCACCTATTTTTTTCTAATACAAGTGATGATGAAGATTTTATAACACCAACGGCTAGTGATCTTTGTTCTCTAAATGAGAGTTTAATGGGTGACTTTGAAATTGAGAATGAGGAATTAATAACTGCCATTCAAAATAAAAAGATTTTTAGGAAAGAAAATACACCAAATGTGGACTATGTGTTTGGGAATAGTCAATTCATAAATAATGAAACATTGGTACAAGTAATATAGAAGATAGGAATATTAAAGTTAATGAGTATGAAGAAGAAGAAGATGAAGGTTATGATAGTTTACTTAGTGTTGATGAGAATGACATAGGTAAGCCTATACAGAAGAAAAGGAAGAAGTAAGTTATATACAATCCATGTTGTGATCATAGTTCTGAATTTATTTTAGGCATGTTATTTGATAATGGACAATAGTTTAGAGATTGTGTTCAAAAAGTATTGAATATATGGTGGTTTTAATATTGAGTAGACAAGAACATGTGTATTAAGGATGGAGGCTAAATGTGCAGGAAGTTGTCCATGGAGAATTTATGTGGCTAAAAAGAAGGATGAGAATAGTTTCATAGTGAAGAGGTTGCATTCTGTTCACAACTGTTACAAAAGTTTAACAAATAGATAGGCAAATTCATATTGGATTGCAAAGGAGTTTTTGGATAGGTTAAGGAGAAATCCTAAATATAAAATTGATAACATGCTAAGTGATTTGCAACAGAGGTATAACCTAACAGTTCCAAAGTGGGTATATTATAGGGAGAGGACTAAAGCATTAAAGGTCTTAAGTTACAAAGTTGAGTTGCAAAGAGTTGATAGGGAAGTTTGAGTTGTTGACAGATGCTAGTGGAGCTATTTATGGGATTTAGTTATTTGACAAAGGGATATTTAAAAGGTTGTAGACCATGTGTTTGCTTAGATGGATGTTTCCTGAAGACACTCATAGGTTGAACTTTACTAAGTGCTGTTACTGGAGATGAAAATAACTAAATATTTTCAATCTCATGGTGTGTGGTTGAAAGTGAGAATGAACATAGCTAAAAGTGGTTTTTTAAGAGATTGTTTGAAGATTTAAATATCATTAATGGCCCTTTGATATGTGCACAATGAGGATAATATTTTTCAACAACTTAAAGTGCAAGAACATTGTGATATTCTTCAAGTATTCAATTAGCAAGGCATGGAGTTATAAGAATTCTAAAAACATTCGAGTTATTTATGCTAAATACCATGTTTGGAAGACAAAAAAAAAAAGACTTATTTTTCTTAAAATTCATGAATTCAGTTTCAGTTACCATTAATTCACTTTTGAAAACTTATATATGAGATATTTTAGTGTGTTTTAATATCTTTTATGATCCTATATGGATTAGGAGTCAAATTGATATTATTGATTAATAAAATTCTTCTATATAAAGAAGGATTTTGGCATGCTAAAAGGGTAGATGAATTTCACAATCCTAAATCAAGTAGAAGACTTTTAATATTTTAATTTCTTATCGTTTCAGTAGTAATAATTATAGAAGGAAGTGAATTTTTATTTGTATTATAGTTAGATTATAATTTATTATTATTATCCTTTTATTAGTAGGATTAGATTTAGTTTTTTTTATCCAAATAGGATTACCTCATATTTTTCTATTTCAACTAGGATTTATTTTCGTATTTCAATTACAATTTTTTTTATTTCAACTAGGATTAGGAGATATTTGATTATAAATAGCATTTATTTTATACATACGGAAAGAAGTTAAAGAAGTTATTTTTTCTCCATAATGAGAATTTCTTTTATCCATATAAAGATAGTTAATTCTTTGTGACTCCATGTTTAGTTATTTATCAAAGATCATTCCTTGTGACATTTCTAATATGGATTTTATCACTCCATACTTAGTTAACTTATCAAGAATATTTTATGGCATTTTCTGTATGGAATTATCGCTTAATTATCTATATTTCTAATCATATTAATTGATTAAGGGTATAGTAGAGCAACTCTTAGAAGTTATCTTAATCTCGTTATTTGTCAAAGTTGTGTGACAAAGTTTTAATCACATGTTGATTCTGAATTCTGCATCAGTTTGGTATTAGAGCTTGATGATAGATAAATTTTTATTTATTTATATTTACTTATTTGCTAAGTTTTTATAATTGTTTTTGTTTAGTTTCAATTTTATCTCGTTTTAGTTTCTTTTAGTTTTTCTAGTTTGAGTTTAGAAAAAAAAGGAGAGAGAGAAAAAGAAAAAAATCAGTTATATTTTTACAAAAAAATAAAAAAAAGAAAAAAAAAAGAGAAGAGTGTGAAAAAAAGAAAACATGGCATGCAGAAAAAGATTCGAGTTCCAATCAAAGGACTAATTAGGCATCTTCAAATCCTTACATGAAAATTGTGTTCTCATAAAGGTACAGTTCAGAGAATTCCAAAAATAACTTGAAAGTCTTGGAGAAGATTTTACTGCAGTGGGTAAAATAATCTCAATTACCACCACAATATATTAAGCATGAGTAGGTTTCAACCATATTCGAGGATAACTCTTTTGAGGAAGGATTCATCGACTGGAAAACAACTGAGTCCAAATATGATGAGAGTCTGAACTTATATTCGACAAATATGATGAAGATGATTTTGAAGACATTGCAAGCTTTGATATTGGCTCTAAATCTGATTCAAATGATTGTTCTATTGAAAAAATCCAAGCTATTAAAATAGAAGCTCCTCCAATAAATTAAAGCCATGATAATCAAGTTGCTCCTGTGATTATTAGTCAAGAATACAAGCCTCAAGATGAGTGCATATATATCGATCCCTTTTTAGCAAGCCTAACATACAACTTGTCATACCTACTAATCCCATACATGATCAAACATTTACATAAAATTTTTAAACTTTATCATTCACCAAGCTTGACCTACATGCATCATAATCATAACATAAACCCCACATAAGAGCCCTCATCAAATGCTCTAGTGGGACATCATAACATATGCCAAGCTTGGTTTACATCACATTAAATAAAACATTTCACATTGATCATGAACAAAAGGGATTAACCATAAACTCTAGGGTCAAGCACAATACTAATTCTCAATACAATTCCAATCAATATCTTACATTACATTACAATACATTATCTTTCATGTCCACAACTAACTATTACAATACTACACTTCTACTATTGCTGACTTTCTGGTCTATCCCGAACTTGCAAACCTGAGGGTTAAGGGAAAGGGGTGAGCTACTAGAGCCCAGTGAGCAAAATAGTAAAACAGTATATTAAAATCTATGCTTTCATGAAATGCATCACATCACAAACAAATCACATCAAGGATGGACTTGTCACCAATAGTCCTCTACACATTCCAATGGTGCCAGGGGCGTAGAATGGGCCTCACTGGTCTTTCTCTTAACATAACATAACATAACATTCCAATATGCCAGGAGCGTAGAATGGGCCTCACTGGTCTTTCTCTTACATCGTGTCAGGGGCGTAGAATGGGCCTCACTAGACTTCCATACCGTATCATCGTCATCATATCATATCGAGGACTAATGGGTCATCCAACATCCATCCACATCAACATCAAAGTATGCAATGTAACATATTCGATTTATTCGCTTCACAGAATATTCTATTTTCATAAAATTAGTGCCATGTACCTTCTAAATTCATAATCGGTGCTTGAAACTTTTGAAAATTGCCCTTAGCGTGTAATAAAAAAAATTTAAAAACGTTAAGAAACCTAATGAGAAAATGTATTTTTCACTGAAGAGATTTCAATGCCTCAATATGTCGTGCACTGACACAAAATGAGCTAAAATGAAAAGCAAAATAGGCGACGCACATATTCACGGGGTTCGACAATATGTCGATGTGAGAGATCTTATGCATTTTTTATTCCAAAACTTTGAGCTTATTGACCAACGAGCACCCGGGCTAGCTTGGTGATGCAGTTGGAAAATAGAGCTGTGCTGTGATTGGCTAAACCTGCAAGAATGAGAACGTGAGGTGATGGGTACCCACGGCAACCACTCCGACGCTCAACTCAATAAGCCTGAAGAGAAAAGCGAGAGAAAGGAATTGCTTAGAACTTGAACAGTATAAAAGAAGTCGTTTTCCTTTAATACTATAAGAAGATAGAGATAAATATAGCATTTTCTGATAATCCAATGATGATGTGATCGTTTGCTTGATCAGGGATCTCGCCGGCTAATAGGTCGGCGATCCCGCGATTATAGGCATAATGGGTATATGGGGGACTGTGCCTGATAATGATCTCCCTATTTTCGGGCAAGGTGAGTCTACGCCATCCCTTTTTTATCGATCTTGTGTTTTCTCCTTAAATCCTTCAAGTTTTAACAAGTTTTAACTTGGTTTTGAAGATTTTTGAACTAAGAACGGAGTTTTGAAGCTTGGAGACCCCGGAGCTCGATTTCTCCCATCTCCGAGTTTGGACCGTCTCGCCTCTCGATCTTCAAGAGGTAAGAGTAGATCCTACCTTTCTTTTATGTTTTATGAAAGTTTTGAGGGGTTTTAGAGAGTTTTAATGCATGTTTAGGTTAGTTGTAAATGTTAGGGTTTATGTGAGTTAAATGATGCAATGTATGTTCATTGTTTGTTAAAATGTGATGTTGTTAGGGTATAGGCTAGTTTTAAGCCCCTAAATGCTTAAGAGTATGTTTATGCCTGTTTTTGCATGGTTTTGTTTGAGTTTGGAGGATTTTGGGAGGCAAATTGTGCATAGAGGCTGAGTTCTGCTCTTGTTTTTCATTCGTTTGCAGCAAAACTTATCTTTACGTCTAAGCCTTTCATACTGATATAGCGATTTTTTACTTGTTCATGACAAGCACCCTCTAACGCCAATATTAGATTTTCATTTGTCTCGCATCGTGCAATATTCCAAAATATTGTATAAAAAAATTAGAATTCACATAAGTAGAAATCGCGTGCACTTTTTATGAGCCGCATCATGTTTCCTTTTAAAGAAAAGGAAATGGAGCAACGATTAATCGTGACACATATTCAGAGTGACTTCCTTTCTTAAAGAGATTTTAAGTGATGATGCTTGAGTAGATCCTAAATCATAGCAGCCCGGCGGCCTTAAGTCGATCTAGATCCTAGCGTCGGTAGCGGTCCGATTTCGGGTCGTTACAGATTGGTATCAGAGCCCTAGGTTCATATGGTCGGACCTAGAGAGTGTCGGGCTCATAGGAGTTATAGAAGGGCAAGCACAATAGGAAAATCATGTCCACTAGGATAGGATGTGGAGCCCTATCTTGAATGATAATGTGAAATGCCATGATTTTATGCATGTGCATTAATGATATGCTATGTATGTGATGCGGGTTCATGTGTTCCCACATGAACCATTTGATGCTAATGTTTTATGTGATGTGTGCTGTTTTTCAGTAAGCAAGATGAGAGGTACTCATCGATCTGCACGATTGACTGGAGTCCCGCCAGAAAATGAGGGCATGGATGCCCGTCCCCTTGCATTGCCAAGGGCAATGTCTTGCAGATCTAGTAGGGAGAGAGTGTCAAGGGACCCTAGAAGGTCTTTTGATGTAAGCAGAAGGGGAGCAGTTCAGGGAGGGGAGTCAGCTGAGGGGGATGAAATGGATGTTGACCAGAGAAGGGATGGAAGTCTGGGTGTAAGCATGTCTGAAGAGGGCATGGGAGAATCTCAAGGAGGCACTTAGGCCTCGGGGTTTGCTCAACCACCCCAATATCAACCCTTTCCACAGGGCCCTGGGTATTCGATGGGAAGTACATCGGATTACCCCAGCTTTAACCCTTATCCCTCTTTCATGCCTTACCCTTATTTCTATCCACCATACCCCCAGTATCCAATGTATCCACCCTCACCTTTCTATCCAAATGTAACAAACCCTGATCAAGGGAATGTTGCACCTCCTCCACCACCCCCTGAACCTGTAGCTCCTGAAGTCCAAGTGCCTAAACCTAGCTCATCTGGAGGGAGCAGAGTTAAAATGACTGATTACTTGAAGCTGGATGCTCCCAAGTTCAAGATGGGAGATGATCCATTTGAGTACCTGAAGACAGTAAAAATGATCACAGATGAGTTAGGGGCAGATAATAGTAGAGCCATTCAGATGGCGGGGTTCACACTTAAATGTAAAAAGGCCCGTGAGTGGTTTAAAAGCTATGTGGACCCGAGATTGGACAGTTTAACCTGGGAGGAGTTTGCTAATGAATTTGCAGGATGGGCTTTCCCTGATAGCTCAAGGGAATTAAAGATAATTGAGTTTGAACAGTTGAGGCAGACTGAAAATATGAGTGTTGATGAGTTTACAGATAAGTTCTTGGAGCTGCTTCCGTTTGTGGAGCAAACTTATGATACAGATCAGAAGAAGGCAAGGAGGTATACCATGAGGCTTCACTCTAGGTATTCCTCCCTAATTCTTGTAGCGGAGAGGGAGAGCTTCCACACTATTGTGGATGCAGTGCAGAAAATGGAGGCTAGTGCCATCATTCAGGGGATAGTTAAGCAGTCTGTGGCACAGTCTTCGGGTTCCAAGACCCCAAGTGGGGGAAAGTTGAGTCCCTCTTCTTTGAGTGCAGCAGCTTCAGGCAGTAAGAGGTGGAGTAGCACCACCAAAAAGTCAAAGAAGAATAAGTTCTGGAATCGCTTGAAATCAGGTCTGGAACTCGGTGGTGGCTCGAGCTCGGGTTCAGATGGTGCAGAATGTTTGAGGTGTGGTAAGCTATACAAGGGAGCATGTCGGTATGGGACTACAGCCTGCTTCAGATGTGGGCAAGAGGGACACATGGCACGGGAGTGTCCTAGGGCACCTTTCACGGCACCATCCCAGCAGACAGATTCTGGAAGTGTGGCTCAGCCAGTAGCTCCAGCCGTGACTCAGGGCAGTGGCAGAGGCCGAAGGAGAGGGGCAGCCTCTTCTTCAGTAGGTTCCCGAGGTGAAGGTCCATCAGCTTCAGCTCGGATCTTCACTATGACACAGCAGGAGGCGAACACATCTAACACCGTGGTGTCAGGTAATCTCATCATTGGTTGTTCAGATGTGTATGCTTTAATGGACCCTGGTGCATCTCATTCTTTTATTGCTTCGAGAGCCGTAGAGAGGTTGGGTTTGATAGTCTCTGGGTTAGAGTGTCCCCTCTAGATCAATGGACCCAAGTGTGATCCATCAGTGGCAGAGTCAGTCTGCCAGTTCAGTCCAGTATTTGTTGAGGGTAGATGCCTTCCAGCCGACCTTATAGTTCTAGATTTGACGGATTTTGATGTCATCTAGGGATGGATTGGCTATCTGCTCATGGTGCTACCTTGGACTACAGAGACAAGGTAGTCAGGTTCAGAGGTCAGGATGGGTCAGAGGTTGTCTTCAGAGGAGACAGGAGGGGTACGCCTAGAGGTCTGATATCAGCCCTACAGGCTCGTAGGTTGCTTAGGAGAGGTTGTCAGGGGTTTCTAGCTCATGTGAGAGAGCTAGATAGTCAGGTTAGGGATCCCGCCTCAGTGCCTGTAGTTAGAGAGTTTCTAGATGTCTTCCCAGATGAGCTTCTAGGACTACCACCTGTTAGGGAGATAGAGTTTGAAATTGAATTGCTGCCTGGAACCAGACCAATCTTTATCCCTCCCTACAGGATGGCACCAGCAGAGTTGAAAGAACTGAAGGAGCAGTTGCAAGAGTTGGTAGACAAGGGTTTCATCCGACCAAGTACCTCACATTGGGGTGCTCCAGTGCTATTTGTAAGAAAGAAGGATGGATCTCTGAGACTTTGTATCAACTACAGGCAGTTGAACAAACTCACTACCAAGAATAAATATCCGTTACCTAGGGTCGACGATCTATTTGACCAGCTAGCAGGAGCAGGTTGTTTCTCCAAGATAGATCTGAGATCCGGGTACCACCAGCTGAGAATAAGAGAAGAAGATGTGCCGAAGACGGCATTCAGGACCAGATATGGGCATTATGAGTTCCTAGTAATGTCGTTCGGGCTGACCAATGCCCCTGTAGCATTCATGGATCTCATGAACAGAGTTTTCAGTCAGTATCTGGATTACTTTGTTATTGTCTTCATTGATGATATCTTAGTGTATTCCAGAAATGCAGAGGAGCGCCCATCATCTGAGGTTAGTATTGCAGACCCTGAGGGAGCACGGCTTGTATGCCAAGTTCTCCAAATGTGAATTCTGGTTGAGGAGCATCTCATTCTTGGGGCATGTTGTATCAGAAAACGGAATTGAAGTGGACCCCAAGAAGGTGGAAGCTGTAGCCAACTGGCCTAGACCCACTATAGTAACTGAGATCAAATGCTTTTTGGGTTTGGCAGGTTACTACAGGAGGTTCGTACAGGACTTTTCTAAAATTGCTGCTCCTATGACCAGATTAACCAAGAAGAACCAGAAGTTTGTGTGGTCTGAGAGTGTGAGGAAAGCTTTGAAGAGCTAAAGAAAAGGTTGATGTCAGCGCCGATGTTAGCTCTGCCTACCAATAATGAAGACTTCACAGTGTTTTGTGATGCGTCCCATGTGGGACTGGGTTGTGTGTTTATAACAACCCGAAAACCGGACCGCTACCGGCTAAAACATGAAAAGAAGTGTGGATCTACTCTTACCTCTTAAAGATCGAGAGGGAAGACGATCCAACTCGGAGATGGGGGAGATCTCGCTCCTTGGGTCTCCAAGTTCCACAACTTCACTTCTTTTGCTCAAATATCTTCAAACCAAGATAAAACTTGTTAAAATTTGAAAGATTGGAGGAAAAACATCAAAAACAACCATGGGAGAGCATGGACTCACCGTTGGCCAAAAATGGGGAGAAAGCTCGCCCATTTCGGCCATGGAGCCCTTTTATAGGGGCTGCCAAACCACCTTTCGGCAGCCTAAAGTGCCTCCAAAACTCATACAAGTTCGGCGGCCGAACATGAGGCTCGGCGGCTGAACCTTTGCCTCTTTCGGAAGCCTAACTTGCCCCTCTAAACCATCAAATGTTCGATGGCCGAACCTGGAAATGCCTCCATAGTCTTTTTCATTCAAAACTCAATTCTTTTCTTACTTAAAACCATAAAATACATTAAAACATTTTATGAAAACATGATTTTACCCTTCTAGAGGTTTCCGGCATCCGAGATTCCACCGGATGGTAGGAATTCCGATACCGGAGTCTAGCCGGGTATTACATTCTTCCCCCCTTAAGAACATTCGTCCCCGAATGTTCACCAAACAAACATGCAAAGCATAAAACACAAAATACTAACCTTAGAAGAGATGAGGATATTGCTGGAGCATGGACTCCCGTGTCTCCCAGGTACACTCCTCGATGTTGTGGTGATTCCAAAGGACTTTCACCATTGGGATTTCCTTGTTCCTTAGCTTTTTGATCTGGGTGTCTATGATCCGCACTGGCTGCTCAACATAAGTGAGATCTTCTTGGATCTCCATATCAGGTTCACTAAGAACCTTGCCCAGATCTGACACGAATTTCCTCAACATAGAAACATGGAAAACCGGATGGATTCTCTCCATTGAAGCAGGTAAATCCAGTTTATACGATACATTTCCTATCTTTTGCAAGATTTCAAAGGGTCCAATGTACCGCAGAGCTAGCTTACCTTTCTTCCCGAACCGAATTACTCCTTTCATCGGAGACACCTTGAGCAATACCAAATCCCCCTCCTGAAACTCCACTTGCCTTCTGCGGATGTCTGCATAACTCTTTTGTCTGCTCGCAGCAGTCTTGATCCTTTCTCTGATTATGGGCACCACTCTGCTGGTAATCTCTACTAGCTCAGGCCCTGCCAAGGCCTTTTCTCCAACTTCTTCCCAACAGACAGGCGACCTGCACTTCCTTCCATACAAAGCTTCATATGGGGCCATCCCTATGCTAGCATGATGGCTGTTATTGTAGGCAAACTCCACTAAAGGTAGATGCTGCCTCCAAGAATCGCCAAAATCCAGCACACACATTATGAGCATATCCTCTATTGTCTGGATGGTCCTCTCTGACTGTCCGTCCGTCTGTGGATGGAAAGCAGTGCTAAAATCCAACTTGGTACCCATAGCGTTCTGCAGACTATGCCAAAACCTGGAGGTGAACTGGGGCCCTTTATCAGACACTATTGAAACAGGAACCCCATGCAACCTGACAACCTCATCAACATACACCTGTGCCAACTTGTCCACAGAATAGTCACTTCTGACAGGGATGAAGTGAGCAGATTTGGTCAGTCTATCCACGATCACCCATATGGATTCCAATCTGTTGGACACTGCCGGTAACCCCACCACGAAGTCCATAGCTATATTCTCCCATTTTCACTCTGGAATCGGTAGTGGGTTAAGCATTCCAGTCGGCTTCTGATGTTCCAGCTTCACCCTCTGACATACTTCGCAGGCTGACACGAACTGTGCCACTTCTCTCTTCATAGCTGGCCACCAATAAACTCTCTTCAGATCTTGATACATTTTGGTGGCTCCAGGGTGAACACTGTATCTGGCATTATGAGCTTCCCTCATAATGTCTCCCTTTAGCCCTACGTCATCTGGTACACATAATCTATTCCCATATCGGAGGATCCCCTTGCTATTAAATCTGAACTCTTCATTCTTGCCTGACTGAACAGTCCAGGCAATCTTCACTAATTTTGGGTCCTCGTGCTGTTTCTGAGCCACTTGCTCCAGAAACACAAGCGTTACTCTCATCTGGGCTATCACAGCACCTGTACCAGACAACTCCAACTGCAACCCTTCATTGATGAGTTCGAAGAACTCCCTCACTATTGGTCTCCTCTCTGCTGAAATATGGGACAAACTGCCAAGTGATTTTTGGCTTAGGGCGTCTGCCACAACATTTGCCTTACCCGGATGGTACTGAATCTTGCAATCATAGTCACTAAGCAGTTCTACCCATCTTCTTTGCCTCAGATTTAACTCTCTCTGACTCAAGATATACTGCAGGCTCTTATGATCTGTAAAGATCTCACATTTTAACCCATAAAGGTAATGCCTCCACATCTTGAGTGTAAAGATCACCGCTGCCATTTCTAGGTCATGTGTAGGGTAATTCAACTCGTGCTTCTTCAACTGCCTAGAAGCATAAGCAATCACCCTTTCATTCTGCATTAGCACACAACCCAGTCCCACACGGGACGCATCATAGAAAACCGTGAAGTCTTCATTACTCATTGGCAGAGCTAACACTGGTGCTGATGTAATACCCAGCTAGAGTCCGGCATCGGAATTCTACTTTCCGATGGAGTTTCGGATGTCGGAAGTCTCTAGAAGGGTTAGAGTGATGTTTTTCTACCATGTTTTGATATGTGTCATAGTTTTAAAGCATAAGGAAATGAGTTTTTGAGTGAAATGAACCAAGGCAGAAAAGCCAGGTTCGGCCGCCGAAGTTGAGGTTCGGCCGCCGAAGTTGAGGTTCGGCCGCCGAACATGCATGGCTTTCGGTTTCACGTGTGGCCGCCGAAGGTGGTCTGGCCAACCACCTATAAATGGCCCTCAGTCGGTTGAAAGGATAAACATCACCGTTTTCTTTCACTTTCAGAGGTGAGACCCTGTCCTTTGTGAGTATTCTTTCATGTTGTCATCCACTCTTGCAAAGATTTGATTAGTTTTTATGTATGTTGAAGGTTTTAAGCTAAAAACTCAAAGTTGTGAAGTTTGGAGAGTTTGAAGGAGAGTTGCTCCAAAACTCCACGTTAGGATCGTTCATCTTCTTGGTTTCAAGAGGTAAGTGAAGATCCTGAGCTTGTTTTTATGTTTTCTGAAGGTTTTATGTGGTTTTGGGGGAGAGTTGCATGAATAAGGTTCTTGGTGAGGTTTTGATGATTTTGTAAGTAAAGCTTGTTTCTGTGTTGTTTTTGTTGTGTGTTTGGGGTTTTAAGGTAGTTTCTGACCCCTGTGAGCATATACTTAGGTGTATGCAAGTTGAGGAAGTGAGGTGTGAAGTTGGAGAGGAGTTTGGTGCATTTGGCGAGAGGCAGGGCAAGTTTCTGCCCTGCTGATGAACTCAGGTTCGGCCGCCGAAGGTACATTTGGCCGCCGAACCCCTGAGGAGGTGTGCGGAGGTGGCTTCGGCTGCCCAAGCTTGCCCCCGAGCTTTTGGACTTTCGGCTCTGGGGGGGAGTTCGGCCGCCGAAGGTGCCGCCGAAGGTAGAGACTTTCGTCTCTGGAGTGCCTTTTGGCCTCCGAAACTTGCCCCCGAAAGGGTTCGGCAGCCGAAAGTGGAAGTTCGGCCGCCGAAGGTGCTTGAGTTTCGTCTCTGGAGAGGACTTTCGGCTGCCGAACCTGCCGTCGAAAGTGTTCTGTCCAGCTTTCCTTTGCATGCTTTGCATGGATGTTTGAGTGAGTTTAAGGGGATTCTTGGGGAGTTAATAGAGTTGTTTATAAGCTAGTTTGGTCCCTCAATTGAGTATATCTGTATAGGTACAGACCAGAGGAACTAGAGAGAGCAGCAGTGAGTACTGCTCCAGAGTTGTCAGACCCTGCAAAGTCAGTTCAGATAGCCAGAGGTGAGTGGAACTAAACTTCTTACTCGTTTTAATTGAGACATTAACTGCTTTTAGCATCTTTCATGCACCATGAATATGCCATAGGTTGATTACATTAGAATTCACAAAGGTGTTGCATTGCATATTATATTGTTGATGTGGGTACATACTGAATGATCCAATAGTTCCAGACAGGAAGTCCAGGACCCCATTCTACGGCCTGGCAGGTATAGGAAAGTCCAGGACCCCATTCTACGGCCTGACAGGTATAGTGAAGTCCAGGTGCCCAGTCTACACCCTGGCAAATGGTAAGTACAGGTGTTATATACACATATACATATAAAGGACAGGAAGACCAGGACCCCAGTCTACGGCCTGGCACGGTTTACTGGGACTATGGGGTGACGGGTTTACCCTTGATATGGATTGTCTGTGAGATGATGCATTCCATAAGAGCATGTTTGAATGGCTTGTTTTATTGTTCTACTCACTGGGCTATAGAGCTCATCCCACTCCCTTAACCCCAGTTTTGCAGGTTCAGTGTACAGGTTGTACAGGGAAAGTCCAGAAGAGTACGGAAAGAGAAAAGAGCCTTGTAATAGCTTAGAGTGGACATGTAATCGTAAAGAGATGTACTAGTTGTGTAGTCAGTTACAGTGTGTTTGACTTAGTTATTTTGTATTGTCAATCCTTTTGTACTCATGGTCTGTTTTATATTTATGTCCAGTTGATGCGTCTGGATGACCAGGTTTAATATATACTGTGTGGACTCCGCTAGAGCTTGATGAGTGCTCTGGTCAGGGAGTCTGTGTACATAGATAGTGCATGCACAGGTTGAGCCTTGGTTCAGAGGAAAGTGTTGATTTTTCACAGAAAATGTATGATCATGTATGGGATTTACAGATACACAGAGTATAACAGGCTTGCTACGGGTTCTGGCGGCCTTAAGCCGACCTGAATCCTAGCGCCGGTGACGGTCTATTTTGGGGTCGTTACAGCTGAGATCAACCTCTTCTAGGCTGTCCAACCTCGGGTTCACATAGTTTTTAAACCACTCTCAAGCCTTCTTGCATTTTAGTGTGAACCCAGCCATCTGAATGGCTCTATAGTCATCAGCTCCTATCTCATCTGTAATCGCTATGACCCTCTAAAGATACACAAATGGGTCATCACCGGTTTCGTACTGGGGAGCACCCAGCTTCATGTAGTCGGTCATCTTGACCTTGCTCCCTCCAGATGAGCTAAGTTTTGGTACATGGGTTTCTGGGACAGTAGGTGCTGCTGGTGGTGGGGGAGGTGCAACATCCCCTGGGGTAGGGTTTGCTGTACCTGGGTAGAAAGATGGGGGTGGGTACATAGGGTACTGTAGGTATGGTGGGTAGAAAGGTGGGTATGGCATGTGTGAGTGGTAAGGGCTAAAGCTGGAGTAATCTGATGTACCTCCCATCGAATACCCGGGATTCTATGAAAAGGGTGGATACTAGGGTGGCTGAACAAATCCCGAGGCTTGAGTGCCTCCTTGGGACTCTCCCATACCCTCTTCCGACATACTCACTCCAAGACTGCTATCCCTCCTCTGATCCACATCCATTTCATCCCCCACATCCTCTGACATTCCTCCTTGCACTGTCCCTCTTCTGCTCACATCAAAAGACCTTCTAGGGTCCCTCGATGTTCTCTCCCTACTTGACCTGCAGGACATTGCCCTAGGCAATGCTGGAGGATGGGCATCCGTGCCTTCGTCCTGGGGTGGTACTCCAACCAATCGTGCAGATCGACGAGTTCCTCTCATCTTGCTTACTGAAAAACAACCCCCAACACATAAAACATTAGCATCAAATGGTTCATGTGCAAACACATGAACCCGTATCACATACATCACATACATAGCATATCATTAATGCACATGCATATAATCATGGCATTTCACATCATCATTCAAGACAAGACTCTACATCCTATCCTAGTGGACATGATTTTCCTATTGTGCTTGACCTTCTAGAACATCTATGTGCCCGACATCCTCTATAGGTCCGATCATATGAACCTAGGGCTCTGATACCAATCTGTAACGATCCGAAAACCGGACAGCTACCGGCGCTAGGATCCAGATCGGCATAAGGCCGCCGAGACCCATAGCAAGCCTGACATATCTACTGTGAACTTGTTTAATCCCATACATGATCAAAAATTACATAAAAATTTGAATTTTCTCATTCATTTACTAAACTCAACCTGTGCATGCACTATTCATAAACATAATCGTCAACCCCACACTAGAGTCCTCAACAATGCTCCAATGGGGTAACATAACATAACATAAGTTTGGTTTACATAAACAATGATAAAACATTACATTTGAAAGATCATGTAAACAAAGGGACTAACAACATACTAGAGTCAAGCACAACTCTAATCCTCAATAACATCATTACATTACAACACTGTTTAATAGTATTCATTACGTTACTGTACTAAACATTACATTTCAATATTTATCATGTCCACCACTAGCTATTACATGACCATGACTTTACTCTAGCTAACCTCCTGGTCTATCCCGCACCTGCAAACCTGAGGGATTAAGGGAGTGGGGTGAGCTTCTAGAGCCCAGTGAGCAGAATAATAAAACATTATATTTAAAACATATGATATCATGGAATGCATCACATCACAGACAAATCACGTCAAGGATGAATTTGTCACCATTAGCCCTCCACACATTCCAATACTGCCAGGGGTGTAGAATGGGCCTCACTGGTCTTTCTCTTACATAGCATAACATAACATAACATTCCATTAGTGCCAGGGGTGTAGAATGGGCCTCACTGGTCTTTCTCTTACATAGTGCCAGGGGCGTAGAATGGGCCTCACTAGTCTTCCATACCATACCATATCATATCATATCATAGTGCAGGCTAAAGGATCATCCAACATTCATCCACATCAGCAACATAATATGCAATGCAACATATTCGTGAGTTCTAATGCAAGCATTCTAGTTTATCTCATGGCATTCATGATGCGTGAATCATGTTAAGAACTGATTTATTTATTTAAAAGCATAAAGAGTTATTCCACTCACCTTAGGCTACCTCTGACACACTGAAGCAGCTGACTCACTGCTGGGGTCCTCAGTTCCTCGGGTCCGAACCTACACAGGTGGACTCAAATGAGGGACCAAACATCCATGAACATGACTCTAAAATACTCCTCAAAAACCCCCTAAAACACCTTAAAACAATCACATAAATCATGCAAAGGAAGGCTGAACAGGGCACTTTCGGCGGCAGGTTCGGCTGCCGAAAGAGCCTTCCAGAGCCGAAAGTCATGCACCTTCGGCGGCACTTTCGGCGGCCGAAGGTTCCCTCCAGAGACAAAACTCATGCATGTTTGGCGGCACCTTCGGAGGCCGAAACTCCCTTTCAGAGCCGAAAGTCCACTTTTGGGGGCAGGGTTCGGCTACCGATACATGCTACCACAGGCAGGTTCGGCGACCGAAAGAGCCTTCGGCTGCCGAACTTGAGTTCTTCCAAAGGGCAGAAACTCAGCCTCTAACATGCACAAAAGCTTCCCAACTCATTCAACATGCATTTACCTATTCTACAACATGCAAACTCAAGCATATAAGCTCCTAGGGGCTTCAAACTATCCTAAACCCCAACTACAACACATCAAACAACCCACATTGCTAAAAAACATAACATTAACCATAAAACCAACAATAACCTAAACATGCATTTCTACCCCATAAAACTTCATAAAACTCGACTAAAACATGGAAAGAAGTGTGGATCTACTCTTACCTCTTGAAGATCGAGAGGGAAGATGATCCAACTCGGAGATGGGGGAGATCTCGCTCCTTGGGTCTCCAAGTTCCACAACTTCACTTCTTTTGCTCAAATATCTTCAAACCAAGATAAATCTTGTTAAAACTTGAAAGATTGGAGGAAAAACATAAAAAATGACCATGGGAGGGCATGGACTCACTGTTGGCCGAAAATGGGGAGAAAGCTCGCCCATTTCGGCCATGGAGCCCTTTTATAGGGGCTGCCAGACCACCTTTCGGCAGCCTAAAGTGCCTCCAAAACTCATGCAAGTTCGGCGGCTGAACCTTTGCCTCTTTCGGAAGCCTAACTTGCCCCCCTAAACCATCCAATGTTCGGCGGCCGAACCTGGAAATGCCTCCATAGTCTTTTTCATTCAAAACTCAATTCTTTTCTTACTTAAAACCATAAAATACATTAAAAAATTTTATGAAAACATGATTTTACCCTTCTAGAGGTTTCCTGCATCCGAGATTCCACCGGACGGTAGGAATTCTGATACTGGAGTCTAGCCGAGTATTACAGTGTTAATGCAAAATGAGAGGGTAATTGCTTATGCTTCTAGGCAGCTGAAGAAGCATGAGTTGAATTACCCTACACATGACCTGGAGATGGCAGCTGTGATCTTCGCACTCAAGATGTGGAGGCATTACCTTTATGGGGTTAAGTGTGAGATCTTCACAGATAATAAGAGCCTGCAGTACATCTTGCTTAGTGACTGTGATTGCAAAATTCAGTACCATCAGGGTAAGGCAAATGTTGTGGCAGATGCCCTAAGCCGGAAGTCACTTGGCAGGCTATCCCATATTACAGTAGAGAGAAGACCGGTGTTGAGGGAGTTCTACAAGCTCATTGGTGAAGGACTGCAGTTGGAGTTGTCTGGCACAGGTGCTTTGATAGCCCAGATGAGAGTGACACCCGTGTTTCTGGAGTAGGTGGCTCAGAAACAGCATGAGGACCCAGAGTTATTGAAAATTGCCAGGACTGTTCAGTCAGGCAAGAATGAGGAATTCAGATTTGACGACAAGGGGATCCTCTGCTATGGGAGTAGAATGTGTGTACCAGATGATGTGAGTCTGAAGGGAGACATTATGAGGGAATCTCATAATGCTAGATACAGCGTTCACCCTGGAGCCACCAAAATGTATCAAGATCTGAAGAGAGTTTATTGGTGGCCAGCTATGAAGAGAGAAGTGGCACAGTTCGTGTCCGCCTGCAAAGTATGTCAGAGGGTGAAGCTGGAACATCAGAAGCCGGCTAGAATGCTTAACCCACTACCGATTCCAGAATGGAAATGGGAGAATATAGCTATGGACTTCGTGGTGGGGTTACCAGCAACGTCCAACAGACTAGACTCCATATGGGTGATTGTGCACAGACTGACCAAATCTGCTCACTTCATCCCTGTCAGGAGTGGCTATTCTGTGGACAAATTGGCGTAGGTGTTTGTTGATGAAGTGGTCAGGCTGCATGGGGCTCCTGTTTCAATAGTGTCTGATAGGGGATCCTAGTTCACCTCCAGGTTTTGGCGGAGTCTGCAGAGTGCTATGGGTACCAGGTTGGATTTTAGCACTGCTTTCCATCCTCAGACTGATGGACAGTTAGAGAGGACCATCCAGACAATTGAAGATATGCTCAGAATGTGTGTGCTAGATTTTGGCGATTCTTGGAGGCAACATCTACCCTTGGTGGAGTTTGCCTACAATAACAGCTATCATGCTAGCATCGGGATGGCTCCTTATGAAGCTCTTTATGGGAGGAAGTGCAGGTCACCTATTTGCTGGGAAGAAGTTGGAGAAAGGGCCTTAGCAGGGCCTGAGCTAGTAGAGATCACCAGCAGAGTAGTGCCCATCATCAGAGAAAGGATCAAGACTGCTGTAAGTCGGCAGAAAAGCTATGCAGATGTCCGCAGGAAGCATGTGGAGTTTCAGGAGGGAGATTTGGTGTTGCTCAAAGTGTCTCCTATGAAAGGGGTGATTTGTTTTGGGAAGAAAGGTAAGCTAGCTCCACGGTACATCGGACCCTTTGAAATCTTGCAAAAGATCAGGAATGTATCGTACAAGTTGGACTTACCTGCATCAATGGAAAGAATCCATCCAGTTTTCCATGTTTCCATGTTACGGAAGTTCGTGTCAGATCCGGGTAAGGTTCTTAGTGAGCCTGATGTGGAGATCCTAGGAGATCTCACCTATGTTGAGCAGCCGATGCGGATCCTGGACACGCAAGTCAGAAAGTTGAGGAACAAGGAAATCCCGATGGTGAAAGTCCTTTAGAATCACCATAATGTAGAAGAATGCACCTGAGAGACACGGGAGTCCATGATCCAGCAATACCCTCATCTCTTTTAAGGTTAGTATCTATGTGTTGTTATGTGTATGTGTGTGTTATGCCTTGCTATACTTGTTTTGTGAACATTCGGGGATGAATGTTCTTAAGGGGGGGAGAATGTAATACCCGGCTAGACTCCGGCATTAGAATTCCTGCTTTCCGGCGGAATCTCGAATGTCGGAACCCTTTAGAAGGGTAAAATCATGTTTTTATAAATGTTTTAACATGTTTTTATGGTTTTAATAAAGAAAGAAATTGAGTTTTTGAAAGAAAATATTTTGGAGGAGAAACCCAGGTTCGGCCGTCGAACCTCATGTTCGGCCGCCGAACATGGTGGAGTTGCGGAGGCACTTTTGGCTTCAAAAAGTGGTCTGGCTAGCCACCTATAAAAGGCCCCCTGTCCGAAAATGGGCGAGTTTTTCTCCCTATTTTCGGGCAAGGTGAGTCTTCGCCACCCCTTTTTTATCGATCTTGTGTTTTCTCCTCAAATCCTTCAAGTTTTAACAAGTTTTAACTTGGTTTTGAAGATTTTTGAACTAAGGACGGAGTTTTGAAGCTTGGAGACCCCGGAGCTCGATTTCTCCCATCTCCGAGTTTGGACCATCTCTCCTCTCGATCTTCAAGAGGTAAGAGTAGATCCTACATTTCTTTTATGTTTTATGAAAGTTTTGAGGGGTTTTAGAGAGTTTTAATGCATGTTTAGGTTAGTTGTAAATGTTAGGGTTTATGTGAGTTAAATGATGCAATGTATGTTCATTGTTTGTTAAAATGTGATGTTGTTGGGGTATAGGCTAGTTTTAAGCCCTTAAATGCTTAAGAGTATGTTTATGCCTATTTTTGCATGGTTTGGTTTGAGTTTGGAGGATTTTGGGAGGCAAATTGTGCATGGAGGCTGAGTTCTGCCATTCTGGAAGAACTCAGGTTTGGCAGCTGAAGCCATGTTCGGCCGCCGAACCTGCCTAAGGAGGCAGTTTTGGCTGCTGAACCCTGCCCCCGAAAGATTGGACTTTCAGCTCTGGAAGGGAGTTTCGGCCGCCGAAGGTGCCGCCAAAGGTGCATGACTTTCGAATCTGGAGGGGGTTTCGGCAGCCGAAGGTGCCGCTGAAAGTCCCCTGTTCAGCCTTCCTTTGCATGTTTTCTATGCATGTTTTATGATGTTTTAGGGGGTTTTTGGGGAGATGTTTAGAGTCATGTTAGTATATGTTTGGTCCCTCATTTGAGTCCACCTGTGTAGGTTCGGACCCGAGGAACCGAGGACCCCAGCAGTGAGATATCTTACCCTTGCACTAGGCCTAATCATATAAGTATCTAATACCCATAGACCTAGTGTATTGATCATGCTTGACCTACAAAAGAGGCTTGGTCAGTGGATTTGCAATGTTGTCATTTGTGTCTACTTTGCATATTTTGATATCTCCTCTATCAATGATCTCTCGAATAAGGTGATATCGCCTGAGTATACGTTTAGATCTCTGGTGAGGTCTGGGCTCCTTTGCCTGTGCTATGGCACCGTTATTATCACAATAAAGGTCCATAGGTTTTGCAATGCTGGGAACCATTCCCAACTCTGAGATGAATTCCTTCAACCAGACTGCCTTTTAAGCTGCATCTGATGCTGCTATATACTCAGCTTCTATTGTAGAATATGCTATAGTGCTCTGCTTGGAACTCTTCAAACTAACAACTCCACCATTTAAAGTGAATACGAATCCTGACTGCGATCTGAAGTCATCTATGTCGGTTTGGAAACTAGCATTTGTGTAACCATTTACAACTAGCTCGTCTTCCAAACCTCCATAAACTAGGAATGCATCCTTAGTCATTCTAAGGTACTTTAGGATATTTTTAACAGTTGTCCAGTGACTTTTACTGGGATCTGCCTGATATCTGCTTGTTGTGCTTAATGAATATGAGACGTCTAGTCTAGTACATAACATGGCATACATGATAGATCCAATAGCAGAAGCATAAGGAATCTTATTCATCTGTTCTCGCTCATCAGATGTCATAGGACATTGATTCTTCCTGAGATGAATACCATGAGACATGGGCAAGAATCATCTTTTGGAATCTTGCATGCTGAACCTTTTCAGCACCTTGTCAATATAAGTACTTTGACTTAGACAGATTATCCTCTTGGATCTATCCCTATAGATCTTAATACCAAGGATATATGCAGCCTCACCTAAGTCCTTCATTGAAAAAGAATTCTCTAACCAAGTCTTAACCTTTTGCAAGGTAGGGATATCATTTCCAATGAGTAATATGTCATCCACATTTAGGACTAGAAACACAACTGCACTCCCACTAACCATCTTGTAAACACAAGGTTCATCTTCATTCTTGATGAATCCAAAGTCCCTAACTGTTTCATCAAAACAAAGATTCCAACTCTGAGAAGCTTGTTTCAATCCATAAATGGATCTCTGAAGCTTGCAAATCTTTCCAGAATTCTCAGGGATTACAAAACCCTCAGGTTGTGTCATGTACACATCCTCGAGCAAGTTTCCATTAAGGAAAGCTGTTTTGACATCCATTTGCCATATCTCGTAATCATAGTATGCAGAAATGGCAATGAGAATTCTAACCGACTTAAGCATTGCTACTGACGAAAAGGTCTCATCATAGTCTATACCATGAGTTTGCTTAAAACCTTTTGCAACAAGCCTTGCTTTGTAGGTATGCACATTTCCATCCATGTCAGTTTTCTTCTTGAAAACCCTTTTGCAACCAATGGTCTTAACACCCTCAGGGGGATCAATTAATGACCAAACTCGATTGTCATACATGGATTGCATTTCAGATTTCATGGCAGAAAGCCATTTCTCAAAATTTGGACCTGACACAGCCTCTTGATAGGTAGTAGGCTCATATTGATCAATGAGCAAAAGATCACGACTACCAGTCATGAGAAATCCATATATCTCAGGCTGATGACGTGTCCTATCAGATCTGCATGGGACTTATGTCACCCTTTTAGTTTCCACAACTATTTGTGGTTCTGGAAGTGGTTCTACTGGCGATTCAATGCTCTCTTGTGGTGCTTGAGTTTCTTCAAGTCGCACTGTACTCCCACTGAATCTCTGAGAGATAAATTCCTTTTCCAAAAAGGTACCATTTCAAGCAACAAACACTTTGTTCTCTGAGGGAATATAGAAATAGTATCCTTTGGTTTCCTTAGGATACCCCACAAAATTGCACTTGATAGATTTTGGAGCTAGCTTATCTGAAATTGGGCGTTTCACATAAGCCTCACAACCCCAAATCTTAAGAAAAGACAAACTGGGCATTTTCCCAGTCCATAACTCATATGGTGTCTTTTCAACTGCTTTCGATGGTACTCGGTTTAAAATGAATGCAGTTGTTTCCAAGGCATAACCCCAAAACGATAAAGGGAGATTCGTTTGACTCATCATAGATCGAACTATATCTAATAAAGTTCGATTTCTCCTTTCAGAAACACCATTCCATTGTGGAGTTCCTGGAGGAGTCAATTGTGAAACAATTCCACAGTTTTTAAGATGTTCATCAAACTCTTGGCTCAAATATTCACCTCCTCGATCATATCGAAGCATTTTAATAGTTCTACCAAGTTGATTTTGTACTTCATTTTGAAAAGTTCTAAACATTTCAAAAGATTCATGCTTATGTTTCATTAGGTAGACATAGCCATACCTACTGAAATCATCAGTGAATGTAATGAAGTACTGATAACCTCCCCTGGCACTAATGCTTAGTGGGCCACATACATCTGTATGTATTAAGCCCAATAAGTCTAAAGCCCTTTGACCTTGTCCAGTAAAAGGGTCCTTTGTCATCTTACCAAGCAAACAAGATTCAAAATTTTCAAATGATTCAAAATCAAATGAATCTAATAAACCATCCTTATGGAGTTTAGATATGCGATTCTCATTTATATGGATAAGACGACAGTGCCATAAATATGTTGGGTTTAACTCATTTGGCTTAGTTTTCTTAGAAGTTATGTTATAGATATTGTTGTCACCCTCAAAATAATAATAATATTTTAGTGGGCTAAGATCCATATTTCACCTAATTCTAAGTCAGCTTTGGCATGACGCTTAGAATTAAGTTATTTAGGTAGGTAACCCCTTACCAATTACATCTAATGTAACTCTTAGATTATGAGGTGTTGACATCATATGTCAAATGCATGTTATACCCCATCTAATGCCTTAGGCCCAAAACCGTTTTGATAGCCTAATTAAGCTCAACCAAATTAAATAAATGAGTAACTATTACTCATCCTATCTTACTAGGATAACCTAATGCACTTTGCTTTGGCAAAACCTGCATTTTGGTGATATTAGTCTTGATAGGTGTTTAATATATGGGTGGCATTAAAACTTAAAATTTTAGAGTGAGGGTTCATCTTTTAATTTTAATTATTTTGTCTTGCATATATATATTATAGCATCCTATATGCATACATATATATATAGATAATAATGCATAGTATCTCATACTAACATATGACAAAATAATAAAATATAGTCATTTAAATCTGATTTAAAGACTAAAAGAAAATAATTTAAAATTTATTTTCTTATAATTATTTTGTCTTGCATATATATATTATAGCATCCTATATGCATATATATATATATATATATATATATATATATATATATATATATATATATATATATATATATATATATATATATATATAAACAATAATGCATAGTATCTCATACTAATATATAACAAAATAATAAAATATAGTCATTTAAATCTGATTTCAAGACTAAAAGAAAATAATTTATTTTCTCAAATTTATTATTATTATTATTATTTTTTTTTATTCCAGGGGCAGAATTGTAATTAGGGCATCTTCTTCCTAAGGAGAAACCCTAGCCGCCGCCCCCACTGTCGCGCAACCCGCCGGCGCGCGACCCACCGGCGCGTGGCGACTGGTGCACGACACGCCGGCGCACGAAGCGCGCCATGCCAGTGTGCGATCCACCGTCGCGTGACCCCTCGGGCGGGCGACCCACGGGCGCGTGATCCACTGGTCGCGCGATCATCTGGTCGCGTGACCCTTCTAGGCGATCCTCTGGGCGCACGACCCACCATCGCGCGATCCTCTGGGCGCGCGACACTCCCGGTCCGGCCTTCTCAGTCACTGCGTTCTAGGCAGCGATGCCGGCCAGGCTCGCGACGGCTGAAGAACTAGTCGTTCCTCGCCGGCGGCAGCAAAGACACTCTCTGCAGGTGGTCGCGATGATGGAAGGAGCATCACACGCCCTCCACGTTCGCCTATCAGCCTCGCCAATTTCTGGGTTCACGATGAGCAGTCATCGTGGATCCAGTTGCAAATTTTTTTTAATTAATTTAATTTTTTCAACAAAAATTAAAATTATCTAAATGATCTAATCATTCATCCATAATTATCATGCCTTTCTAATAAACATATATCGCATATATAATATCAATCATGGCAAAATTAATTTAAATGAAAAGCACAACCTGGCTCTGATACCACTGTTAGGAAATCCCGAGATTATTGCAACCTAAAGGCGCAGCGGAAAAATAAAATTTCTCTGATTTCCTTTCCCAGAATCCGAGTGCTTCGTTTAATTCTAAATATGGATATGAGACTAACCTGTTAATCTCGTTAAGAAGATACAACGTTGGACTGATGGTGCTGCTTTTTCAAACGAACACCCTCTATGGTATCCACACGAACGTCTTCTATCCTTCTAGAGTGCTAGCTCTCTCAAAGATGGATAGATTATGTGCTCCACAATCTGCAGCTATTAGAATGAGTTTTCTCAAAACGTCGTCGTCGTCAACCCCACAATTCGTAGTAGGAGTATTTATATATTTCAGTCTTTTGTTTTCCACCAACTCTCATCCTAAAAGAGTTGTGCTCAGAACCCACTATCAGAATCTCGTAGATACTCAAATATCTTATGTGATAGAGTCCTTTATCTGTAACACTTACAGATAGACTGTAGATCTTTTAAATATTATTATCTCATAATAATAAATAATTAATAATAATAACACTTTATTATTATTAACTATATTAATAATTAATATCAATAATAATAATAACACTTTATTATTATTATTAATTATATTAATGATTAATAATAATAACACTTTATTATTATTAATTATATTAATGGGCTTTGGGCTTTTAGCCCATTAATATGACATAACACATCAATAATGTTCTTTTGTGTGTGACCCAATAGGCTCACATTAATTGGCAATAGGCCCAGTCCCACAAGGCCCATAAGTCATAAGTGGCCTCTAGCAAGACATTATTGTAACGACCCGGAAACCGGTACCCCTCTGTAACGGCCCGAACCATCACTGGCACTAGGATCCAGATCGGCTTAAGGCCGCCGGGACCCGTAGTAAGCCGACTATACTCTCTGTGTACCTGATAGATCCCATACATGATATAAAACGACTTAACAATCCTGTAAAACTCTGTAGGCTTAACTGCTGCTACTCAGATATGTCAATCTGAAATGGCCCTCAGGGCCTATACCAGGGACTACTATCTGCTGTGGGTCAAAGGATTGACACCCTTTTAATCTATAACACATCCCATTGGTATCTCATCAAAGCCATACGTTAAGCCCAACTCACACATTTCTCATCAAGAAACGTAAAACAGGATGCATGTACAAAGGGATTAATCATACATCACACTATGACAACGACACTAGAGAAAGCACAAGTCTATCCAGTAACTGATAGTACATATCGATACATTACATGACAACTAATCTTTTAATTACATCATGTCCACTATGCTATTACAAACATACATTCAGGCATCACTGTTCTCTGTACTCTTGCTGACTTTGACTTCCCATAGCTATCTCAGAACCTGCAAAACTGGGGTTAAGGGAGTGGGATGAGCTACTACAGCCCAGTGAGGAGGAACAATAAAACAATTCATTCATTACATGCTCTCATGAAATGCATCACATCACAAACATATCATCTCACGGATGAACATGTCACCTATAGCCCTCTACTATATGTCATAATATGTCCTGCGATGCCAAGGAGACTAGGTCATCACCTGGACTTCTCTTATTTCTCTCATATCATAACATGTCCCACTGTGCCAAGGAGACTAGGTCATCACCTGGACTTTTCTTACCTGATCTGACAGCCCGGCTGTCTAACTCATAGTACCAGGAGCGACCTGGACTACCCAGGGGCGACCTGGTATGGCTATCTCATGCCATATCTCATCTGATCTCATAGTATCTCAGCTACTATCAAGGGCTAGGGATCATTCAATGTTCATCCACACAAATATCATCTTATGCAATGCAGCATATTCGTGAGTTCTAATGCAACACAACCTAATATAAAACATGGCATCTTATGATGCATGGATCATGCGAAGATATGTCATTTCTCAAGTTAAAACATTAAGTTAGTTCCACTCACCTGTAGCCAAACAATGGCTAGCTCTGGGCCAACTCTAACTCTGAAGCAGCTACTACTGCTTAACACCTCGGTTCCTCGGGTCCAACCCTACAATGAAGGACTCAAATGAGGTACCAAACATACTCTATATTACTGATAAACATCTCCCCAAAACCCCTCTAGAATACCTCAAAACAATCACATTTAGCATACAAAAGAAACACTAGACAGAACACATTCGGCTGCAGGTTCGGCGGCCGAATGCCCTGTCCAGAGCCGAAACTGGCATACCTTCGGCGGCCAAATCTCCACTTTAGGCGGCCGAAACCTCAAAACCACTCAAGGGCAAGCTGTGGCAGCCTAAGCCACCATGCAAGGGGTTCGGCGGCCGAATCCTCCCTTCGGCGGCCGAACCTGAGTTCATCCCAAAACTCAGCTTCGTGCACAACCATCTTCTGCCAACCAACAACTCCTCTCCACATGCATAACTCAACTCCTCAACTTGCACATACTTTGGTATATGCACCAAGGGGTCCAAAACTACCTATTAACCTGCACACATAACACATAATCATGCATAAACCATGAAATACATCAAAACGAAACTCTAAAACCTAAACATGCAACTCTACCCTTAACCTCTTGAAACGCTGTTAAAACCATAAAACAAGTATAAAGACCTCGCTTACCTCCTAAAACTAGCAGAGGAACAACTGGAATGCAACAAATCCCCTTCACAAGCTTCAAACCACCAAAACCTCTCTTTTCTCTCAAAACCTTCACAACCTCTTGCAAACGAGCAACCCTCTGCATGAGCTGATTAAAAGCTTGCAGATGAGTCAAGGGAGACGTGGCCTAACCTCTGGTCATGATCTGGAGGTGAACACCTGGCCAAACCACGGACTGAGGAGCATGCACAACTAACCGACCACCTCAGCTTCGGCTGCCGAAACTGCATGCAAAACCATGCAACTTTCGGGGGCCGAACATAACCTTCGGGGGCCGAACATTGGGCACTTTCGGCGGCCGAACTTTACCTTCGGGGGCCGAACATAACAGAAACTCCTTTGGCCAATTCTCCACGAAATTCAACTCGTTTTCTACGCTAAACCTTTAAAACACTTGCAAATATTTGAGAAACCTTTCTCTTACCCGTCCAAAGACCTCTGACATCCTCAAATGCCACCGGACGGTAGGAATTCTGATGTCTGAATCTAGCCGGGTATTACAATTATGACTACCCAACTAATATGAGGATCAATAGTGCAATAAAGCCTAATAAATAGAACATGAATTAATCCCTTTATTACACGATATCTAGTTTGAACATAAGTCATGGTCAATGTCAAACTTATAATGTTTAAACTTATGATTTCTCGATCTCTAAGTAGACTAATAAATTCAAATGATATTGATCACACTATCAATTCATTTGAGCACGGCCATGCATTTCTCAGTCTCACTTATCGAGGGGCCTAGAAGATATCTCTCTCATAGAGAGGGACAAATCCTATCTTAATTGTTCATTATCCTCTACATAATTTCTATTATGCTCAATCATAACCTTTATGATTGTCCGATTAAAGACAACGTTTGGTTATGTCAAAACATAATAGTCCTTATGTTGGAAACTATGACAATCTCAAGTCAAAGGATTAAGACATAACTACTTTGAGATTCACTTATGACAATGACCCATATAGTGATCTCAATGCGAGTCCATCCAATACTTTGTTCTCTAACAAGTATTTATGATTATTGAATTATATCAACATATACATAATCATCTCATGATTATCAATCAATAATCATACCAGTTATATTTTATTATTATTAACATAATAATAAGTAACCAGGGATGATAATCATTATTATGTAACATGTAAACAAATAATAATGATAAAAACCTCTTTTATTAATAACCAAAATGACATACAAAAAGGTCCAAGGTAATGGCCTAGGGCATATACACTAACACATTCTGCACCGTCTGAACCCGAGCTCGAGCCACCACCGAGTCCCAAACCTGATTTCAAGTGGTTCCAGAACTTATTCTTCTTGGTTTTTGCTTTACCCCATTTCTTACTACTTGAAGCTGTTGTACTCAGAGAAGAGGGATCTAACCTTCCCCCGCCTGGGGTCTTGAAACCCGAAGACTGTGCCCAAGACTGCTTAACTGTCCCCTGAATGATTGCACTAGCCTCCATTTTCCGCGCTGCATCCACAATTGTGTGGAAGCTCTCCCTCTCCGCTGCAAGAATTAGGGAGGAATACCTAGAGTGAAGCCTCATGGTGTACCTCTTTGCCTTCTTCTGATCTGTATCATAAGTCTGCTCCACAAACGGCAACAGCTCCAAAAACTTGTCTGTAAACTCATCCACACTCATCTCTTCAGTCTGCCTCAACTGCTCAAACTCAATTACCTTCAATTCCCTTGAGCTATCAGGGAAAGCCCATTCTGCAAATTCATTAGCAAACTCCTCCCAGGTTAAACTGTCCAATCTTGGGTCCACATAGCTTTTAAACCACTCACGGGCCTTTTTACATTTGAGTGTGAACCCCACCATCTGAATGGCTCTACTGTCATCTGCGTCTAACTCATCTGTGATCATTTTTACTGTCTTCAGGTACTCAAATGGATCATCTCCCGTCTTAAACTTGGGAGCATCCAGCTTCAAGTAGTCAGTCATCTTAACTCTGCTCCCTCCAGATGAGCTAAGTTTAGGCACTTGGACTTCAGGAGCTACAGATTCAGGGGGTGGTGGAGGAGGTACAATATTCCCTTGATTAGGGTTTGTTATATTTGGATAGAAAGGTGAGGGTGGATAGATTGGATACTGGGGTTATGATGGGTAGAAAAGAGGGTAAGACATAAAAGAGGGATAAGTGTTAAAGCTGGGGTAATCCGATGTACCTCCCATCGAATACCCGAGGCCCTGTGGAAAGGGTTGATATTGGGGTGGTTGAGCAAACCCCGAGGCCTGAGTGCCTCCTTAAGATTCTTCCATGCCCTCTTCAGACATGCATACACCCAAACTTCCATCCCTTATCTGGTCAACATCCATATCTTCCCCCTCAGTTGACACTCCTCCCTGAACTGCTCCTCTTCTGCTTGTATCAAAAGACCTTCTAGGGTCCAATGACACCCTCTCCCTACTAGATCTGCAAGACATTGCCCTTGGCAATGCAGGGGGACGGGCATCCATGCCCTCATTTTCTGGCGGGACTCCAGTCAATCGTGCAGATCGACGAGTACCTCTCATCTTGCTTACTGAAAAACAGCACACACACATAAAACATTAGCATCGAATGGTTCATGTGGAAACACATGAACCCGCATCACATGCATAGCATAACATTAATGCACATGCATAAAATCATGGCATTTCACATCATCATTCAAGACAGGACTCTACATCCTATCCTAGTGGACATGATTTTCCTATTATGCTTGCCCTTCTATGACATCTATGAGCCCGACACTCTCTAGGTCCGACCATATAAACCTAGGGCTCTGATACCAATCTGTAACGACCCAAAATCGGACCGCTACCGGTGCTAGGATCCAGATCGACTTAAGGTCGCCGGGACCCGTAGCAAGCCTAACATACAACCTGTTATACCTGATAATCCCATACATGATCAACATTTACATAAAAATTTTAAACCTTAACATTCACCAAGCTTGACCTGCATGCATCATAACCATAACATAAACCCCACACAAGAGCCCTCATCAAATGCTCTAGTGGGACATCATATCATACATCAAGCTTAGTCTAACATTTCATACATTAAAACATTTTATAACGACCAAAAGGCGATTAACATAACATTAGGGCCAAGCACAATACTAAACCTCATAACATTTACATACAATACTTTACATTATCTCATTTTACGTTTCATTACATTACATGCCATTCCATCATGTCCATAACTATTCTATTACATAGACACCTCTTTTACTCTTAACGACCTTCCGGTCTATCCTGAACCTGCAAACCTGGGGGTTAGGGGAAAGGGGTGAGCTACGAGAGCCTAATGAGCAGAATAGTAAAACAGTATATTAAAAACTATGCTATCATGAAATGCATCACATCACAAACAAATCACATCAAGGATGGACTTGTCACCAATAGTCCTCTACACATTCCAATGGTGCCAGGGGCGTAGAATGGGCCTCGACCTGGACTTTCTCTTAACATAACATAACATAACATAACATTCCAATGTGCCAAGGGCGTAGAATGGGTCTCGACCTAGACTTTCTCTTAACATCGTGCCAGGGGCGTAGAATGGGCCTCGATCTGGACTTCCATACCATACCATATCATATCATATCATATCGAGGACTAATGGATCATCCAACATCCATAAAAACATCATATAAAGCATGCAAAGGAAGGCTGAATAGGGGACTTTCGGTGGCACCTTCGGCGGCCAAAACCCCCTCCAGATCCGAAAGTAATGCACCTTCGGCGGCACCTTTGGCGGCCGAAAGTCCCTTCCAGATCCGAAACTCATGCACCTTTGGCGGCAACTTCAGAGGCCGAAACTCCCCTCCAGAGCCGAAAGTCCAAACTTTTAGGAGCAGGGTTTGGAAGCCAAAACTGCCTTCTCAAGCAGGTTCGGCAGCTGAACATGGCTTCGGCTGCCGAACCTGAGTTCTTTCAAAATGGCAGAACTCAGCCTCTCATGCGCATTCAGCCTCCCAAATCCTCCAAACTCAAACCAAACCATGTAAAAACATACATAAACACACTCTTAAGCATTTAGGGGCTTAAAACTAACCTTTACCCTAACAACATCACATTTTAACATACAGTAACATACATTTATCACTAAACTCACATAAACCCTAACATTTTACAACTAACCTAATCATGCATCTTTACCCTATAACCCCTCATAAAACTTGCTTAAAACATCAAGGAGGGTGAGGATCGACACTTACCTCTTGAAGATCTAGAGAAGGGTGACCCAACTTGGAGATTTGGGGAAAACAGTTTCCGGAGATCTCCAAGCTTCAAAACTTGATCTTTAGCTCAAAATCTTCAAAACCAAGTTAAAACTTGTCAAAAACATGAATGATTTGAAGGAAATCATCAAAACTAACCATGGAAGGGCATGGACTCACCTTTGCCCGAAAATGGGGAAGAAAACTCGCCCATTTTTGGACATGGGGCCTTTTATAGGTGGCTGGCCAGACCACCTTTGGGGGCCAAAGGTGCTCCCTAAATTGCACCATGTTCGGCGGCCGAACCTGGATTTCCTTCCTTGGTACTTTTCTTTCAAAAAACTCAATTTCTTTCTTACTTAAAATCTTAAAACACTTGAAAACATTTTAGAAAAACATATTTTACCCTTCTAGAGGTTTTCGACACCCGAGATTCCACCGAAAAATAGGAATTCTGATGTCGGGGTCTAGCCGGGTATTACATCAATAGTCCGATAAAGCCTAATAAATAGAACATGTATTAATCCCTTTGTCACACGATATCTAGTTTGAACATAAGTTATGGTCAATGTCAAACTTATAATGTTCAAACTTATAATTTCTCGATCTCTAAGTAGACTGATAAATTCAAATGATATTGATCATACGATATTGATCATACTATCAATTCATTTGAGCACAGCCATGCATTTCTCAGTCTCACTTATTGAGGGGCCCAGAAGATATCTCTGTCAGAGAAAGGGACAAATCCTATCTTGATTGTTCAATATCCTCTACATAATTTCTATTATGCTCAATCATAACCTTTATGATTGTCCGATTAAAGACAATGTTTGGTTATGTCAAAACATAATAGTCCTTAAGTTGGAAACTATGACAATCTCAAGTCAAAGGATTAAGACATGACTACTTTGAGATTCACTTATGATAATAACCCATGTAGTGATCTCAATGCGGGTCCATCCAATACTTTGTTCTCTAACAAGTATCTATGATTATTGAATTATATCAACATATACATAATCATCTTATGATTATCAATCAATAATCATACTAGTTATATTTTATTATTATCAACATAATAATAAGTAATCAGGGATGATAATCATTATTATATAATATGCAAACAAATAATAATGATAAAAGCTCTTTTATTAGTAACCAAACGATATTCAAAAAGGTCCAAGATAATGGCTTAGGGCAAATACACTAACACGCATTTCATATGAGCATATGTTTATTAAACTGTTTTTATGTTCTGCTCACTAGGCTCTTGTAGCTTATCCCTTTCCCCTAATCCAAGGTTTGCAGGGTCAAAGATAGCTAGGGGAAGTCGACATAGTTGCTGGTCTAGTCTAATGTAATAGTATAGTGTGGACATGTAAATTTTAATGGATTAGAATTGTGCTTTGCCCTAGTTTTTATCCTTGTAATCCCTGTTAAAGTTTTAATTATGAGTTATGTTTGAACCAAACTTGAGGCATGTGATGATTACCATACTAGAGCATTTGCTGATGGCTTTAGTATGGGTTTTAAGTTTTCAGTTTTGATACATGCATAGGTCGAGCCATGGTTCATGGAATGTTTATGTTTATGTTGCCTTGTGTGATCATGTATGGGATTTTATCAGGTACATAGGATATATGGTAGGCTTGCTACGGGCTCTGGCGACCTTAAGTTGATTTGAACCCTAGCGCCGATAGCGGTCCGGTTTTCGGGTCATTACAGAGTGGTATCAGAGCTCTAGGTTCATATGGCCGGACCTAGAGTGTTAGGCTCATAGATGTTATAGAGGGCAAGAACAATAAGGAAAAATCACGTCCACTAGGATAGGATGTAGAGTCCTGTCTTGATATATGTATAATGATGTGGGATGCCATGACTATACACATGTGCATTCTTCTTATGTTATGTATATGATGTGGGTTCATGTGTATCCACATGAACCATATGATGCTAATGTTTATGTGATATATGTTATTTTTTAGAAGACAGGATGCGAGGCTCACGTCGATCTGCACGATTGACCGGAGTTCCACCTGAAAATGAGGGCATGGATGCCCTTCCTCCTACTGCTCCGTCGAGAGCATGGTCGAGTAGGACTAATAGAGGTGAAACGTCAAGGGACCCTAGAAGGTCTTTTGATGTAAACAGAAGAAGAACAGATCCAGGAAGGATGCCTATGGATATTAGGAAAATGGTGGAGGATGATCAAAGAAGAGACGAAAGTCTGGGTGTGAGTTTTTCAGGAGAAGGTATGGGAGAATCTGAAGGAGGTGCTCAAGCCTCGGGTTTTGCTTACCCATATCAATACCAACCCTACCCACAGGGACCCGGGTATCCGATGGGAAGTACTTTGGACTACTCTAGCTACCACCCATACCCCTCATTCATGCCCTATCCTCCCTACTACCCACCATATCCACCTTACCCTATGTTTCCACCCCTATTTTATCACCAGAATTCAGCAAACCCTAATCCAGGGAGTGCTGCACCACCTCCTCCCCCAGCAGAACCAGAAATTCCTGAAACCCAACCATCCAAACCTAATCCATCAGCAGGGAGCAAGGTAAAAATGACGGACTATCTAAAGTTGGATGCTCCTAAGTATAAAATGGGTGATGATCCATTTGAATACCTCAAGACAGTGAAAATGATAGCCGATGAGTTAGGCGCTAGTGACAGTAGAGCCATTCAGATGGCGAGGTTCACTCTAAAGTGCAAGAAGGCAAAGGAGTGGTTCAAAAATTATGTGGACCCGAAACTGGATAGCCTTTCTTAGGAACAGTTTGCAAATGAGTTTGCAGGATGGGCTTTTCCAGACAGTTCGAGGGAATTGAAGGTGATAGAATTTGAGCAGTTGAGACAGACTGAAGATATGAGTGTGGATGAGTATACAGACAAGTTTCTAGAGTTGCTTCAGTTTGTGGGTCAGGCTTATGACACTGACCAGAAGAAAGCTAGGAGGTATACCATGAGACTCCACTCTAGGTATTCCTCCTTGATCTTAGCAGCAGAGAGGGAGAGCTTCCACACTATTGTGGATGCAGCCAGAAAAATAGAGGCTAGTGCCATCATACAAGGGACAATAAAGCAACAGGTGGCAAAACCCTTGGGTTCCAAAAACCCAAGTACAGGGAAATTTGATCTCTCTTCTCTAAACGCAGCTACCACAAAAAGTAAAAAGTTGAACAAATCCATTAGGAAGCCAAAGAAGAACAAGTTCTGGAACATATTGAAATCTGGTCTGAGAATGGGTAATGGTTCAAGCTTCGATTCAGATAGCTCTGGATGTGTGAGGTGCGGTAAGCCGCACAAAAGACTTTGTCGGTTTGGGACTACAGCTTATTACAGATGTGGACAGGAGGGGCACATGGCACATGAGTATCCCAATACAGCTATGATGGCTCAGTCCCAACAGACAGCTTCTGGCAGCGTGGCTCAGCCAGCAGCTTTAGCCACATCTCAAGGTAGAAAGCGAGATCAAGGGAGAGGGACAACCTCTTCTTCAGCAGGTTCCCAAGGGGAAGGTCCTTCAGCTCCAGTACGGATCTTCACCATGACACAGAAGGAGGCCAACACATCAAACACGGTGGTGTCAGGTAAACTCACTATTGGGTGTTCTGATGTGTATGCTCTTATGGACCATGGTGCCTCTCATTCTTTTGTTTCTCCGAGAGCCGTAGATAGTTTGGGTTTGATATCTTCTGGGGTAGAGTGTCCTCTTTGGGTCAGTGAGCCCAAGTGTGATCCATCTGTGGTAGAGTCAGTCTGCCGATTTAGTCCAGTCTTTGTTGAGGATAAGTGCCTTCCAGCTGACCTTGTGGTTCTAGATTTTACTGATTTTGACATCATTCTAGGGATGGATTGGCTCTTTACTCATGGTGCTACCTTGGACTGTAGAGACAAGGTAGTTAGATTCAAAGAACAAGATGGATTGGACGTCATCTTCAAAGGAGACAAGATAGGTATGCCTAGAGGTTTGATATCTGCCCTACAGGCTCATAGGTTGCTTAGGAGGGGTTGTCAGGGTTTTCTTGCTCATGTTAGAGAGTTAAATGGTCAAGTTAGGGAACCAACTTTAGTGCCAGTAGTCAGAGAGTTTCTTGACATTTTCCCAAATGAGCTACTAGGTTTACCACCTGCTAGGGAAATAGAGTTTGAAATTGAAGTAATGCCAGGAACCAGACCCATCTCTATTTCTCCCTACAGGATGGCACCTGCGGAGTTGAAGGAGTTAAAAGAACAGTTGCAAGAATTGGTAGATAAGGGTTTCATCCGACGTAGTACCTCACTTTGGGGTGTCTCAGTTTTGTTCGCCAAAAAGAACGATGGATCCCAAAGACTTTGTATTGACTACAGGCAGTTGAACAAAGTCACTACCAAAAATAAGTATCCATTACCCAGGATCGATGATCTGTTTGACCAGCTAGCAAGAGCCGGTTATTTTTCCAAGATAGATTTGAGATATGGGTATCATCAGTTGAGATCAGAGAGGAAGACATACCCAAGATAGCCTTCAAGACCAGATATGGGCATTATGAGTTCCTAGTGATGCCGTTTGGGCTAACCAATGCCCCTGCAACATTCATAGATCTCATGAACAGAGTTTTCAGCTAGTTTCTGGATCACTTTGTTATTATTTTCATTGACGATATCTTGGTGTATTCCAGAAATGCAAAGGAGCATGCCCATCATCTGAGAATTGAATTGCAGACCTTGAGAGAACATGACTTGTATGCCAAGTTCTCTAAATGTGAGTTTTGGTTGAGGAGTATCTCTTTCTTGGGGCATGTAGTGTCAAAAAAGGAATCGAGGTGGACCCTAAGAAAGTAAAAGCTGTAGCTAACTGGTCCAGACCCACTACAGTGGCAGAGATTAAAAGCTTCTTGGGTTTGGCAAGTTACTATAGGAGGTTTGTCCAGGATTTCTCAAAAATTGCTGCTCCTATGACCAGATTGACCAAAAAGAATCAGAGATTTGTCTGGTCTGATCAGTGTGAGGAAATTTTTGAAGAGTTAAAGAGAAGACTGACGTCAGCATCGGTGTTAGCTCTGCCTACAAGTAATGAGAATTTCATAGTGTGATGCATTCCGAGTGGGAGTAGGTTGTGTGTTGATGCAGAATAAGAGGGTAATTGCTTATACTTCTAGACAGTTGAAGAAGCACGAGTTAAATTATCCTACACACGATCTAGAGATGGCAGTTGTGATTTTTGCACTCAAGATGTGGAGGCATTACCTGTATGGGGTAAAATGTGAGATCCTTAGCAATACATCTTGAGTCAGAAAGAGTTGACCTGAGGCAGAGAAGATGGGTAGAACTACTTAGTGATTATGATTGCAAAATCCAGTATCATCCGAGTAAGGCAAATGTAGTGGCAGATGTTTTCAGCCGGAAATCACTTGGCAGTTTATCCCATATCTCAGCAGAGAGAAGACTAGTGGTGAGAGAATTTTACAAGCTCATTAGCGAGGGTTTGCAGCTAGAGTTGTCTGGTACAGGTGCATTAGTAGAACAAATGAAAGGGACACCTGTGTTTCTGGAGCAAGTGGCACAGAAACAGCATGGGGACCCCGAGTTGGTGAAAATAGCGAGAACTATTCAGACAGGCAAGAATGGTGAGTTTAGATTCGACAACAAAGGGATCCTCTGTTACGAAAATAGATTGTGTGTACCAGATGACGTAAGTTTGAAGGGAGACATTATGAGAAAGGCTCATAATGCCAGGTACAGTGTTCACCCTAGGACCACCAAAATGTATCAATATCTGAAGAGAGTTTATTGGTGGCCAGCTATGAAAAGGGAAGTGGCTCAATTTGTGTCCGCTTTTGAAATATGTCAGAGGGTGAACTTAGAACATCAGAAGCCAGCTGGGATGCTCAACCCACTACTAATTCCAGAGTGGAAATGGGAAAACATGGCGATGGATTTCGTGGTGGGATTACCAGCAACGTCCAACAGACTAGACTCTATATGGGTAATAGTGGACAGATTGATCAAATCTGCTCACTTTATTCTTGTTAGGAGTGGTTACTCAATGGACAAGTTGGCGTAGGTATATGTGGAAGAAATTGTCAGGCTACATGGGGCTCCAGTTTTGATAGTGTCAAATAGGGGACCCTAGTTTACCTCTAGGTTTTGGCGGAGTCTGCAAAATGCTATAGGCACGAGGCTAGACTTTAGCACTGCCTTCCATCCACAGACTGACGGATAGTCAGAGAGGACCATCCAAACTATAGAAGACATGCTAAGGATGTGTGTGCTAGACTTTGGTGGTTCTTGGAAGCAACATCTATCACTGGTAGAGTTTGCCTACAATAACAGTTACCATGCTAGCATTGGGATGGCTCCTTATGAAGCTTTATATGGAAGGATGTGCATGTCACCTCTCTGTTAGGAAGAAGTGGGAGAAAGGGCCTTAGCAGGGCCAAAATTAATAGAAATTACCAGCAGGGTAGTGCCTATTATCAGAGAGAGAATCAAAACAGCAGTAAGTAGGTAGAAGAGCTATGCAGATGTCCGCAGAAGTCAGTGATGCGGAATCCAGGATCAACATGAGATCAAAAACCCCGTCACACAATTTGACAAAGAACATGACAAAGATATCTTCCAGAAGGTTGCTTTACTACACCCCTAACCAACGAATGTGATTAGAAACATAGATAATGGAGCAAAAGTTGCTATACCACACCCCTAACCAACCAATATGATTAGAAACATAGATAATCAAGAGAAGGTTGCTCTACTATACCCCCAACCAACAATTGTGATTAGAAACATAGATAATCAAGCGATTCCAGTTTCGAGAACACCACAAGAAATTCTTGATAAGTTAGCTAAGCATGAAGGAAATCCATATTAGAACACCATAAGGTTAAACCTTGATAAGTTTCCAAATAATAGAGAAGAAATAAATATTGTTCATAAAATCATCTTCATTCCTTGGCTAATTGTGGCTGTCACCTTAAGGGTGT
Source organism: Manihot esculenta (assembly GCF_001659605.2). Taxonomy (NCBI): domain Eukaryota; kingdom Viridiplantae; phylum Streptophyta; class Magnoliopsida; order Malpighiales; family Euphorbiaceae; genus Manihot; species Manihot esculenta. The sequence goes on along the minus strand of NC_035178.2, from coordinate 19,311,564 downwards.
TTTTATAGCCTTCAAAACCCTAACTTGGAGGTGTAATTAAAATATAGGAAGGGTATCTAGTCAAATAGTCAAACCTGAATTACATTAAAGATCATTTTCCTAAATTATCTTGGAGAAATCTCCTTCCATATGGGCTGCACGAATTTAGCTTCTAATATAGGCCAAATTAATTTAAAACAAATCCTACAAAATACTAAAATACCAAAATAATAAAACTGGCATATATGCAATTTGGCCATACATGCATTATACGATCTGAAATTGTGTTGTGCGTCTGATAGAGCGTATTTTAGCCCTTTTTATCTTGATATTATTGATGATTATTTACATGATTTCTGCTTAATTTGGTGCTCTTGACCTTATTTTGTAGAAAATGGTGAAAAAGGACATTTTGGAAAAAATCCCCTTAAAACTGCCTTAAATGGAGCAAAGGAGAGCAAGCCTGCCAAGTTGAATTCAAGTGAAGCTAAACAAGGAAAGTTCTAAATAAGGAAAGTGGCAAAGAAGGAAAGAACATTCAGCCAAGACAATTTGAAATTCAAATTTCAAATCTCCAAGTAGTCTTTTCCTTATTCAAGAAGCCAAGTCTCAAGTTGCCATATATGAAGAGCCAAACAAGGAAAGCATTTTGAAATTCAAATCTTCAAGATTCATATTCAAATTTTGAATTTCAAAATCCAGCTTACTAAGGAAGCCAAATCCAAAGATCACATGCTTGCCACCTCATGCCTTGCACATTCAAAATTCAAATTGCAAAGGAGGCTCCACCTTCCTTATTAATGCATGGGCGGTAAGGAGAGAGTGAAGGTAAGTCTTGGGCACCTTGGGCAGCATCTTCAAGACACTTGGGCAGCAAACAAAGTCCAAAAGACCCACTCTTACACAAGCCACACATGGCCCACGTTTTTCCCTTCTCACATGTGCATGGATGGCACATCTTGGACTAATGGCATTTTGGGCAGCCTCTTAAAAATGTGGGCAGCCTCTTGAAACCCTAAGACAGCACCTCTAGACATATTTAAAGACTTCTAAAGGCCAGCCGACCAGCAACTCATCCTCTCTCCCATCCGGCCAAGGCAAGGTGCACCCAGCCTCTCCATCTCCATCTTCGGTTCTTCATCTCTTGTGCTCTCCTTTTATTTTCTGTTTTGTTTCAGCCATGAGTGGCTGAAACCTTTTATTTTAGTTGAAGATTGGTTGAAACTAAGGTTTTTTTATGGATTGTGAGATCTGAACATAAACTATTTGTCTTGATTTGTTCAATATTCATACAATTAGGTGCTTGAATCTATGATTACTTTGTTGTTTTGATCAATTTGGCCACTTGATTCTTGATTGCAAGGTAATTGATTGTTAGTTGGGATAATTTTTAGTCCGTAATTGCTGGAATTATTCAAACATAGGAACACTTAGTGTAACAACTAAGGAATTGTATGATCTAGCAACATCTCCATGCGTTTGGGTAGCTAGGGTTGGATCTCTCTATTTCTTCATGCAATTGACAATTGTTTTGATGCCTAAGGCCCAAGGACATTCCTTGGCAAATTATTAATTAGTAATTGATTAGAGGACGTTCCCTAATTGATTTAATCATAAGGAGAGACATGGTGGTGAGAAGCGTCTTCCACCTCCATAACTAATCTATTGAATCAATCATGAGAACATAAGTTTCAATGATCAATCCGAACAACCAAAGTGGATCCATCTCTTCAACTAGACCTTTCTCATATTGAATTTCCCTTTTATTTTAACTATTTGCTCATTTAATTGCTTTCAGTAGTTTGCTAATCAAATCAATCTCAAACCCCCCCCTTTTTTACTTTTATTGCACTTTACTTTTGTTCCTTTTTCAGTTACTTGCTTTTAGTTTCTCATTCAGTTTAATCTCTTGGTCTTGTTGAGAAAAATAGATAAGTTTTCAATTCTCTATGGATTCGATCCTTTATCACTATCTGCAGTTGTAAAATTATTGATAACCAGAAAGGTTATTTCTGTAATACCCGGCTAGAGTCCGACATCGGAATTCCTGTCGTCCGGTGGAATTAGGATGTTGGAATGCTCTAGAAGGGTAAGATTTGTGTTTTTCTATAATGTTTTGATATATTTCATAGGTGTTAAGTTTCATGAAAAGAGTTTTTGAAAGAAAAGAACCAAGGCAGAAAAGCCAGGTTCGGCCGCCGAAGGTGAGGTTCGGCCGCCGAACATGCATGGCTTTCGGTTTCATGTTTGGCCGCCGAAGGTGGTCTGGCCAGCCACCTATAAAAGGCCTTCAGTCGGTTGAAAGGATAACTCTTGCCGTTTTCTTTCACTTTCTAAGGTGAGACCCTGTCCTTTTGAAGCTTTTCTTCATGTTTTCATTACTTCTTGCAAAGATTTGATTAGTTTTTATGTTATTTTGAAGGTTTTAAGCTAAACACTCAAGTTGTGTATTTTGGAGAGTTTGAAGGAGAGTTGCTTCAAAACTCCACGTTGGGATCATTCATCTACTTGATTTCAGAAGGTAAGTGAAGATCCTGAGCTTGTTTTTCTGATTTATGATGTTTTTACGGGGTTTATGGAGAGAGTTGCATGAATAGGGTAAAAGAAGAGTTTTTGATGTTTTTGTGAGAAAAGCTGGTTTATGTGTTATGTGTTTGTGTTGTTGGGGTTTTTAGGTAGTTGTTGACCCCTTTGAGCATATACATGAGTGTATGCAAGTCAAGGAAGTGAGGTGTTTGAGTTTGGGATGGTTTTGTGCAATTGGCGAGAAGCAGGGCACTTTTCTGCCCTGCTGATGAAATCAGGTTCGGCAGCCGAAGGTACATTCGGCCGCCGAACCCCTGAGGAGGTGAGATGAGGTGACTTCGGCTGCCCAAGCTTGCCCCCGAGCTTTTGGACTTTCGGCTCTGGAGGGGAGGTTCGGCCGCCGAAGGTGCCGCCAAAGGTTAGAGACTTTCGTCTCTGGAGTGCCTTTCAGCCCTCGAAACTTGCCCCCGAAAGGGTTTCGCTGCCGAAAGTGGAGATTCGGCCGCCGAAGGTGCATGAGTTTCGGCTCTGGAGAGGACTTTCGGCCGCCGAACCTGCCGCCGAACGTGTTCTGTCCAGTTTTTCTTTTGCATGCTTTGCATGGATGTTTGAGTGAGTTTAAGGGGATTCTTGGGGAGGTTAATAGAGTTGTTCCTAAGTTAGTTTGGTCCCTCATTTGAGTCCATCTGTGTAGGCACGGACCAGAGGAATCAGAGAGAGCAGCAATGAGTACTGCTCCAGAGTTTTCAGAGCCTGCAGAGTCAGTCCAGATAGCCAGAGGTGAGTGGAACTAAACTTAATTCTTTTAATTGAGAAATGAAATGCTTTTAGCATCATTCATGCATCATGAGTATATAGTAGGTTGTGTGCACTAGAGTCCACGAATATGTTGCATTGCATAGTTATTTGTTGATGTGGGTGAATGCTGAATGATCCAATAGTACCAGACAGGAAGTCCAGGACCCCATTCTACAGCCTGACAAGTATAGGAAAGTCCAGGACCCCATTCTACGGCCTGGCAGGTATAGTTAAGACTAGGTGCCCAGTCTACGCCCTGGCAAATGGTAAGTACAGGTGTTATATACACATATACATATACAGGACAGGAAGACCAGGACCCCAGTCTACGGCCTGGCACGGTATACTGGGACTATGTGGTGATAGGTTTACCCTTGATGTGAATTGTCTGTGATATGATGCATTCCATGAAATCATGTGTTCATGACGTATTTTATTGTTCTACTCACTGGGCTATAGAGCTCATCCCACTCCCTTAACCCCAGTTTTGCAGGTTCAGTATACAGTGTACAGGGGAAGTCCAGCAGTGTACAGGGGAAGTCCAGCAGAGTACAGAAAGAGTAAAAGAGCTTGTAATAGTGTAGAGTGGACATGTAATATTAAAGAGACGTACTAGTTGTGTAACAGTTAAAGTTGTGCTTGACTTAGTTATTTTGTGTTGTAAATCTATTGTATACATGGTCTGTTTATATAACTGTTTTATCAGAGTATGTGAAAAACCAGACTTAACAGGTATGAGTTACCCATCTAGAGCAAGCTCTAGTCAGTGGTACCGAGTACAGAGTATAGAGTACAGAGTACAGAGCTAGTGCATGCACAGGTTAAGCCGTGGTTCAGAAAAGAGTTTTTATTTTCACAGAAAATGTATAATCATGTATGAGATTTACAGGTACACAGAGAGTATAGCAGGCTTGCTATGGGTTCTGGCGGCCTTAAGCCGACCTGAATCCTAGCGCCGGTGACGGTCCATTTTGGGGTCGTTACAGATTGGTATCAGAGCCCTAGGTTCACATGATCGGACCTATAGAGAGAGTGTCGGGCTCATAGAAGTTAGAGGAAGTCAAGCACAATAGGGAATCATGTCCACTAGGATAGGATGTTGAGTCCTGTCTGTTGCTGCTATCAAATGCCATGATATGCATGTGCTGTACTGTTATCTAACTTACTTATCTGTTGTGATCTGTGTTGTTTTTTCCAGAGAGAGGTAAGATGTGAGGAACTCGTCGATCAGTTCGATTGACTGGAGTCCCACCAGATAGTGAGAGAACAGCTGCTCGTCCTCCTACATTGCCAAGGGCAAGGTCACAGAGATCTAGCAGGGAAGGTACGTCAATAGACCCTAGAAGGTCTGTAGACGAGAGCAGAAGAGGTACAGTTAGAGGAGGGAGACCAGAGGAAGTGAGGGAGGCTATGGAGGTTGATCAGTCAGTAGATGAAAGCATGGGTGTAGGTAGATCTGAAGAAGGTATGGGAGAGTCGCAGGGAGGCGATCAGGCCTCAGGTTTTGACTATCCATCCTTTCCTCAGGACCCAGGGTATCCGATGGGAGGTATGTCGGAGTACTCTAGTTTTGTTCCATATCCTACTTACATGCCATATATGCCTTATCCTCATTATTATCCACCATATCCTATGTATCCACCTTCCCCTACCCATCCAAGTGTAGCACACCCAGAGCTAAATGACCCAATACCTCCACCACCACAACCAGAACCAGTAGCTCTTGTTGTTGACAGACATCAACCTAGTTCATCTGGAGGTAAGGTGCAAATGACAGAGTATTTGAAATTGGATGCTCCTAAGTATAACACGGGCGATGATCCATTTGAATACCTCAAATCAGTTCGGATGATAACCAGTGAATTGGGAACAGATGATAGCAGAGCCATAGAAATGGCGGGGTTTACACTTAAGTGTAAGAAAGCGCGAGAATGGTTCAAGAATTATATGGAGCCTAGAGTGCACAGTATGTCATGGGGAGAGTTCGCCAATGAGTTTGCAGGGTGGGCTTTTCCTGACAGCTCCAGGGAGATGAAAGTCATAGAATTTGAACAGTTGAGACAGATAGACGAGATGAGTGTTGATGAGTTTACAGATAAGTTCCTGGATTTGCTTTAGTATGTGGGTCAAGCCTATGATATTGATCAAAAGAAGGCAAGGAGATATACTATGAGATTGCATCCCAGGTATTCTTCCTTGATTCTTCCAGCAGAAAAGGAGAGTTTTCACTCTATCGTAGACGCAGCCAGGAAAATGGAAGCAAGTGCCAATATGCAGAGACAGTCAAAGGCACAAGCTTCGGGGTCTAAGGCCCCTAGTGCAGCAGCTTCATGTAGCAAAAGATGGGAAAAGGCAAAAGGAACAAAGAGTAAGTTCTGGAGTAAAGTGAAGTCTGGTCTGGGAATAGGTAGTGGCTCAAGCTCTGGCACAAGCAGTCCAGTATGTAGGAGATGTGGCAGATCACACAGGGGAGCTTGTCAGTTGGGATCTTCAGCCTGCTTTAGATGTGGACAGGAAGGGCATTTTGCTCGGGAGTGTCCTCAGGTGACTTTTGCACCATCCCAGCAGATGAGTTCAGGCAGTGTCGTACAGCCATGATAGAGCATATTTTAGTCCATATTTTCATGATCTTATTGATGTTTATTTGCACCTATTCTACCTAATTTTGTGGTTTTAATCATGTTTTGCAAGTATTAGGTGTGAAGAAACAATTTGGAGAAAATGCTCTTAAAAATACCAAAAGAAGCCAAAATTAGAGAAACAACTTTCGGAGGCAACTTTCAGAAGCCAAAAGTGGACCACCTTCGGCAGCAACCTTCGGCGGCCGAAAGAGGACTCCAGAAACGAAAGTGAACCACCTTCGGCGGCCGAACCATGCAGACAGAGACGAAAGTCCACAATCTTCGGCCCCCGAACACTAATCTTCGGCCGCCTAACCTCCAAAATTCCAGCCTCCGAAACTCAACTTAGGCAGCCGAAAATGCGCTCTATTGCACTCCTTCCTTGTTCAAGAAGCCATATCCCAATCTGCCATATTTGAGGAGACAAATAAGGAAAATATCTTGAGATCCAAATCTTCAATATTTACATTCAATTATTGGATTTCAAGATCCCCCTTATTAAGGAAAGAAAATCCAAAGATCACATGCTTCCTACTTAGTACCATGCACATTCAAAATTCAAAAGAAGGCTCCACCTTCCTTAATAGTGCATGGGCAGCCTCTTAACTATTTAGGCAACATCTTGGAGACCCTGGGCAGCAAGTAAGAAGACCAAAGTGCCCCCACTTGCCTCCAACTCGTTTTTGCCTTCACCTATGCACAAAGAAGGCTCATAACTCACCAAGGGCACTTTGGACAGCCTCTAAAAGTCTCCTGGACTTCCATGAAACCCTAGGCAGCCTCCCAAGACCTATTTAAAGGCTTCAAGAAGACAAGAAGACAGATTTGGTTCCACCTCTTCTCCAAGGAAATTCGGCAAGGCCTCTAAGGCTCTCTCCCACTTTAGTTCTTTATCTTTTGCTTTCTTTTCTTTAATTTTCTGTTTTGGTTCAGCCATGAGTGGCTGAAACCTTCTTTCTAGTTGAAGTTTGGTTGAAACTAAGGTTGTTTAAAAGGTTGTGAGATCTGAACATAAAGTGTTTGCTTTTGGTTTATTCAATATTCATGCAATTGTGCTTAATTCTAAGATTGCTTTGTTGTTTTGATCAAATTGGCCACTTCATTCTTAATTGAAAAGTTAATTGATTGTTGATTAGGATATTTGTTAGTCCGTAATTGCTGGAAATATTCTGATCTAAGAACACTTGGTGTAAAAACCAAGAAATTGCATGATCTAGCAACATCTCATGCGTTTGAGTAGTTAGGGTTTGGATCTTTCTTGTTCTTCATGCAATTGGCAATTGTTTTGATGCCTATGGCCCAAGGACGTTCCTTGGCAATTTGTTGATTAGTAATTGGTTAGAGGACGTTCCCTAATCAGTTTGTTCATAAGGAAAGACATGGTGGTGAGAAGCGTCTTCCACCCCCATAACCAACCTATTGAGTCAATCAAGGTAACCATGTTTCAATGATCAACCAAAACAACCAAAGTGGATCCATATCTTCAACTAGACCTTTCTCTTATTGATTTCCTCTTTTATTTTTATTACTTGCTGTTTTAGTTACTTTCATTAGTTGTTAATCAAATTATCTCAAAACCCCCCTTTTTACTTTCCTTGCACTTTACTTTTGTTCTATTTGCAATCACTTGCTCTCACTTGTGCTTTCAATTGGTTTGATTGGTCTTGATTGAGATAAACAAATAAGTAAACAATTCTCTGTGGATACGATCCTTCACCACTGTCTACAGTTGTAAATTGTAGGTAACCAAAGAAGGTTATTTTTGACCGGCTTCGACAACCGCTCCTGTCAAAAATTGGCGCCGTTGCCGGGGACTTGATTTCACTTGTTTGTTTATTTTTGTTTTCATGACCAGGTCTGAACATAGGGACACTCTACCCTTTGATCCAGAAATTGAACGCACTATCAGAAGGCTAGGAAAGCAAGCTTCAACCGCAGAACCTTCTGCCCAACATTCGGCCGCCGAACCTCATCAACATTCGGCCGCCGAAAGTCTTGAATTCCAGCAACCCCATCTTGCACCAATGGCAGAACCTCAAGCACCAGCTGCTGCCCATGATGGACATGCTGTCCAAGGCCAAATAATGCAAGAAAATCCAGCAAATAGGCCACAAGCACCAAGGGAAAGAACCATGAGGGAGTTAGCAACCCCTATAGGTGATTATGCTCCACTTTGCATCACCTATCCACCTCTTACAGTTCCCTTTGAACTGAAATCAGGTTTGATCCATCAACTCCCTAAATTTAGAGGATTGCCAAATGAAAATCCACATAAGCACTTAAAAGAGTTTAAAATTATTTGCTCATCCATGAGACCTCAAGGGATCTCTGAAGATCATGTTAAACTAAGAGCCTTCCCTTTTTCATTAGATGACCATGCTAAAGATTGGTTATTTTATTTGCCATCTGGATCTATAACTTCATGGGATGATATGGTCCAAGCCTTTTTGGACAAATACTTCCCACCATCTAAATCAATTGGCATAATAAGAGAAATCACTAGCATAAAGCAAAGACCAACTGAGGACTTATATGATTATTGGGAAAGGTTTGAAAGACTTTGTACAGGTTGTCCACAACATGATATGTCAGATAAAGCCCTCATTCAGTTCTTCTATGGGGGATTGACTCCATCAGAGAGGAAACTCATAACTGTAGCCTGTGGAGGATCAATTCTAGACAAGACACCTAGGGAGATGAAGGAACTAATATCCAACCTTGCAGCTTCATCCAAGCAATATGATGAGGAGGAGCAAACACAAAGAGGAATCTATGAGGTAAGAACATCCTCTGTTGAATCTCAAATTTCTAAACTAACATCTCTTGTGGAAAAGCTTGCCCTTAACCAGGTCCAACAGACTCAAGCACCCCAGCCTCCTAGGACATGTGGTATCTGCTTGTATGTAGGACACCCCACTGATTAGTGTCCTAACCTCCAAGAAGACAGTCAACAAGTAAATGCAATTGGGAGATACAACAACCAACCTAGACATGATCCATACTCCAATGCATACAATCCAGGTTGGAGAGATCATCCCAATTTCAACTATGGAAGGGCCAACAATAGTCAGAATTATCAAATTCTCCAAAGAGGCCAAACCCAACCAGCACCACCAATGGACACTGATACTAATAATGAGGTTATAAAGACCTTGCAAATGATGCAACAACAGATGGGACAAATGGCCATCTCCATACATAAACTTGAAGCTCAAGGAAAGTTGCCATCCCAAACTGAGGCAAACCCCGCACAAAATGTAAGTGCCATTACTTTAAGAAGTGGCAAAGAGCTTCGAGATAATAATCATGAGCAAGAGGTAGAACCAAGGCAACCCGAAGCTTCTTCATCCCATTCCGCACCACCTCCTGCGCAAAAAGATGATCCAAAGGTAAGTTTTCACATCCCACCTCCTTTTCCAAAAAGATTTGAAAGAACACAAAAAGAAAAAGAAGAAAAGGAGATTCTTGAGACTTTCAGAAAAGTGGAGATCAACATACCACTGCTAGATTCTGTCAAGCAAATTCCAAGGTATGCCAAATTTCTGAAAGAGTTGTGCACTAATAGAAGAAAGCTAGCTGAAAGAGAGAAAGTAAGTGTAGGTGAGGTAGTCACTGCTGTTATTAAAAGAGAACTCCCTACCAAATGCAAGGACAAAGGTATGTTTGCTATCTCTTGCAAAATTGGGAATGTGGGTATCAAGAAAGCCATGTGTGATCTTGGTGCATCTATTAATGTCATGCCTCTCTCCATCTATAAATCTCTCAATGCATGTGCACTAAAAGAAACAAGAGTGGTGATACAATTGGCTGATAGATCTGTGGTATACCCCATAGGTGTTCTAGAAGATGTCTTAGTCCAAGTAGGTGAACTTGTCTTCCCTGCTGATTTTTATGTGATTGATACTAAGGAAGATAGTTGCAATACTAGTTCTGACATTCTTCTTGGACGTCCTTTCTTAAGCACCGCTAGAACTAAAATCGATGTGCATGATGGTACTCTTACCATGGAATTTGAAGGGGAAGTCATAAAGTACAATGTCTATGATGCCATGAAATATCCACATGATATGTCCCCCGTTTATGGTCTTGATATTATTGATTGTTTAAGTCAAGATGTGTTTAATGAAAATCAAGATTCTGTTTTAGATGATGATCTTTGCAGGATTGAAAACCAGAAACTAAAACAAACAATCTGCAGCATTCAGCAAGTGGAGGTAGCACAGACTGGAGACATTCGGCCGCCGAACATAGCCCACTTTCGGCCGCCGAACCCTATTGCTCCGCAGAAACCAGATTTTGTCGCAACACTTCAGGAAAACACTGTGCAGAAAGAAAATGTTCTTCGGCCGCCGAACCCCACTGACTTGCGGAAGCCAAACCCATCGCCAAAGCCCACTCCGCAAACTGAAGAGATTCGGCCGCCGAACCCAGAACCTTTTCGGCCGCCGAACCTCTCCCAGCAACCTCCATCGCAAGCAAGCTCCTCTGAAACTCCTCTGCAACAACCTTCTGATCTGAAGCCTCTCCCAGACCATCTGAAATACATGTACTTTGGAGCCAACAAGACACTTCCAGTCATAGTGTCCAATGAATTGAACCAACATGAAGAAGCAAGCCTCTTAAAGATACTACAGAAACACAAGGGAGCCATAGGATGGACCATTGATGACATCAAAGGTATCTCCCCCTCCACTTGCATGCATAGAATTCACATGGAGGATGAATGCAAGCCAGTCAGAGATGCTCAAAGGAGATTGAATCCACCCATGATGGAAGTAGTGAAGAAAGAAATAGTCAAACTCCTTGATGCAGGAATCATCTACCCAATATCTGATAGCAAATGGGTGAGCCCTGTACATGTAGTTCCAAAGAAAACTGGAATTACCATTGTTCTGAATACTGAAGGAGAGCTTGTTCCCACAAGAGTTCAAAATGGATGGAGGGTATGCATGGACTATAGGAAGCTAAACGCTGCAACAAGGAAGGACCACTTCCCATTGCCCTTCATTGATCAAATGCTAGAAAGGCTTGCAGGTAAATCTCACTATTGTTGTCTTGATGGTTACTCAGGTTTTTACCAAATCCCAGTTGCTCCTGAAGTTCAAGAGAAGACCACCTTCACTTGCCCTTTTGGCACTTTTGCCTTTAGAAGAATGCTGTAATACCCGGCTCGAGTCCGGCATCGGACTTCCTGTAGTCCGGTGGAATCTCGGGTGTCGGAACCCTCGAGAAGGGCAAGACATATGTTTTCCAAGTGTTTGCATGTTTTGAATTGTTAAAAGCATTGAGTTTTGAAAGAAAAGCAACAAGGGAGAAATGCAAAGGTTCGGCCGCCGAAGGTCACTTTCGGCCGCCGAACATTGCATGGTTGCGGCTTCACGTTCGGCTGCCGAAGGTGGTCTGGCCAGCCACCTATAAAAGGGCCAAGGGTCGGTGGAAGGAGGTTATTTCTCCTCCACTTGCAGCCAGAGGTGAGTTTCAGCCTCTCCTACGTTGACTTTCATGTTTTCCATGATTTTCATCAAATCTTTCAAGAGTTTTAAGAGTTTTGGTGACTTATGAAGGTTTTGAGCAAAAGAAGCAAGTTTTGAAGCTTGGAGCTTTGGAAGAGCTTTTCTTCATATCTCCACGTTAGGATCCTTCATCCTCAAGTTGTGTACGAGGTAAGTGAAGATCCTGAGCTTCTTTGATGATTTTGAAAGGTTTTCTGAAGTTTGTATGGGTAGTTTGCATGTTTAGGTTTAGATGAGGTTTTTGGTGATTTGTGGTGTTCCAGCATGTTTAAGTGTTATGTGCTATGTTTGTTTGGGGTTTTAGGATAGTTTTAGACCCCTTTGTGCATATATATGTGTATATGCTAGTTGGGAGTAGTTGCTATGCATGTTTGTAGGTTTTTGGGCAAAGTTTGCATGAAACAGAGCAGGGTTCTGTCCTTCGGGCAAAACCAGGTTCGGCCGCCGAAGGAAGGTTCGGCCGCCGAACCCTTTGTGGAGGCAGTTCGGCTGCCAAAGGTTGCCCCCGAAAGCTAGGCTTTCGGTTTAGAAAGGGACTTTCGGCCGCCGAAAGAGGGCGTTCGGCCGCCGAAAGTGTGTGAGTTTCGTCTCTGGACGAGACCTTCGGCCGCCGAAGGTGCCGCCGAACATGCTTGAGTTTCGTCTCTGGAGTAGGGTTTCGGCCGCCGAACCTGCCGCCGAAAGTGCCCTGTCCAGCTTTCTTTTGCATGGTTTATGTGATAGTTTGAGGAGTGTTTAGAGGGGTTTTGGGGAGTTTTGTAGAGATGTTCTTGAGTGAGTTTAGTCCCTCATTTGAGTCCACCTGTGTACCTGTGTAGGTACGGACCAGAGGAATCAGGGAGGTCAGCAGTGAGTCCAGTGTCAGAACCTGCAGAGTCAGTGCAGAAATAACCAGGTGAGTGGAATTTAACTTAATGTTTTAATCTGACAACTGAATATTTTATCATGCTTCATGCATCATGAATATGCTCTAGGGTGAGTGCATTAGTGTACACAAAGATGATGCATTGCATTTATCCTTGTACTTGGCACTGCTCCTTGTACATTGCTTATGTGAGACGGCACGGACTTCGTGAGGATTCATTAGCCCTCAGAGGAAAGACCTGGAACAGCCTTACGAGGACCAGGCATAAAGACCTGGAACAGCCCTACGGGGACCAGGCACATGGTACTTAGGTACCCCAGATGAGATAGAGGGAGTTTTGATCCGTCCGGCCGAGGTTATGTGATTATGTGTTGCATTCCATGAGAGCATGTTTTATCACCTATATTTGCTTATTCTACTCACTGGGCTATCGTAGCTCATCCCTCTCCCCTAACTTCAGTTGTGCAGGTTCAGAGATCAGAGAGAACTCAGCAGGGTACAGGAAGAGTACAGAGTGGTGTAATAGCTAGTGTGGACATGTAAATGTAAAGAGATAAGGTTTATGTATAGTGTATAGCATGGTGCTTGACTATAAGAATTGTAATCCCTTTGTGGAGTCACATGATCAGTTTATGTATGTTTCTTTATTGTTGTATGTTTATGAGCAAAACCAGGCTTAACATTATGAGATTGATCTGCCTAGAGCCATGAGGAGCTCTAGTAGGGATTGGTAGAGCACAGAGAAAGTGCATGCACAGGTTAAGCCTTGGAATAAAGAAAAGTTTTATTTTTGTACAGAAAATGTATGATCATGTATGGGATTTCACAGGTATACAGACAGGATAGCAGGCTTACTACGGGTCCCGGCGACCTTAAGTCGATCTGGATCCTAGTGCCGGTGGCAGTTCGGTTTCCGGGCTGTTACAGATTGGTATCAGAGCCCTAGGTTCACATGGTCGGACCTATAGAGAGAGAGTTGGGCTCATAGAGAGGTTTAGCAGGTCAAGCACTATAGGAAAAACATGTCCACGAGGATAGGATGTTATGCTGATGTGCAATACCCTGCGTTATGCATGTGCATGTTTTTGATGTGTTGCTGATGTGTTATGTGATATGTTGTTTTCCAGAGAGTGAAGATGCGAGGAACTCGTCGATCCGCGAGATTGACTGGAGTCTTACCTGTAAGTGAGGGTACAGCTGCTCGTCCACCTGCCTTGCCAAGGGCAAGATCTCACAGGTCAAGCAGGGAAGGAACGTCACGAGACCCTAGAAGGTCTTCTGACGAGAGCAGGAGAGGAGTAAGCAGAGGGGGAAGGTCAGTAGAAGAAAGAGGTGTGATGGAAGAGGATCAGAGTAGAGATGCAAGCATGGGTGTAGGAAGGTCAGAAGAATGTATGGGGGAGTCCCAGGGAGGCGTTCAGGCCTCGGGGTTTGGCTATCCACCCTTTCCACAGGGCCCAGAGTATCCGATGGGAGGCACGTCGGATTACTCCAGTTTTGCCCCATATCCACCCTACATGCCCTATATGCCCTATCCTTCCTTTTATCCACCATATCATATGTATCCACCCCCACCTATTCATCCAAGTTCAGTACAGCCTGAAGTGAGGGAACCAGTTCCTCCACCACCACCTCCTGAACCAGTAGCCCCTGTTGTGGAAGCACAGCAACCCAGTTCTTCAGGGGGAAGTAAGGTGAAGATGACCGAGTACTTAAAGTTGGATGCTTCGAAATTCAATACAGGAGATGATCCCTTTGAGTATCTCAGTGCAGTTAGAATGATAACAAGTGAGTTGGGAGCAGATGATGGTAGAGCCATTGAGATGGCAGGGTTCACGTTAAAGTGTAAGAAAGCTAGAGAATGGTTCAAGAACTATGTGGACCCGAGACTTGAGAGTATGTCATGGGAAGAGTTCGCCAACGAATTTGCTGGATGGGCTTTTCCTGACAGTTCTAGGGAATTAAAGGTTGTGGAGTTTGAGCAGTTGCGACAGACGGAGGAGATGAGCGTTGATGAATATACAGATAAGTTCCTGGAATTGTTGCCATATGTCGGTCAGGCATATGATACAGATCAGAAGAAGGCAAAGAGATATGCCACAAGGCTTCATCCCAGGTATTTCTCTTTGATTCTTCATGCGGAGAAGGAAAGTTTCCACTCTATTGTGGATGCTGCTAGAAAGATGGAGGCCAGTGCCATAAGTCAAGGTGTAGTCAAGGCACAGTCTTCTGGTGTTAAACCCGGTTCCTCCTCACAGGGTACAGTAAGTGCAAGTAAGAAGAGATGGGAGAAATTCAGAGGAAAGAGAGGCAAGTTCTGGAACAGGCTTAAGTCGGGTCTGGGAATGAGTAGTGGCTCCAGTTCTGGCGCAGATTTTCCAGTGTGTAAGAGGTGTGGTAAACAGCATAGAGGAGCTTGTCAGTTGGGATCCACAGCCTGCTATAGATGTGGGCAGGAGGGACATTATGCACGGGAATGTCCTCAGGCGACTTTGGTTGCACCATCCCAGCAGATGAGTACGGGCAGTGTCGTACAGCCAGTAGCTTCAGCCATTCCACCAAGTAGTGGCAGAGGAAGAGGAAGAGGGGTAGCCTCTTCATCAGGGATGGGTTCCCGAGGTGCAGGGCCGTCAGCCCCAGCACGGATTTTCACCCTGACTCAACAGGAGGCAGACACGTCGAACACGGTGGTGTCAGGTAATCTCATCATTGGGTGTTCAGAGGTGTATGCTTTAATGGACCCCGGTGCTTCTCACTCTTTCATTTCTTCTAGAGCTGCAGAGAGGTTGGGTCTGATAGTGTCTGAGTTAGAGTGTCCTCTATGGGTCAGTGGACCCAAATGTGATCCATCTTTGGCAGAGTCAGTCTGTCGGTTCAGTCCAGTGTGCATAGAGGGTAGATACCTTCCAGCTGACCTGGTGGTTCTAGAGTTGACAGATTTTGATGTCATTCTAGGGATGGATTGGTTATCTACGTATGATGCGACCCTGACCTGTAGAGACAAAGTAGTCAGTGTCAGAGACCAGGATGGGTCAGAGTGTGTCTTCAGAGGAGACAGGAGAGGGACACCTAGGGGTTTGATATCAGCCCTCCAGGCTCATAGGATGTTAAGGAAGGGGTGTCAGGGGTTCCTAGCTTATGTGAGAGAGCTAGACAGTCAGGTTAGGGAACCATCCTCAGTACCAGTTGTTAGAGATTTCCCAGATTTGTTTCCTGAAGAGCTTCCAGGATTGCCACCGGATAGGGAAATAGAGTTTGAGATTGAGTTGATGCCCAATGCCAGACCGATCTCTATTCCTCCCTACAGGATGGCACCAGCAGAGTTGCGAGAGTTGAAAGAGCAGTTACAGGATTTGGTAGCTAAGGGTTTCATCCGCCCGAGTACCTCACCCTGGGGTGCTCCAGTATTGTTTGTCAGAAAGAAGGATGGACCTCTTAGACTTTGTGTCGACTACAGACAGTTGAACAAAGTCACTATCAAAAACAAGTATCCTTTACCCAGGATCAATGATCTATTCGACCAGCTGGCAGGAGCAGGTTGTTTTTCTAAAATAGATCTGAGATCCGGATACCACCAGTTGAAGATCAGGGAAGGAGATGTATCCAAGACTGCTTTCCGAACCAGATATGGGCATTATGAGTTCCTTGTGATGCCGTTCAGGTTGACTAATGCCCCTGCAGCATTCATGGATCTCATGAACAGGGTTTTCAGGGAGTACTTGGATCGGTTTGTGATCGTCTTTATTGATGATATCTTGGTGTACTCCAGGAATGCAGAGGAGCATGCCCAGCATCTGCGAATAGTGCTGCAAACCTTGAGAGAGCATGGCTTGTATGCCAAGTTCTCCAAGTGTGAGTTCTGGTTAAGGAGCATTTCCTTTTTTGGACATGTTGTATCAGAGGACGGTATAGCAGTAGATCCCAAAAAGGTAGAGGCAGTAGCCAACTGGCCTACACCCACTACAGTGACAGAGATCAAGAGTTTTCTGGGTTTGGCAGGCTACTATCGGAGGTTCGTTCAGGACTTTTCGAAGATAGCTGCTCCTATGACCAGACTGACCAGAAAGAATCAGAAGTTTGTGTGGTCAGAAGAATGTGAGGAAAGTTTTGCAGAGTTGAAGAGACGGTTAACTTCAGCACCGGTGTTAGTTCTGCCGATTAGTGATGAAGATTTCACAGTGTTCTGTGATGCATCCCGAGTGGGATTAGGTTGTGTGTTGATGCAGAAGGACAAAGTGATAGCTTATGCTTCTAGACAGCTGAAAAAGCACGAGCTGAATTACCCGACACACGATCTGGAGATGGCAGCTGTTATCTTTGCACTTAAGATGTGGAGGCATTACCTCTATGGGGTAAAATGTGAGATCTATACGGATCATAAGAGCCTGCAGCACATCTTAAGTCAGAGAGAGTTAAACTTGAGGCAGAGACGGTGGGTAGAATTGCTCAGTGATTACGATTGTAAGATCCAGTATCATCCGGGCAAGGCTAATGTTGTAGCTGATGCCTTAAGCCGAAAGTCACTTGGCAGTTTATCCCACATTGCAGTAGAGAGAAGACCGGTGGTGAAGGATTTCTACAAGCTCGTGGAAGACGGGTTACAATTGCAGTTATCTGGTACAGGTGCTTTGATTGCACAAATGAGAGTGACACCAGTGTTTCTAGAGCAAGTGGCTCTGAAACAGCACGAAGACCCCGAGTTAGTGAAGATTGCCAGGACTGTTCAGTCGGGCAACAGTGCAGAGTTCAGATTTGATAGTGAGGGGATTCTTCGGCATGGTAAGAGGTTATGTGTACCAGATGATAGCAGTTTGAAGGCAGACATTATGAGGGAAGCTCATAATACGCGGTATAGCATTCACCCGGGAGCCACCAAGATGTATCAAGATCTGAGAAAGGTGTATTGGTGGCCAGCAATGAAGAGAGAAGTGGCACAGTTCGTGTCAGCCTGCGAGACATGTCAAAGGGTGAAGCTAGAGCACCAGAAGCCGGCTGGAATGCTTAACCCACTGCCGATTCCAGAATGGAAATGGGAAAATATAGCTATGGATTTTGTAGTGGGCTTACCGGCGACGTCTAACAGACTAGACTCCATCTGGGTGATTGTGGATAGACTCACGAAATCTGCTCACTTCATTCCAGTCAGGAGTAACTACTCTGTGGACAAGTTGGCGCAGGTGTATGTAGACGAGATAATAAGGTTGCATGGAGTTCCAGTGTCGATAGTATCAGATAGAGGACCTCAGTTCACCTCCAGGTTTTGGCGGAGTCTGCAAACGGAAATGGGCACAAGGTTGGATTTCAGCACTGCTTTCCATCCACAGACAGACGGTCAGTCTGAGAGAACCATCCAGACCATTGAAGATATGCTGAGAATGTGTGTGTTAGACTTTGGCGGTTCTTGGAGGCAGCATCTACCTTTGGTGGAGTTTGCCTACAACAACAGCCATCATGCTAGCATAGGGATGGCTCCTTATGAAGCTTTGTATGGGAGGAAGTGCCGAACACCTGTTTGCTGGGAAGAGGTAGGAGAGAAAACTCTTGCAGGGCCAGAGTTAGTAGAGATAACCAGCAAGTTAGTGCCTATCATTAGAGAGAGGATCAGAACAGCTGTAAGCAGACAGAAAAGCTATGCAGACATCCGTAGGAAGCAGATAGAGTTCCAGGAGGGGGATATGGTATTGCTTAAGGTGTCTCCGATGAAGGGAGTGGTTCGGTTTGGAAAGAAGGGTAAACTGGCCCCACGGTACATTGGTCCCTTTGAGATCTTGCAGAAGATCGGGCCTGTATCGTATAAGCTAGATTTACCGGCTTCTATGGAACGAATTCACTCGGTATTCCATGTTTCTATGTTGAGAAAGTTTGTGTCAGATCCAGAGAAGGTTCTGAGTGAACCTGAGGTGGAAATCTTAAGTGATCTCACCTATATAGAGCAGCCAGTGCGGATTCTTGACACCCAGATCAGAAAGCTGAGAAACAAGGAGATACCAATGGTGAAAGTTTTGTGGAACCACCACAACCTAGAAGAGTGCACGTGGGAGACTCGGGAGTCCATGCTCCAGCAATACCCATATCTGTTTTAAGGTTAGTTTTCCCTCTTTCTCTGTGTTTATGTTGTGTTCGGGACATTCGGGGACGAATGTTCTTAAGGGGGGGAGAATGTAATACCCGGCTCGAGTCCGGCATCGGACTTCCTGTAGTCCGGTGGAATCTCGGGTGTCGGAACCCTCGAGAAGGGCAAGACATATCTTTTCCAAGTGTTTGCATGTTTTGAATTGTTAAAAGCATTGAGTTTTGAAAGAAAAGCAACAAGGGAGAAATGCAAAGGTTCGGCCGCCGAAGGTCACTTTCGGCCGCCAAACATTGCATGGTTGCGGCTTCACGTTCGGCTGCCGAAGGTGATCTGGCCAGCCACCTATAAAAGGGCCAAGGGTCGGTGGAAGGAGGTTATTTCTCCTCCACTTGCAGCCAGAGGTGAGTTTCAGCCTCTCCTACGTTGACTTTCATGTTTTCCATGATTTTCATCAAATCTTTCAAGAGTTTTAAGAGTTTTGGTGACTTATGAAGGTTTTGAGCAAAAGAAGCAAGTTTTGAAGCTTGGAGCTTTGGAAGAGCTTTTCTTCATATCTCCACGTTAGGATCCTTCATCCTCAAGTTGTGTACGAGGTAAGTGAAGATCCTGAGCTTCTTTGATGATTTTGAAAGGTTTTCTGAAGTTTGTATGGGTAGTTTGCATGTTTAGGTTTAGATGAGGTTTTTGGTGATTTGTGGTGTTCCAGCATGTTTAAGTGTTATGTGCTATGTTTGTTTGGGGTTTTAGGATATTTTAGACCCCTTTGTGCATATATATGTGTATATGCTAGTTGGGAGTAGTTGCTATGCATGTTTGTAGGTTTTTGGGCAAAGTTTGCATGAAACAGAGCAGGGTTCTGTCCTTCGGGCAAAACCAGGTTCGGCCGCCGAAGGAAGGTTCGGCCGCCGAACCCTTTGTGGAGGCAGTTCGGCTGCCAAAGGTTGCCCCCGAAAGCTAGGCTTTCGGTTTAGAAAGGGACTTTCGGCCGCCGAAAGTGTGTGAGTTGGGCCGCCGAACCTGCCGCCGAAAGTGCCCTGTCCAGCTTTCTTTTGCATGGTTTATGTGATAGTTTGAGGAGTGTTTAGAGGGGTTTTGGGGAGTTTTGTAGAGATGTTCTTGAGTGAGTTTAGTCCCTCATTTGAGTCCACCTGTGTACCTGTGTAGGTACGGACCAGAGGAATCAGGGAGGTCAGCAGTGAGTCCAGTGTCAGAACCTGCAGAGTCAGTGCAGAAATAACTAGGTGAGTGGAATTTAACTTAATGTTTTAATCTGACAACTGAATATTTTATCATGCTTCATGCATCATGAATATGCTCTAGGGTGAGTGCATTAGTGTACACAAAGATGATGCATTGTATTTATCCTTGTACTTGGCACTGCTCCTTGTACATTGCTTATGTGAGACGGCACGGACTTCGTGAGGATTCATTAGCCGTCAGAGGAAAGACCTGGAACAACCTTACGAGGACCAGGCATAAAGACCTGGAACAGCCCTACGGGGACCAGGCACATGGTACTTAGGTACCCCAGATGAGATAGAGGGAGTTTTGATCCGTCCGGCCGAGGTTATGTGATTATGTGTTGCATTCCATGAGAGCATGTTTTATCACCTATATTTGCTTATTCTACTCACTGGGCTATCGTAGCTCATCCCTCTCCCCTAACTTCAGTTGTGCAGGTTCAGAGATCAGAGAGAACTCAGCAGGGTACAGGAAGAGTACAGAGTGGTGTAATAGCTAGTGTGGACATGTAAATGTAAAGAGATAAGGTTTATGTATAGTGTATAGCATGGTGCTTGACTATAAGAAATGTAATCCCTTTGTGGAGTCACATGATCAGTTTATGTATGTTTCTTTATTGTTGTATGTTTATGAGCAAAACCAGGCTTAACATTATGAGATTGATCCGCCTAGAGCCATGAGGAGCTCTAGTAGGGATTGGTAGAGCACAGAGAAAGTGCATGCACAGGTTAAGCCTTGGAATAAAGAAAAGTTTTATTTTTGTACAGAAAATGTATGATCATGTATGGGATTTCACAGGTATACAGACAGGATAGCAGGCTTACTACGGGTCCCAGCGACCTTAAGTCGATCTGGATCCTAGTGCCGATGGCAGTTCGGTTTCCGGGCTGTTACAAATGCCATTTGGACTATGCAATGCGCCTGCCACTTTTCAGCGATGCATGATGAGCATATTTTCTGACTATGTGGGTAAGACAATTGAGGTATTTATGGATGACTTCACAGTTCATGGAAATTCTTTTGATGAATGCCTTGCCAATTTAGAAAAGATCTTACAAAGATGCATTGAAACTAACCTTGTACTTAATTATGAAAAATGTCACTTTATGGTTAATCAAGGTATGGTCTTAGGACATGTTGTTTCAGCCAAGGGCATTGAAGTGGACAAAGCTAAGGTGGACACCATCAAAAATCTGCCTTACCCCAAGAATGTGAGAGACATCCGTTCCTTCCTTGGACATGCAGGATTCTACAGAAGATTCATCAAGGATTTCTCGAAACTCACTTTGCCATTATGCAGATTGCTCCAACAAGATGTAACATTTGATTTTGATGCAGATTGCGAAAAGGCATTTCATTTGATTAAAGAATTGCTTGTGACTGCCCCAATTATTCAAGGGCCTGATTGGAACTTACCTTTTGAAATCATGTGTGATGCAAGCAACTATGCAGTGGGAGCAGTTTTGGGACAACGTGTGGGAAACTCACCACATGTCATTCACTATGCCTCTCGCACATTGGATTCTACACAAAGCAACTACACAACAACTGAAAAATAACTCTTGGCAGTTGTATTTGCTTTGGAAAAGTTCAGGCCATATCTTTTGGGAACCAAGGTCATCGTCTATTCTGACCATGCAGCCTTACGATACTTGATCAAGAAAAAAGAAGCAAAACCTAGACTCATTAGGTGGATCCTTCTTCTACAAGAATTTGATCTTGAGATAAGAGACAAGAAGGGCAAAGAAAACCTTGTGGCAGACCACCTCAGCCGACTTCCCTCTAGTTCTACACCATGCCCAGTCAAAGAAGAATTCCCAAACGAACATCTGTTCGTCACTCATTCTGCCTAGAGGATCATGCCATGCACACCACACTCAGGGGAGTACTCAGTTTCCTTTGTTCTTTTATGTTTCTTATACATTGAGGACAATGCATGATTTAAGTGTGGGGGTGCATATAGCTTCTTCTTCATTCTTCTCTCTTTCTTCCTTCTTCCTTTTCTCTTCTTCTACGATTTCTCATGCTTTCAGCTTGCAAAATTTTTTTCTTCTTCCTTTCAGTATTAAGTTAATTAGCCACAGTTGAATTTTAATTTATTTATGCTTTCAATAAAACACACACAACCACAACCTTCTTCTTCTTCTTTTTGTTTTGCTCTACTCAAACTTATGAACTATGTTAGATGAGTTTTTCTTTCCATGACCCCATTGATGTGATAACTCTTTAAACTTATGTTGAATCACTTACAGTGAGTTATATTCATGTTTGAGAATTGCCTTTTGAATTGAATCCTTGAGTTCGCCATGGTGAAAAATATATTGATGACCCTCAATTGATTGAGAAAAATTGAAATTGTGTGAATGAACTTAACATGACTTGCTTTAGCAATTGGTGTTGATTTGCCCAAATCATTGAGAGAAAGAAAATTCAGCAAAGGCAAAAACCTCAAAAGCACAAACTCTAGTAGCCACTTGGATAGGTGACCAACTGAAAAATATAAACCATGACATCAAAAATAGGTTGGTGACCTTTCCAAGCAAAATCTAAAGTGCAAAAGCCTGAATAAAGTACTTCAAGGTAAGGGCAAGACAATCCAAAAGCTAGGAAAAGTCTTAACAAATTAATGTGCAAGTCTCTCTTGAGGAAAACAAATCCTAGCCATGGTAAGCAAAGGGAAACAAGGAAAAGAGGTAAGTAATCTTCATGCATATATTCTTCACTGCAAATGCTTCAAAATAAGGGTTTAGAGTATGAGCTTAAGTGGAAATAAGGATCTAGAGCAAAGAAAACTTATTTGACTATGTTTGTTTGCTTGAGGACAAGCAAAAGCTTAAGTGTGGGGGTATTTGATAGAGCATATTTTAGTCCATATTTTCATGATCTTATTGATGTTTATTTGCACCTATTCTACCTAATTTTGTGGTTTTAATCATGTTTTGCAAGTATTAAGTGTGAAGAAACCATTTGGAGAAAATGCTCTTAAAAATACCAAAAGAAGCCAAAATTAGAGAAACAACTTTCGGAGGCAACTTTCGAAAGCCAAAAGTGGACCACCTTCGGCAGCAACCTTCGGCGGCCGAAAGAGGACTCCAGAAACGAAAGTGAACCACCTTCGGCGGCCGAACCATGCAGACAGAGACGAAAGTCCACAATCTTTGGCCCCCGAACACTAATCTTCGGCCGCCGAACCTCCAAAATTCCAGCCTCCGAAACTCAACTTAGGCAGCCGAAAATGCGCTCTATTGCACTCCTTCCTTGTTCAAGAAGCCATATCCCATGCTGCCATATTTGAGGAGCCAAATAAGGAAAATATCTTGAGATCCAAATCTTCAATATTTACATTCAATTATTGGATTTCAAGATCCCCCTTATTAAGGAAAGAAAATCCAAAGATCACATGCTTCCTACTTAGTACCATGCACATTCAAAATTCAAAAGAAGGCTCCACCTTCCTTAATAGTGCATGGGCAGCCTCTTAACTATTTAGGCAACATCTTGGAGACCCTGGGCAGCAAGTAAGAAGACCAAAGTGCCCCCACTTGCCTCCAACTCGTTTTTGCCTTCACCTATGCACAAAGAAGGCTCATAACTCACCAAAGGCACTTTGGACAGCCTCTAAAAGTCTCCTGGACTTCCATGAAACCCTAGGCAGCCTCCCAAGACCTATTTAAAGGCTTCAAGAAGACAAGAAGACAGATTTGGTTCCACCTCTTCTCCAAGGAAATTCGGCAAGGCCTCTAAGGCTCTCTCCCACTTTAGTTCTTCATCTTTTGCTTTCTTTTCTTTAATTTTCTGTTTTGGTTCAGCCATGAGTGGCTGAAACCTTCTTTCTAGTTGAAGTTTGGTTGAAACTAAGGTTGTTTAAAAGGTTGTGAGATCTGAACATAAAGTGTTTGCTTTTGGTTTATTCAATATTCATGCAATTGTGCTTAATTCTAAGATTGCTTTGTTGTTTTGATCAAATTGGCCACTTGATTCTTAATTGCAAAGTTAATTGATTGTTGATTAGGATATTTGTTAGTCCGTAATTGCTGGAAATATTCTGATCTAAGAACACTTGGTGTAAAAACCAAGAAATTGCATGATCTAGCAACATCTCATGCGTTTGAGTAGTTAGGGTTTGGATCTTTCTTGTTCTTCATGCAATTGGCAATTGTTTTGATGCCTATGGCCCAAGGACGTTCCTTGGCAATTTGTTGATTAGTAATTGGTTAGAGGACGTTCCCTAATCAGTTTGTTCATAAGGAAAGACATGGTGGTGAGAAGCGTCTTCCACCCCCATAACCAACCTATTGAGTCAATCAAGGTAACCATGTTTCAATGATCAACCCAAACAACCAAAGTGGATCCATATCTTCAACTAGACCTTTCTCTTATTGATTTCCTCTTTTATTTTTATTACTTGCTGTTTTAATTACTTTCATTAGTTGTTAATCAAATTATCTCAAAACCCCCCTTTTTACTTTCCTTGCACTTTACTTTTGTTCTATTTGCAATCACTTGCTTTCACTTGTGCTTTCAATTGGTTTGATTGGTCTTGATTGAGATAAACAAATAAGTAAACAATTCTCTGTGGATACAATCCTTCACCACTGTCTACAGTTGTAAATTGTAGGTAACCAAAGAAGGTTATTTTTGACCGGCTTCGACAACCGCTCCTGTCAAACCAGCAGCTCCAGCCGTGCCTCAGAGTAGTGGCAGAGGTAGAGGGAGAGGGGCAGCCTCTACTTCAGCAGCAGGTTCCCGAGGTGGAAATCTGGTAGGCCCAGCACGGATTTTCACTGTGACATAGGAGGAGGCTAACACGTCGAACACAATGGTGTCAGGTAATCTCATCATTGGGTGTTCAGATGTGTATGCTTTGATGGACCCCGGTGCTTCTCATTCCTTTATTGCTTCGAGAGCCATAGAGAGATTGGGTTTGATCAGTTTTGAGTTAGAGTATCCTCTCTGGGTCAGTGGACCCAAGTGTGACCCATCAGTGGCAGTGTCAGTCTGTCGTTTCAGTCCAGTGTTCATAGAGGGTAGATGCCTTCCAGCTGACCTTGTGGTTCTATATTTGACAGATTTTGATGTCATTCTAGGGATGGATTGGCTATCTGCATATGGTGCGACCTTGGACTGTAGAGAGAAGGTAGTGAGTCTTAGAGACCAGGATGGGTCAGAGTGTGTCTTCAGAGGAGACAGGAGGGGTACACCCAGAGGTTTGGTTTCAGCCCTTCAGGCTCGTCGTTTGCTTAGGAGGGGTTGTCAGGGGTTTCTAGCTCATGTGAGAGAGCTAGACAGACAGGTTAGGGAACCAGCCACAGTACCAGCAGTCCGCGAGTTTCCAGACGTTTTCCCAGACGAACTTCCAGGACTACCACCTGATAGGGAGATAGAGTTGGAAATAGAATTGCTGCCAGACACCAGACCTATCTCTATTCCTCCCTACAGGATGGCACCAGCAGCGTTAAAGGAGTTGAAAGAGCAGTTGCAGGATTTGGTAGAGAAGGGTTTCATCCGCCCTAGTACCTCACCTTGGGGTGCTCCAGTGCTCTTTGTCAGAAAGAAGGATGGATCCCTAAGACTTTGTATTGACTACAGACAGTTGAACCAGGTCACTACCAAGAATAGGTATCCTTTACCGAGGATTGATGATCTATTTGACCAGCTAGCTGGAGCGGGTTGTTTCTCTAAAATAGATCTACGATCCGGGTATCATCAGTTGAGAGTCAGAGAGGCAGATGTGCCAAAGATAGTGTTCAGGACTAGATATGGGCATTATGAGTTCTTGGTAATGCCGTTCGGGTTGACTAACGCCCCTACAGCATTCATGGATCTCATGAACAGAGTTTTCAGTGAGTTTCTGGATCACTTTGTTATTGTTTTCATTGATGACATCTTAGTGTATTCCAGAGATGCAGAGGAGGATGCCCAGCATCTGAGGATAGTTCTGCAAACACTGAGAGAGCATGGTTTGTATGCCAAGTTCTCAAAGTGTGAGTTTTGGTTGAGGAGCATTTCCTTCTTGGGACACGTAGTATCAGCTGAAGGGATTGAGGTAGACCCCAAGAAGATAGAGGCTGTAGCTAACTGGCCCAGACCCACAACAGTGACTGAGATTAAAAGCTTTTTGGGACTGGCAAGTTACTACAGGAGGTTCGTTCAGGACTTCTCAAAGCTAGCAGCTCCTATGACCAAACTGACTCAGAAGAACCAGAAGTTTATCTGGTCAGACCAGTGTGAAGAGAGCTTTGAGGAGCTCAAGAGGAGACTGACATCAGCACCAGTGCTAGCTCTGCCTGTCAGTAATAAGGATTTCACAGTGTTCTGTGATGCATCTCGAGTGGGATTAGGCTGTGTTTTGATGCAGAGTGAGAGGGTGATTGCTTATGATTCTAGACAGTTGAAGAAGCACGAGTTGAATTACCCTACCCATGACCTAGAGATGGCAGCAATCATTTTTGCACTCAAGATGTGGCGGCATTACCTCTACGGGGTTAAATGCGAAATCTTCACTGATCATAAGAGTTTACAATACATCTTGAGTCAGAGAGAGCTGAATTTGAGGCAGATAAGATGGGTAGAATTGCTCAGTGATTATGATTGTAAGATCCAGTATCATCCGGGTAAGGCGAATGTTGTGGCAGACACCCTAAGCCGGAAGTCACTAGGCAGTTTGTCCCATATAGCAGTAGAGCGGAGACCAATAGTGATGGAGCTTTATAAGCTCATTGAGGAGGGGTTACAGTTAGAGTTGTCTGGTACAGGTGCGTTGATAGCACAGATGAGAGTGACACCAGTGTTTCTGGAGCAGATAGCTCAGAGACAGTATGAGGACCCAGAGTTGATGAAAATTGCCAGGACTGTTCAGTCAGGCAACAGTGCAGAGTTCAGATTTGACAGCAAAGGGATCCTTCGCCATGGGAGTCAACTTTGTGTACCAAATAGTAGCAGTGTGAAGGAAGAAATTATGAGGGAAGCTCATAATGCGCGATATAGTGTTCACCCAGGAGCCACCAATATTTATCAGAATCTAAAGAGGGTCTATTGGTGGCCAGCCATGAAGAAAGAAGTAGCACAGTTCGTGATAGCCTGTGAGGTTTGTCAGAGGGTGAAACTAGAACATCAGAAGCCGACTGGAATGCTTAACCCACTGCCGATTCCGGAATGGAAATGGGAGAACATAGCTATGGATTTTGTAGTGGGCTTACCGGCATCGTCCAACAGGATAGACTCTATATGGGTGATTGTGGACAGACTCACGAAATCTGCTCATTTCATTCCAGTAAGGAGTCTATTCTGTCGATAAGTTGGCACAGGCATATCTGGATGAGATAGTGAGATTACATGGAGTCCCAGTGTCTATAGTTTCAGACAGAGGACCTCAGTTCACCTCCAGATTTTGGCGGAGTCTGCAGAGTGCATTAGGCACGAGGTTGGATTTTAGCACTGCCTTCCATCCGCAGACTGATGGACAGTCAGAGAGGACCATCCAGACCATTGAGGATATGCTCAGAATGTGTGTGTTAGACTTTAGCGGTTCTTGGAGGCAGCATCTACCTTTGGTGGAGTTTGCCTACAATAACAGTCATCATGCTAGCATCGGGATGGCTCCGTATGAAGCCTTATATGGGAGGAAGTGCAGATCACCTGTTTGCTGGGAAGAGGTAGGAGAGAAAGCTCTTGCAGGACTAGAGTTAGTAGAGATTACCAGTAGAACAGTGCCTGTGATCAGAGAGAGGATCAGAACAGCTCAGAGTAGACAGAAAAGCTATGCAGACGTTCGCTGGAAATAGATAGAGTTTCAAGAGGGTAATTGGGTATTGCTAAAAGTGTCTCTAATGAAAGGAGTGGTTCGTTTTGGACAGAAAGGTAAGTTAGCTCCACGATACATTGGACCCTTTGAAATCTTGCAGAGGATCGGAAATGTGTCGTATAAGCTGGATTTACCTGCTTCTATGGAGAGAATTCACCCGGTATTTCATGTTTCTATGCTACGACAGTTTGTGTCAGATCCGAATCAGGTTCTGAGTGAGCCTAAAGTGGAGATTCTTACAGATCTCACCTATATAGAGCAGCCAGTGCGGATTCTGGACACACAGATCAGACAGCTAAGGAACAAAGAGATCCCAATGGTGAAAGTTCTATGGAACCACCATAATCTAGAAGAGTGTACGTGGGAGACGCGGGAGTCTATGCTTCAGCAGTATCCATTTCTGTTTTGAGGTAAGTTTCCTCCTTTATTATGTGTTTATTGTTTGTTTGCGGATCATTCGAGGACGAATGTTCTTAAGGGGGGGAGAATGTAATACCCGACTAGAGTCCGGCATCGGAATTCCTGTCGTTCGGTGGAATTAGGATGTTGGAATGCTCTAGAAGGGTAAGATTTGTGTTTTTCTATAATGTTTTGATATATTTCATAGGTGCTAAGTTTCATGAAAAGAGTTTTTGAAAGAAAAGAACCAAGGCAGAAAAGCCAGGTTCGGCCGCTGAAGGTGAGGTTCGACCGCCGAACATGCATGGCTTACGGTTTCATATTTGGCCGCCGAAGGTGGTCTGCCCAGCCACCTATAAAAGGCCCTCAGTCGGTTCAAAGGATAACTCTTGCCGTTTTCTTTCACTTTCTAAGGTGAGACCCTGTCCTTTTGAAGCTTTTCTTCATGTTTTCATTACTTCTTGCAAAGATTTGATTAGTTTTTATGTTATTTTGAAGGTTTTAAGCTAAACACTCAAGTTGTGTATTTTGGAGAGTTTGAAGGAGAGTTGCTTCAAAACTCCACGTTGGGATCATTCATCTACTTGATTTCAGAAGGTAAGTGAAGATCCTGAGCTTGTTTTTCTGATTTATGACGTTTTTACGGGATTTATGGAGAGAGTTGCATGAATAGGGTAAAAGAAGAGTTTTTGATGTTTTTGTAAGAAAAGCTGGTTTATGTGTTATGTGTTTGTGTTGTTGGGGTTTTTAGGTAGTTGTTGACCCCTTTGAGCATATACATGAGTGTATGCAAGTCAAGGAAGTGAGGTGTTTGAGTTTGGGATGGTTTTGTGCATTTGGTGAGAAGCAGGGCACGTTTCTGCCCTGCTGATGAACTCAGGTTCGGCAGCCGAAGGTACATTCGGCCGTCGAACCCCTGAGGAGGTGAGAGGAGGTGACTTCGGCTGCCCAAGCTTGCCCCCGAGCTTTTGGACTTTCGGCTCTGGAGGGGAGGTTCGGCCGCCGAAGGTTAGAGACTTTCGTCTTTGGAGTGCCTTTCAGCCCCCGAAACTTGCCCCCGAAAGGGTTCGGCTGCCGAAAGTGGAGATTCGGCCGCCGAAGGTGCATGAGTTTCAGCTCTGGAGGGGACTTTCGGCCGCCGAACCTGCCGCCGAACGTGTTCTGTCCAGTTTTTCTTTTGCATGCTTTGCATGGATGTTTGAGTGAGTTTAAGGGAATTCTTGGGGAGGTTAATAGAGTTGTTCCTAAGTTAGTTTTGTCCCTCATTTGAGTCCATCTGTGTAGGCACGGACTAGAGGAATCAGAGAGAGCAGCAGTGAGTACTGCTCCAGAGTTTTCAGAGCCTGCAGAGTCAGTCCAGATAGCCAGAGGTGAGTGGAACTAAACTTAATTCTTTTAATTGAGAAATGAAATGCTTTTAGCATCATTCATGCATCATGAGTATATAGTAGGTTGTGTGCACTAGAGTCCACGAATATGTTGCATTGCATAGTTATTTGTTGATGTGGGTGAATGCTGAATGATCCAAGACTACCAGACAGGAAGTCCAGGACCCCATTCTACGGCCTGGCAGGTATAGAAAAGTCCAGGACCCCATTCTATGGCCTGGCAGGTATAGTTAAGACCAGGTGCCCAGTCTACACCCTGGCAAATGGTAAGTACAGGTGTTATATACACATATACATATACAGGACAGGAAGACCAGAACCCCAGTCTACGGCCTGGCACGGTATACTGGGACTATGTGGTGACAGGTTTACCCTTGATGTGAATTGTCTGTGATATAATGCATTCCATGAAATCATGTGTTCATGACGTATTTTATTGTTCTACTCACTAGGCTATAGAGCTCATCCCACTCCCTTAATCCCAGTTTTGCAGGTTCAGTATACAGTGTACAGGGGAAGTCCAGCAGAGTACAGAAAGAGTAAAAGAGCTTGTAATAGTGTAGAGTGGACATGTAATATTAAAGGGACGTACTAGTTGTGTAACAGTTAAAGTTGTGCTTGACTTAGTTATTTTGTGTTGTAAATCTGTTGTATACATGGTCTGTTTATATAACTATTTTATCATAGTATGTGAAAAACCAGACTTAACAGGTATGAGTTACCCATCTAGAGCAAGCTCTAGTCAGGGGTACCGAGTACAGAGTACAGAGTACAGAGTACAGAGCTAGTGCATGCACAGGTTAAGCTGTGGTTCAGAAAATAGTTTTTATTTTCACAGAAAATGTATGATCATGTATGAGATTTACAGGTACACAGAGAGTATAGCAGGCTTGCTACGGGTTCTGGCGGCCTTAAGTCGACCTGAATCCTTGCGCCGGTGACGGTCCATTTTGGGGTCGTTACAATTTTTGACTGGCTTCGACAACCGCGAGTCAAAAATTGGTGCCATTGCCGAGGAATTGTTCTAACTTGTTTATTTTTCTTTCATGACCAGATCTGAACATAGGGACACTCTGCCTTTCGATCCAGAAACTGAACACACAATCAGGAGACTAGGAAAGCAAGCCACTGTGCCTGAACCTTCTGCCACACATTCGGCTGCCGAACTTCAACAACATTCGGCCGCCGAACCTTCCCTTCTCCAGCCACCACACTTTGTACCAATGGCTGAACCTAATGCACAACATGCTGCCCAAAATGGACAGGCTGTCTATGACCAAATAATTCAAGAAAATCAAGCCATTAGAGCTCCAATGCCAAGAGAAAGAACCATGAGAGAATTGGCAACACCTGTAGGCGATCAAGCACCACTTTGCATCACTTATCCACCTCTGACAGTTCCCTTTGAACTAAAAACAGGTTTGATCCATCTTCTCCCTAAATTTAGAGGTTTGCAAAATGAAAATCCACACAAGCACTTGAAAGAGTTCAATATTGTTTGTTCATCTATGAGACCTCAAGGTATTTCTGAAGATCATGTTAAGTTAAGAGCTTTTCCTTTTTCATTAGATGACTATGCTAAGGATTGGTTATTTTATTTGCCACCTGAATCTATCACTTCTTGGGATGATATGGTTATAACTTTTCTGAACAAATATTTCCCAACATCTAAAGCCATTGGCATAATAAGAGAAATCACTAGCATAAGACAGAAACCAACTGAAGATTTATATGATTATTGGGAAAGGTTTGAAAGACTGTGTACAGGTTGTCCACAACATGATATGTCAGATAAGTCCCTCATAGAGTTCTTCTATGGAGGATTGCTCCCATCAGAAAGGAAGTTCATTGATGTAGCTTGTGGAGGATCCATTGCAGACAAGACACCTAGAGAGATGAGAGACTTGATCTCAACACTTGCAGCCTCATCTAGGCAATATGGAGAAGAAAAGCAACTGTAGAGAGGAGTCAATGAGGTAAGTTCACCTTCTATTTCTAAACTGACATTTGTTATAAAATATTTTGCCATAGGACTGGTTCAACAGATTCAAGCAGCCTAGCCACCTAGGCCATGTGGTATTTGTGTATATGTAGGACACCCAACTGATCAATGTCCTACACTGCAAGAAGATAGCCAGCAAGTGACTACCATCGGAGGGTACAACAATCAGCCTAGACATGATCCATATTCCAACACATACAATCCAGGCTGGAGAGACCATCCCAATTTCAGCTACGGAAGGGCCAACAATAATCAAAACTATCAGAACTACCACATGAATCAGGCCCAACCAGCACCTTCAAATTCCAATCAGCACCTTGAAAGAATGATAGAAACACTTGCAAACTCTGTGCAAACTCTCCAACAACAGGTGGGACAGCTAATGAGCAAATATGAATCCCAAGGTAAGCTTCCTTCCCAAACTGAAACTAACCCCAGACAGAATGTGAGTGCCATCACCTTGAGAAGTGGGAAAGAACTTCAAAATGTCGGATTCGAGGAAGAGAAGCAAGTTGCACAAGAGCATGCGCAATCTGAGACCACCCCTGTGCAAATTGAAAAAACTCCTGCGCAACACTCACCTAAGCCAGCCAGCCGAGCCCCATCTGAAGCCATTCCTGCGCAGAAGACTGATCAAAAGGTACATTTTCACATTCCACCTCCTTTTCTGAAGAGATTTGAAAGAACACAAAAAGAAAAGGAAGAAAAGGAGATTCTTGAGACTTACAAAAAGGTGGAAATCAACATACCTCAGCTAGATGCTGTCAAGCAGATTCCCAGGTATGCAAAATTTCTGAAAGAGTTGTGTACCAATAGAAGAAAGCTTGCTGAGAGAGAGAAAGTAAGTGTAGCTGAAGTTGTTACTGTTGTTATTAAAAGAGAACTCCCTACTAAATGCAAAGATAAAGGTATGTTTGCGATTTCTTGCAAAACAGGGAATGTTGGAATAAAGAAAGCTATGTGTGATATTGGTGCATCTATAAATGTTATGCCTCTTTCCATCTATAAATCTTTGAATGCATGTGCACTAAAAGACACAAGAGTTGTGATACAATTAGCTTATAGATCTGTGGTATATCCCTTAGGTGTTCTAGAAGATGTGTTAGTTCAAGTAGATGAACTTGTCTTTCCTGCAGATTTTTATGTGATTGATACTAAGGAAGATGGTTGCAATACTAGTTCTGACATCCTTCTTGGACGTCCTTTCTTGAGTATTGCTAGGACTAAGATTGATGTGCATGATGGTACTTTGACTATGGAGTTTGAAGGGGAAATCATTAAATATAATGTCTATGATGCTATGAAATATCCATATAATATGTCCCCTGTTTATGGTCTTGATATTGTTGACTGCTTGAGCCAGGAAAGTTTTGATGAGAATCAAGATTGTATTCTGAATGATGATCTTTGCAGGAATGAGAGCCAGAAAGAGCCAAAACTGAAAGAGACAGTCCGTAGCGTCCAACAGGTAAATTGCAGTCAAGCGCAGGATGAAGAAAACTCTGTTGCACCACTTCAGGAAGGACTTGCGCAAACTGAAGCCATGACCTTTCGGCCACCGAACTCCACCATCTTTCGGTCGCTGAATCTTTCACCTCAGCTCCCATCGCAGACTGAAACCATCTTCAGTGCAACTCTTCAGCCTCTAGCCCAAGCGAGCTCTTCCAGTCTACCTTTGCAGTAAGATCTTACGCAGAAGGAGACTTTTGAAACCATTTCTGCGCAGACACCTTTGCAACACCTTTCAGAATCTGAAGAATGTAAGAATGGCCTCCTTGAACAAATCTTCCTTGCCTAATCTGATGAACCATGGTATGCAGACATGGTGAACTACCTAGCCACAGGTAACTTGCCTTTTGACATGCCAAAGCACACCAAGGACAAGATGAAGAAAGATGCCAAATACTATGTTTGGGATGAGCCATATCTGTGGAAACAATGTGCTGACCAAATGATAAGGAGATGTATTCCTAACCAGGAAATAGCTTCTGTGCTTACTTTTTGTCATTCATATAGTTGTGGTGGACACTTTGGTCCAAGAAAGACTGCTCATAAGATACTTGAAAGTGGCCTATTTTGGCCCACTATTTTTCGAGATGCTTTTCTATTTTGCAGATCATGTGCTAGGTGTCAACAAACTGGAAATCTGAGCAACAGAAATCAAATGCCACAGAACCCCATCATGGTCTGTGAGGTATTTGATGTGTGGGGCACAGACTTCATGGGCCCATTCCCACCATCCTTTGGATACACTTACATCATCCTTGCAGTGGATTATGTGTGCAAGTGGGTGGAAGCTAGAGCAAGAAAGACTGATGACGCCAAGGCAGTAGTAGACTTCGTGAAGACCAACATCTTTGCCAGACATGGAGTACCAAAGGCAATCATTAGTGACAGAGGGACCCATTTCTGCAATAAGGTGGTAGAAAGCCTTCTCAGAAAGTACAATGTCATACATAGAACATCCATAGCATACCACCCTCAGACAAATGGGCAAGCTGAAGTGTCCAACAGAGAAATCAAGGCCATCCTTGAAAAGACAGTATCTCCCAACCGAAAAGACTGGAGTACACGTTTGGAAGATGCTCTATGGGCCTACAGAACAGCCTACAAGACTCCCATAGGTATGTCTCCTTACAGATTGGTCTATGGAAAAGCTTGTCACCTTCCAGTTGAGCTTGAACACAAGGCATATTGAGCTGTAAAGAGTTGCAACATGGACCTTAAGGAAGCTAGCCACCATCGCAAATTACAATTGCAAGAGCTAGAAGAAATAAGAAGAGATGCATATGAGGCTTCTTAGAAATACAAAGCAAAAACCAAATCCTCTCATGACAGTCAGATTTTAAGAAAATAATTTGAGGTTGGTGATAAAGTCTTACTCTTTGATTCTCATTTGAAATTTTTTCGAGGAAAGCTACTGTCTAGATAGATTGGACCATTCGTTGTAGAGCATGTTTACCCCCATGGAGCTGTAAACATCAAAAGCATTGAGACTGGAAATATTTTCAAAGTGAGTGGACATCGACTGAAACCATATTATGAAGGATTCGCAGTGCAAGTAGTGGAAGAAATTCCACTACAACATCCATCTCGTTCAGCCTAAGTGAATCGCACCATGCACCTTACACCCCAGGGGAGTACTCAGTTTCCTTATGTAATACCCGGCTAGAGTCTGGCATCGGAATTCTACTTTTCTGTAATACCCGGCTCGAGTCCGGCATCGGCATTCCTGTCGTCCGGTGGAATCTCGGGTGTCGAAACCCTCGAGAAGGGTAATGCATATGTTTTTCAAGGCATTTTCACTGGTTTTCATGTTTTGAAGGGTTAAAAGACTTGAGTTTTGAAAGAAAAGCAACAAGGGAGAAATGCAAAGGTTCGGCCGCCGAAGGTCACTTTCGGCCGCCGAACATTGCATGGTTGCGGCTTCACGTTCTGCTGCCGAAGGTGGTCTGGCCAGCCACCTATAAAAGGGCCAAGGGTCGGTGGAAGGAGGTTATTTCTCCTCCACTTGCAGCCAGAGGTGAGTTTCAGCCTCTCCTACGTTGACTTTCATGTTTTCCATGATTTTCATCAAATCTTTCAAGAGTTTTAAGAGTTTTGGTGACTTATGAAGGTTTTGAGCAAAAGAAGCAAGTTTTGAAGCTTGGAGCTTTGGAAGAGCTTTTCTTCATATCTCCACGTTAGGATCCTTCATCCTCAAGTTGTGTAAGAGGTAAGTGAAGATCCTGAGCTTCTTTGATGATTTTGAAAGGTTTTATGAAGTTTGTATGGGTAGTTTGCATGTTTAGGTTTAGGTGAGGTTTTTGGTGATTTGTGGTGTTCCAGCATGATTACGTGTTATGTGCTATGTTTGTTTGGGGTTTAGGATAGTTTTAGACCCCTTTGTGCATATATATGTGTATATGCTAGTTGGGAGTAGTTGAGATGCATGTTTGTAGGTTTTTGGGAAAAGTTTGCATGAAACAGAGCAGGGTTCTGCCCTTCGGGCAAAACCAGGTTCGGCCGCCGAAGGAAGGTTCGGCCGCCGAACCCCTTGTGGAGGCAGTTCGGCTGCCAAAGGTTGCCCCCGAAAGCTAGGCTTTCGGTTTAGAAAGGGACTTTCGGCCGCCGAAAGAGGTAGTTCGGCCGCCGAAAGAGTGTGAGTTTCGTCTCTGGATGAGACCTTCGGCCGCCGAAGGTGCCGCCGAACATGCATGAGTTTCGTCTCTGGAGTGGGGTTTCGGCCGCCGAACCTGCCGCCGAAAGTGCCCTGTCCAGCTTTCCTTTGCATGTTTTATGTGATGGTTTGAGGATTGTTTAGAGGGGTTTTGGGGAGTTTCGTAGAGATGTTCTTGAGTGCGTTTAGTCCCTCATTTGAGTCCACCTGTGTAGGTACGGACCAGAGGAATCAGGGAGGTCAGCAGTGAGTCCAGTGTCAGAACCTGCAGAGTCAGTGCAGAGATAACCAGGTGAGTGGAACTTAACTTAATGTTTTAATCTGACAACTGAATCTTTTATCATGCTTCATGCATCATGAATATGCTCTAGGGTGAGTGCATTAGTGTACACAAAGATGATGCATTGCATTTATCCTTGTACTTGGCATGGCTCCTTGTACATTGCTTATGTGAGACGGCACGGACTTCATGAGGATTCATTAGCCCTCAGAGGAAAGACCTGGAACAGCCTTACGAGGACCAGGCATAAAGACCTGGAACAGCCCTACGGGGACCAGGCAAATGGTACTTAGGTACCCCAGATGAGATAGAGGGAGTTTTGATCCGTCCGGCCGAGGTTATGTGATTATGTGTTGCATTCCATGAGAGCATGTTTTATCACCTATATTTGCCTATTCTACTCACTGGGCTATCGTAGCTCATCCCTCTCCCCTAACTTCAGTGATGCAGGTTCAGAGATTAGAGAGAACTCAGCAGGGTACAGGAAGAGTACAGAGTCTTGTAATAGCTAGTGTGGACATGTAAATGTAAAGAGATAAGGTTTATGTATAGTGTATAGAATGGTGCTTGACTATAAGAGTTGTAATCCCTTGTTCTTTTCACATGATCAGTCTATGTTTACATATATTGTTGTATGTTTATGAGCAAAACCAGGCTTAACATTATGAGATTGATCCGCCTAGAGCCATGAGGAGCTCTAGTAGGGATTGGTAGAGCACAGAGAGAGTGCATGCACAGGTTAAGCCTTGGAATGAAGAAAAGTTTTATGTTTTTACAGCAAATGTATGATCATGTATGGGATTTCACAGGTATACAGACAGGATAGCAGGCTTACTACGGGTCCCGGCGACCTTAAGTCGATCTGGATCCTAGTGCCGGTGGCAGTTCGGTTTCCGGGCTGTTACATTTTCGATGGAGTTTCGGATGTCGGACGTCTCTAGAAGGGTTAGATTTATGTTTTTCTATAATGTTTTGAGATGTTCATTAAAGCTGGATTTACCTGCTTCGATGGAGAGAATTCACCCGGTATTTCATGTTTCTATGCTCCGGCAGTTTGTGTCAGATCCGAATCAGGTTCTGAGTGAGCCTGAGGTGGAGATTCTTACAGATCTCACCTATATAGAGCAGCCAGTGCGGATTCTGGACACACAGATCAGACAGCTAAGGAACAAAGAGATCCCAATGGTGAAAGTTCTGTGGAACCACCATAATCTAGAATAGTGTACGTGGGAGACGCGGGAGTCTATGCTCCAGCAATATCCATATTTGTTTTGAGGTTAGTTTCCTCCTTTTTATGTGTTAATTGTTTGTTTTAGGAACATTTGAGGACAAATGTTCTGAAGGGGGGAAGAATGTAATACCCGGTTAGAGTCCGGCATCGGAATTCTACTTTCCGATGGAGTTTCGGATGTCGGATGTCTCTAGAAGGGTTAGATTTATGTTTTTCTATAATGTTTTGAGATGTTCATTAAGTTTTAAGCATAAGACAATGAGTTTTTGAATGAAATGGACCAAGGCAGAAAAGCCAGGTTCGACCGCCGAAGTTGAGGTTCGGCCGCCGAACATGCATGGCTTTCGGTTTCACGTGTGGCCGCCGAAGGTGGTCTGGCCAGCCACCTATAAATGGCCCTCAGTCGGTTGAAGCGGTCAGAGCACTGTTTCTTTTGTCTTCTGAGGTGAAACTCTGTCCTTTGTGAGTATTTCTTCATGTGTTCCTTACCTCATGCACAGATTTGATTCGTTTTCATGATTGTTTGAAGGTTTTAAGTTAAAAACTCAAAGTTGTGAAGTTTGGAGAGTTTGAAGGAAAGTTGCTCCAAAACTCCACGTTAGGATCCTTCATCTACTTGGTTTCAAGAGGTAAGTAAAGATCCTGAGCTTGTTTTTATGTTTTCTGAAGGTTTTATGGGGTTTATGGAGAGAGTTGCATAAATAGGTTAAAAAGAGAGTTTTTGATGATTTGGTAAGGAAAGCTTGTTTCTGTGTTGTTTTTGTTGTGTGTTTGGGGTTTTAAGGTAGTTTCTGACCCCTTGGAGCATATACATAAGTGTATGCACGTTGAGGAATGGAGGTGTGTGAGTTGGAGTGAGTTTTGTGCATTTGGCGAGAGGCAGGGCAAGTTTCTGCCCTGCTGATGAACTCAGGTTCGGCAGCCGAAGGTACATTCGGCCGCCGAACCCCTGAGGAGGTGTGAGGAGGTGGCTTCAGCTGCCCAAGCTTGCCCCCGAGCTTTTGGACTTTCGGCTTTGGAGGGGAGTTCGGCCGCCGAAAGGTGCCGCCGAAGGTTTGAGACTTTCGTCTCTGGAGTGCCTTTTGGCCTCCGAAACTTGCCCCCGAAAGGGTTCGGCAACCGAAAGTAGAGATTCGGCCGCCGAAGGTGCTTGAGTTTCGTCTCTGGAGAGGACTTTCGACCGCCGAACCTGCCGCCGAAAGTGTTCTGTCCAGCCTTCTCTTGCATGCTTTGCATGAGTTTTAGAGTGAGGTTAAGGGGATTCTTGAGGAGTTTAATAGAGTTGTTCATAAGCTAGTTTGGTCCCTCATGTGCGTCTATCTGTATAGGTACAGACCAGAGGAACCAGAGAGAGCAGCAGTGAGTACTGCTCCAGAGTTGTCAGAGCCTGCAGAGTCAGTCCAGATAGCCAGAGGTGAGTGGAACTAAACTTAACTCTTTTAATTGCACAATGGACTGTTTTAGCATATTTTATGCATCATGATTCTGTACTAGGTTGATTGCATTAGTATCCACGAATATGTTGCATTGCATAATACATTGTTTATGTGGGTAAATGCTGAATGATCCAATAGTCGCAGACAGGAAGTCCAAGAGCCTTTGACTACGCCCTGGCAGGTATAGAGAAGTCCAGGAGCCTTTGACTACGCCCTGGCAGGTATATAGTAAAGTCCAGGAGCCTTTGACTACGCCCTGGCAATGGTAAGTACATAGGTGTTATATACACATAGACATATATGACAGGAAGACCAGGTGCTCGATTCTACGCCCTGGCACAGAGTTACTGGGACTATATGGTGACAGGTTTACTCTTGATGTGAATTGTCTGTGTTATGACGCATTCCATGAGATCATATTTTAAAGAGATGTTTTACTATTCTACTCACTGGGCTATAGAGCTCATCCCACTCCCTTAACCCCAGTCTTGCAGGTTCAGTGTACAGTGTATAGGGCAAGTCAGCAGAACACATAAGGAGTAAAGAGAAATGTAATAGTGTAGAGTGGACATGTAATGTTAATGAGATGTAATAGTTGTGTATACAGTGAGAAATGTGCTTGACATAGTGATGTTTGTTTTGTACATGATCTATATATGTATATGTTTTACAAAGTATGTGAAAAACCAGGCTTAACAGGTATGAGTTACCCATCTAGAGCAAGCTCTAGTCAAGGGTACAGAGTACAGAGTACAGAGTACAGAGTACAGAGATAGTGCATGCACAAGTTAAGCCTTGGGTCAGCAAAGAGTTTTTATTTTCACAGAAAATGTATGATCATGTATGACAAGTACAGGTACTCAGAGAGTATAGCAGGCTTGCTACGGGTTCTGGCGGCCTTAAGCCGACCTGAATCCTAGCGCCGGTGACGGTCCATTTTGGGGTCGATACACCTTTGTTCTTTTATGTTTCTTATACATTGAGGATAATGCATGATTTAGGTGTAGGGGTGCATATCTCTTCTCTTCTTCCTCTCTTCTCTTCTTATCTTCTCCTTCTCTTCTTCTCCTCTTCTTCTTTTCCTTTCAGTACTGCGAATTTACATTGCTCTCAGTCTGCGAAATTTTTTTCATTTTCCTTTCAAATTTGCAACTTTTGCTTTACTATGTTTCAGTTCATGCGATTTTTGCTTTCAGTTTTCCTTTAGTTTGTTTTGATTTGTGCTTTCAATAACACACACACAACCACAACCTTCTTCTTCTTTTTGATTTGTTCTACTCAAACTGATGAACTATGTTGGATGAGCTTTTCTTTCCATGACCCCATTGATGTGATGACTCTTTAAAATTATGTTGAATCAATTGCAGTGAGTTATGTTCATGTTTGAGAATTGCCTTTTGAATTGAATCTTTGAGTTTGCCATAGTGAAAAATATATTGATGATACTCAATAGAGAGAATAAATTGAGAATTGTGTGAATGAACTTAACATGACTTGTTTTAGTAATTGGTGTTGATTTGCCCAAATCATTGAGAGAAAGAAAATTCAGAAACGGCAAAGCCTCATGTAACGACCCGAAAATCGGACCGCTACCAGCGCTAGGATCCAGATCGGCATAAGGCCGCCGGGACCCGTAGCAAGCCTACTATACAACCTGTACAGCTGGTATAATCCCAAACATGATCAAACATATCCATAAAACATTTAAAACTTTACCTTTAATCAGTTTGACCTGTGTATGCACTATGACTGAACTCATAGAACCCCTAGGGTCAGCATACCATATGTCAAACTCGGTCCATCACATGCAACAACGTAAACTAAAACTCATGTATAAAGGGATTAACCAACTCGGGCCAAGCACAATACTATAACTCAGAACATATAACATAATATCATATTACAACATAACTCGTTTACATCCTTACATAACTTTACATTACATCATGTCCACTACTATTCTATTACATAAACATGACCATGGACGAAACCTGCTGATCTCCTGACTATCTCTGACCCTGCAAACCTGGGGTTAGGGGAGAGGGGTGAGCTAGAAAGCCCAGTGAGCAGAAACCATAAAGAAAACAGTTTATTATATCATATGCTTTCATGACATGCATCACATCACAAACAATACACATCAAGGATGAATTCGTCACCATTAGCCCTTTACACATAAGTCTCATCTCAGATCAAGTCAATAATGCTCTATGCCAGGGGCAATACGGCCACGCCTGGACTTCACTTAACTCTGTGCCAGGGGCGATACGGCCACACCTGGTCTTTCATGCTCTATGCCAGGGGCGATACGGCCACGCCTAGTCTTTCATCTCATATCATGCCATACATGTCATATCATGTCATATTATGTCATATCACATCATACTGAGGGCTAATGGATCATCCAATATTCATCCACATCAACAACATATTATGCAATGCATCATATTCGTGAATACTAGTGCAATACAACCTACTACATAACATGGTAATCATGATGCATGAACATGCTTAACATTTGATTTATTATTATTATTTTTTTAAAACATAAGGTTTAGTTCCACTCACCTGTGACTAGCTCTGCACCGACTCTGAAACGGCTGACACTGCTAAACACCTCGGTTCCTCGGGTCCGATCCTACACAGGTGGACTCCAGTGAGGTACCAGACATACTCTAAACAACTCATAAACAACTCCCCAAAAAACCCCTAAAACATCATGAAATAATCGTAGAAGAACATGCATGAAATGGCTGAACAGGGCACTTTCGGCGGCCGAAAGTCCCTCCAGAGCCGAAAGTCAGGCACTTTCGGCGGCACCTTCGGCGGCCGAAAGTCCCAGACAGAGACGAAAGTCTTCTTTCAGGGGCAGACTTCGGCAGCCGAAAGCTGCCTCCACAAGAGGGTTCGGCGGCCGAAAGTCCATTCGGCGGCCGAACCTGAGCTTCTCCCGAATGGCAGAAACTCAGCTCTCCTATGCACATATCGCCTCCCAAGCTCAAATCATGCATACCACTCAACCAAAACATGCATACAAGCTCCTAGGGGCCTCAAACAAACATATGCCCTAACTACAACACTTCAAACATACTCAAACATGCCACATTGTTCAAAAATCACATAAAACCTAACATAGCTCAACCAACTTAAACATGCATTTCTACCCCATAAAACTTCATAAAACTTGTTTAAAACATACTAT
Organism: Manihot esculenta; assembly: GCF_001659605.2. Lineage (NCBI taxonomy): Eukaryota > Viridiplantae > Streptophyta > Magnoliopsida > Malpighiales > Euphorbiaceae > Manihot > Manihot esculenta. The sequence continues at coordinate 19,270,046 of NC_035178.2, read as the reverse complement.
GAGCTTAAGATCGGCTCTTACCTCTTGAAGATCGAGAGAGAGACGACCTAAACTCGAAGATCCAAGCAAATGAGCTCCTGAGTTTCCAAAGCTCCAAAACTTGTTTTAAATGTTCAAAACTTGCAATGTGAGGTTAAAACTCAAGAAAAATGGAGGAGATTTGAAGAAAGAACACAAGATTTGGGGAGAGGGAGGTCGGAAGCTAGCTGTGGCCGAAAATGGGAGAAAGCTCGCCCATTTCGGCTAAGTGCCCCATTTATAGGTGGCTGGCCAGGCCACGTTCGGGGGCCGAAAGTGCCTCCGCATGCATGCCATGTTCGGCGGCCGAACTTGACTTTCGGCGGCCGAACCTGGACTTCCCTCGCTCATGCTTTCGGGGGCCTAATGTGCCTCCAAAACGCATGCATGTTCGGCGGCCGAACTTGACTTTCGGCGGCCGAACCTGGGTTTTCCTCCAAAGACTTTTCATGCAAAAACTCATTTAATTTCATGCTTAAAAACATTAAAAATATATGAAAACATTCTATAAAAACATGATGTTACCCTTCTAGAGGTTTCTGACATCCAAATCCCACCGGACGGTAGGAATTCCGATGTCGGAGTCTAGCCGGGTATTACATTCTCCCCCCCTTAAGAACATTCGTCCCCGAATGTTCCTCAACTAGGACATGCATAACATAAAACATAGCATACAATCATAACAACACATAGGCTCTAATCTAAAAAGAAACACGGTGTCACTGGAGTATGAACTCTCGGTCTCCCTGGTGTACTTATCATCTAAGGTGATTCTAAGGGACTTTAACCATCGGAATTTCCTTGTCCCCACACTTTCTAACTTGCGTGTCTGCGGTCTGTACTAGCTGCTCCACATAGGTGAGATCCTCTACGATCTCCACTTCTGGTTCCTTCAAGAACCTCACTCGGACCCGACACAAACTCATATGCCGTGGAAACATGGAAAAACGGATGGATCTCTTCCATTGAAGTAGGTAAATCTAACTCGTGGGATACATTCCCAATCCTCTGTAGGATTTCAAAGGGTCCAATGTATTTGAGAGTTTAATTTACCTTTTGGCCCGTAACGAATCACCCTCTCTTTAGGAGACACCTCCAGCAACCTCAACTTCCTCGAGAACCTAAACACGCTTCCGCTGCGCACTCTGACAAAACTCTTCTTCTCTTCTGAAACTCTACATGCCTCTTGCGGACGACCTCATACTCTCCTGCTGACTCACAGTAGTCCTGATTCTTCTCATCTTCTGACTATTGGCTTCCTTCTTACTGTACTAAAGGATGGGGTAAGCTGCCAAGTGGTTTCCGGTTGAGGGCATCTATCGAAATATCTGCCTCAGCCGAAAATACTGAACCTTGGAGTCAGAAACACCACGCAATTTCTACCCATCACCTCTGCCTTCGGTTTTTCTCTCTTGACTCAAGATGTATTGTAAGCTTTTTCCGATCTGTAAGGATCCGTCCTCATACCTTATACAGGTACCGCCTCCACATCTTGAGTGCAAGGGTTACCATTTCCATCTCTAGATCATGTGTAGGATGACTCAACTCATGCTTCTTCAGCTACTTAGAAGCATAAGCAATCATCCTGCCATTTTCTCCATTAACATAGAATCTAGTTCCACCCGGGACGCGTCACAAGACACCGTGACATCTTCATTACTGGCGGATAGAGCCACCACTGGTGCTAACATCAACATTTCCTTCGGCTCTTCAACGCTCTCTTCACCACACAACCCTCTGGTTCTTCTTGATCCATCTGGCCATAGGAGCGGCAACTATAAAGAAGTTCTAGATGAACCTCCATTAGGTAACTTGCCCAACCCAAAAAGCTCTTGATCTTAGTCACTACGAGGGCTTGGGCTAGTTAGCTACAACTTCAACTTTCTCAGGTCTACTTCACTTTTCTTTCTCCGACACACATGACCCCAAGAAAGATATGCTCCTTGACCAGAACTCACATCGGAGAACTAGGCATCCAAGCCATGTTCCCTCAAGATCTGCAATCCTGATTTCAGATAATGGGCATACTCTTCTGCATTTCTGGGACTCACCGAGGTACCGTCAAGGAAGACGATAACGGAGTGATCCAGAAATCAATTAAAACTCTGCTTATGAGATCCATGAATGCTGTAGGGGCATTCATTAACCCGAACGACATTCTTAGGAACTCATAGTGCCCATATCTAGTTCTAAACACGACTCTCTGTACATCTTCTTCCTTGATCTTAACTGATGGTACCCCGACATCAGATCTATCTTGAAACGGCAACCAGTTCCTGCTAGCTGGCCTAAAATAGGTCGTCGATCCAGGGTAACAAATACTTGTTCTGGTAGTGACTTTGCTCAACGACTTGTAGTCGATACAAAGTCCTAGGGATCCATCCTTCATCCTCATAACAACACTGGACCACCCTAAGGTGAAGTGCTCAGTCAGATGGGAACCCTTAACTACCAACTTTTACCACTGCTCTTACAACTCTTTAACCTCTGTTGATACCATCCTGTGGGGAGGAATAGAGATTGGTCCACTTCCATGCGTTATTTCTATTTTGAACTCTATCTCCCTGACAAGTGATAGTCCTGGGAACTCGTCTGGGGAAACATCTAAAACTTTCTAACAATGGGCACTGAGGCGGGCTCCCTGACCTGACTGCCATACTCTCTCTGAAGAGCTAGAACCCCTGACAACTTTTCCTGAACAACCTACGAGCCTGTAGGGTTGATACTGAACCTCTAGGTATCCCTATTCTGTCCCCTCTAAGGACTACCTCTGATCCATCCTGACCTCTGAACCTGACTACCTTGTCTCTACAGACTAGGCAGTACCACTAGTAGAAGAACCAATCCAACCCTAGAATGACGTCAAACAGTCAAATCTAGAACCGCTAGGTCAGCTGGAAGGCATCTACTCACAACACAGACTCTGACTATACCGGCAGACTGACTCTGCCACAGATGGATCACACTTGGGTGCACTAACCCCAAGAGGATACTCTAACCCATAAGCTATCAACCCAACCTCACAAGGGCTCACAAGCAAACAAAGAAAAGAGAAACATCAGGGTTCATAAAAGCATACACATCAAACATAAAAGAGTGAGATTACCTGTCACCATCATGTCCGATGTGTTAGCTTCTTGCTGCGTCATGGAGAAGATCCGAGCTGGAATTGATGGACCTTCACCACGGGAACCTGCTGAAGAAGGGGCTGTCCCCCTGTCTCCACCTCTACCATTGCCCTGAAACAAGACTGGAGCTGATGGCTGTACCATACTGCCTGGAGTTGTCTGATGGGACGGTGCCATAAAAGCTGCCTTAGGACACTCCCGAGCTATGTGTCCCTCCTGGCCGCATCTGTAACATGTTGTAGTCCCAAACCGACAGACTCCCTTGTGCGGCCTACCGCACCTCGTACATTCTGCAACCTCTGTGCCTGAGCTCGAGCCACCTCCTAATCCCAGACCAGACTTTATCCGATTCCAGAACTTGTTCTTCTTTGATCTTCTGAGACCTCTGTCTCCCTTCTTACTTTTTGTGACAGCCTCGCTCAGAGGGGAGAGATCAACATCACTTGTCCCCGGGATTTGGAATCCCGAAGACTGTGCCACAGACTGTTTAACTGTCCCTTGGATAATGGCACTAGCCTCCATTCTACGTGCCATATCTACTATAGTATGGAAGCTCTCCCTTTCTGCTGATTGAACCAACGAGGAATACCTGGAGTGAAGCTTCATAACATATCTCCTAGACTTCTTTAGGTCTGTGTCAAGACCTTGTCCTGCAAACGGCAACAGCTCCAGGAACCTGTCCGTAAACTCCTCTACGCTCATCTCTTTCGTCTGCCTTAGCTGCTCAAACTCAATCATCTTCAGTTCTCTGGAACTATCTGGAAAAGCCCATCCTGCAAACTCATTGGCAAACTGCTCCCAGGATAAGCTCTCCAACCTTGGGTCCACATAGTTTTTGAACCACTCCCTTGCCTTCTTGCATTTCAATGTGAACCCTGCCATCTGAATGGCTCTACTGTCACTTGCTCCTAGCTTATCTATTATCATCTTTACCGTTCTGAGGTACTCAAAAGGGTCATCGCCTGCTTCGAACTTGGGGGCATCCAATTTGAGGTAATCTGTCATCTTTTCTTTCCATGACCCCATTGATGTGATGACTCTTTAAAATTATGTTGAATCAATTGCAGTGAGTTATGTTCATGTTTGAGAATTGCCTTTTGAATTGAATCTTTGAGTTTGCCATAGTGAAAAATATATTGATGATACTCAATAGAGAGAATAAATTGAGAATTGTGTGAATGAACTTAACATGACTTGTTTTAGTAATTGGTGTTGATTTGCCCAAATCATTGAGAGAAAGAAAATTCAGAAAAGGCAAAGACCTTATGTAACGACCCGAAAATCGGACCGCTACCGGCGCTAGGATCCAGATCGGCATAAGGCCGCCGGGACCCGTAGCAAGCCTACTATACAACCTGTACAGCTGGTATAATCCCAAACATGATCAAACATATCCATAAAACATTTAAAACTTTACCTTTAATCAGTTTGACCTGTGTATGCACTATGACTGAACTCATAGAACCCCTAGGGTCAGCATACCATATGTCAAACTCGGTCCATCACATGCAACAACGTAAACTAAAACTCATGTATAAGGGGATTAACCAACTCGGGCCAAGCACAATACTATAACTCAGAACATATAACATAATATCATATTACAACATAACTCGTTTACATCCTTACATAACTTTACATTACATCATGTCCACTACTATTCTATTACATAAACATGACCATGGACGAAACCTGCTGATCTCCTGACTATCTCTGACCCTGCAAACCTGGGGTTAGGGGAGAGGGGTGAGCTAGAAAGCCCAGTGAGCAGAAACCATAAAGAAAACAGTTTATTATATCATATGCTTTCATGACATGCATCACATCACAAACAATACACATCAAGGATGAATTCGTCACCATTAGCCCTTTACACATAAGTCTCATCTCAGATCAAGTCAATAATGCTCTATGCCAGGGGCGATACGGCCACGCCTGGACTTCACTTAACTCTGTGCCAGGGGCGATACGGCCACACCTGGTCTTTCATGCTCTATGCCAGGGGCGATACGGCCACGCCTGGTCTTTCATCTCATATCATGCCATACATGTCATATCATGTCATATTATGTCATATCACATCATACTGAGGGCTAATGGATCATCCAATATTCATCCACATCAACAACATATTATGCAATGCATCATATTCATGAATACTAGTGCAATACAACCTACTACATAACATGGTAATCATGATGCATGAACATGCTTAACATTTGATTTATTTATTTTTTTTTAAACATAAGGTTTAGTTCCACTCACCTGTGACTAGCTCTGCACCGACTCTGAAACGGCTGACACTGCTAAACACCTCGGTTCCTCGGGTCCGATCCTACACAGGTGGACTCCAGTGAGGTACCAGACATACTCTAAACAACTCATAAACAACTCCCCAAAAACCCCCTAAAATATCATGAAATAATCATAGAAGAACATGCATGAAATGGCTGAACAGGGCACTTTCGGCGGCAGGTTCGGCGGCCGAAAGTCCCTCCAGAGCCGAAAGTCAGGCACTTTCGGCGGCACCTTCGGCGGCCGAAAGTCCCAGACAGAGACGAAAGTCTACTTTCGGGGGCAGGCTTCGGCAGCCGAAAGCTGCCTCCACAAGAGGGTTCGGCGGCCGAAAGTCCCTTCGGCGGCCGAACCTGAGCTTCTCCCGAATGGCAGAAACTCAGCTCTCCTATGCACATATCGCCTCCCAAGCTCAAATCATGCATACCACTCAACCAAAACATGCATACAGGCTCCTAGGGGCCTCAAACAAACATATGCCCCAACTACAACACTTCAAACATACTCAAACATGCCACATTGTTCAAAAATCACATAAAACCTAACATAGCTCAACCAACTTAAACATGCATTTCTACCCCATAAAACTTCATAAAACTTGTTTAAAACATACTATGAGCTTAAGATCGGCTCTTACCTCTTGAAGATCGAGAGAGAGACGACCTAAACTCGGAGATCCAAGCAAATGAGCTCCTGAGTTTCCAAAGCTCCAAAACTTGTTTTAAATGTTCAAAACTTGCAATGTGAGGTTAAAAATCAAGAAAAATGGAGGAGATTTGAAGAAAGAACACAAGATTTGGGGAGAGGGAGGTCGGAAGCTAGCTGTGGCCGAAAATGGGAGAAAGCTCGCCCATTTCGGCTAAGTGCCCCATTTATAGGTGGCTGGCCAGGCCACGTTCGGGGGCCGAAAGTGCCTCCGCATGCATGCCATGTTCGGCGGCCAAACTTGACTTTCAGCGGCCGAACCTGGACTTCCCTCGCTCATGCTTTCGGGGGCCTAACGTGCCTCCAAAACGCATGCATGTTCGGCGGCCGAACTTGACTTTCGGCGGCCGAACCTGGGTTTTCCTCCAAAGACTTTTCATGCAAAAACTCATTTAATTTCATGCTTAAAAACATTAAAAATATATGAAAACATTCTATAAAAACATGATGTTACCCTTCTAGAGGTTTTCGACATCCAAATCCCACCGGACGGTAGGAATTCCGATGTCGGAGTCTAGCCGGGTATTACACCTCATGAGCACAAATTCAAAATTGTTCCAATGGTTGAAAGACTATGAACAGAGCTAGTAGCCACTTGGACAGGTGGCCAACTGAGTAACTGGGGGTGGGTATCACCAATATGTACTTTCACGTAAAAGGGTTGGTGACTTTTTCAAGCAAGATCTAAGTGCAAAAGTCTGAATAAAGTACTTCAAGGTAAGGGCAAATCAATCTGAAAGCTAAAAAGAGTCTTATCTAAACAAATAATATGTGCATGTATGATCTCTCTCTTGAGTAAAACAAATCCTAGCCATGGTAAGTAAAGGGAAACAAGGAAAGAAGGTGAGTAATCTTCATGCATATATTCTTCACTGCAATGATTCAAAATAGGTGTCTAAAGTAAGAGCTTAAATGGAAATAAGGATCAAGTAGCAAAGAAAGCTTATTTGACTATGTTTATTTGCTTGAGGATAAGCAAAATGTAATACCCGGCTAAATCCCTACCTTCCGGCGGAAGCTCCGTTGGAATCTGGAATTCTGAAGATGCCAGGGGCTTCTAGAAGGGTAAAAGTGTGTTCTAAAAGGTTTTTACTGATTTTATGGTTTCAAATGGAAAAAGAATTGGGTTTTTGAAAAGAAAAGACCAAGGAGGCGTTTGCCAGGTTCGGCCGCCGAAAGTGAAGTTCGGCCGCCGAACATGGAAAGGCTTCGGGAGCGCCTTTGGCCTCCGAAAGTCTTGTTTGAACGAGCCAAGGTTTGGCCGCCGAACCTCAAGTTCGGCCGCCGAACATGCGTGAGTTTAGGGGGCACGTTAGGCTGCCGAAGGTCTTCGACCAGGCCACCTATAAAGAGCCCTCAGATCGGAAATGGGCGAGTTTTCTCCCCATTCTCGAGCTCAGGTGAGTTTTTGTCCTCCCTTGGCCATTTTCATGTTTTTCTTCATCTCCTTCCTGTTTTCATGAGTTTTATGGCTATTTTGAAGAGTTTTAAAGCTTAGATCGAAGTTTTGAGAGCTTGGAGCTTTTGGAGCTTGGATTCTCCACACCTCCGAGCTAGAGATCACGCAACCCTCGATCTTCAAGAGGTAAGTGTAGATCTTTGCTTTCCTAGTGTCTTTTGAAGTTTTATGAAGGTTTTAATGGTTGAGTATGGGTAGATATGCATGTTAGGATTTATGTGGGTTTTATGCCCAATGTATGTTATGTGATGCTCATGTATGTTTATATGAGGCTATGTTGAATGTTTAGGCTAGGTTATGCATGTGGGAGAGTGTATGCATGAGTGGGAAAGAGCAAGTGAGATTATGGGTTGTTTTGATGGTTTTGGCCTATGTGGGTCATAAGCTATCTATGTATGTTTTTGTTGTTATTTTTGGAGTTTAATCAAGCTATTAAGCTCCTTTGTACATGGTTAAGGGTTTATGCATGTTTTGGTAAAGTTGGGTGCTTGTTTTGGGGTGTTTGGAAGGTTTGGGAGGCTTGAATGCATAAGAAGCTGAGTTCTGCCCTTCTAGGAAGAACTCAGGTTCGGCCGCCGAAGGTGGTTTCGGCCGCCGAACCTGCCTTTGGATGCATGGTTTGGCCGCCTAACCTTGCCCCCGAAAGTTGAGTTTTGGCTTGAAAGCAGACTTTTGGCCGCCGAAGGAAGGATTCGATCGCCGAAAGTGCCTGACTTTCGTCTCTGGAGTGGGACTTTCGGCCGCCGAAGGTGCCGCCGAAAGTGCCCGAGTTTCGTCTCTGGAGAGAGGGTTCGGCCGCTGAAGGTTCCGCCGAAAGTGCCCTGTCCAGCCTTTTCAAGGTTGTTTTCTATGTATGTTTAAGTTTTTATGTTGAAGTTTTGATCATGTATGGGATTTGACTAGGTGATAGGAGGTATGTTTGGCTTGCTACGGGTCCCGGCGGCCTTAAGCTGATCTGGATCCTAGCGCCGGTAGCGGTTCGAGCCGTTACAGAGGGGTACTGGTTCCGGGTCGTTACAGAGTGGTATCAGAGCTTTGGCCCTCATCAGTACGGTGTGTCGAGCAAAGATGCTCAAGGATTAGAGATATCCCACATCGGAAAGAGGTTGGTTTAGATGTCATAGAAGAGCAAGCACAATAGGCAAAATCATGTCCACTAGGATAGGATGTAGAGTCCTGTCTTGTATGATGATGTGGAATGCCATGATTTTATGCATGTGCATTAATGTTATGTATGATATGTTATGTATGCTATGTATGTTGCAGGTTCATGTGTTTCCACCTGAACCGTATGACGCTAATGCTAATGTTTATATGCTTGTGTGTTGTTCTTCAGAGGAGCCAGAATGTGAGGTGCTCGTCGATCAGTGGAATCGACTGGAGTTCCATCTGAGAGGGAAGGTATGGACACCTTTCCCCCTGCTCTGCCAAGAGCGCAGTCGTGGGGAGTCAGCAGATGGGGAACATCAAGGGACCCTGGAAGGTCTTTGGATGTAAACAGAGAAGGAATGGCTCCAAGAAGGATGTCAGCTAGTATGAGGGAAGTGGAGATGGATGTGCAGAGAAGGGATGTCAGTTTGGGAGTCAGAGTGCCAGAGGAAGGTATGGGAGATTCTCAGGAGGATGCTCAGACTTAGGATTCCAGAATCTCAGGTTCAGGGGGGATTGATCCCTCCACTCTGAGTACAGCTACCACAAGAGAAAAAAGGTGGGAAAACACCACTAAGAAGTGGGGCAGAGGCCTCAGAAGGTCGAAAAAGAAGTTCTGGAAGAATTTGAAGGCTAGTCTGGGTTTTGGTGGCTCAAGCTCTGGCTCAGGCAGTTCGAGATGCTTGAGGTGCGGAAGGCCGCACAAGGGAGTCTGCCGTTATGGGACTAATCTATGTTACAGGTGCGGACAGGAGGGGCACATAGCACGTGAGTGTCCCACTGCGCCCAGGTTGGTTCAGTCCCAGCAAGCAACTTAAGGTAGAGCGGCTCAGCCAGTAGCTCCAGCCGTGTTTCAGGTTAGTGGTCGAGGCAAAGGGAGGGGGTTAGCCTTTTCTTCTGAAGGTTCCCGTGGAGAAGGTCCGTCAGCTGCAGCTCGAATCTTCACCCAAGCTCAGCAGGAGGCAGACACATCGAACACAGTGGTGCCAGGTAAGCTCACTTTTGAATGTTCGGATGTGTATGTTTTTGTGAACCCTGGAAGTTCTTTTTCTTTAGTTGCTCTAGGAGCCGTCGAGAGGTTGAGTTGATAGCTTCTTGGCTAGAGTGTTCTCTTTGGGTCAGTGGACCCGAGTGTGATCCATCTGTGGCAGAGTCAGTCTGCCGGTCTAATTCAGTGTCAGTTGGGGGTAGATGGCTTCCACTCGATTTTGAGGTCTTAGACTTGACTGTCTGGATGTCAATCGAGGGATGGATTGGTTTCTGCTCGTGGTGCTATCTTGGTCTGTAGAGACAAGGCAGTCAAGTTCAGAGGATAGGATGGGTCAAAGGTAGTCTGTTGAGGGAACACAGTAGGGATGCCTAGAGGTTTGATGTCAGCCTGTCAGGCTCGTAGGGTGCGTAGGAGGGATTGTCAGAGGGTTCTAGCTCTTGTTTGAGAGTTTAGCAGTCAGGTCAGGGAACCAGCCCTAGTGCCAGTTGTTAGAGAGAGTTCTTAGATGTCTTCCCAGGCGAGTTGTCAGGTTTACCACCTGTCAGGGAGTTAGAGTTTGGAGTAGGAGTGGTGTCTGGAACCAGAACCATTTATGTAACACCCCTTACCCGTCTATAAAATAACTTAGTAAAGGATGCCACATACTATACTGTATGCAATTACATATGTGGACTTAAGATAGCTTTGACATTATAAATTGTTTTTTAGTTCGTTTAAATGCATGTTGATTCACAAAATAATTTTAAATGGAGAAACCGCAAAAGTCTCCCCTGTTTATTAGCAATTATCCCTGTGAAAACTAGTCATAAAATTTCAATATTTACTCATTTCACACTATTAAAACCACAAATAGAACATAATTACTTAAAATAGTAAACACATTTGTTTATATTCATACTATTTACAATACTCATTTACAGACTCTTGGTAGACTATTAATGTACATGCCAAACATAAACAACCTCTGGACAAATCTTGTGAACAACTGGTTATGATGATGTCTCTGTGCTGATGCAGAACCAGACCTCCTAACTGTTGCTTCCTCTATTTATTACCTGCGCATGGAAAATCCAATGCGCTGAGCTTATGCCCAGTGGGTGAATAACAACATATATATTCATTCAAGTATACTAGGAATAATCATGACATATATAATGAAATCATGTTATATAAAAGCACATAAATATTTTATGTGTCAGTGGACAAATCAGGTCACTAAATTTTATAGCAGTAAGATTATTCATATTTTGGTAACCATCTTGTATGCATGCTAGCAAAGCATTAACAAGTCATATAATTAAATCTTAGCCCCTATAAACTCTTCGTAGGATCAACTAGCTAGATAAGGGAAAACTGTATCGGTATAGCACAAAGTGCCTAACTGTATGGCCTGGGGGCCGAATGCTGTGCCTGTATGGCTAAAAAGCCGAAAAACTGTATGACAGTAATGTGTCGAAAATATCATATCATGTAGCCCATTAGGGCGCAGTACTGCTAAACTGTATATGGCATGCCATACCCTTATGCTATCTATGACTCCCACTGAGGTTTACTAGGGCCAAGAATGCATAATTTCATGTTAAATATTTATTGGTACTAAATAAGCAATCACATCAATAAAAAGAGTCCTTAAAAGCATTCATATATGTGTAATAGAACATATTCACTTATGAGCATATTATTCAGCCATAAACATTTTACTATGTCATCAAGAATATGTATGAAAAGTTTTAGTCTATTAAGCTAGCACGTGCGTAAAGCAGGCATGTCAAGCTAGCATGTGCGTAATTTGGCCACAAAGCTAGCATGTCAATCCCTTTTAGGTCAATATTTATATTTAGCTTTGTTTCTGCCTGAGATTGTATCACATTTTTAAGTATCTTATGGATACAATTAGACTCACTTTTCTTCATGAACGTTGTGTATTTATGTCTTAGCTTTCTAACAAGATATATTACATCTAATTCTGACCTTCCTAACTTAAGTTATGAATTTTTCTTTGCAACCTGCTCAATCAGGTCCTAACCAGTACAGTTTTGGTATCTGTTTTTAATCTAACAAAACCTATCATATGCATACATTTACATACAGATTCAAGCTTAACTTTCTTGTACAAAGTTTTAGGTATACTTTTCAGGGTTCATTTGGCACTGGTCTTAATTCATTTCATTGAGTAAATCATTAGTTATGGTCTAGGAGATACATACTGCTCCGGATGCACAATTCCCTGTGACCAGCTTAGGTTCACTAGCAATTTTCACATAATTAGCTACAGATTCAGAATTTTGTCACTTCATGAAAGTTTTAGATTTATGTCTTAGCTTTCATTTGGTATATGTTAGGCTTAATTTAAATGATCACACAATAAGTTATGAGACTTCTAACACAGACTGTCCTGTTGGAACCTATTCTGCCAGTTTTATGTTTTTGGTTCCCATGTTGTATCTATGTGCTTTAAACCTTCCAATCATCATTTCAACATTCATATTACATATCCATACAATCAAAGCAACATTTCCAGCAAGTAAAATCAACCCCTAATTTCACTTATTCATGACAGAATCAAAGGAAAACAGAAAGTCATACAAACACCAAACCTTTTGTAAATTCTTTTCAAAATCTTTAGGTACACCTTAGTTACTATTTTTCCTTGCCTTTCCCCTTTGATGTACCTTTCTCCCTTTGAGTTTGTTCTTTACAAAGAATAAGAAAAACAGGAGCTTTAATTCATTTAACAACATATAATTAATTGAAACATGAAAGAATATGTTTACCTAACCTAGTTTTCAATTTCATCACTTACCACTTAAGCACCTTAACTTCTCTCCTTCTTTCCTCCCTTTCTATGGTTTCCTTGCTGGTTATTACACTTAAGAACAGATTTTGTGTACAATAATAGCAAAGATGTCACAGAAAAATATGTCTCCAGGGTCGTCATCTTCATGAAGTCTTTTCTTTTCTAAGTTGTTTCGTAAAATGCACGGCAAATTAGAATGGATTTCTCCTTGTTTGCAAAAGCTTTTATATCTAAGCAATCATCTAAAGTTACCGGATTTTATAAAGGAGGGAAGTTATTTACTTGTAACTTTTGTTCTATTATTGGAAATTGTTTTGTCGCTTTTTAATAAAAAGCATAACAGAGAAATACCGACTAACGTCAAACCTATAAGTAGATATTGTCTTGTTTTTCATTCGTTTGGAGCAAAACTTATCTTTACGCCGAAGCCTTTCATACTGATATAGCGATTTCTTACTTGTTCATGATAGGCACCCTTTAATGCCAGTATTAGATTTTCATTTGTCTCACACCGTGCAATATTCCAAAATATTACATAAAAAAAATTAGAATTCACATAAGGAGAAATTGCGTGCACTTTTTATGAGCTGCATCTTGTTTCCTTTTAAAGAAAAGGAAACAGAGCAACGATTAATTGTGACACATACTCACAATGACTTCCTTTCTTGAAGTGATTTTAAGTAATGATGCTTGAGTAGATCCTAAATCATAGCACGGGTAGATTTATTCGCTTCACAGAATATTTTATTTTCATAAAATTATAGTCACGTACCTTCTAAATTCATAATCGATCCTCGAATCTTTTGAAAATTGCCCTTAGCGTGCAATAAAAAAAAATTAAGATGTTAAGAAAACCTAATGATAAATTATATTTTTCACCGAAGAGATTTCAACGCCTCAATATGTCGTGCACAGACACAAAATAAGCTAAAAATGAAAAGCAAAAGAAGCGATGTAGAGATTCACGGGGTTTGACAATATGTCGATGTGATAGAGTGATAGAGCATATTTTAGTCCACTTTATCATGATGTTATGGATGTTTATTTACATATTTTCTGCCTAATTTTGTGGTTTTAATCATGTTTTGCAGATATTAGGTGTAAAGAGACAATCTGGAGAAAATGCTCTTAAAACTGCCAAAAAGTGTCAAATATGGAAAGTACCAAACAAGGAAAGTTTTCAAATAAGGAAAGTTTTCAGAAAAGAAAAGTTTTCAATTGTTTGATGCCTAAGGCCCAAGGACGTTCCTTGGCAAATTGTTAATTAGTAATTAATTAGAGGACGTTCCCTAATTGGTTTAATCATAAGGATAGACATAGTGGTGAGAAGCGTTTTCCATCTCCATAACTAATCTATTGAATCAACCTAAAGAACATAAGTTTCAATGATCAATCCAAACAATTGATGTGGATCCAAATCTTCAACTAGACATTTCTCATATTGATTTCCCTTTTATTTTCATATTCTGCTTATTTTATTGCTTTCAGTAGTTGCTTAATCAAATCAATTTCAAACCCCCCATTTTACTTTTATTGCACTTTATTTTTATTATGCTTTCAGTTGTTTGCTTTCAGTTTTTCATTCGGTTAAGTCTCTTGGTCTTGTTAAGAAAAATAGAAAAGTTTTCAATTCTCTGTGGATTCGAGTCTTTACCACTATCTGCAGTAGTAATATTGTTGATAACCGGAAAGGTTATTTTTGACCGGCTTCGACAACCGCGAGTCAAAAATTGGCGCCGTTGCTGGGGAATTAATTTAACTAATCTGTTTTTTTTTTTTCTTTCATGACCAGAGTTGAATGTAGGGACACTCTGCCTTACGATCCGAAAATTGAACGCACCATCAGGAGGCTAGGAAAGCAAGCCATTCAGCCTGAAGAGCCAACTGAAGTCGAACCTGCGCCTGAAGACCATCCTTGCGCAGAACCTTCATTTGAAACACCTCCAACGCACCACCAAGCTCCTGAAATGGCAGAAAACGTGGCACAACCTGCTGTCCACAATGAACATGCTGTCCGTGATGAGATTATACACCAAAATCCAGCCATGAGAGCTCTAATGCCAAGAGAAAGAACCATGAGAGAATTGGCAACACCTGTAGGTGATCAAGCACCTCTTTGCATCACCTATCCACCTTTGATAGTTCCCTTTGAACTGAAAATAGGTTTGATTCATCTTCTGCCTAAATTTAGAGGTCTTGAGAATGAGATCCACACAAGCACTTAAAGAAATTTAACATTGTTTGTTCAACCATGAGGCCACAAGGCATAACTGAAGGCTATGTTAAGTTAAGAGCTTTTCCTTTTTCACTTGATGATTATGCTAAGGATTGGTTGTTTTATTTGCCACCTGGATCTATTACCTCTTGGGATGACATGGTAGTAGCTTTATTGAATAAATATTTCCCAACTTCTAAAGCCATTGGCATAAGAAGAGAGATCAGTAGCATAAGACAAAAGCCATCTGAGGATTTATATGATTATTAGGAAAGGTTTAAAAGATTGTGTACAGGTTGTCCTCAACATGATATTTCTGATAAGGCACTCATAAAATTCTTCTATGGAGGATTGCTTTCATCAGAAAGGAGATTCATTGATGTAGCCTGTGGAGGATCCATTGTAGACAAGACGCCTAGGGAGATGAGAGAACTGATCTCCACCCTTGCAGCCTCATCTAGGCAATATGAAGAAGAAAAGCAACTGCAGAGAGAAGCCAATGAGGTAAGTACATCTAATATTTCTTCTCAGATTTCTGCACTAACCTCTGCCATGACAAATTTTTTCACAGGCCAGCCTCAACAAGCCCAGCCAACTAGGCCATGTGGGATTTGTGCATATGTAGGATGCCCAACTGATCAATGTCCTACACTGCAAGAGGATAGCCAGCAAGTGAATGCCATTGGAGGATACAACAACCAGGTGAGACATGATCCATACTCTAACACTTATAACCCAGGTTGGAGAGACCACCCCAATTTCAGCTATGGGAGAGCTAACAACTATCAGAGCTACCAAAGAAATCAAGCACAACCAGCACCTCCAAGTTCCAATAATACTCTTGATTGGGTAGTGAAGACTTTGCAAAGCCTCCAAAAATAGGTGGGACAAATGGCCACCTCCATAAGCAAGCTAGAATCCCAAGGTAAGCTCCCTTCTCAAACTGAAACTAATCCAACACAGAATGTGAGTGCCATTACTTTGAGAACTAGGAAAGAACTTCAAGATGCCAGATATGAGGAAGAGAAGCAAGTTGCACAAGAGCCTGCACAAACTGAAACACCTGCGCACCACTTGCCTGAACCAGCCAGTCGAGCTCCATCTGACACCACTCCTGCACAGAAGGCTGACCACCAGGTATGTTTTCAGATTCCACCTCCTTTTCCAAAGAGATTTGAAAGAACACAAAAAGAAAAAAAAGAAAAGGAGATCCTTGAGACTTTCAGGAAAGTGGAAATCAACATATCTCTGCTAGATGTTGTTAAGCAGATTCCCAAGTATGCAAAATTTCAGAAAGAACTATGTACCAATAGAAGAAAGCTTGCTGAAAGAGAGAAAGTAAGTGTAAGTGTAATACCCGGCTAGAGTCTGGCATCAGAATTCTACAGTCCAGTGGAATCTCGGATGTCGGAACCCTCTAGAAGGGTAATAGATATGTTTTTCTAAAGTGTTTTAGTATGTTTTAATGTTTAAGTGTAAAGAAAATGCGTTTTTTGAAAGAAAAGAACCAAGGAAGAATTGCCAGGTTCGGCCGCCGAAAGTGATGTTCGACCGCCGAACATGCATGACTTTGGAATCACGTTTGGCCGCCGAAGGTGGTCTGGCCAGCCACCTATAAAAGGCCATAGGTCGGTGAATGGATAAGATTTTTCTTTCCATTTCCACGGAGAGAGGCGAGACCATGATCTTCCTTGGGTGATCTTCATGTTTTCTCCAAATCTTTCAAAGTTTTGATAAGTTTTCATGTTGTTTTGAAGCTTTTGAGCTAAAAACCAAAGTTTTGAAGTTTGGAGACTTTGAGAGAGAGTTGCTCCATATCTCCACGTTAGGATCACCTATCCTCTAGATCTTCAAGAGGTAAGTGTAGATCCTTAACTTCTTTTCATGTTTTATGAAGGTTTTATGGAGTTTTATGGGTAGAGAGGCATGAGTAGGGTAAGTAAAGTGTAACGACCCAGAAACCGGACCGCTACCGGCGCTAGGATCCAGATCGACATAAGGTTGCCGGGACCCGTAGCAAGCCAAACATACATCCTGCATACCTGTCAAATCCCATACATGATCACACATATACATAAACATGAGAACTTTTTCTTTTCTTTTACCAAGCTCAACCTGTGCATGCACATAAACATAAACATAAACCACACACTGGAGCCTCATCACATACTCCAATGGGGTATCTCATCAAACATCAAGCTTGGTTGAACATAAACATCATAAAACATAGATCATGTATATACATGGGATTATTCAAACATACTATGGTTAAGCACAATTCTAATCCTCAATATCAATATTACATAACATGATTGATCATAACCTTACATCATTTTACAAATCATCATGTCCACATCTAACTATTACAAATCACAAGACTTTACTCTTCTTGACTCCCTGAACTAGCCCATACCTGCAAACCTGGGGGATATAGGGAAAGGGGTGAGCTACTAGAGCCCAGTGAGCAGAATACTCAAACATTTAAAACATATGCCATCATGTAATGCATCATATCACAGACAAATCACATCAAGGGTGAACCTGTCACCAAATAGTCCCAACATCATATCCGTGCCAGGCCGTAGAATGGGGTCCTGGTCTTCCTGTCATATCATAACATTACTTACCATTGCCCCAGGGCCTCATCTGGGCACCTGGTCTTCGCGTTCCATACCGTGCCAAGCCGTAGAATGGGGTCCTGGTCTTTCATACCGTGCCTGGCCGTAGAATGGGGCCCTGGTCTTTCATACCGTGCCAGGCCATAGAATGGGGTCCTGGTCTTTCCTCAGGGACTAATTGGATCATACAGCATTCACCCACGTCCACAACAAAGAATGCAGTGCAACATATTCATGGATTCTAATGCAACAACCTATTATATCACATGGCATTCGTGATGCATGATTCATGCTAAAGCTTGCATTAATTTAAAACATAAGGTTTATTCTACTCACCTCAGGCTAACTCTGACAATGAACTGAAGCAGCTGACTCACTGCTGGGGTCCTCGGTTCCTTGGGTCTGAACCTACACAGGTGGACTCAAATAAGGGACCAAACATACTAGAACATAACTCTAAAAAATATCCCCCAAAAACCTCCAAAAACACCTCAAAACAATCAAAGAATTCATGCAAAGGAGGGCTGAACAGGGCACTTTCGGCGGCAGGTTCGGCGGCCGAAAGTCCCTCCAGAGCCGAAAGTCATGCACCTTCGGCGGCACTTTCGGCGGCCGAAGGTTCTCTCCAAAGGCGAAACTCATGCATGTTCGGCGGCACCTTCGGCAGCCGAAAGTCCCCTCCAGAGACGAAAGTCCACTTTCGGGGGTAGGCTTCGGCAGCTGAAAGCTTGCCTCCACAGGCAGGTTCTGCGGCCGAAAGTCCCTTCGGCTGCCGAACTTGAGTTTCTCCCAAAGTGGCAGAAACTCGGCTCTTATGCACATTTGCCTCCCAAAACCTTCAATCATGCATACAACTCAACCAAAACATGCATAAACACATACATAAGCTCCTAGGGGCTTCAAACTATCCTAAACCCCAACTACAACACATCAAAAGCAACTCAGCAACCTACATTATCCATAAACACACCACAAAACCTAACAAAGCTCAACTAACCTAAGCATGCATTTCTACCCCAAGAATCAACTTGAAACTTGTTTAAAACATATAATGAGCTCAAGATCGGCTCTTACCTCTTGAAGATCGAGAGGAAAAATGATCCTAGCTCGGAGATGGGAGAGATCGAGTTCCTTGAACCTCCAAGCTCCAAAACTTGCTATTTGCTTAAAAATCTTCAAAACAAAGGTGAAAACTCATAGAAATCATGGAAGATTTGAAAGAAGAACTCAAGATCGGCATGAGAGCGGCGGAGACTCACCTTGGCCGAAAATGGGGAGAAAAAGCTCACCCGTTCGGACATGGGGACCCCTTTATAGGTGGCTGGCCAGGCCACTTTCGGGGGCCTAACGTGCCTCCGCATGCATGCCATGTTCGGCGGCCGAACATAAGGTTCGGCGGCCGAACATAAGGTTCGGCAGCCGAACTTGGACTACCCTCACTTATGCCTTCGGGGGCCTAAAGCACTCCCGAAGCGCATGCATGTTCGGCGGCCGAACTTGAGGTTCGGCGGTCGAACCCGAGATTTCCTCCAATGCTCTTTTCATGCAAAAAAACTCATTTTCTTTCTTGCTTAAAAACATAAATTACATTAAAACATTTTATAAAAATATGGTTTACCCTTCTAGAAGTCTCCGACTCCCGAGATTCCACCGGACGGTAGGAATTCCGATACTGGAGTCTAGCCGGGTATTACATTCTCCCTCCCTTAAGAACATTCATCCCCGAATGTTCCTTAACTAGCACATGCAAAGCATATAACACATCATACACATAAAACACATGAAACATACAAGAAACTAACCTTAGAAAAGATAAGGGTATTGCTGGAGCATGGACTCCCGTGTCTCCCAGGTGCATTCTTCCATATTGTGGTGGTTCCAAGGGACTTTCACCATCGGGATTTTCTTGTTTCTTAGCTTCCTGATCTGGGTGTCAAGAATCCGCACTGGCTGTTCAACATAGGTGAGATCTTCTTGGATCTCCACATCAGGCTCACTAAGAACCTTGCCCGGATCTGACACGAACTTCCTCAACATGGAAACATGGAAAACCGGATGGATTCTTTCCATTGAAGCAGGTAAATCCAGCTTGTACGACACATTCCCAATCTTCTGCAAGATTTTAAAGGGTCCGATGTATCGTGGGGCTAGCTTACCTTTCTTCCCAAAACGAACCACTCCTTTCATAGTAGACACTTTGAGCAATACCAGATCTCCCTCCTGAAACTCTACCTGCCTCCTGCGGATGTCTGCATAGCTTTTCTGTCTACTTACAGCAGTTCTGATCCTTTCTCTAATAATGGTGTAACGACCCGAAAATCGGACCGCTACCGGCGCTAGGATCCAGATCGGCTTAAGGCCGCCGGGACCCGTAGCAAGCCTGACATATAACCTATAAACCTGTATAATCCCATACATGATCAACAACATGCATAAAAATTTAAACTTTTCTTTCATTCATTTCTCATACACCAAACTCAACCTGTGCATGCACTAAAACATAATCATAAGCTTGACCCCTCTGTGGGATCTCATCAATGCCCCAATGGGCGATATACATGCGTTGAGTTGGCTAACATCTGTATCATCAAATATCTAAGATCATGCATTAACAAGGGATTTCAATACTCATAGGGTCAAGCACATCTATAACCTCAATATACCTCATTACATAACATCATAGTACAATTGTCATGTCCACAATCTAACTATTACATAGACATACTTCAAAACTCTGGCTAACCTCCTGGTCTACCCTGTACCTGCACATCTGGGGTTAGGGGAGAGGGGTGAGCTACAAAGCCCAGTGAGCAAAATAGAGAAATCATATATTAAAATTTCATGCTTTCATGAAATGCAACACATCACAACAAATCACATCTCGGATGGTATTGTCACCTATAGTCCTCTACATAGTCCAACTGTGCCGGGACGTAGAATGGGTACAACCGGTCTTTCTCTTAACATAACATATCATACAGTCCAACTGTGCCAGGGACGTAGAATGGGTACAACCTGGACTTCCTCTTACATCGTGCCAGGGACGTAGAATGGGTACAACCTGGACTTCCATACCATATCATGCCATAACATCATCATATCATATGAGGACTAAAGGATCATCCAATAACCAATCCACATCATCATCATAAATGTAATGCAACATATTCGTGAATACTAATGCAACAACCTACTATATCTCATGGCATTCATGATGCATGGATCATGCTCAAAATTCATATTTCCTTTATTTTAAAACTTACGGTTTATTCCACTCACCTCTGGCTAGCTCTGACAAACTCTGTAGCAGCTGGCTCACTGCTGGAGTCCTCGGTTCCTCGGGTCCGAACCTACACAGGTGGACTCCAATGAGGGACCAAACATACATAAACATAACTCTAATATACTCCCCAAAAACCCCCTAAAACATCACAAAACAACTACATAAAAACATGCAAGAAATGGCTGGACAGGGCACTTTCGGCGGCAGGTTCGGCGGCCGAAAGTCCCTCCAGAGCCGAAAGTCAGGCAGGTTCGGCGGCACCTTCGGCGGTCGAAACTCCCAGACAGAGACGAAAGTCTCTTTTCGGGGGCAAGCTTCGGCAGCCGAATGCTGCCTCCACAAGGGGGTTCGGCGGCCGAAAGTTCCTTCGGCTGCCGAACCTGGTTTCTCCCAAAAGGGCAGAAACTTGGTTCACATGAGCCTCTTGCCTCCCAAAACCTCAAATCATGCATAAACTTGTTCTAAAACATGCATACATATCATACATCACACCTAGGGGTCTCAAACTATCAAATACCCCAACTACAACACTTCAAACACACAAAAATCAACATACATTGTTCATCAAAACATCAAAACCCATAAACTCATCAACAAGCCTAAACATGCATCTCTACCCATAAAACAACCTAATGCTTGTTTAAAACACATAACAAGGGTGGATCCGAGCTTACCTCTTGAAGAAACGAGAGGAAAGGCGATCCTAGCTTGGAGATGGAGAGATTGAGCTCTTTGAACCTCCAAGTACCCAAAACTTGCTCTTTACTCACAGATCTTCAAAACAGAAGTTAAAACCCGTGAAAATCATGGAAGATCTAAGGAAAACACTCAAGATCGAGGGAGGGGTGGCGGAGGCTCACCTTGGCCGACAACGGGGGAGAAAAAGCTCGCCCGTGCGGACCTAAGGGACCCTTTTATAGGTGGCTGGCCAGGCCACGTTCGGGGGCCGAATGTGCCTCCGCATGCATGCCATGTTCGGCGGCCGAACTTGAGTTTCGGCGGCCGAACCTGGACTTCCCTCACTCATGCTTTCGGGGGCCTAACGTGCCTCCAAAACGCATGCATGTTCGGCGGCCGAACTTGACTTTCGGCGGCCGAACCTGGGTTTTCCTCCAAAGACTTTTCATGTAAAACTCATTTATTTTTCATACTTAAAACATTAAAATTCATGAAAACATTTTATAAAAACATGTTTCTACCCTACTAGAGGCTTCCGACATCCGAGATTCCACCGGACGGTAGGAATTTCGATACCGGAGTCTAGCCGGGTATTACAAATGGGCACCACCCTGCTGGTGATCTCAACAAGCTCAGGGCCTGCCAAGGCCTTTTACCCCACTTCTTCCCAGCAAACAGGTGACCTGCACTTCCTCCCATATAAAGCTTCATATGGAGCCATCCCTATGATAGCATGATAGCTGTTATTGTAGGCAAACTCCACCAAGGGTAGATGCTGCCTCCAAGAACTGCCAAAATCTAGCACACACAGTCTGAGCATATCTTCTATCGTCTGGATGGTCCTCTCTGACTGTCCGTCCGTCTGTGGATGGAAGGCAGTACTGAAATCTAACCTGGTACCCATAGCATTCTGCAGACTCCGCCAAAATCTAGAGGTGAACTGGGGCCCTCTATCAGACACTATCGAAACAGGAACCCCATGCAGCCTTACCACTTCATCCACATACACCTGCGCTAACTTATCCACTGAGTAGTTGCTCCTGACAGGGATGAAGTGAGCAGATTTGGTCAGTCTGTCCACAATCACCCATATGGAGTCTAACCTGTTGGATGCTGCCGGTAACCCCACTACGAAGTCCATAGCTATATTCTCTCATTTCCACTCTAGAATAGGTAGTGGGTTAAGCATTCCAGCCGGCTTCTGATGTTCCAGCTTCACCCTCTGACATACTTCGCAGGCTGACACAAACTGTGCCACTTCTCTCTTCATAGCTGGTCACCAATACACTCTCTTCAGATCTTGATACATCTTGGTGGCTCCAGGGTGAACACTGTACTTGGCATTATGAGCTTCCCTCATAATGTCTCCCTTTAAACTGATGTCATCTGGTACACATAGTCTATTCCCATAGCGGAGGATCTCCTTGCTGTCGAATCTGAACTCTTCATTCTTGCCTGACTGAACCGTCCTGGCAATCTTTACTAACTCTGGGTCCTCATGTTGTTTTTTAGCCACCTGCTCCAGGAACATAGGTGTCACTCTCATCTGGGCTATCAAAGCACCTGTACCAAACAACTCTAGCTGTAGACCTTCCTCAATGAGCTTGTAAAACTCTTTCACCACCAGTCTCCTATCAGCTGTGATGTGGGATAAGCTGCCTAGTGATTTTCGGCTTAGGGCGTTTACCACCACATTCGCCTTACACGGATGGTACTGAATCTTGCAATCGTAATCACTCAGCAGCTCTACCCATCTTCTCTGTCTCAAGTTCAAATCTCTTAGACTCAGGATGTACTGTAGGCTTTTATGATCGGTGAAGATCTCACATTTTACCCCATAAAGGTAATGCCTCCACATCTTGAGTGCAAAGATTACGGCTGCCATTTCCGGGTCATGTGTAGGGTAATTCAACTCATGCTTCTTCAGCTACCTAGAAGCATAAGCAATCACCCTTTCATTCTGCATTAGCACACAACCCAATCCCACTCGGGATGCATCACAGAACACTGTGAAATTCTCCTGACTGTTAGGCAAAGCTAACACCGGCGCTGACGTTAACCTCGTCTTAAGCTCTTCAAAACTCTCTTCGCACTGGTCGGTCCACACAAACTTCTGATTCTTCCTGGTTAATCTGGTCAAAGGAGTTGTAATTTTAGAGAAGTCCTGAATGAACCTCCTGTAGTAACCTGCCAAACCCAAGAAACTCCTGATCTCTGCCACTGAAGTGGGTCTAGGCCAGTTAGCCACAGCTTCTACCTTCTTGGGGTCCACTTCAATCCCATTTTCTGACACAACGTGCCCCAAGAATGATATGCTCCTCAGCCAGAACTCACATTTGGAGAACTTGGCATACAAGCCGTGTTCCCTCAAAGTCTGCAGAACTAACCTCAGATGATGGGCATGCTCCTCTGCATTCCTGGAATACACTAAGATATCATCTATGAAGACAATAACAAAGTGATCCAGGTACTGACTGAAAACCCTGTTCATGAGATCCATGAATGCTGCAGGGGCGTTGGTTAATCCAAACGGCATCACAAGGAACTCAAAATGCCCATATCTGGTCCTGAAGGCTGTCTTCGGTACATCCTCTTCCCTTATCCTCAGCTGATGGTACCCTGATCTCAGATCTATCTTGGAGAAACAACCTACTCCTGCTAGCTGGTCGAATAGATCGTCGATCCTTGGCAACGGGTACTTATTCTTGGTAGTGACCTTGTTCAACTGCCTGTAGTCAATACAAAGTCTGAGGGATCCATCCTTCTTTTTCACAAACAATACTGGAGCACCCCAAGGTGAGGTATTCGGTCGGATGAAGCCCTTGTCTACCAGCTCTTGCAACTGCTCCTTAAGCTCCTTCAATTCTGCTGGTGCCATCCTGTAGGGAGGGATAGAGATTGATCTGGTTTCAGGCATCAATTCTATCTCGAACTCTATCTCCCTAGCAGGTGGTAAACCTGGCAGCTCGTCTGGGAACACATCTAAAAACTCTCTGACCACTGGCACCGAGGCGGGCTCTCTGACATGATTATCCAGCTCTCTCACATGAGCTAGAAAACCCTGACAACCCCTCATGAGGAGCCTACGAGCATGTAGGGCTGATATCAAACCTCTAGGTGTACCCCTCCTGTCTCCTCTGAAGACAACCTCTGACCCATCCTGACATCTGAACCTGACTACCTTGTCTCTGCAATCCAAGGTAGTACCATGGGTAGATAACCAGTCCATCCCTAGAATTGTAACAGCCCGGAAACCGGTACCCTCTTTGTAACGGCCCAAACTGCTCGGCGCTAGGACTCAGGTCGGCTTAAGGCCGCCAGAACCCGTAGCAAGCCTAAACTATACTCCAAATATCCCATACATGATCCGACTGGACTACCAGCTGACACACTTTTTCTGTAAAAAATACCAGACTTAACCTTTAAACCATCAGACATCTCAATCTGAAATAGCCCCTAGGGCTATCTGTACTACACCAGTGATACTCTACCAAGTAACCTCCATGCACTATGCGCTGTGTCATAGAACCCACTCTGTAAGGGTCAGCATATCATAAGTTAACTTGGCTACCATAGAGTCACAGGAATCAAACCTGGTCTTCTCTATTGGCCTCTCTATGGATCACAGGACTCGAACCTGGTCTTTCCTCTGCACTGGTCTTGGGTCAAAGGAATTAAACCCTGTCTTCCCTCACAGTTATAATTCACTGGGTTTTCGAAACACAACATGTATTAAGCCTGGTTTGACTCATTTCTCATCAAGAAACGGAAAACAGGATACATGCATATACAAGGGATAAAACATACTATAGGCAAAGCACATACTAATCCATAAGCACCTTAACTGACCATCTATACATCTGTAATAAAGGTCTCTTTAGTTTACATCATGTCCATTACTCTATTACACAAGCAATACTGTAGCCAATACCCTGCTGCTTCTAACCTTCCCAGCTAACCCTGTACCTGCAAAACTGGGATTAAGGGAAAGGGATGAGCTATAAAGCCCAGTGAGTAGAAACACTGAAAACAGTTCATTCATACGCATTTTATATGAAAATGCATCACAACTCAAACATTCCACATCTTGGATTAGACATGACCTCAAAACTCCCTCGACGGGCTATTGATGTCGCCTTGGTCCAATCCTCATAAACAATGAAAATGCAATGCACCATATTCGTGATTCTAATGCAATCACCCTAAGATATATCATGGCATCCATGATGCATGAACTATGCTCAAACATTCTGTTATTTAAGATAAAACATTAAGTTTAGTTCTACTCACCTCTGCTCCTCAAGCAGAAACCTGACTGACTCTGCAACTGCTAATCCTGACGACCTCCCTGAACTGTCGGGTCCAATCCTACACAAATGGACTCGAATGAGGTGTCACACATATTCTTAAACAATCCCCTATAATCCCCTCTGAACCTCTGAAAACAATCACATAAAGCATGCAAAAGAAAGCTGGACAGAACACATTCGGCGGCAGGTTCGGCGGCCGAATGTCCTGAACAGAGCCGAAACTCAAGTACCTTCAGCGGCCGAATCTCCTCTTTCGGCGGCCGAACCCTTTCGGGGGCTACTTTCGGAGGCCGAAACCCCTAAACAGAGCCGAACCTCAAGGCACTCAGGGGCAAGCTGTGGCAGTCTAAGCCACCATGCAAGGGGTTCGGCGGCCGAATCCTTCTTCGGCTGCCGAACCTGAGTTCTTCAAGAACTCAGCTTCTCCCGCAACCTAGCTCCTCCATCTTTTCCTCCTCTCTAAACATGCATAACTCCAACCTCCACTTACATATACTCAAGTATATGCTCCAAAGGGGTCCAAAACTACCTAGTAACCCCAACAAAACAGCTACTATAACACATAATCAAGCTTACACCATTAAACACATCAAAAACTCACTTTAAAACCTAAGCATGCAACTCATGCAAAAGCTGTTAAAAAAACATGAAAACAAGTGTAAAGACTTCCCTTACCTCCTGAAACCAGAAGAGGAACAACTTGAACTCAGCAAATCCCCTTCACAAACTTCAAACCACCAAAACCTCTCTTTTCTCTCTTGTTTCTCCAAAACGTTCAAACCCTTTGCAAATGATCAACCCTCTGCATAAGCTGATTAAAAGCTTGCAGATGAGTCAGGAGAAACGTGGCCTAACCTCTGGTCCTGATCTGGAGGTGAACACCTGGCCAAATCACGGACTGAGGAGTGTGCACAGCTTAACCGACCACCTCAGCTTCGGCTGCCGAAACTACATGCAAAACCATGCAACCTTCGGGGGCCGAACATAAACTTCGGGGGCCGAACATTGGGCACTTTCGGCGGCCGAACTTAACCTTCGGGGGCCGAACATGACAGAAACTCCTTTGGCCCTTTCTCCCTAAAACTCAACTATTTCCTAATCAAACCGTTAAAATACTTTAAAACATTTTAGAAAACCTTCACTCTACCCTCAGGAAACCTCTGACATCCTTGAATCCCACCGGACGGTAAGAATTCCGATGCCGGGTTTAGCCGGGTATTACAAGAATGACGTCAAAATCTATCAAATCTAGAACCATAAGGTCGGCGAACATGCATCTTCCCTCCACAAAAACTGGACTACACTGGCAAATTGACTCTGCCACTGACGGGTCACACTTGGGTCCACTGACCCATAGGGGACACTCTAACCCAGAGACCATCAATCCCAACCTCTCGATGGCCCTCGGACCATCAATCCCATAGGGGACACGGTCCACTGACCCATAGGCAAATTGTTTGCCTCCTGCTGAGTCATGGTGAAGATCCGTGCCGGAGCTGATGGACCCTCACCCCTAAAACCCGCTGAAGAAGAGGCTGCCCCTCTCCCTCTGCCTCTGCCACTAGCCTGAGTCGCGGCTGGAGCTACTGGCTATGCCACACTACCTGAAGCTGTCTGCTGAGACTGTGCCACAAAAGCTGCCCTAGGACACTCCCGTGCCATGTGTCCCTCCTGCCCACATCTGAAGCAGACTGTCATCCCAACAAGACATACTCCTTTGTGCGGCTTCCCACACTTCTTGCATACTGCATTATGTGCACCAGAGTTTGAGCCACTCCCTAATCCCAGACCTGACTTGATTTTGCTCCAGCACTTGTTCTTCTTAGACTTAGCTTTACCCCATCTCTTACTGCCTGAACCCAGAGAAGAACGGTCTAACTTTCCCCCACCTGGGATCTTGGAACCAGAAGCTGTGCCACTGACTGCTTGACTTTCCCCTCGATTATTGCACTAGCCTCCATCCTCCGAGCCATATCCACTATGGTATGGAAACTCTCCCTCTCTGCTGACTGAATCAAGGAGGAATACCTGGAATGGAGATTCATGATATACCTCCTTGACTTTTTCTGATCTGTATCCAGATTCTGCCCAGCAAATGACAACAGCTCCAAGAATTCGTCTATATACTCATCCACACTCATCTCATCCATTTGCCTCAGCTGCTCGAACTCAATCATCTTCAATTCTCTTGAACTGTCAGGGAAAGCCCATCCTACAAACTCATTTGCAAACTCCTCCCATTATAGGCTGTTGACAGGAGCGGTTGTCGAAGCCGGTCAAAAATAACCTTATTGGTTACCCACAATTCACAACTTGCAGATAGTGGTGAAGGATCGTATCCACAGAGAATTGATTACCTATTTATTAATCTCAATCAAGACCAATAGAACTAGTTGAAAGCACAAGTGAAAGCAAGTAATCAAGGAGAAACAGAAACAAGTGCAATAAAAGTAAAAAGGGGGGTTTTGAGATGATTTGATTAACAACTATTGAAAGTAATTAAAATAGCTAGTAATTAAAATAAAAGAGGAAATCAATATGAGAAAAGTCTAGTTGAAGATATGGATCGGATTTGGTTGTTTGGGTTGATCATTGAAACATGGTTATCTTGATTGTAACGACCCGGAAACCGGTACCCCTTAGTAACGGTCCGAACCATCACTGGCACTAGGATCCAGATCGGCTTAAGGCCGCCGGGACCCGTAGTCAGCCAACTATACTCTCTGTGTACCTGATAATCCCATACATGATACAAACTGACCCAACAATCCTGTAAAACTCTGTAGGCTTAACTGCTGCTACTCAGATATGTCAATCTGAAATGGCCCTCAGGGCCTATACCAGGGACTACTATCTGCTGTGGGTCAAGGGATTGAAACCCTTTTAATCTATAACACATCCCATTGGTATCTCATCAAAGCCATACGTTAAGCCCAACTCACACATTTCTCATCAAGAAACGTAAAACAGGATGCATGTACAAAGGGATTAGTCATACATCACATTATGGCAACGACACTAGAGAAAGCACAAGTCTATCCAGTAACTGATAGTACATATCGATACATTACATGACAACTAATCTTTTAATTACATCATGTCCACTATGCTATTACAAACATACATTCATGCATCACTGTTCTCTGTACTCTTGCTGACTTTGACTTCCCATAGCTATCTCAGAACCTGCAAAACTGGGGTTAAGGGAGTGGGATGAGCTACTACAGCCCAGTGAGAAGGAACAGGCAAAAACAGTTCATTAATTGCATGTTCTCATGAAATGCATCACATCACAACATATCATCAAAAGGATGAACTTGTCACCAATAGCCCTTTAGTGTATACATATAACAATATGTCCAACTTGCCAGGGGCGATTAGGCCTCACCTGGACTTCTCTTCCCTGGCTCTATCACAAGGCCAACTGTGCCAGGGGCGATTAGGCCTCACCTGGACTTCTCTATCTGAGTCAGGTCAAACTGTCTATCTCATAGTACCAGGAGCGACCTGGACTATCCAGGGGCGACCTGGTATGGCTACCTCATGCCATAACTCTACATCTGTACTCTGTGCTCTATCAAGGGCTAAGGATCATCCAACATTCATCCACATAAACAACATCTTATGCAATGCATCATCTTCGTGAATTCTAATGCAATACAACCTAATACATAACATGGCAGTTTATGATGCATGGATCATGCTAGAATCGTGTCATTTTTCAAAAATAAAATATTCAGTTTAGTTCCACTCACCTCTGCTCTTCTGGCAGATACTGTACTGACTCTGATATCTCTAACTCTGATGACCTCCTCGAACTCTCGGGTCCAATCCTACACAAATGGACTCGAATGAGGTGTCACACATACTTTGAATAACTCTTAAACAAATCCCCATAATCCCCTCTAAACCTCTGAAAATAATCACATAACTCATGCAAAAGAAGGCTGGACAGAACACATTCGGCAGCAGGTTCGGCGGCCGAATGTCCTCTCCAGAGCCGAAACTCATGCATGTTCGGCGGCACCTTCGGCGGCCGAATGTGCATGACAGATCCGAAAGTCCATTCTTTCGGAGGCAACCTTAGGCAGCCGAAACTACCTCCACAAGAGGTTCGGCGGCCGAATCTTCACTTCGGCGGCCGAAGCTGGGTTCTCCAGAAGGCAGAACCTTGCTTCCTCTCATGCACAACTTCTCCAACACACTCTAACATGCATAACTCAGCGTCTCAACTCACATATACTCTGGTATATGCACAAAGGGGTCCCAAACTACCTATTAACCCCAACAAAACAACTAACACAACACATAATCATGCTTTCACCATTAACACATCAAAACTAAACTCTAAACCCTAAACATACAACTCTACCCGTAACCGCTTTAAAAGCTGGTAAAACCATAAAACAAGTATCAAGACCTCTCTTACCTCCTGCAACTAGAAGAGGAACAACTTGAACTCACCAAATCCCCTTCACAAGCTTCAAACCACCAAAACCTCTTTTTTCTCTTGCAAACGAGCAACCCTCTGCATGAGCTGCTTAAAAGCTTGCAGATGAGTCAAGGGAGACGTGGCCTAACCTCTGGTCATGATCTGGAGGTGAACACCTGGCCAAACCACGGACTGAGGAGCATGCACAACTAACCGACCACCTCAGCTTCGGCTGCCGAAACTGCATGCAAAACCATGCAACTTTCGGGGGCCGAACATAACCTTCGGGGGCCGAACATGGGGCACTTTCGGCGGCCGAACTTAACCTTCGGGGGCCGAACATGACAGAAACTCCTTTGGCCAATTCTCCACAAAACTCAACTCGTTTTCTACCCTAAACCTTTAAAATACTTGAAAATATTTTAGAAAACCTTTCTCTTACCCTTCTAGAAACCTTTGACATCCTTGAATTCCACCGGACGGTAGAAATTCCGATGTCTGAATCTACCGGGTATTACATTCTTCCCCCCTTTAAGAACATTCGTCCTCGAATGTGCACACAATAAACACACATGTAAAAACGAAAGTAAGGAAAGCCTAACACCTTCCTCTGCAAAGAGACATCTCGGGTTCTCTATACTTCCTAACTCTGTTGACCCTTCACTGCTTAATCTGTGTTCACACTTTACACTAAGTGCTAACGTTTCTTTCTCTTTGACTCTTCTTCGCTGTCTTCATACTTTTCTGTCCTTGCCTCTAGCTTTACCTGTCTATTTATTTTAGATTCAAACAGACATGCCCCAAAACCGAACTCGTCTGATAGAACTTGGCCTCGATGCCGTGTTTTCGTAAAATCTACACCGCTTAGTAGATAATGGGCATGCTTCTCTGTTTCTCTGACCTATTCGACGCTTTTGCTGCGCACTCTGATCCTTGCCCGCCTTTCTTCTTCTGTACTATCCTGGTTTTTTTTTCTTTCACTCTCTCTCTAATGCTACCATCTAGTTCCCATCTCTTAGCTTTATCGTGGAGGATAATCAGCTCCAACTAGCTGTCTCCACTGATCAGTACGCCTATGTGGGACTATCCGTCCTTGGTAGTGACTTTGTGCAACTGTTCACAGTTGTGACAAAGTCTCTAGGTTTCCTCCTTCCGTTCTCACACCGACACTGGTACATTCCAGGGTGTGTAGTACTAAGTCGGATAGAATCCTTCGCTACCAAGTTCACACTGCTCTACTATCTTCTCACTTATGCAACTGCTTTTCTCGTTCTTACAACTTTTTCAACTTTTCGTAGGAAGAGGTGAAGATGAGTCTAGTCTCCATCCTCACTTAACGTCCAGACTCTATTGGTAATCCTGCTCGCTTATCTGGGATAACACATATAACTCTCTTTCTCTCTTTCTGATTATGGGTACTGAGACTGGTTCCCTGACCTGGCTCCTCTGCTCTCACCCAAGAGCAAGAAAACCCCTGACGACCTTTCCTAAAGCGTTCACGAGCCTGTAGGGCTGCTAGCAAACTTCTGGGTATGCTATACTGTCCCCTCAAAGGACTAACTCTGACCCATCCGAGCCTCTAAACTCTGAACTTTTCTACCTTGTCTTTGCAGACTTCGGTAGTATCTCGAGTAGCTAGCCCATCCGCCCTAGGTTGACATCACCAGTCATCCCTAGAACCATAAGGTCAGCTGAAAGGCATGTACTACTCTCAACAACCTCTGATCTATACTGACTCACTGACTCTACCTCAGATGGATCACACTCGGGTTCACTAACCCAGAGAAACCACTCTAAACCCAGACGTTATCAACCCTCCTCTATCTATGGCTTTCACTCCACAGGGAAAGAAACATCAGGGTCCACTATATCTTACACATCTGAACACCCTCAAGTGAACGTATCTGACGTCACCGTGTTCGATGTGTTAGCCGCCTACTGAGTCAGGATGAAGATCCAAGCTAAAGCTACTGAATCTTCCCTCGGGAACCGACCAAAGAAAAGGAGAACTCTCTTCTCCTGCCTCACCCACTGTCCTGAAATATGGCTAGAGCTATAGGCTGAGTGACACTACTAGAAGTCATCTGCTGGGACTGTGCCAATCAGAGCCGCAGTAGGACACTCACATAATATGAGTCCTTTCTGCTCGCATCTATACATGCCGTAGTCCCATACCATCAGACTACTTTTGTGTAAACTCCACGCCTCACGGATCCAGAACTATCTGAACTAGAGCTCAATCGCCATCTAATCCCAGACTAAGCTGAAATCTCTTTCTACCCTTTCTTACTTTACATTTATTCTATTCTGTTCTTTTTCTGCTCTCTTCTATGTCATACTTACTCTTCTCTTTTCCTTCATCTGCTCTCTTTCACTTCCTGTTATGCTGTTCTTACTCTCTTATTTCTTATTTTGTTCTCTGACTTATGGATTATCCTTGAGGGCTGCACTCGGAGATGAGAGATCATTCTCCCTATACCTGGATAAAATCCAAGGCCAGAGCATCTCATAGCAACACTCTCAAGCAGTTTTCCAGGCTTACTAACTCTAGTTACTTACTCGTTTGGCTTTTCCTATCTCCCTCACTCTACTGGTGTCATCCTGTAGAGAAGACGAAGAATGGTTCTGGGTTTAGACATCAGTCCTATATCCCGTTCTAGTCTCTTAGCAGGTGGTAAACCTGACGGCTTATTTGGAACAACATCTCAAACTTTTCTATGGCTGCGGGCACGCAACCTGGTTCCCCTCCTCATCTGACGAACTGCTATACTCTCTGACAGAAGCACGAAACCTCTGATAACCTCTCTTAACTAGTTTACGAGCTTAGAGGGCTGATATTACATTTCAGGCATCTCTACACTGTCCCCTCAACATACCACTTGTGAGCCACCCTGATCTCTAAGCCTGACGACTCTGTCTCTGCCATCTCAAGCAAGACTATGAGTAGCTAGCCCATCCACCCCTAGAATGATGTCAATCAATCACTCTAGAACCACTAGGTCAGTTGGAAGGCACCTACTCACAACTAACACTGAACTAGCACTGAACTCAACTGGCAGACTACCTCTGCCGCTGATGGATCACACTTGGGTCTATTGACCTAAAGAGGACAGTCTAATCCCTCAAGCACGAAGGAAAACAAAGCATCAGAGTCTCTAAGAGTAGACACATCAAAACATATGGAAGTGAAAAGTACCTGTTACCGCCCTGTCCGATGTGTCAGCCTCCTGCTGCGTCAAAGCGAAGATCCGTGCTGGTACTGACGGACCTTCACCTGGGGAACCTATGGAAGAAGGAGTGATCTCGCTCCCTCTACCTCTGCCCTGTGCCATGGCTAAAGCTCCTGATTGAGCCACTCTATCTGAGGCTGTCTGTTGGGACTCTGTTCTCACAGTCGCGGTGGAACACTCACGTGCTATGTGCCCCTCCTGTCCGCACCTGAAACATGCTGTTGTCCCTACTAAACAGACTCCCTTGTGCGGCCTACCGCACCTCGGACATTTGGAGTTGTTCAAACCAGAGCTCGATCCCTCACCTATTCCCAGACCAGACTTGATCTGCTTCCAGAACTTGTTCTTCTTTGATCGTCTGAGGCCTCTACCTCCCTTCTTCCTTGCTATACCAGCCTCGTGCAGAGGGGAGAGATTCACATCACTTGTCCCTGCAAGTTTGGCACTAGCTTCTCTCTTCTGTGCCATATCTCCTATATCATGGAACCTCTTCCTTGTGCTATCTGGAAAAGCCCCTTTGGCAAACTCTGTTGCAAACTGCTCCCAGGATAAGCTTTCTACCCTCGGGTTCACATACTGGTTGAACCATTCCCTTGCCTTTTCACATTTCAATGTGACCCCTGCCATCTGAATGGCTCTACTCTCACTGGCTCCCAACTCATCAGTTATCATCTTGACCATTCTGAGATACTCAAAAGGGTCAGCACCAGTCTCAAACTTGGGAACATCTAACCACAAATAGTCTGTCATCTGTACCCTACTTCCTCCAGGTGAACTAGACTTAGGTATTTGGACAACTGGGGCTACTGGTTCTATTGGTGGTGGAGGAGGTGTAACATTCCCTGAGGTAGGGTTTGCTAAACTTGGATAACCAAAGAAGAGTGGAAACATGGTATACTGTGGATGTGGCGGTGGATATGGCGGATAAAAGGAAGGATAGGGCATAAAGGTGGGATATGGGTTATACCTAGGAAACTCTGATGTCCCTCTCATCGGGTACTCTGCCCCCCACTGGTAGGGTGGATACTGAGGTGGAACAAATCTCGAGGCCTGAGTGCCTCCTTGAGACTCACCCATATCTCCTCCTAACCTGCTCCTGCCAAAGCTACCATCTCTGCTCTGCACATCCTCCTCTAGGACTCTCCTAAACCCTGACATACCACTCTGCACAACTCCCCTTCTACTCTCATCACTAGACCTTCTAGGGTCCCTTGATGTACCTTCTCTGCTAAAACTATCTGATGTTGCCTTTTGCAGAACTGGGAGATGAGCATCCATGTCCTCATCCTCCGACGGAGCTCCAGTCAATCTAGCAGATCGACGAGTTCCTCTCATCCTACCACTGAAAAGCACAACATCACACAAACATATCATCAAATAATCCATGTGAAAACACATGACTCCTTAACACATATCAAACATATCAATAATGCACATGCAGCTCATCATGGCATTTCACATTATCATGCAAGACAGGACTCCACATCCTATCCTAGTGGACATGATTGTACCTATTGTGCTTTCCCTCCTATATAAGACAACACCTCTTTCCGATGTGGGAATCTGATCCTTGAGCATCTTCGCTCAACACACCGTACTCGAAGATCTATACGTCTGACATCTTAACCTCTTTCCGATGTGAGATAGCTCTGATCCCTGAGTATACTGACTCAGCACATCGTACTCTAGAGGCCCTATGCTCTGATACCAATCTGTAATGACCCGGAAACCGGTACCCCTTAGTAACGGTCCGAACCATCACTGGCACTAGGATCCAGATCGGCTTAAGGCCGCCGGGACCCGTAGTCAGCCAACTATACTCTCTGTGTACCTGATAATCCCATACATGATACAAACTGACTCAACAATCCTGTAAAACTCTGTTGGCTTAACTGCTGCTACTCAGATATGTCAATCTGAAATGGCCCTCAGGGCCTATACCAGGGACTACTATTTGCTGTGGGTCAAGGGATTGAAACCCTTTTAATCTATAACACATCCCATTGGTATCTCATCAAAGCCATACGTTAAGCCCAACTCACACATTTCTCATCAAGAAACGTAAAACAGGATGCATGTACAAAGGGATTAGTCATACATCACATTATGGCAACGACACTAGAGAAAGCACAAGTCTATCCAGTAACTGATAGTACATATCGATACATTACATGACAACTAATCTTTTAATTACATCATGTCCACTATGCTATTACAAACATACATTCATGCATCACTGTTCTCTGTACTCTTGCTGACTTTGACTTCCCATAGCTATCTCAGAACCTGCAAAACTGGGGTTAAGGGAGTGGGATGAGCTACTACAGCCCAGTGAGAAGGAACAGGCAAAAACAGTTCATTAATTGCATGTTCTCATGAAATGCATCACATCACAACATATCATCAAAAGGATGAACTTGTCACCAATAGCCCTTTAGTGTATACATATAACAATATGTCCAACTTGCCAGGGGCGATTAGGCCTCACCTGGACTTCTCTTCCCTGGCTCTATCACAAGGCCAACTGTGCCAGGGGCGATTAGGCCTCACCTGGACTTCTCTATCTGAGTCAGGTCAAACTGTCTATCTCATAGTACCAGGAGCGACCTGGACTATCCAGGGGCGACCTGGTATGGCTACCTCATGCCATAACTCTACATCTGTACTCTGTGCTCTATCAAGGGCTAAGGATCATCCAACATTCATCCACATAAACAACATCTTATGCAATGCATCATCTTCGTGAATTCTAATGCAATACAACCTAATACATAACATGGCAGTTTATGATGCATGGATCATGCTAGAATCGTGTCATTTTTCAAAAATAAAATATTCAGTTTAGTTCCACTCACCTCTGCTCTTCTGGCAGATACTGTACTGACTCTGATATCTCTAACTCTGATGACCTCCTCGAACTCTCGGGTCCAATCCTACACAAATGGACTCGAATGAGGTGTCACACATACTTTGAATAACTCTTAAACAAATCCCCATAATCCCCTCTAAACCTCTGAAAATAATCACATAACTCATGCAAAAGAAGGCTGGACAGAACACATTCGGCAGCAGGTTCGGCGGCCGAATGTCCTCTCCAGAGCCGAAACTCATGCATGTTCGGCGGCACCTTCGGCGGCCGAATGTGCATGACAGATCCGAAAGTCCATTCTTTCGGAGGCAACCTTAGGCAGCCGAAACTACCTCCACAAGAGGTTCGGCGGCCGAATCTTCACTTCGGCGGCCGAAGCTGGGTTCTCCAGAAGGCAGAACCTTGCTTCCTCTCATGCACAACTTCTCCAACACACTCTAACATGCATAACTCAGCGTCTCAACTCACATATACTCTGGTATATGCACAAAGGGGTCCCAAACTACCTATTAACCCCAACAAAACAACTAACACAACACATAATCATGCTTTCACCATTAACACATCAAAACTAAACTCTAAACCCTAAACATACAACTCTACCCGTAACCGCTTTAAAAGCTGGTAAAACCATAAAACAAGTATCAAGACCTCTCTTACCTCCTGCAACTAGAAGAGGAACAACTTGAACTCACCAAATCCCCTTCACAAGCTTCAAACCACCAAAACCTCTTTTTTCTCTTGCAAACGAGCAATCCTCTGCATGAGCTGCTTAAAAGCTTGCAGATGAGTCAAGGGAGACGTGGCCTAACCTCTGGTCATGATCTGGAGGTGAACACCTGGCCAAACCACGGACTGAGGAGCATGCACAACTAACCGACCACCTCAGCTTCGGCTGCCGAAACTGCATGCAAAACCATGCAACTTTCGGGGGCCAAACATAACCTTCGGGGGCCGAACATGGGGCACTTTCGGCGGCCGAACTTAACCTTCGGGGGCCGAACATGACAGAAACTCCTTTGGCCAATTCTCCACAAAACTCAACTCGTTTTCTACCCTAAACCTTTAAAATACTTGAAAATATTTTAGAAAACCTTTCTCTTACCCTTCTAGAAACCTTTGACATCCTTGAATTCCACCGGACGGTAGAAATTCCGATGTCTGAATCTGCCGGGTATTACATTGATTGATTCAATATGTTGGTTATGGGGGGTGGAAGACGCTTCTCACCACCATGTCTTTCCTTATGAACAAACTGATTAGGGAATGTCCTCTAATCAATTACTAATCAACAAATTGACAAGGAACGTCCTTGGGCCATAGGCATCAAAACAATTGCCAATTGCATGAAGAATAAGAAAGATCCAAACCCTAACTACTCAAACGCATGAGATGATGTTAGATCATACAATTTCTTGGGTTTTTACACCAAGTGTTCTATGGACAGAATATTTCCAGCAATTACGGACTAACAAATATCCTAACCCAACAATCAATTAACTTTGCAATCAAGAATCAAGTGGCCAATTTGATCAAAACAACAAAGCAATCTTGGAATCAAAGCACAATTGCATGAATATTGAATAAAATCAAAGACAAAAGTTTATGTTCAGATCTCACAACCTTTTAAACAACCTTAGTCAAACTTCAACTAGAAAGAGGGTTTCAGCCACTCATGGTTGAACCAAACAGAAAATAAAAGAAAAGAAAGCAAAAGATGAAGAACTAAGGTGGGGAAGAGCCTTGGAGAGGCCTTGCCGATTTTTGGAGAAGAGGTGGAACAAAATCTGTCTTCTTGTCTTCTTGAAGCCTTTAAATATGTCTTGAGAGGCTGCCTAGGGTTTCATGAAAGTCCAGGAGACTTTTAGAGGCTGTCCAAAGTGTCCTTGGTGTTGCATGTGCCTTGTTTGTGCATGAGTGAAGGCAAAAACGAGTCACATGTGATAGAAGGCAAGTGGGGGCACTTTGGTCTTTTCATAGCTGTCCAAGATCCTCAAGATGCTGTACACTAAGTCCAAGAGATTGCCCATGCACTAATGAGGAAGGTGGAGCCTCCTTTTGAATTTTGAATGTGCATGATACTAAGTGGGAAACATGTGATCTTTGGATTTGGCTTCCTTAATAAGCTTGATCTTGAAATCCAATATTTGAATGTGAATCTTGAAGATTTGGATCTCAAAATACTTCCCTTGTTTGGCTCCTCAAATATGGCAACTTGGGATATGGCTTCTTGAATAAGGAAAGTGTGCATTGGAATGCATTTTCGGCTGCCTAAAGTGAGTTTCGGAGGCTGGACTTTTGGCTCTGGACACAAGGTTCGGCGGCCGAAGGTGTCGCCGAAGGTGGTCGACTTTCGTCTCTGGAGTCCTCTTTCGGCCACCGAAGGTTGCCGCCGAAGGTGACTAATTTTTTGCTTCCGAAAGTTACCTCCGAAGGTTGCTTCTCTAGTTTTGGCTTCTTTTGGCATTTTTAAGAGCATTTTCTCCAAATTGTTTCTTCACACCTAATACTTGCAAAACATGATTAAAACCACCAAATTAGGTAGAATAGGTGCAAACAAACATCAATAAGATCATGAAAATATGGACTAAAATATGCTCTATCAAATACCCCCACACTTAAGCTTTTGCTTGTCCTCAAGCAAACAAACATAGTCAAATAAGCTTTCTTTGCTCTAGATTCTTATTTCCACTTAAGCTTATACTCAAGATACTTATTTTGAAGCATTGCAGTGAAGAATATATGCATGAAGATTACTTACCTCTTTTCCTTGTTTCCCTTTGCTTACCATGGCTAGGATTTGTTTTCCTCAAGAGAGACATGCACATTAATTTGTTAAGACTTTTTCTAGCTTTTGGATTGACTTACCCTTACCTTGAAGTACTTTTATTCAGGCTTTTGCACTTTAGATCTTGCTTGGAAAGGTCACCAACCTATTTTTGATGTCATGGTTTATATTTTTCAGTTGGTCACCTATCCAAGTGGCTAGTAGCTCTTATTTTTGTGCTTTTGAGGTCTATGCCTTTGCTGAATTTTCTTTCTCTCAACGATTTGGGCAAATCAACACCAATTGCTAAATCAAGTCATGTTAAGTTCATTCACACAACTTTAATTTATTCTCAATCAATTGAGGGTCATCAATACATTTTTCACCATGGCAAACTCAAAGATTCAATTCAAAAGGTAATTCTCAAACATTAATACAAATCACTGCAATTGATTCAACATAAGTTTAAAGAGTTATCACATCAATGGGGTCATGGCAAGAAAAACTCATCCAACATAGTTCATCAGTTTGAGTAGAGCAAAACAAAAAGAAGAAGAAGATTGTGGTTGTGTGTGTTTTATTGAAAGCATAAACAAATTAAAATTTAACTGTGGCTAATTATCTTGAAAGAAATTTAAGACTGAAAGGAAAAAGAAAAAAAAAAATTTTGCAATCTGAAGGCATGAGAAATCGCAGAAGGAGAGAAAGGGAGAAGAAGAAGGATGAAGAAGAAGAGAGAAGGGATGAGATATGCACCCCCACACTTAAATTATGCATTGTCCTCAATGTAAAAGAAGGGAGAAGAGGAGAGGAGAAGAAGAAAGAAGAGAACAAAAGAAACTGAGTACTTCCCTGGGGTGTGGTGTGCATGGCATGATCCTCTAGGCAGAAGGATGTTGTAGTGGAATTTCTTCCACCACTTGTACTGCGAACCCTTCAAAGTATGGTTTCAGACGATGTCCATTCACCTTGAAGATTTTTCCAGTTTCTATGCTTCGGATGTCTACAGCTCCATGTGGGTATGCATGTTCTACAAAGAATGGTCCAATCCACCTAGATCGTAGCTTTCCTGGGAACAGTTTTAGATGAGAGTCAAAGAGTAAGACTTTATCACCAACCTCAAATTGTTTCTTGAAAGATGATTGTCATGGGAGGCTTTGGTCTTTGTTTTGTACTTCCAAGAGTTCTCATATGCATCTCGTCTTATTTCCTCAAGCTCTTGCAGTTATAACTTGCGATGGCGTCCGGCTTCTTTGAGGTCCATGTTGCAATTCTTTACAGCCCAATATGCCTTGTGCTCAAGCTCAACTGGGAGGTGACAAGCTTTCCCATAGAAAAGTCTATAAGGAGACATACCTATGGGGGTTTTGTAGGCTGTTCTGTAGGCCCATAAGGCATCCTCTAATCTTAAGCTCCAATCCTTTCGGTTGGGAGAAACTGTCTTTTCAAGGATGGCCTTTATTTCTCTATTGGACACTTCAGCTTGTCCATTCGTCTGAGGGTGGTAGGCTGTGGATGTTATGTGGATGACATTGTGTTTTCTGAGAAGGCTTTCCACTACCCTATTGCAAAAAATGGGTTCCTCTATCACTGATGATTGCTTTTGGTACTCCATGTCTGGCAAAGATGTTGGTCTTGACAAAGTCTACCACTGCCTTGGCATCATCAGTCTTAGTTGCTCTAGCTTCCACCCACTTGGATACATAATCCACTGCAAGGATGATATAAGTGTATCCAAAGGATGGTGGGAATGGTCCTATGAAATCTATGCCCCAAACATCAAACACCTCACAGACCATGATGGGGTTTTGTGGCATTTGATTTCTTTTGCTTAGATTTCCGGTCTGCTGACACCTGGCACATGTCCTGCAAAATAGAAAAGCATCTCGAAACATGGTGGGCCAGAATAGGCCACTTTCAAGTATCTTGTGAGCAGTTTTCCTTGGACCAAAGTGTCCTCCACAACTATATGAATGACAAAAAGTAAGTACAGAGGCTATTTCTTGATCAGGAATGCATCTCCTTATCATTTGGTCAGCACAATGTTTCCACAAATATGGCTCATCCCAAACATAGTATTTGGCATCCTTTTTTATTTTATCTTTAGTGTGCTTGGGCATGTCATAAGGTAAGTTACCTGTGGCCAAGTAGTTCACCATATCGGCGTACCATGGCTCATCAGACTGAGCAAGGAAGATTTGTTCAAGGAGGTCTTCCTTGGTTTCTTCAAATTCAGGAAGGTGTTGTTCTGAGCTTGTTTGCAAAGAAGGTGGGGCGAAAGAGCTTGCTTGTGATGAAGGCTGCTGTGAGAGATTCGGCGGCCGAAAAGTGTCTGGGTTCGGCGGCCGAAGATTCGTGGTTTGCGGAGGAAGCTGTGGCGATGGATTCGGCTTCCACAGGTCAATCAAGTTCGGCGGCCGAAGTTCGTTTTCCTTTTGTGCAGTGACTTTTGGGAGTGGTGCAACAGGATTCGGATTCCGAAGGTCAGTAGGGTTCGGCGGCCGAAATGTGTCTATGTTCGGCGGCCGACTGTCTTCTGTCTGCGCAACCTCAATCTGCTGAATGCTGGAGATGGTTTCTTTCAGTTTCTGGCTTTCAATCCTGCAAAGATCATCATTTGAAACATAATCTTGATTCTCATTAAACACATCTTGGCTCAAACAGTCAATAATATCAAGACCATAAACAGGGGTCATGTCATGTGGATATTTCATAGCATCATAAACATTGTACTTGATTACTTCCCCTTCAAACTCCATGGTAAGAGTACCATCATGCACATCAATTTTAGTTCTAGAAGTACTCAAGAAGGGACGTCTAAGAAGAATGTCAGAACTAGTATTGCAATTATCTTCCTTAGTATCAATAACATAAAAATCAGCAGGAAAGACAAGTTCATCTACTTGGACTAACACATCTTCTAGAACACCTATGGGATATACTATAGATCTATCAGCCAATTGTATCACAACTCTTATTTCTTTTAGCGCACATGCATTGAGAGATTTATAGATGGAGAGAGGCATGACATTAATAGATGCACCAAGATCACACATGGCTTTCTTGATACCAACATTCCCAATTTTGCAAGAGATAGCAAACATACCTTTATCCTTGCATTTAGTAGGGAGTTCTCTTTTAATAACAGCAGTAACTACCTCACCTACACTTACTTTCTCTCTTTCAGCTAGCTTTCTTCTGTTGGTGCACAACTCTTTCAGAAATTTTGCGTACCTTGGAATTTGCTTGACAGCATCTAGCAGTGGTATGTTGATCTCCACTTTTCTGAAGGTCTCAAAGATCTCCTTTTCTTCTTTTTCTTTTTGAGTTCTTTCAAATGTTTTTGGAAAAGGAGGTGGGATGTGAAAACTTACCTTCGGGTCAGCTCTTTGCGCAGAAGGTGGTGCAGAATGCGATGAAGAGGCTTCAGACTGCCTTGGATGTTGTGCAGAGGGTGTCTCAGATGATGCATGCTTTGGTTCGACTTGCTTTTCCTCCGCAAATCTTGCATCTTGAAGCTCTTTCCCACTTCTCAAAGTAATGGCACTTACATTTTGTTTGGGATTTGCCTCAGTCTGGGATGGCAACTTTCCTTGAGCTTCCAATCTGTTTATGGAGGTGGCCATTTGTCCCATCTGTTGTTGTATCATTTGCAAGGTCTTCACTACCTCATTCATAGTGTTATTGTCCACTGGAGGTGCTGGTTGGACTTGGCTTCTTTGGTAACCTTGGTGATTCTGATCAGTGTTGCCCTTTCCATAGCTGAAATTGGGATGGTCTCTCCAACCTGGATTATAGGTGTTGGAGTATGGATCATATCTAGGCTGGTTGTTGTACTTCCCAATGGCGTTGGCTTGATGATGGTCTTCTTGGAGTGTGGGACATTGATCAGTTGGGTGTCCCACTCATAAACAAATCCCACATGGCCTAGGTGGCTGGGGTGCTTGAATCTGTTGTACCACATCCACCACAATATTTTTTATAACAGA
Source organism: Manihot esculenta (assembly GCF_001659605.2). Classification (NCBI taxonomy): domain Eukaryota; kingdom Viridiplantae; phylum Streptophyta; class Magnoliopsida; order Malpighiales; family Euphorbiaceae; genus Manihot; species Manihot esculenta. Next base: position 19,227,113 of record NC_035178.2, on the reverse strand, counting down.
TGTTAGTTCAGACATAGTAGAAAAATTTACCTCATTGGCCCTTTGTAGTTGCCTCTCTTCTCCATATTGCCTAGATGAGGCTGCAAGAGTAGAGATTAATTCTCTCATTTGTCTAGGTGTTTTGTCTTCAATGGAGCCTCTGCAGGTTACATAAATGAATTTTCTTTCTGAGGGAGATAATCCTCCATAGAAGAATTGTATAAGGGCCTTGTCTGACATGTCATGTTGAGGGCATTCTGTGCAAAGTCTTTCAAACCTTTCCCAATAATCACATAGGTCTTCAGATGGTTTTTGCTTTATGCTTGTAATTTCTCTTATTATGCCAATTGATTTATGAGTTGGGAAGTATTTGTTCAAAAAGGTTTTGACCATATCATCCCAAGAAGTAATGGATCTAGGTGGCAAGTAAAATAACCAATCTTTAGCAAAGTCATCCAATGAAAAGGAGAAGGCTCTTAACTTAATTTGGTCTTCAGAGATACCTTGAGGTTTCATAGATGAACATATTATATTGAATGCTTTTAAGTACTTGTGTGGATTTTCATTTTCTCTACCTCTAAACTTAGGGAGAATGTTTATCAAACCTGTCTTCAGTTCAAAGGGAACTGTCAGAGGTGGGTAGGTGATGCAAAGTGTGGCATAATCACCTACAGGAGTTGCCAATTCTCCCATGGTCCTTTCTCTTTGTTCTTGGGGCCTAATTGCTGGATTTTCTTGAACCATTTGGCCTTGGACAGCATGTCCATCATGGGCAGCAGCTGGTGCTTGAAGTTCTGCCATTGGTGCGGAATTCGGTTGCTGGAGTGAAGAACTTTCGGCGGCCGAAGATGGGTTGGGTTCGGCGGTCGAATGTTGGGCAGATTGCTCTACGGCTTGCTTTCCAAGTCTTTTGAGAGTGTGTTCAATTTCTAGATCAAAGGGTAGTGTGTCCCTGCATTCAGATCTGGTCATGAAAGAAAATAAACAAGTGATATCAACTCCCCGGCAACGACGCCAATTTTTGATAGGAGCGGTTGTTGAAGCCGGTCAAAAATAACCTTCTTGGTTACCTACAATTCACAACTTGCAGATAGTGGTGAAGGATCGTATCCACAGAGAATTGATTACCTATTTATTAATCTCAATCAAGACCAATAGAACTAGTTGACAGCACAAGTGAAAGCAAGTAATCAAGGAGAAATAGAAACAAGTGCAATAAAAGTAAACAGGGGGGTTTTGAGATGATTTGATTAACAACTATTGAAAGTAATTAAAACAGCGAGTAATTAAAATAAAAGAGGAAATCAATATGAGAAAAGTCTAGTTGAAGATATGGATCCACTTTGGTTGTTTGGGTTGATCATTGAAACATGGTTATCTTGATTGATTCAATAGGTTGGTTATGGGGGTGGAAGACGCTTCTCACCACCATGTCTTTCCTTATGAACAAACTGATTAGGGAACGTCCTATAACCAATTACTAATCAACAAATTGCCAAGGAACGTCCTTGGACCATAGGCATCAAAGCAATTGCCAATTGCATGAAGAACAAGAAAGATCCAAACCCTAACTACTCAAACGCATGAGATGATGTTAGATCATACAATTTCTTGGGTTTTTACACCAAGTGTTCTATGGACAGAATATTTCCAGCAATTACAGACTAACAAATATCCTAACCTAACAATCAATTAACTTTGCAATCAAGATCAAGTGGCCAATTTGATCAAAACAACAAAGCAATCTTGGAATCAAAGCACAATTGCATGAATATTGAATAAAATCAAAGACAAAAGTTTCTGTTCAGATCTCACAACCTTTTAAACAACCTTAGTTTCAACCAAACTTCAACTAGAAAGAGGGTTTCAGCCACTCATGGCTGAACCAAACAGAAAATATAAAAAAAAAAAAGAAAGCAAAAGATGAAGAACTAAGGTGGGGAAGAGCCTTGGAGAGGCCTTGCCGATTTTTGGAGAAGAGGTGGAACAAAATCTGTCTTCTTGTCTTCTTGAAGCCTTTAAATATGTCTTGAGAGGCTACCTAGGGTTTCATGGAAGTCCAGGAGACTTTTAGAGGCTGTCCAAAGTGTCCTTGGTGTTGCATGTGCCTTCTTTGTGCATGAGTGAAGGCAAAAACGAGTCACATGTGATAGAAGGCAAGTGGGGGCACTTTGGTCTTTTCATAGCTGTCCAAGATCCTCAAGATGTTGTACATTAAGTCTAAGAGATTGCCCATGCACTAATGAGGAAGGTGGAGCCTCCTTTTGAATTTTGAATGTGCATGATACTAAGTGGGAAACATGTGATCTTTGGATTTGGCTTCCTTAATAAGCTTGATCTTGAAATCCAATATTTGAATGTGAATCTTGAAGATTTGGATCTCAAAATACTTCCCTTGTTTGGCTCCTCAAATATGGCAACTTGGGATATGGCTTCTTGAATAAGGAAAGTGTGCATTGGAGTGCATTTTTTACTGCCTAAAGTGAGTTTCGAAGGCTGGAATTTCGGCTCTGGACACAAGGTTCGGCGGCCGAAGGTGCCGCCGAAGGTGGTCGACTTTCGTCTCTGGAGTCCTCTTTCGGCCGCCGAAGGTTGCTGCCGAAGGTGACTGATTTTTGGCTTCCAAAAGTTGCCTCCGAAGGTTGCTTCTCTAGTTTTGGCTTCTTTTGGCATTTTTAAGAGCATTTTCTCCAAATTGTTTCTTCACACCTAATACTTGCAAAACATGATTAAAACCACCAAATTAGGTAGAATAGGTGCAAATAAACATCAATAAGATTATGAAAATATGGACTAAAATATGCTCTATCAGCTGTCCAACCTCGGGTTCACATAGTTCTTAAACCACTCTCAGGCCTTCTTGCATTTTAGTGTGAACCCAGCCATCTGAATGGCTCTACTGTCATCAGCTCCTATCTCATCTGTAATTGTCTTGACCCTCTCGAGGTACACAAACGGGTCATCACCAGTTTCAAACTGGGGAGCACCCAGCTTCATATAATCGGTCATCTTGACCTTGCTCCCCCCAGATGAGCTAGGTTTAGGCATTTGGGTTTCTGGGACAGTAGGTGCTGCTGGTGGTGGAGGAGGTGCAGCATCCCCTGGGGTAGGGTTTGCTGTACCTGGATGGTAGGGTGGGGGTGGGTACATAGGGTACTGTGGGTACGGTAGGTAGAAAGGTGGGTATGGCATCTGAGGGTGATAAGGGTTAAAACTGGGGTAATCCGATGTACCTCCCATCGAATACCCGGGATTATGTGAAAAGGGTGGGTAGTAAGGTGGCTGAACAAACCTCGAGGCCTGAGTGCCTCCTTGGAACTCTCCCATTCCCTCTTCCGACATACTTACTCCGAGACTGCCATCCCTCCTCTGATCCATATCCATCTGATCCCCCACATCCTCTGACATAACCCCTTGCACTGTTCCCCTCACTGATCTGCTTCTACCCAGATCCAAAGACCTTCTAGGGTCTCTTACTGCTCTTTCTCTGCTGGACCTGCTTGACATTGCCCTAGGCAATGCAGGAGGACGAGCATCAGTGCCCTCGTCCTGGGGTGGTACTCCAGTCAATCGTGCAGATCGACGAGTTCCTCTCATCCTGTTTTCTGAAAAACAGTACACATCACATAGAACATTAGCATCAAATGGTTCATGTGCAAACACATGAACCTGCATCACATACATCACATATCATAGCATAATATTAATGCACATGCATATAATCATGGCATTTCACATCATCATTCAAGACAGGACTCTTTATCCTATCCTAGTGGACATGATCAACCTATTGTGCTTGACCTTCTATGACACCTATGAGCCCGACACACTATAGGTCCGATCATATGAACCTAGGGCTCTGATACCACTCTGTAACGACCCGAAAACCGGACCGCTACCTGCGCTAGGATCCAGATCGACATAAGGTCGCCGAGACCTGTAGCAAGCCAAACATACATCCTGCATACTTGTCAAATCCCATACATGATCACACATATACATAAACATGAGAACTTTTTCTTTTCTTTTACCAAGCTCAACTTGTGCATGCACATAAACATAAACCACACACTGGAGCCTCATCACATACTCTAATGGGGTATCTCATCAAACATCAAGCTTGGTTGAACATAAACATCATAAAACATAGATCATGTATATACATGGGATTATTCAAACATACTATGGTTAAGCACAATTCTAATCCTCAATATCAATATTACATAACATGACTGATCATAACCTTACATCATTTTACAAATCATCATGTCCACATCTAACTATTACAAATCACAAGACTTTACTCTTCTTGACTCCCTGAACTAGCCCGTACCTACAAACCTGGGGGATATAGGGAAAGGGGTGAGCTACTAGAGCCTAGTGAGTAGAATACTAAAACATTTAAAACATATACCATCATGTAATGCATCATATCACAGACAAATCACATCAAGGGTGAACCTGTCACCAAATAGTCCCAGCATCATATCCGTGTCAGGCCGTAGAATGGGGTCCTAGTCTTCCTGTCATATCATAACATTACTTACCATTGCTCCAGGGCCTCATCTGGGCACCTGGTCTTCGCGTTCCATACCATGCCAGGCCGTAGAATGGGGTCCTGGTCTTTCTTATCGTGCCAGGCTGTAGAATGGAGTCCTTGTCTTTCATACCGTGCCAGGCCGTAGAATGGGGTCCTGGTCTTTCCTCAGGGACTAATTGGATCATACAGCATTCACCCACATCCACAACAAAGAATGCAGTGCAACATATTCGTGGATTCTAATGCAACAACCTATTATATCACATGGCATTCGTGATGCATGATTCATGCTAAAGCTTGCATTAATTTAAAACATAAGGTTTATTCTACTCACCTCAGGCTAACTCTGACAATGAACTGAAGCAGCTGACTCACTGCTGGGGTCCTCGGTTCCTTGGGTCCGAACCTACACAGGTGGACTCAAATAAGGGACCAAACATACTAGAACATGACTCTAAAAAATATCCCCCAAAAACCCCCTAAAACACCTCAAAACAATCAAAGAATTCATTCAAAGGAGGGCTGAACAGGGCACTTTCGGCGGCAGGTTCGGCGGCCGAAAGTCCCTTCAGAGCCGAAAGTCATGCACCTTCGGTGGCACTTTCGGCGGTCGAAGGTTCTCTCCAGAGGGGAAACTCATGCATGTTCGGCGGCACCTTCGGCGATCAAAAGTCCCCTCCAGAGATGAAAGTCCACTTTCGGGGGCAGGCTTCGGCAGCCGAAAGCTTGCCTCCACAGGTAGGTTCGGCGGCCGAAAGTCCCTTCGGCTGCCGAACCTGAGTTTCTCCCAAGGTGGCAGAAACTCGGCTCTTATGCACATTTGCCTCCCAAAACCTTCAATCATGCATACAACTCAACCAAAACATGCATAAACACATACATAAGCTCTTAGGGGCTTCAAACTATCCTAAACCCCAACTACAACACATCAAAAGCAACTCAGCAACCTACATTATCCATAAACACAACACAAAACCTAACAAAGCTCAACTAACCTAAGCATGCATTTCTACCCCAAGAATCAACTTAAAACTTGTTTAAAACATATAATGAGCTCAAGATCGGCTCTTACCTCTTGAAGATCGAGAGGAAAAACGATCCTAGCTCAGAGATGGGAGAGATCAAGTTCCTTGAACCTCCAAGCTCCAAAACTTGCTATTTGCTTAAAAATCTTCAAAACAAAGGTGAAAACTCATAAAAATCATGGAAGATTTGAAGGAAGAACTCAAGATCGGTATGAGAGCGGCGGAGACTCACCTTGGCCGAAAATGGGGAGAAAAAGCTCACCCGTTTGGACATGGGGACCCCTTTATAGGTGGCTGGCCAGGCCACTTTCGAGGGCCTAACGTGCCTTCGCATGCATGCCATGTTCGGCGGCCGAACATAAGGTTCGGCGGCCGAACCTGGACTGCCCTCACTTATGCCTTCGGGGGCCTAAAGCACTCCCGAAGCGCATGCATTTTCGTCTGCCGAACTTGAGGTTCGGCGGACGAACCCGAGGTTTCCTCCAATGCTATTTTCATGCAAAAAAACTCATTTTCTTTCTTGCTCAAAAACATAAATTACATTAAAACATTTTATAAAAACATGGTTTTACCCTTCTAGAAGTCTCCAACTCCCGAGATTCCACCAGACGGTAGGAATTCCGATATCGAAGTCTAGCCAGGTATTGCATAAAGTTTTTGGTTGATTGTTGGTGAAAGCATGTTTATGTGTTGAGTTGTGATGTTTGGTGGGGTTTTTAAGGCAGTTTTGGACCCCTTTGTGCATGTATTTGAGTATATGTGTGCTGTTGAGTTGTTGGTTGCATGTATGAGAAAGTTTGGAGAAGTTTTGCATGAAACAGAGTAGGGTTTTGCCTTACTGGAGAACCCAGTTTCAGCCGCTGAAGGAAGGTTTGGCCGTCGAACATGCTAAGGAGGTGGTTTCGGCTGCCTAAGCTCGCCACCGAAAGTTTGGACTTTCGGCTCTGGAGGGAGTTTCGACCGCCGAATGTGCCGTCGAAAGTTGGGACTTTCATCTCTGGAAAGGATTTTCGGCAGCTGAAAGTGCCGCCGAAAATGCCTGAGTTTCGGCTCTGGAGGGACTTTCGGCCGCCGAACCTGCCGCCGAAAGTGCCCTGTCCAGCCTTCTTTTGCATGTTTTCCTTGATTGTTTTAGGATGTTTTAAGGGGTTTTTGGGAAGTTTTATAGAGATGTTTTTGAGTTAGTTGGGTCCCTCATTTGAGTCCACCTGTGTAGGAACGGACCAAAGGAACCGAAGAGATCAGCAGTGAGAACTGCTTCAGAGTCAGTACAGAGTTAGCCAGTGGTGAGTGGAACTAAACTTAATGTTTCTAAAATTGAGAAATTAAAGGCTTTAAGCATGTTTCATGCATCATGATTATGAAATAGGATGATTGCATTAGAATTCACTAATATGTGCATTGCATTATTTATTGTACTTGCGGACGGACATAGTTTGGATTCATTAGCCCTCCCATCAAGTCCTGAGGAGCCCCATCGAGGGCCGGGCACATCAATACCTGAGGAGCCCCATTGAGGGCCGGGCATATCAAGACCTGATGAGCTCCTTCGCGGGCCGGGCACAGTTTGAGGGAGTTTTGTTTCCGTCCGTCCGATATGTGATTACCTGTGATGTGATGCATTTCATGTGAGTATGTTTATGTTGTTCTACTCACTGGGCTAGTATAGCTCACCCCTCTCCCTTAACCCTAGTCTTGCAGGATGAGAGTTCAGGGGGAGTTCAACAGAGTACATGAAAAGTAAAGAGTTGTGTAATAGCATAGTGTGGACATGTAATATTGTAAAGAGATGTTTTAGTATTGTGTAGCATATTGTAGTGTGCTTGACCTATATGTTTTGTAAATTCCATTTTGTATACATGGCCTATTTTATGTAAATGTGTTTTTATGAGTATGAGAACCAGGCTTAACATAGTAAGAGTTTTAACCCGTCTAGAGCAATGATGAGAGCTCTAGGAAAGGGGTTCTGTAGTACAGAGGTAGTGCATGCACAGGTTGAGCCTTGGTACAGAGTAAAGTTTTATGTTTTTACAGAAAATGTATGATCATGTATGGGATTTTACAGGTACACAGAGAGTATGTCAGGCTTGCTACGGGTCCCGGCGACCTTAAGTCAATCTGGATCCTAGTGCTGGTAGCGGTCCAATTTTCGAATCGTTACAGATTGGTATCAGAGCCCTAGGTTCATATGGTCGGACCTAGAGAGTGTCGGGCTCATAGAGGTTATAGTAGGTCAAGCACAATAGGAAATAATGTCCACTAGGATAGGATGTTGAGTCCTGTCTATCTGATGATGTGTAATGCCATGATTTATGCATGTGCATTGTTGATATGTGATGTATGCTTGTGGGTTCATGTGTTTCCACATGGACCATATGATGCTAATGTGATGTGTTATGTGTTGTTTTCCATAGAGTTAAGATGCGAGGAACTCGTCGATCTGCACGATTGACTGAAGTCCCACCAGTGAGTGAGGGTTCAGATGCTCATCCTCCTGCGTTGCCAAGGGCGATGTCTCAGAGATCAAGCAGGGAGGGTACGTTAAGGGACCCTAGAAGGTATTTTGACGAGAGCAGAAGAGGAACAGATAGAGGAGGGAGGTCATATGAAGTGAAGGAGGCTATGGATGTTGATCAGCGAAGAGAGGAAAGCATGGGTATGGACAGGTCTGAAGAGGGTATGGGAGAGTCTCAAGGAGGCGCTCAGGCCTCGGGGTTTGGTTATCCACCCCACTATCCACCCTTTCCATAGGGCCCGGGGTATCCGATGGGGGGTACGTCGGATTACTCTAGCTTTACCCCATATCCTACCTATATGCCTTATATGCCTTATCCTCCTTTTTACCCACCATATCCCATGTATCCACCCTCACCTTTCCATCCAAGTACAACACACCCTGAGCCTAGAGATACAACACCTCCTCCACCACCAGAACCAGTAGCCCCTGTTGTCCAAGCACCTCAACCTAGCTCATCTGGGGGAAGTAAAGTGAAAATGACAAAGTATCTGAAGTTGGATGCTCCCAAATTCAACACGGGAGATGATCCATTTGAGTACCTCAGATCAGTTAAGATGATAACCGATGAGTTAGGAGCTGATGATAGTAGAGCCATTGAGATGGCGAGGTTCACACTGAGATGCAAGAATGCGCGAGAGTGGTTCAAGAATTATGTGGACCCCAGGTTGAACAACATGTCATGGGAAGAGTTCGCCAATGAATTTGCTGGGTGGGCTTTTCCTGATAGTTCCAGAGATATGAAAGTGATAGAATTTGAGCAGTTGAGGTAGACTAAAGAGATGAGTGTGGATGAATACACAGATAAGTTCCTGGAACTGCTACAGTATGTAGGTCAGGCATATGACACTAACCAGAAGAAGGCAAGGAGATATACTATGCGACTTCATCCCAGGTATTCCTCCTTGATTCTTCGAGCAGAGAAAGAGAGTTTCCACTCTATAGTGGATGCGGCCAGGAAGATGGAGGCGAGTGCCATCATTCAAGGAATAGTAAAACAGCAAGTGGCACAGCCTTCGGGTTCTAAGACACCTAGTGCAGCAGCTTCTGGCAGCAAGAAGGGAGAAAAGTTTAAGTCCAATAAGGGCAAGTTCTGGAACAAGATCAAGTCCGGTCTGGGAATGGGTAGTGGCTCAAGCTCTAGCACAGGCAGCTCAGTTTGTATGAGATGTGGGAGGCAGCACAGAGGAGTTTGTCGATTGGGATCTACAACCATCTTTAGGTGTGGCCAGGAGGGACATTTTGTACGGGAATGTCCTGGAGGAGCCTTTATGGCACCATCCCAGCAGATGACCTCAAGTAGTGTGGCTCAGCCAGTAGCTCCAGCCATGACTCAGAGTAGTGGCAGAGGCAGAGGGAGAGGGTCGGCCTCTTCTTCAGCAGCAGGTTCCCGAGGTGAAGGTCCGGTAGCCCCAGCACGGATCTTCACTGTGACACAGGAGGAGGCAAGCACGTCGAACACAGTGGTGTCAGGTAACCTCATCATTGGTTGTTCTGCTGTGTATGCTTTGATGGACCCCGGTTATAACGACCCGGGAATGGACCGTCACCGGCGCTAGGATTCAGGTCGGCATAAGGCCGCCAGAACCCGTAGCAAGCCTGCTATACTCTCTGTGTACCTGTAAAAACTCATACATGATCATATATTTTCTGTGAAAATAAAAACTTTTCTTTCTCTGAACTATGGCTTAACCTGTGCATGCACAATCTCTATACTTTGTACTATGTACCCCTGACTAGAGCTTGCTCTAGATGGGTTAAATCATACCTGTTAAGCCTGGTTTTTCACCTGTTTGTAAAACAGTTATATAACTTGATCATGTACACAAAAGACTTATAAAATATAATAACTAAGTCAAGCACACTTTAACTATTTACACAACTAATACATCTCTTTAATATTACATATCCACTCTAACTATTACAAGCTCTTTATTTTTTTTTTATGCACCTCTGACTTGCCCTTGTACAACCTGTATACTGAAACCTGCAAAACTGGGAATAAGGGAGAAGGATGAGCTCTATAGCCCAGTGAGTAGAACAATAAAACCTGTCATTAAAACATGATCTTATGGAATGCATCATATCACAGACAATTCACATCTAGGGTAAACCTGTCACCACATAGTCCCAGTATCTAATCCGTGCCAGGCCGTCGACTGGGGTCCTGGTCTTCCTGTAATGCATACATACATCCATACATACATACACACATATTTTAAATTTCCAGGCCATTGATGAGGTCCTGGATTTTTCCTGTATAAATAATAAATCTGCCAGGCCATCGCATGGGGTCCTGGACTTTCTGTACAAAAACAAACCTGTCAGGCCGTAGAATGGGGTCCTGAACTCTCTATACCTGCCAGGCCGTAGAATGGGGTCCTGGACTTCCTGTCTGGGACTATTGGATCATTCAGCATTCAACCACATCAACATTTAACTATGCAATGCAACATATTCGTGATTTCTAATGCAATCATCCTATGCATACTCATGATGAATCATCCTATGCATACTCATGATGAATGAAATATGCTAAAAACATTACATTTCGTAATTAAAAGAATTAAGTGTAGTTCCACTCACCTCTGACTGACTCTGACTGACTCTGCAGGCTCCTGAAGCGGTACTCACTGCTGAACTCTCTGGTTCCTCTGGTCTGTGCCTACACAGATAGACTTAAATGAGGGACCAAACATACTCTAACATATCTCTAAACATCTCCCCAAAAACCCCTTAAAACACCTTAGAACAACCATGGAAAACATGCAAAGGAAAGCTGGACAGGGCACTTTCGGGGGCACCTTCGGCGGCCGAATGTGCATGACAGATCCGAAAGTCCAAATGTTCGGGGGCAACCTTAGGCAGCCAAAACTGCCTTCAGAAGAGGTTCGGCGGCCGAACTCCCACATTCGGCGGCCGAACCTGAGTTCATCCAGAACTCAGCTTCGTGCACAACCATGCCATCCAAACACTAACCCTCCAAACATGCATCCCACCTCTCCAAACATGCTCTAACACTTAATCATGCATATAAGAGTCTAAAACCACATTAAAACTCCAACCAACAACACACATCAAGCATACATATAGCATAAACGATTTATGCACCCTACTATGCACAACTTATGCATACACATGCATAACTCCCCTTCTCCTTCATCAAGCTTATGTAAAACATGATAAAAACTAAGGATTCACACTTACCTCTTGAAGAACAAAGGCTGGTGTGACTCCAAACTTGAAAAGATGGAGATTCAAGCTTCACAAGTTCTTAAACTCCACAACTTCTCAAAACTATCTTAAACTCACTTTAAACTTGTTTTTCTTTGAAAGATTTGATGAGAAACTAGGTAAGTCACTAAGGGGAAGCATGAACATGTCTCTGACCCAAAGGAAAGCTTAAGCACCTCCTTTCTCGGCCAAAAGCACCTTTAACAAAGAACCACCGCTTCACATTTGGTGGCTAAAGCTACATGCACCACCTCACCACCTTCGGAGGCCGAACATTAGAGTTTAGGGGGCCGAACATGGGGTACTTTCGGCGGCCGAACTTCAACTTTCGGGGGCCGAAAGTGGCAAAGACTTCCTTAGCCTTTTCTCTTCAAAACTCATTTCTTTTCTAAAACAAAAGCTTAAAACATGTAAAAACATTTTAGACAACCTTCACTCTACCCTTCAGGGATGCTTTGACATCCTAGAGTCCATCGGACGGTAGGAATTTCGATGTCTGAACATGCCGGGTATTACATTCTCCCCCCCTTAAGAACATTCGTCCTCGGATGTTTCTAAAACAATAAACAAAAAGGAGGAAACTAACCTCAAAACAGATATGGATACTGCTGAAGCATAGACTCTCGCGTCTCCCAGGTACACTCTTCTAAACTATGGTGGTTCCACAAAACCTTCACCATCGGAATTTCTTTGTTCCTTAGCTGTCTGATCTGTGTGTCAAGAATCCGTACTGGTTGCTCTATATATGAGAGATCTCCAAGGACCTCTATATCAGGCTCACTAAGAACCTTACTCGGATCTGACATGAATTTCTGTAGCATAGAAACATGAAATACCGGGTGAATTCTCTCCATGGAAGTAGGTAAATCCAGCTTATACGACACATTTCCGATCCTCTGTAAAATCTCAAAGGGTCCAATGTACCGTGGAGCTAACTTACCTTTCTTTCCAAAACGAACCACTCCTTTCATTGGAGACACCTTCAGCAATACCCACTCACCTTCTTGAAACTCTATTTGTTTCCTACGAATGTCTGCATAGCTTTTCTGTCTACTCTGAGCTATTCTAATCCTCTCTCTGATGACAGGCACTGTTCTACTGGTAATCTCTACCCACTCTGGCCCTGCAATAGCCTTCTCTCCTACCTCTTCCCAGCAAACAGGGGATCTGCACTTCCTCCCATACAAAGCTTCATAAGGAGCCATCCCGATGCTAGCATGATGACTGTTATTGTAGGCAAACTCCACCAAAGGTAGATGCTGCCTCCAAGAACCGCCAAAGTCTAACACACATAGGCGAAGCATATCCTCTATGGTCTGGATGGTCCTTTCTGACTGTCCATCAGTCTGTGGGTGGAAAGCAGTACTAAAATCCAATCTCGTGCCCATCGCACTTTGCAGACTCCGCCAAAAACGGGAGGTAAACTGAGGTCCTCTGTCTGAAACTATAGACACTGGAACTCCATGTAATCTCACTATCTCATCCAGATAGACCTGTGCCAGCTTATCCACAGAATAGTTACTCCGTACTGGAAGAAAATGAGCAGATTTCGTGAGTCTGTCCACAATCACCCATATCGAGTCTATCCTGTTGGACGCTACTGGTAAACCCACTACAAAATCCATGGCTATGTTCTCCCATTTCCATTCTGGAATCGGTAATGGGTTAAGCATTCCAGCCGGCTTCTGATGTTCAAGTTTCACCCTCTGGCAAACTTCACAAGCTATCACACACTGCGCCACTTCTTTCTTCATAGCTGGCCACCAATATACCCTCTTCAGATCTCGATACATCTTGGTGGCTCCTGGGTGAATACTATACCTTGCATTATGAGCTTCCCTCATAATGTCTTCCCTCAGATTACTATCATCTGGTACACAAAGTCGACTCCCATAACGAAGGATCCCTTGACTATCAAATCTGAACTCTGCATTATTGCCTGACTGAACAGTTCTGGCAATTTTCATCAATTCAGGGTCCTCGTGCTGTCTCTGCGCTATCTGCTCCAGAAACACAGGTGTCACTCTCATCTGTGCTATCAACGCACCTGTACCAGACAACTCTAACTGTAATCCCTCGTCAAAGAGCTTATAAAGCTCCATCACAACCGGTCTCCGCTCTGCTGCTATATGGGATAAACTGCCTAGTGACTTTCGGCTTAGGGCGTCTGCGACAACATTCGCCTTACCCGGATGATACTGGATCTTACAATCATAATCACTGAGCAATTCGACCCATCTTCTTTGCCGCAAATTCAGCTCTCTCTGACTTAAGATGTACTGTAAACTCTTATGATCAGTGAAGATCTCGCATTTAACCCCGTAGAGGTAATGCCGCCACATCTTAAGTGCAAAGATAACTGCTGCCATCTCTAGGTCATGGGTAGGGTAATTCAACTCGTGCTTCTTCAACTGTCTAGAAGCATAAGCTATTACTCTATCATTCTGCATCAATACACAACCCAATCCCACTCGAGATGCATCACAGAACACTGTGAATTCTTCATTACTGACAGGCAGAGCTAACACTGGTGCTGTTGTCAATCTCCTCTTGAGATCCTCAAAGCTCTCTTCACACTGGTCTGACCAGATAAACTTCTGGTTCTTCTGAGTCAATTTGGTCATAGGAGCTGCTATCTTTGAGAAGTTCTGAACGAACCTCCTGTAATAACCTGCCAGTCCCAAAAAGCTTTTAATCTCTGTTACTGTAGTGGGTCTGGGCCAGTTAGTTACAGCCTCTATCTTCTTGGGGTCTACCTCAATCCCTTCTGCTGATACTACATGTCCCAAGAAGGAAATGCTCCTTAACCAAAATTCACACTTTGAGAACTTGGCATATAATCCACGCTCTCTCAGTGTCTGCAGAACTATTCTCAGATGCTGGGCATGCTCCTCTGCATTTCTGGAATACACTAAGATATCGTCAATGAAAACAATAACAAAGTGATCCAGATACTCGCTGACAACTCTATTCATGAGATCCATGAATGCTGCAGGGGCGTTAGTCAACCCAAACGGCATCACTAAGAACTCATAATGCCCATATCTCGTCTGGAAAGCTGTCTTAGGCACATCTGCCTCTCTGACTCTCAACTGATGATACCCAGATCTCAGATCTATTTTCGAGAAACAACCTGCTCCAGCTAGCTGGTCAAATAGATCATCATTCCGAGGTAAGGGATACCTATTCTTGATAGTGACCTTGTTCAACTGTCTGTAGTCGATACAAAGTCTAAGGGATCCATCCTTCTTCTTGACAAAAAGCACTGGAGCACCCCAAGGTGAGGTACTAGGGCGGATGAAACCCTTATCTACCAAGTCCTGCAACTGCTCCTTCAATTCTTTTAACTCTGCTGGCACCATCCTATAGGGAGGAATAGAGATAGATCTAGTACCAGGCAGCAATTCAATTTCAAACTCTATCTCCCTATCAGGTGGTAGTCCTGGAAGTTCGTCTGGGAAAACGTCTGGAAACTCTTGGACTACTGGTATCGAAGCTGGCTCTCTAACCTGACTGTCTAGCTCTCTCACATGAGCTAGAAACCCCTGACAACCCCTCCTAAGCAAACAACGAGCCTGAAGGGCTGAAATCAAACCTCTGGGTGTACCTCTCTTGTCTCCTCTGAAGACACACTCTGACCCATCCTGGTCTCTGAAACTAACTACCTTATTTCTACAGTCCAAGTTAGCACCATATGTAGACAGCCAATCCATCCCTAGAATGACATCAAAATCAGTCAAGTCTAGAACCACAAGGTCAGCTGGAAGGCATCTACCCTCTATGAACACTGGACTGAAACGACAGACTGACACTGCCACTGATGGGTCACACTTGGGTCCACTGACCCAGAGAGGATACTCTAACTCAGAAATGATCAAACCCAATCTCTCTACGGCTCTCGAAGCAATAAAGGAATGAGAAGCACCGGGGTCCATCAAAGCATACACATCAGAACACCCAATGATGAGATTACCTGACACCACTGTGTTTGACGTGTTAGCCTCCTCCTGAGTCACAGTGAAAATCCGTGCTGGGGCTACCGGATTTCCACCTCGGGAACCTGCTGCTGAAGTAGAGGCTGCCCCTCTCCCTCTACCTCTGCCACTACTCTGAGGCATGACTGGAGCTGCTGGCTGTACTACACTGCCTGAACTCATCTGCTGAGATGGTGCCATAAAAGTCATCTGAGGACAATACCGAGCAATATGCCCTTCCTGTCCACATCTATAACAAGCTGTAGATCCCAACTGACAAGCTCCCCTATGTGGTCTTCCACATCTCTGACATACTGGATTAGCTGTGCCAGAGCTTGAGCCACTACCAAATCCTAGACCAGACTTAACTTTACCCCATAACTTTTTCTTTGCTCCTTTTGCCTTGTCCCATCTCTTACTGCCTGACGTACCTGTACTAGGGGCCTTAGAACTCGAAGCCTGTGCTCTTGATTGTTTCTGAATCTTGGAACTTGCCTCCATTTTCCTGGCTGCATCCACTATAGAGTGGAAACTCTCCTTTTCTGCTGGAAGAATCAAGGAAGAATACCTGGGATGAAGTCTCATAGTATATCTCCTTGCCTTCTTCTGATCAGTATCATAGGCTTGACCCACATACTGAAGCAAATCCAGGAACTTGTCTGTAAATTCATCAACACTCATTTCATCTGTCTGTCTCAACTGCTCAAATTCCACTACTTTCATCTCCCTAGAACTGTCAGGAAAAGCCCACCCTGCAAATTCATTGGCGAACTCTCCCCATGACATACTGTCCATCCTGGGTTCCACATAGTTTTTAAACCATTCCTGAGCTTTCTTGCATTTAAGTGTGAACCCTGCCATTTCAATGGCTCTACAATCATCTGCTCCCAACTCACTGGTTATCATCCTGACTGATCTGAGGTATTCAAATGGATCATCTCCTGGGTTAAACTTAGGAGCATCCAATTTCAGGTACTCTGTCATTTTCACCCTTCTTCTCTCGGGTAAATGAGGTCGAGGTATCTGAATTACTGGTTCTGGTTGTGGTGGAGGTACTGATTCATCTTGTTCTGGATACGCTGTACTTTGATGCACAAGTGAGGGTGGATACATGGGATATGGTGGATCATAATGAGGTATGTATGGCATGTAAGGAGAATATGGGATGTAACTGGAGTACTCCGACACATCTCCCATTGAATAATCTGGGTCCTGAAAAGAGAATGGATAACCAAACCCCGAGGCCTGAGTGCCTCCCTGAAACTCTCCCATACCCTCATCAGACCTACCAATACCCATGCTTTCATCCATGGCCTGTTCTACCTCCATAGCTTCTCTCACTTCCTCCGATCTTCCTCCCCTAACAACGCCTCTTCTGCTCTCGTCTAAAGACCTTCTAGGGTCCATTGACATACCCTCCCTGCTTGATCTCTGAGATCTTGCCCTTGGCAAAACAGGAGGTTGAGCATCTACTCTCTCACTTTCTGGTGGATCTCTAGTCAATCGAACTGATCGACGAGCTCCTCGCATCTTAACTTCCTGAGAACAAAACACACAATCTAGCACATCAGCATATAACAGCACATGTCAATAATACACATGCATATTCATGGCATATCATAACATCAAAAGACAGGACTAACATCCTATCCGAGTGGACATGTTTTCCTATTGTGCTTGACCAATTCTATCCTCTATGAGCCCGACACTCTCTCTATAGGTCCGATCATGTGAACCTAGGGCTCTGATACCAATCTGTAACGACCCGGGAATGGACCGTCACCGGCGCTAGGATTCAGGTCGGCATAAGGCCGCCAGAACCCGTAGCAAGCCTGCTATACTCTCTGTGTACCTGTAAAAACTCATACATGATCATATATTTTCTGTGAAAATAAAAACTTTTCTTTCTCTAAACTATGGCTTAACCTGTGAATGCACAATCTCTATACTTTGTACTCTGTACCCCTGACTAGAGCTTGCTCTAGATGGGTTAAATCATACCTGTTAAGCCTGGTTTTTCACCTGTTTGTAAAACAGTTATATAACTTGATCATGTACACAAAAGACTTATAAAATAGAATAACTAAGTCAAGCACACTTTAACTATTTACACAACTAATACATCTCTTTAATATTACATATCCACTCTAACTATTACAAGCTCTTTATTTTTTTTTTATGCACCTCTGACTTGCCCTTGTACAACCTGTATACTGAAACCTGCAAAACTGGGAATAAGGGAGAAGGATGAGCTCTATAGCCCAGTGAGTAGAACAATAAAACCTGTCATTAAAACATGATCTTATGGAATGCATCATATCACAGACAATTCACATCTAGGGTAAACCTGTCACCACATAGTCCCAGTATCTAATCCGTGCCAGGCCGTCGACTGGGGTCCTGGTCTTCCTGTAATGCATACATACATCCATACATACATACACACATATTTTAAATTTCCAGGCCATTGATGAGGTCCTGGATTTTTCCTGTATAAATAATAAATCTGCCAAGCCATCGCATGGGGTCCTGGACTTTCTGTACAAAAACAAACCTGTCAGGCCGTAGAATGGGGTCCTGAACTCTCTATACCTGCCAGGCCGTAGAATGGGGTCCTGGACTTCCTGTCTGGGACTATTGGATCATTCAGCATTCACCCACATCAACATTTAACTATGCAATGCAACATATTCGTGATTTCTAATGCAATCATCCTATGCATACTCATGATGAATCATCCTATGCATACTCATGATGAATGAAATATGCTAAAAACATTACATTTCATAATTAAAAGAATTAAGTGTAGTTCCACTCACCTCTGACTGACTCTGACTGACTCTGCAGGCTCCTGAAGCGGTACTCACTGCTGAACTCTCTGGTTCCTCTGGTCTGTGCCTACACAGATAGACTTAAATGAGGGACCAAACATACTCTAACATATCTCTAAACATCTCCCCAAAAACCCCTTAAAACACCTTAGAACAACCATGGAAAACATGCAAAGGAAAGCTGGACAGGGCACTTTCGGGGGCACCTTCGGCGGCCGAATGTGCATGACAGATCCGAAAGTCCAAATGTTCGGGGGCAACCTTAGGCAGCCAAAACTGCCTTCAGAAGAGGTTCGGCGGCCGAACTCCCACATTCGGCGGCCGAACCTGAGTTCATCCAGAACTCAGCTTCGTGCACAACCATGCCATCCAAACACTAACCCTCCAAACATGCATCCCACCTCTCCAAACATGCTCTAACACTTAATCATGCATATAAGAGTCTAAAACCACATTAAAACTCCAACCAACAACACACATCAAGCATACATATAGCATAAACGATTTATGCACCCTACTATGCACAACTTATGCATACACATGCATAACTCCCCTTCTCCTTCATCAAGCTTATGTAAAACATGATAAAAACTAAGGATTCACACTTACCTCTTGAAGAACAAAGGCTGGTGTGACTCCAAACTTGAAAAGATGGAGATTCAAGCTTCACAAGTTCTTAAACTCCACAACTTCTCAAAACTATCTTAAACTCACTTTAAACTTGTTTTTCTTTGAAAGATTTGATGAGAAACTAGGTAAGTCACTAAGGGGAAGCATGAACATGTCTCTGACCCAAAGGAAAGCTTAAGCACCTCCTTTCTCGGCCAAAAGCACCTTTAACAAAGAACCACCGCTTCACATTTGGTGGCTAAAGCTACATGCAACACCTCACCACCTTCGGAGGCCGAACATTAGAGTTTAGGGGGCCGAACATGGGGTACTTTCGGCGGCCGAACTTCAACTTTCGGGGGCCGAAAGTGGCAAAGACTTCCTTAGCCTTTTCTCTTCAAAACTCATTTCTTTTCTAAAACAAAAGCTTAAAACATGTAAAAACATTTTAGACAACCTTCACTCTACCCTTCAGGGATGCTTTGACATCCTAGATTCCATCGGACGGTAGGAATTTCGATGTCTGAACATGCCGGGTATTACACCGGTGCTTCTCACTCTTTTATTACTTCAAGAGCCGTGGAGAGATTGGGTCTGATAGTCTCTGGGTTAGAGTGTCCTCTCTGGGTCAATGGACCCAAATGTGACCCATCAGTGGCAGAGTTAGTCTGTCATTTCAGTCCAATGTTCATCGAGGGTAGATGCCTTCCAGCTGACCTTGTGGTTCTAGATTTGACAGATTTTGATGTCATTCTAGGGATGGATTGGCTATCTACACATGGAGCTACCTTGGACTGCAGAGACAAGGTAGTCAGTTTCAGAGATCAGGATGGGTCAGAGTGTGTCTTCAGAGGAGACAGGAGGGATACACCTAGAGGTTTGATCTCAGCCCTTCAGGCTCGTAGATTGCTCAGGAGGGGTTGTCAGGGGTTTCTAGCTCATGTGAGAGAGCTAGATAATCAGGTTAGGGAACCAGCCTCAGTACCAGTAGTCCTAGAATTTCCAGACGTCTTCCCAGACGAGCTTCCAGAACTACCACTTGATAGGGAGATAGAGTTTGAAATAGAATTGTTGCCTGGTACCAGACCGATCTCTATCCCTCCCTACAGGATGGCGCCAGCAGAGTTAAAAGAGCTGAAAGAGCAGTTGCAAGAGTTGGTAGATAAGGGTTTCATCCGCCCTAGTACCTCACCTTGGGGTGCTCCAGTGTTGTTTGTCAGAAAGAAGGATGGATCTCTCAGACTTTGTATCGACTACAGGCAGTTGAACAAGGTCACTACCAAGAATAAGTATCCCTTACCTAGGATCGATGATCTATTTGACCAGCTAGTTGGAGCATGTTGTTTTTCTAAAATAGATCTGAGATCCGGGTATCATCAGCTGAGAGTTCGAGAAGCAGATGTGCCAAAGACAGCATTCAGAACCAGATATGGGCATTATGAGTTCTTAGTAATGCCGTTCGGGTTGACTAACGCCCCTGCAGCATTCATGGACCTCATGAACAGAGTTTTTAGCCAGTATCTGGATCACTTTGTTATTGTCTTCATCGATGATATCTTAGTGTATTCCAGAGATGCAGAGGAGCATGCCCATCATCTGAGGATAGTTCTGCAGACTCTGAGAGAGCATGGCTTGTATGCCAAGTTTTCTAAGTGCGAGTTTTAGTTGAGGAGCATTTCATTCTTGGGGCATGTGGTATCAGCAGACGGTATTGAGGTAGACCCCAAGAAGATCGAGACGGTAGCTAACTGGCCTAGACCCACATCAGTGACAGAGATTAAAAGCTTTTTGGGTTTGGCAGGTTACTATAGGAGGTTCGTTCAGGACTTCTCAAAGATTGCTGCTCCTATGACTAAACTGACCAAGAAGAACCAGAGGTTCATGTGGACGGACCAATGTGAAGAGAGCTTTGAAGAGCTAAAGAGAAGATTAACATCAGCACCGGTGTTAGCTCTGCATGTCAGTAATGAGGACTTCACAGTGTTCTGTGATGCATTCCGAGTGGGACTGGGTTGTGTTTTGATGCAGAACGACAGGGTGATTGCTTATGCTTCCAGACAGCTGAAGAAGCATGAGTTGAATTACCCCACACATGACCTAGAGATGGCGGCCGTTATTTTTGCACTCAAGATGTGGAGGCATTACCTTTATAGGGTTAAATACGAGATCTTCACAGATCATAAGAGTTTACAGTACATCTTGAGTCAGAAAGAGTTGAATTTGAGGCAGAGAAGATGGGTAGAACTGCTCAGTGACTATGATTGCAAGATTCAGTATCATCCGGGTAAGGCGAATGTTGTGGCAGACGCCCTAAGTCGGAAATCACTTGGCAGTTTATCCCATATAGCAGCAGAGAGAAGACCAGTGGTGATGGAGTTTTATAAGCTCATCGACGAAGGGCTACAGCTAGAGTTGTCTGGTACGGGTGCGTTGATAGCACAGATAAGAGTGACACTAGTGTTTCTGGAGTAGGTAGCTCAGAAACAGCATGAGGACCCTGAGTTAGTGAAAATTGCCAGGACTGTTCAGTCAGGCAACAGTGCAGAGTTCAGATTTGACAGCAAAGGGATCCTCCGTTATGGGAATCGACTATGTGTACCAGATGACATAAGTTTGAAAGGAGACATTATGAGGGAAGCTCATAATGCCAGGTATAGTGTTCACCCTGGAGCCACCAAGATGTATCAGGATCTGAAAAGAGTGTATTGGTGGCCAGTTATGAAGAAATAAGTGGCACAGTTTGTGTCCGCCTGTGAGGTTTGCCATAGGGTGAAACTGGAACATCAGAAGCCGGCTGGAATGCTTAACCCACTACCGATTCCAGAGTGGAAATGGGAGAACATAGCTATGGATTTTGTGGTGGGTTACCGGCAATGTCCAACAGACTAGACTCCATATGGGTGATTGTGGACTGACTGACTAAATCTGCTCACTTCATCCCTGTTAGGAGTAAGTACTCTATGGATAAGTTGGCACAGGTTTATGTGGAAGAGGTAGTAAGGTTGCATGGGGTTCCAGTGTCTATAGTGTCAGATAGAGGACCCCAGTTCACCTTCAGATTTTGGCGGAGTCTGCAGAGTGCTATGGGCACAAGGTTGGATTTTAGCACTGCTTTCCATCCACAGACTGACGGACAGTCAGAGAGGACCATCCAGACCATAGAGGATATGCTTAGAATGTGTGTGCTAGATTTTGGCGGTTCTTGGAGGCAACATCTACCCTTAGTTGAGTTTGCCTACAATAATAGCTATCATGCTAGCATCGGGATGGCTCCTTACGAAGCTTTGGATGGGAGGAAGTGCAGATCACCTGTTTGCTGGGAAGAAGTGGGAGAGAAGGCTCTTGTAGGGCCTGAGTTAGTGGAAATCACCAGCAAAGTAGTGCCCATTATCAGAGAGAGAATCAGAACTACTGTGAGCAGGCAGAAAAGTTATGGAGATGTTCGCAGAAAGCAGATAGAGTTTCAGGAGGGTGATATGGTATTGCTAAAGGTATCTCCAATGAAGGGAGTGGTTCGTTTTGGGAAGAAGGGTAAGCTAGCTCCACGATACATTGGACCCTTTGAGATCTTGCAGAAGATTGGAAATGTGTCGTATAAGCTGGATTTACCTGCTTCTATGGAGAGGATCCATCCGGTGTTTCATGTTTCCATGCTGCGGAAGTTTGTGTCAGATCCAAGTAAGGTTCTTAGTGAGCCTGATGTAGAGAACTTTGGAGACCTCACCTATATAGAGCAGCCAGTGCGGATCCTAGACACGCAGATCAGAAAGCTAAGAAACAAGGAAATTCCGATGGTGAAAGTCCTTTGGAACCACCACAATATCGAAGAATGCACCTGGGAGACACGGGAGTTTATGCTCCAGCAATATCCATATCTGTTTTAAGGTTAGTTTTTCCTCCTTTTTATGTGTTTCGTTGTTTGAGGAACATTCGGGGATGAATGTTCTTAAGGGGGGGAGAATGTAATACCCGGCTAGAGTCTGGCATCGGAATTCTACAGTCCGGTGGAATCTCGGATGTCGGAACCCTCTAGAAGGGTAATAGATATGTTTTTCTAAAGTGTTTTAGTATATTTTAATGTTTAAGTGTAAAGAAAATGCGTTTTTTAAAAGAAAAGAACCAAGGAAGAATTGCCAGGTTCGGCCGCCGAAAGTGATGTTCGGCCGCCGAACATGCATGACTTTGGAATCACGTTTGGCCGCCGAAGGTGGTTTGGCCAGCCACCCACCTATAAAAGGCAATAGGTCGGTGAATGGATAAGATTTTTCTTTCCATTTCCACGGACAGAGGTGAGACCATGATCTTCCTTGGGTGATCTTCATGTTTTCTCCAAATCTTTCAAAGTTTTGATAAGTTTTCATGTTGTTTTGAAGCTTTTGAGCTAAAAACCAAAGTTTTGAAGTTTGGAGACTTTGAGAGAGAGTTGCTCCATATCTCCACGTTAGGATCACCTATCCTCTAGATCTTCAAGAGGTAAGTGTAGATCCTTAACTTCTTTTCATGTTTTATGAAGGTTTTATGGAGTTTTATAGGTAGAGAGGCATGAGTAGGGTAAGTAGAGTTTTTGGTTGATTGTTGGTGTAATACCCAGCTAGATCAGGCATCGGAATTCTTACCGTTCGGTAGAATTCGAGGATGTCAGAGGTTTCTAGAAGGGTAAAGTGAAGGTTTTCTAAAACATTTTTAAGTGTTTTAAAGGTTTTGAATCAAACCGGATTGAGTTTTGAAGAGAAAGGGCAAAGGAGACATTTGCCAGGTTCGGCCCCCGAATATTAAAGTTCGGCCGCCGAAAGTGCCCAATGTTCGGCCCCCGAAGGTTAAGTTCGGCCCCCGAAAGTTGCATGGTTTTGCATGCAGTTTCGGCAGCCGAAGCTGAGGAAGTCGGCTAGTTGTGCATGCTCCTCAGTCCGTGATTTGGCCAGGTGTTTGCCTCCAGATCATGACCAGAGGTTAGGCCACGTCTCCCTTGACTCATCTGCAAGCTTTTATCAGCTTAGGCAGAGGGTTTGGTTGTGTTTTCAAGTAAGTTTGAACGTTTTGAGAGAAAAGAGAGAAAAGAGAGGTTTTGGTGGTTGAAGCTTGAGAAGGGGATTTGCTGTGTTCAGGTTGTTCCTCTTCTGATTTCAGGAGGTAAGGGAAGTCTTTATGTTTGTTTTAATGGTTTTTTAACAGCTTTTAAAGAGGTTAAGGGTAGAGTTGCATGTTTAGGTTTTAGAGTTTAGTTTTTGATGTATTTAATGGTTTATGCATGATTATGTGTTATGTGTGCTGTTTGTTGGGGTTAATAGGTAGTTTTGGACCCCTTGGTGCATATACCAAAGTATGTGCAAGTTGAGGAATTGAGTTATGCACGTGGAGAGGAGTTGTTGATTGGCAGAAGATGGTAGTGCACGAAGCTGAGTTCTGGATGAACTCAGGTTCGGCCGCCGAAGGGAGGATTCGGCCGCCGAACCCCTTGCATGGTGGCTTAGGCTGCCACAGCTTGCTCTTGAGTGTTTTTGAGGTTTCGACCGCCTAAAGTGGAGATTCGGCCGCCGAAGGTATGCCAGTTTCGGCTCTGGACAGGGCATTCGGCCGCCGAACCTGCAGCCGAATGTGTTCTGTCTAGTTTTTCTTTTGTATGCTAAATGTGATTGTTTTGAGGTTTTTTAGAGGGGTTTTGGGGAGATGTTTATCAGTAATATAGAGTATGTTTGGTACCTCATTTGAGTCCTTCATTGTAGGGTTGGACCCGAGGAACCGAGGTGTTAAGCAGTAGTAGCTACTTCAGAGTTAGAGTTGGCCCAGAGCTAGCCATTGTTTGGCTACAGGTGAGTGGAACTAACTTAATGTTTTAAATTGAGAAATGACACGACTCTAGCATGATCCATGCATCATAAAATGTCATGTTATGTTTTAGGTTGTGTTGCATTAGATTTCACGAATATGATGCATTGCATAAGTTATTGTTGGTGTGGATGAATGTTGGATGATCCTTAGCCCTTGACATGAGAGCAGATATTAAGAGGTGAGATATGGCTTAGATAGCCATTCCAGGTCGCTCCTGGATAGTCCAGGTCGCTCCTGGTACTATGAGACAGACAGACCATAGTTAAGAGAAGACCGGGTGATGGCTCCGCCTCCCTGGCGCTTTTGGATACATTGTGAGGTTATACCATAGAGATATTAGGTGATGGCTCTGCCTCCCTAAACATAGTAGGTATAGCACCACACCCATACTGTAGAGGGCTATTGGTGACAAGTTCATCCGTTTGGTGATATGTTTGTGATGTGATGCATTTCATGATAACATGTAATTAATGAACTGTTTTATTGTTCCTCCTCACTGGGCTATAGAGCTCATCCCACTCCCTTAATCCCAGTTTTGCAGGTTTCGAGGTAGCTAAGGAAAGTCAAAGTCAGCAAGAGTAACGAGGAAGGATATGCATGTATATATGTAATAGAATAGTGGACATGATGTAATTAATTATTAGTTTGTAACATAATGTATAGAGATGTATTGTCAGATTGTGGATAGTATTGTGCTTAACCCTAGTATATGTTTTGTCTAAGTTTGGTGTATGATCTATCCCTTTGTACATGGATCCTGTTTTACATTTCTTGATGAGAAATGGATGAAACCAGGTTTAATGACTGGCTTTGATGAGATACCAGTGTGTTATATTGGGAAGAAAGGGTTTTATTCCCTTGACCCACAGCAGTCAGTAGTCGCTGGTATAGGCCCTGAGGGCCATTTCAGATTTGCATATCTGAGTAGCAGTAGTTAAGCCTGGTAGCTTTACAGGATTTTTGAGTATTGTTTGATCATGTACAGGATATTTTATCAGGTACACAGAGTTCAGGATAGGCTTACTACGGGTCTAGGCGGCCTTAAGCCGATCTGGATCCTAGTGCCATAACAACTCGGGCCGTTACTGAGGGGTACCGGTTTCCGGGGCGTTACAGATTGGTATCAGAGCATAGGGCCTCATAAGTACGGTGTGGAGAGCAAAGTTGCTCAAAGATTAGAGAGAAACCACATCGGAAGGAGGTTGGTTTAGAGGTTATAGGAAGGTAAGCACAATAGGAAAAATCATGTCCACTAGGATAAGATGAGGAGTCTTGTCTTGCATGCTGATGTGGAATGCCATGATGAGATGCATGTGCATTATTGATATGCTATATATGTGTTATGGATTCATGTGTTTCACATGGGTCATTTGATGTTTTGTGTGATGTTGTGCTTTCCAGAAGCAGGATGAGAGGAACTCGTCGATCTGCTAGATTGACTGGAGCACCGTCAGAAAATGAGGACATGGATGCTCATCTCCCTGTTCTGCAAAAGGCAACATCAAATAGTTTAAGCAGAGAAGGTACATCAAGGGACCCTATAAGGTCTGTTGATGAGAGTAGAAGGGGAGTTGTTCAGAGTGGTGTGTCAGGGTTTATGAGAGTTGTAGAAGAGGATGAGCAGAGCAGAGATGGTAGCTTTGGCATGAGTAGATTAGGAGGAGATATGGGTGAGTTCCAAGGAGGCACTCAGGCCTCGAAATTTGTTCCACCTCAGTATCCACCTAATCCGTGGGGGACAGAGTATCTAATGGGTGGTACATCGGAGTTTCCTAGGTATAACCCATATCCTACCTTTATGCCTTATCCTCCTTTTTATCCGCTATATCCCCAGTGTACCATGTTTCCACCTTTCTTTGGTTATCCAGGTTCAGCCAATCTTAACCCAAGAAATGTTGCATTTCCTCCACCACCAGTAGAACCAGTAATCCCAGTTGTCCAAACACCTAAGCCTAGTTCACCTGGAGGAAGTGAGGTAAAAATGATAGATTATTTGAGGTTAGATGGCCCTAAGTTTGAAACAGGTGATGACCCTTTGAAGTATCTTAGAATGGTCAAGATGCTAACTGATGAGTTGGGAGCCAGTGAGAGTAGAGCCATTCAAATGGCAGGGGCCACATTGAAATGTAAGAAGGCAACAGAATGGTTTGAACAGTATGTGGACCCACAGATAGAAAGATTAACCTGGGAGCAGTTTGTCAATGAGTTTATAGGAGGGACTTTTCTAGATCACCCAAGGGAGTGTAAGGAAAGTGAATGTGAGCAGTTAAGGCAGCCAGAAAACATAAGGGTAGATGAATGTACAGGGAATATTGATTCCTTTCCCCGAGGTGAAGTTGCTGTAAGGAGTAAAAAGAAAGTTAGAGGCCTTAAAGGGTCAAAGAAGAGGGAGTTCTGGAATAAGTTAAAGTCTGGTTTGAGTGTTAGCGATGATTTGAGTTCTAGTGGGGATAGTTCTAGATGCATGAGGTGTGAAAGACCACACAAGGGAGTTTGTCGGCATGGGACAACAGTTTGCTATAGGTGCGGACAGGAAGGGCACATAGCACGTGAGTGTCCTACAGCGCCTTGGATGACTCAGTCCCAGCGGACATTTTCAGATAGAGCTGCTCAGCAGGAGGCAGCCACATCAGACCCAGTGGTGACAGGTATGTTCACTTTTGAGAGTTTTGATGTTTAGGTTTTTATGAGCTTTAGAGAATATCAGTTAATGTGAGCATAGCAGAGTATAATCGAGTTGGATGTTCAGATAGAGGTTCAGAGAAGAGTTAGTAGCTAGAGGTTAATAAGCTAGAGAAGAGTTCAAGAAAGTTGATACAATAGGAGTAAGATGTGACAAAGTTAGATATTCAAAATGGAAGTTACGAGATCTAGATTCAGAGAAAATGGAAGAGAGCATTAAGGAAGAGAGCTAGAGAGAAAGTTGCTATGAGATGTTATAGTCTCAGGTTTTCATAGCATAGCCAAGTATAGTGAGAATTGATTTCTCAAGACGAGTATGATTAAGAGGAAGTAAGAAAAGAGCAAGAAGAAGAAAGAAAGTGAGAGAAAATAGAAAAGTAAGTGAACTAGAACAGAACAGAGTGTGAAAAAAAAATATAAGTAAGACAAAGAATAGAGGAAGAGAGTTTGACAAGGTTGGATGTTCAAAGTGAAAGTAAGAGATGAAGGTTTAGAAAAAATAATAATAAGCAAGATAAAGCAGAAGAATAAGATAGAGCAGAGTAAAAAGGAAAAGAAGAAGTAAAGAGGAGTTTAGAAAGAGGTTAATTCTAGTCTGGGTTTTCAGTGGTGTTGAGGCAGAGGAAAAAGGGTGAGCCTTTTCTTCAGTAGGTTCCCGAGGGAAGTTCCATTAGCCTTAGTTTGGATCTTCATCCTGACTTAGTAGGAGGCTAACACATCGTACACGGTGACGACAGAAACGATCACTTGGCAGTGTTCGAATGTGTATGCTGTTGTTTGAACCCCAGTGTTTCGCTTTCCTTGTTGTTGGTGGGCCGTTGATAGAGTGGATTTGATGACTTCTGGGTTTAGAGTGTTTTTTCTCAGGGTCAATGGACCTGAGTATGATCCATCTAATGCAGAGTCAGATAGTACAGTTCAGAGTTTATACAGAGTAGGCGATGCAATCCAGCTGACCTTAGGGTTCTAGGGGTGACTGATGATGTCAACCTAGGGCGGATTGGCTAGCTACTCATAGTACTACCTGTGTCCACAGAGATAGAGTATAGTAGAGATGCCTAGAAGTTGATATCAGTCCTACAGGCTCATCTTTATACAGGAAAGGTTGTCAGAGGGTTCTAGCTCTAGTGAGCAAGGTTAGCAGTCAGATAAGGGAAATAGCCTCAATACCCGTTGTTAGTGAGTTCTAGATGTCTCCCAGACGAGTTGTCAGGTTATCCATCTGTTAAGGAGTTAGAGTTTGGAACAGGATTGGTATCTGGACGCGGAACCATTTCTTTCCTTCTACCCTACAGGATGGTACCTGCAGAGTTGAGAAAATAGTTACTGTAGTGTAGAAGCTTAATAGCTAAAGGTTTTTATCCGACTTAGTACCTCACTCTGGAATGTTTCCAGTATTATTGTGGGAAACGAAGGATAATTCCTTAGGAATTGATTGTTACAGATTAAGTATTATAGGTTGATATGAAAGCATTAGGTCTATGTGATAAGACCTTACAGATTGGTATTCCTAGTTAGGAATGTTGATCTAGTAAAACAGCTAGAAGAGCTGGATCTGTACTAATCAAAGATGATTGGAATTACAGATTGATATGATCAAAGAGTTTAGCTGGTAACCTGTTGAGAGTTAGAGACTAAGTTAGTTTAATAAAGAAGAAGAAAGGCGGGCAAGATTAAGAGTACAAGTGGATATCAGATTGGTAGAAAAGATTGGTGACCTATTGAAACAATCAGTAGAAGCTGACTATGGTCTCCATATGATCAGAGATTGGGTATAGATTGATATCATAGAAACTGGTTGTGATTCCAGTGTGTTTACAGATTGGTATGTAATGAGAATTAAAGAGATGAGTTTAGTTAAGATGAAAAGAGAAAGAGAAGAGTAAGAATCAAAGTAGTGCAGCGGAAGCTGTGGAGTTTCAGATATTCTCTCTTTAGAGAGAAGCATTAGGCTTTATGTGCCTACTTGTTTGTTTTAACATTCGAGGACGAATGTTTTATAAGGGGGGAAGATTGTAATACCCAGCTAGATCAGGCATCGGAATTCTTACCGTTCGGTAGAATTCGAGGATGTCAGAGGTTTCTAGAAGGGTAAAGTGAAGGTTTTCTAAAACATTTTTAAGTGTTTTAAAGGTTTTGAATCAAACCGGATTGAGTTTTGAAGAGAAAGGGCAAAGGAGACATTTGCCAGGTTCGGCCCCCGAATATTAAAGTTCGGCCGCCGAAAGTGCCCAATGTTCGGCCCCCGAAGGTTAAGTTCGGCCCCCGAAAGTTGCATGGTTTTGCATGCAGTTTCGGCAGCCGAAGCTGAGGAAGTCGGCTAGTTGTGCATGCTCCTCAGTCCGTGATTTGGCCAGGTGTTTGCCTCCAGATCATGACCAGAGGTTAGGCCACGTCTCCCTTGACTCATCTGCAAGCTTTTATCAGCTTAGGCAGAGGGTTTGGTTGTGTTTTCAAGTAAGTTTGAACGTTTTGAGAGAAAAGAGAGAAAAGAGAGGTTTTGGTGGTTGAAGCTTGAGAAGGGGATTTGCTGTGTTCAGGTTGTTCCTCTTCTGATTTCAGGAGGTAAGGGAAGTCTTTATGTTTGTTTTAATGGTTTTTTAACAGCTTTTAAAGAGGTTAAGGGTAGAGTTGCATGTTTAGGTTTTAGAGTTTAGTTTTTGATGTATTTAATGGTTTATGCATGATTATGTGTTATGTGTGCTGTTTGTTGGGGTTAATAGGTAGTTTTGGACCCCTTGGTGCATATACCAAAGTATGTGCAAGTTGAGGAATTGAGTTATGCACGTGGAGAGGAGTTGTTGATTGGCAGAAGATGGTAGTGCACGAAGCTGAGTTCTGGATGAACTCAGGTTCGGCCGCCGAAGGGAGGATTCGGCCGCCGAACCCCTTGCATGGTGGCTTAGGCTGCCACAGCTTGCTCTTGAGTGTTTTTGAGGTTTCGGCCGCCTAAAGTGGAGATTCGGCCGCCGAAGGTATGCCAGTTTCGGCTCTGGACAGGGCATTCGGCCGCCGAACCTGCAGCCGAATGTGTTCTGTCTAGTTTTTCTTTTGTATGCTAAATGTGATTGTTTTGAGGTTTTTTAGAGGGGTTTTGGGGAGATGTTTATCAGTAATATAGAGTATGTTTGGTACCTCATTTGAGTCCTTCATTGTAGGGTTGGACCCGAGGAACCGAGGTGTTAAGCAGTAGTAGCTACTTCAGAGTTAGAGTTGGCCCAGAGCTAGCCATTGTTTGGCTACAGGTGAGTGGAACTAACTTAATGTTTTAAATTGAGAAATGACACGACTCTAGCATGATCCATGCATCATAAAATGTCATGTTATGTTTTAGGTTGTGTTGCATTAGATTTCACGAATATGATGCATTGCATAAGTTATTGTTGGTGTGGATGAATGTTGGATGATCCTTAGCCCTTGACATGAGAGCAGATATTAAGAGGTGAGATATGGCTTAGATAGCCATTCCAGGTCGCTCCTGGATAGTCCAGGTCGCTCCTGGTACTATGAGACAGACAGACCATAGTTAAGAGAAGACCGGGTGATGGCTCCGCCTCCCTGGCGCTTTTGGATACATTGTGAGGTTATACCATAGAGATATTAGGTGATGGCTCTGCCTCCCTAAACATAGTAGGTATAGCACCACACCCATACTGTAGAGGGCTATTGGTGACAAGTTCATCCGTTTGGTGATATGTTTGTGATGTGATGCATTTCATGATAACATGTAATTAATGAACTGTTTTATTGTTCCTCCTCACTGGGCTATAGAGCTCATCCCACTCCCTTAATCCCAGTTTTGCAGGTTTCGAGGTAGCTAAGGAAAGTCAAAGTCAGCAAGAGTAACGAGGAAGGATATGCATGTATATATGTAATAGAATAGTGGACATGATGTAATTAATTATTAGTTTGTAACATAATGTATAGAGATGTATTGTCAGATTGTGGATAGTATTGTGCTTAACCCTAGTATATGTTTTGTCTAAGTTTGGTGTATGATCTATCCCTTTGTACATGGATCCTGTTTTACATTTCTTGATGAGAAATGGATGAAACCAGGTTTAATGACTGGCTTTGATGAGATACCAGTGTGTTATATTGGGAAGAAAGGGTTTTATTCCCTTGACCCACAGCAGTCAGTAGTCGCTGGTATAGGCCCTGAGGGCCATTTCAGATTTGCATATCTGAGTAGCAGTAGTTAAGCCTGGTAGCTTTACAGGATTTTTGAGTATTGTTTGATCATGTACAGGATATTTTATCAGGTACACAGAGTTCAGGATAGGTGTAACGACCCCAAAATGGACCGTCACCGGCGCTAGGATTCAGGTCGGCTTAAGGCCGCCAGAACCCGTAGCAAGCCTGCTATACTCTCTGTGTACCTGTAAACCTCATACATGATCATACATTTTATGTGAAAATAAAACTCTTTTCTGAACCAAGGCTTAACCTGTGCATGCACTATCTCTGTACTCTGTACTCATGTACTCTGTACTCTGTATCCCTGACTAGAGCTTGCTCTAGATGGGTTCACTCATACCTGTTAAGCCTGGTTTTCACATACAGGAAAACATATATACATATACAGATCATGTACAAAACATACATCACTAGGTCAAGCAACAACTATTACATCTCTTTAATATTACATGTCCACTCTAAGCTATTACAGATCTCTTTACTTTTCCTGTACTCTGCTGGACTGTCCCTGTACACTGTACACTGAACCTGCAAAACTGGGGTTAAGGGAGTGGGATGAGCTCTATAGCCCAGTGAGTAGAACCGTAAAACATCTCAGGAAAATATGATCTCATGAAATGCACCATATCACAGACAAGCCACATCAAGAGTAAACCTGTCACCACATAGTCCCAGTAACTCTGTGCCAGGGCGTAGAATCGAGCACCTGGTCTTCCTGTCATATATGTATATGTGTATATAACACCTCTGTACTTACCATTGCCAGGGCGTAGTCAAAGGCTCCTGGACTTTGCTATACCTGCCAGGGCGTAGTCAAAGGCTCCTGGACTTCGCTATACCTGCCAGGGCGTAGTCAAAGGCTCCTGGACTTCCTGTCTGAGACTATTGGATCATTCAGCATTCACTCACATCACCAAATAACGATGCAATGCAACATATTCGTGAATACTAATGCACTCAACCTATGGCATAAACATGATGCATGAGATATGCTAAAAGCAGTTTGTGGTTCAATTAAAAGTCATAAGTTTAGTTCCACTCACCTCTGGCTATCTGGACTGACTGACTCTGCAGGCTCTGAACCTCTGGAGCAGTACTCACTGCTGCTCTCTCTGGTTCCTCTGGTCTGTACCTATACAGAT
This sequence comes from Manihot esculenta, assembly GCF_001659605.2. Taxonomy (NCBI): domain Eukaryota; kingdom Viridiplantae; phylum Streptophyta; class Magnoliopsida; order Malpighiales; family Euphorbiaceae; genus Manihot; species Manihot esculenta. The sequence goes on along the minus strand of NC_035178.2, from coordinate 19,194,556 downwards.
GGACTCAAATGAGGGACCAAACAAGCTTATGAATAACTCTCTTAAACTCCCCAAGAATCCCCTTAAACTCACTCAACTATCCATGTCAAATATGCAAAAGAAAACTGGACAGGACACTTTCGGCGGCAGGTTCGGCGGCCGAAAGTCCTCTCCAGAGACGAAACTCAAGCACCTTCGGCGGCCGAAACTCAATCTTCGGCGGCCGAACCCTTTCGGGGGCAAGCTTCGGGGGCCAAACTTCACTCCAGAGACGAAAGTCTCACACCTTCGGCGGCACCTTCGGCGGCCGAATCCCCCAAACAGAGCCGAACATGCAAAATAGGCTGTGGCAGCCAAGCCACCATGCAAGAGGTTCGGCGGCCGAATGAACCTTCGGCTGCCGAACCTGAGTTCATCCAGAACTCAGCCTTCTCCTTCCCTTCAACCACTCAAACCATATCTCCTCCACCTCCTCAACACACATATACTCACGTATATGATCACAGGGGTCCAAAACTATCTACTAACCCCAAACAACAAATCAAACATAACACAGAAACATGGATACATGCATAACTCATCAAAAACCACTCCTTCGTACTTAACCATGCATCTCTCTCCCTCAACTTCCATAAAACCTTCAGAAAACACATAAACAGGTTCAAGAGCATTACTTACCTCCTGTAACAAGAAGCTGAACACTCTGAACAAGGAAAACGGACCAACTCTCCGCACACTCTCAAACTCACACAAAAAGAGCTTTTTGCTTCAAAACATTCAAAACCTTGTGAACTATCACACCACTCTGCATGAGCTGCTCAAACTCAGCAAATAGACCAGGGGAGACGTGGCCAAGCTTCTGGCAACAAGGTGGACATAACACCTGTCCAAAATGCTGACTAAGGATGCCCAAAAGCTGGCTGGCCAACTCAATTTCGGCTGCCCAATCGCATGCAAACTCATGCAACTTTCGGGGGCCGAACTAAATCTTCGGAAGCCGAACATTGAGCACTTTCGGCGGCCGAACTTACCTTCGGCGGCCGAACTTGGCTCCTCTGCCTTGGTCACATTTCAACTCAACACTTGGTTCTATTTACCTTCAAAACATTTAAACACATCATAACACTTAATAAAACATAGATCCTATCCATTTTAGAATTCCGACACCCTGAATTTCACCGGACTACAGGAATTCCGGTGCCGGATTCTAGCCGGGTATTACATTCTCCCCTCCTTAAGAACATTCGTCCTCGAAGGTTCCTAAAACACATAAATAACACATGAAACGGAGAAAACTCACCTCAAAACAAATATGGATACTGCTGGAGCATAGACTCCCGCGTCTCCCAGGTGCACTCTGCTAGATTATGGTGGTTCCATAGAACTTTCACCATCGGAATCTCCTTGTTCCTTAGCTGTCTGATCTGCTTGTCCAGAATCCGCACTGGCTGCTCTATATAGGTGAGATCCGTATGAATCTCCACCTCAGGCTCACTCAGAACCTGATTCGGATCTGACACAAACTGTCGTAGCATAGAAACATGAAATACCGGGTGAATTCTCTCCATAGAAGCAGGTAAATCCAGCTTATACGACACATTTCCGATCCTCTGCAACACCTCAAAGGGTCCAATGTACCGTGGAGCTAATTTACCTTTCTTTCCAAAACGAACCACTCCTTTCATTGGAGACACTTTTAGCAATACCCAATTACCCTTCTGGAACTCTAACTGCTTTCTACGAACGTCTGCATAACTTTTCTGTCTACTCTGAGCTGTTCTGATTCTCTCTCTGATCATGGGCACCATTCCACTGGTAATGTCTACTAACTCTGGCCCTGCAAGAGCCTTCTCTCCTACCTCTTCCCAGCAAACAGGGGATCTGCACTTCCTCCCATATAATGCTTCATAAGGAGCCATCCCGATGCTCGCATGATAGCTGTTATTGTAGGCAAACTCCACCAAAGGTAGATGCTACCTCCAAGAACCGCCAAAGTCTAACACACATAGTCGAAGCATATCCTCTATGGTCTGGATGGTCCTTTCTGACTGTCCATTAGTCTGTAGGTGGAAGGCAGTACTAAAATCTAATCTCGTGCCCATCGCACTTTGCAGACTCCGCCAAAAGCGAGAGGTAAACTGAGATCCTCTGTCTGAAACTATAGAAACTGGGACTCCATGCAATCTCACTATCTCATCCAGATAGACCTGTGCCAACTTATCCACAGAATAGTTACTCCGTACTGGAAGAAAATGAGCAGATTTTGTGAGTCTGTCCACAATCACCCATATCGAGTCTATCCTGTTGGACGCTACTGGTAAACCCACTACCAAATCCATGGCTATGTTCTCCCATTTCCACTCTGGAATCGGTAATAGGTTAAGCATTCCGGCTGGTTTCTGATGCTCTAATTTCACCCTCTGACAAACCTCACAGGCTGTCACAAACTGCGCCACTTCTTTCTTCATGGCTGGCCACCAATAGACCCTTTTCAGATCCTGATACATCTTGGTGGCTCCTGGGTGAACACTATACCTCGCATTATGAGCTTCCCTCATAATGTCTTCTTTCACACTGCCCCTATCTGGTACACAAAGTCGACTCCCATAGCGAAGGATCCCTTTGCTGTCAAATCTGAACTCTACACTATTGCCTGACTGAACAGTCCTGGCAATTTTCATCAACTCAGGGTCCTCATGCTGTTTCTGAGCTATCTGCTCCAGAAACACAGGTGTCACTCTCATCTGTGCTATCAACGCACCTGTACCAGACAACTCTAGCTGTAATCCCTCGTCAAAGAGCTTATAAAGCTCCATCACAACTGATCTCCGCTCTGCTGCTATATGGGATAAACTGCCTAGTGACTTTCGGCTTAGGGCATCTGCGACAACATTCGCCTTACCCGGATGATACTGGATTTTACAATCATAATCACTGAGCAACTCGACCCATCTTCTCTGCCGCAAATTCAGCTCTCTCTGACTTAAGATGTACTGTAAACTCTTGTGATCGGTGAAGATCTCGCATTTAACCCCGTAGAGGTAATGCCGCCACATCTTAAGTGCAAAGATAACTGCTGCCATCTCTAGGTCATGGGTAAGGTAATTCAGCTCGTGCTTCTTCAACTGTCTAGAAGCATAAGCTATGACTCTATCACTCTGCATCAATACACAACCCAATCCCACTCGAGATGCATCACAGAACACTGTGAAATCTTCATTACTGACAGGCAGAGCTAACACTGGTGCTGTTGTCAATCTCCTCTTGAGCTCCTTAAAGCTCTCTTCACACTGGTCTGACCAGATAAACTTCTGGTTCTTCTGAGTCAATTTGGTCATAGGAGCTGCTATCTTTGAGAAGTTCTGAACGAACCTCCTGTAGTAACCTGCCAGTCCCAGAAAGCTTTTAATCTCAGTCACTGTCGTGGGTCTGGGCCAGTTAGCTACAGCCTCTATCTTCTTGGGATCTACCTCAATACCCTCTGCTGATACCACATGTCCCAAGAAGGCAATGCTCCGTAACCAAAACTCACACTTCGAGAACTTGGCATATAAACCATGCTCTCTCAGTGTCTGCAGAACAATCCTCAGATGCTGGGCATGCTCCTCTGCATTTCTGGAATACACTAAGATATCATCGATAAAGACAATGACAAAGTGATCCAGAAACTCACTGAATACCCTGTTCATGAGATCCATAAATGCTGCAGGGGCGTTAGTCAACCCGAACGGCATCACTAAGAACTCATAATGCCCATATCTGGTCCGAAAAGCTGTCTTAGGCACATCTGCCTCTCTGACTCTCAACTGATGATACCCAGATCTCAGATCTATTTTCGAGAAACAACCTGCTCCAGCTAGCTGGTCAAATAGATCATCAATCCGAGGTAAGGGATACCTATTCTTGATAGTGACCTTGTTCAACTGTCTGTAGTCGATACAAAGTCTAAGGGATCCATCCTTCTTTCTGACAAAAAGCACTGAAGCACCCCAAGGTGAGGTACTAGGGCGGATGAAACCCTTATCTACCAAGTCCTGCAACTGTTCTTTTAACTCTGTTAACTCAGCTGGCGCCATCCTGTAGGGAGGAATAGAGATGGGTCTGGTACCTGGCAGTAAGTCAATTTCAAACCCTATCTCCCTATCAGGTGGTAGTCCTGGCAAATCGTCTGGGAACACATCGAGAAACTCTCGGACTACTGGTATTGTGGCTGGTTCCCTCACCTGACTGTCTAGCTCTCTCACATGAGCTAGAAACCCCTGACAACCCCTCCTAAGCAAACGACGAGCCTGAAGGGCTGAAATCAGACCTCTGGGTGTACCTCTCCTGTCTCCTCTGAAGACACACTCTGACCCATCCTGGTCTCTGAGACTCACTAGCTTCTCTCGACAGTCCAACGTAGCACTATATGTAGATAGCCAATCCATCCCTAGAATGACATCAAAATCTGTCAAATCTAGAACCACAAGGTCAGCTGGAAAGTATCTACCCTCGATAAACACTGGACTGAAACGACAGACTGACACTGCCACTGATGGGTCACATCTAGGTCCACTGACCCAGAGAGGATACTCTAACTCAGAACTGATCAAACCCAATCTCTCTATGGCTCTCGAAGCAATAAAGGAATGAGAAGCACCGGGGTCCATCAACGCATACACATCTGAACACCCAATGATGAGATTACCTGACACCACTGTGTTCGACGTGTTAGCCTCCTCCTGTGTCACTGTGAAAATCCGTGCTGGGGCTACCGGATTTCCACCTCGGGAACCTGCTGCTGAAGTAGAGGCTACCCCTCTCTCTCTACCTCTGCCACTAGTCTGAGGCATGACTGGAGCTGCTGGCCGTACAACTGGCTGTACCACACTGCCTGAACTCATCTGCTGGGATGGTGCAAAAGTCATCTGCGGACAATCCCGAGCAATATGCCCTTCCTGTCCACATCGAAAACAAGCTGTAGATCCCAACCGACAAACTCCTCCATGTGGTTTTCCGCATTGTCTGCAGACTGGAGCTGTGCCAGAGCTTGAGCCACTACCTATTCCCAGACCTGACTTGACTTTACTCCAGAACTTACTCTTTGTTCCTTTTGCTCTGTCCCATCTTTTACTGCTTGGTGTGGGGGCTTTAGAACCCGAAGCCTGTGCCTTTGACTGTTTCTGAATGTTGGCACTAGCTTCCATTTTCCTGGCTGCGTCTACGATAGTATGGAAACTCTCCTTTTCTGCTGGAAGAATCAAGGAAGCATACCTGGGATGCAGTCTCATAGTATATCTCCTTGCTTTCTTCTGATCAGTATCATAGGCTTGACCCACGTACTGAAGCAGATCCAGGAACTTATCTGTGAATTCATCAACACTCATCTCATCTGTCTGTCTCAACTGTTCAAATTCAATTACTTTCATCTCCCTCGAACTGTCAGGAAAAGCCCACCCTGCAAACTCATTGGCGAACTCTCCCCATGACATACTGTCCATTCGAGGCTCCACATAATTCTTAAACCATTCTCTGGCTTTCTTGCATTTTAATGTGAAACCTGCCATCTCAATGGCTCTCCTATCATCTGCTCCCAATTCACTAGTTATCATCCTAACTGCTCTGAGATAATCAAATGGATCATCTCCCGTGTTGTATTTAGGAGCATCCAATTTCAAGTACTCCGTCATTTGGACTTTACCTCCAGATGAGCTAGGTTCATGTTTGTCAACAACAGGGGCTACTGGTTCTGGTGGTGGTACTGGTTCATTTGGCTCTAGGTGTGCTACACTTGAATGGGTAGGGGAAGGTGGATACATAGGATATGGTGGATAGTAAGGATAAGACATATAAGGCATATAAGGAGGATATGGCACAAAACTCGAGTATTCCGACATACCTCCCATCGAATACTCTGGATAGCCAAAACCTGAGGTCTGAGCACCTCCCTGTGACTCTCCCATACCTTCCTCAAAACTGCCTATACCCATGCTATCATCTCTAGACTGATCAATCTCCATAGCGTCTGATCTTCCTCCCCTAGCTGTTCCTCTTCTGCTCTCGTCGACAGACCTTCTAGGGTCTATTGACGTACCTTCCCTGCTAGATCTCTGAGACCTTGCCCTTGGCAATGCAGGAGGACGAGCAGCTGATCTCTCATTCTCTGGTGGGACTCCAGTCAATCGAGCTGATCGACGAGTTCCTCGCATCTTTACTCTGGAAACACAACATATAACATACCATTTTAGCACATAAACATCACATATCAATCATACACATGCAACACTCATGGCATATCATAGCAGATAGGACTCAAGACCCTATCCTAGTGGACATGATTTCCTATTGTGCTTGACCACTACTACCCTGTCTGAGCCCAACACTGTCTCAATAGGTCCGATCATGTGAACCTAGGGCTCTGATACCAATCTGTAACGACCCCAAAATGGACCGTCACCGGCGCTAGGATTCAGGTCGGCTTAAGGCCGCCAGAACCCGTAGCAAGCCTGCTATACTCTCTGTGTACCTGTAAACCTCATACATGATCATACATTTTATGTGAAAATAAAACTCTTTTCTGAACCAAGGCTTAACCTGTGCATGCACTATCTCTGTACTCTGTACTCATGTACTCTGTACTCTGTATCCCTGACTAGAGCTTGCTCTAGATGGGTTCACTCATACCTGTTAAGCCTGGTTTTCACATACAGGAAAACATATATACATATACAGATCATGTACAAAACATACATCACTAGGTCAAGCAACAACTATTACATCTCTTTAATATTACATGTCCACTCTAAGCTATTACAGATCTCTTTACTTTTCCTGTACTCTGCTGGACTGTCCCTGTACACTGTACACTGAACCTGCAAAACTGGGGTTAAGGGAGTGGGATGAGCTCTATAGCCCAGTGAGTAGAACCGTAAAACATCTCAGGAAAATATGATCTCATGAAATACACCATATCACAGACAAGCCACATCAAGAGTAAACCTGTCACCACATAGTCCCAGTAACTCTGTGCCAGGGCGTAGAATCGAGCACCTGGTCTTCCTGTCATATATGTATATGTGTATATAACACCTCTGTACTTACCATTGCCAGGGCGTAGTCAAAGGCTCCTGGACTTTGCTATACCTGCCAGGGCGTAGTCAAAGGCTCCTGGACTTCGCTATACCTGCCAGGGCGTAGTCAAAGGCTCCTGGACTTCCTGTCTGAGACTATTGGATCATTCAGCATTCACTCACATCACCAAATAACGATGCAATGCAACATATTCGTGAATACTAATGCACTCAACCTATGGCATAAACATGATGCATGAGATATGCTAAAAGCAATTTGTGGTTCAATTAAAAGTCATAAGTTTAGTTCCACTCACCTCTGGCTATCTGGACTGACTGACTCTGCAGGCTCTGAACCTCTGGAGCAGTACTCACTGCTGCTCTCTCTGGTTCCTCTGGTCTGTACCTATACAGATGGACTCAAATGAGGGACCAAACAAGCTTATGAATAACTCTCTTAAACTCCCCAAGAATCCCCTTAAACTCACTCAACTATCCATGTCAAATATGCAAAAGAAAACTGGACAGGACACTTTCGGCGGCAGGTTCGGCGGCCGAAAGTCCTCTCCAGAGATGAAACTCAAGCACCTTCGGCGGCCGAAACTCAATCTTCGGCGGCCGAACCCTTTCGGGGGCAAGCTTCGGGGGCCAAACTTCACTCCAGAGACGAAAGTCTCACACCTTCGGCGGCACCTTCGGCGGCCGAATCCCCCAAACAGAGCCGAACATGCAAAATAGGCTGTGGCAGCCAAGCCACCATGCAAGAGGTTCGGCGGCCGAATGAACCTTCGGCTGCCGAACCTGAGTTCATCCAGAACTCAGCCTTCTCCTTCCCTTCAACCACTCAAACCATATCTCCTCCACCTCCTCAACACACATATACTCACGTATATGATCACAGGGGTCCAAAACTATCTACTAACCCCAAACAACAAATCAAACATAACACAGAAACATGGATACATGCATAACTCATCAAAAACCACTCCTTCGTACTTAACCATGCATCTCTCTCCCTCAACTTCCATAAAACCTTCAGAAAACACATAAACAGGTTCAAGAGCATTACTTACCTCCTGTAACAAGAAGCTGAACACTCTGAACAAGGAAAACGGACCAACTCTCCGCACACTCTCAAACTCACACAAAAAGAGCTTTTTGCTTCAAAACATTCAAAACCTTGTGAACTATCACACCACTCTGCATGAGCTGCTCAAACTCAGCAAATAGACCAGGGGAGACGTGGCCAAGCTTCTGGCAACAAGGTGGACATAACACCTGTCCAAAATGCTGACTAAGGATGCCCAAAAGCTGGCTGGCCAACTCAATTTCGGCTGCCCAATCGCATGCAAACTCATGCAACTTTCGGGGGCCGAACTAAATCTTCGGAAGCCGAACATTGAGCACTTTCGGCGGCCGAACTTACCTTCGGCGGCCGAACTTGGCTCCTCTGCCTTGGTCACATTTCAACTCAACACTTGGTTCTATTTACCTTCAAAACATTTAAACACATCATAACACTTAATAAAACATAGATCCTATCCATTTTAGAATTCCGACACCCTGAATTTCACCGGACTACAGGAATTCCGGTGCCGGATTCTAGCCGGGTATTACAATAGGCTTACTACGGGTCTAGGCGGCCTTAAGCCGATCTGGATCCTAGTGCCATAACAACTCGGGCCGTTACTGAGGGGTACCGGTTTTCGGGGCGTTACAGTTGGTGAAAGCATGTTTATGTGTTGAGTTGTGATGTTTGGTGGGGTTTTTAAGGCAGTTTTGGACCCCTTTGTGCACGTATTTGAGTATATGTGTGTTGTTGAGTTGTTGGTTGCATGTATGAGAAAGTTTGGAGAAGTTTGCATGAAACAGAGTAGGGTTCTGCCTTACTGGAGAACCCAGTTTCGGCCACTGAAGGAAGGTTCGGCAGCCGAACATGCTAAGGAGGTGGTTTCGGCCGCCGAAGGTTGGGACTTTCGTCTCTAGAAAGGATTTTTGGCAGCTGAAGTGCCGCCGAAAATGCTTGAGTTTCGGCTCTGGAGGGACTTTCGGCCGCTGAACCTGCCGCCGAAAGTGCCCTGTCCAGCCTTCTTTTGCATGTTTTCCTTGATTGTTTTAGGATGTTTTAGGGGGTTTTTGGAAAGTTTTATAGAGATGTTTTTGAGTTAGTTGGGTCCCTCATTTGAGTCCACCTGTGTAGGAACGGACCAGAGGAACCGAAGAGATCAGCAGTGAGCACTGCTTCAGAGTCAGTACAGAGTTAGCCAGAGGTGAGTGGAACTAAACTTAATGTTTCTAAAATTGAGAAATTAAAGGCTTTAAGCATGTTTCATGCATCATGATTATGCAATAGGATGATTGCATTAGAATTCACTAATATGTGCATTGCATTATTTATTGTACTTGCGGACGGACATAGTTTGGATTCATTAGCCCTCCCATCAAGTCCTGAGGAGCCCCATCGAGGGCCAGGCACATCAAGACCTGAGGAGCCCCATTGAAGGCCAGGCATATCAAGACCTGAAGAGCTCCTTCGCGGGCCGGGTACAGTTTGAGGGAGTTTTGTTTTCGTCCGTCCGATATGTGATTACCTGTGATGTGATGCATTTCATGTGAGCATGTTTATGTTGTTCTACTCACTGGGCTAGTATAGCTCACCCCTCTCCCTTAACCCTAGTCTTGCAGGATCAGAGTTCAGGGGGAGTTCAGCAGAGTACATGAAGAGTAAAGAGTTGTGTAATAGCATAGTGTGGACATGTAATATTGTAAAGAGATGTTTTAGTATTGTATAGCATATAGTAGTGTGCTTGACCCATATGTTTTGTAAATTTCTTTTTGTATACATGGTCTATTTTATGTAAATGTGTTTTTATGAGTATGAGAACCAAGCTTAACATAGTAAGAGTTTTAACCCATCTAGAGCAATGATGAGAGCTCTAGGAAAGGGGTTCTGTAGTACAGAGGTAGTGCATGCACAGGTTGAGCCTTGGTACAGAGTAAAGTTTTATGTTTTTACAGAAAATGTATGATCATGTATGGGATTTTACAGGTACACAGAGAGTATGTCAGGCTTGCTACGGGTCCCGGCGACCTTAAGTGAAGTAGTTACTGCTGTGATTAAAAGAGAGCTCCCTACTAAATGCAAAGACAAAGGAATGTTTGCAATTTATTGTAAAATAAGGAATGTTGGGATTAAGAATGTAATACCCGACTAGACTCCAGCGTCGGAATTCCAACCTTCCAACGGAATCTCCGTTGGAATCCGAAATCTCGGATGTCGAAACCTCCTAGAAGGGTAAAATATGTTTTTACCAAATGATTTTTCATGGTTTTATTATTTAGTTTTGAGTTAAAGTTTTAAAATGAAAGAAAATAGTTTGAGGGAAAACACCAGGTTCGGTCGCCGAAAGTGGTGTTGCCGCGGGAGCTCTCCTTTCGGCCCCTGAAGGTGGTCTGGCCAGCCACCTATAAGAAGCCCTCAGCCCGAAAATGAGAGAGTTTTTTCTCTCTATTTTCAGGCAAGGTGAGTCTCCGCCACCCCTTGATGATCTTGTGTTTTTCCTTCAAATCTCTCAATATTTTTTTATGAGTTTTTATCTTGTTTCTGAAAATTTTAAGCTTAATCCAAGATTTTGAAGTTGGAGACCCTTTCTCCTCATCTCCAAGTTTGGGGTCACATCTACCCTTGATCTCCTAGAGGTAAGCCTAGATCCTTGCCTCTCTTATGTTTTTAATTAAGTTTTATGAAGGATTAAGGGGTAGAGATGCATGTGATTGTTGGATCTAGAGCAATAGGATTTGAGTTGGGTTTTTGTTCAATGTATGCTTATGTGATGTTTTTGTTGTTGTTGTTGGGACTTAAGTTAGTTTTTAGGCCCCTTATACATGTTGGAGTGAGTATGCATGTTGTAGGAAGTTGGGAGTGAGGATTTGAGAGTTTCGGGGCTGAAATGCATGAGGCGGAATCGGGTTCTGCCATTCTAAAGAACCTAGGTTCGGTCGCCGAAACAAGGTTTGGCCGCCGAACCTGCATGGGAGGCAGCCTTTTGGCTGCCTAACATGCCCCCGAAAGCATGCACTTTCGGATCTATGGAGGACTTTCGGCCGCCGAAGGTGCCACCAAAAGGCCCCTGCCCAGCCTTCCTTTGCTTGTTTCTTATGCATGTTTTATGATGTTTTAAGGGGTTTTTGGAGAGATATTTAGACTCTTGTTAGAGTATGTTTGGTCCCTCATTTAAGTCCACCTGTGTAGGTTTGGACACGAGAGACCGTAGAAGCCAGCAGTGAGTCAGCTGATCCTTTGTCAGGAAAGCGTTAACCAGAGGTGAGTATAACAAAACTAATCTATCGTTTTTAAGTAATCAAACTTTTGAGCATGTTCATGCATCACAAATGCCATGTTTATAGGATGTTTGCATTAAAATTCACGAATATGATGCATTGCATAATTTATTGTTGTTGTGGATGGATGTTGGATGACCCACTAGCCCTCGAGCAGGTTATGATATGATACGGATATGGAAGACCAGGGCTGCCTATTCTACGCGCCCTGGCACTATGTAAGGGAAAGACCAGGGCTGCCCATTCTACGCACCCTGGCACTATGTAAGGGAAAGACCAGGGCTGCCCATTCTACGCGCCCTGGCACTATGTAAGGGAAAGACCAGGTCTGCCCATTCTACGCCCCTGGCATAGTTGGACATGTTATGTTATGTTTAAGAGGAAGTCCTGAGGAGCTCCGTCGAGGGTCGGGCATTATTTGGATATGTAGGGGGTTACTGGTGACAAGTCCATCCTTGATGTGTATTGTTTGTGTTGTGATGCATTTCATATGAAACCATGTAAAGGTAAAGAGCCAATGATTTTTGCAGGGAGACTGACCAAGTAAAGGTAGAGAGCCAGAAAGAGCCAGAATTGAAGGAAACAGTCTGCAGCATCCAACAGGTGAACTGCAGACAACCGCAGGAAGAATAGAAACTGATTGCACCGTCTCAGCATGGTGCGTAGACCAGACCTGCGGAGGAAGAAGAACCTGAAAGCCTTTCAGGCGTGCCTCTTCAGCTTCCTTTGCATATCAGCCCTTCCAGTCCTCCCTTTTTTAGATCTTGCGCAAAAGGAGATTCCTGAAACCAGTTCTGCCAGACAGTTAACACAGACACCCTTGCAACACCTTTCAGAATCTGAAGAATGTGAGAATGGCCTTTTTGAACAGATCTTCCATGTCCAAACTGATGAGCCAAAGTACGCAGACATGGTGAACTACCTTGCCATAGGTAACTTGCCTTCTGACATGCCCAAGCACACTAGAGACAAGATAAAGAAAGATACCAAATACTATGTGTAACGACCCCAAAATGGACCGTCACCGGCGCTAGGATTCAGGTCGGCTTAAGGCCGCCAGAACCCGTAGCAAGCCTGCTATACTCTCTGTGTACCTATAAACCTCATACATGATCATACATTTTCTGTGAAAATAAAACTCTTTTCTGAACCAAGGCTTAACCTGTGCATGCACTGTCTCTGTACTCTGTACTCATGTACTCTGTACTCTGTATCCCTGACTAGAGCTTGCTCTAGATGGGTTAACTCATACCTGTTAAGCCTGGTTTTCACATACAGGAAAACATATATACATATATAGATCACGTACAAAACATACATCACTAGGTCAAGCAACAACTATTACATCTCTTTAATATTACATGTCCACTCTAAGCTAGTACAGATCTTTGTCCTTTTCCTGTACTCTGCTGGACTGTCCCTGTACACTGTACACTGAACCTGCAAAACTGGGGTTAAGGGAGTGGGATGAGCTCTATAGCCCAGTGAGTAGAACAGTAAAACATCTCAGTAAAATATGATCTCATGGAATGCACCATATCACAGACAAGCCACATCAAGAATAAACCTGTCACCACATAGTCCCAGTAACTCTGTGCCAGGGCGTAGAATCGAGCACCTGGTCTTTCTGTCATATATGTATATGTGTATATAACACCTCTGTACTTACCATTGCCAGGGCGTAGTCAAAGGCTCCTGGACTTTGCTATACCTGCCAGGGCGTAGTCAAAGGCTCCTGGACTTTGCTATACCTGCCAGGGCATAGTCAAAGGCTCCTGGACTTCCTGTCTGAGACTATTGGATCATTCAGCATTTACCCACATCAACAAAGAACTATGCAATGCAACATATTCGTGGTTACTAATGCACTCAACCTATGGCATACTCATGATGCATGAGATATGTTAAAACATTCCATTGTGCAAGGAAAAGAATTCAGTTTAGTTCCACTCACCTTTGGCTATCTGGACTGACTGACTCTACAGGCTCTGAATCTCTGGAGCAGTACTCACTGCTGCTCTCTCTGGTTCCTCTGGTCTGTACCTATACAGATGGACTCAAATGAGGGACCAAACAAGCGTAGAATAACTCTCTTAACCTTCCCCAAGAATCCCCTTAAACTCACTCAACTATCCATGCAAAGCATGCAAAAGAAAGCTGGACAGGACACTTTCGGCGGCAGGTTCGGCGGCCGAATGTCCTCTCCAGAGACGAAACTCAAGCACCTTCGGCGGCCGAATCCCCCAAACAGAGCCGAACATGCACAACTCGCGGGGGCAAGCTGTGGCAGCCTAAGCTATCATGCTAGAGGTTCGGCGGCCGAATGATCCTTCGGCTGCCGAACCTGAGTTCATCCAGAACTCAGCTTCAACGGCAAACCATCTCCTCTGTGCCATCAATAACTCCAAACATGCATATACCAACTCCTCAACACACATATACATAAGTATATGATCACAGGGGTCCAAAACTAGCTAATAACCCCAAACAACAAAACAAACATCACACATAAACATGTAGACATGCCTAAAGCATCAAAACTATCATTACTAACCTAAGCATACATCTCCTTCCACAAATCCCCCTAAAACCTTCAGAAAACATAAAAACATATGCAAGAACATCACTTACCTCCTGGAACAAGAAGATGAGTGATCTAAACAAAGGAAAACGGATCAACTCCTCTTCACCCTCACTAACTCTCCAAAGCTCACTTTTGCTTCAAAACCGTCAAAACGTGGTAAACTAGCAAACTCCTGCATGAGCTGCTCAAACTTAGTAAATCAAGCAGGGGAGACGTGGCCAACTTCTGGACATGAGCTGGTGATAACACCTGTCCAAAATGCTGACTAAGGATGCCCAAAAGCTAGCTGGCCAACTCAGTTTCGGCTGCCCAATCGCATGCAAAACCATGCAACATTCGGGGGCCGAACTTACCTTCGGAAGCCGAACACCTTCGGCGGCCGAACTTACCTTCGGCGGCCGAACTTGGCTTAACTGCCTTAGGTTATTTCACCTCACAACTCACTTCCATTAACCGTAAAACATCACTACAAATCATACCACTTAGTAAAACATAAATTCTACCTTTTGCTAGAATTCCGACACCCCGGATTCCACCAAACAACAGGAATTCCGGTGCCGGACTCTAGCCGGGTATTACACTATGTTTGGGATGAGCCATATTTGTGGAAATATTGTGCTGACCAAATGATAAGGAGATGTATTCCAGACCAAAAAATAGCCTCAGTCCTCACTTTTTGTCATTCATATAGTTGTGGTGGACACTTTAGTCCAAGAAAGACAGCATATTAAATACTTGAAAGTGACCTATTTTTGTCCACTATTTTTCGAGATGCTTTTCTGTTTTGCAGATCATGTGCTAGGTGTCAATAGACTGGAAATCTGAGTAACAGAAATCAAATGCCACAGAACCCCATCATGGTCTGTGAAGTATTCGATGTGTGGGGCATAGACTTTATGGGACCATTCCCACCATCCTTTGGATACACCAACATCATCGTTGCATTGAACTATATATCCAAGTGGGTGGAAGCCAGAGCAACCAAGACTGATGATGCAAAGGCAGTAGTGGATTTTGTGAAGACCAACATTTTTGCTAGACATGGAGTACCAAAGGCAATCATCAGTGATAGAGGGACCCATTTTTGCAATAAGGTAGTAGAAAGCTATAATACCCGGCTAGAGTCCGGCATTAGAATTCCTGTCGTCCGGTTGAATCCAGGATGTCGGCAGTCTCTAGAAGGGTAAGCTTTATGTTTTTTCTAACGTCATATGGTATGTTTTAATGTGTTAAAGTTGAAATGAAAAGAGTATTTGCAAGAAAAGAACCAAGGCAGAAAAGCCAGGTTCGGCCGCCGAAGTTGAGGTTCGGCCGCCGAACTTGCATGGCTTTCGGTTTCACGATAGGCCGCCGAAGGTGATCTGGCCAGCCACCTATAAAAGGCCCTCAGTCGGTTGAAAGGATAAGGATTGCCTTTTCCTTTCTCTTTCTGAGGTGAGACCCTGTCCTTCTTAGGTTTTCTTCATGTTTTCATCAAATATGCAAAGGTTTGATTGATTTTTATGTTATTTTGAAGGTTAGCTAAACACTTGAGATTTTGATGTTTGGAGAGTTTGAAGGAGAGTTGCTCCAAAACTCCACGTTAGGATCGTTCATCTTCTTGGTTTCAAGAGGTAAGTGATGATCCTGAGTTTGTTTTTCATGATTTATGGAAGATTTTTGAGGTTTTGGGGGAGAGTTGCATGATTAGGGTAAAAGAGAGTGTTTTTGATATTTTTGTGAGAAAAGCTTGTATATGTGTTATATGTTTTGTGTTGTTGGGGTTTTAAGGTAGTTTCTAACCCCTTTGAGCATATACTTGGGTGTGTGCATGTTGAGGAGTTGAGGTGTTTGAGTTGGAGGAAGATTGATGCATTTTGGCGTGAGGCAGAGCAAGGTTCTGCCTTGCTGATGAACCCAGCTTCGGCCGCCGAAGAATGGTTCGGCCGCCGAACGTGCTGAGGAGGTGGCTTCGGTTGCCTAAGCTTGCCCCCGAGTTTTTGAACTTTCGGCTCTGGAGGGGAGTTTCGGCCGCCGAAGATGCCCCAAAAGGTTAGAGACTTTCGTCTCTGGCATGTCTTTCAGCCCCCGAAACTTGCCCCCGAAAGGGTTCGGCTGCCGAAAGGGTTCGGCTGCCGAAAGTTGAGATTCGGCCGCCGAAGGTGCATGAGTTTCGGCTCTGGAGAGGACTTTCGGCCGCCGAACCTGCCGCTGAAAGTGTCCTGTCCAGCCTTCCTTTGCATGCTTTGCATAGCTGTTTGAGTGAGTGTCAGGGGATTCTTGGGAAGTTTAATAGAGTTGTTCATACGCTAGTTTGGTCCCTCATTTGAGTCCATCTGTGTAGGCACAGACCAGAGGAACCAGAGAGAGCAGCAGTGAGTACTGCTCCAGAGTTTACAGAGCCTGCAGAGTCAGTCCAGATAGCCATAGGTGAGTGGAACAAAACTTAATACTCGTTTTAACTGAGACATTACATGCTTTTAGCATATTTCATGCACCATGATTATGCCATAGGTTGCTTGCATTAGAAGCCACAAAGATGTTGCATTGCATACTTATTTGTTGATGTGGGTGAATGCTGAATGATCCAATAGTTCCAGACAGGAAGTCCAAGACCCCATTCTATGGCCTGGCAGGTATAGGAAGTCCAGGTGCCCAATCTACGCCCTGGCAGGTATAGTAAAGACCAGGTGCCTAGTCTACGCCCTGGCAAATGGTAAGTACAGGTGTTATATACACGTATACATATACAGTACAAGAAGACCAGGACCCCATTCTACGGCCTGGCACGGCACAGTTACTGGGACTATGTGGTGACAGATTTACCCTTGATGTGGATTGTCTGTGATATGATGCATTCCATAAGATCATGTTTTAATGACTTGTTTTACTAGTCTACTCACTGGGCTATAGAGCTCATCCCACTCCCTTAACCCCAGTCTTGCAGGATTCAGTGGACAGTGTACAGGGGAAGTCCAGCAGAGTACAGGAAGAGCGAAGAGTTTTGTAATCACTTAGAGTGGACATGTAATATTACAGAGATGTACTAGTTGTGTTTGACTTAGTTATTTTGTGTTGTAAATCTTTTGTTATGTCCATGATCTGTATATGTATATGTTTTACAGAGTATGTGAAAAACTAGGCTTAACAGGTATGAGTTAACCCATCTAGAGCAAGCTCTAGTCAGGAGTACAGAGTACAGAGTACAGAGTACGGAGTACAGAGTACAGAGATAGTACATGCACAGGTTAAGCCTTGGTTCAGAAAAGAGTTTTTATTTTCACAGAAAATGTATGATCATGTACGAGATTTACAGGTACGCAGAGAGTATAGCAGGCTTGCTACGGGTTCTGGCGGCCTTAAGCCGACCTGAATCCTAACGCCGGTGACGGTCCATTTTGGGGTCGTTACAGATTGGTATCAAAGCCCTAGGTTCACATGATCGGACCTATAGAGAGAGTGTCGGGCTCATAGAGGTTAGAGGAGGTCAAGCACAATAGGAAATCATGTCCACTAGGATAGGAGGTTGCGTCCTGTCTATTTGATGCTATGACATGCCATGATATGCATGTGCATAAGTGAGATATATGCGTTACATTTATGCTGATATGTTATGTTATGTGTTGTTTTCCAGAGTTAAAATGCGAGGAACTCGTCGATCAGCTCGATTGACTGGAGTCCCACCAGGGAGTGAGAGAACAGCTGCTCATCCTCCTACATTGCCAAGGGCAAGGTCTTAGAGATCTAGCAGGGAAGGTACGTCAATAGACCCTAGAAGGTCTGTAGACGAGAGCAGAAGAGGTACAGTTAGAGGAGGAAGATCAGAGGAAGTGAGGGAGGCTATGGAGATTGACCAGTCTCTAGATGAAAGCATGAGTGTAGGCCGATCTGAAGAAGGTATGGGAGAGTCGCAGGGAGGTGCTCAGGCCTCAGGTTTTGCCTATCCATCCTTTCCTCAGGACCCAGGGTATCCGATGGGAGTTATGTCAGAGTACTCTAGTTTTGTCCCATATCCTACTTACATGCCATATATGCCTTATCCTCATTATTACCCACCATATCATATGTATCCACCTTCACCTAGTCATCTAAGTGCAGCACACCCAGAGCTAAATGAACCAGTACCTCCACCACCACAACCAGAACCAGTAGCCCCTGTTGTTGAAGCACATCAGCCTAGTTCATCTGGGGGAGGTAAGGTGCAAATGACAGAGTACTTGAAACTGGATGCTCCTAAATTCAATCCAGGAGATGATCCATTTGAGTACCTTCGAACTGTGAAGATGATCACTGATGAGTTGGGAGCAGATGATAGTAGAGCCATAGAAATGGCAGGGTTTACACTTAAGTGTAAGAAAGCTCGAGAATGGTTCAAGAACTATATGGAGCCCAGGATGGATAGTATGTCATGGGGAGAGTTCGCCAATGAGTTTGCAGGGTGGGCTTCTCCTGACAGTTCCAGGGAGATGAAAGTAATAGAATTTGAGTAGTTGAGACAGACAGACGAGATGAGTGTTGATGAGTTTACAGATAAGTTCCTGGATTTGCTTCAGTATGTGGGTCAAGCCTATGATACTGATCAAAAGAAGGCAAGGAGATATACTATGAGATTGCATCCCAGGTATTCTTCCTTGATTCTTCCAGCAGAAAAGGAGAGTTTCCACACTATAGTGGACGCAGCCAGGAAAATGGAAGCAAGTGCTAATATTCAGAGACAGTCAAAAGCACAAGCTTCGGGTTCTAAAGCCCCCAGTGCAGCAACTTCAGGCAGCAAAAGATGGGAAAAGGCAAAAGGAACAAAGAATAAGTTCTGGAGTAAAGTCAAGTCTGGTCTGGGAATAGGTAGTGGCTCAAGTTCTGGCGCAAGCAGTCTAGTGTGTAGGAGATGTGGGAGACCACACAAGGGAGCTTGTCAGTTGGGATCTTCAGCCTGTTATAGGTGTGGACAGGAAGGCCATTTTGCTCGGGAATGTCCTCAGGTGACTTTTGCACCATTCCAGCATATGAGTTCAGGCAGTGTGGTACAGCCAGCAGCTCCAGTCATGCCTCAGAGTAGTGGCTGAGGTAGAGGGAGAGGGGCAGCCTCTACTTCAGCAGCAGGTTCCCGAGGTGGAAATCCGGTAGCCCCAGCACGGATTTTCACAGTGACACAGGAGGAGGCTAACACGTCGAACACAGTGGTGTCAGGTAATCTCATCATTGGGTGTTCAGATGTGTATGCTTTGATGGACCCCGGTGCTTCTCATTCCTTTATTGCGTCGAGAGCCATAGAGAGATTGGGTTTGATCAGTTCTAAGTTAGAGTATCCTCTCTAGGTCAGTGGACCCAAGTGTGACCCATCAGTGGTAGCGTCAGTCTGTCGTTTCAGTCCAGTGTTCATAGAGGGTAGATGCCTTCCAGCTGACCTTGTGGTTCTAGACTTGACAGATTTTGATGTCATTCTAGGGATGGATTGGTTATCTGCATATGGTGCGACCTTGGACTGTAGAGCGAGGATAGTGAGTCTCAGAGATCAGGATGGGTCAGAGTGTGTCTTCAGGGGAGACAGGAGAGGTACACCCAGAGGTATGATTTCAGCCCTTCAGGCTCGTCGTTTGCTTAGGAGGGGTTGTCAGGGGTTTCTAGCTCATGTGAGAGAGCTAGACAGACAGGTTAGGGAACCAGCCGCAGTACCAGTAGTCCGAGAGTTTCCAGATATTTTTCCAGACGAACTTCCAGGACTACCACCTGATAGGGAGATAGAGTTTGAAATAGACTTGCTGCCAGATGCCAGACCTATCTCTATCCCTCCCTACAGGATGGCACCAGCAGAGTTAAAGGAGTTGAAAGAACAATTGCAGGATTTGGTAGATAAGGGTTTCATCCGCCTTAGTACCTCACCTTGGGGTGCTCCAGTGCTCTTTGTCAGAAAGAAGGATGGATCCCTCAGACTTTGTATCGACTACAGACAGTTGAACAAGGTCACTACCAAGAATAGGTATCCTCTACCTAGGATTGATGATCTATTTGACCAACTAGCTGGAGTAGGTTGTTTCTCTAAAATAGATCTGAGATCCGGGTATCATCAGTTGAGAGTCAGAGAGGCAGATGTGCCAAAGACAGCTTTCAGGACCAGATATGGGCATTATGAGTTCTTAGTGATGCCGTTCGGGTTGACTAACGCCCCTGCAGCATTCATGGATCTCATGAATAGAGTTTTCAGTGAGTATCTGGATCACTTTGTTATTGTTTTTATCGATGACATCTTAGTGTATTCTAGAGATGCAGAGGAGCATGCCCAGCATCTGAGGATAGTTCTGCAGACACTGAGAGAGCATGGTTTGTATGCCAAGTTCTCTAAGTGTGAGTTTTGGTTGCAAAGCATTTCCTTCTTGGGACACGTGGTATCAACAGAAGGGATTGAGGTAGACCGCAAGAAGATAGAGGCTGTAGCTAACTGGCCCAAACCCACTACAGTGACTGAGATTAAAAGCTTTTTGGGACTGGCAGGTTACTACAGGAGGTTCGTTCAGGACTTCTCGAAGATAGCTGCTCCTATGACCAAACTGACTCAGAAGAACCAGAAGTTTGTCTGGTCAGACCAGTGTGAAGAAAGCTTTGAGGAGCTCAATAAGAGATTGACATCAGCACCAGTGTTAGCTCTGCCCGTTAGTAACGAGGATTTCACAGTGTTCTGTGATGCATCTCGAGTGGGATTGGGTTGTGTTTTGATGCAGAGTGATAGGGTGATTGCTTATGCTTCTAGACAGTTGAAGAAGCACGAGTTGAATTACCCCACCCATGATCTAGAGATGGCAGCAGTTATCTTTGCATCAAGATGTGGAGGCATTACCTCTACGTTTACAGTACATCTTGAGCTAGAGAGAGCTGAATTTGAGACAGAGAAGATGGGTGGAATTGCTCAGTGATTATGATTGTAAGCTCCAGTATCATCCTGGTAAGGCGAATGTTGTGGCAGACGCCCTAAGCCGGAAGTCACTAGGCAGTTTATCCCATATAGCAGCAGAGCGGAGACCAGTAGTGATGGAGCTTTATAAGCTCATAGAGGAAGGGTTACAGCTAGAGTTGTCTGGTACGGGAACGTTGATAGCACAGATGAGAGTAACACCTGTGTTTCTAGAGCAGATAGCTCAGAAACAGCATGAGGACCCTGAGTTAGTTAAAATTGCCAGGACTGCTCAGTCAGGCAACAGTGCAGAGTTCAGATTTGACAGCAAAGGGATCCTTCGCTATGGGAGTCGAATTTGTGTACCAGATGTTAGCAGTCTGAAGGAAGACATTATGAGAGAAGCTCATAATGCGAGGAATAGTGTTCACCCGGGAGCCACCAAGATGTATCAGGATCTGAAGAGGGTATATTGGTGGCCAGCCATGAAGAAAGAAGTGGCACAGTTCGTGACAGCCTGTGAGGTTTGTCAGAGGGTGAAACTAGAATATCAGAAGCCGGCTAGAATGCTTAACCCACTGCCGATTCCGGAGTGGAAATGGGAGAACATAGCTATAGATTTTATAGTGGGCTTACCGGCAGCGTCCAACAGGATAGACTCTATATGGGTGATTGTGGACAGACTCACGAAATCTGCTCATTTCATTCCAGTTAGGAGTAACTATTCTGTGGATAAGTTGGCACAGGTATATCTGGATGAGATAGTGAGATTACATGGAGTTCCAGTATCTATAGTCTCAGACAAAGGACCTCAGTTCACCTTCAGGTTTTGGCGAAGTTTGCAGAGTGCGATGGGCACAAGGTTGGATTTTAGCACTGCTTTCCATCCGCAGACTGATGGACAGTCAGAGAGGACCATCCAGACCATTGAGGATATGCTCATAATGTGTGTGTTACACTTTAGCGGTTCTTGGAGGCAGCATCTACCTTTGGTGGAGTTTGCCTACAATAACAGTCATCATGCTAGCATCGGGATGGCTCCTTATGAAGCGTTATATGGGAGGAAGTGCAAATCACCTGTTTGCTGGGAAGAGGTAGGAGAGAAAGCTCTTGCAGGGCCAGAGTTAGTAGAGATTACTAGTAGAACAGTGCCTATGATCAGAGAGAGGATCAGAACAGCTCAGAGTAGACAGAAAAGCTATGCAGACATACGTAGGAAGCAAATAGAGTTTCAGGAGGGTAGTATGGTATTGCTGAAGGTGTCTCCAATGAAAGGAGTGGTTCGTTTTGAAAGAAAGGGTAAGTTAGCTCCACGATACATTGGACCCTTTGAGATCTTACAGAGGATCGGGAATGTGTCGTATAAGCTGGATTTAACTGTTTCTATGGAGAGGATTCACCCGGTATTTCATATTTCTATGCTACGGCAGTTTGTGTCAGATCCGAATCAGGTTCTGAGTGAGCCTGATGTAGAGATTCTAAGAGATCTCACCTATATAGAGCAGCCAGTACGGATTCTGGACACGCAGATCAGACAGCTAAGGAACAAGGAGATTCCGATGGTGAAAGTTCTGTGGAACCACCATAATCTAGAAGAGTGCACTTGGGAGACGCGGGAGTCTATGCTCCAGCAGTATCCATATCTGTTTTGAGGTTAGTTTTCCTCCTTTTGATATGTTTATCTGTTTGTTTTAGGAACATTCGAGGACGAATGTTCTTAAGGGGGGGAGAATGTAATACCCGGCTAGAGTCCGGCATCGGAATTCCTATCGTCCGGTGGAATCCAGGATGTCGGCAGTCTCTAGAAGGGTAAGCTTTATGTTTTTTCTAACATCATATGGTATGTTTTAATGTGTTAAAGTTGAAATGAAA
Organism: Manihot esculenta; assembly: GCF_001659605.2. Classification (NCBI taxonomy): domain Eukaryota; kingdom Viridiplantae; phylum Streptophyta; class Magnoliopsida; order Malpighiales; family Euphorbiaceae; genus Manihot; species Manihot esculenta. The sequence goes on along the minus strand of NC_035178.2, from coordinate 19,171,866 downwards.
AGAGTTTTTGCAAGAAAAGAACCAAGGCAGAAAAGCCAGGTTCGGCCGCCGAAGTTGAGGTTCGGCCGCCGAACTTGCATGGCTTTCGGTTTCACGATAGGCCGCCGAAGGTGGTCTGGCCAGCCACCTATAAAAGGCCCTCAGTCGGTTGAAAGGATAAGGACTGCCTTTTCCTTTCTCTTTCTGAGGTGAGACCCTGTCCTTCTTAGGTTTTCTTCATGTTTTCATCAAATATGCAAAGGTTTGATTGATTTTTATGTTATTTTGAAGGTTAACTAAACACTTGAGATTTTGAAGTTTGGAGAGTTTGAAGGAGAGTTGCTCCAAAACTCCACGTTAGGATCGTTCATCTTCTTGGTTTCAAGAGGTAAGTGATGATCCTGAGTTTGTTTTTCATGATTTATGGAAGATTTTTGAGGTTTTGGGGGAGAGTTGCATGATTAGGGTAAAAGAGAGTGTTTTTGATATTTTTGTGAGAAAAGCTTGTATATGTGTTATATGTTTTGTGTTGTTGGGGTTTTAAGGTAGTTTCTGACCCCTTTGAGCATATACTTGGGTGTGTGCATGTTGAGGAGTTGAGGTGTTTGAGTTGGAGGAAGATTGATGCATTTTGGCGTGAGGCAGAGCAAGATTCTGCCTTGCTGATGAACCCAGCTTCGGCCGTCGAAGAATGGTTCGGCCGCCGAACGTGCTGAGGAGGTGGCTTCGGTTGCTTAAGCTTACCCCCGAGTTTTTAAACTTTTGGCTCTGGAGGGGAGTTTCGGCCGTCGAAGATGCCCCCGAAGGTTAGAGACTTTCGTCTCTGGCGTGTCTTTCAGCCCCCGAAACTTGCCCCCGAAAGGGTTCGGCTGCCGAAAGTTAAGATTCAGCCGCCGAAGGTGCATGAGTTTCGGCTCTGCAGAGGACTTTCGGCCGCCGAACCTGCCGTCGAAAGTGTCCTGTCCAGCCTTCCTTTGCATGCTTTGCATAGCTGTTTGAGTGAGTGTCAGGGGATTCTTGGGAAGTTTAATAGAGTTGTTCATACGCTAGTTTGGTCCCTCATTTGAGTCCATCTGTGTAGGCACAGACCAGAGGAACCAGAGAGAACAGCAGTGAGTACTGCTCCAGAGTTTACAGAGCCTGCAGAGTCAGTCCAGATAGCCAGAGGTGAGTGGAACTAAACTTAATACTCGTTTTAACTGAGACATTACATGCTTTTAGCATATTTCATGCACCATGATTATGCCATAGGTTGCTTGCATTAGAAGCCACAAAGATGTTGTATTGCATACTTATTTGTTGATGTGGGTGAATGTTGAATGATCCAATAGTTCCAGACAGGAAGTCCAGGACCCAATTCTACGGCCTGACAGGTATAGAAAAGTCCAGGTGCCCAGTCTACGCCCTGGCAGGTATAGTAAAGACCAGGTGCCCAGTCTACACCCTGGCAAATGGTAAGTACAGGTGTTATATACACGTATACATATACAGTACAAGAAGACCAGGACCCCATTCTACGGCCTGGCACGGCACAGTTACTGGGACTATGTGGTGACAGATTTACCCTTGATGTGGATTGTCTGTGATATGATGCATTCCATAAGATCATGTTTTAATGACTTGTTTTACTAGTCTACTCACTGGGCTATAGAGCTCATCCCACTCCCTTAACCCCAGTCTTGCAGGATTCAGTGGACAGTGTACAGGGGAAGTCCAGCAGAGTACAGGAAGAGCGAATAGTTTTGTAATAGCTTAGAGTGGACATGTAATATTACAGAGATGTACTAGTTGTGTTTGACTTAGTTATTTTGTGTTGTAAATCTTTTGTTATGTCCATGATCTGTATATGTATATGTTTTACAGAGTATGTGAAAAACCAGGCTTAACAAGTATGAGTTAACCCATCTAGAGCAAGCTCTAGTCAGGGGTACAGAGTACAGAGTACAGAGTACAGAGATAGTACATGCACAGGTTAAGCCTTGGTTCAGAAAAGAGTTTTTATTTTCACAGAAAATGTATGATCATGTACGAGATTTACAGGTACACAAAGAGTATAGCAGGCTTGCTACGGGTTCTGGCGGCCTTAAGCTGACCTGAATCCTAGCATCGGTGACGGTCCATTTTGGGTCGTTACAAAAGCCTTCTCAGAAAGCACAATGTGATACATGGAACATCCACAGCCTATCATCCTCAGACAAAATGGGCAAGCTGAAGTGTCCAACAGAGAAATCAAGGCCATCCTAGAGAAGACGGTGTCCCCCAACTGAAAGGACTAGAGTACACATTTGGAAGATGCCTTATAGGCATACAGAACAGCTTACAAGACTCCCATAGGTATGTCTCCTTACAGATTTGTCTATGGAAAAGCTTGTCACCTTCCAGTTGAGCTTGAACACAAGGCATATTGGGCTGTAAAGAATTGTAACATGGACCTTAAGGAAGCTGGACACCATCACAAGTTGCAACTGCAAGAGCTAGAGGAAATAAGAAGAGATGCATATGAGACCTCTTGGAACTACAAAGCAAAAACCAAAGCCTCCCATGATAGTCAGATTTCAAGAAAACAATTTGAGGTTGGTGATAAAGTCTTACTCTTTGACTCCCGTTTAAAATTGTTTTTAGGAAAGCTACGGTCTAGGTGGATTGGACCATTCATTGTAGAGCATGCTTATCCCCATGGAGCTGTAGACATACGCAACATAGAGACAGAAAAATCTTCAAGGTGAATGGCCATCGCCTGAAACCTTTCTATGAAGGCTTCGCAGTACAAGTAGTGGAAGAAATTCCACTACATCATCTATCTCAATCTGCCTAGTGATCACACTATGCACACCACACCCCAGGGGAGTACTCAGTTTCCTTTACTCTTTTATTTTTATACATTGAGGACAATGCATGATTAAGTGTGGGGGTGCATATCTCTCCTTCTTTCTTCTTATATCTCTCCTTCTTCTTTCTTCTTTCTTCTTCTTCTTCTTCTCCTTTCAGTTCTGCGAATTTTTTTTTCCTTTCAGTGTGTGAATTTTTTCTTTTTCCTTTCAAAATTGTGATTTTTTTCTTTCAGTTTATGCATTTTTTTTTCTTTTAGTTTGTTTTCATTTATGCTTTCAATAACACACACAACCACAGTCTTCTTGTTTTTGATTTGCTCTACTCAAACTGATAGAATTGGATGAACTTTCTTTCCATGACCCAATTGATGTAATGACTCTTTAAACTTATGTTGAATCAATTGCAATGAGTTATATTCATGTTTGAGAATTACCTTTTGAATTGAATCTTTGAGCTTGCCAGGGTGAAAAATATATTGATGACACTCATTAGAGAGAATGAATTGAAAGATGTGTGAATGAACTTAACATGACTTGATTTAGCAATTGGTGTTGATTTGTCCAATGCATTGATTAAAGAAATTCAGCAAAGGCTTAGACTTCATAAGCACAATTGAAAATTGTTCCAATGGCTGAAAGACTATGAACGGAGCTAGTAGCCACTTGGACAAGTGACCAACTGAGTAACTGGGGGTGGGTATCACCAATATGTACCTTCATGTCAAAAGGTTGGTGACTTTTTCAAGCAATATTAAAGTGCAAAAAGCTGAATAAAGTACTTCAAGGTAAGGGCAAATCACTCTGAAAGCTAGAAAAAATATTAACTGAATAGAACATGTGCATGTATAATCTCTCTCTTGAGTGAAATAAATCCTAGCCATGGTAAGTAAAAGGGAAACAAGGAAAGAAGGTGAGTAATCTTCATGCATATATTCTTCACTGCAATGATTCAAAATAGGTGTCTTGAGTAAGAGCTTAAGTAGAAATAAGGATCAAGTAGCAAAGAAAGCTTGTTTGACAATGTTTATTTGCTTGAGGACAAGCAAAAGGCTAGGTGTCGGGGTATTTCATAGAGTCTATTTTAGTCCACTTTATCATGATGTTTATGGATGTTTATTTACATCTTTTCTGCCTGATTTTGTGGTTTTAATCATGTTTTGCAGATATTAGGTGTAAAGAGACAATATGGAGAAAATGCTCTTAAAACTGCCAAAAAGTGTCAAATATGGAAAGTGCCAAAAAAGGAATGTTTTCAAATAAGGAAAGTTTTTAAATAAGGAAAGTGCAGAAGCAAAAGCAAATAAGGAAAGCTCAGTCAGAAGATTATTTGAAATTCAAATTGCAGATCTTTCTTTCCTTGTTCAAAGATGTGCCACACTGCAGCAATCATATCTTCCTATTTAGGCAACAAGATTTCAAGAAGATGCACTTGCCTCTTTTGCATTCAGCATTCAAAATTCAAACGAAGCCTCCACCTAAAAAGGAAAGACTGGACATATATCTTTCCATTTCTGCACATTCATTGCCGCGCGCCACTTTCCTTTATGCAGTGCATGTCGCACGCCTCCTTCCCTCTGAAGAGCTTGCAACGCGATTCTTTCCTTTTCAGACACAACTTGGGCAGCAAGCAGCCCCTTGGGCAGCAAGTAAGGACATAGGGCAACACTTTCAACCATAAAAAGACACATAAGGAGCCTCCCCATACTTTTTCAATGCCCCCTAGGACACACCTACGGGATTGCAAGTGGCACCATCTCTTCTTCTTCCTTTCTTTATTTTTTGGTTTTTGTTTCAGCCATGAGAGGCTGAAACCTTTTATTCTAGTTGAAGATTGGTTGAAACTAAAGTTGTTTAATGGATTGTGAGATTTGAACATAAACTGTTTGTCTTTGATTTGTTCAATATTCATACAATTTGGTGCTTAAATCTATTATTGCTTTGTTGTTTTGATAAAATTGGCCACTTGATTCTTGATTGCAAGGTAGTAGATTGTTAGTTTGGATAATTTGAAGTCCGTAATTGCTTGAATTGTTCAAACATAAGAACACTTGGTGTAACAACTAAGAAATTGTATGATCTAGCAACATCTCATGCGTTTGAGTAGCTAGGATTGGATCTCTCTATCTCTTCATGCAATTAACAATTGTTTGATGCCTAAGGCCCAAGGATGTTCCTTGGCAACTTGTTAATTAGTAATTAATTAGAGGACGTTCCCTAATTGGTTTAATCATAAAGAGAGACATGATGGTGAGAAGCATTTTCCATCTCCATAAGTAATCTATTAAATCAATCTAAAGAACATATGTTTCAATGATCAATCCAAACAACTGAAATGGATCCAACTCTTCAACTAAACATTTCTCATATTGATTTACCTTTTATTTTCATATTCTACTTATTTTATTGCTTTCAGTAGTGCCAGAATGGGCCAAAAGCTTCCAAAGATCTGCTGGACAGCAGGTTCTCTCCAGGCACATGGTCCCATGAACTAGTTGGCCAATAGGATCCAAATTCTCTAGGGGTGTGAAATTATGATTTAGTCTCTGAATCTTCTGGAAGGAGAATTCTGGCAACAAATTGGAGAAGCCTTTCCCACCATATGTTGAGGAGGTGGAGCTGCCTATAAATAGGCCTTGTTCTACAGACAGAAGGAGCCCCCTCCCAGTTTTGAATCTCCCTTCCCTGTTTTGAGAGTCTCCTAGAAGAGAGGAGTTAATAGTAGCAATTCTGCATGCTGGGGAGCAGAATGCTGCTGGCCAACCAAGTGGGGAACTTCAGTGGCTGGCCAGCCAAGCAGAAGGCAATAGCAGCTTGAGTGGAAAGTAGCCACTCCATTAGAGGAGAGTGGTGAGCTGTGAGAGTCCTTTCCCAACAATGTACCTATGTACCCCCTTTGTACATAAAGAGCTTGAGTTATACATTGCCATATTGTTTGAGTGAACAAAGCTCCTGATTTTTCCTTCCACCCTTATGATATGAGTAAGGAAATAATACGATGCTTCAAAGATTTAAAATGGAAAACTCCAAATCATGACAAATCAAGTTACCATCGCTTAATTCAAGGCTTACGAGATGAGAACTATATTTGGGAAGCATGGGAGAATAAGGAAACAAGTCACACTCTCTTCAACACATGTGGATGCATAACACAATTTCAGATCGCATAATACATGTATGGCCAAATTGCATTTAGACTAGTTTTATTATTTTGGTATTTTAGTATTTTGTGGGATTTGTTTTAAATTAATTTGGCCTATATTAGAAGTCAAATTCGTGTATCCCATTTAGGAAGGAGATTTCTCCAAGATAATTTAGAAAAATGATCTTTAATGTAATATAGGTTTGACTATTTAACTAGATACCCTTCCTATATTGTAATTGCACCTTTCTACAGTAGAATTAGGGTTTAAAGGCTATAAAAACACCCTTAAGGTGGCAGCCACGAGGAAGCCAATGAATAAAGATGATTTTATGAACAATATTTGGTTCTTCTCCATTATTTAGCAACTTATTAAGGTTTAACCTTATGACATTCTGATATGGATCTCCTTCATACTTAGTTAACTTATCAAGAATTTCTTGTGGCATTTTCGAAGTTGTAATTGCTTGATTATCTATGTTTCTAATCACATTGGATGGTTAGAGGTGTGGTAGAGCAACCTCCACTTGATTATCTATGTTTCTAATCACATTGGTTGGTTAGGGGTGTGGTAGAGCAACCTTCGCTTGATTATCTATGTTTCTAATCACATTGGTTGGTTAGGGGTGTAGTAGAGCAACCTTCTGGAAGATATATTTGTCTTGTTCTTTGTCAAGTTGTGTGACGGGGTTTTTGATCACATGTTGATCCTGGGTTCCGCATCAGTTGGTATCAGAGCACGGTGATATACAACCTGCTGCTCATGCTGAACATGCTGTCCATGATGAATTAATACAAGGAAATCTAGCAATCAGGCCACCAATGCCAAGAGAAAGAGCAATGAGAGAGTTGGCAGCCCCCATAGGTGATCAAGCACCTCTTTGCATCACTTATCCACCTCTGACAGTTCCTTTTGAACTCAAAACAGGTTTAATTCATCTACTCCCTAAGTTTAGAGGTTTAGAGAATGAAAATCCACACAAGCATTTAAAAGAATTTAACATTGTCTGTTCATCCATGAGGCTGCAAGGCATAACTGAAGAACATGTTAAATTGAGAGCTTTTCCTTTTTCACTTGATGATTATGCTAAGGATTGGTTATTTTACTTACTACCTAGATCTATCACTTCATGGGATGATGTGGTAATAGCCTTTCTGAACAAATACTTCCCAACTTCTAAAGCCATTGGAATAAGAAGAGAGATCAGTAGTATTAGGCAAAAACAATCTGAGGATTTATATGACTATTGGAAAAGGTTTAAGAGACTGTGTACAAGTTGCCCTCAACATAATATTTCAGACAAGTCACCCATAGAATTCTTCTATGGAGGTTTGCTACCATCCGAAAGGAGATTCATTGATGTAGCATGTGGAGGTTCCATTGTAGATAAAACACCTAGGGAGATGAGAGAGTTGATCTCAATACTTGCAGCCTCATCTAGGCAATATGGAGAAGAAAAGCAACTGCAAAGAGGCGCCAATGAGGTAAGTACATCTGTTCTCGCTTCTCAAATTTCTAAACTAACCTCCGCAGTGAAAAGTCTTGTCATAGGCCAAGTTCAACCACCTCGGCCATGTGGAATTTGTGCATATGTAGGACACCCAACTGATTAATGTCCTACACTTCAAAAGGATAGCCAGCAAGTGAACGCACTTGGAGGATTCAACAGCCAGCCTAGACATGATCCATATTCTAACACCTATAATCCAGGTTGGAGGGACCACCCAAATTTCAGCTATGCAAGGGCTAACAATTACCAGAACTATCAAAGAAATCAAGCCCAACCAGCACCTCAAATTTCTAATACTAGTCTTGATGAGGTAGTGAAGACTTTGCAAAGTCTCCAACAGCATATGGGACAAATGGCCACTTCCATAAACAAGCTTGAATCCCGAGGTAAGTTACCTTCTCAAACTGAAGATAATCCTAGACAGAATGTAAATGCTATCATGTTGAGAAGTGAGAAAAAGCTCCAAGATGCCAAAACTGATGAAAGAAATTCACAAGAGCAAAGACAGGCCGTTGCAGAGAAGCAGCCGGAACAATTTCCGTCCAACCCAATTGGACGCACCACACCTGCGCACACACAGAATGCAGATCAACAGGTAAGTTTCAAAATTTCACCTCCTTTCCCAAAAATATTTGAAAAGTCACAAAAAGAAAAAGAAGAAAAAGAGATCCTTGAGACCTTCAGGAAAGTGGAAATCAACATACCTCTGCTAGATGCTGTAAAACAGATTTCCAGGTATGCAAAATTTCTGAAAAAACTATGTACCAACAGACGGAAGCTTGCTGAGAGAGAAAAAGTAAGTGTAGGTGAGGTTGCTACTGCTATGATAAAAAGAGAACTTCCAACCAAATTCAAAGATAAAGGAATGTTTGCTATTTCTTGCAAAATTGGCAATGTTGGGATAAAGAAAGCTATGTGTGATCTAGGTGCATCCATTAATGTTATGCCTCTTGCTATTTATAATTCTTTGAATGCAGGTGCACTGAAAGACACCAGAGTAGTGATTCAGTTGGCTGACAGATCTGTGGTGTATCCAAAAGGAGTTCTAGAATATATTCTAGTACAAGTAGATGAACTTGTCTTTCCAGTAGACTTTTATGTGATTAATACAAAGGAAGACAATGGTAACACTACTTCAGACATCCTACTTGGACGTCCTTTCTTAAGCACAACCAAGACTAAGATAGATGTGCAAGATGGCACATTGACCATTGAATTTGAAGGGGAAGTGATTAAATTCAATGTTTATGATGCCATGAAATATCCTCATGATTTGTCTCCTGTTTATGGTTTAGATATTATTGATTGTTTGAGCTAGGAAGTTTTTGATATGAATCGAGATGATATACTAAACAATGACCTTTGCAGGGAAGAGAGCTAGAAAGAGCCAGAATTGAAAGAAACAGTCTGCAGCATCCAGCAGTTGAGTTGCAGACAACCGCAGGAAGAACATAAGCTGATCGTACCTGTTCAGGATGGATCGTAGAGCCAGACGTAGGACCAATCGCAGGAAGAGTAGAGCTAATCACACGAAGCTGAGGCACCAAGCGTGCCACCTCAGCTGGGATCGTAAAACCAATCGCAGGAAGCTAATGAACCATGCACACCTCCTCAGCTCAATCCGCGGACAGTCCATGCGCAGAAAGAATCTCCCATGCAGCAGTTTCTAGAATCTGAAGAAAGTGAGAATGGCTTCTTTGAGCAAATCTTCCATGCACAAACTGATGAGCCATGGTATGCTGACATTGTGAACTACCTAGCCACAGGTAACTTACCTTCTGATATGCCCAAGCACACAAAAGACAAAATAAAGAGTAGTGCAAAATACTATGTTTGGGATGAACCATACTTGTGGAAACACTATGCCGATCAAATGATAAGGAGATGCATTCCAGATCAAGAGATAGCCTCAGTGCTCACATTTCGTCATTCATACAGTTGTGGTGGTCATTTTGGACCAAGAAAGACAGCTAATAAAATACTTAAAAGTGGCCTATTTTGGCCCACTATTTTTCGAGATGCTTTTTTGTTTTGCAGATCATGTGCGAGATGCCAACAGACTGAAAATCTTAGCAACAGAAATCAAATGCCACAGAATCCCATCATGATCTATGAGGTATTTGATATATGGGGCATAGACTTCATGAGGCCATTCCCACCATCCTTTGGATACACTTACATCATCCTTGCGGTGGATTATGTGTCCAAATGGGTAGAAGCTAAAGCAACGAAAACTGATGATGCAAAAGTGATGGTGGACTTTGTGAAGACCAACATCTTTGCCAGGCATGGAGTACCCAAGGCAATCATCAGTGATAGAGGGACTCACTTTTGCAACAAGGTAGTGGAAAACCTTATCAGAAAGCACAATGTAATACATAGAACATCCACAGTCTACCACCCTCAGACAAATGAGCAAGCTGAAGTGTCTAACAAAGAAATCAAAGCCATTCTGGAAAAGACAGTGTCCCCCAGCAGAAAAGACTGGAGCACACGATTGAAAGATGCCTTATGGGCATACAGGACAACCTACAAGACCCCCATAGGTATGTTGCCTTACAGATTGGTCTATGGGAAAGCCTGTCATCTTCCAGTTAAGCTTGAATATAAGGCTTACTGGGCAGTCAAGAATTACAACATAGATCTCACAGAAGCTGGCCACCATCGCAAATTGCAACTACAAGAGCTAGAAGAGATAAGACGAGATGCATATGAGACTTTTTGGAACTACAAAGTCAAAACCAAAGCCTCCCATGACAGTCAGATTTCAAGAAAACAATTTGAGGTTGGTGATAAAGTCTTACTCTTTGATTCTCACCTGAAATTATTTTCAAAAAAACTACGGTCTAGGTGGATTGGACCATTCATGGTGAAACATGCTTATCCCCATGGGCCAGTAGACATCCGAAGCATAGAGACATGAAAGATCTTCAAGGTGAATGGATATCATCTGAAACCATACTATGAAGGATTCGCAGTGCAAGTGGTAGAAGAAATTCCACTACACCATTTCTCTCAGTCTGCCTAGTTGTTCGCACCATGCAACACCACACCAGGGTACTCAGTTTCCTTTGAATTTTAATTTTTCCTATACATTGAGGACAATACATGAATTAGGTGTGGGGTGCATATCACTGAACTTTTATATTTAGTCATTTTCGCTTTCAGTTTTAGTTTGAACTATTTATTATATTTTAAAAATAATATAATTTATTTTTAGTTACTGAAAAACAAAATATGTAATTGAAATGAATTTAATAAATGAAAGAGAGAGTATATTAAAGAAAAATTTTGCCACTAAAACTATAAAGTGAATATGTCATTTTATTTTGATAGAATCTTTTTGATTCACTTGATCATCTATTATAATCTTTTTTTTTTAATTAAGCTTTTTTTTTTTTTATCATTTCTTTCATTGTTTCTATTCTCTCCATACTATCTTAATCTATATTATATATAAAGAATACATGCTATTAGGAAAAATTAATTCTATACTAATTTTAACTTAAGAAAACTTTTAGAAATGAGTGGCTTTTATTTACAAATTTAGATAAAAATAAAAAAATACATATAAAATTATAAAAGTTTATCGTTTTGATATTAATTTTTAAATAATAAATATAAGAAATTTAAATTTAATTAAATATTATTAATTTTATATAATAAAATTATTTATGCTCATATAACCATAAAATCTTAAATTGAAAAAACGAGACACTGTGATAAAAGAAATAGAAATAGAAAAGAAAAGAAAAGAAATAAAAATAAAAAAATTGCCATTTCAAAAAAAAAGAAATAAAAAAGACTGATCAACGAATCTTAAATTATTAATTATTAGAAAATATTAATATGATAAATATTGAGTTATTTAATTATTTTTTATATTTAATAAGGGCAAATAAAAGTGATCCACATACATACAAAATATAATGGTATTAATATAATTGAAAGTTAAATTTAAAAAAAATTAGATTAAAATTAAATAAAGATTGAGAATTAAAGATTTTTTTGTACATGTTAAAAAAATTGAATTCAAACACTGAAATGGTCGATTGGAACAAATAAAAAATATGCTAATAAGCATGTGATAATCAACATTTTATAAAATCTCATCAAAATAAAATACTAATCTTATAAATTAAGATGTCGATAAATGGGCAGAGGAAAAAATTTTATTTCTATAGAGAGTATTTTATATATATTTTAGATAAGAGTTTTATTTTTTTATTGATTTTTTGTCTTAAATTTTATTAATAAATTTTTTAAAAATTAATTTAATATTGATACCGGTATTTTTAATATTCTATTAATATTTATATAATATATTTATAATGATATTTTATTTTCTACATAATGATAAAAAAAATCAAGAAGAGACCATCAATAAATTAAGACTTTTATACTAGTGGACTATTTTTACCTTTTATATCTTAAACATTCATGGCATTATATATTTTTTTTATGCCATTAACCTTATATATTTAATAAAATTTACACAATATGAATGTGATTTTATTTTATGGCAACTATAATACATGCATTTAACCAAAAAAAATAATGATACATGTATTAATAGTTTTGATAATAATAAAAAATACATGTTGAAGTATAAAAAAAAATTATGATTTATGGTTTTTTATTTTATAGCAAATATTTTTTAATATTTGGATACTTAAAAATTTAATGAAAAATATTTTTTTAAATTAAATTATTTTAAAGAAATTGATTTTTCTTAATGGAGAAAGTTATTTTTTAAAATTTAAAAATCTTATTAAGTTTTTATATATAAATTTATTAATATATTTTATTTTAATATTTAAATTAAATAATATAAAATAAATTATCTTATTAAAAAATATTTTTATAAAAAATATTTTCTAAATATAATTATTTTTTATTAATAAAAGGAGACTTAATTTATTAAATGTGAAATTATTGTTGATAGTTAAATAAAAAAATAAAAAATATTTAAATTTACAATTTATTGAAAAATCGTGTGATTTCCGTATTTGTATCAAAAAATAATAAAAATAATAATAATTATTATTATTATTATGATAATTTATGATATAACAAAAAAATTTAAGAAAATACATAACTCAATCTTTATCATTTTAACGATAATCAATTTAAACTCCAAAATTTCATTCTGTTAAAAAAATACTCCTACTAGAATTCACTATTAGATTGTAACAATTTAATTCTTCAAAATTCACTGTTTAATAATTTATAACAATTTATATCAAAAAACTTTTAATATATGTAACAATTTAGCTTTTTAATTTGAATTGATTTAATCAACTTACTGTTGAATAATTTAACAATAGAATCATTTTATTAATAAAATAAAAATCTAAGAATTAAATTATTTACTCTTAAAAAAAAAAGAGAAACTAAATTGTGAGTTTTAGTAATCGTAAATTACCTTAATACTTATTATATTATCAGCTATGGAACTCATTCTAATGGTATGTAAATTAAAACTTAATAATACTTTTATTAAATCATTATTTGTTGCTTATAGTGATATTGAAATTAAGTATAGTAATAAACTGAATTAGAAATTTATTTTCTTGTGTCATAAGCATTTTGAGTCACATATCAAAAGAAATATCAGAAACATTAGTGAATAGAGATTTTACTAATCTTGCATTAAGGGAAAATAAACTAATTACAATAAGAAATGAGTCAGGTTCTTAAAATAGTACACACCTGGGCTTTTTATTGCTCCATCTTTTAATGGTAAACACCCTAAGTTAAGGTATGGGACTTATCAAAACATACCAACCTTGAATATTTTAAATTATAAAAGAAACTTGAAGATTAGTGCAATCATCTCAATAACATGCCAAAATTGTTAATATCAATCATTATTAAAAAAAAAAAAAAAAAAGAAAAAAGAAAAGCAAGCCGTTCACTTTCTTATAAATTATAACTCTGTGCTTCTCCCTTATAAATTGGTAATAATTTCTACAATACATAGTATTTACTCAAAGGATAACTCGCATTGCATCTGTTGGAGGATTGTCGATAATGCAAAGCTCATTATCAGAAGCAATCACCGCAATGCATCTGCAGCCATCCAGTAACAATATAAAAGAGAAATACATAAAATGTATAAATAGTATCAAACTATTTTTGGAGAAAGAATTTGTAAACGGAAACTGAATAGAAGTAATTAATGCATGAGGAACTGAAGTGTTCATTCTCAAACAAGATGAAACGAAAAATAGAGAGAGAGACAGCTATATAGAAAATGTATAAATAGTATCAAACCATTTTTGGAAAAATTTGTACACTAAAAAACTGAATACAAGTAATACATGAGGAACCAGAGAGAGAGAGATGTATAAAACAAACACCACCAAGAGGGAGAGCACAGACAGCAAGTCTTGTATTTTGTTGCATTCCCAAGTATCATTAACCTCCAAGTTTCACATGATTTTATAACGTTAAGCTATGTCAAGGTTTAGGGTTGGAAATCTTTGACGTGATTAGTTTATACGATTCATCACGTAGTTTAGCAAGTTAGGCATAAACAGATTCACGTCACAAAATGGGACTCATGAAAATTTTAGGTACAAACAGGTTAACTTGCGCAACCCCAATTAATATGAATAACCTGTTTAAGATATTTTTATAGACGAATTAAGAAATATATGAAATTATTTGAAACTCAATAAATATGATTCTTTGAACATCTATATTTTCAAAAATCACTGATACGAGCATGAAGAGTAAAGTTCTTCAACAACAAAATGTGTAAGGAAGCTGTAACACTTTCCAAGAATACCCATCAAAAGGTTTCAAATGGGAAATCAAGGAGTTTTAAGAAAGATCCAGTCAGTCATGATGACTACTATCTTTGGAAAGCAAGAAAATATGCAAGGAAAGATGTTCAGAGTACAACTCCAACAAAAAGTATTGCAATCAAGAGGAACAATCCATAACACTGCTTTACATGCATTGTCTCGTGTTATACACTAATGCCACATGAAACTCTCACATACAACATTGCTAAGAACATGGCTTAGATAAACCCTTGAGGTGGCTCTACCCCACCCATACTCAATAACTGTGAATAGAAATGAAAATTATGAAGTCATGATGATTGCTTTTCAACAAACTGAGGTACACGAGAGCTCTAAAAATCTTCAAACATGTTAGTTGCGAAACTCGAAACCAACTTCTGAATAATCCAATATCAAATTATCATAGGTAAAAGAAAATATATTCGAGATAAAAGCTATGTTTGGAAAGAATGAGAACATTCACGAAATATTGTTCACGATACTTCGCAAACAAGCAAGGAATAGAATGATCAAGTTTGGAATGCATGGCACCAACCAAAGTACTTGAAAATCAACTAAAAGAGTACAGAGAAAGCAAAAAGCTGCAATACATGAATTCCAACTCATTCGGAGTGCGCAACACCTGTTTTGGCTATATAACCCATTTAAACCAAAATGCACTTAGACCCATTTAAGTGTAAGGAAGTTCAGAGATCACTGCAACCCAAAATTACGCAGTGGAAAAGTAAAAGATTTTTGTTTCCCCTTTCAGAATCCGAGTACTTCATTTAATTCGAAAGGAAGGATAAAGAGACAAACTTTTTAGACTTGACGAAAAGAAACTGTTATGGACTGATGATGCTACTTTTGAAACAAATACTCTCAATGGTATCCACTCGAACATTTCCGTCTGGAGTGCTAACTCTCTCAACAGATGGATTAGCTATGTGCTCCCAATCTGCAATCCAGAAAAACAATCACGAAAAAAAACTACCTCATGCAATTCAAAGAAGATGTTTTATGTTCACTTGCTTTCTCTCAGTCTTTTCGTTTTCCCGCACTTCTTTTTATAAAAGAGTTGTGTTCATAACTACCGTCACAGTACCGCAGATACTAATATATCTATGCGATAAGTCCTTTTCAAAAGAAAACGAAAGGATCGTTTATCTATAGCAGTTACAAATAGGCTGTAGATCTTTTAAATATTATTATCTTATAATAATAACAAACAATTATTATTAATAATAATAACATCTTTATTATTATTAATTATACTAACGGGCGCTTAACCCATTAATACGACATAGTATATCAATGACATTCTTTTGTGTGTAATCCAATAGACTCACATTAATTGACAATAGGTCCAGTCCAACAAAACTCATAAATCATAAGCGACCTCTAGCAAGACATTATGACTACCCAATTAATATGATGATCGATAGTCCGATAAAGCCTAATAAACAGAATATGTATTAATCCCTTTGTCACACGATATCTAGTTTGAATATAAGGCATGGTCAATATCAAACTTATAATGTTCAAACTTATAATATTCAAACTTATGATTTCTCGATCTCTTAGTAGACTGATAAAACCAAATGATTTCATTTGAGCACGTCAACGCATTTCTTAGTCTCACTTGTTGATATCCTCAAAAAGAGGGACAAATTCTATCTTGATTGTTTGATATCCTCTACATAATTTCTATTATGCTCAATCATAGCCTTTATGATTATCCGATTAAAAATAAAGTTTGGTTATGTCAAAACATAACAGTCTTTATGTTGGAAACTATGACAATCTCAAGTCAAAGGATTAAAACATAACTATCTTGATATTCACTTATGACAAAAACTCATATAGTGATCACAATGTTAGTCCACCTAATATTTTATTCTCTAACAAGTATATATGATTATTAATTTATATCAACATACACATAATCATCTCATGATTATCAATCAATAATCATACTAGTCATATTTTATTATTATCATCATAGTAATAAGTAATCAGGGATGTTAATCATTATTATATAACATGCAAATAAATAATAATGATAATAAAACTTTTTTATTAATAAACAAAATGACGTATAAAAAGGTCCAAGATAATGGTTTAGGGCAAATACACTAATATTAAGCCCAAATGCACTTAGACGCATTTTGTTATTTTAAAATTTTAGTATTTTACTGGACTTATTTTTAATTAATTAGGCTCAATTTAAATGGCTAAATTTGTGCAGTCCATAACGAGAAAAAGTTCTCCTAGTCCAACTAGGAAAAAAATCTTTATTGTAATCCTTGTTGAGAAAGGTTTGACTGTTTGACCAAGAATTCTTTCTACATTGGAATTAATCTTTTTTCACTAGAATTAGGATTTTAAAATGCTATAAAAACACCTCTAAGTGGCAGCCACGAATTTAAAACTTATTTCGTAATCAATATTATTCTCCTTGGTTAATAAAATTCTAGAGAATTTTGTTTAACATTGTTTTGCATTAAGAATTGATATCTTATTGAGGTTAGTAATTTTGAAGTAATTCTATTCTTGTTTTATTGTTCGATTATCTATGTTCTTATTTATTCATTATTCAAGGGTATAATAGAACGCTTAAGAATTAATCTTAATGTGTGACTTGATATTATTGTATGTTGGGATTTTAGATTGCATTGTTAATTTGGGATTCCGCATCAACTGGTATAAGAGCATAAGTCGTAGATAAATTTTAATTTATTTATCTTTATTATTATCTTGTTTAATTTCAATTTCATAATTATAGTTATCATTAATTCGTTTCTTATTTCGGCAGCTTGTTTATTGTTTCGTCTTGTTACGTTTTCATCTCAATTCGTGTTATCACAAGTTTTAGTAAAAAAAAAAAAGAAAAAAAAGGAGAAAGATTCAAATCTGAAAAATTCATAAAAAAGGAAGAAGGAAATTGTTCTTGAAATTTATGATTGAAATTGAAGGCAAGAAAAAGTATAACTTTGCAATCTGCTTGACATAAGTCTTGGCCAAAATTGCTAGTTTTAGTTGTTCAAATTCTTATAAGTCTAAAGTTATTGTTGTTATATATATTTTTTTATTATTTAGGATATCATTACTTAATATCTACTGCTGCAATTTTATTAGTTTTGTTTTTGTAGGTTGCTTCCAAAGTGCAACGCTCATAAGTTAAACAATTGACAGGAAAAAGGCTTGAGTGTTGAGTTCATAAGAGAGTAAAAGCCAATATATAAATGAAAATGAGTGAAAACACCTTTCGAGAGAAATACGTGACAGAGCATGTGAGGATCAGCTTTTGTTTTCTTTTGCTTATTTGTTTGAATTTGTTTCAGGATGAAAAACAAAGAAAGAAGACATGATTGTAGGAACCTCAATGAATCTTTTAAAAAATACTTGTGAAATTTTAACGATTTTATGAATATCTTGGAAAGAGCCATCCATAAAGAGAATAAAAGAACCACCAATAATAATGTAGATCAATTTGAAAATAGCAAAGAAGGTGCATCGGAATCCAAATATTGTCATATGGAAGAAAGCCAAGAAAGATGAAATAGAAAGCACTTTAGTAGGTCAAGTCTAAGTTGCTACTATAATTGTTGAAAAGTACAACCAATATGGAGATGATTTTGAAGATGTTAAACTTGAGCAAAACTTTGATATTGATTCTAACTCTGATTCAAAGGATTGTTTTGTTGAAGAAATTTAAGTGGTTGAAAAAGAAGCTCCTTCAATAGAACAAAGCCATGACAATCAAGTTGCTTTTGAGATTGTTGCTAAAAAATACAACGCCAAAGATGAGTATGTGTACATCGATCATTTTCTCACTATTATGCGTGTTGATTCAAAGATGAATTTTTTTTAGAGAAGGAGGAGTTGATACATGCACAAAGGAACATTACTTTTTGTTGAGATACTTTTTGTAAATAGCCTAGATTTATAGTAATTGTGTATATAATTAGGTGCTTAGATTATGTGATATGATTGGAATATGATTAGGCAATAATTAGGGAATTAATTTATTTTCTTATTTAATATGAATCCTTATTAGTATATATACCCCATTTGGCTTGAGGGGAATCATCAAACATCTTTCTCTTAAAGTCTTTACTTCCCTCTCGTTTTATCACTGTTTCATAGTATCAGAGCCAAGAAACTTGGCCTAGCTATGAGTGATAGATCTGCCACCTTCGTTTGGAGACTTTTTGAAAATCAGTTGGTCTCACCACCCAGCCTAACAGTCTTGCTGGCTTCCAATCGGCGACCTTGTGAAGCCCGCCTCTAGAATTGGCTCCACGCGCCTCCATACGCTGCCACCAGAATCAACTTTTGCTACACACACTTGCGCTTCAATAGTTCTCTATCGACCTTTTCATGCCAGTGACCCTTTCTCCAGCTTCGTTAGAGACCAATGACTCCAACCCACTAGGTTCGGTCACCTGCCCAGCTCTTCTTCACGCGTCTCCTGTGAATAGTAGCTTGGAATCTATTGTTCATGGGCAATAATCCTCTTTTTTTGGCAGATTCTAGTCCCTTGTTATTTCAGAATTTCTCTCAACATGTCTAAGAAGCAAGACACCTTCAATACAGGTTTTGAGTCCCTTAAATCTTTCTTTTCCATTGCTACTGTGAAGTTGCAAGAAAATAATAATTATGTATCTTAGGCTGCATCAGTAGAATTATGGTTTTTAGGACAAGGGTATGATGATCATTTAATAAAAAATGCCACTGATATCACCGCCACAGATATAACCAACTGGGTTAAGATTGATGCTCAACTGTGTAGTCTTCTATGGCATTCATTAGATCCAAAATTGCTTGCTTTATTTCAGTCTTGCAAAAATTGTTATAAAGTTAGGCCAAAATGGTGTACACTAATGACATACAATGCATTTATAAGGTTGTGTCAGATATAATCCACTTATAACAGAATCATCAGGACATGGCTAGTTACTTGAGTCAGGTAGAAACTCCGAAATATGAATTTAATTCTCTTATGCCTCTTACTAACGATGTTGATGCACAAAAAGAACAATGAGACAAATTCTTTATGGTTTTGGCATTAATTGGGTTGCGATCTGACCTTTGTTATGTGAAAGATCAAATTTTGATCGGTTCAGTTATTCCAACTTTAGAAGATGTGTCAGCTAGACTTTTACGTATTTTCCTTAGTAAGAGTAATGCTACAGATATGGAATCCTCAGTTTTGGCTGTGCAGCAGGGGAATCAAGGACAAGGAAGAAATCATAAAGATAAAGGCAAGAAGCTTCATTGCTCCTATTGTGATAAGAATGGTCGTACACGACAAGCATGTTGAGCATTGCATGGCTGACCACCACGGCCTAATCAACTTTATAGTACTGGCAAAACAACAGTTCGTCTTGTCCAATCTAATGGAGAAGACCTGCTTTCACAACCTACTAATAAATTTTAGGTACTGAATTCAATCACTTTAGCTGGAGAAAACTATAGAGAATACTTATCGTTCCAAACAGCTAAGCAATATCCTTCATCTTTCAACATTGCTCACTCTGATAATTTCTTTGTTTGTCTAAGTCTTCATCCATTGCTCTATGGATCCTAGACTTTGGTGCTTCTATCACATCTCTGGTAATCACAATCTTTTTCTTTACTCTTGTTTCACCTTTCACACCATCTAAAGTCACATTAGCTACAAACTCAAGTTTCGGCCGATGAGTTGGCCTCACGCGTCGCCACAATAACCTATCGCAGCTACACGCACCGGCGCGTGAAGGCGCGTCCCTGCTCCGTCGCTGCTCCGGTCACCATAGCCGGAGTAGCCGCACCGTCCCCTTGTCAGATCTGAGGTTTGTTTGACCGTTCAGGTGTTGGGTGGAGATGTTTTGGTACTGTTCATATTCGGGCACTGTTCACCAAGTACTGTTTACTTCTAATTCTATGTTTATTTTTATTGCTTTGGGTTGGTTGTCCTTATGGCTAAAGTTAAAACCACCATAACTAATATGATTCCTGTGATGACTAAAATCACAGAACACAAATTAAATGGATCTAATTTTTTGGATCAGAGTAAGACTATCTATATTTATTTGCGAAGTATTGAAATGGATGATCATCTTACTAAGGATCCTCCAACTGATGGAACACATAGAGATTGGATGAGTCATGATGCTCGATTGTTTCTGCAGATCTGAAATTCTATTCATAGTGAGATGATTAGTCTTATTAATCACTGTGAATTTGTTAAAAAATTAATAGAGTATTTGAAATTTCTATATTCTGGCAAAGGGAATATTTTCCGTATTTATGATGTGTGTAAGGTATTTTACCGAGCTGAGAAAAATGATAGAACTTTGACATCCTATTTTATGGATTTTAAAAGAGTTTACGAAGAACTTAATGTATTGATACCTTTTAGTACAGATGTGAAAACTCAGCAAACTCAATAAGATCAATGAGAGCAAATGACTATTATGAGCTTTCTTACAGGTCTCCCTCCAGAATTTGAGACAGCTAAATCTCATATGCTTTCTGACTTTGAAATATCATCGTTACATGATGTGTTCACTAGGGTGTTGCGTATAGAGTCTCTAATTCCTTCACACCCCACTAGTGCCCTTATTAGTCGCAATGACAGTGGCAGACAAAATAATAGAGGTGGGCAAAGAGGAGGTTTTAATGGTGGTAAAGGATCTCATCATTCTAGGGAAACAACTTCTACTTCTGACTTAGGAGGAATCATTTGTTATTACTGTCGCGAACCTGGGCATACTAAGAAGACATGTCAAAAATTACAGAATGAGAATCAGCGCACACAAATTTCGCATATGGCAGTTGAGGCCTCTTCAGATTAGGGAATTTTGATATCCGCAGATGAGTATGCACAATTCATCCAATACCATACATCTCTGAAATCCTCTAACTCCTCTATCACTGCAATTGCCGAGTCAGGTAACTCTATTGCATATTTTGTGTCTTCATCCTCCAAATGGGTTATTGATTCTGGTGCTACCGATCATATGTTAGGTAATTCTACTCATTTGTCCAATCTTGAGTCTCATGCATCGTCTTCTTATATTACTCTTGTTGATGTGTCAACTTAACCCCTTCTCTTTCTGTATCCTCCGTGTTATGTCTCCCTAAGTTCGCGTTTAATTTGCTTTCCGTTAGTAAACTCACTCGTGCATTGAATTATTGTGTCTCATTCTTTTCTGATCACTGTGTTTTTCAGGATTTTTCAACGAAGCAGATTATTAGTAGAGGGTGTGAGTCAAAGGGTCTGTACGTCTTGGATCAGCAACTACCTAGATCTCTTGCATGTTCCACACTGATGCGGAATCCAGGATCAACATGTGATCAAAAACCCCGTCACACAACTTGACAAAGAACAAGATAAAGATATCTTCCAGAAGGTTGCTCTACTACACCCCTAACCAACCAATGTGATTAGAAACATAGATAATCAAGCGAAGGTTGCTCTACCACACCCCTAACCAACCAATGTAATTAGAAACATAGATAATCAAGCGAAGGTTGCTCTACTACACCCCTAACTAACCAATGTGATTAGAAACATAGATAATCAAGTGAAGGTTGCTCTACTACACCCCTAACCAACCAATGTGATTAGAAACATAAATAATCAAGTGATTCCAGCTTCGAGAACGCTACAAGAAATTCTTGATAAGTTAACTAAGCATAGAGGAGATCCATATTAGAATGTCACAAGGTTAAACCTCGATAAGTTGCTAAATAATGGAGAAGAACCAAATATTGTTCATAAAATCATCTTTATTCATTGGCTTCCTATGGCTGCCACCTTAAGAGTGTTTTTATAGCCTTCAAACCCTAATTATATTGTAGGAAGCTGTAATTACAATATAGGAAGGGTATCTAGTCAAATAGTCAAACCTGAATTACATTAAAGATCATTTTCCTAAATTATCTTGGAGAAATCTCCTTCCTAAATGGGCTTTATGCGTTTTATGCTGAAATCTAAACCCAATTCAATATTTCTATTCGTATATTGCAAAGTGATAATGCTAAAGAGTATCTCTCTAGGAAATTTCAATCTTATTTGTTACAAAAAGAGATTCTTCATCAGTCCTCTTGTGTTGACACTCCTTCACAAAATGGAGTTGCCAAAAGAAAAAATCGACATCTTTTTGAAGTAGCTAGAGCCCTCTTATTCCAAATGAAAGTACCTAAATGTTTTTGGGCTGATGTTATATCCACTGCTTGTTTTTTTATCAATCGCATGCCTTCCTCCATCCTTCATGGTGATATCCCTTATAACATTTTGTTTCCCACTAAATCTTTGTTTTCTATTGAGCCACGTATCTTTGGTTGTACTTATTTTATTCGTGATAATCGTCCACAAGTTATTAAATTGGATCCCAAATCACTCAAATGTGTCTTTCTTGGCTACTCTCAACGTCAGAAAGAGTATAGTTGTTTTTCTCCTGATCTGAATCAGTATCTTGTGTCTGCGGATGTAACATTCTTCAGTCCACTCTGTTTTTTTCGCCATCATCTGTTTATAACACTCATGGGGAGGAAGATGACATCTTGTTATATATTGTTTGCTTTCTGTCTCCTCAAACTACTCCTATACCTTCCGCTCATGTGCTAGGTCGCCCTCCCATCTTTCATGTGTATTATAGACGCTTAAAGGACTCTGATTCCGCTCTGCTACCCGCTTCCTCATCGATAGATCCTGCTCCAACTGATCCTTCACTGTCTGATTTGGATTTGCCTATTGCTCTTCGCAAAGGTAAACGTACTTGCACTTATCCTATTTCATCTTGTGTCTCTTATGATCAATTATCCTCTTCTTCTGGTTGTTTTGCCACTATTTTAGATTCTATTTCAGTTCTTAAAATTCTTATTGAGGTTTTGTCCCATCCTGGTTGGCGTGCTGCAATGGAAGAGGAAATGATGGCTCTTGACTCTAATGGTTCATGACAGGCACCCTCTAACGCCAATATTAGATTTTTATTTATCTCGCATCGTGCAATATTCTAAAATATTGTATAAAAAAATTAGAATTCACATAACTAGAAATTGTGTGCACTTTTTATGAGTTGTGTCACGTTGCCTTTTAAAGAAAATGAAACGGAGCAACGATTAATTGTGACACATACTCACAATGACTTCCTTTCTTGAAGAGATTTTAAGTAATGATGCTTGAGTAGATCCTAAATCATAGCACGGGTAGATTTATTTGCTTCACAGAATATTCTATTTTCATAAAATTAGTGCCATATACCTTCTAAATTCATAATCGGTCCTTGAATCTTTTGAAAATTACCCTTAGCGTGCAATAAAAAAAATTTTAAGACGTTAAGAAAACCTAATGAGAAAATGTATTTTTCACCAAAGAGATTTCAACGCCTCAATATGTCGTGCACAGAAACAAAATGAGCTAAAAATGAAAAGCAAAAGAAGCGATGCACGGATTCACGGGGTTTAACAATATGTCGATGTGATAGAGCTTATACATTTTTTATTCCAAAACTTTGAGCTTATTGCCCAATGAGCACCCGGATGAGCTTGGTGATGCAGTAGAAAAATAGAGTTATGCTGTGATTGGATAAACCTACAAGAATGAGAACGTGAGGTGATGGGTGCCCACGGCAGCCACCCCGACGCTCAACTCAATAAGCCTGAAGAGAAAAGCGAGAGACAGGAATTGCTTAGAACTTGAACAGTATAAAAGAACAACGTACCTTTGCCTCTCTAGTCGTTCTCCTTTAATACTGTAAGAAGATGGAGATAAATATAGCATTTTTTGATTATCCAATGATGATGTGATCGTTTGCTTGATTAGGGATATCGTCGGCTGATAGGTTGGTGATCCCGCGATTATAGGCATAATGGGTATACGGGGGATTGTGCCTGATAATGATAACTTTGTTCCGAGACTCATCTTATCCAGAAGAGGGCAAGTCTTGCTAATAACCCGAGTGTTGAGGTGTTCGGGTTTTCCTTTCCTAGGGTGGGGCCCCATTACCCACTCATTAGATCCTTGCCACGTGGACCTATTCTGTGTTGAAAACTCATGCCTTTCTTTGGGCGACCCTTGTGCAGCATCACTCGGCTTGCTCGCAGCTCGAACCAAAGGTTATTAAGTTAAAGCTTAGCTTATGTAAATGCACGGTTTGTGATAATTGATTCTTGAAATTCTCACAGCACCTCAACCCATCAAATGAATAAGTTTTTATTAAACGAGTTTCTTAGGTTTCTAATAATAAGTTTTAAATGAGCAACCCTAATTTCATGAGTCTCTTTGACTCGCGGTTGTCGAAGCCTGTCAAAAATAACCTTTCCGGTTATCAATAATATTACTACTGCAGATAGTGGTAAAGGATCGAATTCACAGAGAATTGAAAAATTTTCTATTTTTCTTAACAACACCAAGAGAATTAACTGAATGAGAACTTAAAGCAATTAACTGAAAGCAAAATAAGAATAAAGTGCAATAAAAGTAAAAATGGGGGTTTTGAGATTGATTCAGTTGAACTAATTAAGCAAGCAATAAAAGAAGCGAATAGTACAAATAAAGGGAAATCAAATATGAGAAAGGTCTAGTTGAAGAGTTGGATCCACTTCAGTTGTTTGAATTGATCATTGAAACTTATGTTCTTTTGATTGATTCAATAAATTAGTTATGGAGATGAAAGACGCTTCTGACTACCATGTCTCTCTTTAAGATTAAACCAATTAGGGAACGTCCTCTAATTAATTACTAATTAAAGAGTTGCCAAGGAACATCCTTGGGCCGTAGGTATCAAAACAACTATTGATTGCATGAAGAGATAGAGAGATCCAATCCTAACTACTCAAACGCATGAGATGTTGCTATATCATACAATTTCCTTAGTTCTTACACCAAGTGTTCTTATGTTTGAATAATCCAAGCAATTACAGACTTAAAATTATCCAAACTAACAATATATTACCTTGCAATCAAGAATCAAGTGGCCAATTTGATCAAAACAATAAAGCAATAATAGAATCAAGCATGAAACTATATGAATATTGAACAAACTAAAGACAAACAGTTTATGTTCAGATCTCACAATCCATAAAAAATATAAGTTTCAACCAATCTTCAACTAAAATAAAAGGTTTCAGCCTCTCATGGCTAAACCAAAACAAAAAATAAAAGAAAAGAAGACAAGAAGATGAAGAAAAATCGAATTGTGGAGCCTTGGAGAGCACCGGCTGATTGGCTTTGCTTGGCTGAATGGGGATTGAAGTTCCAGCCTGTGTGCGGCAGGTTAAGGAGCCTTGAAATAAGGTTCTTGTGATGCCCTAGCTGCTGCCCACGTGCTGCCCAAGTGCTGCCCAAAGTGCTGCCCAAGTGTCTTCAATTGGTGGAGCCTTATGCGCCAATTGGGAGAAGGATAGACCAAGCTTGTGCGGCAGCCTTTGGAAGGATTATAAAGGATGTAAGATGCTGCCCTAGGTCTTCTTTCTTGTTGCCCAAGTGCCTTCAATTGGCTGCCTATATGCTGCCCATCCCTTGCCGCCCATGTGATGAGATGGAGCCTACCTTTTGCAATTTGAATTTTGAATGTGCATGGCATGTGTGGCATGTGTGACTTCTTTGGCTTCTCTGGCAAACTGAATTTGAATTTCAAAATCTGAATGTGCATCGTGAAATTTTGGCTTCTTGAATAAGGAAAATGATTCTTGAAGATCTTGAATTTCGAACTGCTCTTTTGACTGCACTTTCCTTATTTGGCACTTTTCTTATTTAGCACTTTCCTTAATGAGCTGAATCTTGAATTCGAATTTTGAATTCTCTTAAGGATTTGAAATTTGAATTTCAAATTACTTTCCTTATTTGGCTCCTTTCAAATGTACTTGGCATGCTTGCTCTCCTTTGCTCCAATTAAGACAGTTTTAGGGGCATTTTCTCCAAATTGTCTCTTTACACCATTTTTTGCAGAATAAGATTAAAACTACAAAATTAAGCAGAAATAGTGTAAATTAACATCAATAACATCATAATAAAATGAACTAAATTATGCTCTATCAAATACCTCTACACCTAGCCTTTTGCTTGTCCTCAAGCAAATAAACATAGTCAAACAAGCTCTCTTTGCTACTTGATCCTTATTTCCATTTAAGCTCTTACTCCAGACCCCTATTTTGAATAATTACAGTGAAGAATATATGTATCAAGGTTACTTGCCTTCTTTCCTTGTTTCCCTTTACTTACCATGGCTAGGATTTGTTTTCCTCAAGAGAGAGATTACACATGCACATGTTATTTGTTCAATTAAGACTCTTTCTAGCTTTCAGAGTGATTTGTCCTTACCTTGAAGTACTTTATTCAGCTTTTTGCACCTTAATCTTGCTTGAAAAAGTCACCAACCTTTTGACGTGAAGGTATATATTGGTGATACCCACCCCCAGTTACTCAGTTGGTCACCTGTTCAAGTGGCTACTAGCTCTGCTCATAGTCTTTCAACCATTGGAACAGTTTTTAATTTGTGCTCATGAAGTCTTTGCCATTGTCGAATTTCTTTAATCAATGCATTGGGCAAATCAACACCAATTGCTAAAATAAGTCATGTTAAGTTCATTCACACATCATTCAATTCATTCTCTCTAATAAGTGTCATCAATATATTTTTCACCATGGCAAGCTCAAAGATTCTATTCAAAAGGCAATTCTAAAAAATAAATACAACTCACTGCAATTGATTCAACATAAGTTTAAAGAGTCATCATATCAATGGAGTCATGGAAAGAAAGCTCATCCAACATAGTCTATGAGTTTGAGTAGAGCAAGTAAAAAAGAAGAAGATTATGGTTGTGTGTGTTATTGAAAGCAAAAATGAACAATTGAAAAAAAATCACACTAAAAATGAAAACAAAAATTCAAACTAAAAATCAAAGCAAAAATAAACAAAAATAAAGATTCAGAAATATGCACCCCACACCTAAATCATGCATTGTCCTCAATATATTGGAAAAATTAAAATGCAAAAGAAAACTGAGTACTCCCCTGGGTGTGGTGTGCATGGTGTGATCCATTTGATCAAGGCTCAAGTAATTGGGGAAGGGAAAAGAGTCCCAACTGAATTGAGTAGAAAGTGTAGCACTCCTTTTGATTTGGTCATAACCCATCCTATTTTTTCCATGTACTCATGAAGTAACATGATTAGCTTCTCCTCTTTCAGATGAGGTGTGCCTCTAGCCCTTATGTTTGCTTTTTTGAGATGATTGGGAGGCACTTTGAATTCCAATTCATGTTTCTCCATGTGTAGCTGTAATTTGGTACTAAATTCAGGCAAAACAAATTCTACCTTATCCGGAGGTTTGGGAAGGCATTGATCCGCATGGTCCTTTGGTTTAGGTGCTTGGAATACCATTTGTTACTTGTGAGCATAGGCTGTTTGCGTTGGATCTATGGCTGAATTGGTTTCAGTTTGCTCCTTCTGTGCAAGATTGGTCTACAATGGAAGGCTGGAAGGAGTTTCATGTGATGGAAGCTGAAGAGGTGCGACTGAGCTTTCTTCATTCTGCGCATGGCTGCAGTCCACCTATTGGATGCAACAGTCGGTTTCTTTCAGTTCTAGCTCTTTCTGGCTCTCTTTCCTGCATAGATCATTGTTTAGTATATCATCTTGATTTATATCAAAAACATCTTTGCTCAAACAATCAATGATATCTAAGCTATCAACAAGTTCTGTTTGACTGGTTTGTTTGGACAAACAGTATTCTGGTTGTTTCTCTTCGTCAGCTTGTTCTTGTACTTGTGAACTCTCATCATCAGTCTCATCATCTTGAAACTCTTTCTCTTTTCTTAACATGTTTGTATTTAATGAGGTGGTCATTTGATCCACCTGCTGTTGGAGGCTTTGCACAAAAATTGTCAATGTCTCTACCATTTCTTCAAAGTGCATATTGGAACTTGGAGGTGCTTTTTGGGCTTGATATCCTTGATAGTCCTGGTAGTCATTAGCCCTTGCATAACTGAATTCTGGATAGTCTCCCCAACCTGGATTGTATGTGTCATGGTAGGGATCATGTCTTGGCTGTTCATAGAATCCTCCAAACGTATGTCTAGGCTGACTATTGAATCCTCCAAATGCATGCACTGGTTGGTCATACTCATAAAGTGTAGGACATTGATCAGTTGGATGTCCTACATATGCACAAATCCCACATGGCCTAGGTGGCTGGGATGCTTGAGCCTGTTGAGCTAGTCCTATGGCAAAATCTTTCATAGCAGATGTGAGTTCATAAAGTTGAGAATAGAGAACAGATGTGCTTACCTCATCCATGATTCAGATATACGATGGTGACTTGCTTTTGGTGAAAGGATGGGCAATCCGAATGGTGAAGAGAAGGTGAGATGTGCGATGGAGATGTTTCAGAGATGGGATCTGCGATGGTGGCTTCTTCAGAGGCAGATTCGGTGGTGCTTTGTTCCTGATTTGGTCCTGAAAGAAAAAATAGATTAGTTGAATCAATTCCCCGGCAACGGCGCCAATTTTTGACTCGCGGTTGTTGAAGCCGGTTGAAAATAACCTTTTCGGTTATCACTAATATTACTACTACAGATAGCGGTAAAGGATCAAATCCACAGAGAATTGAAAACTTTTCTATTTTTCTTAACAACACCAAGAGAATTAACTGAATGAGAACTAAAAGTAATTAACTGAAAGCAAAATAAAAATAAAGTGCAATAAAAGTAAAAAGGGGGGTTTTGAGATTGATTCAGTTGAACTAATCAAGCAAGCAATAAAGAAGCGAATAGTAAAAATAAAGGGAAATCAAATATGAGAAAGGTCTAGTTGAAGAGTTGAATCCACTTTAGTTGTTTGGATTGATCATTGAAACTTATGTTCTTTTGATTGATTCAATATATTAGTTATGGAGATGGAAAACGCTTCTCACCACCATGTCTCTCCTTAAGATTAAATCAATTAGGGAACGTCCTCTAATTAATTACTAATTAACAAGTTGCCAAGGAATGTCCTTGGGCCTTAGGCATCAAAACAACTGTTGATTGCATGAAGAGATAGAGAGATCCAATCCTAGCTACTCAAACGCATGGGATGTTGCTAGATCATACAATTTCCTTAGTTTTTACACCAAGTGTTCTTATGTTTGAATAATCCAAGCAATTAGTGACTTAAAATTATCCAAACTAACAATATATTACCTTGCAATCAAGAATCAAATGACCAATTTGATCAAAACAACAAAGAAATAATAGAATCAAGCATGAAACTGTATGAATATTGAACAAACCAAAGACAAACAGTTTATGTTCAGATCACATAATCCATAAAACAACTTAAGTTTCAACCAATCTTCAACTAGAATAAAAGGTTTCAGCCTCTCATGGCTGAACCAAAACATAAAATAAAAGAAAAGAAGACAAGAAGACAAGAAGATGAAGAAAAACCGAATTGTGGAGCCTTGGAGAGCGTCGGCTGATTGGCCCTTCTTGGTCGAATGGGGATTGAAGTTATAGCATGTGTGTGGCAGGTTAAGGAGCCTTTAAATAAGGTTCTTGTGATGCCCTAGCTGCTGCCCACGTGCTGCCTAAGTGCTGCCCAAAGTGCTGTCCAAGTGTCTTCAATTGGTGGAGCCTTGTGTGCCAATTGGGAGAAGGATGGACCAAGCTTGTGCGGCAGCCTTTGGGAGGATTATAAAGGATGTAAGATGCTGCCCTAGGTCTTCTTTCTTGCTGCCCAAGTGCCTTCATTTGGCTGCCCATATGCTGCCCATGCCTTGCCACCCATGTGATGAGATGGAGCCTACATTTGGCAATTTGAATTTTGAATGTGCATGGCATGTGTGGCATGTGTGACTTCTTTGGCTTCTTTGGCAAGCTGAATTTGAATTTCAAAATCTGAATGTGCATCTTGAAAATTTGGCTTCTTGAATAAGGAAAAGGATTATTGAAGATCTTGAATTTCAAACTGCTCTTTTGATTGCACTTTCCTTATTTGGCACTTTCCTTATTTAGCACTTTCGTTAATGAGTTGAATCTTGAATTGTAATTTTGAATTCTCTTAAGGATTTGCAATTTGAATTTCAAATTACTTTCCTTATTTGGCTCCTTTCAGTTGCACTTGGCATGCTTGCTCTCCTTTGCTCCAATTAAGGCAGTTTTAGGGGCATTTTCTCCAAATTGTCTCTTTACACCATTTTTTGCAGAATAAGATTAAAACCACAAAATTAAGCAGAAATAGTGTAAATTAACATCAATAACATCATAATAAAATGGACTAAATTATGCTCTATCACTCTTATTTCGCAAACCTTTCTAGAAAACGTCAAGGTAATGTCCGCGAGCTCGACCTTCTCGCCTGGAAAACTGTTGCTGCAATTAAGTCGAACAGCTACTGCTGTCGCAGGTTTCAGCCACTCATGGCTGAAACAAAAACCAAAAATAAAGAAAGGAAGAAGAAGAGATGGTGTCACTTGCAATCCCGTAGGTGTGTCCAAGGGAGAGTAGAAAAAGCATGGGGAGGCTCCTTATGTGTCTTTTTATAGTTGAAATTGTTGCCCTAGGTCCTTACTTGCTGCCCAAGAGGCTGCTTGCTGCCCAAGTTGTGTATGAAAAGGAAATAATCGCGTTGCAAGCTCTTCAGAGGGAAGGAGGCGCGCGGCATACACTGCAGAAGGGAAAGTGGCTGATCAAACATAATTTAACCACATTTTTATTATCTTTATTACTGTTTAATTACACATTTTCCAGCTTAATTTATGGTTTTTATCATGTTTTTGCAGAAAAGGAAGAAAATGGAAAGTTGGAGAAAAAGTGCAGAAAAAGCTAAAAAAGTGATTGGGTCAAAGTGATTTGGCCAAATCACTGCCCAAATCAAGCTAAAGCAGAAAAACTGGGACAGACTCACAGGAAGCGATTGGGGCAAGCGACTTGGGTAAATCACTGCCCAAATGAAAATGACAGCAGAGCGGGAAAAAGGGAGAATTCAAAATTCAAAAGCATTGAAGTCCTATCCTACTTCAAACACTTTAAGATCAATCCTAGGACATCTCCAAGAGTCACTCCCAAGAAAGACTCCTTCAAGAAGAAGATTTATTCACAATTAAATACAAAAGCAAATAGGAGATTAAAGACTACAAAAAGACCAATCCATAGTAGGATTCCAAATTCTAATTGGATTAGGATTCTTCACCTATAAAAGGAGGCAGCCCCAAACCAGCTAGGGACCATCAGATTTTCTGCAGAAACTCATGAGAATCACTGTAGAATTTTGGCAGCCTCTCTCCTTCTTCTTTTCTTCTTTCTTTTGTGTATTTTTGTCCACCATGAGTGGCTAAACACTTTTCTTTTCTAGTTGAAGTTGGGAAATTTTAGATTTGTGATGAATAGGGAGATTTAAATCTCCATTATTTAACTCTTATTTATTTTCAATATTTATGCAACTTGATCTTTCTATTATTATTACTTTGCTTTTAGAATCAATTAAGGCCTATTGCTTTTAATTGCTTGAGTAATATATTCTTTGAATGATTTAGGTCCGTAATTGCTTAGGTTGTTTAAACTCAAGTATAATCGGTTGCATAATCTATACTTGACCACACAGTTGGTAAGGATAGAATTAGGTTTCTCTAAGTCTTAAGGCAGTTAGTAAAAATCTCCAAGGACGTTCCTTGGCAACTTGTTAACTAGTGTTTGATTAGCGAACGTTTCCTAATCATACTAAAACTAAGGAGAAATTTAGATTTTGAGAAGCGTCTTCCACATCCTAAACTAATTTATTGAAGTAAATAGGGGTATCAAAAAGATCAATGATCAATTCTAATCAAGCTGAAATAGACCCATACTTCAACTAGAATCCTTCTCCGATTGATTTACTTATTTATTTAATTACTGCTTTCTTGTAATCAGTTATAATTCTTCAAAACAAACCCCCTCTTTCTATTTACTTTTGTTATTTATTTGTCCAAGTCATTATTAGGAAAATTCGTAGTGTCAAATCCCTGTGGTTTGACCCTATTGCCGCTATCTACAAATTATTTTGTTGATTGAAAATAGGTTTATTTTTTACAGTTTCGACAACCGCTATCAGTGGCACACGGCAATGAATGTGCAGAAGAGGAAAGATATTTGTCCAGTCTTTCCTTTTTAGGTGGAGCTTTCGTTTGAATTTTGAATGCTGAATGCAAAAGAGGCAAGTGCGTCTTCTTGAAATCTTGCTGCCTAAATAGGAAGATATGACTGCTGTAGTGTGTGCACATCATTGAACAAGGAAAGAAAGATCTGCAATTTGAATTTCAAATAATCTTCTGACTGATCTTTCCTTATTTACTTTTGCTTCTGCACTTTCCTTATTTGAAAACTTTCCTTTTCTGAAAACTTTCCTTACTTGAAAACTTTCCATATTTGACACTTTTTGGCAGTTTTAAGAGCATTTTCTCCAGATTGTCTCTTTACACCTAATATCTGCAAAACATGATTAAAACCACAAAATTAGGCAGAAAATATGTAAATAAACGTCCATAACATCATGATAAAGTGGACTAAAATATGCTCTATCAAATACCCCCACACCTAGCCTTTTGCTTGTCCTCAAGCAAATAAACATAGTCAAACAAGATCTCTTTGCTACTTGATCCTTATTTCCACTTAAGCTCTTACTCTAGACACCTATTGTGAATCATTGCAGTGAAGAATATATGCATGAAGATTACTCACCTTCTCTCCTTGTTTCCCTTTACTTACCATGGCTAGGATTTGTTTTACTCAAGAGAGAGATTATACATGCACATGTTCTATTCAATTAAGACTTTTTCTAGCTTTCAGAGTGATTTGCCCTTACCTTGAAGTACTTTATTTAGCTTTTTGCACTTTAATATTGCTTGAAAAAGTCACCAACCTTTTGTCGTGAAGGTACATATTGGTGATACCCACCCCCCGTTACTCAGTTGGTCACCTGTCCAAGTGGCTACTAGCTCTGTTCATAGTCTTTCAACCATTGAAATAGTTTTCAATTGTGCTTATGAAGTCTAAGCCTTTGCTGAATTTCCTTAATCAATGCATTGGACAAATCAACACCAATTGCTAAATCAAGTCATGTTAAGTTCATTCACACAAATTTTGTTGGGAAATCCAGAGATTATTGCAACCCAAAGGCGCAGCGAAAAAATAAAATTTTTCTGATTTTCTTTTCCAGAATCCGAGTGCTTCGTTTATTTCATAAGAAGGATATGAGACTAACCTGTTAATCTTGTCAAGAAGATACAATGTTGGACTGATGGTGCTGCTTTTTCAAATGAACACTCTCTACGGTATCCACACGAACGTCTTCTATCCTTCTAGAGTGCTAGTTCTCTCAAAGATAGATAGATTATGTGCTCCACAATCTGCAACTATTTAGACTGATTTTTCTCAAAAAAATATCTCTCTTCCATAATTCGTAGAAGGGGTATTTATATGTTTCAGTCTTTTGTTTTTCCCACAACTCCTTTTCTTAAAAGGAGTTGTGTTCATAACCCACTATCACAATCTTACAGATACTCAAATATCTTTATGTGACAGAGTCCTTTATCTGTAACAGTTATAGATAGACTTCAAATCTTTTAAATATTATTATCTCATAATAATAAATGATTAATAATAATAACACTTTATTATTATTAATTATATTAATAATTAATATTAATAATAATAACACTTCATTATTATTAATTATATCAATGATTAATATTAATAATAATAACATTTTATTATTATTAATTATATTAATGGGCTTTGGGCTTTTAGCCCATTAATATGACATAGCACATCAACAACGTTCTTTTGTGTGTGACCCAATAGGCTCACATTAATTGGCAATAGGCCCAGTCCCACAAGGCCCATAAGTCGTAAGTGGCCTCTAGCAAGACATTATGACTATCCAACTAATATGAGGATCAATAGTCCGATAAAGCCTAATAATTAGAACATGAATTAATCCCTTTGTCACAAGATATCTAGTTTGAACATAAGTCATGGTCAATGTCAAACTTATAATGTTCAAACTTATGATTTCTCGATCTCTAAGTAGACTGATAAATTCAAATGATATTGATCACACTATCAATTCATTTGAGCACGGCCATGCATTTCTCAGTCTCACTTATTGAGGGGTCCAGAAGATATCTCTCTCGGAGAGAGGATAAATCCTATCTTGATTGTTCATTATCCTCTACATAATTTCTATTACGCTCAATCATAACCTTTATGATTGTCCGATTAAAGACAATGTTTGGTTATGTCAAAACATAACAGTCCTTATGTTGGAAACTATGACAATCTCAAGTCAAAGGATTAAGACATAACTACTTTGAGATTCACTTATGACAATGACCCATATAGTGATCTCAATGCGGGTCCATCCAATACTTTGTTCTCTAATAAGTATCTATGATTATTGAATTATATCAACATATACATAATCATCTCATGATTATCAATCAATAATCATACTAGCTATATTTTCTTATTATCAACATAATAATAAGTAACCTGGGATGATAATCATTATTATGTAACATGCAAACAAACAATAATGATAAAAATCTCTTTTATTAATAACCAAAACGACATACAAAAAGGTCCAAGATAATGGCCTAGGGCATATACACTAACAATCTCCCACTTGCACTAGGCCTAATCATACAGGTATCTAATACCCATAGACCTAGTGTGCTGATCATGCTTGACCTGTGAAAGAGGCTTGGTAAATGGATCTGCAATGTTGTTATTTGTGTCTACTTTGCATATTTTGATATCTGACTGCGATCTGAAGTCATCTATGTCGGTTTGAAAACTAGCATCTGTGTAACCATTTACAACTAGCTCGTCTTCCAAACCTCTATAAACTAGGAATGCATCCTTAGTCCTTCTAAGGTACTTTAGGATATTCTTAACATCTGTCCAATGACTTTCACTAGGATCTGCCTGATATCTGCTTGTTGTGCTCAAGGCATATGAGATGTCTGGTCTAGTACATAACATGACATACATGATAGATCCAATAGCAGAAGCATAAGGAATCTTATTCATTCGTTCTCACTCATCAGATGTCATAAGACATTAATTCTTGCTGAGATGAATACCATGAGACATGGGCAAGAATCCTCTTTTGGAATCTTGCATGCTGAACCTTTTCAGCACCTTGTCAATATAAGTACTTTGACTCAGACCGATTATCCTCTTGGATCTATCCCTATAGATCTTAACACCAAGGATATAAGCAGCCTCACCTAAGTCCTTCATTGAAAAAGAATTCCCTAACCAAGTCTTCACCTTTTGCAAGGTAGGGATATCATTTCCAATGAGTAATATGTGATCCACATATAGGACTAGAAACACAACTGCACTCCTACTAACCATCTTGTAAACACAATGTTCATCTTCATTTTTTGATCAATCCAAAGTCCCTGACTGTCTAATCAAAATGAAGATTCCAGCTCCGAGAAGCTTACTTCAATCCATAAATGGATATTTAAAGCTTGCAAATCTTTTCAGAATTCTCAGGGATTACAAAACCCTCAGGTTGTGTCATATACACATCCTCGAGCAAGTTTCCATTAAGGAAAGCTGTTTTGACATCCATTTGCCATATCTCGTAATCATAGTATGCAGCAATGGCAATGAGAATTCTAACTGACTTAAGCATTGCAACTGGCGAAAAGGTCTCATCATAGTCTATACCATGAGTTTGCTTGAAATCTTTTGCGACAAGCCTTACTTTGTAGGTATGCACATTTCCATCCATGTCAGTTTTCTTCTTGAAAACCCATTTGCAATCAATAATCTTAACACCCTCAGGGGGATCAATTAATGACCAAACTCGATTGTCATTCATGTATTGCATTTCAGATTTCATGGCAGAAAGCCATTTCTCAGAATCTGGACCTGACATAGCCTTTTGATAGGTATTAGGCTCATCTTGATCAATGAGCAAAAGTTCACGACTATCAGTCATGAGAAATCCATATCTCTCATGCTGATGACGTGTCCTATCAGATCTGCGTGGGACTTGTGTCACCCTTTCAGTTTCCACAACTGTTTGTGGTTCTGAAAGTGGTTTTATCAGTGGTTCAATGCTCTCTTGTGGTGCTTGAGTTTCCTCAAGTCGCAGCCGTTTCAAAGGCATAACCCTAAAATGATAAAGGGAGATTTGTTTGACTCATCATAGATCGAACCATATCTAATAAAGTTCGATTTCTCTTTTCAGAAACACCATTCCATTGTGGAGTTCCTGGAGGAGTCAATTGTGAAACAATTTCACAATTTCTAAGATGTTCATCAAACTCTTGGCTCAAATATTCACCACCTCGATCAGATCGAAGCATTTTAATAGTTCTACCAAGTTGATTTTGTACTTCATTTTGAAAAGTTCTAAACATTTCAAAGATTCATGCTTATGTTTCATTAGGTAGACATAGCCATACCTACTGAAATCATCAGTGAATGTAATGAAGTACTGATAACCTCTCTTGGCACTAGTGCTTAGTGGGCCACATGCATCTGTATATATTAAGCCCAATAAGTCTGAAGCCCTTTGACCTTGTCCAGTAAATGGGTCCTTTGTCATCTTACTAAGCAAACAAGATTCACAATTTTCAAATAATTCAAAATCAAATGAATCTAATAAACCATCTTTATGGAGCTTAGATATGCGATTCTCATTTATATGACTAAGACAACAGTGCCATAAATATGTTGAGTTTAACTCATTTGGCTTAGTTTTCTTAGAAGTTATGTTATAGATATTATTATCTCTAGAATCATCTAGATTAAGGACATAAAGGCCATCATATGAATTTGCAATACAATAAAGGAAACCATCTTTATTAATGGAGCATTTCTTATTCTTAATAACAAATGAAAAACCTTCATCGTCCTTGAAATAATATTCCTACTCAAAGTAGGAACATAAAAGCAATTGTTCAAAACTAACAAAAGCCCATTGGGCAAAATAAGTTCATAAGTCCCTACAGCTAATGCAACAACTCTTGCTCCATTGCCTACACGTAGGTCCACATCGCCTTTTTTCAGTTTTTCTACTCCTTTTGAGACCCTACACATTTGTACAAATGTGAGAACCACATCCGGTATTTAATACACATGAAGTAGAAATAGATAAATTAATATCTATAACATAAATACCCCAAGTCGTAGTCTCACTACTCTTCTTCTTCTTACACTTATCCAAATAGAGTTTGCAATTTCTCTTCCAATGCCCTGGTTCCTTGCAATGGAAGCAGACTCCTTCCTTAGGAACTATTTCCTTAGGAACTTTTGCCTTGGATTGCCATTCAGGCTTGCCTCGTCCCTTAGACCCATTTTCTTTCAGTTTATCCTTCTTAAGGATGGATCGCAGTGATAAGGTAGAATTGTTATTAGCAGCCATAATTATCTACAAAATATGCAAATATAAGCAATTTAGTAAATTAATATTGAGGTGATAATAATCTCCTACTAAAATATTACCCTCAAGAAGAATTATAATATTTTAGTGGGCTAAGATTCATATTTCACCTAATTCTAAGTCAGCTTTGGCATGACGCTTAGAATTAAGTTATTTAGGTAGGTAACTCCTTACCAATTACATCTAATGTAACTCTTAGATTATGAGGTGTTGATATTATATGTTAAATTGAATGTTATACCCCATCTAATGCCTTAGGCCCAAAACCGTTTTGATAGCCTAATTAAGCCCAACCAAAATTAAATAAATGAGTAACTATTACTCATTCTATCTTACTAGGATAACCTAAGCACTTTGCTTTGACAAAACCTGCATTTTGGTGATCTTAGTCTTGATAGGTATTTAATATATGGGTGGCATTAAAACTTAAAATTTTAGAGTGAGGGTTCAACTTTTAATTATTTTGTCATGCATATATATATTATAGCATCCTATATGCATACATATATATATATATATATATATATAGACAATAATGCATAGTATCTCATACTAATATATGACAAAATAATAAAATATAGTCATTTAAATCTGATTTAAAGACTAAAAGAAAATAATTTAAAATTTATTTTCTTATTAATATTTTTTTATTTCCAGGGGCAGATTTGTAATTAGGGCATTATCTTCTTCCTCAGGAAGAAGCCCTAGTTGTCGCTTCTTCACCAAATAGCAGCCCATGCAATCGCCGCCATGTCCGACGATGAGCTCAGCAGCCAGAGAAGTGGCCACTTCCCATCGTTGCTTCGTGCATGCATCAGCGGTGGGTCATGCCAACACACATGACCACCTACCATCGCGTGCTCGCCTGTGGCCTTCACATGTGATGGTCTGGTCCTTTCCAAATTCTGGGTTCACGATGACTGTTCATCGTGAATCCTTTTTTTTATTAATTTAATTTTTCTAACAAAAATTAAAATTATCTAAATGATCCAATCATTCATCCACAATTATCATGCCATTCAAATAAACATTTATCGCATATATAATATCAATCATGGCATAATTAATTTAAACGAAAAGCACAGGTTGGCTCTGATACCACTGTTGGGAAATCCAAAAATTATTGCAACCCAAAGGCGCAGCGGAAAAATAAAATTTCTCTGATTTCCTTTTCCAGAATCCGAGTGCTTCATTTATTTCATAAGAAGGATATGAGACTAACCTGTTAATCTTGTCAAGAAGATACAATATTGGACTGATTGTAACGACTCGAAAATCGGACCGCTACCGGCGCTAGGATCCAGATTGACTTAAGGTCGCCGGGACCCATAGCAAGCCTAACATACATCCTGTACATCTGGTATAATCCCATACATGATCAAACATAAGCATAAACTTTAAAACATAAAACTGTAAACATTTTCTTTCTTTCAAACACCAAGCTTAACCTGTGCATGCACAACTCATAATCATAGACCCCAACACTAGAGTTCTCATCATCTACTCTCGTGGGGCAACATACATTAAGCTTGGTGTAATACCCGGCTAAACCCAGCATCGGAATTCTTATCGTCCGGTGGGATTCAAGGATGTCAAAGGTCTCCTGAGGATAGAGTGAAGGTTTTCTAAAATGTTTTAAAGTATTTTAACGGTTTGATTAGGAAATAGTTGAGTTTTAGGGAGAAATGGCCAAAGGAGTTTCTGTCATGTTCGGCCCCCGAATGTGAAGTTCGGCCGCCGAAAGTGCCCAATGTTTGGCCCCCGAAGTTTATGTTCGGCCCCCGAAAGTTGCATGGTTTTGCATGCAGTTTCGGCAGCCGAAACTGGGATGGTCGGTTAGCTGTGCACGCTCCTCAGTCCGTGATTTGGCCAGGTGTTCACCTCCAGATCATGACCAGAGGTTAGGCCACGTTTCTCCTGACTCATCTGCAAGCTTTTCATCAGCTTATGCAGAGGGTTGATCATTTGCAAAAGGTTTTGAACGTTTTGGAGAGAAAAGAAGAGTTGTGAGGGTTTGAAGCTTTGGAGGAGGAGTTGCTGAGTTTGGTTGTTCCTCTTCTGATTTCAGGAGGTAAGGGAAGTCTTTAAGTTTGTTTTAATGGTTTTTAATAGCTTTTTAAAGAGGTTATGGGAGTTATGTAGAGTTGCATGCTTAGGTTCGTTTTGGTGAGTTTATGGAGAAGTTTGATTATGTGTTATGAGTGTTGTTTGTTGGGGTTGATAGGTAGTTTTGGACCCCTTTGGAGCATATACTTGAGTATATGTAAGTTGAGGTTTGGAGTTATGCATGTTTAGAGAGGAGGAAAAGATGGAGGAGCTAGGTTGCGGGAGAAGCTGAGTTCTTGAAGAACTCAGGTTCGGCAGCCGAAGAAGGATTCGGCCGCCGAACCCCTTGCATGGTGGCTTAGGCTGCCACAGCTTGCCCCTGAGTGCCTTGAGGTTCGGCTCTGTTTAGGGGTTTCGGCCTCCGAAAGTAGCCCCCGAAAGGGTTCGGCCGCCGAAAGAGGATATTCGGCCGCCGAAGGTACTTGAGTTTCGGCTCTGTTCAGGACATTCGGCCGCCGAACCTGCCGCCGAATGTGTTCTGTCCAGCCTTCTTTTGCATGCTTTGTGTGATTGGGTTTAGAGGGTCAGAAGGGATTATGGGGGAATGTTTAAGAGTTGATAAGAGTATGTTTGACACCTCATTCGAGTCCATTTGTGTAGGATTGGACCCGACAGTTCAGGGAGGTCGTCAGGATTAGCAGTTGCAGAGTCAGTACAGTTTCTGCCAGAGGAGCAGATGTGAGTAGAACTAAACTTAATATTTTATATTAAAGTAACAGAATGCTTGTTAGCATAGTTCATGCATCATGGATGCCATGCTATATCTTAGGGTGATTGCATTAGAATCACGAATATGGTGCATTGCATTTTCAATGTTTATGAGGATTGGACCAAGGCGACATCAATAGCCCGTCGAGGGAGTTTTGAGGTCATGTCTAATCCAAGATATGGAATGTTTGAGTTGTGATGCATTTTCATATAAAATGCGTATGAATGAACTGTTTTCAGTGTTTCTACTCACTGGGCTTTATAGCTCATCCCTTTCCCTTACTCCCAGTTTTGCAGGTACAGGGTTAGCTGGGAAGGTTAGAAGCAGCAGGGTATTGGCTACAGTTTTGCTTGTGTAATAGAGTAATGGACATGATGTAAACTAAAGAGATATTTATTACAGATGTATAGATGGTCAGTTAAGGTGCTTATGGATTAGTATGTGCTTTGCCTATAGTATGTTTTATCCCTTGTATATGCATGTATCCTGTTTTCAGTTTCATGATGAGAAATGAGTCAAACCAGACTTAATAAATGTTGTGTTTCGAAAACCCAGTGAATTATAACTGTGAGGGAAGACAGGGTTTAATTCCCTTAACCCAAGACCAGTGCAGAGGGAAGACCAGGTTTGATTCCTGTGACCCATAGAGAGTCCATTAGAGAAGACCAGGTTTGATTCCTGTGACTCTATGGTAGCCAAGGTTAACTTATGATATGCTGACCCTTACAGAGTGGGTTCTATGACACAGCGCATAGTGCATGGAGGTTACTTGGTAGAGTATCACTGGTGTAGTACAGATAGCCCTAGGGGCTATTTCAGATTGAGATGTCTGATGGTTTAAAGGTTAAGTCTGGTATGTTTTACGGAAAAAGTGTGTCAGTTGGTAGTCCAGTCGGATCATGTATGGGATTGAGCAAGTACCCAGAGTTCAGTAGCAGGCTTGCTACGGGTCTAGGCGGCCTTAAGCCGATCTGGATCCTAGCGCCGAGCAGTTTGGGCCGTTACAAAGAGGGTACCGGTTTCCGGGCTGTTACACTTGGCTTTTCCTACCTCATTATAAAACATACATAAGGACCATGTACAAAGGGATTAACCACACTTCTAGGGCAAAGCACAACTCTAACTATTACATTACATAATAACTTTTTTACATTTCGTTACATATCTTTACAATACATCATGTCCACTACTAAACTATTACATAAACTTGACCATGGACATAACCTGCTGATCTCTTGACTATCTCTGACCCTGCAAACCTGGGGTTAGGGGAGAGGGGTGAGCTAAAAAGCCCAGTGAGCAGAACTAAAGAGAAAACAGTTTATTATATCATATGCTTTCATGATATGCATCACATCACAAACAATACACATCAAGGATGAATTCATCACCATTAGCCCTCTACATCTAGATCTCATCTCATAATAAGTCCAACAATGCTCTATGCCAGGGGCGATACGGCCACGCCTGGACTTCACATAACTCTATGCCAGGGGCGATACGGCCACACCTGGTCTTCCTTACTCTATGCCAGGGGCGATACGGCCACACCTGGTCTTCCTTACTCTATGCTAGGGGCGATACGGCCTCGCCTGGTCTTTCATCTCATATCATGCCATACATGTCATATCGTGTCATATTATGTCATATCACATCATACTGAGGGCTAATGGATTATCCAATATTCATCCACATCATCATACATCGTAATATGCAATGCAACATATTCGTAATCTCTAATGCAACAACCTATTACATAACATGGCATTCATGATGCATGAACATGCTTTGATCATTCAATTTCTTTAATATAAAAAGAGTTATGTTCTACTCACCTTGACTAGCTCTGAACCGACTCTGAAGCAGCTAACACTGCTAAGCACCTTGGTTCCTCGGGTCCGATCCTACATAGGTGGACTCCAGTGAGGTGCCAAACATACCCTAAACAATACATAAACAACTCCCCAAAAACCCCCTAAAACATCCTCAAAACAATCATAGAAAACACTCATGAAAGGGCTGGACAGGGCACTTTCGGCGGCACTTTCGGCGGCCGAAGGTCCCTTCCAGAGACGAAAGTCATGCAGGTTCGGGGGCACCTTCGGCAGCCGAACCTTCTCTCCAGAGACGAAAGTCAGGCACTTTCGGCGGCCGAAAGTCTGCTCCAGCTCCGAAACACAACTTTCAGGGGCAAGGTTTGGCGGCCAATCATGCAACCTTAGGCAGGTTCGGCGGCCGAAACCACCTTTGGCTGCCGAACCTGAGTTCTTCCATAACTCAGCCCTTGCGCATACAAGCCTCCCAACCTCTCAAAACAAGCCTCCAACCTCTTAAAACATGCCTAAACTTCTCAAAACCAAGCATAAACCCTAGTCATGCATAAAGGAGCTTAACAACTAGATTAAACTCCAAAAACAACATCCAAAGCATACATAGATAGTTTATGACCCACATAGGCCAAAACCATCAAAACAACCCATAATCTCACTTACTCTTTCCCAATCATGCATACACTCTCCCACATGCATAAACTAGCTCAAACACATCACATAAACATACATTGGGCATAAAATCCACATAAACCCTAACATGCATATCTACCCATACTCAACCATCAAAACATCTTCAAACTTGCTTAAAACTTCTTTAAAACATAAAGGAAAGTATAGATCTACACTTACCTCTTGAAGATCAAGGGTTGGTGCGACCCAAAGTTTGAGATATGGAGAACCCAATCCCTTGAAGTCTCCAAGCTCTCCAAACCTTGATCCAAGCTTTAAAACTCTTCAAAACAACCATGTAGCTTATAAAACGTGAAGGATTTGAAGAAAAAAGCATGAAAATGACTAGAGGAGGACATGAACACACCTGAGCTCGAGAATGGGGAGAAAACTCGCCCATTTTCGGTCTGAGGGCCTTTTGTAGGTGGCCTGGTCGACTACCTTCGGCAGCCTAACGTGCCTCCTAAACTCATGCATGTTCGGCGGCCGAACCTGGTTTCTGCCCTCACACTTTCGGAAGCCTAAAGTACTCTCGAAACAGCCCCATGTTCGGCGGCCGAACTTGACGTTCAGCGGCCGAACCTGGCAAATGCCTCCTTAGCCTATTCTTTTCAAAACTCAATTTCTTTTCCATTCAAAACCATAAAATCATGTGA
The DNA here is from genome assembly GCF_001659605.2 of Manihot esculenta. NCBI lineage: Eukaryota > Viridiplantae > Streptophyta > Magnoliopsida > Malpighiales > Euphorbiaceae > Manihot > Manihot esculenta. Next base: position 19,128,229 of record NC_035178.2, on the reverse strand, counting down.
AAACATTTTAGAAAATACATTTCTAACCCCCTAGAAGACTCTGGCATCTCAAGAAATTCTAGATTTCAACGGAGATTCCGCCGTGAAGTCGGGATTCCGATGCCGGGATCTAGCCGGGTATTACACTGATGGTGCTGCTTTTTCAAACGAACACCCTCTATGATATCCACACGAAGGTCTTCTATCCTTCTAGAGTGCTAGCTCTCTCAAAGATAGATAGATTATATGCTCCACAATCTGCAGCTATTTAGACTGAGTTTTCTCAAAAAAATCTCTCTTCCACAATTTGTAGAAGGGGTATTTATATGTTTCAGTCTTTTGTTTTTCCCACTCCTTTTCCTAAAAGGAGTTGTGTTCATAACCCACTATCACAATCTTGTAGATACTCAAATATCTTTATGTGATAGAGTCCTTTATCAGTAACAGTTACAGATAGACTGCAGATCTTTTAAATATTATTATCTCATAATAATAAATGATTAATAATAATAACACTTTATTATTATTAATTATATTAATGGGCTTTGGGTTTTTAGCCCATTAATATGACATAGCACATCAACAACATTCTTTTGTGTGTGACCCAAAAGTTTGTATCAGATCCGGGCAAGGTTCTTAGTGAGCCTGATGTAGAGATCCTTGGAGATCTCACCTATGTTGAGCAGCTAGTGCGGATTCTAGACACGCAGATCAGAAAGTTGAGAAACAAGGAAATTCCGATGGTGAAAGTCCTTTGGAACCACCACAATATTGAAGAATGTACTTGGGAGACGCAAGAGTCTATGCTCCAGCAATACCCTCATCTCTTTTAAGGTTAGTTTTTTTTTGTGTGTTCCTTATGTGCTTTATATGTTTATGTGTTTATATTCTTCCTTTGCATGTGTTAGTTGGGGAACATTCGGGGACGAATGTTCTTAAGGGGGGGAGAATGTAACACCCGGCTAGACCCCAGCATCAGAATTCTCACTTTCCGGCGGAATCTCCATTGGAATCTGGAATTCAAGGATGTCAGAGTTTCTTAGAAGGGTAAAAGAAGGTTTTCTACAATGTTTTTGACTGATTTTAGAGTTTTGATGAAGAAAATTTGAAGTGTTGAAGAGAAAAGACCAAGGAGGGAAATGGAAGGTTCGGCCGCCGAACCTCATGTTTGGCCGCCGAAGGTGGCTAGCTTTTGTTGCCACCGAAGCCCAAGTTCAACTTCCAAAAGTGGTGCAATTGTGGAAACAACTCTGGCCGTCGAAGGTGGTTGACTGGCCACCTATAAAAGGGCCCTTATCCGGATTTGAGGTGAGTTTTCTCTCTCTTTTCGGGTATAGGTGAGTTATTGATCTTCCTTGGTTGATTTCTTGGTTTTCTTCAAAGTTGACAGGTTTTTAATGGTTTTCATGTTAGTTTTGAAGTTTTTGAGCAAAGAAGCAAAGTTGTGAGGCTTGGAGGTTTCAAATCTGTTTTTCCTTGCATCTCCGAGTTTTGACCATCAATCCTCTCGATCTTCAAGAGGTAAGCATGGATCCTCACCTTTCTTGATGTTTTAAGTGAGTTTTGAAGGGTTAAGTGAGGGTTTTGCATGGTTTGCATGGATAGGGTTTATGTTGAGCATAAGCCATATGTGTGTATATGTGTTGTTTTGGGGGATTGAGCTAGTTCTAAGCCCCTATATGCAAGAAAAAGGGTATATGCATGTGTTTGAAAGTTTGTTTGTGAGTTATGTTAGAGTTTGTTGGTACCTCATTTGAGTCCTCCATTGTAGGATCCGACCCGAGGAACCAAGGAGGCCCTCAGAGTTAGCTGGTTCAGAGGTATTCCCGAGTTTACTAGAGGTGAGTAGAACTAAACAATGTTTTCAATAAAATGAAAGGTTTTAGCATGACTCATGCACCATAAATGCCATCTATAAGTTAGGGTGTTTGTATTTAGTCTACATGACTCATGCGCCATAATTGCCATGTATATGTTAGGCTGTTTGCATTAGTATTCACGAAGATGATGCATTGCATTATATGATGTTGTTGTGGATGGATGTTGAATGATCCATTAGTCCTCGTATGGATACGATATGATATGCTATGGAAGTCCAGGTCGAGGCCCATTCTACGCCCCTGGCACATGAGAATGTTATGTTATATGATAAGGAAAAAGACTAGTGGCCCATTCTACGCCCTGACACTATTGGAATGTGTTGAGGACTATTGGTGACAAGTTCATCCTTGATATGATTTATTTATGATGTGAGGCATTTCATGGAAGCATGTTTTATTAAATGATTTTATTAGTGCTCTACTCACTGGGCTCTAGTAGCTCACCCCTCTCATTAACCCCCAGGTTTGCAGGGCCAGAGATAGCATGGGATAGCTTCAGAAGAAAGTTTTTGTAATAGCAGTAGTGGACATGTATTGTAAAATGATGTAAAGTCATGTAATGTATATTGATGATAGAATTAAGCTTGGCCCTAAAGTTGGTAGATCCTTTTTGTACATGATCTGTATATTATTATGTTTCATAATGATATATGATGAGAACCAAGCTTAATATATGAAATGATGACCCAACTAGAGTATTTAATGTGGGCTATAGTCTGGGGTTTTATGTTACAAAGATAGTGTGCATGCACAGGTTAAGCTTGGTAGATGTAAAGTTTCAAATTTTTATGGAAATTGTTGATCATGTATGGGATTTACCAGGTTTACAGAATGCATAGTAGGCTTGCTACGGGTCCTGGCGGCCTTAAGCCGATCTGGATCCTAGCGCCGGTAGCGGTCCGGTCTCCGGATCGTTACACTCACATTAATTGGAAATAGGCCCAGTCCCACAAGGCCCATAAGTCATAAGTGGCCTCTAGCAAGACATTATGACTACTCAACTAATATGAGGATCAATAGTCCGACAAAGCCTAATAATTAGAATATGAATTAATCCCTTTATCACACGATATCTAGTTTGAACATAAATCATGGTCAATGTCAAAATTATAATGTTTAAACTTATGATTTCTCGATCTATAAGTAGACTGATAAATTCAAATGATATTGATCACACTATCAATTCATTTGAACACGGCCATGCATTTCTCAGTCTCACTTATCGAGGGGCCCAGAAGATATCTCTCTCGGAGAGAGGGACAAATCCTATCTTGATTGTTCATTATCCTCTACATAATTTCTATTATGCTCAATCATAACCTTTATGATTGTCCAATTAAAGACAATGTTTGGTTATGTCAAAACATAACAGTCCTTATGTTGGAAACTATGACAATCTCAAGTCAAAGGATTAAGACATAACTACTTTGATATTCACTTATGACAATGACCCATATAGTGATCTCAATGCGGGTCTATCCAATACTTTGTTCTCTAACAAGTATCTATGATTATTGAATTATATCAACATATACATAATCATCTCATGATTATCAATCAATAATCATACTAGCTATATTTTATTATTATTAACATAACAATAAGTAACCAGGAATGATAATCATTATTATGTAACATGCAAACAAACAATAATGATAAAAACCTCTTTTATTAATAACCAAAACGACATACAAAAAGGTCCAAGATAATGGCCTAGGGCATATACACTAACAGAACCTGCCCCCGAAGGACCCCGACTTTCGGATCTGTAGAGGACCTTTGGCCGCCGAAGGTGCCGTCGAAAGTCCTCTACCTAGCCTATACTCATAAAGTGTAGGACATTGATCAGTTGGGTGTCCCACATATGCACAAATCCTACATGGCCTTAGTGGCTGAAATTGTTGAGCTCAACCTATGATAATACTTTTCACAACAGATATGAGTTCAAAAAGTTGAGAATAGAGAACAGATGTATTTACCTCATCCATGAATCAATTCTGCGATGGTGACTTGCTTTGGTGAGAGGATGGGTAATCCGAATGGTGAAGGGAAGGTGAGATGTGCGATGGAGATGTTTCAGAGGTGGGGTCTGCGATGGTGGCTTCTTTAGAGGCAGATTTGGTGGTGCTTTGTTCCTGATTTGGTCTTGAAAGAAAAGTAAATAAGTTAGATGAATTCCCCAGCAACGGCGCCAATTTTTGACTCACGGTTGTCGAAGCCGGTAAAAAATAATCTTTCTAGTTATCAATAATTTTACAACTGTAGATAGTGGTGAAAGGATCGAATCCACAGGAGATTGAGAACTTACCTATTTTCCTTATCAAGACCAATAGAATTAACTGAAACAAAAATAAACTGAAAGAGAAGTAAACTGAAACGAGATAAACTGAAAGCAAATAAACTGAAAGTAAAAGGGGGGTTTGAGATTGATTTAAGAGATCTAAAACTGAAAGCAGTAAAAGTAAAGCGAATAATAAAAATAAAGGGAATTCAGTAATGAAAAAGCTCTAGTTGAAGAATCGGATTCACTTCAGTTGTTAGGATTGATCATTGAAACTTATGTTTTTTTGATTGATTGAATAGATTAGTTATGGAGATGGAAAACGCTTCTCACCACCATGTCTCCCCTTAATCATAAACCAATTAGGGAACGTCCTCTAATCAATTACTAATCAAGAAGTTGCCAAGGAACGTCCTTGGGCCTTGGGCATCAAAACAACTGTCAATTGCTTTAAGAGATAGAGAGAGCCAATCCTAGCTACTCAAGCGCATGAGATGTTGCTAGATCATACAATTTCCTTAGTTTTTACACCAAGTGTTCTTATGTTTGAACAATCTCAGCAATTACGGACTTAAAATTATCCAAACTAACAAGATATTACCTTGCAATCAAGAATCAAATGGCCAATTTGATCAAAACAACAAAGCAATAATGGAATCAAGCATGAAATTGCATGAATATTGAACAAACCAAAAAAAAAACAATGTATGTTTAGATCCCACAATCCATATAACAACTTAAGTTTCAACCAATCTCCAACTAGAATAAAAGGTTTCAGCCACTCATGGCTGAAACAAAAACCAAAAATAAAGAAAGGAAGAAGAAGAGATAGTGTCACTTGCAATCCCGTAGGTGTGTCCAAGGGAGAGTAGAAAAAGCATGGGGAGGCTCCTTATGTGTCTTTCTATAGTTGAAAGTGTTGCCCTAGGTCCTTACTTGTTGCCCAAGAGGCTGCTTGCTGCCCAAGTTGTGTCTAAAAAGGAAAGAATCGTGTTGCAAGCTCTTCAGAGGGAAGGAGTCGCGCAGCATGCACTGTAGCAGGGAAAGTGGCGCGCGGCAATGAATGTGTAGAAGAGGAAATATATCTGTCCAGTCTTTCCTTTTTAGGTGGAGCTTTCGTTTGAATTTTGAATGCTGAATGTAGAAGAGGCAAGTGCGTCTTCTTGAAATCTTGTTGCCTAAATAGGAAGATATGACTGCTGTAGTGTGTGCACATCATTGAACAAGGAAAGAAAGATCTGCATTTTGAATTTCAAATAATCTTCTGACTGAGCTTTCCTTATTTGCTTTTGCTTCTGCACGTTCCTTATTTGAAAACTTTCTTTTTTTTTTGGCACTTTCCATATTTGACACTTTTTGGCAGTTTTAAGAGCATTTTCTCCAGATTGTCTCTTTACACCTAATATCTGCAAAACATGATTAAAACCACAAAATTAGGTAGAAAAGATTTAAATAAACGTCCATAACATCATGATAAAGTGGACTAAACTATGCTCTATCACATGCATTTCTCAGTCTCACTTATCGAGGGGCCCAGAAGATATCTCTCTCAAAGAGAGGGACAAATCCTATCTTGATTGTTCATTATCCTCTACATAATTTGTATTATGCTCAATCATAACCTTTATGACTATCCGATTAAAGACAATGTTTGGTTATGTCAAAACATAATAGTCCTTATGTTGGAAACTATGACAATCTCAAGTCAAAGGATTAAGACATAACTACTTTGAGATTCACTTATGACAATAACCCATGTAGTGATCTCAATGCGGGTCCATCCAATACTTTGTTGTCTAACAAGTATCTATGATTATTGAATTATATCAACATATACATAATCATCTCATGATTATCAATCAATAATCATACTAGCTATATTTTATTATTATCAACATAATAATAAGTAACCAGGGATGATAATTATTATTATGTAACATGCAAACAAATAATAATGATGATAAAAACCTCTAATATTAATAACCAAAACAACATACAAAAAGGTCCAAGATAATGGCCTAGGCCAAATACACTAACAGAACCTGCCCCTGAAGGACCCCGACTTTCGGATCTGTAGAGGACCTTCGGCCGCCGAAGGTGCCGTCGAAAGTCCTCTACCTAGCCTTCCTTTGCTTTTTTTATATGCATGTTTTGTGATGTTTTAGGAGGTTTTTGGATAGTTGTTTATAGTCATATATTAGTTATGTTTGGTCCCTCATAGGAGTCCATCTGTGTAGGATCGGACCTAGAAGACCGTAGAGGCCAACAGTAAGTCAGCTGCTACAATTTTAGTCAAGCATCAGCCAGAGGTGAGTAGAACTGAACTATCTTTTTAAAGTAATTGAACTTTTTAAGCATGTTCATGCATCACGATTGCCATGTTATATAATAGGTTGTTTGCATTAGAATTCACGAATATGATGCATTGCATACTTGCTATTGCTGTGGATGGATATTGGATGACCCACTAGCCCTCGAGCGGGTTATGTTTGACGGATGCGAAAGATCGGGGCTGCCCATTCTATACGCCCTGGTACTATGTAAGAGAAAGACTAAGGCTCCCCATTCTACGCCCCTGCCATTTATGGATATATTATGTTATGTTTAAGAGGAAGTCCTGAGGAGCTCCGTCGAGGGCCGGGCATTTATTTGGAATATGTAGGGGGTTAATGGTGACAAGTCCATCCTTGATGTGTATTGTTTGTGTTGTGATGCCTTTCATAAGAGCACATGTTTATTAAACTGTTTTTATGTTATGCTCACTAGGCTCTAGTAGCTTATCCCTTTCCCCTCACTCTAGGTTTGCAGGATCAGAGATAGCTCGGGAAGTCGGCTAGTAGTTGGTATAGCTTATGTAATAGTATAGAGTGGACATGTAATTTCTTTTATGGATTAGAAATGTGCTTGGCCCTAGTATATGTTTTGTAATCCCTGTTTATCATGATCTTTATGTGAAAGTTTTAATGATAAGTTATGTTGAACCAAGATTAAGGCATGTGATGTTTACCATACTAGAGCATTTGATGAGGGCTCTAGTGTGGGTTTTATGTGTACAGTTTATAATGCATGCACATGTCGAGCTTGGTATATGAAAAGTTTAAATTTTTATGCAAATGTATGATCATGTATGGGATTTTATTAGGTACACAGGATGTATAGTAGGCTTGCTACGGGTTCCGGCGACCTTAAGTCGATCTGAATCCTAGCGCCGATGGCGGTTCGGTTTTCGGGTCGTTATAGAGTGGTATCAGAGCCCTAGGTTCATATGGTCGGACCTAGAGTGTTAGGCTCATAGATGTTATAGAAGGGCAAGCACAATAGGAAAAATCATGTCCATTAGGATAGGATGTAGTGTCCTTTCTTGAGGATGATGTGAAATGCCATGATATTATGCATGTGCATTAATGATATGTTATGTATATGATGTGGGTTCATGTGTGTCCACATGAACCATATGATACTAATGTTTATGTGTTGTATGTCGTTTTTTAGAAAACAGAATGCGAGGCACTCGTCGATCTGCACGATTGATTGGAGTTCCACCTGAGAATGAGGGCATGGATGCCCTACCCCATGCTTTGCCAAGAGCACAGTCAAGTAGAACCAGCAGAGGAGAAACATCGAGGGACCCTAAAAGGTCTTTTGATGTAAACAGGAGGAGGACAGATCCGGGTAGAATGTCAGCGGATGTGAGGGAATTAGTGGAAGATGATCAGAGGAGAGATGGAAGTTTGGGTGTGAGTATGTCAGAAGAGTGTATGGGAGAATCACAAGGAGGCGCTCAGGCCTCGGGTTTTGCTTACCCACCACAGTACCAACCCTACCCACAGGGACCAGAGTATCCGATGGGAGGCACATCGGATTTCTCTAATTACAATCCATATCCCTCATTCATGTCTTGTCCTCCCTACTACCCTCCATATCCACCCTACCTGATGTTTTCACCCCCGCCTTTTTATCAAAATCCAACAAACCCTAACTTAGGGAATGTTGCACCACCTCCTCCCCCCCCCAGTAGAACCGGTGGTTCCTGAAACCCAATCATCCAGACCCAACCCATCAGATGGGAGCAAGGAGAAAATGACAGACTATCTGAAGTTGGATGCTTCCAAGTTTAAAATAAGTGATGATTCGTTTGAGTATCTAAAGACGAAGAAAATGATAACTAATGAGTTGGGGGCTAGTGATAGCAGAGCAATTCAGATAGCGGGGTTCACTCTTAAATGTAAGAAGGCTAAGGAGTGGTTTAAAAATTATGTGGACCCGAGACTGGATAGCTTATCTTGGGAGCAGTTTGCCAATGAATTTGCAGGATGGGCCTTTCCAGACAGTTCAAGGGAATTGAAGGTGATAGAGTTTGAGCAACTGAGGCAGACTGAGGATATGAGTGTAGATGAGCACACAGATAAATTTCTAGAGTTGCTACAGTTTGTGGGGCAGGCATATGACACTGATCAGAAGAAAGCAAGGAGGTATACCATGAGACTTCACTCTAGGTATTCCTTCTTAATCTTAGCAGCAGAGAGGGAGAGTTTCCACATCATAGTGGATGCAGCTAGAAAGATGGAGGCTAGTGCCATTATTCAGGGAACAATAAATGCTGGCCATGTCTTAATTCTCACTCCATTGTTGGGGTCATAGAAGGTGTAGTTCCTTACGAAAATTCCAAAGACAAATTCATAGTGGCCTTCCCTAAACTTCCCACGCTAATGCTATGTCCGTGTCCACATCATACGTTTGTGATCCTTATTTGTTCGCTGGTACCTCTAATGAAGATGCAGTCATCGCCTATGGCACTATTTGAATTAATAATGTTGATCCCGTTTGAATGCACGATGTGAATTCCATCTGTATTGACGCTATCTCCTGGTGCAGTGATTGTGAAGCGATCGAAAGTAAGGTTTTTGCCACCTAGAACATTGACATGGAAATTCTTACTATCGAGCGATGTTACATCTTGAACTACGCTGTTGGTGATGAAGTCAAACCGCAAGCTCTGGCGTATTTTTAAAGGGACAAGAAGCACATAAAGGAAACGTTATTAATCATCTTACAAAGCAGCATAGATACATGCACAATATATGATTCAATTAAACTTACAACTGAAAGTCTCTTGCATTTTGGATTTCGACCGCAGTTATTTTGCTTCCAAGCAACTTGCCCTTGTCCGTTGAAGGTTCCACCACCTGATAATTTGAATCGATCAATGTATGCAAAAGTAATCCAGCTGTCTTTGGCATGCTCGCTAGGGTTTATCGGTGCCAACAAGGTTTCTTGGACTAGAAGCTCCATGGCTCCCTTGCATGGACCATTTAAGTCAGTTAAACCTATGGAATATGTCCCTTTGGGTACTACAACTCTGTTGGAACCCTTTGCTGAACAAGCCTCTTTCCACGAGCCCAATAATGCCTGAAAAGCAAAAAAAAAAAGGGAGATGAAAGTTCAGTTAAAATGAGGTATAAGAAAATCACGGCGAAATTCAAAATTAAGAATCGTCAGCACACCTTGCTAATATCTGACATGCCGTCGGCTTTACCACCGTAATTTTTCACATCAAATACGGCAGATTGAACTCTACCAGCAAAAACAAACAATAATAGCAAAGATGTCAGGGAAAAATACGTCTCCAGGGTCATCATCTTTATGAAGCCTTTTCTTTTCTATGTTCTTTTGTAAAATGTGTGGCAAATTAGAATGGATTTCTCCTTGTTTGCATAAGCTTTTATATCTAAGCAATAATCTACAGTTACCAGATTTTATAACGGAGGGAAGTTATTTACTTGTAACTTTTGTTCTATTATTGAAAATTGTTTTGTCGCTTTTTAATAAAAACCATAACAGAGAAATACCGACTAATGTCTAACCTATAAGTAGATATTGTCTGGTTTTTCATTCATTTGCAGCAAAACTTATCTTTACGCCTAAGCCTTTAACACTGATATAGCGATTTCTTACTTGTTCATGACAAGCACCCTCTAACGCCAATATTAGATTTTCATTTGTCTCGCACCGTGCAATATTCCAAAATATTATATAAAAAAATTAGAATTCACATAAGTAGAAATCGCGTGCACTTTTTATGAGCTGCGTCATGTTTCCTTTTAAAGAAAAGGAAACGGAGCAACAATTAATCGTGACACATACTCACAGTGACTTCCTTTCTTGAAGAGATTTTAAGTGATGATGCTTGAGTAGATTCTAAATCATAGCACGGGTAGATTTATTCGCTTCACAAAATATTCTATTTTCATAAAATTAGTGCCATGTACCTTCTAAATTCATAATCGGTCCTTGAATGTTTTGAAAATTGCCCTTAGCATGCAATAAAAAAAAATTTAAGAGGTTAAGGAAACCTAATGCGAAAATGTATTTTTCACCGAAGAGATTTCAACGCCTCAATATGTCGTGCACTGACACAAAATGAGCTAAAATGAAAAGCAAAATAGGCGACACACAGATTCACGGGGTTCGACAATATATCGATGTGATAGAGCTTATGCATTTTTTTATTCCAAAACTTTGAGTTTATTGACCAACGAGCACTCGGGTGAGCTTGGTGATGCAGTTGAAAAATAGAGCTGTTCTGTGATTGGTTAAACCTGCAAGAATGAGAATGTGAGGTGATGGATGCCCACGGCAGCCACTCCGATGCTCAACTCAATAAGCCTGAAGAGAAAAGCGAGAGAAAGGAATTGCTTAGAACTTGAACAGTATAAAAGAACATCGTACCTTTGCCTCTCTGGTCATTCTTCTTTAATACTGTAAGAAGACATAGATAAATATAGCATTTTCTGATAGTCCAATGATGATGTGATCGTTTGCTTGATCAGGGATATCGCCGGCTAATAGGTCGGTGATCCCGCGATTATAGGCATAATGGGTATACGCGGGACTGTGCCTGATAATGATAACTTTGTACCGAGACTCATCTTATTCAGGGGAGGGCAAGTCTTGCTAATAAACCGGGTGTTGAGGTGTTCGGGTCTTCCTTTCCTAGGGTGGGGCTGCATTACCCACTCATTGGATTTTGCCACGTGGACCTATTATGTGTTGACAACTCATGCCTTTCTTTGGGCGACCCTTGTGCAGCATCACTTGGCTTGCTCGCAGCTCGAACCAAAGGTTATTAAGTTAAAGCTTAGCTTATGTAAACGTACGGTTTGTGATAATTGATTATTGAAATTCTGACAGCACCTCGACCCATCAAATGAATAAGTTTTTATTAAACGAGTTTCTTAGGTTCCCGATAATAAGTTTTAAATGAGCAGCCCTAATTTCATGAGTCTCTTATTTCGCAAACCTTTCTAAAAAAACCACGTTTTGTTTCCCGCGGCCCAATTTCTTTTCTCATTTGAGCCGAAAATGTTGTGTTGCATCGCATCCATTACATTGGATTACGCTGAAGGAGTTCATGATATGTTGTAGTGTTAAATTTTCTTTTGTCGATTTCATCACTGCACTGTGCGACGAAACTCAACAAATTCTTTAGGGAGTGGATTGTGTAAATCTAGCTTTAAATTGAGTTCAGGATAATTCAGACAGGATAACGTTCAAAACTGTTTGAAAAATCTATAAAAAGCCTGAAAATTAGAACAGGATAATTTTTCTAGGGTCGAAACTTGGCCAAACCGCCTTCGACTGTAATCTTATATTTTCTGTTGTCAATTAAATCACCGAACGACGCGGCGAAACCCGACGAGTGAGCGAGCTGATCGAATAGAAAATAAAAAAACAAAAAAGACAATGAGCAACATGCGAGTATCTTGGCCATCTACCCATGCAGTAACCTACATAAAAGGGAACTTGGAAGTGTCTCGTTTTATTTGTTAAAACTTACAAATTGAAATATGCTCATCTCCTCGATAATCTTTCTCATGTATCGTGGCTAGGAGCTGCGAGGTTTGAGCGTTGACAATACTAGCAAACGGTTGGAGTCAATTTTCCCTAAAGTGTGGGTTTAACATTTGCACACAAGGATTTTGCAGGGCCTTCCTTTCCTCTGTACATCAAGTTAATGTCAGCGAGCTCGACCTTCTGGCATGGAAAACTGCTGCTGCAATTAAGTCGAACAGCTACTGCTATCGCTGAAGAGCCCCTAATATTCTTGAAGGTGACGTTGGCGATCTTAACTTTTGACGGAAGCTGAAACAAATATCAGAAATGATAAAGGGTTACAGAAATTTCATGTTGTGGGCAGATTTGTCCATGGACAATGCATTAAGAGACTCTTTCATTTTCATTTCTTTTCGCGTTACCTTTGGATTGCACTGATTCCATGGGCAGTACACTTGATATATAACGATAGGGTTGCGGACATTTTTCATCATAATATCCTCGAAATGCATATCAGAGGCCATGCCATCTTGTAAAGCCGGCCATGTCTTAATTCTCACTCCATTGTCGGTGTCATAGAAGGTGCAGTTCCTTACGAAAATTCCAGAGACAAATTCATCAGTCGTCTTCCCTGAACTTCCCATGCTAATGCCATGTCCATGTCCACATCGTAAGTTTGTGATCCTTATTTGTTCGCTGGCACCACCAATGGAGATGCAGTCATCGCCGGTGGTAATATTTGAATTAATAATGTTTATCCCGTTTGAATGCCCGATGTGAATTCCATCTATATTGACGCTATCTCCTGGTGCAGTGATCGTGAAGCGATCGAAAGTAAGGTTTTTCCCACCTAGAACATTGACATGGAAATTCTTACTATCGAGCGATGTTACGTCCTGAACTACGCTGTTGGTGATGAAGTCAAACCGCAAGCTCTGGCGTGTTTTTAAAGGGACAAGAAGCACATAAAGGAAACGTTATTAATCATCTTACAAAGCAGTATAGATACATGCACAATATACGATTCAATTAAACTTACAACTGGAAGTCTCTTGCATTTTGGATTTCGACCGCAGTTATTTTGCTTCCAAGCAACTTGCCCTTGTCCGTTGAAGGTTTCACCACCGGATAATTTGAATCGATCAATGTATGCAAAAGTAATCCAACTGTCCTTGGCATACTTGCTAGGGTTTATCGGTGCCAACAAGGTTCCTTGGACTTGAAGCTCCATGGCTCCCTTGCATGGACCATTTAAGTCAGTTAAACCTATGGAATATGTTCCTTTGGGTACTACAATTCTGTTGGAACCCTTTGCTGAACAAGCCTCTTTCTAAGCACCCAATAATGCCTGAAAAGAAAAAAAAAGGGAGATGAAAGTTCAGTTAAAATGAGGTATAAAAAAATCACGGCGAAATTCAAAATTAGGAATCATCAGCACACCTTGCTAATATCTAACTTGCCATCGGCTTTACCACCGTAATTTTTCACATCAAATACGGCAGATTGAACTCTACCATCAAAAACAAACAATAATAGCAAAGATGCCAGGGAAAAATACGTCTCCAGGGTTGTCATCTTCATGAAGCCTTTTGTTTTCTAAGTTCTTTCGTAAAATGCGCGGCAAATTAGAATGGATTTCTCCTTGTTTGCAAAAGCTTTTATATCTAAGCAATCATCTAAAGTTATCGGATTTTATAACGGAGGGAAGTTATTTACTTGTAACTTTTGTTCTATTATTGGAAATTCTTTTGTCGCTTTTTAATAAAAAGCATAACAGAGAAATACCGACTAACGTCTAACCTATAAGTAGATATTGTCTTATTTTTCATTCGTTTGCAGCAAAACTTATCTTTACGTCTAAACCTTTGATACTGATATAGCGATTTCTTACTTGTTCATGACAAGCACCCTCTAACGCCAATATTAGATTGTCATTTGTCTAGCACCGTGCAATATTTCAAAATATTGTATAAAAAAATTAGAATTCACATAAGTAGAAATCGCGTGCACTTCTTATGAGCCGCGTCACATTTCCTTTTAAAGAAAAGGAAACGGAGCAACGATTAATCGTGACACATACTCACAGTGACTTCCTTTCTTGAAGAGATTTTAAGTGATGATGCTTGAGTAGATCCTAAATCATAGCACGGGTAGATTTATTCGCTTCATAGAATATTCTATTTTCATAAAATTAGTGCCATATACCTTCTAAATTCATAATAAGTCCTTGAATCTTTTGAAAATTGCCGTTAGCGTGCAATAAAAAAAATTTGAAGACGTTAAGAAAACCTAATGAGAAAATGTATTTTTCACCAAAGGGATTTCAACGCCTCAATATGTCGTGCACTGACACAAAATGAGCTAAAATGAAATGAAAAATAGGCAACACACATATTCATGGGGTTCGACAATATGTCGATGTGATAGAGCTTATGCATTTATTTTTCCAAAACTTTGAGCTTATTGACCAACGAGCACCTGGGCTAGCTTGGTGATGCAGTCGGAAAATAGAGCTGTGCTGTGATTGGTTAAACCTACAAGAATGAGAACGTGAGGTGATGGGTGCCCACGGTAGCCACTCCGACGCTCAACTCAATAAGCCTGAAGAGAAAAGCGAGAGAAAGAAATTGCTTAGAACTTGAACAGTATAAAAGAACATCGTACCTTTGCCTCTCTGGTCGTTCTCCTTTAATATTGTAAGAAGACATAGATAAATATAGCATTTTCTGATAATCCAATGATGATGTGATCATTTGGTTGATCAGGGATATCACCGGCTAATAGGTCGGTGATCCCGCGATTATAGGCATAATGGGTGTACGCGGGACTGTGCCTGATAATGATAACTTTGTGCCGAGACTCATCTTATCCAGGGGATGGAAAGTCTTGCTAATAAACTGGGTGTTGAGGTGTGCGAGTCTTGCTTTCCTAGAGTGGGGCCACGTTACCCACTTATCAGATTTTGCCACGTGGACCTATTATGTGTTGACAACTCATGCCTTTCTTTGGGCGACCCTTGTGCAACATCACTTGGCTTGCTCGCAGCTCGAACCAAAGGTTATTAAGTTAAAGCTTAGCTTATGTAAACGCACGGTTTGTGATAATTGATTCTTGAAATTCTCACAGCACCTCGACCCATCAAATGAATAAGTTTTTATTAAACGAGTTTCTTATGTTCCCGATAATTAGTTTTAAATGAGCAGCCTTAATTTGATGAGTCTCTTATTTCGCAAACCTTTCTAAAAAAACCGCGTTTTATTTCCCGTGGCCTAGTTTCTTTTCTCATTTGAGCCGAAAATGTTGCATTCCATCGCATCCATTACATTGGATTACGCTGAAGGAGTTCATGATATGCTGTAGTGTTAAATTTTCTTTTGTCGATTTCATCACCGCATTGTGCAACGAAACTCAACAAATTCTTTAGGGAGTGGATTGTGTAAATCTAGCATCAAATTGAGTTCAACACCAAAGAATACTCATATCTCTTCTTCTTGTGGACAATGTGTGCCTTTGAGTGGAAATTTTAATTCGATTACTCTATCGTGATGAAAATAACATTCAAAACTGTGTGAAAAATCTATAAAAGGCCTGAAAATTCGGACAGGATGGGCTATGACCAAATCGAAAGGAGTGCTACACTTTTTGCTCAATGCAGTTGGGACTCTTTTCCCTTCTCCAATTACTTGAGCATTGAGCAAGTGGATCGCACCATGCACACCACACCCCAGGGGAGTACTCAGTTTCCTTTGTTCTTTTATGTTTCTATTACATTGAGGACAATGCATGATTTAGGTGTGGGGGTGCATATTTCTGAATTTTTACTTTTTGAGTTTATTTTTGCTTTGATTTTTAGTTTGCTTGCATTAGTTGAAATTTTTTCATTTTTGCTTTCAATAACACACACAGATAGCCCCATATTTTTTTTATTATTATTTATTTTTGTTTCCATTTTTTTTAGATGCTTTACTCATCATATAGACTACGTTGGATGAGCTTTTCTTTCCATGACCCCGTTGATGTGATAACTCTTTAAACTTATGTTGAATCAATTGCAGTGAGTTGTATTCATGTTTGAGAATTGCCTTTTGAATTGAATCTTTGAGTTTGCCATGGTGAAAAATGTATTGATGACACTCATTAGAGAGAATGAATTGAAAGTTGTGTGAATGAACTTAATGTGACTTGTTTTAGCAATTGGTGTTGATTTGCCCAAATCATTGAGAGAAAGAAAATTCAGCAAAGGCAAAGACCTCAAAAGCACAAAATCAAAAAACTGTTCCAATGGTCGAAAGACTAAGAACAAAGCTAGTAGCCACTTGAAAGGGTGACCAACTGAGTAACTGGGGGTGGGTATCACAAATATGTACCTTCACGTCAAAAGGTTGGTGACTTTTTCAAGGAACATCTAAGTGCAAAAGCCTGAATAAAATACTTCAAGGTAAGGGCAAGTCAATCCAAAAGCTAGAAGAAGTTTTATCTAAAGAAATTAATGTGCATGTATGATCTCTCTTGAGGAAAACAAATCCTAGCCATGACAAACAAGGGGAAACAAGGAAAAGAGGTAAGTAATCTTCATGCATATATTCTTCACTGCAATGATTCAAAATAGGGGTCTAGAGTAAGAGCTTAAGTGGAAATAAGGATCTAGAGTGAGAAGGCTTATTTGACTATGTTTATTTGCTTGAGGACAAGCAAAAGGCTAAGTGTGGGGGTATTTGATAGAGCATAAATTAGCCCATTTTATATTAATATTATTGATGAATATTTACATGATTTCTGCTTAATTTATTGCTTTTAATATTATTTTACAGAAAATGGTGTAAAAGGACAATTTGGAGAAAATCCCCTAAAACTGCCTTATTTGGAGCAAAAGAGAGCAAGGCTGCCAAGTTGAATTCAAGTCAAGATAAACGAGGAAAATATTTTGAAATTTAATTATTCAAGCACTTGGACCCGCCAACACATTGGACAGCCCAAGCTCATTCTTTCACGTGGACCAAGCCCATTCTTGCACATGGCCCGCCTTCACCATTCACACATATGGGCCCGCTTCAATATTTTTCCATCATGGCCCGCTTGAACGCCATTCCCTCCAGTGGACCAAGCCACGCACGTGAACTCCAGCGCACGGACGGCACCTTCACTTGCACATGGGACCCGCCGAAGCACTCCCGCACGTGGACCACATTCACATGCAAATGGCCAACACTTCACATGGACTCCACCTTGCACTCATGACCATTCCCACTCACGCACATGGGCCCCACCAAGGCATATGGGCCAAGCAGCGGACAGCTCACTCCTGCTTCACCACTCATTTCGCTTGAACCATGGACCAGCGCAATGGACCCGCCACTCATGCACATGGATCACTGCCCAAGCCAACGCAATTGGACCAAGCCCATTCTCTCACGTGGATCAATCGTACATGGGCTCCACCTTGCACTCACGCCTCCACTCATTCCCGCACTCGGACCCGCTCCGCTCTTGCACATGGACGCTTGCACGCTCCCACTCCAAGGACCAGCACATGGACCGCGCCTCAGCCCAAGCGCTTCACGCCAAGGCGCCAGCTAAATGCATTCCCACACATTGGACCGAGCTCACGCGCACCTGATCAAATCCCACACGTGGCCAGCAATTCCAAAATAGGGCTCCTCTGCACTTATTTAAAGGCTCTTCAGTGGACGACAATTCCAATTTATCATTCGGCAATTTCCGCAGCCCGGCGCAAGGAGCTCTCCACCTCTCCGTCTTCGGTTCTTTTCTTTTGTCCTTATTTTATTTTCTGTTTTTAATTCAGCAATAAGTGGCTGAATTCTTTTAATCTAGTTGAATATTGGTTGAAGCTTTAGTTGATTAATGGGTTGTGAGACTTGATAAAATATTGTTTAATTTTTGGGAGTTTAATATTTATGCAATTTCATACATAATTTTTATATTATTTTATTATTGAGATCTACGTTGATTTTTAATTGCAAAATAATTATTTGTTAGTTTGAATAATTTAAGTCCGTAATTGCTTAGATTATTCTTACATGAGAACACTTGGAATAAAAACCAAGGAAGTTGCATGATCTAGCGTTATCTCCATACGTTTGGATAGCTAGGATTGGATCTCTCTATTTCTTAATGCAATTGACAATTGTTTTGATGCCTAAGGCCCAAGGACGTTCCTTGGCAATTTGTTAATTAGTAATTAATTAGAGGACGTTCCCTGATTGGTTAAATCATAAGGAGAGATAATGGTGGTGAGAAGCGTCTTCCATCGCCATAACTAATCTATTGAATCAACCCAAAAGAACAAAGTGTATATGATCAATCCCAACAACTAAAGTGGATCCAATACTTCAACTAGAGCTTTCTCATTATTGATGATAGAGCATATTTTAGTCCATATTATCATGATCTTATTGATGTTTATTTGCACCTATTCTACCTAATTTTATGGTTTTAATAATGTTTTACAGATATTAGGTGTAAAGAAGCAATTTGGAGAAAATGCTCTTAAAAATACCAAAAAGTGCCAAAATTGGAAAAGCCACCTTCGGCAGCTCTTTCGGCGGCCGAACCATCGGTCCAGAGGCAAAACTCAACCTCCTTCGGAAGCACTTTCGGGAGCCAAAACTGCCAGTCATCTTCGACGGCACCTTCGGCGGCCGAACCTTTACTCCAAAGACGAAAGTCACCTTCCTTCGGCCGCCGAACCTTGCGTCCAGAGCCGAAAGTCCTGCCTCCGAAACTTAACTTAGGCGTCCGAAAGTGCCCCTGAATAGCCTCCTTCCTATTCAATGAGCCAAATCTTGGAGATCACATGTTTCCTACATAGTGCCATGCTCATTCAAAATTCAAATCAAGGCTCCACCTTCCTCATTAGTGCATAAATCTTCTTGGACACACCATGGACAGCAATTAAAAGACCAAAATGCCCAACCCTTGCCCTCACATGCACACATAAGGCCAAGGGCACTTTGGGCAAATCTCTAAAAAATGCATGGACAGCCACCAAACCCTAAGGAGCCTCTCAAGATCTATTTAAAGGCTTCAAGAAGATCAAGAACTCATCATCTCCCATCAAGGATTGATCAAGAATTCGGCAAGGCTTCTCCTAGGCCTCCTCGACCTTAGTTCTTCATCTTCTTGCTTTCTTTTCTTTTATTTTCTATTTTGGTTCATCCATGAGTGGCTGAAACCCTCTCTCTAGTTGAAGTTTGGTTGAAACTAAGGTTGTTTAAAGGGTTGTGAGATCTGAACATAAAGTGTTTGTTTTTGGTTTATTCAATATTCATGCAATTGTGCTTTGATTCTAAGATTGATTTGTTATTTTGATCAAATTGGCCACTTGATTCTTGATTGCAAAGTTAATTGATTGTTTTTTATTAGTCCGTAATTGCTGGAAATATTCTGATCTTATAACACTTGGTGTAAAAACCCAAGAAATTGTATGATCTAGCAACATCTCATGCGTTTGAGTAGCTAGGGTTTGGATCTTTCTAGTTCTTCATGCAATTGGCAATTGTTTTGATGTCTTTGGCCCAAGGACGTTCCTTGGCAATTTGTTGATTAGTAATTGGTTAGAGAACGTTCCATAATCAGTTTGATCATAAGGAAAGACATGGTGGTGAGAAGCGTCTTCCACCCCCATAACCAACCTATTGAATCAATCAAGATAACCATGTTGCAATGATCAACCCAAACAACCAAAGTGGATCCATATCTTCAACTAGACTTTTCTCATATTGATTTCCTCTTTTATTTTAATTACTTGCTGTTTTAATTATTTTTAATAGTTGTTAGACAATTCAATATCAAAACTCCCCTTTTTACTTTTATTGCACTTTACTTTCATTCAGCTTTCAATTGTGTTTTCAATTGGTTCTCTTGGTCTTGATTGAGAAAAATAAATAGGTAATCAATTCTTTATGGATTCGATCCTTCACCACTATCTGCAGTTGTAAATTGTTGATAACCAAGAAGGTTATTTTTTACCGGCTTCGACAACCGCACTGTCAAAAATTGGCGTCGTTGCCGGGGAATTGATCTTACTTGTTTGTTTATTTTTCTTTCATGACCAGATCTGAAAGTAGGGACACACTGCCCTTTGATCCAGAAATTGAACGCACCATCAGAAGGCTAGGAAAGCAAGCCTCAAACGCAGAACCTTCTGCCCAACCTTCGGCCTCCGAAACTCATCAACCTTCGGCCGCCGAAAGTCCTGCACTCCAGCAACAAAATTTTGCACCAATGGCAGAACCTCAAGCACATGCTGCTGCCCCCAATGGACAAGTTGTCCAGGGCCAAATAGTTCAAGAAAATCCAACAAATAGGCCATAAGCACAAAGAGAAAGAACCATGAGGGAGTTAGCAACTCCTATAGGTGATTATGCTCCACTTTGCATCACCTATCCACCTCTTACAGTTCCCTTTGAACTCAAGATAGGTTTGATACATATTCTTCCTAAGTTTAGAGGTAGAGAGAATGAAAATCCACATAAGCACTTAAAAGAATTTAAAATTATTTGTTCATCCATGAGACCTCAAGGGATCTCTGAAGATCATGTTAAACTGAGAGCTTTTCCCTTTTCATTAGACGACCATGCTAAGGATTGGTTATTTTATTTGCCACCTAGATCTATAACTTCTTGGGATGATATGGTCCAAGCCTTCTTGGACAAATACTTCCCACCATCTAAATCAATTGGCATAATAAGAGAAATCACTAGCATAAGGCAAAAACCAACTGAAGACTTATATGATTATTGGGAATGGTTTGAAAGACTATGTACAGGTTGTCCACAACATGATATGTCAGACAAGGCCCTCATACAGTTCTTCTATGGAGGATTGATTCCATCAGAAAGGAAACTCATAAATGTAGCCTGTGGAGGATCTATCCTAGACAAGTCACCAAGGGAGATGAAAGAGTTGATATCTACTCTTGCAGCCTCATCTAGGCAGTATGGAGAAGAGAGGCAACTACAAAGGGCCAATGAGGTGAGTTTTCCCACTATTTCTGAACTAACATCTGTTATGAAAAATATTGTCGTAGATGTTGTGCAACAGATTCAAGCACCCCAGCCTCCTAGGCCATATGGTATCTGTTCATATGTGGGACACCCCACTGATCAATGTCCTACCCTCCAAGAAGACAATCATCAAGTCAATGCAATTGGGAGGTACAACAACCAGCCTATATATGATCCATATTCCAATACATACAATCCAGGTTGGAGAGACCACCCCAATTTTAGCTATGAAAAGGCCAACAATGATCATAACTCCCAAAACTACCAAAGAAATCAAGCCCAACCAGCACCTTCAAGCTCCAATCCGAGCCTTGAAAAGATGATGGAGACACTGATAAGCACCATGCAAGGCGTGCGACAAGACCTAGGACAAATGGCCACCTCTATAAGCCAACTGCAAACCCAAGGTAAACTCCCTTCTCAAACTGAAACTAACCCTAGACAGAATGTGAGTGCCATCACTTTGAGAAGTGGAAAAGAACTTCAAGATGCAAGATATGAGGAAGAAAAGCAAGTTGCACCAAAGCCTGCGCCATCTGAGACGCCCTCTGCACAAGAACCAAGGCAACCTGAAACCTCACCATCACCATCTAAACCACCTCTTGCGCACAAAACTGATCCAAAAGTAAGCTTTCACATTCTGCCTCCTTTTCCAAAAAAATTTGAAAGAACGCAAAAAGAAAAAGAAGAAAAGGACATCCTTGAGACTTTCAGAAAAGTGGAAATTAACATACCACTGCTAGATGCTGTCAAGCAAATCCCAAGGTACGCAAAATTTCTAAAAGAGCTTTGCACCAATAGAAGAAAGCTTGCTGAAAGAGAAAAAGTAAATGTAGGTGAGGTAGTTATTGCTGTTATCAAAAGAGAACTCCCCACCAAATGTAAGGACAAAGGTATGTTTGCTATCTCTTGCAAAATTGGGAATGTTGGTATAAAGAAAGCCATGTGTGATCTTGATGCATCCATTAATGTCATGCCTCTCTCCATCTATAAATCTCTCAATGCATGTGCACTTAAAGAAACAAGAGTTGTGATACAACTAGCTGATAGATCTGTGGTATACCCCATAGGTGTTCTAGAAGATGTGTTAGTCCAAGTAGATGAGCTTGTCTTTCCTGCTGATTTTTATATGATTGATACTAAGGATGATAGTTGTAATACTAGTTCTGACATTCTTCTTGGACGTCCTTTCTTTAGTACTGCTAGAACTAAAATCGATGTGCATGATGGTACTCTTACCATGGAATTTGAAGGGGAAGTCATTAAGTACAATGTCTATGATGCCATGAAATATCCACTTGATATGTCCCCAGTTTATGGTCTCGATATTGTTGATTGTTTAAGCCAATATGTGTTTAATGAAAATCAAGATTGTATTTTGGAGGATGATCTTTGCAGGACTGAAAACCTGAAACTGAAAGAAACCATCTGCAGCATTCAGCAGATAGAGGTTGCGCAGACAGAAGACATTCGGCCGCCGAACATAGCCCACCTTCGGCCGCCGAACCCCACTGACTTGCGGAAGCCGAGTCCATCGCCACAGCTCGTTCCGCAAACTGAAAAAATTCGGCCGCCGAACTCAGACACTTTTCGGCCGCCGAACCTCTCACAACCGAATCCAACGCAAGCAAACTCTTCCATCCCACCTCCTTTGCAGTCAAGACCAGAACAGCACCTTCCAGATTCTGAAGAGAGTAAGTATGATCTCCTTGAACAAATCTTCCTTGCTCAGTCTGATGAGCCATGGTACGCAGATATGGTAAACTACCTGGCCACAGGTAACTTACCTTCTGACATGCCAAAGCACACTAAAGATAAGATAAAGAAAGATGCCAAATACTATGTTTGGGATGAGCCATATATGTGGAAACATTATGCTGACCAAATGATAAGAAAATGCATTCCTGATCAAGAAATAGCCTCTGTACTCACTTTTTGTCATTCATATAGTTGTGGAGGACACTTTGGTCCAAGGAAAACTGCTCATAAGATACTTGAAAGTGGCCTATTTTGGCCCACAATGTTTCAAGATGCTTTTTTATTTTGCAGATCATGTGCTAGATGCCAACAGATTGGAAATCTGAGCAGAAGAAATCAAATGCCACAGAACCCCATCATGGTCTGTGAAGTATTTGATGTTTGGGGTATAGACTTCATGGGCCCATTCCCACCATCCTTTGGATACACTTATATCATCCTTGCAGTGGATTATGTGTCCAAATGGGTGGAAGCTAGAGCAACTAAGACCGATGATGCCAAAGCAGTAGTAGACTTTGTGAAGACCAACATCTTTGCCAGACATGGAGTACCAAAAGCAATCATCAGTGATAGAGGGACTCATTTTTGCAATAGGGTAATGGAAAGCCTTCTCAGAAAACACAATGTCATACATAGGACATCCACAGCCTACCACCCTCAAACAAATGGGCAAGCTGAAGTCTCCAATAGAGAAATCAAAGCCATCCTTGAAAAGACAGTTTCCCCAAACCGAAAGGATTGGAGTACAATATTAGAAGATGCTCTATGGGCCTACAGAACAGTCTACAAGACCCCCATAGGTATGTCTCCCTACAGATTGGTCTATGGGAAAGCTTGTCACCTTCCAGTTGAACTTGAGCACAAAGCCTATTGGGCTGTGAAGAATTGCAACTTGGACCTCAAAGAAGCTGGCCACCATCGCAAGTTGCAACTGCAGGAGCTAGAGGAAATAAGACGAGATGCATATAAGAATTCATGGAACTACAAAACAAAAACCAAAGCCTCACATGACAATCATCTTTCAAGAAAACAATTTGAGGCTGGTGATAAAGTCTTACTCTTTGACTCTCGTTTGAAGTTGTTTCCAGGGAAGCTACGGTCTAGGTGGATTGGACCATTCATTGTAGAACATGCCTACCCATATGGAGCTGTAGACATCAAAAGCATAGAAACTAGAAAAATCTTCAAAGTAAATGGGCATTGTCTGAAGCCATACTTTGAAGGATTCACAGTACAAGTAGTGGAAGAAATTCCACTGCAATAGCCCTCTGCCTAAAGCGAATCATGCCATGCACACCACACCCCAGGGGAGTATTCAGATTCCTTTGTTCTTTTTTCTTTCTTTTACATTGAGGACAATGCATGATTTAAGTGTGGGGGTGCATATCTCTCTCCTCTTCTTCCTCCCTTCTTCTTCTCCCCTTCTCTTCCTCTTTTTCCTTTATCTTCTGCAATTTTATTGCAAAATTTTTTCTTTTCTCCTTTCAGTTTTGCATTACTTTCAGTTAATTAGCCACAGTTGAATTTTAATTTGTTTATGCTTTCAATAAAACACACAACCACAACCTTCTTCTTCTTTTGTTTTGCTCTACTCAAACTGATGAACTATGTTGAATAAGTTTTTCTTTCCATGACCCCATTGATGTGATAACTCTTTAAACTTATGTTGAATCAATTGCAGTGGGTTGTATACATGTTTGAGAATTGACTTTTGAATTGAATCTTAGAGCTTGCCATTGGTGAAAAATATATTGATGACCCTCAATTGATTGAGAATAAATTAAAGTTGTGTGAATAAACTTAATGTGACTTGATTTAGCAATTGGTGTTGATTTGCCCAAATCATTGAGAGAAAGAACATTCAGCAAAGGCATAGACCTCAAAAGCACAAAAATAAGAGCTACTAGCCACTTGGATAGGTGACCAACTGAAAAATATAAACCATGACATCAAAAATAGGTTGGTGACCTTTCTAAGCAAAATCTAAAGTGCAAAAGCCTGAATAAAGTACTTCAAGGTAAGGGCAAGTCAATCCAAAAGCTAGAAAAAGTCCTAACAAATTAATGTGCATGTCTCTCTTGAGGAAAACAAATCCTAGCCATGGTAAGCAAAGGGAAACAAGGAAAGGGGGTAAGTAATCTTCATGCATATATTCTTCACTGCAATGATTCAAAATAAGTGTCTTGAGTAAGAGCTTAAGTGGAAATAAGGATCTAGAGCAAAGAAAGCTTATTTGACTATGTTTATTTGCTTGAGGACAAGCAAAAGACTAAGTGTGGGGGTATTTGATAGAGCATATTTTAGTCCATATTATCATGATCTTATTGATGTTTATTTGCACCTATTCTATCTAATTTTGTGGTTTTAATCATGTTTTACAGATATTAGGTGTAAAGAAGCAATTTGGAGAAAATGCTCTTAAAAATACCAAAAAGTTCCAAAATTGGAAAAGCCACCTTCGACAGCTCTTTCGGCAGCCGAACCTTCGGTCCAGAGGCGAAACTCAACCTCCTTCGGAAGCACTTTCGGGAACCAAAACTGCCAGTCATCTTCGGCGGCACCTTCGCCGGTCGAAC
This sequence comes from Manihot esculenta, assembly GCF_001659605.2. Taxonomy (NCBI): domain Eukaryota; kingdom Viridiplantae; phylum Streptophyta; class Magnoliopsida; order Malpighiales; family Euphorbiaceae; genus Manihot; species Manihot esculenta. The sequence continues at coordinate 19,102,896 of NC_035178.2, read as the reverse complement.
CTTCACTCCAGAGACGAAAGTCACCTTCCTTCGGCCGCCGAACCTTGTGTCTAGAGCCGAAAGTCCTGCCTCCGAAACTTAACTTAGGCGGCCGAAAGTGCCCCTGAACAACCTCCTTCCTATTCAATGAGCTAAATCTTGGAGATCACATGTTTCCTACATAGTGCCATGCTCATTCAAAATTCAAATCAAGGCTCCACCTTCCTCATTAGTGCATAAATCTTCTTGGACACACCATGGACAGCAATTAAAAGACCAAAATGCCCAACCCTTGCCCTCACATGCACACATAAGGCCAAGGGCACTTTGGGCAAATCTCTAAAAAATGCATGGACAGCCACCAAACCCTAAGGAGCCTCTCAAGATCTATTTAAAGGCTTCAAGAAGATCAAGAACTCATCATCTCCCATCAAGGATTGATCAAGAATTCGGCAAGGCTTCTCCTAGGCCTCCTCCACCTTAGTTCTTCATCTTCTTGCTTTCTTTTCTTTTATTTTCTGTTTTGGTTCAGCCATGAGTGGCTGAAACCCTCTCTCCAGTTGAAGTTTGGTTGAAACTAAGGTTGTTTAAAGGGTTGTGAGATCTGAACATAAAGTGTTTGTTTTTGGTTTATTCAATATTCATGCAATTGTGCTTTGATTCTAAGATTGCTTTGTTGTTTTGATCAAATTGGCCACTTGATTCTTGATTGCAAAGTTAATTGATTGTTGATTAGGATATTTGTTAGTCCGTAATTGCTGGAAATATACTGATCTTAGAACACTTGGTGTAAAAACCCAAGAAATTGTATGATCTAGCAACATCTCATGCGTTTGAGTAGCTAGGGTTTGGATCTTTCTAGTTCTTCATGCAATTGGCAATTGTTTTGATGCCTTTGGCCCAAGGACGTTCCTTGGCAATTTATTGATTAGTAATTGGTTAGAGGACGTTCCCTAATCAGTTTGATCATGAGGAAAGACATGGTGGTGAGAAGCGTCTTCCACCCCCATAACCAACCTATTGAATCAATCAAGATAACCATATTTCAATGATCAACCCAAACAACCAAAGTGGATCCATATCTTCAACTAGACATTTCTCATATTGATTTCCTCTGTTATTTTAATTACTTGCTGTTTTAATTGTTTTTAATAGTTGTTAGACAATTCAATCTCAAAACCCCCATTTTTACTTTTATTGCACTTTACTTTCATTCAGCTTTCAATTACTTACTTTCAATTGTGTTTTCAATTGTTCTCTTGGTCTTGATTGAGAAAAATAAATAGGTAATCAATTCTCTGTGGATTCGATCCTTCACCACTATCTGCAGTTGTAAATTGTTGATAACCAAGAAGGTTATTTTTGATCGGCTTCGACAACCGCACTGTCAATTGATTTCTCTTTATTTTAATTATTTGCTTTCCATTATTATTCTCATTATTAGTTTAGCTGAATCAATCTCAAAACCCCCCCCTGTTATTTTGTTGACAGTTTTGATCCCAATTTTCAGTTTATCTCATTTGATCCCACTTTCAGTCTTTTATCTCATTTTTAATTTATTATCGTTCCAGTTCATTTTCTTGGTCATAAAAAGAGAAATAGGTGAGTTCTCAATTCTCTGTGGATTCGATCCTTTCATCACTATCTGCAGTTGTAAATTGTTGATAACCAGAAAGGTTATTTTTGACCGGCTTCGACAACCGCGTGTCAGGCTCCCTTGCATGGACCATTTAAGTCAGTTAAACCTATGGAATACGTTCCTTTGGGTACTACAACTCTGTTGGAACCCTTTGCTGAACAAGCCACTTTCCACGTGCCCAATAATGCCTGAAAAGGAAAAAAAAAAGGAGATGAAAGTTCAGTTAAAATGAAGTATAAGAAAATCACGGCAAAATTCAAAATTAGGAATCGTCAGCACACCTTACTAATATTTGACTTGCCATCGGCTTTACCATCGTAATTTTTCACATCAAATACGGCAGATTGAACTTGTAATACCCGGCTAGACTCCGGTATCGAAATTCCTACCGTCCGATGGAATTTCGGATGTCGGAAACCTCTAGAAGGGTAAAATCATGTTTTCATAAAATATTTTAATACATTTTAAGGTTTTAAGTGAGAAAGAAATTGAGTTTTGAATGAACAAGACCATAGAGGGAAATCCAGGTTCGGCCGCCGAACTTGCATGAGTTTTGTAGGCACTTTAGGCTTCCGAAGGTGGCCTGGCCAGCCCCTATAAGAAGCCTCATGGCCGAAAATGGGCGAGTTTCTTCCCCATTTCTGGCCAGAGGTGAGTCCATGCCCTCCCACGGTTGATTTTGATGATTTTCCTCAAATCTTTCAAGTTTTAACGAGTTTTAACTTGGTTTTGAAGTTTTGAGCTAAAGATCAAGTTTTTGGAGCTTGGAGACCCAAGGAGCTAGATCTCTCCCATCTCTGAGTTGGATCGCCTCTCCTCTCAATCTTCAAGAGGTAAGAGTAGATCCTCACCTCTTTTCATGTTTTGGTTAAGTTTCATGAAGGTCCATTGGGTAGAAATGCATGGTTAGGTTTATGTGCTTGTATGGTTAATGTGTGTTGTATATGTATGTTTTGTGTTGTTGTTGGGGGTTTAGGATAGTTTGAGGCCCCTATAAGCTCATTTGCTTGAGTATGCATGTTGTAGAATAGCTAAATGCATGTTTGAATGGTTTGGGAGGCAAAATGTGCATGAGGAGGCTGAGTTCTGCCACTTTGGGAGAACCCAGGTTCGGCAGCTGAAGGCCCTTTCGGCCGCTGAACCTGCCTGTGGAGGCAAACTTTTGGCTGCCAAACCCTGCCCCTGAAAGTGGACTTTCGGCTCTGGAAAGGAGTTTCGGCTGCCGAAGGTGCCACCAAACATGCACGAGTTTCGGATCTGGAAGGAACCTTCGGCCGCCAAAAGTGCTGCCGAAGGTGCATGACTTTCGGCTCTGAAGGGACTTTCGGCCGCTGAACCTGCCGCTGAAAGTGCCCTGTTCAGCCTTCCTTTGCATGATTTCTATGATTGTTTTATGGTGTTGTAGGGGGTTTTTGGGGAGTAGTTTAGAGTCATGTTTATGTATATTTGGTCCCTCATAGGAACCGAGGACCCCAGCAGTGAGATAGCTGCTTCAGTGTCTTTTCAAAGCTAGCCTGAGGTGAGTAGAATGACTCCTTATGTTTCAAAGTAAAATAATGAAAGTTTTTGTATGATTCACGCATCATGAATGCCATGAGATATATTAGGGTGCTTGCATTAGAATTCATGAATATGTTGCATTGCATGTTATGTTGTTAATGTGGATGAATGTTGGATGATCCTTTAGCCCTCCCTATGATATGATATGATATAAGATAGCGATGATACGGTATGAAAAGACCAATGAGGCCCATTCTACACCCCTGGTACTATGTAAGAGAAAGACCAGTGAGGCCCATTCTATGCCCCTGGCAATATTGGAATGTGTAGAGGGCTATTGGTGACAAGTTCATCCTTGATTGTGATTTGCTTGTAATGTGATGCATTCCATGGGATCATATGTTTTAAATACAATGTTTTATTATTCTGCTCACTGGGCTTTAGTAGCTCACCCCGTTCCCATCACCCCCAGGTTTGCAGGTTCAGGATAGACCAGGAAGTCAGCAAGAGTAAAGAAGTCATGTGTATGTAATAGCTAGATGTGGACATGAAAATAATGTAATGTGAAGTATAGTACAGTAATGTAATATAATGATGTTTATGAAGGTTTAGAGTTGTGCTTTACCCTAGTATGTTGATTAATCCCTTTTTGGTTACATGATCTTTTAATGAAATGTTTTACGATGGTTATGTCAACCAAGCTTAATATATAATATGTTACCCCATTGGAGCATTTGATGAGGGCTCCAATGTGGGGTTTTATGGTTATGAATTTTGCATGCACAGGTTAAGTTTGGTAAATGAAAAAAAGTTTAAATTTTTATGTAATTGTCTGATCATGTATGGGATTTAACAGGTATACAGGATGTATATTAGGCTTGCTACGGGTCCCAGCGACTTTATGTCGATCTGGATCCTAGCGCCGGTAGCGGTCCGATTTTCGGGTCGTTACAGAACTCTACCAGCAAAAACAAACAGTAACAGTAAAGATGTCAGAAAAAAATACATCTCCAGGGTCGTCATCTTTATGAAGCCTTTTCTTTTCTAAGTTCTTTCGTAAAATGCGCGGCAAATTAGAATGGATTTCTCCTTGTTTGCAAAAGCTTTTATATCTAAGCAATCATTTAAAGTTACCGGATTTTATAACGGAGGGAAGTTATTTACTTGTAACTTTTGTTCTATTATTGGAAATTGTTTTGTCGCTTTTTAATAAATAGCATAACAGAGAAATACCGACTAACGTCTAACCTATAAGTAGATATTGTCCTGTTTTTCATTCGTTTGCAGCAAAACTTATCTTTACGTCTAAGCCTTTCATACTGATATAGCGATTTCTTACTTATTCATGACAAGCACCCTCTAGCGCCAATATTAGATTTTCATTTGTCTCGCACCGTAAATATTCCAAAAATATTGTATAAAAAAATTAGAATTCACATAAGTAGAAATCGCGTGCACTTTTTATGAGCCGGGTCACGTTTTCTTTTAAAGAAAAGGAAACAGAGCAACGATTAATCGTGACACATACTCACTGTGACTTCCTTTCTTGAAGAGATTTTAAGTGATGATGCTTGAGTAGATCCTAAATCATAGCACGGGTTGATTTATTCGCTTCACATAATATTCTATTTTCATAAAATTAGTGCCATGTACCTTCTAAATTCATAATCGGTCCTTGAATCTTTTGAAAATTGCCCTTAGCGTGCAATAAAAAAAATTTAAAGACGTTAAGAAAACCTAATGAGAAAATGTATTTTTCACCGAAGGGATTTCAACGCCTCAATATGTCGTGCACTGACACAAAATGAGCTAAAATGAAAAGCAAAATAGGCGATGCTGTAACATCCTCAAACCCATAGGTAGAGTAGTGCCATCTTTAGGCTATTTCATTCCTAGAGTAAGTGGCATTAGGGGAGGTGCTAGCTTAACTCTAATCTGATAATAACTGAATCATAGAAAACTCAAATAAAGAAACAGACATATCCAGAAATAAAGCAGACAGTGTGATTAGCGAGTCGAGAACGAGTCACTTACGGGAGGTGCTTAGGGTTTCCCGACGTGCTTGCTTGAGGTGCTTGTTCACATCCGTCATGCTTGCTTAAGTGAAAAGGACTTTTAAAGGCTAAATGTATAGTTTAGTAGGTCAATCTATGAATATTGAAAGTTTGAAAACTAAATTGAAACATGGTAAAGAGTTTAGTAGGTCAAAGTATAAATATGGAAAGTTAAAGGATGATGTGTCACCTAATTATGCATGAAAGAATGACAAAGCAAAATAGAAAAAGTGGCTGTCTTCTTTCTTCCTTCCCATTGCCGTAGGTCATCCATTTTGTTAAAAGAAAATGCTTTGCTTTTCTTTCTCCCACCAAAGCTAAGCTAAACCTCACCAAAGCCAAACCAAACCTCACCAAATCAGCTTCTTTCTTTAACCAAAATTCATCCTAAGATTAAGAGCTAAAGGAACAGCCATATAGTGAAAGAATTGAAGAAGAAAAGTTTAGGGTTCCATATGCACCAAGCTTGAAAATCAAAGGTGAGCTTAGAAATGAGTAGGAAATAGCATCATCTCATTTCTTCATGCATGAATTTGAATTATAAAGCTTTAATTTACAATTTATTCAATCCTTCCCTAAGATATAAATTGGCATAGGTGAAGGAACATCAAAGGGAAAGGAGATAGCTAGAGATTAGAAGAGGAAAAGAAAAGAAGAATTCAAGAAAGGTTTGGTGTTTTAATGATTTTCTGTTTTCCTTTGATTCTGCCATGAATAAGTGAAATTAGGGGTTGATTTTACTTGCTGGAAATGTTGCTTTGATTGTATAAATATGTTATATGAATGTTAAAATGATGTTTGAAAGGCTTAGAGTAAAGAAATTTAACATGGGAGCTAAAAGTGTAAATCTGGCAGAATAGGTTGTAACAGGACAGCTTGTGTTACTAACTTCATAACTTATTGTGTATATATTGAAATTAGGCCTAAGATATATCAAATGAAAGCTAAGACAAATATCTAAAACTTTCATGAATTGACAAAATTCTGAATCTGTAGTTAAAATGATGAAAATTGCAAGTGAACCTAAACTGGACACAGTGGTAGTGCATCCGGAACAGAGTCTATTGATTATACCATAACTAATTACATACTCAGTGAAATTTGTTAAGATCAGTGCCAAATGAATCTTAAGAAGTATACCTAAAACTTTTTAGAAGACACTTAAGCTTGAATTTGTATGGAAATGCATGAATCTGATAAGTTTTGTGATACTATTAACAAGTACCAATACTGAACTGATTAAGACCTTATTGAGCAGCTTGTAAAGAAAAATTCATAACTTAAGCTAGGATGATCAGATTTGCATGAACCATACCTTGTTGGAAAGATAAGACATAAATATACATTTATTATGAAGAAACTGAAGTCAAATTATAACTCTAAACTGCTTGAAAAGTTTATGCAATATATGGCAGAATGTAGTTTGCTATATTGAAATGCTAAGTCAATAAAGGTTTGCACTATTTGCCATGAGTTTTCCATATTGTAAACCTTGGTATATGATATATGTACTTTGGAAAAAGAAATCAAATAGCTTCAAATGACATGGATTTACATTGATACATTGAGTTAATGATACTTGGCCCTGGTAAACGTAATAGGAGTCGAGGTTAGCTTAAGGGTATGGCATGCCATATAAACATACAGAGTTCGCAGTACTGCTACCGATACATGATCTATATTAGAGGTTACATATCTGGTACCTCATAAGCATGGCCACAAAGCCCTGCTATCACAGTTTTGGCCTCTGAGCCTACCGTTCGGCACCCTGTGCCTACCGTTATAACTCCTTATCTACCTAGTCGATCCTACTATGTGGTTATAAGGGCTAAGATCTTAATTAAGATTGATACTTGATTTTGTGAACTTATTGGTGAATGTTAACATGTTTACATCTACTAGCTTGTAATTGTTTACTTGATTATCTATTTATGCGAGCTTGTTTGTTTTATTCTGTTATTTGTTGTTATCACCCACTGAGCATTAGCTCAGCGTGTTGGTTTTTACCTCACGCAGGTTGTAGATAACGTAGGCACGTGAAGTTCATCAGAGGTCTACATCAGATACCAAGGCCATTATCATAGCTGGTTGTTTTGAGTCTCTGAGTCATAGTGCAGTTATAATTTGGCATGTACATATTTAATAGAGTGAGTTGTAACGGTTATGTTGTAAAGGTTATGTAATCAAAGAATAGTAAGATGTCAAATATCAGTTGATAATTTTTCATGTGTTTTTCATGTGCTACAGTTTGAAATATTAATGAAACAGATGAGACTCTGTTAACTTTTTAGTTTAAAATCTCACATTTATTTGATGAAATTTACATGCATTACCTTAAAACTTGGTATTTACAGATAAAGGTAATTGTTTAGTTGTGATATATCTAAAAAGGTATACCTTGTGACATTCCTTGCTCTGTCTACTCTTTGATAGGGTAAGAGGTGTTACAATTAGTGGTATCAGAGCATAGGTTTAGGCGGTTCTAGGTCATAGTATGTATGTGTATATGCATAGTATATGTACATGCCAAAATGAGTTACAGCTATGATATGGTTCTGATGTAAATCTCTTCTTTTTGTGTTTAGGTCGTATATAAGATGTCATCTGACTCACAGAGAGCAATAGATGAGGAGGTAGAGAGTCATGCTCCCTCTGAGGCAGCTGCACCTGCTGCTACTCCTCCACCTGCTGCTGCTGGCGGACTAGGGCAGGATGCATTATTTCAGCAAATAGCTGAGTTGCTTAGGAGGGTTACACAAAATGTACCAGAGGTACCACCACCACCACCTGTAGCAGTCCAGGTTCCCCCACCTGTGGTAGCTAGGCCTCCAATAGAAAAACTCAGAAAGTATGGTGCAACAGATTTTAGAGGTAAAAAGGAAGATGATCCTTCAGCTGCAGAATTCTGGTTAGAAAGTACATAAAGGGTTTTACAGCAGCTACAGTGTTCACCAGTAGAGAGCTTGATGTGTGCAGTATCATTGCTAAAAGATGAAGCGTATCGATGGTGGACAACTTTAACACAGATGGTTCGACCAGAGCGCCAGACTTGGGAATTCTTTTTGTCAGAGTTTAAGAAGAAGTATGTTGGGGCCTTATATATAGAGGAGAGAAGGAGGGAGTTTTTATACCTCAGACAGGGCAGGCTTACAGTAACTGAGTACGAGCGAGAATTTGTCAGACTTAGTAAGTATGCCACAGAGATAGTTCCTACAGAGGAAGAAAGATGTAAACGCTTTGAGCAGGGATTACATGTTGATATCAGGATGTACCTCACAGCTATGCATATCAGGGAACTTTCAGTTTTAGTAGAGACGGCCCACAGCCTGGAGCGAATTAAAGAAGAAGAGCAAAGTAGAAGGCAGAAAGGGCAGCAGAAGAGGAGTCAGAGCCAGTATCAGGGACAATCCTCTGCATCTCAGACAAGTAGTAAGAGACAGAGGGAATTTCAGCAGACAGGGCAGAGAGGACCACCTAGGCAGATTCAGAGACCTGGACAGAGTTCAGTAGTAAGGTCTGGATAGCAGACTACCTCAGTATCCAGTACAGGAGGACCAGGCAGAGGGTTGCCACCAGTATGTGAGCATTGTGGCAGGAGACATGGTGGAGTATGTAGGAGATTGACTGGGGCTTGCTACTTATGTGGAAGCTCAGACCACTTTATGAGGGATTGTCCTAGAGGCCAGTCAGTGCCGCCTATACAGACAGAGAGATCTTTGCCAACAGGGTCTAGAGGCAGAGGTAGAGGTAGAGGTGAATCTAGCAGTGCTCAGAGTCACAGAGTATCAGAGACAGTAGATAGACCAGACACTAGAGCACCTGCCAGAGCATATGCCATTCGTGCAAAGGAAGACCAGGACAAACCCGATGTTATTGCTGGTAAATTTTCTATCTTTGGCAAATATGTTTATGCATTAATTGATCCTGGTTCCACACATTCATACATCAGCATACCCATCAGTAATGAGAAGGGAATTCAAGTAGAACCCTTAGAACATGACATAGCAGTGACCAATCCCTTAGGACATCTTGTGATTGTGAATAGAGTTTATAGAGATTGTCCTATATGTGTGCAAGGTCATACCTTTTTAGGTGACTTGATAGAGTTACCTTTTAGAGAGTTTGATGTGATTTTGGGTATGGATTGGTTGTCTAGACATCATGTCATAGTTGACTGTAAGTTAAAGCGAGTTACACTCAAAACATTAGAGGGTTCTGAGGTTATAGTTGTGGGCGAGAGGTCAGATTACCTCTCTAATGTCATATCTGCTACTACAGCTAGGAGGTTGATTAGAAAAGGCTGTACAGCCTATCTGGCTAGTGTAACTGAAACTAAGAAGGAAGGGCCTAATGTGTCAAACCTACCCACAGTATGTCATTTTCCAGATGTATTCCCTGAAGAGTTGCCAGGGTTACCTCCAGAAAGGGAAGTGGATTTTGCTATAGAAGTTGTGCCAGGCACCGCACCTATTTCAATTGCTCCTTACAGAATGGCTCCTACAGAATTGAAAGAGTTGAAAATACAGTTACAAGAGTTACTTGATAAGGGTTTTATTCGACCTAGTGTTTCACCATGGGGTGCACCAGTGTTGTTCGTGAAAAAGAAAGATGGATCTCTTCGATTGTGCATTGATTACAGACAGTTGAATAAGGTAACTATAAAGAATAAATATCCACTGCCCAGAATAGATGATTTGTTTGATCAGTTGAAAGGGGCCAGCATTTTCTCTAAAATAGATTTGAGATCGGGTTACCATCAGTTGAGAGTTAAAGGGGCAGATGTGCCTAAGACTGCATTCCGGACACGATATGGACATTATGAGTTTTTAGTTATGCCATTTGGGTTAACAAATGCACCTGCATCATTCATGGATCTAATGAACCGTATCTTCCATCCATATTTAGACCAGTTTGTTGTAGTATTCATTGATGATATTCTAGTATACTCTAAAACGAGAAAAGACCATGATAGACATCTGAGGGTAGTCTTGCAGACTCTGAGGGAAAAGCAACTTTATGCCAAGTTCAGTAAATGTGATTTTTCGCTCAATGAAATAGCATTTTTGGGACATGTTGTATCAGCAGAGGGAATCAGGGTAGATCCTCAGAAGATTAATGCTGTTCTAGAATGGAAGCCACCAAAGCATGTTGCAGAGGTCAGAAGTTTCTTGGGTCTAGCTGGGTACTACAGACGGTTTGTGAAAGGGTTTTCACTTATAGCAGCTCCATTGACTAAATTACTACATAAGGATGTTAAGTATGTTTGGGATGATAGATGTCAAGCAAGCTTTGATAGATTGAAGACTATGCTCACTGAAGCACCTATACTTACACAACCTGTTTCTGGCAAGGAATTTGTGATATATAGTGATGCTTCTCACAATGGACTTGGATGTGTTTTGATGCAAGAAGGTAAAGTGATTGCCTATGCTTCCAGACAATTGAAGCCACACGAGAAGAACTATCCTACCCATGATCTAGAGTTGGCAGCCATAGTTTTTGCACTAAAGATATGGAGACATTACTTATATGGTGAGAAATGTTACATCTATACAGATCATAAAAGCCTGAAATACTTGCCCACACAAAAGGAGCTAAACCTGAGACAGAGAAGATGGATGGAGTTACTGAAAGATTATGATTGCATTATAGATTATCACCCAGGCAAAGCTAATCTGGTAGCAGATGCACTCAGCAGGAAATCCTTATTTGCATTAAGAGCAATGAATGCGCAGTTGACTATAGCAGAGGATGGAGCTATCGTAGCAGAATTGAAAGTTAGACCCAACTTACTGCAACAAATTAAAGAAGCACAGAAAGAAGATACAGAGATAGCCTTATGGACTAGACAAGTACAAGAGGGGAAGAAGCAGAAGCATGTGATAAGTGATGATGGTTACTTGTACTATGGTAACAGAGTATGTGTACCTAACATTGGAGAGTTGAAACAGAGTATTCTTACAGAGGCACACAATAGTCCATATGTTATGCATCCAGGTAGCACTAAGATGTATCAAGATCTGAAGATGCACTATTGGTGGCCAGGTATGAAAAGAGATATAGCTGAATTTGTAACAAAATGTTTGACATGTCAACAGGTAAAAGCAGAGCATCAAGTTCCATAAGGGTTATTGCAGCCTATCGCTATACCAGAATGGAAATGGGATAGAATTACCATGGATTTTGTGACAGGATTGCCACTCACACCAAGGAAGAAAGATGCCATATGGGTAATAGTTGACAAGTTAACTAAATCAGCGCATTTCTTGCCAATCAGAATGGATTATACATTGGAAAAGTATGCAGAATTGTACATTGATGAAATTGTGAGACTACATGGTGTCCCTATCTCTATCATCTCAGACAGAGACCCAAGATTCACATCCAGATTTTGGGAAAAACTACATGAAGCTTTAGGGACAAGATTGAATTTTAGTACAGCTTTTCATCCTCAAACAAATGGCCAGTCAGAGAGAGTAATTCAAGTTTTGGAAGATATGCTAAGAAGTTGTGTAATTGAATTTGAAGGAAGCTGGGAAAGATATCTCCCACTAGTGGAATTTGCTTACAACAACAGTTATCAGGCTAGTATTAAGATGGCCCCTTATGAAGCATTGTACGGCAGAAAATGTAGAACCCCATTGTGCTGGACAGAACTCAGTGAAGCTAAACTTGTAGGTCCAGAGTTGATAAGACAGACTGAGGAGAAAGTGAAGATTATCAAAGAAAGATTGAAAGCTGCAACAGATAGGCAAAAATCATATGCAGATTTGAAAAGAAAAGATATAGAATTTGCTATTGGGGATAAAGTGTTTTTGAAAGTTTCTCCGTGGAAGAAAGTGCTAAGATTTGGCAAGAAAGGTAAGCTAAGCCCTCGGTTTATTGGTCCATATGAAATAGTTGAGCGTGTGGGTCCAGTAGCCTATAGGCTAGCTTTACCTCCAGAGTTAGACAGAATACATAATGTCTTCCATGTATCCATGTTAAGAAGATACAGATCTGATCCTTCACATGTCATTCCAGCTGAAACCATTGATGTACAATCTGACCTAACTTATGAAGAGGAACCAGTGAAAATTTTAGCAAGGGAAATGAAAGAGTTAAGAAATAAGAAGATTCCCTTAGTGAAAGTGTTGTGGAGAGATCACAAAGCAGAAGAAGCTACATGGGAAAGTGAAGAAGTGATGAAGCAACAATATCCCCAGCTATTCACAGCAGGTAAAATTTCGAGGTCGAAATTTCTTAAGAGGGGAAGAGTTGTAACATCCTCAAACCCATAGGTAGAGTAGTGCCATCTTTAGGCTATTTCATTCCTAGAGTAAGTGGCATTAGGGGAGGTGCTAGCTTAACTCTAATCTGATAATAACTGAATCATAGAAAACTCAAATAAAGAAACAGACATATCCAGAAATAAAGCAGACAGTGTGATTAGCGAGTCGGGAACGAGTCACTTACGGGAGGTGCTTAGGGTTTCCCGACGTGCTTGCTTGAGGTGCTTGTTCACATCCGTCATGCTTGCTTAAGTGAAAAGGACTTTTAAAGGCTAAATGTATAGTTTAGTAGGTCAATCTATGAATATTGAAAGTTTGAAAACTAAATTGAAACATGGTAAAGAGTTTAGTAGGTCAAAGTATAAATATGGAAAGTTAAAGGATGATGTGTCACCTAATTATGCATGAAAGAATGACAAAGCAAAATAGAAAAAGTGGCTGTCTTCTTTCTTCCTTCCCATTGCCGTAGGTCATCCATTTTGTTAAAAGAAAATGCTTTGCTTTTCTTTCTCCCACCAAAGCTAAGCTAAACCTCACCAAAGCCAAACCAAACCTCACCAAATCAGCTTCTTTCTTTAACCAAAATTCATCCTAAGATTAAGAGCTAAAGGAACAGCCATATAGTGAAAGAATTGAAGAAGAAAAGTTTAGGGTTCCATATCACCAAGCTTGAAAATCAAAGGTGAGCTTAGAAATGAGTAGGAAATAGCATCATCTCATTTCTTCATGCATGAATTTGAATTATAAAGCTTTAATTTACAATTTATTCAATCCTTCCCTAAGATATAAATTGGCATAGGTGAAGGAACATCAAAGGGAAAGGAGATAGCTAGAGATTAGAAGAGGAAAAGAAAAGAAGAATTCAAGAAAGGTTTGGTGTTTTAATGATTTTCTGTTTTCCTTTGATTCTGCCATGAATAAGTGAAATTAGGGGTTGATTTTACTTGCTGGAAATGTTGCTTTGATTGTATAAATATGTTATATGAATGTTAAAATGATGTTTGAAAGGCTTAGAGTAAAGAAACTTAACATGGGAGCTAAAAGTGTAAATCTGGCAGAATAGGTTGTAACAGGACAGCTTGTGTTACTAACTTCATAACTTATTGTGTATATATTGAAATTAGGCCTAAGATATATCAAATGAAAGCTAAGACAAATATATAAAACTTTCATGAATTGACAAAATTCTGAATCTGTAGTTAAAATGATGAAAATTGCAAGTGAACCTAAACTGGACACAGTGGTAGTGCATCCGGAACAGAGTCTATTGATTATACCATAACTAATTACATACTCAGTGAAATTTGTTAAGATCAGTGCCAAATGAATCTTAAGAAGTATACCTAAAACTTTTTAGAAGACACTTAAGCTTGAATTTGTATGGAAATGCATGAATCTGATAAGTTTTGTGATACTATTAACAAGTACCAATACTGAACTGATTAAGACCTTATTGAGCAGCTTGTAAAGAAAAATTCATAACTTAAGCTAGGATGATCAGATTTGCATGAACCATACCTTGTTGGAAAGATAAGACATAAATATACATTTATTATGAAGAAACTGAAGTCAAATTATAACTCTAAACTGCTTGAAAAGTTTATGCAATATATGGCAGAATGTAGTTTGCTATATTGAAATGCTAAGTCAATAAAGGTTTGCACTATTTGCCATGAGTTTTCCATATTGTAAACCTTGGTATATGATATATGTACTTTGGAAAAAGAAATCAAATAGCTTCAAATGACATGGATTTACATTGATACATTGAGTTAATGATACTTGGCCCTGGTAAACGTAATAGGAGTCGAGGTTAGCTTAAGGGTATGGCATGCCATATAAACATACAGAGTTCGCAGTACTGCTACCGATACATGATCTATATTAGAGGTTACATATCTGGTACCTCATAAGCATGGCCACAAAGCCCTGCTATCACAGTTTTGGCCTCTGAGCCTACCGTTCGGCACCCTGTGCCTACCGTTATAACTCCTTATCTACCTAGTCGATCCTACTATGTGGTTATAAGGGCTAAGATCTTAATTAAGATTGATACTTGATTTTGTGAACTTATTGGTGAATGTTAACATGTTTACATCTACTAGCTTGTAATTGTTTACTTGATTATCTATTTATGCGAGCTTGTTTGTTTTATTCTATTATTTGTTGTTATCACCCACTGAGCATTAGCTCAGCGTGTTGGTTTTTACCTCACGCAGGTTGTAGATAACATAGGCACGTGAAGTTCATCAGAGGTCTACATCAGATACCAAGGCCATTATCATAGCTGGTTGTTTTGAGTCTCTGAGTCATAGTGCAGTTATAATTTGGCATGTACATATTTAATAGAGTGAGTTGTAACGGTTATGTTGTAAAGGTTATGTAATCAAAGAATAGTAAGATGTCAAATATCAGTTGATAATTTTTCATGTGTTTTTCATGTGCTACAGTTTGAAATATTAATGAAACAGATGAGACTCTGTTAACTTTTTAGTTTAAAATCTCACATTTATTTGATGAAATTTACATGCATTACCTTAAAACTTGGTATTTACAGATAAAAGTAATTGTTTAGTTGTGATATATCTAAAAAGGTATACCTTGTGACATTCCTTGCTCTGTCTACTCTTTGATAGGGTAAGAGGTGTTACAGATGCACATATTCACAGGGTTCGACAATATGTCGATGTGATAGAGCTTATGCATTTTTTATTCCAAAACTTTGAGCTTATTGACCAACGGCCACCCGGGCTAGCTTGGTGATGCAGTAAAAAAAAAAGAGTTGTGATGTGATTTGTTAAACCTGCAAGAATGAGAACGTGAGGTGATGGGTGCCCACGGCAGCCACTCCGACGCTCAACTCAATAAGCCTGAACAGAAAAGCGAGAGAAAGGAATTGCTTAGAACTTGAACAGTATAAAAGAACATCGTACCTTTGCCTCTCTGGTCGTTCTCCTTTAATACTGTAAGAAGATAGAGATAAATATAGCATTTTCAGATAATCCAAGGATGATGTGATCATTTGCTTGATTAGGGATATCGCCGGCTGTAACGACCCCAAAATAGACCGTCACCGGCGCTAGGATTCAGGTCGGCTTAAGGCCGCCAGAACCCGTAGCAAGCCTGCTAAACTCTCTGTGTACCTATCATACTCATACATGATCATACATTTTCTGTGAAAATAAAAACTCTTTGCTGAACCAAGGCTTAACCTGTGCATGCACTATCTCTGTACTCTGTACTCTATACTCTGTACTCTGTACCCCTGACTAGAGCTCGCTCTATGATAGAGCATATTTTAGTCCATATTTTCATGATCTTATTGATGTTTATTTGCACCTATTCTACCTAATTTTGTGGTTTTAATCATGTTTTGCAAGTATTAGGTGTGAAGAAACAATTTGGAGAAAATGCTCTTAAAAATACCAAAAGAAGCCAAAATTAGAGAAACAACTTTCGGAGGCAACTTTCGGAAGCCAAAAGTGGACCACCTTCGGCAGCAACCTTCGGCGGCCGAAAGAGGACTCCAAAAACGAAAGTGAACCACCTTCGGCGGCAACCTTCGGTGGCCGAACCATGCAGACAGAGACGAAAGTCCACAATCTTCGGCCCCCGAACACTAATCTTCGGCCGCCGAACCTCCAAAATTCCAGCCTCCGAAACTCAACTTAGGCAGCCGAAAATGCGCTCTATTGCACTCCTTCCTTGTTCAAGAAGCCATATCCCAAGCTGCCATATTTGAGGAGCCAAATAAGGAAAATATCTTGAGATCCAAATCTTCAATATTTACATTCAATTATTGGATTTCAAGATCCCCCTTATTAAGGAAAGAAAATCCAAAGATCACATGCTTCCTACTTAGTACCATGCGCATTCAAAATTCAAAAGAAGGCTCCACCTTCCTTAATAGTGCATGGGCAGCCTCTTAACTATTTAGGCAACATCTTGGAGACTCTGGGCAGCAAGTAAGAAGACCAAAGTGCCCCCACTTGCCTCCAACTCTTTTTTGCCTTCACCTATGCACAAAGAAGGCTCATAACTCACCAAGGGCACTTTGGACAGCCTCTAAAAGTCTCCTGGACTTCCATGAAACCCTAGGCAGCCTCCCAAGACCTATTTAAAGGCTTCAAGAAGACAAGAAGACAGATTTGGTTCCACCTCTTCTCCAAGGAAATTCGGCAAGGCCTCTAAGGCTCTCTCCCACTTTAGTTCTTCATCTTTTGCTTTCTTTTCTTTAATTTTCTGTTTTGGTTCAGCCATGAGTGGCTGAAACCTTCTTTCTAGTTGAAGTTTGGTTGAAACTAAGGTTGTTTAAAAGGTTGTGAGATCTGAACATAAAGTGTTTGCTTTTGGTTTATTCAATATTCATGCAATTGTGCTTAATTCTAAGATTGCTTTGTTGTTTTGATCAAATTGGCCACTTGATTCTTCATTGCAAAGTTAATTGATTGTTGATTAGGATATTTGTTAGTCCGTAATTGCTGGAAATATTCTGATCTAAGAACACTTGGTGTAAAAACCAAGAAATTGCATGATCTAGCAACATCTCATGCGTTTGAGTAGTTAGGGTTTGGATCTTTCTTGTTCTTCATGCAATTGGCAATTGTTTTGATGCCTATGGCCCAAGGACGTTCCTTGGCAATTTGTTGATTAGTAATTGGTTAGAGGACGTTCCCTAATCAATTTGTTCATAAGGAAAGACATGGTGGTGAGAAGCGTCTTCCACCCCCATAACCAACCTATTGAATCAATCAAGATTACCATGTTTCAATGATCAACCCAAACAACCAAAGTGGATCCATATCTTCAACTAGACCTTTCTCTTATTGATTTCCTCTTTTATTTTTTATTACTTGCTATTTTAATTACTTTCATTAGTTGTTAATCAAATCATCTCAAAACCCCCCCTTTTTACTTTCCTTGCACTTTACTTTTGTTCTATTTGCAATTTCTTGCTTTCACTTGTGCTTTCAATTGGTTTGATTGGTCTTGATTGAGATAAACAAATAAGTAAACAATTCTCTGTGGATACGATCCTTCACCACTGTCTACAGTTGTAAATTGTAGGTAACCAAAGAAGGTTATTTTTGACCGGCTTCGACAACCGCTCCTGTCAAAAATTGGCGCCATTGCCGGGGAGTTGATTTCACTTGTTTGTTTATTTTTGTTTTCATGACCATGTCTGAACATAGGGACACTCTACCCTTTGATCCAGAAATTGAACGCACTATCAGAAGGCTAGGAAAGCAAGCTTCAACTGCAGAACCTTCTGCCCAACATTCGGCCGCCGAACCTCATCAACATTCGGCCGCCGAACCTCATCAACATTCGGCCGCCGAAAGTCTTGAATTCCAGCAACCCCATCTTGCACCAATGGCAGAACCTCAAGCACCAGCTGCTGCCCATAATGGACATGCTGTCCAAGGCCAAATAATGCAAGAAAATCCAGCAAATAGGCCACAAGCACCAAGGGAAAGAACCATGAGGGAGTTAGCAACCCCTATAGGTGATTATGCTCCACTTTGCATCACCTATCCACCTCTTACAGTTCCCTTTGAACTGAAATCAGGTTTGATCCATCAACTCCCTAAATTTAGAGGATTGCCAAATGAAAATCCACATAAGCACTTAAAAGAATTTAAAATTATTTGCTCATCCATGAGACCTCAAGGGATCTCTGAAGATCATGTTAAACTAAGAGCCTTCCCTTTTTCATTAGATGACCATGCTAAAGATTGGTTATTTTATTTGCCATCTGGATCTATAAATTCATGGGATGATATGGTCCAAGCCTTTTTGGACAAATACTTCCCACCATCTAAATCAATTGGCATAACAAGAGAAATCACTAGCATAAAGCAAAGACCAACTGAGGACTTATATGATTATTGGGAAAGGTTTGAAAGACTTTGTACAGGTTGTCCACAACATGATATGTCAGACAAAGCCCTCATTCAGTTCTTCTATGGGGGATTGACTCCATCAGAGAGGAAACTCATAACTGTAACCTGTGGAGGATCAATCCTAGACAAGACACCTAGGGAGATGAAGGAACCGATATCCAACCTTGCAGCTTCATCCAAGCAATATGATGAGGAGGAGCAAACACAAAGAGGAATCTATGAGGTAAGAACATCCTCTGTTGAATCTCAAATTTCTAAACTAACATCTCTTGTGGAAAAGCTTGCCCTTAACCAGGTCCAACAGACTCAAGCACCCCAGCCTCCTAGGACATGTGGTATCTGCTTGTATGTAGGGCACCCCACTGATCAGTGTCCTAACCTCCAAGAAGACAGTCAGCAAGTCAATGCAATTGGGAGATACAACAACCAACCTAGACATGATCCATACTCCAATGCATACAATCCAGGTTGGAGAGATCATCCCAATTTCAGCTATGGAAGGGCCAACAATAGTCAGAACTATCAAATTCTCCAAAGAGGCCAAACCCAACCAGCACCACCAATGGACACTGATACTAATAATGAGGTTATGAAGACCTTGCAAATGATGCAACAACAGATGGGACAAATGGCCATCTCCATACATAAACTTGAAGCTCAAGGAAAGTTGCCTTCCCAAACTACGGCAAACCCCGCACAAAATGTAAGTGCCATTACTTTAAGAAGTGGCAAAGAGCTTCGAGATAATAATCATGAGCAAGAGGTAGAACCAAGGCAACCCGAAGCTTCTTCATCCCATTCCGCACCACCTCCTGCGCAAAAAGATGATCCAAAGGTAAGTTTTCACATCCCACCTCCTTTTCCAAAAAGATTTGAAAGAACACAAAAAGAAAAAGAAGAAAAGGAGATTCTTGAGACTTTCAGAAAAGTGGAGATCAACATACCACTGCTAGATGCTGTCAAGCAAATTCCAAGGTATGCCAAATTTCTGAAAGAATTGTGCACCAATAGAAGAAAGCTAGCTGAAAGAGAGAAAGTAAGTGTAGGTGAGGTAGTCACTGCTGTTATTAAAAGAGAACTCCCTACCAAATGCAAGGACAAAGGTATGTTTGCTATCTCTTGCAAAATTGGGAATGTGGGTATCAAGAAAGCCATGTGTGATCTTGGTGCATCTATTAATGTCATGCCTCTCTCCATCTATAAATCTCTCAATGCATGTGCAGTAAAAGAAACAAGAGTGGTGATACAATTGGCTGATAGATCTGTGGTATACCCCATAGGTGTTCTAGAAGATGTCTTAGTCCAAGTAGGTGAACTTGTCTTCCCTGCTGATTTTTATGTGATTGATACTAAGGAAGATAGTTGCAATACTAGTTATGACATTCTTCTTGGACGTCCTTTCTTAAGCACCGCTAGAACTAAAATCGATGTGCATGATGGTACTCTTACCATGGAATTTGAAGGGGAAGTCATAAAGTACAATGTCTATGATGCCATGAAATATCCACATGTGTCCCCCGTTTATGGTCTTGATATTATTGATTGTTTAAGTCAAGATGTGTTTAATGAAAATCAAGATTATGTTTTAGATGATGATCTTTGCAGGATTGAAAACCAGAAACTAAAAGAAACAATCTGCAGCATTCAGCAAGTGCAGGTAGCACAGACTGGAGACATTCGGCCGCCGAACATAGCCCACTTTCGGCCGCCGAACCCTATTGCTCCGCAGAAACCAGATTTTGTCGCAACACTTCAGGAAAACACTGTGCAGAAAGAAAATGTTCTTCGGCCGTCGAACATCTTTCGGCCGCCGAACCCCACTGACTTGCGGAAGCCGAACCCATCGCCAAAGCCCACTCCGCAAACTGAAGAGATTCGGCCACCGAACCCAGAACCTTTTCGGCCGCCGAACCTCTCCCAGCAACCTCCATCGCAAGCAAGCTCCTCTGAAACTCCTCTGCAACAACCTTCTGATCTGAAACCTCTCCCAGACCATCTGAAATACATGTACTTGGGAGCCAACAAGACACTTCCAGTCATAGTGTCCAATGAATTGAACCAACATGAAGAAGCAATCCTCTTAAAGATACTACAGAAACACAAGGGAGCCATAGGATGGACCATTGATGACATCAAAGGTATCTCCCCCTCCACTTGCATGCATAGAATTCACATGGAGGATGAATGCAAGCCAGTCAGAGATGCTCAAAGGAGATTGAATCCACCCATGATGGAAGTAGTGAAGAAAGAAATAGTCAAACTCCTTGATGCAGGAATCATCTACCCAATATCTGATAGCAAATGGGTGAGCCCTGTACATGTAGTTCCAAAGAAAACTGGAATTACCATTGTTCCGAATACTAAAGGAGAGCTTGTTCCCACAAGAGTTCTGTAATACCCGGCTAGATTCAGACATCGGAATTCCTACCGTCCGGTGGCATTTGAGGATGTCAGAGGTCTTTGGACGGGTACGAGAAAGGTTTCTAAAATATTTGCAAGTGTTTTAAAGGTTTAGCGTAGAAAACGAGTTGAATTTCGTGGAGAATTGGCCAAAGGAGTTTCTGTTATGTTCGGCCCCCGAAGGTGAAGTTCGGCCCCCGAAAGTTGCATGGTTTTGCATGCAGTTTCGGCAGCCGAAGCCGAGGTGGTCGGTTAGTTGTGCATGCTCCTCAGTCCGTGGTTTGGCCAGGTGTTCACCTCCAGATCATGACCAGAGGTTAGGCCACGTCTCCCTTGACTCATCTGCAAGTTTTTAATCAGCCTATGCAGAGGGTTGATCATTTGCAAAAGGTTTTGAACGTTTTTGAGAGAAAAGAAGAGTTGTGAGGGTTTGAAGCTTTGGAGGAGGAGTTGCTGAGTTTGGTTGTTCCTCTTCTGATTTCAGGAGGTAAGGGAAGTCTTTAAGTTTGTTTTAATGGTTTTTTAACAGCTTTTAAAGAGGTTAAGGGTAGAGTTGCATGTTTAGGTTTTAGAGTTTAGTTTTTGATGTATTTAATGGTTTATGCATGATTATGTGTTATGTGTGCTGTTTGTTGGGGTTAATAGGTAGTTTTGGACCCCTTGGTGCATATACCAAAGTATGTGCAAGTTGAGGAGTTGAGTTATGCACGTGGAGAGGAGTTGTTGATTGGCAGAAGATGGTAGTGCACGAAGCTGAGTTCTGGATGAACTCAGGTTCGGCCGCCGAAGGGAGGATTCGGCCGCCGAACCCCTTGCATGGTGGCTTAGGCTGCCACAGCTTGCTCTTGAGTGTTTTTGAGGTTTCGGCCGCCTAAAGTGGAGATTCGGCCGCCGAAGGTATGCCAGTTTCGGCTCTGGACAGGGCATTCGGCCGCCGAACCTGCAGCCGAATGTGTTCTGTCTAGTTTTTCTTTTGTATGCTAAATGTGATTGTTTTGAGGTATTCTAGAGGGGTTTTGGGGAGATGTTTATCAGTAATATAGAGTATGTTTGGTACCTCATTTGAGTCCTTCATTGTAGGGTTGGACCCGAGGAACCGAGGTGTTAAGCAGTAGTAGCTACTTCAGAGTTAGAGTTGGCCCAGAGCTAGCCATTGTTTGGCTACAGGTGAGTGGAACTAACTTAATATTTTGAGAAATGACACGTTTCGAGCATGATCCATGCATCATAAAATGCCATGTGTTATATTAGGTTGTGTTGCATTAGAACTCACGAATATGCTGCATTGCATAAGATGATATTTGTGTGGATGAACATTGAATGATCCCTAGCCCTTGATAGTAGCTGAGATACTATGAGATCAGATGAAATATGGCATGAGATAGTCATACCAGGTCGCCCCTGGATAGTCCAGGTCGCTCCTGGTACTATGAGTTAGACAGCCGGGCTGTCAGATCAGGTAAGAAAAGTCCAGGTGATGACCTAGTCTCCTTGGCACAGTGGGACATGTTATGATATGAGAGAAATAAGAGAAGTCCAGGTGATGACCTAGTCTCCTTGGCATAGCAGGACGTATTATGACATATAGTAGAGGGCTATAGGTGACATGTTCATCCGTGAGATGATATGTTTGTGATGTGATGCATTTCATGAGAGCATGTAATGAATGAATTGTTTTCTTGTTCCTCCTCACTGGGCTGTAGTAGCTCATCCCACTCCCTTAACCCCAGTTTTGCAGGTTCTGAGATAGCTATGGGAAGTCAAAGTCAGCAAGAGTACAGAGAACAGTGATGCCTGAATGTATGTTTGTAATAGCATAGTGGACATGATGTAATTAAAAGATTAGTTGTCATGTAATGTATCGATATGTACTATCAGTTACTGGATAGACTTGTGCTTTCTCTAGTGTCGTTGTCATAGTGTGATGTATGATTAATCCCTTTGTACATGCATCCTGTTTTACGTTTCTTGATGAGAAATGTGTGAGTTGGGCTTAACGTATGGCTTTGATGAGTTACCAATGGGATGTGTTATAGATTAAAAGGGTGTCAATCCCTTGACCCACAGCAGATAGTAGTCCCTGGTATAGGCCCTGAGGGCCATTTCAGATTGACATATCTGAGTAGCAGCAGTTAAGCCTACAGAGTTTTACAGGATTGTTAAGTCGTTTTATATCATGTATGGGATCTATCAGGTACACAGAGAGTATAGTCGGCTTACTACGGGTCCCGGCGGCCTTAAGCCGATCTGGATCCTAGTGCCAGTGATGGTTCGGGCCGTTACAGAGGGGTACCGGTTTCCGGGTCGTTACAGATTGGTATCAGAGCATAAGGCCTCAAGAGTACGGTGTGTTGAGATATCCCACATCGGAAAGAGGTGTTGTCTGTTATAGGAAGGGAAGCACAATAGGTAAAATCATGTCCACTAAGATAGAATGTGGAGTGTTGTCTTGCATGCTGATGTGAAATGCCATGATGAGATGCATGTGCATTATTGATATGTTAGCTATATGTGTTGAGGATTCATGTGTTTTCACATGGATCATTTGATGTTTTGTGTGATGTTGTGCTTTTCAGAAACAGGATGAGAGGAACTAGTCGATCTGCTAGATTGACAGGAGCTCCGCCAGAGAGTGAGAGCATGGATGCTCATCTCCCTGTTCTGCAAAGGGCAATGTCAGATAGTTTAAGCAGAGAAGGTACATCATGGGACCCTAGAAGGTCTGTTGATGAGAGTAGAAGGGGAGTTGTTCAGAGTGGTATGTCAGGGTTTATGAGAGTCGTAGAGGAGGATGAGCAGAGCAGAGATGGTAGCTTTGGCATGAGTAGGTTAGGAGGAGATGTGGGTGAGTCCCAAGGAGGCACTCAGGCCTCGAGATTCGTTCCACCTCAGTATCCGCCCTACCCGTGGGGGTCAGGGTATCCGATGGGTGGTACAGCGGGTTTCCATAGTTATAACCCATATCCTCCCTTGATGCCTTATCCTTCTTTTTACCCGCCATATCCACCGTTACATCCACAGTATGCTATGTTTCCACCTTTCTTTGGTTATCCAGATTCAGTCAACCTTAATCCAGGAAATGTTGCACCTCCTCCACCACCACCACCAGTAGAACCAGTAGCCCCAGTTGTCCAAATACCTAGGCCTAATTCACCTGGAGGAAGTATGGTGCAAATGACAGACTATTTGAGGTTAGATGTTCCCAGATTTGAGACTGGTGATGACCCTGTTGAGTATCTTAGAACGGTTAAGATGATAACTGATGAGTTGGGAGCCAGTGAGAGTAGAGCCATTCAGATGGCAGGGGGCACATTGAAATGTGAAAAAGCGAGAGAATGGTTCACCCAATATGTAAACCCGAGGGTAGAAAGCTTATCCTGGGAGCAGTTTGCTACAGAGTTTGCAGGATGGGCATTTCCAGATAGGGCAAGGGAGCATAAAGAGAGTGACTGTGAGCAACCAGGGCAGACAGAAAACATGAGTATAGAAAATGACCCAGAGAATAGTGATCGTTTCCCTTTGGGTAAGGCTGCTGCAACGAAGAAAAAGAAAGTGAGAGGCCTGAAAGGGTCAAAGAAAAAAGAGTTTTGGAACAGATTCAAGTCTAGTATGGGTTTTAGTGATGGCTCAAGTTCTGGTTGGAACAGGTCTAGATGTACGAGGTGCGGTAGGATGCACAAGGGAGTCTGTCTAGTGGGGACAACAGCATGTTTCAGGAGTGGACAGGAGGGACACATAGCACGTGAGTGTTCCACTGTGACATTGATAACACAGTCCCATCAGACAGCCTCAGATAGAGTGGTTCAGCCAGGAGTGCTAGCTATGGCGCAGGGCAGAGGCAGAGGGAGCGGAATCACTCCTTCTTTCACAAGTTCCCCAGATGAAGGTCCATCAGTACCAGCACGGATCTTCGCTTTGGCACAGCAAGAGGCCCGCACATCAGACATGGCGGTGACAGGTACTTTTCACTTTCACATGTTTTGATGTGTCTGCTTTTAGAGACTCTGATATTTTGTTTTCCTTAGTGCTTTGAGAGCTATAGAGAGTAGGGGTTTTATAGCTTCTGGGATTAGAGTGTCCTCTTTGGGTCGGTGGACCTACGTGTGATCCATCAGCGGCAGAGTCAATCTGCCCATTGAGTTTAAGTTTGCCATGAGTAGGTGCCTTCCAGCTGACCGAGTGGTTCTAGAGTGACTGTTTGACGTCATTCTAGGGGTGGATGGACTAGCTACTCATTATACTGCCTTAGAGAGCAGAGGCGGAGTAGTCAGGCTTAGAGATTAGGATGGATCACAGGGAGTCTGTTGAGGGGACAGTATAGAGATGCCTAGAAGTCTGAGATCAGCCCTAGAGGCTCTTAAGCTGGTCAGGAAGGTTATCAGAGGTTTCTCGCTCGTGTTGAGAGTATAGTAGTTAGTCAGATCAGGGAGGGAACCAGTTTTTAGTGCCCGTAGCCAGAGAAAAGATGTAATAGAACTCAGACAAGCCATCAAGTTTACCACCTGCTAAGAGAGTTCAATGAGAGATAGGAATGGTGTTTATACCCATCATTTCTAGTCTTCTCTGTAGGATGGTACCAATAGCATAAGTGGGATGGTAAAAGCCAAATGAGTAATAGCTAGTGGTTAGTGAGCTAGGAAAGATACTCGAGAGTGTTGCTATGAGATGCTATGGCCTTGGATTTTATCCAGGTATAGGGAGAGTGATCTCTCATCTCCGAGTGTAGCCCTCAAGGAGAAGAAATAAGTCAGAAAAGAGAGTAAGAAATAGAAGAGCAAGAAAAGAATAAAAGGTAAGTGAAAGTGAGCAGATTAAGGAAAAGAGAAGAATAAGTAAACTAGAATAGAACAGAGAAAGAAAAGAGTAAGATTAAGAGTAAGTTCAGGAGGAGATTTCAGTTTAGTCTGGGATTAGGTGGTAATTGAGGCAGAGGAAAGGGTTAGCTTTTCCAGTAGTAAATTCCCGAGGGAAGTTCCGTTAGCTTTAGCTCGGATCTTCACCCTAACTCAGTCGGACGCTATCACATTGAACACAGTGACATCAAGTATGTTCACTTGTGGATGTTCGGATGTGTATGCTGTTTGTTTTGAACCCGTATGTTTTTACTTCCTTGTGGCTTAGTGAGCTGTTACTAGAGTGGGTTTGATGACTTCTAGGCTTAGAGTGTTTTCTCTGGGTTAATGGACCCGGGTATGATCCATCTGAAGCAGAGTCAGTTAATCAGATCAGTTTAGAGTTGTAGTGAGTAGAAGCTATCCAGCTGATCTTATGGTTCTAGAGTTGACTATTTGATGTCATTCTAGGGCGGATTGGCTACTTACTCATTGTACTACCTGTGTCTGTAGAGACAAGGTAGGAGAGTTCAGAGGCTAGGATGGATCAGAAATAGTCCTTGGAAGGGACAGAGTATAGGTGCCTAGAGGTTTGAGGTCAGCCCAGCAGGCTCATAGGTACACAGGAAAGGTTATCAGAGGGTTCTAGCTCGTGTGAGTGAGTTTAGTAGTCAGATCGGGGAATTAGCCTCAATACCCGTAGTTACTAAGTTCTAGATGGTTTCCCAGATGAGCTGTCAGGTTTACCATCTGTCAGGGAGTCAGAGTATGGAATAGAAGTGGTGTCTGGACGCGGAACCATTTCTTTCCTTCTACCCTACAGGATGGCACCTACAGAAAGAGAGAGAGAGCATGATCAGAGTATGATAGGAAAGCTTGGTAGAGAAAGGTTACATTCGACTTAGTACCTCACTCTGGAATGTTCCAGTGTCGGTGTGAGAAACGAAGGATGAAACTTTGAGATTTTGTAACGACTGTGAGCAGTTGAACAAAATCACTACCAAGGACAGGTGTTCCCACACAGGATTGATGCTCTGTGGAGACAACGAGGAGGAGCTGTGTATCCTCCACGATAGATCTTAGAGTTGGGAACTAGATATTGAGAGTTAGAAAGAGAGTTAAAGAAAACAAAAAACCAGTATAAGAAAGAAGAAGAAAGGCGGGCAAGGATCAGAGTGCTCAGCAAAAGTGTCGAATAGTTCAAAAAAATAGAGAAGCATGCCCATTATCTACTAAATGGTGTAGATTCTAAGAGAACACGGCATAGAGGCCAAGTGCTGTAATATAAGTTCAGTTTCGGGGCATGTCCGTATGATTATGAGGTGTCATAAGACGTTTGTGTTTTAAAGTCAGTAGAGTATTGAAGCTATAGGCAAGGCATCTAGTTTTTC
The DNA here is from genome assembly GCF_001659605.2 of Manihot esculenta. Lineage (NCBI taxonomy): Eukaryota > Viridiplantae > Streptophyta > Magnoliopsida > Malpighiales > Euphorbiaceae > Manihot > Manihot esculenta. Next base: position 19,075,927 of record NC_035178.2, on the reverse strand, counting down.
CTTAAGAGGTATGGCTCCTCTGACTGGGTTAAGTAAAGCGAAGTAACGGTTAGTGTAACCAGACTAGTGTGACTAAAGATGAGAAGAGTCAAAGAAAGAGAAAAGTCAGTAATCAGATGAAAGAACCAAGTCAGTTGGGTACTGGAAACAGTGAGACGCAATCAGTATAGAGTATAGACACAGATTCAGCAGTTAAGCGTCAGCAGAGTCAGGAATTGTAAATAACCCAGGAGTTTGACTCCAGTAATATCTGTGTCTCTTCGCAGAGGAAAGTGTTAGACTTTCCTTAATTGCTTATTTGCCTATGTGTTTGTTGTGTGAACATTCGAGGACGAATGTTCTTAAAGGGGGGAAGAATGTAATACCCGGCTAGATTCAGACATCGGAATTCCTACCGTCCGGTGGCATTTGAGGATGTCAGAGGTCTTTGGACGGGTACGAGAAAGGTTTCTAAAATATTTGCAAGTGTTTTAAAGGTTTAGCGTAGAAAACGAGTTGAATTTCGTGGAGAATTGGCCAAAGGAGTTTCTGTTATGTTCGGCCCCCGAAGGTGAAGTTCGGCCCCCGAAAGTTGCATGGTTTTGCATGCAGTTTCGGCAGCCGAAGCCGAGGTGGTCAGTTAGTTGTGCATGCTCCTCAGTCCGTGGTTTGGCCAGGTGTTCACCTCCAGATCATGACCAGAGGTTAGGCCACGTCTCCCTTGACTCATCTGCAAGTTTTTAATCAGCCTATGCAGAGGGTTGATCATTTGCAAAAGGTTTTGAACGTTTTTGAGAGAAAAGAAGAGTTGTGAGGGTTTGAAGCTTTGGAGGAGGAGTTGCTGAGTTTGGTTGTTCCTCTTCTGATTTCAGGAGGTAAGGGAAGTCTTTAAGTTTGTTTTAATGGTTTTTAACAGCTTTTAAAGAGGTTAAGGGTAGAGTTGCATGTTTAGGTTTTAGAGTTTAGTTTTTGATGTATTTAATGGTTTATGCATGATTATGTGTTATGTGTGCTGTTTGTTGGGGTTAATAGGTAGTTTTGGACCCCTTGGTGCATATACCAAAGTATGTGCAAGTTGAGGAGTTGAGTTATGCACGTGGAGAGGAGTTGTTGATTGGCAGAAGATGGTAGTGCACGAAGCTGAGTTCTGGATGAACTCAGGTTCGGCCGCCGAAGGGAGGATTCGGCCGCCGAACCCCTTGCATGGTGGCTTAGGCTGCCACAGCTTGCTCTTGAGTGTTTTTGAGGTTTCGGCCGCCTAAAGTGGAGATTCGGCCGCCGAAGGTATGCCAGTTTCGGCTCTAGACAGGGCATTCGGCCGCCGAACCTGCAGCCGAATGTGTTCTGTCTAGTTTTTCTTTTGTATGCTAAATGTGATTGTTTTGAGGTATTCTAGAGGGGTTTTGGGGAGATGTTTATCAGTAATATAGAGTATGTTTGGTACCTCATTTGAGTCCTTCATTGTAGGGTTGGACCCGAGGAACCGAGGTGTTAAGCAGTAGTAGCTACTTCAGAGTTAGAGTTGGCCCAGAGCTAGCCATTGTTTGGCTACAGGTGAGTGGAACTAACTTAATATTTTGAGAAATGACACGTTTCGAGCATGATCCATGCATCATAAAATGCCATGTGTTATATTAGGTTGTGTTGCATTAGAACTCACGAATATGCTGCATTGCATAAGATGATATTTGTGTGGATGAACATTGAATGATCCCTAGCCCTTGATAGTAGCTGAGATACTATGAGATCAGATGAAATATGGCATGAGATAGCCATACCAGGTCGCCCCTGGATAGTCCAGGTCGCTCCTGGTACTATGAGTTAGACAGCCGGGCTGTCAGATCAGGTAAGAAAAGTCCAGGTGATGACCTAGTCTCCTTGGCACAGTGGGACATGTTATGATATGAGAGAAATAAGAGAAGTCCAGGTGATGACCTAGTCTCCTTGGCATAGCAGGACGTATTATGACATATAGTAGAGGGCTATAGGTGACATGTTCATCCGTGAGATGATATGTTTGTGATGTGATGCATTTCATGAGAGCATGTAATGAATGAATTGTTTTCTTGTTCCTCCTCACTGGGCTGTAGTAGCTCATCCCACTCCCTTAACCCCAGTTTTGCAGGTTCTGAGATAGCTATGGGAAGTCAAAGTCAGCAAGAGTACAGAGAACAGTGATGCCTGAATGTATGTTTGTAATAGCATAGTGGACATGATGTAATTAAAAGATTAGTTGTCATGTAATGTATCGATATGTACTATCAGTTACTGGATAGACTTGTGCTTTCTCTAGTGTCGTTGTCATAGTGTGATGTATGATTAATCCCTTTGTACATGCATCCTGTTTTACGTTTCTTGATGAGAAATGTGTGAGTTGGGCTTAACGTATGGCTTTGATGAGTTACCAATGGGATGTGTTATAGATTAAAAGGGTGTCAATCCCTTGACCCACAGCAGATAGTAGTCCCTGGTATAGGCCCTGAGGGCCATTTCAGATTGACATATCTGAGTAGCAGCAGTTAAGCCTACAGAGTTTTACAGGATTGTTAAGTCGTTTTATATCATGTATGGGATCTATCAGGTACACAGAGAGTATAGTCGGCTTACTACGGGTCCCGGCGGCCTTAAGCCGATCTGGATCCTAGTGCCAGTGATGGTTCGGGCCGTTACAGAGGGGTACCGGTTTCCGGGTCGTTACAAGTTCAAAATGGATGGAGGGTATGCATGGACTATAGGAAGCTAAACGCTGCAACAAGGAAGGACCACTTCCCATTGCCCTTCATTGATCAAATGCTAGAAAGGCTTGCAGGTAAATCTCACTATTGTTGTCTTGATGGTTACTCAGGTTTTTACCAAATCCCAGTTGCTCCTGAAGACCAAGAGAAGACCACCTTCACTTGCCCTTTTGGCACTTTTGCCTTTAGAAGAATGCCATTTGGACTATGCAATGCGCCTGCCACTTTTCAGCGATGCATGATGAGCATATTTTCTAACTATGTGGGTAAGACAATTGAGGTATTTATGGATGACTTCACAGTTCATGGAAATTCTTTTGATGAATGCCTTGCCAATTTAGAAAAGATCTTACAAAGATGCATTGAAACTAACCTTGTACTTAATTATGAAAAATGTCACATTATGGTTAATCAAGGTATGGTCTTAGGACATGTTGTTTCAGCCAAGGGCATTAAAGTGGACAAAGCTAAGGTGGACACCATCAAAAATCTGCCTTACCCCAAGAATGTGAGAGACATCCGTTCCTTCCTTGGACATGCAGGATTCTACAGAAGATTCATCAAGGATTTCTCGAAAATCACTTTGCCATTATGCAAATTGCTCCAACAAGATGTAACATTTGATTTTGATGCAGATTGCGAAAAGGCATTTGATTTGATTAAAGAATTGCTTGTGACTGCCCCAATTATTCAAGGGCCTGACTGGAACTTACCTTTTGAAATCATGTGTGATGCAAGCAACTATGCAGTGGGAGCAGTTTTGGGACAACGTGTGGGAAACTCACCACATGTCATTCACTATGCCTCTCGCACATTGGATTCTACACAAAGCAACTACACAACAACTGAAAAAGAACTCTTGGCAGTTGTATTTGCTTTGGAAAAGTTCAGGCCATATCTTTTGGGAACCAAGGTCATCGTCTATTCTGACCATGCAGCCTTGCGATACTTGATCAAGAAAAAAGAAGCAAAACCTAGACTCATTAGGTGGATCCTTCTTCTACAAGAATTTGATCTTGAGATAAGAGACAAGAAGGGCAAAGAAAACCTTGTGGCAGACCACCTCAGCCGACTTCCCTCTAGTTCTACACCATGCCCAGTCAAAGAAGAATTCACAGACGAACATCTGTTCGTCACTCATTCTGCCTAGAGGATCATGCCATGCACACCACACCCAGGGGAGTACTCAGTTTCCTTTGTTCTTTTATGTTTCTTATACATTGAGGACAATGCATGATTTAAGTGTGGGGGTGCATATCTCTGAATTTTTACTTTTAAGTTTATTTTCGCTTTAATCTTTTTTAAGTTTATTTTCGCTTTAATCTTTAGTTTGCTTGCATTAGGCAAAAATTTTTCATTTTTGTTATTTTTATGCTTTCAATAAAACACACACAACCACAACCTTCTTCTTCTTCTTTTTGTTTTGCTCTACTCAAACTTATGAACTATGTTAGATGAGTTTTTCTTTCCATGACCCCATTGATGTGAAAACTCTTTAAACTTATGTTGAATCACTTTCAGTGAGTTATATTCATGTTTGAGAATTGCCTTTTGAATTGAATCCTTGAGTTCGCCATGGTGAAAAATATATTGATGACCCTCAATTGATTGAGAAAAATTGAAATTGTGTGAATGAACTTAACATGACTTGCTTTAGCAATTGGTGTTGATTTGCCCAAATCATTGAGAGAAAGAAAATTCAGCAAAGGCAAAAACATCAAAAGCATAAACTCTAGTAGCCACTTGGATAGGTGACCAACTGAAAAATATAAACCATGACATCAAAAATAGGTTGGTGACCTTTCCAAGCAAAATCTAAAGTGCAAAAGCCTGAATAAAGTACTTCAAGGTAAGGGCAAGACAATCCAAAAGCTAGGAAAAGTCTTAACAAATTAATGTGCATGTCTCTCTTGAGGAAAACAAATCCTAGCCATGGTAAGCAAAGGGAAACAAGGAAAAGAGGTAAGTAATCTTCATGCATATATTCTTCACTGCAAATGCTTCAAAATAAGGGTCTAGAGTATGAGCTTAAGTGGAAATAAGGATCTAGAGCAAAGAAAACTTATTTGACTATGTTTGTTTGCTTGAGGACAAGCAAAAGCGTAAGTGTGGGGGTATTTGATAGAGCATATTTTAGTCCATATTTTCATGATCTTATTGATGTTTATTTGCACCTATTCTACCTAATTTTGTGGTTTTAATCATGTTTTGCAAGTATTAGGTGTGAAGAAACAATTTGGAGAAAATGCTCTTAAAAATACCAAAAGAAGCCAAAATTAGAGAAATAACTTTCGGAGGCAACTTTCGGAAGCCAAAAGTGGACCACCTTCGGCAGCAACCTTCGGCGGCCGAAAGAGGACTCCAGAAACGAAAGTGAACCACCTTCGGCGGCAACCTTCGGCGGCTGAACCATGCAGACAGAGACGAAAGTCCACAATCTTCGGCCCCCGAACACTAATCTTCGGCCGCCGAACCTCCAAAATTCCAGCCTCCGAAACTTAACTTAGGCAGCCGAAAATGCGCTCTATTGCACTCCTTCCTTGTTCAAGAAACCATATCCCAAGCTGCCATATTTGAGGAGCCAAATAAGAAAAATATCTTGAGATCCAAATCTTCAATATTTACATTCAATTATTGGATTTCAAGATCCCCCTTATTAAGGAAAGAAAATCCAGAGATCACATGCTTCCTACTTAGTACCATGCACATTCAAAATTCAAAAGAAGGCTCCACCTTCCTTAATAGTGCATGGGCAGCCTCTTAACTATTTAGGCAACATCTTGGAGACCCTGGGCAGCAAGTAAGAAGACCAAAGTGCCCCCACTTGCCTCCAACTCGTTTTTGCCTTCACCTATGCACAAAGAAGGCTCATAACTCACCAAGGGCACTTTGGACAGCCTCTAAAAGTCTCCTGGACTTCCATGAAACCCTAGGCAGCCTCCCAAGACCTATTTAAAGGCTTCAAGAAGACAAGAAGACAGATTTGGTTCCACCTCTTCTCCAAGGAAATTCGGCAAGGCCTCTAAGGCTCTCTCCCACTTTAGTTCTTCATCTTTTGCTTTCTTTTCTTTAATTTTCTGTTTTGGTTCAGCCATGAGTGGCTGAAACCTTCTTTCTAGTTGAAGTTTGATTGAAACTAAGGTTGTTTAAAAGGTTGTGAGATCTGAACATAAAGTGTTTGCTTTTGGTTTATTCAATATTCATGCAATTGTGCTTAATTCTAAGATTGCTTTGTTGTTTTGATCAAATTGGCCACTTGATTCTTAATTGCAAAGTTAATTGATTGTTGATTAGGATATTTGTTAGTCCGTAATTGCTGGAAATATTCTGATCTAAGAACACTTGGTGTAAAAACCAAGAAATTGCATGATCTAGCAACATCTCATGCGTTTGAGTAGTTAGGGTTTGGATCTTTCTTGTTCTTCATGCAATTGGCAATTGTTTTGATGCCTATGGCCCAAGGACGTTCCTTGGCAATTTGTTGATTAGTAATTGGTTAGAGGACGTTCCCTAATCAATTTGTTCATAAGGAAAGACATGGTGGTGAGAAGCGTCTTCCACCCCCATAACCAACCTATTGAATCAATCAAGATTACCATGTTTCAATGATCAACCCAAACAACCAAAGTGGATCCATATCTTCAACTAGACCTTTCTCTTATTGATTTTCTCTTTTATTTTTTATTACTTGCTAATTTAATTGCTTTCATTAGTTGTTAATCAAATCATCTCAAAACCCCCCCTTTTTACTTTCCTTGCACTTTACTTTTGTTATATTTGCAATCACTTGCTTTCACTTGTGCTTTCAATTGGTTTGATTGGTCTTGATTGAGATAAACAAATAAGTAAACAATTCTCTGTGGATACGATCCTTCACCACTGTCTACAGTTGTAAATTGTAGGTAACCAAAGAAGGTTATTTTTGACCGGCTTCGACAACCGCTCCTGTCACTCTAGATGGGTAATTCATACCTGTTAAGCCTGGTTTTTCACATACTGTAAAACATATATACATATACAGATCATGTACAAAAACATACGTCACTAGGTCAAGCACATGTCTAACTGAGATACACCTATTACATCTTTTTCATATTACATGTCCACTCTAAGCTATTACACAGCTCTTTCCTCTTTCTGTACTCTGCTGGACTGTCCCTGTACACTGTACACTGAACCTGCAAAACTGGGGTTAAGGCAGTGGGATGAGCTCTATAGCCCAGTGAGTAGAACAGTAAAACATCTCATTAAAATATGATCTCATGGAATGCGTCATAACACAGACAAGTTACATAACTAGGTCAAGCACATGTCTAACTAAGATACACCTATTACATCTTTTTCATATTACATGTCCACGCTAAGCTATTACACAGCTCTTTCCTCTTTCTGTACTCTGCTGGATTGTCCCTGTACACTATCCACTGAACCTGCAAAACGGGGGTTAAAGGAGTGGGATGAGCTCTATAGCCCAGTGAGTAGAACAGTAAAACATCTCATTAAAATATGATCTCATGGAATGCGTCATAACACAGACAAGTCACATCAAGAGTAAACCTGTCACCACATAGTCCCAGTAACTCTGTGCCAGGGTGTAGAATCGAGCACCTGGTCTTCCTGTCATATATGTATATGTGTATATAACACCTATGTACTTACCATTGCCAGGGCGTAGTCAAAGGCTCCTGGACTTTGCTATACCTGCCAGGGCGTAGTCAAAGGCTCCTGGACTTCCTGTCTGTGACTATTGGATCATTCAGCATTTACCCACATCAACACATAACTATGCAATGCAGCATATTCGTGGATTCTAATGCAAACAACCTACTGTATACTCATGATGCATGAACTATGATAAAAGCATTGTAGTGGTCAATTAAAAAAAAACATTAAGTTTAGTTCCACTCACCTCTGGCTCTGGACTGACTCTGCAGGCTCTGTAAACGCTGGAGCAGTACTCACTGCTGCTCACTCTGGTTCCTCTGGTCTGTACCTATACAGATGGACTCAAATGAGGGACCAAACTAGCTTATGAATAACTCTATTAAACTCCCCAAGAATCCCCTTAAACTCACTCAACTAGCCATGCAAAACATGCAAGAGAAGGCTGGACAGAATACTTTCGGCGGCAGGTTCGGCGGCCGAAAGTCCTCTCCAGAGACGAAACTCAAGCACCTTCGGCGACCGAACTTCCACTTTCGGCTGCCGAACCCTTTCGGGGGGAAGTTTCGGAGGCCACAAGGCACTCAAGAGACGAAAGTCTCTAACCTTCGGCGGCACCTTCGGCGGCCGAACTTCCCTCCAGAGCCGAAAGTCCAAAAGCTCGGGGGCAAGCTTGGGCAGCCGAAGCCACCTCCTCACACCTCCTCAGGGGTTCGGCGGCCGAATGTACCTTCGGCTGCCGAACCTGAGTTCATCAGCAGGGCAGAAACTTGCCCTGCCTCTCGCCAAATGCACAAAACTCACTCCAACTCAACCACCTCACTTCCTCAACTTGCATACACTTATGTATATGCTCAAAGGGGTCAAAAACTACCTTAAAACCCCAAACACACAACAAAAACAACACAGAAACAAGCTATACATACAAAACCATCAAAACCTCTCTTTTTAACCTATTCATGCAACTCTCTCCATAAACCCCCATAAAACCTTCAGAAAACATACAAACAAGCTCAGGATCTTCACTTACCTCTTGAAACCAAGTAGATGAAGGATCCTAACGTGGAGTTTTGGAGCAACTTGCCTTCAAACTCTCCAAACTTCACAACTTTGAGTTTGTACCTTAAAACCTTCAAATAACCATGAAAACTAATCAAATCTTTGCATGATTTAATGAAAACATGAAGAAATACTCACAAAGGACAGAGTTTCACCTCAACAAGTGAAAGAAACGGTGCTCTACCGCTTCAACCGACTGAGGGCCATTTATAGGTGGCTGGCCAGACCACCTTCGGCGGCCAAACGTGAAACCGAAAGCCATGCATGTTCGGCGGCCGAACCTGGCTTTTCTGCCTTGGTTCATTTCATTCAAAAACTCAGTTCCTTATGCTTGAAAACTTATGAACATATCAAAACATTTTAGAAAAACATAAATCTAACCCTTCTAGAGACGTCCAACATCTGAAACTCCATCGGAAAGTAGAATTCCGATGCCGGACTCTAGCCGGGTATTACATTCTCCCCCCTTAAGAACATTCGTCCTCGAATGTTCCTAAAATAAACAATGAACACAAAAAATGGAGGAAACTAACCTCAAAACAAATATGGATATTGCTGGAGCATAGACTCCCGTGTCTCCTAGGTGCACTCTTCTAGATTATGGTGGTTCCACAGAACTTTCACCATTGGAATCTCCTTGTTCCTTAGCTGTCTGATCTGTGTGTCCAGAATCCGCACTGGTTGCTCTATATAGGTGAGATCTGTAAGAATCTGCACCTCAGGCTCACTCAGAACCTGATTCGGATCTGACACAAACTGCCGGAGCATAGAAACATGAAATACCGGGTGAATTCTCTCCATCGAAGCAGGTAAATCCAGCTTATACAACACATTCCCGATCCTCTGCAAGATCTCAAAGGGTCCAATGTATCGTGGAGCTAACTTACCTTTCTTTCCAAAACGAACCACTCCTTTCATTGGAGACACTTTTAACAATACCCAATTACCCTCCTGGAACTCTAACTGCTTTTTGCGAACGTCTGCATAACATTTCTGTCTGCTCTGAGCTGTTATGATTCTCTCTCTGATCATAGGCACCACTCTACTGGTAATCTCTACTAATTCTGGCCCTGCAAGAGCCTTTTCTCCTACCTCTTCCCAGCAAACAGGTGATCTGCACTTCCTCCCATATAAGGCTACATAAGGAGCCATCCCTTTTTAAGTACTCCGTCATTTGCACTTTACCTCCAGATGAGCTAGGTTGCTGTCTGTCAACAACAGGGGCTATTGGTTCTGGTGGTGGTGGTACTGGGTCATTTAGCTCTGGGTGTGCTGCACTTGGATGGGTAGGGGAGGGTGGATACATAGGATATGGTGGATAATAAGGAGGATAAGGCATATATGGCATGTAAGGAGGATATGGGACAAAACTAGAGTACTCCGACATACCTCCCATCAGATACTCTGGGTCCTGCGAAAAGGCTGGATAGCCAAAACCTGAGGTCTGAGCGCCTCCCTGCGACTCTCCCATACCTTCCTCAAATCTGCCTATACCCATGCTGTCATCTCTAGACTGGTCAATCTCCATAGCCTCCCTCCTTTCCTCTGATCTTTCTCCCCTAGCTGTACCTCTTCTGCTCTCGTCGACAGACCTTCTAGGGTCTATTGACGTACCTTCCCTGCTAGATCTCTGCGACCTTGCCCTTGGCAATGCAGGAGGATGAGCAACTGGTCTCTCACTTTCTAGTGAGACTCCAGTCAGTCGAGCTGATCGACGAGTTCCTCTCATCTTTACTCTGGAAAACATCACAACATAGAGCACTTTAACACATAAAACATCACAGATCAATACTGCACATGCATACATCATGGCATTAAACAGATAGGACTCACCACCCTATCCTAGTGGACATGAATTCCTATTGTGCTTGACCACCTCTAGCCTCTATGAGCCCGACACTGTCTCTATAGGTCCGATCATGTGAACCTAGGGCTCTGATACCAAATCTGTAATGACCCCAAAATAGACCGTCACCGGCGCTAGGATTCAGATCGGCTTAAGGCCGCCAGAACCCGTAGCAAGCCTGCTAAACTCTCTGTGTACCTGTCATACTCATACATGATCATACATTTTCTGTGAAAATAAAAACTCTTTGCTGAACCAAGGCTTAACCTGTGCATGCACTATCTCTGTACTCTGTACTCTGTACTCTGTACCCCTAACTAGAGCTCGCTCTAGATGGGTAATTCATACCTGTTAAGCCTGGTTTTTCACATACTGTAAAACATATATACATATACAGATCATGTACAAAAATATACATCACTAGGTCAAGCACATGTCTAACTAAGATACACCTATTACATCTTTTTCATATTACATGTCCACTCTAAGCTATTACACAGCTCTTTCCTCTTTCTGTACTCTGCTGGACTGTCCCTGTACACTGTACACTGAACCTGCAAAACTGGGGTTAAGGGAGTGGGATGAGCTCTATAGCCCAGTGAGTAGAACAGTAAAACATCTCATTAAAATATGATCTCATGGAATGCGTCATAACACGAAAACATACATCACTAGGTCAAGCACATGTCTAATTGAGATACACCTATTACATCTTTTTCATATTACATGTCCACGCTAAGCTATTACACAGCTCTTTCCTCTTTCTGTACTCTGCTGGATTGTCCCTGTACACTGTACACTGAACCTGGAAAATGGGGGTTAAGGGAGTGGGATGAGCTCTATAGCCCAGTGAGTAGAACCGTAAAACATCTCATTAAAATATGATCTCATGGAATGCGTCATAACACAGACAAGTCACATCAAGAGTAAACCTGTCACCACATAGTCCCAGTAACTCTGTGCCAGGGCGTAGGATCGAGCACCTGGTCTTCCTGTCATATATGTATATGTGTATATAACACCTATGTACTTACCATTGCCAGGGCGTAGTCAAAGGCTCCTTGTAACATCCTCAAACCCATAGCTAGAGCAGTGACATCACTAGGTATGGGTTAGGCTATTTCACTACTAAAGTAAGTGGCATTAGGGGAGGTGCTAGCTTACCCCGAGCTACTTAGGGGAGGTACTAGCATAACTCTAATCTGCTAATAACTGAATTATAGAAAACTCAAATATAGAAACGGACATATTCAGAAATAAAGTAGACAGTGTGATTAGCGAGTCGGGAACGAGTCACTTTCGGGAGGTGCTTAGGGTTTTCTGACGTGCTTGCTTGAGGTGTTTGTTTTAAATCCGTCATGCTTGCTTAAGTGGAAAGGACTTCTAAAGGCGAAAAGCATATTTTAGTAGGTCAATCTATGATTATTGAAAGTGTAAAAACTAAATTGAAATATGGTAAAAAGTTTAGTGGGTTAAAGTATAAATATGGAAAGTTAAAATATAAAAGTCAAATTTTACTTTCCATGTGTCACCTAGCTATTGGATGAAGAAATGACCAAGCAATTTGAAAAAGGGATTGTCATCTTCTCCATTTCACTTTGCCGTAGCTCACACCATAGGAAACCAAAGAATTTCTTTTCTTTCTCCCACCAAAGCCAAGCCAAAACCTCACCAAATCAACTTCTTTCTTTAACCAAAATTCATCCTAAGATCAAGATCTAAAGGAAGAGCCATATATTGAAGGGATTGAAGAAGAAAAGTTTAGGGTTCCATATACACCAAGCTTGAAAATCAAAGGTAAGTTTAGAAATGAGTAGGAAATAGCATCATCTCATTTCTTCATGCATGGATTTGAATTATAAAGCTTTAATTTATAGTTTATTCAATCCTTTCCTAAGACATAAATTGACCTAGGTGAAGGAACATCAAAGGGAAAGGAGATAGCTAGAGATTAGAAGAGGAAAAGAAAGGAGGAATTCAAGAAAGGTTTGGTGTTTGTATGATTTTCTGTTTTCCTTGGATTCTGCCATGAATAAGTGAAATTAGGGGTTGATTTTACTTGCTGGAAATGTTGCTTTGACTGTATAAATATGTTATATGAATGTTAAAATGATGTTTGAAAGGCTTAGAGTAAAGAAATTTAACATGAGAGCTAAAAGTGCAAATCTGCCAGAATAGGTTCTAACAGGACAGTCAGTGTTGGAAGCCTTATAACTTATTGTGTATTTATTAAAATTAGTCCTAAGATATACCAAATGAAAGATAAGACAAAGATCTAAAACTTTTATGAATTGACCAAATTCTGAATCTGTAGGTAAGATGATGAAAATTTGAAGTGAACCTAAACTGGATACAGAGTTAGTGCATCCGGAACAGTGTGTATTGATTATACTATAACTAATTATGTACTCAGTGAAATTTGTTAATACCAGTGCCAAATGAATCCTAAGAAGTATACCTAAAACTTTGTAGAAGACACTTAAGCTTGAATTTGTATAGAAATATATGAATCTGATAATTTTTGTGATACTATAAACAGGTACTAATACTGGACTGATTAAGACCTGATTGAGCAGCTGGTAAAGAAAAATTCATAACTTAAGTTAGGATGATCAGAATTGCATGAATCATACCTTGTTGGAAAGATAAGACATAAATGTATATTTCTTATGAAGAAAATGAAGTTAAATTATAACTCTAAACTACTTGAAAAGTTGATGCAATATATGGCAGAATGTAGTTTTCTACATTAAAATGCTAAGTCAATAAAGTTTTGCACTATTTGCCATGAGTTTTCCATATTGTAAATCTTGGCATATGATATATGTAACTTGGAAAATGAATTCAAATAGCTTCAAATGGCATGCATTTTACATTGATACATTGAATTAATAGTGCTTGGCCCTGGTAAACGTAATAGGAGTCGAGGTTAGTATAAGGGTATGGCATGCCATATAAACCTACAGAGTTCGCAGTACTGCTACCGATACATGATTTTTATTTGAGGTTACATATCAGGTACCTCATAAGCACGGTCATAGAGCCCTGCTATCACAGTTTTGGCCTCTGAGCCTACCGTTCGGCACTCTGTGCCTACCGTTATAACTCCTTATCTACCTAGACGATCCTACTATGTGTTTATAAGGGCTAAGATCTTAATTAAGATTGATACTTGATTTTGTGAACTTATTAGTGAGTGTTAATATGTTTGCATCTCTTACATGCACTAAGCTGTGGTAATTTATTATAAATAGAAAATGTGCAATAACGGAAAAAGAAGATGTTTTTATTCCGATTATCTGTATACGTGAACTTGTTTGCTCTATTTTGTTATTTGTTTGCTATCACCCACTGAGCATTAGCTCAGCGTGTTGGTTTTTACCTCACGCAGGTTGTAGATAAAATAGGGCAACAGAAGTTATCAGAGATCTACATCAGATATCAAGGCCATCATCATAGCTGGTTGTTTTGAGTCTCGGAGTCATAGTACAGTTTTATTTTGGCATGTACATATTAAATAGAGTGAGTTGTGAAGGTTATGTAAATCAAAGAATAGTAAGATATCAAGTGACAGTTGTTAGTATTATTATAAGTGTGATGTTCATATGTATTACAGGTTAAAGTGCTAATAAAACAGAGAAAACTCTGCCGAAAATTTTGGTTTAAAAATCTCACGCTTATTTTAATCTTGATGAAAGTTACATGCATTACCTAAAAACTTGGTATTTACAGATAAAAGAAATTGTTTAGTCCTGATATATCTAAAAAGGTATAGTTTGTGACATTCCTTGCTCTATCTACTCTTTGATAGGGTAAGGGGTGTTACAATTAGTGGTATCAAAGCAAAGGTTTAGGCGATTCTAGGTCATAGTATGTAGGTGTATATGTGTCATATATGTACATGCCAAAATGAGTTACAGCTATGAGATGGTTCTGATGTAAATCTCTTCTTTGTGTCTTTAGGTCATATAAAAGATGTCATCTGAGTCACAGAGAGCAGCAGATGAAGAGGTAGAGAGTCATGCTCCCTCTGAGGCAGCTGCACCTGTTGCTGCTCCTCCACCTGCTGCTTCTCCTCCACCTGCTGCTGCTGGCGGACCAGGGCAGGATGCATTGTTTCAGCAAATAGCTGAGTTGATTAGGAGGGTCACACAAAATGTACCAGAGGTACTACCACCACCACCACCTGTTGTAGCCCAGGCACAACCTAGGCCTCCAATAGAAAAACTCAGGAAATATGGTGCCACAGAGTTTAGAGGTAAAAAGGAAGATGATCCTTCAGCTGCAGAATTCTGGTTAGAAAGTACAGAAAGGGTCTTACAGCAGCTACAGTGTTCACCAGCAGAGAGCTTGATGTGTGCAGTATCATTGCTGAAAGATGAAGCTTATAGATGGTGGACAACTTTGACACAGATGGTTAGACTAGAGCGGCAGACTTGGGAATTCTTTTTAGCAGAGTTTAAGAAGAAATATATTGGGGCCTTATATATAGAGGAGAGAAGAAGGGAATTTTTATACCTCAGACAAGGCAGGCTTACAGTAACAGAGTATGAGCGAGAATTTGTTAGACTTAGTAAGTATGCCACAGAGATAGTTCCTACAGAGGAAGAGAGATGTAAACGCTTTGAGCAAGGATTGCATGCTGATATAAGGATGTACCTCACAGTTATGCATATTAGGGAACTCTCAGTTTTAGTAGAGACAGCCCACAGACTGGAGCGAATTAAAGAAGAAGAGCAAAGTAGAAGGCAGAAAGGGCAGCAGAAGAGGAGCCAGAGCCAATATCAGGGACAATCCTTTGCATCTCAGACAAGTAGTAAGAGACAGAGGGAATTTCAGCAGACAGGGCAGAGAGGGCCACCTAGGCAGATTCAAAGACCTGGGCAAAGTTCAGTAGTGAGGTCTGGACAGCAGACAACCTCCGTATCCAGTACAGGAGGACCAGGTAGAGGGTTGCCACCTGTATGTGAGCATTGTGGCAGGCGACATGGCGGAGTATGCAGGAGATTAACTGGGGCTTGCTACTTATGTGGAAGCTCAGACCACTTTATGAGAGATTGTCCTAGAGGCCAGTCAGTACAGCCTATACAGACAGAGAGATCTTTGCCGACAGGGTCTAGAGGCAGAGGTAGAGGTAGAGGTGAATCTAGCAGTGCTCAGAGTCACAGAGTATCAGAGACAGTAGATAGACCAGACACTAGAGCACCTGCCAGGGCATATGCCATTCGTGCAAAGGAAGACCAGGACAAACCAGATGTTATTGCTGGTAAATTTTCTATCTTTGGCAGATATATTTATGCATTAATTGATCCTGGTTCCACACATTCATACATCAGCATACCCATTAATAATGAGATGGGAATTGAAGTAGAACCTTTAGAGCATGACATAGCAGTGACCAATCCCTTAGGACATCTTGTGATTGTGAATAGAGTTTACAGAGATTGTCCTATATGTGTGCAAGGTCATACCTTTTTAGGTGACCTGATAGAGTTACCTTTTAGAGAGTTTGATGTGATTCTAGGTATGGATTGGTTGTCTAGACATCATGTCATAGTTGACTGTAAGTTAAAGCGGGTTACACTCAAAACATTAGAGGGTTCTGAGGTTATAGTTGTGGGTGAGAGGTCAGATTACCTCTCTAATGTCATATCTGCCACTACAGCTAGGAGGTTGATTAGAAAAGGCTGTACAGCTTATCTAGCTAGTGTGATTGAAACTAAGAAGGAAGGTCCTAGTGTGTCAAATCTACCCACAGTATGTCATTTTCCAGATGTATTTCCTGAAGAGTTGCCAGGGTTACCTCCAGAAAGGGAAGTGGATTTTGCTATAGAAGTTGTGCCAGGCACTGCACCTATTTCAATTGCTCCTTACAGAATGGCTCCTACAGAATTGAAAGAGTTGAAAATACAGTTGCAAGAGTTACTTGATAAGGGCTTTATTCGACCTAGTGTTTCACCATGGGGTGCACCAGTGTTGTTTGTGAAAAAGAAAGATGGATCTCTTCGATTGTGTATTGATTACAGACAGTTGAATAAGGTAACTATAAAGAATAAATATCCACTGCCCAGAATAGATGATTTGTTTGATCAGTTGAAAGGGGCCAGCATTTTCTCTAAGATAGATTTGAGATCGGGCTACCATCAGTTGAGAGTTAAAGGGACAGATGTGCCTAAAACTGCATTCAGAACACGATATGGACATTATGAGTTTCTGGTTATGCCATTTGGGTTAACAAATGCACCTGCATCATTCATGGATTTGATGAACCGTATCTTTCATCCATTTTTAGACCAGTTTGTTGTAGTATTCATTGATGATATTCTGGTATACTCTAGAACTAGAGAAGACCATGACAGACATTTGAGGATAGTATTACAGACTCTGAGGGAAAAGCAACTTTATGCTAAGTTCAGTAAATGTGATTTTTGGCTCAATGAAATAACATTTTTGGGACATGTTGTATCAGCAGAGGGAATCAGGGTAGATCCACAGAAGATTAAAGCTGTACTGGAATGGAAGCCACCAAAGAATGTTGCAGAGATCAGGAGTTTCTTGGGTCTAGCTGGGTACTACAGACGGTTTGTGAAAGGGTTTTCACTTATAGCAGCTCCATTAACTAAATTACTACATAAGAATGTTAAGTATGTTTGGGATGATAGATGTCAGGCAAGTTTTGACAAATTGAAGACTATGCTCACCGAAGCACCAATACTTACACAACCTGTTTCTGGCAAGGACTTTGTGATATATAGTGATGCTTCTCACAATGGACTTGGATGTGTTTTGATGCAAGAAGGTAAAGTGATTGCCTATGCTTCTAGACAACTGAAGCCACATGAGAAGAACTATCCTACCCATGATCTAGAGCTGGCTGCCATAGTTTTTGCACTAAAGATATGGAGACATTACTTATATGGTGAGAAATGTTACATTTATACAGATCATAAAAGTCTAAAATACTTGCCCACACAGAAAGAGCTAAACCTGAGACAGAGAAGATGGCTAGAGTTACTGAAAGATTATGATTGCATTATAGATTATCACCCAGGCAAAGCTAATTTAGTAGCAGATGCACTCAGCAGGAAATCCTTATTTGCATTAAAAGCAATGAATGCGCGGTTGACTATAGCAGATGATGGAGCTATTGTAGCAGAATTAAAAGTTAGACCCAACTTACTGCAACAAATTAAAGAAGCACAGAAAGAAGATACAGAGATAGCCTTATGGACTAGACAAGTACAAGAGGGGAAGAAGCAGAAGCATGTGATAAGTGATGATGGTTACTTGTACTATGGTGATAGAATATGTGTACCTAACATTGGAGAGCTGAAACAGAGTATTCTTACAGAGGCACACAATAGTCCATATGTTATGCATCCAGGTAGCACTAAGATGTATCAAGATCTGAAGATGCACTATTGGTGGCCAGGTATGAAAAGAGATATAGCTGAATTTGTAACAAAATGTTTGACATGTCAACCGGTAAAAGCAGAACATCAAGTTCCATCAGGGTTGTTACAGCCTATCGCTATACCAGAATGGAAATGGGATAGAATTACCATGGATTTTGTAACAGGATTGCCACTCACACCAAGGAAGAAAGATGCCATCTGGGTAATAGTTGACAAGTTAACTAAATCAGCGCATTTCTTGCCAATCAGAATGGATTACACATTGGAAAAGTATGCAGAATTGTATATTAATGAAATTGTGAGACTACATGGTGTTCCTATCTCTATTATATCAGACAGAGATCCAAGATTCACATCCAGATTTTGGGAAAAACTACATGAAGCTCTAGGGACAAGATTGAATTTTAGTACAGCTTTTCATCCTCAGACAGATGGCCAGTCAGAGAGAGTAATTCAAGTTTTGGAAGATATGCTCAGAAGTTGTGTAATTGAATTTGAAGGAAGCTGGGAAAGATATCTTCCACTAGTAGAATTTGCTTACAACAATAGTTATCAGGCTAGTATTAAAATGGCTCCCTATGAAGCATTGTATGGCAGAAAATGTAGAACCCCATTGTGCTGGACAGAACTCAGTGAAGCTAAACTTGTAGGTCCAGAGTTGATAAGACAGACTGAGGAGAAGGTGAAGACTATCAAAGAAAGATTGAAAGCTGCAACAGATAGGCAAAAATCCTATGCAGATTTGAGAAGAAAAGATATAGAATTTGCTGTTGGAGACAAAGTGTTTTTAAAAGTTTCTCCATGGAAGAAAGTGCTAAGATTTGGCAAGAAAGGTAAGCTAAGCCCTCGGTTTATTGGTCCATATGAAATAATTGAGCGTGTGGGTCCAGTAGCCTACAGGCTAGCTTTACCTCCAGAGTTAGACAGAATACTTAATGTCTTCCATGTATCCATGCTAAGAAGATACAGATCTGACCCATCACATGTCATTCCAGCTGAAACCATTGATGTACAGTCTGACCTGACTTATGAAGAAGAACCAGTGAAAATTTTAGCAAGGGAAATAAAAGAGTTAAGGAATAAGAAGATTCCCTTAGTGAAAGTGTTGTGGAGAAATCACAAGGCAGAAGAAGCTACATGGGAGAGTGAAGAGGTGATGAAGCAACAATATCCACAGCTATTCAAAGCAGGTAAAATTTCGAGGACGAAATTTCTTAAGAGGGGAAGAGTTGTAACATCCTCAAACCCATAGCTAGAGCAGTGACATCACTAGGTATGGGTTAGGCTATTTCACTACTAAAGTAAGTGGCATTAGGGGAGGTGCTAGCTTACCCCGAGCTACTTAGGGGAGGTACTAGCATAACTCTAATCTGCTAATAACTGAATTATAGAAAACTCAAATATAGAAACGGACATATTCAGAAATAAAGTAGACAGTGTGATTAGCGAGTCGGGAACGAGTCACTTTCGGGAGGTGCTTAGGGTTTTCTGACGTGCTTGCTTGAGGTGTTTGTTTTAAATCCGTCATGCTTGCTTAAGTGGAAAGGACTTCTAAAGGCGAAAAGCATATTTTAGTAGGTCAATCTATGATTATTGAAAGTGTAAAAACTAAATTGAAATATGGTAAAAAGTTTAGTGGGTTAAAGTATAAATATGGAAAGTTAAAATATAAAAGTCAAATTTTACTTTCCATGTGTCACCTAGCTATTGGATGAAGAAATGACCAAGCAATTTGAAAAAGGGATTGTCATCTTCTCCATTTCACTTTGCCGTAGCTCACACCATAGGAAACCAAAGAATTTCTTTTCTTTCTCCCACCAAAGCCAAGCCAAAACCTCACCAAATCAACTTCTTTCTTTAACCAAAATTCATCCTAAGATCAAGATCTAAAGGAAGAGCCATATATTGAAGGGATTGAAGAAGAAAAGTTTAGGGTTCCATATACACCAAGCTTGAAAATCAAAGGTAAGTTTAGAAATGAGTAGGAAATAGCATCATCTCATTTCTTCATGCATGGATTTGAATTATAAAGCTTTAATTTATAGTTTATTCAATCCTTTCCTAAGACATAAATTGACCTAGGTGAAGGAACATCAAAGGGAAAGGAGATAGCTAGAGATTAGAAGAGGAAAAGAAAGGAGGAATTCAAGAAAGGTTTGGTGTTTGTATGATTTTCTGTTTTCCTTGGATTCTGCCATGAATAAGTGAAATTAGGGGTTGATTTTACTTGCTGGAAATGTTGCTTTGACTGTATAAATATGTTATATGAATGTTAAAATGATGTTTGAAAGGCTTAGAGTAAAGAAATTTAACATGAGAGCTAAAAGTGCAAATCTGCCAGAATAGGTTCTAACAGGACAGTCAGTGTTGGAAGCCTTATAACTTATTGTGTATTTATTAAAATTAGTCCTAAGATATACCAAATGAAAGATAAGACAAAGATCTAAAACTTTTATGAATTGACCAAATTCTGAATCTGTAGGTAAGATGATGAAAATTTGAAGTGAACCTAAACTGGATACAGAGTTAGTGCATCCGGAACAGTGTGTATTGATTATACTATAACTAATTATGTACTCAGTGAAATTTGTTAATACCAGTGCCAAATGAATCCTAAGAAGTATACCTAAAACTTTGTAGAAGACACTTAAGCTTGAATTTGTATAGAAATATATGAATCTGATAATTTTTGTGATACTATAAACAGGTACTAATACTGGACTGATTAAGACCTGATTGAGCAGCTGGTAAAGAAAAATTCATAACTTAAGTTAGGATGATCAGAATTGCATGAATCATACCTTGTTGGAAAGATAAGACATAAATGTATATTTCTTATGAAGAAAATGAAGTTAAATTATAACTCTAAACTACTTGAAAAGTTGATGCAATATATGGCAGAATGTAGTTTTCTACATTAAAATGCTAAGTCAATAAAGTTTTGCACTATTTGCCATGAGTTTTCCATATTGTAAATCTTGGCATATGATATATGTAACTTGGAAAATGAATTCAAATAGCTTCAAATGGCATGCATTTTACATTGATACATTGAATTAATAGTGCTTGGCCCTGGTAAACGTAATAGGAGTCGAGGTTAGTATAAGGGTATGGCATGCCATATAAACATACAGAGTTCGCAGTACTGCTACCGATACATGATTTTTATTTGAGGTTACATATCAGGTACCTCATAAGCACGGTCATAGAGCCCTGCTATCACAGTTTTGGCCTCTGAGCCTACCGTTCGGCACTCTGTGCCTACCGTTATAACTCCTTATCTACCTAGACGATCCTACTATGTGTTTATAAGGGCTAAGATCTTAATTAAGATTGATACTTGATTTTGTGAACTTATTAGTGAGTGTTAATATGTTTGCATCTCTTACATGCACTAAGCTGTGGTAATTTATTATAAATAGAAAATGTGCAATAACGGAAAAAGAAGATGTTTTTATTCCGATTATCTGTATACGTGAACTTGTTTGCTCTATTTTGTTATTTGTTTGCTATCACCCACTGAGCATTAGCTCAGCGTGTTGGTTTTTACCTCACGCAGGTTGTAGATAAAATAGGGCAACAGAAGTTATCAGAGATCTACATCAGATATCAAGGCCATCATCATAGCTGGTTGTTTTGAGTCTCGGAGTCATAGTACAGTTTTATTTTGGCATGTACATATTAAATAGAGTGAGTTGTGAAGGTTATGTAAATCAAAGAATAGTAAGATATCATGCACTAAGTTGTTAGTATTATTATAAGTGTGATGTTCATATGTATTACAGGTTAAAGTGCTAATAAAACAGAGAAAACTCTGCCGAAAATTTTGGTTTAAAAATCTCACGCTTATTTTAATCTTGATGAAAGTTACATGCATTACCTAAAAACTTGGTATTTACAGATAAAAGAAATTGTTTAGTCCTGATATATCTAAAAAGGTATAGTTTGTGACATTCCTTGCTCTATCTACTCTTTGATAGGGTAAGGGGTGTTACACTCCTGGACTTTGCTATACCTGCCAGGGCGTAGTCAAAGGCTCCTGGACTTTGCTATACCTGCCAGGGCGTAGTCAAAGGCTCCTGGACTTCCTGTCTGTGACTATTGGATCATTCAGCATTTACCCACATCAACACATAACTATGCAATGCAGCATATTCGTGGATTCTAATGCAAACAACCTATTGTATACTCATGATGCATGAACTATGATAAAAGCATTGTAGTGGTCAATTAAAAAAAAACATTAAGTTTAGTTCCACTCACCTCTGGCTCTGGACTGACTCTGCAGGCTCTGTAAACGCTGGAGCAGTACTCACTGCTGCTCACTCTGGTTCCTCTGGTCTGTACCTATACAGATGGACTCAAATGAGGGACCAAACTAGCTTATGAATAACTCTATTAAACTCCCCAAGAATCCCCTTAAACTCACTCAACTAGCCATGCAAAACATGCAAGAGAAGGCTGGACAGAATACTTTCGGCGGCAGGTTCGGCGGCCGAAAGTCCTCTCCAGAGACGAAACTCAAGCACCTTCGGCGACCGAACTTCCACTTTCGGCTGCCGAACCCTTTCGGGGGGAAGTTTCGGAGGCCACAAGGCACTCAAGAGACGAAAGTCTCTAACCTTCGGCGGCACCTTCGGCGGCCGAACTTCCCTCCAGAGCCGAAAGTCCAAAAGCTCGGGGGCAAGCTTGGGCAGCCGAAGCCACCTCCTCACACCTCCTCAGGGGTTCGGCGGCCGAATGTACCTTCGGCTGCCGAACCTGAGTTCATCAGCAGGGCAGAAACTTGCCCTGCCTCTCGCCAAATGCACAAAACTCACTCCAACTCAACCACCTCACTTCCTCAACTTGCATACACTTATGTATATGCTCAAAGGGGTCAAAAACTACCTTAAAACCCCAAACACACAACAAAAACAACACAGAAACAAGCTATACATACAAAACCATCAAAACCTCTCTTTTTAACCTATTCATGCAACTCTCTCCATAAACCCCCATAAAACCTTCAGAAAACATACAAACAAGCTCAGGATCTTCACTTACCTCTTGAAACCAAGTAGATGAAGGATCCTAACGTGGAGTTTTGGAGCAACTTGCCTTCAAACTCTCCAAACTTCACAACTTTGAGTTTGTACCTTAAAACCTTCAAATAACCATGAAAACTAATCAAATCTTTGCATGATTTAATGAAAACATGAAGAAATACTCACAAAGGACAGAGTTTCACCTCAGCAAGTGAAAGAAACGGTGCTCTACCGCTTCAACCGACTGAGGGCCATTTATAGGTGGCTGGCCAGACCACCTTCGGCGGCCAAACATGAAACCGAAAGCCATGCATGTTCGGCGGCCGAACCTGGCTTTTCTGCCTTGGTTCATTTCATTCAAAAACTCAGTTCCTTATGCTTGAAAACTTATGAACATATCAAAACATTTTAGAAAAACATAAATCTAACCCTTCTAGAGACGTCCAACATCTGAAACTCCATCGGAAAGTAGAATTCCGATGCCGGACTCTAGCCGGGTATTACATTCTCCCCCCTTAAGAACATTCGTCCTCGAATGTTCCTAAAATAAACAATGAACACATAAAATGGAGGAAACTAACCTCAAAACAAATATGGATATTGCTGGAGCATAGACTCCCGTGTCTCCTAGGTGCACTCTTCTAGATTATGGTGGTTCCACAGAACTTTCACCATTGGAATCTCCTTGTTCCTTAGCTGTCTGATCTGTGTGTCCAGAATCCGCACTGGTTGCTCTATATAGGTGAGATCTGTAAGAATCTGCACCTCAGGCTCACTCAGAACCTGATTCGGATCTGACACAAACTGTCGGAGCATAGAAACATGAAATACCGGGTGAATTCTCTCCATCGAAGCAGGTAAATCCAGCTTATACGACACATTCCCGATCCTCTGCAAGATCTCAAAGGGTCCAATGTATCGTGGAGCTAACTTACCTTTCTTTCCAAAACGAACCACTCCTTTCATTGGAGACACTTTTAACAATACCCAATTACCCTCCTGGAACTCTAACTGCTTTTTGCGAACGTCTGCATAACATTTCTGTCTGCTCTGAGCTGTTATGATTCTCTCTCTGATCATAGGCACCACTCTACTGGTAATCTCTACTAATTCTGGCCCTGCAAGAGCCTTTTCTCCTACCTCTTCCCAGCAAACAGGTGATCTGCACTTCCTCCCATATAAGGCTACATAAGGAGCCATCCCTTTTTAAGTACTCCGTCATTTGCACTTTACCTCCAGATGAGCTAGGTTGCTGTCTGTCAACAACAGGGGCTATTGGTTCTGGTGGTGGTGGTACTGGGTCATTTAGCTCTGGGTGTGCTGCACTTGGATGGGTAGGGGAGGGTGGATACATAGGATATGGTGGATAATAAGGAGGATAAGGCATATATGGCATGTAAGGAGGATATGGGACAAAACTAGAGTACTCCGACATACCTCCCATCAGATACTCTGGGTCCTGCGAAAAGGCTGGATAGCCAAAACCTGAGGTCTGAGCGCCTCCCTGCGACTCTCCCATACCTTCCTCAAATCTGCCTATACCCATGCTGTCATCTCTAGACTGGTCAATCTCCATAGCCTCCCTCCTTTCCTCTGATCTTTCTCCCCTAGCTGTACCTCTTCTGCTCTCGTCGACAGACCTTCTAGGGTCTATTGACGTACCTTCCCTGCTAGATCTCTGCGACCTTGCCCTTGGCAATGCAGGAGGATGAGCAACTGGTCTCTCACTTTCTAGTGAGACTCCAGTCAGTCGAGCTGATCGACGAGTTCCTCTCATCTTTACTCTGGAAAACATCACAACATAGAGCACTTTAACACATAAAACATCACAGATCAATACTGCACATGCATACATCATGGCATTAAACAGATAGGACTCACCACCCTATCCTAGTGGACATGAATTCCTATTGTGCTTGACCACCTCTAGCCTCTATGAGCCCGACACTGTCTCTATAGGTCCGATCATGTGAACCTAGGGCTCTGATACCAAATCTGTAATGACCCCAAAATAGACCGTCACCGGCGCTAGGATTCAGGTCGGCTTAAGGCCGCCAGAACCCGTAGCAAGCCTGCTAAACTCTCTGTGTACCTGTCATACTCATACATGATCATACATTTTCTGTGAAAATAAAAACTCTTTGCTGAACCAAGGCTTAACCTGTGCATGCACTATCTCTGTACTCTGTACTCTGTACTCTGTACCCCTGACTAGAGCTCGCTCTAGATGGGTAATTCATACCTGTTAAGCCTGGTTTTTCACATACTGTAAAACATATATACATATACAGATCATGTACAAAAATATACATCACTAGGTCAAGCACATGTCTAATTGAGATACACCTATTACATCTTTTTCATATTACATGTCCACTCTAAGCTATTACACAGCTCTTTCCTCTTTCTGTACTCTGCTGGACTGTCCCTGTACACTGTACACTGAACCTGCAAAACTGGGGTTAAGGGAGAGGGATGAGCTCTATAGCCCAGTGAGTAGAACAGTAAAACATCTCATTAAAATATGATCTCATGGAATGCGTCATAACACGAAAACATACATCACTAGGTCAAGCACATGTCTAATTGAGATACACCTATTACATCTTTTTCATATTACATGTCCACGCTAAGCTATTACACAGCTCTTTCCTCTTTCTGTACTCTGCTGGATTGTCCCTGTACACTGTACACTGAACCTGGAAAATGGGGGTTAAGGGAGTGGGATGAGCTCTATAGCCCAGTGAGTAGAACAGTAAAACATCTCATTAAAATATGATCTCATGGAATGCGTCATAACACAGACAAGTCACATCAAGAGTAAACCTGTCACCACATAGTCCCAGTAACTCTGTGCCAGGGCGTAGGATCGAGCACCTGGTCTTCCTGTCATATATGTATATGTGTATATAACACCTATGTACTTACCATTGCCAGGGCGTAGTCAAAGGCTCCTAGACTTCCTGTCTGTGACTATTGGATCATTCAGCATTTACCCACATCAACACATAACTATGCAATGCAGCATATTCGTGGATTCTAATGCAAACAACCTACTGTATACTCATGATGCATGAACTATGATAAAAGCATTGTAGTGGTCAATTAAAAAAAACATTAAGTTTAGTTCCACTCACCTCTGGCTCTGGACTAACTCTGCAGGCTCTGTAAACGCTGGAGCAGTACTCACTGCTGCTCACTCTGGTTCCTCTGGTCTGTACCTATACAGATGGACTCAAATGAGGGACCAAACTAGCTTATGAATAACTCTATTAAACTCCCCAAGAATCCCCTTAAACTCACTCAACTAGCCATGCAAAACATGCAAGAGAAGGCTGGACAGAACACTTTCGGCGGCAGGTTCGGCGGCCGAAAGTCCTCTCCAGAGACGAAACTCAAGCACCTTCGGCGGCCGAACTTCCACTTTCGGCTGCCGAACCCTTTCAGGGGCAAGTTTCGGAGGCCACAAGGCACTCTAGAGACGAAAGTCTCTAACCTTCGGTGGCACCTTCGGCGGCCGAACTTCCCTCCAGAGCCGAAAGTCCAAAAGCTCGGGGGCAAGCTTGGGTAGCCGAAGCCACCTCCTCACACCTCCTCAGGGGTTCGGCGGCCGACTGTACCTTCGGCTGCCGAACCTGAGTTCATCAGCAGGGCAGAAACTTGCCCTGCCTCTCGCCAAATGCACAAAACTCACTCCAACTCAACCACCTCACTTCCTCAACTTGCATACACTTATGTATATGCTCAAAGGGGTCAAAAACTACCTTAAAACCCCAAACACACAACAAAAACAACACAGAAACAAGCTA
This sequence comes from Manihot esculenta, assembly GCF_001659605.2. Classification (NCBI taxonomy): domain Eukaryota; kingdom Viridiplantae; phylum Streptophyta; class Magnoliopsida; order Malpighiales; family Euphorbiaceae; genus Manihot; species Manihot esculenta. The sequence goes on along the minus strand of NC_035178.2, from coordinate 19,049,395 downwards.
TACATACAAAACCATCAAAACCTCTCTTTTTAACCTATTCATGCAACTCTCTCCATAAACCCCCATAAAACCTTCAGAAAACATACAAACAAGCTCAGGATCTTCACTTACCTCTTGAAACCAAGTAGATGAAGGATCCTAACGTGGAGTTTTGGAGCAACTTGCCTTCAAACTCTCCAAACTTCACAACTTTGAGTTTGTACCTTAAAACCTTCAAATAACCATGAAAACTAATCAAATCTTTGCATGATTTAATGAAAACATGAAGAAATACTCACAAAGGACAGAGTTTCACCTCAGCAAGTGAAAGAAACGGTGCTCTACCGCTTCAATCGACTGAGGGCCATTTATAGGTGGCTGGCCAGACCACCTTCGGCGACCAAACGTGAAACCGAAAGCCATGCATGTTCGGCGGCCGAACCTCAACTTCGGCGGCCGAACCTGGCTTTTCTGCCTTGGTTCATTTCATTCAAAAACTCAGTTCCTTACGCTTGAAAACTTATGAACATATCAAAACATTTTAGAAAAACATATATCTAACCCTTCTAGAGACGTCCAACATCTGAAACTCCATCGGAAAGTAGAATTTCGATGCCGGACTCTAGCCGGGTATTACACCGGCTAATAGGTCGGTGATCCCGCGATTATAGGCATAATAGGGTATACGCTGGAGTGTGCCTGATAATAACAACTTTGTGCCGAGACTCATCTTATCCAGGGGAGGGTAAGCATTGCTAATAAACTGCGTGTTGAGGTGTACGGGTCTTCCTTTCCTAGAGTGCAGCCCTGTTACCCACTCATCAGATCTTGCCATGTGGACCTATTATGTGTTGACAACTCATGCCTTTTTTTGGGCAAACCTTGTGCAGATCACTTAGCTTGCTCGCAGCTCGAACCAAAGGTTATTAAGTTAAAGCTTAGCTTATGTAAACGTACTATTTGTGATAATTGATTCTTGAAATTCTCACAGCACCTCGACCCATCAAATGAATAAGTTTTTATTAAACGAGTTTCTTAGGTTCCTGCTAATAAGGTTTAAATGAGCAGCCCTAATTTCATGAGTCTCTTATTTCGCAAACCTTTCTAAAAAAACCGCGTTTTGTTTCCCGCGGCCCAGTTTCTTTTCTCATTTGAGCCGAAAATGTTGCGTTGCATCACATCCATTACATTGGATTACGCTGAAGGAGTTCATAATATGCTGTAGTGTTAAATTTTCTTTTGTCGATTTCATCACTGCATTGTGCAACGAAACTCAACAAATTCTTTAGGGAGTGGATTGTGTAAATCTAGCATCAAGTTGAGTTTAGCACCAAAGAATAGTCATATCTTTTCTTCTTGTGAAAAATGTGTGCCTTTGAGTGGAAATTTTAATACGATTACTCTATCGTGATGAAAATAATGTTCAAAACTGTACGAAAAAATCTATAAAAAGCCTGAAAATTCGGACAGGATAATTTTTTCTAGGGTCGAAACTTGGCCAAACCGCCTTCTTTTGTAAAATGCGCGACAAATTAGAATGGATTTCTCCTTGTTTCCAAAAACTTTTATATCTAAGCAATCATCTAAAGTTACCAGATTTTATAGCGGAGGGAAGTTATTTACTTGTAACTTTTGTTCTATTATTGGAAATTGTTTTGTCGCTTTTTAATAAAAAGCATAACAGAGAAATACCGACTAACGTCTAACCTATAAGTAGATATTGTGTTGTTTTTTATTCGTTTGCAGCAAAACTTATCTTTACATCTAAGCCTTTCATACTGATATAGCGATTTCTTACTTGTTCATGACCAACACCCTCTAACGCCAATATTAGATTTTCATTTGTCTCGCACCGTACAATATTCTAAAATATTGTATAAAAAAATTAGAATTCACATAAGTAGAAATCGCGTGCACTTTTTATGAGTCGCGTCACGTTTCCTTTTAAATAAAAGGAAATGGAGCAACGATTAATCGTGACACATACTCACAGTGACTTCCTTTCTTGAAGAGATTTTAAGTGATGATGCTTGAGTGGATCCTAAATCATAGCACGGGTAGATTTATTCGCTTCACAGAATATTCTATTTTCATAAAATTAGTGCCATGTACCTTCTAAATTCATAATCGGTCCTTGAATCTTTTGAAAATTGCCCTCAGCGTGCAATAAAAAAAAAAAGACGTTAAGAAAACCTAATGAGAAAATTGTTCACTGAAGAGATTTCAACGCCTCAATATGTCGTGAACTGACACAAAATGAGCTAAAATGAAATGCAAAATAGGGGACGAACATATTCACGGGGTTCGACGATATATCGGTGTGATAGAGCTTATGCATTTTTTATTCCAAAACTTTGAGCTTATTGACCAACGAGCACCCGCGCTAGCTTGGTGATGCATTCGAAAAATAGAGCTGTGCTGTGATTGGTTAAACCTGCAAGAATGAGAACGTGAGGTGATGGGTGCCCACGGCAGCCTCTCCGACACTCAACTCAATAAGCCTGAGGAGAAAAGCGATAGAAAGGAATTGCTTAGAACTTGAACAGTATAAAAGAACATCGTACCTTTGCCTCTCTGGTCGTTCTCCTTTAATATTGTACGAAGACAGAGATAAATATAGCATTTTCTGATAATCCAATGATGATGTGATCGTTTGCTTAATCAGGGATATCACTGGCTAATAGGTCGATGATCCCGCGATTATAGGCATAATGAGTATACGCGGGACTGTGCCTGATAATGATAACTTTGTGTCGAGACTCATCTTATCCAGAGGAAGGCAAGTCTTGCTAATAAACTGGGTGTTGAGGTGTGCGGGTCTTTCTTTCCTAGAGTGGGTCCGCATTACCCACTCATCAGATCTTGCCACGTGGACCTATTATGTATTGACAACTCATGCCTTTCTTTAGTCCACCCTTGTGCAACATCACTTGGCTTGCTCGCAGCTCAAACCAAAGGTTATTAAGTTAAAGCTTAGCTTATGTAAATGTACGGTTTGTGATAATCGATTCTTGAAATTCTCACAGCACCTCGACCCATCAAATGAATAAGTTTTTATTACATGAGTTTCTTAGGTTCCCGATAATAAGTTTTAAATGAGCAGCCCTAGTTTTATGAGTCTCTTATTTTGCAAACCTTTCTAAAAAAACCACGTTTTGTTTCCCACGGCCCAGTTTCTTTTCTCATTTGAGCCGAAAATGTTGCGTTGCATCGCATCCATCACATTGGATTATGCTGAAGGAGTTCATGATATGCTGTAGTGTTAAATTTTCTTTTGTCGATTTCATCACCGCACTGTGCAACAAAACTCAATAAATTCTTTAGGGAGTGGATTGTGTAAATTTAGCATCAATCTGAGTTCAGCACCCAAGAATACTCATATCTTTTCTTCTTGTGGACAATGTGTGCCTTTGAGTGGTAATTTTAATACGATTACTCTATCGTGATGAAAATAACGTTCAAAACTGTACGAAAAATCCATAAAAAGCCTGAAAATTCGGACAGGATAATTTTTTTATAGGGTTGAAACTTGGCCAAACCGCTTTAGACTGTAATCTCATGTTTTCTGTTGTCAATTTAATCACCGCACGACGCAGCAATTGAATAGAAAATGGAAAAACAAAAAAGACAAAGAGCAACATGCGAGTATCTTGGCCGTCTACCCATGTAGTAACCTACATAAAAGGAAACTTGGAAGTGTCTCGTTTTATTTGCTAAAACTTACAACTTGAAATATGCTCATCTCCTCGATAAACTTTCTCATGTATCGCGGCTAAGAGCTGCGAGGTTTGAGCGTTGACAATACTAGCAAATGGTTGGAGTCAATTTTTCCTTAAGTGTGGGTTTAACATTTGCACACAAGGATTTTGCAGGGCCTTCCTTTCCTCTGTACATCAAGTTAATGTCAGCGAGCTCGACCTTCTGGCATGGAAAACTGCTATTGCAATTAAGTCGAACAGCTACTGCTGTCGCTAAAGAGCCCCTAATATTCTCGAAGGTGACATTGGCGATCTTAACTTTTGAGGGAAGCTGAAACAAACATCAGAAACGGCAAAGGGTTATAGAAATTTCATGTTGTGGGCAGATTTGTCCATGGACAATGCATTAAGAGACTCTTTCATTTTCATTTCTTTTCGCATTACCTTTGGATTGCACTGATTCCGTGGGCAGTACACTTGATCTATAACGATAGGGTTGCGGACATTTTTCATCATAATATCCTCGAAATGCATATTAGAGGCTATGCCACGATGTAATGCTGGCCATGTCTTAATTCTCACTCCATTGTTGGTGTCATAGAAGGTGCAGTTCCTTATGAAAATTCCAGAGACAAATTCATCAGTGGTCTTCCCTAAACATCCCATGCTAATGCCATGTCCATGTCCACATCGTACGTTTGTGATCCTTATTTATTCGCTGGCACCACCAATGGAGATGCAGTCATCGCCGGTGGCAATATTTGAATTAATAATGTTGATCCCGTTTGAATGCCCGATGTGAATTCCATCTGTATTGACGCTATCTCCTGGTGCACTGATCGTGAAGCAATCAAAAGTAAGGTTTTTGCCACCTAGAACATTGACATTGTAACGACCCGAAAATCGGACCGCTACCGGTGCTAGGATCCAGATCGGCTTAAGGCCGCCGGGACCCGTAGCAAGCCTGACATATAACCTGTAAACCTGTATAATCCCATACATGATCAACAATTATACATAAAAATTAAAACTTTTCTTTCATTCATTTCTCATACACCAACTCAACCTGAACATACATGTACATAGTCATGATCATAATCATGATCCCTCTGTGGGACCTCATCAATGCCCCAACGGGCGATACAACATGAGATGAGTTGGCTAACATCTGTATCATCAAATAACTAAGATCATGCATCAACAAGGGATTACAATACTCATAGGGTCAAGCACATCTATAACCTCAATATACCTCATTACATATCATACTGAATCTCTTACATTACATTAGTACAATTGTCATGTCCACAATCTAACTATTACATAAACATACTTCGAAACTCTGGCTAACCTTCTGGTCTACCCTGTACCTACACATCTGGGGTTAGGGGAGAGGGGTGAGCTACAAAGCCCAGTGAGCAGAATAGTGAAATCATATATTAAATTTCATGCTTTCATGAAATGCAACACATCACAACAAATCACATCTCGGATGGTATTGTCACCTATAGTCCTCTACATAGGTCCAACTGTGCCGGGACGTAGAATGGGTCAACCGGTCTTTCCCTTATCATAACATATCATATGGACCAACTGTGCCAGGGAGGTAGAATGGGTACAACCTGGACTTTCTCTTACATCGTGCCAGGGACGTAGAATGGGTACAACCTGGACTTCCATACCATATCATGCCATAACATCATCATATCATATGAGGACTAAAGGATCATTCAATAACCAATCCACATCAACATCATAAATGTAATGCAGCATATTCGTGAATACTAATGCAAACAACCTATTATATCTCATGGCATTCGTGATGCATGGATCATGCTCAAAACTCATATTTCATTCTTTTTAAAACTTAAAGTTTATTCCACTCACCTCTGGCTAGCTCTGACAAACTCTGTAGCAGCTGGCTCACTGCTGGGGTCCTCGGTTCCTCGGGTCCGAACCTACACAGGTGGACTCCAATGAGGGACCAAACATACATAAACATAACTCTAATATACTCCCCAAAAACCCCCTAAAACATCATGAAAATATCACATAAGAACATGCAAGAAATGGCTGAACAGGGCACTTTCGGCGGCAGGTTCGGCGGCCGAAAGTCCCTCCAGAGCCGAAAGTCAGGCAGGTTCGGCGGTACCTTCGGCGGCCGAAACTCCCAGACAGAGACGAAACTCATGCATGTTCGGCGGCACCTTCGGCGGCCGAAAGTCCCAGACAGAGACGAAAGTCTCCTTTCGGGGGCAACTTCGGCAGCCGAAAGGCCTGCCTCCACAAGGGGGTTCGACGGCCGAAAGTCCCTTCGGCGGCCGAACCTGGTTTCTCCCAGAATGGCAGAAACTCAGCTCTCCTATGCACATTTCGCCTCCCAACTCTCAAATCATGCATACCATTCCACCAAAACATGCAAAAATACATAAAATGGTTCCTAGGGGCCTCAAACTAGCATATACCCCAACTACAACACTTCAAACACACAAAATCAACATACATTGTTCAAAACATCAATATTAACCCATAACTCAACATATAACCTAATATGCATCTCTACCCATAGATCTTGCATAAAACTTATTTAAAACACATAAGGAGCTTAAGATCGGCCCTTACCTCTTGAAGATCGAGAGGGAGACGACCTGAACTTGGAGATCCACGAAAATGAGCTCCTGAGTTCCCAAAGCTCCAAAACTTGGTTTAAATGCTCAAAACTTGCAATGTGAGTTTAAAACTTAAGAAAAATGGAAGAGATTTGGAAGAAGAACACAAGAGTTGCAAAGGGAAGGTCGGAAGCTTGCTGTGGCCGAAAATGGGAGAAAGCTCGCCCATTTCGGCTAAGTGACCCTTTTATAGTGGCTGGCCAGGCCACGTTCGGGGGCCGAATGTGCCTCCGCATCCATACCATGTTCGGCGACCGAACTTGACTTTCGGCGGCCGAACCTGAACCTCCCTCACTCATGCTTTCGGGGGCCTAATGTGCCTCCAAAACGCATGCATGTTCGGCGGCCGAACTTGGCTTTCGGCGGCCGAACCTGGGTTTTCCTCCAAAGACTTTTCATGCAAAACTCATTAAATTTCATACTTAAAACCATTAAAACATGAAATCATTTTTATAAAACATGATTCTACCCTTCTAGAGGTCTCCGACATCCGAGATTCCACCGGACGGTAGGAATTCCAATACCGGAGTCTAGCCGGGTATTACAGACATGGAAATTCTTACTATCAAGCGATGTTACATCCTGAACTACGCTATTGGTGATGAAGTCAAACCGTAAGCTCTGGCGTGTTTTTAAAGGGACAAGAAGCACATAAAGGAAACATTATTAATCATCTTACAAAGCAGTATAGATACATGCACAATATATGATTCAATTAAACTTACAATTGGAAGTCTCTTGCATTTTGGATTTCGACCGCAGTTATTTTGCTTCCAAGCAACTTGCCCTTGTCCGTCGAAGGTTCCACCACCGGATAATTTGAATCGATCAATGTATGCAAAAGTAATCCAGTTGTCCTTGGCATACTTGCTAGGGTTTATCGATGCCAACAAGGTTCTTTGGACTTAAAGCTCCATGGCTCCCTTGCATGGACCATTCAGTTAAACTTATGGAATATGTTCCTTTGGGTACTACAACTCTGTTGGAACCCTTTGCTGAACAAGCCTCTTTCCACCCGCCCAATAATGCCTGAAAATGAAAAAAAAAGGGAGATGAAAGTTCAGTTAAAATGAGGTATAAGAAAATCACGGCGAAATTCAAAATTAGGAATCGTCAGCACACCTTTCTAATATCTGGCTTGCCATCGGCTTTACCACCGTAATTTTTCTCATCAAATATGGCAGATTGAACTCTACCAGCAAATACAAACAATAATAGCAAAGATGTCGGAAAAATACGTCTCTAGGGTCGTAATCTTCATGAAGCCTTTTCTTTTCTAAGTTCTTTCGTAAAATGCGCGGCAAATTAGAATGGATATCTCCTTGTTTGCGAAAGCTTTTATATCTAAGCAATCATCTAAAGTTACCGGATTTTATAACAGAGGGAAGTTATTTAATTGTAACTTTTGTTCTATTATTGAAAATTGTTTTGTCGCTTTTTAACAAAACGCATAATAGAGAAATACCAACTAACGTCTAACCTATAAGTAGATATTGTCTTGTTTTTCATTTGTTTGCAGCAAAACTTATCTTTACGTCTAAGCCTTTCATACTGATATAGCGATTTCTTACTTGTTCATGACAATCACCCTCTAACGCCAATATTAGATTTTCATTTGTCTCGCACCGTGCAATATTCCAAAATATTGTATAAAAGAAATTAGAATTCACATAAGTAGAAATCGCGTGCACTTTTTATGAGTCGCGTCACGTTTCCTTTTAAAGAAAAGGAAACGGAGCAACGATTAATCGTGACACATAGTCACAGTGACTTCCTTTCTTGAAGAGATTTTAAGTGATGATGCTTGAGTAGATCCTAAATCATAGCACGGGTAGATTTATTCACTTCACATAATATTCTATTTTCATAAAATTAGTCCCATGTACCTTCTAAATTCATAATCGGTCCTTGAATCTTTTCAAAATTGCCCTTAATGACTCGCAGTTGTCGAAGCCGGTAAAAAATAACCTTTATGGTTATCAGCAGTTTTACAACTATAGATAGTGGTGAAAGGATCGAATCCACAGGGAATTGAGAACTTACCTATTTTTCTTATCAAGACCAAGAGAATTAACTGAAACAAAAAGAAACTAAAAGAGAAATAAACTGAAACGAGAATTAACTGAGAGCAAATAACTGAAAGCGAAATAAACTGAAAGCAAATAAATTGAAACGAGATAAATCTGAAACCAACTAAACTGAAAGTAAAATGGGGGGGTTTTGAGATTGATTCAAGAGATCTAAAACTGAAATCAATAAAAGAAGCAAATGGTAAAAAGAAATAAAGAGAAATCAAATATGAGAAAGATCTAGTTGAAGGGTTGGATCCACTTTAGTTGTTGGGATTGATCATTGACACTTAGTTTCCCTTGATAGATTCAATAGATTAGTTATGGAGATGGAAGACGCTTCTCACCACTGTAACAGCCCGGAAACCGGTACCCTTCCGTAACGGTTCCAAACTGTTCGGCACTAGGATCCAGATCGGCTTAAGGCCGCCTAGACCCGTAGTAAGCCTGACATTCCTTCTATACATCTAGTCTAATCCTTTACATGATTACTCTTTTCATAAAACTTTATGCCTTTAAATGCCCCAGGCTTACCCCGAGGGACTGTGATTAAAAACTCTTCTTTCATTTTTTCCAAGCTCAACGCATGCATGCTCTTATTTATTAAGCTTGGCTATAAAATCCTCTGTAAGACATTTCATTCTTCCTTAAAACATCTTTTCTCTTTAAACTTACTCGTTCTTGAAAACATTTCATACATCATGAAAACATATCCTTTCTTAAAACTCATTGATCATGTACCCCTTATAGGATTAGCCAACCATAGACATAATATCACTCTACACATTAGGCATAGCACATCTCTAAACCATATTTCATATACTCTTCATAGCTTTACTTTATCTCTTTACATTCATACATCTCATGTCCATACATTCTTATGTCCACAACTATACTATACATGCATACAAACATAACATATCCTCACTTACATAACCATCTATTCCATTACATCTCAAACATAACTCTTCATTACTTTAGTCTCTACCATCTTTAACTTCTCATAGCTCCTTCCTATTATCCATCACTATAACTGGCCCTGCAAAATTGGGAATAGGGGAGAGGGATGAGCTTCTAAAGCCCAGTGAGTGGAATCCATAAAAACCATTCATTAAAACACATGCTCTTCTGTCATACTTCACATTACAATAATACACATCAAGGAAGAAGTTGTCACCTATAGCCCTCTTCCTAACTGACTCACTTGTACAATTTCTTTTGTACTTAACTTTCTGAAAACAGATTTGTCAGGGCGATTAGGCCTCCTGACTGAGTTCTGAAAACGTTTTGTCAGGGCGATTAGGCCTCCTGACTAGCTCATGAAAACATTTTGTCAGGGCGATTAGGCCTCCTGACTAACTTCCTGAAAACATTTTGTCAGGGCGATTAGGCCTCCTGACTAACTTCCTGAAAACATTTTGTCAGGGCGATTAGGCCTCCTGACTAACTTCCTGAAAACATTTTGTCAGGGCGATTAGGCCTCCTGACTAGCTCATGAAAACTGCTTTCCTGAAAACGTTTTGTCAGGGCGATTAGGCCTCCTGACTATACTGACTCAATAACAGGGGCGGTTAGGCCTCCCTGCTCATACTCTTTATGCTTGACTCTTCCATTACTCTTTTCTCGACTTTTCATGTCATACTGAGGGCTAAAGGGTTATTCAACATTCATCCGCATACTTATCCAGTTATGCAATGCAGCATCTTCATGGTTCTAGTGCAACAACCTATTATCTCATGGCATTCATGATGCATGTCTCATGTTCGTCACATTATTATCTTTTAGTATTAACCATCCTAGCATTAACATGGCAATTATGATGCATGGATCATGCTGAAACATTCTTTAATTTAAAACATGCATAGTTAGTCCCACTCACCTGAAGCCTCTGCTCTACTACTTGGGCCAACTTTGTACTGTAGCTAAACACCTCTTCTCTGCTCAAATCATACACACAAGGACTCTTATGAGGTGTTAAACATCTCTAGCATAACTCTAAAACACCTTCCCAAAACCCTTCTAAAGCCTCATAAACATGCATGACAATTCATGCAAAGGAAGGCAAAACAGAGCACCTTCGGCGACACTTTCCGCGGCCGAAAGTCTCCTCCAGAGACGAACCTCACATACTTTCGGCGGCCGAACCTCTACTTTCGGCGGCCGAAAGTCCTATTACTATCCCTTCGGGTGCACCTTGGGCATCCGAAAGTCTCGTCCAGAGACGAAACTCAACCTTCGGCGGCACCTTCGGCGGCCGAATGTGCATGACAGATCCGAAAGTCCACCTTCCGGAAGCAGCCTTCGGTAGCCAAAGCCACCTCCACAAGGCATTCGGCGGCCGAAACTCACTTCGGCGGCCGAACCTGAGTTCTTCCAGAACCCAGTTCATGCACCAACACCTCTCCTCAACCCTTCCTCACATACCCAACATGCATAAAACCTCCTCAAGACATGTATAGACCTCTAAACATACCCAAAGAGGCCTAAAACACTCTTAAACTCTAACAACAATAACATATAAACACATAGTGCACAAAGGGTCCCTAAAACCCTCCCATGCACATCCATGCTCATCTAACCCTTTCTTCCCATAAAACGCCTAAAACTATCCATAAAACATGCTTAAAACATCATAAAACGTAGAGATCAACCCTTACCTCTTGAGTTGGTGTGACCTCAACTTCAAAACGTGGAGCACCAAGCTTTGCAAGCTGCAACTCCAAAATTTGCTCAAAACCGTCAAAACCAAGTTAAAGCTTACTAAAACTTTGAAGAATCATGAAAAAACTAAGAAATCATGCCAAGGAGGACATGAGCTCACCTTGGATGGGAAGAGGGAGAAAACTTTCCTCTTCCACCGCCCTAAGTGGCTTTTATAGAGGAGCTGGTCAACCACGTTCGGCGGCCAAACATGTAGGCGAACCATGCAATGTTCGGAAGCCGAACTTTTCTTTCGGAAGCCGAACCTCAAGCACTTTCGGCGGCCGAACATCACCTTCGGCGGCCGAAACTGCATTTTGTCTCCTTCACCGTTTTCTCTTCAAAACTCAAAATCCTTTTTGCTAAACCTTTTGAAAACCTTTGCTTAAACCCTTACTGGCAACTCCAACATCCGAAATTCCACCGGACTACAGGAATTTCGATGCCTGAGTAAGCCGGGTATTACAACCACCATGTCTCTCCTTATGATTAAACCAATTAGAGAACGTCCTCTAATTAATTACTAATTAACAAATTGCCAAGGAACGTCCTTGGGCCTTAGGCATCAAAACAATTGTTAATTGCATGAAGAGATAGAGAGATCCAATCCTAACTACTCAAACGCATGAGATGTCATTAGATCATACAATTTTCTTAGTTTTTACACCAAGTATTCTTATGTTTGAATAATCCAAGCAATTACGGACTTAAATCATCCAAACTAACATATTATTACTTTGCAATAAAGAATCAACGTAGATCTAAACAACAAAGCAATATTGAAATCAAGCATGAAATTGCACAAATATTGAACAACCAAAAGTTAAACAATGTTTGATCAAGTCTCCCAATCCATATAACAACTAAAGTATCACCTAATCTTCAACTAGAATAAAAGGTTTCAGCCTCCCATGGCTGAAAGAAGAAGAGATGTGGCCACTTGCAATCCCGTAGGTGCCTCCAAAGAGGGCTTGAAAAGGCATGGGGAGGCTCTTTATGTGTCTTTTTATACTTGAAAAGTGTTGCCCTAGATGATACTTGCTTCATAATTAGTGAAGAGGCTGCCCAAGGTGTCAAGAGGCTGCCCAAAAGACTTCAAGGGGCTGCCCAAAATGCCCTTGGTCCAAGATGTGCCATCCATACACATGTGAGAAGGGAAAAACGTGGGACATGTGTTCAAGTGCAAGGAGTGGGGCCTTTGGTCTTTGCTTGCTGCCCAAGTGTCTTCAAGATACTGCCCAAGGTGCCCAAGACTTGTCTTCACACTATCCTTGCTGCCCATGCACAATTAAGGAAGGTGGAGCCTCCTTTTGCAATTTGAATTTTGAATGTGCATGGCATGAAGTGGGAAGCATGTGATCTTGGGATTTGGCTTCCTTACTAAGCTGAATCTTGAAATTCAAAATTTGAATATGAATCTTGGAGATTTGAATTTCAAAATGCTTTCCTTGTATGGCTCTTCATTTATGGCAAATTGAGACTTGGCTTATTGAATAAGGAAAAGGCTACTTGGAGTTTTGAAATCCTCGAAATGCATATCAGAGGCCATGCCACCATGTAATGCCGGCCATGTCTTAATTCTCACTCCATTGTCGGTGTCATAGAAGGTGCAGTTCCTTACAAAAATTCCAGAGACAAATTCATCAGTGGTCTTCCCTAAACTTCCCATGCTAATGCCATGTCCATGTCCACATCGTACGTTTTTTATCCTTATTTGTTCGCTGGCACCACCAATGGAGATGCAGTCATTGCCGGTGGCAATATTTGAATTAATAATGTTGATCCTATTTGAATGCCCAATGTGAATTCCATCTGTATTGACGCTATCTCCTGGTGCAGTGATCGTGAAGTGATCGAAAGTAAGGTTTTTGCCATCTAGAACATTGACATGGAAATTCTTACTATCGAGCGATGTTACGTCCTGAACTACGCTGTTGGTGATGAAGTCAAACCGTAAGCTCTAGCATGTTTTTAAAGGGACAAGAAGCACATAAAGGAAACATTATTGATAGAACATATTTTAGTCCATTTTCTCTTTATATTATTGATGATTATTTACTTGATTTCTGCTTAATTTAGTGCTCTAGCATTGTTTTGCAGAAAATGGTAAAAACGGACATTTTGGAGAAAATCCCCTTAAAACTGCTTTAAATGGAGCAAAAGAGAGCAAGCCTGCCAAGTTGGAATCAAGTCAAGCTAAATAAGGAAAGTTCTAAATAAGAAAAGTGGCAAATATGGAAAGAACATTCAGCCAAAGCAATTTAGAATTCAAATTTCAAATCTCCAAGTAGGCTTTTCCTTATTCAAGAAGCCAAATCTCAAGTTGCCATATATGAAGAGCCAAATAAGGAAAGTATTTTGAAATTTAAATCTTCAAGATTCATATTCAAATTTTGAATTTCAAGATTTAGCTTGCCAAAGAAGCCAAAGAAAGTCACACATGCCACACATGCCTTGCACATTCAAAATTCAAATTGCAAAGAAGGCTCCACCTTCCTTATTAGTGCATGAGCGGCAAGGAGAGTGTGAAGGTAAGTCTTGGGTACCTTGTGCAGCATCTTGAAGACACTAGGGAAGCAAGCAAAGACCAAAGAGCCCACTCCTTACAATTGAAGATAAGTCCCACGTTTTTCCCTCCACACATGTGCATAGATGGCACACCTTGGACCAAGGGTACTTTGGGCAGTCTCTAAAAGATACATGGACAGCCAATAAACCCTAGGCAGCCTCTCAAGACATATTTAAAGGCTTCAAGAAGACCAAGAGAGGCAGAATCCTCTCCCCCCATTCGGCCAAGCAAGGACCGACGCTCCTCTCATCCCTTTTAAGAAATTGGTTCACCTTTTCATCTTCTCTTCTTGGTTTTGATTTTTGTTTCAGCCATGAGTGGCTGAAACCTTTTATTCTAGTTGAAGATCGGTTGAAACTAAGGTTGTTTTATGGATTGTGAGATCTGAACATAAACTATTTGTCTTTGATTAGTTCAATATTCATGCAATTGTGTGTTTGAATCTATGATTAATTTGTTGTTTTGATCAAATTGGCCACTTGATTCTTGATTGTAAGGTAATTGATTGTTAGTTAGGATAATTTTTAGTCCGTAATTGCTGGAATTATTCTAACATAAGAAGGCTTGGTGTAAAAACTAAGGAATTGTATGATCTAGCAACATCTCATGCGTTTGAGCAGCTAGGATTGGATCTCTCTCTTTCTTCATGCAATTGACAATTGTTTTGATGCCTATGACCCAAGGACGTTCCTTGGCAATTTGTTAATTAGTAATTGATTAGAGGACGTTCCCTAATTGATTTAATGATAAGGAGAGACATGGTGGTGAGAAGCGTTTTCCACCTCCATAACTAATCTATTGAATCAATCAAGAGAACATAAGTTTCAATGATCAATCCAAATAACTAAGGTGGATCCATATCTTCAACTAGACCTTTCTCATATTAGATTTCTCTTCTATTTAATTATTACTTGCTCATTTAATTGATGCCCGTAGTTTGCTAATCAAATCGATCTCAAACTCCCCTCCCATTTTTTTACTTTTACTGCACTTTACTTTTAATCCACTTTCAGTTACTTGGTTTCAGTTTCTCATTCAATTAATTCTCTTGGTCATGTTGAGAAAAATAGATAAGTTTACAATTCTCTGTGGATTCGATCCTTTACCACTATCTGCAGTTGTAAAATTGTTGATAACAAGAAAGGTTATTTTTGACCGGCTTCGACAACCGCGAGTCAAAAATTGGCGCTGTTGCTGGGAAATTGTTCTAACTTGTTTATTTTTCTATCATGACCAGATCTGAACATAGGGACACTCTGCCTTACGATCTGGAAATTGAACGCACAATCAGGAGGCTCGAAAAGCAAGCCAATGCGCCTGAACCTTCTGCCACACATTCGGCCGCCGAACTTCATCAACATTCGGCCGCCGAACTTCATCAACATTCGGCCGCCGAACCTCCCCTTCTCCAGCAACCAAACTTTGCACCAATGGCTGAACCTAATGTACAAGCTGCTGCCCATAATGGACATGCTGTCCATGACTAAATAATTCAAGAAAATCCAGCCATTAGAGCTCCAATGCCAAGAGAAAGAACCATGAGAGAATTGGCAACACCTATAGGTGATCAAGCACCTCTTTGCATCACCTATCCACCTCTGACAGTTCCCTTTGAACTAAAAATAGGTTTGATTCATCTTCTCCCTAAATTTAGAGGTTTGCAAAATGAAAACCCACACAAGCACTTGAAAGAGTTCAATATTGTCTATTCATCTATGAGACCTCAAGGTATTTTTGAAGATCATGTTAAGTTAAGAGCTTTTCCTTTTTCATTAGATGACTATGCTAAAGATTGGTTATTTTATTTGCCACCTGGATTTATAACTTCTTGGGATGATATGGTCCAAATCTTTTTGAACAAATACTTCCCAACATCTAAGTCAATTGGCATAATAAGAGAAATCACTAGCATATGACAGAAACCAATTGAGGATTTATATGATTATTGGGAAAGGTTTGAAAGACTGTGTACAGGTTGCCCACAACATGATATGTCAGACAGGTCCCTCATACATTTCTTCTATGGGGGATTGCTCTCATCAGAAAGGAGATTCATAGATATAGCTTGTGGAGGATCCATTGCTTACAAGACACCTAGGGAGATGCGAGAGTTGATCTCCACACTTGCAGCCTCATCTAGGCAATATGGAGAAGAAAAGCAACTGCAGAGAGGAGTTAATGAGGTAAGTTCACCTTCTATTTCTGAACTGACATCTGTTATGAAAGATTTTTCCATAGGACTGGTTCAACAGATTCAAGCAGCCCACCCACCTAGGCCATATGGTATTTGTGCATATGTAGGACATCCAACTGATCAATGTCCTACACTACAAGAAGACAACCAGCAAGTTAATGCCATTGGAGGATATAACAACCAGCCTAGACATGATCCATATTCCAACACATACAATCCAGGTTGGAGAGACCATCCTAATTTCAGCTACGGAAGGGCCAACAATAATCAGAACTATCAGAACTACCACAGAAATCAAGCCCAACAGCACCTTCAAGTTCAAGTCAGCACCTCGAAAAGATGATGGAGACACTTACAAACTCTGTGCAGACTCTCCAACAACAGATGGGACAAGTAACCGCGTTCATGAGCAAAGTTGAATCCCAAGGTAAGCTTCCTTCTCAAACTGAAACTAACCCTAGACAGAATGTCAGTGCTATTACTTTGAGAAGTGGGAAGGAGCTACAAGAGGTCAAGACTAATGAAAGAGCACCACCTGCGCAATCTGAGACACCATTTGCGCAAGAACCAATGCAACCCGAAGCCTCTCCAGCACAATCTGAAACACCACCTGCGCAGAAGACTAATCCAAAGGTACATTTTCACATTCCACCTCCTTTTCCAAAAAGATTTGAAAGAACACAAAAAGAAAAGGAAGAAAAGGAGATTTTTGAGACTTTCAGAAAAGTGGAAATCAACATACCACTGCTAGATGCTGTTAAGCAGATTCCCAGGTATGCAAAATTTCTGAAAGAACTTTGCACCAATAGAAGAAAGCTAGCTAAGAGAGAAAAAGTAAGTGTAGGTGAAGTTGTCACTGCTGTGATTAAAAGAGAACTCCCTACTAAATGCAAAGACAAAGGTATGTTTACTATTTCTTGCAAGATTGGGAATGTTGGAATTAAGAAAGCCATGTGTGATCTTGGTGCATCCATAAATGTCATGCCTCTTTTCATCTATAAATCTCTGAATGCATGTGCACTAAAGGACACAAGAGTTGTGATTCAATTAGCTGATAGATATGTGGTATATCCCATGGGTGTTCTAGAAGATGTGTTAGTCCAAGTAGATGAACTTATCTTTCCTGCAGATTTTTATGTGATTGATACTAAGGAAGATAGTTGCAATACTAGTTCTGACATCCTTCTTGGACGTCCTTTCTTGAGTACTGCTAGAACTAAGATTGATGTGCATGATGGTACTTTGACTATGGAGTTTGAAAGGAAAGTCATTAAATTCAATGTCTATGATGCTATGAAATACCCACATGATATGTCCCCTGTTTATGGTCTTGATATTGTCGACTGTTTGAGCCAGGAAATTTTTGGTGAAAATCAAGATGATATTTGTAATACCCGGCTAAACCCGGCATCGGAATTCTTACCGTCCGGTGGGATTCAAGGATGTCAGAGGTTTCCTGAGGGTAGAGTGAAGGTTTTCTAAAATGTTTTAAAGTATTTTCACGGTTTGATTAGGAAATAGTTGAGTTTTCGGGAGAAATGGCCAAAGGAGTTTCTGTCATGTTCGGCCCCCGAATGTTAAGTTCGGCCGCCGAAAGTGCCCAATGTTCGGCCCCCGAAGTTTATGTTCGGCCTCCGAAAGTTGCATGGTTTTGCATGCAGTTTCGGCAGCCGAAGCTGGGGTGGTCGGCTAAGCTGTGCATGCGCCTCGGTCCGTGGTTTGGCCAGCTGTTGCCTCCAGATCATGGCTAGAGGGTTATGCCACGTCTCCCATGACTCATCTATACACTTTTAATCACTCATGCACAGGTTTGAGGGTGGTAAAGTGTTTAGAACGTTTTGAAACAAAAGAAGAGAGTTTTGGGGTTTTGGTGAAGGGAAAGAGGTGTTGGTGCATAGTTTGGTGTTTAGGTTGTCCAGCTTCTGTTTTCAGGAGGTAAGGGAAGTCTTTATACTTGTTTTAATGATTTCTAATAGCTTTTAAAGTGGTTAAGGGTAGAGTGGCATGTTTAGGTTTTAAAGTTGAGTTTTTGATGTTTTAATGGTGTAAGCATGATTATGTGTTATAGTTGCTGTTTTGTTGGGGTTAATAGGTAGTTTTGGACCCCTTTGAGCATATACCAGAGTATATGCAAGTTGAGGAGTTGTGTATGCAGGATTGTATAGAGTTGGTGCTTGGCAGGAGATGGTTGTGCACGAAGCTGAGTTCTGGATGAACTCAGGTTCGGCCGCCGAAGGGAGGATTCGGCCGCCGAACCCCTTGTGAAGGCAGTTTCGGCTGCCTAAGGTTGCCTCCGAAAGAATGGACTTTCGGATCTGTCCAGCACATTCGGCCGCCGAAGGTGCCGCCGAAGGTGTCCTGCCTAGCTTTTCCTATGCATACTTTATGTGATTGTTTTATGAGCTTTTAAAGGGGTTTTGGGGAGTTGTTTAAGAGTTGGTAAGAGTATGCTTGACACCTCATTCGAGTCCATTTGTGTAGGAGTGGACCCGACAGTTCAGGGAGGTCGTCAGGATTAGCAGTTGCAGAGTCAGTACAGTTTCTGCCAGAGGAGCAGAGGTGAGTAGAACTAAACTTAATCTTTTATTAAAGAAACATAATGCTTTAGCATAGTTCATGCATCATGAATGCTATGATATGTATTAGGGTGATTGCATTAGAATCACGAATGTGAAGCATTGCATATTATGTGATCAGAGATTAGGTGGACCCAGGCGACTCCAATAGCCTAAGCTTCGGCTCCTGTCATTGTGTCAGGTCAGTTGGGCAATTACTTGTTGGAATGCCCTGTGTAGCTCCTTTGGGGGGGCCAGTGTTGACAGAGGGTATTTTTGGGGTCATGTCTACCTTAGTGGGGATTGGACCAAGGCGACTTCAATAGCCCGTCGAGGGAGTTTTGGGGTCATGTCTAATCCAAGATATATTGAGATGTTTGTGTTGTGATGCATTTTCATATATAGTGCGTATGAATGAACTGTTTTCAGTGTTTCTACTCACTGGGCTTTAGAAGCTCATCCCTTTCCCTTAATCCCAGTTTTTGCAGGGTCAGAGTAGCTGGGAAGTGAGAAGCAACAGAGTTATGGCTTCAGTATGCTTATGTATAGTTAGTGTGGACATGATGTAAATTAAAGAGCTATGTATTACAGATGTAATAAACAGTTAGATAGTGTGCTTGTGGTTTAGTATGTGCTTTGCCTATAGTATGTTTTATCCCTTGTCTATGCATGTATCCTGTTTTCAGTTTAATGATGAGCAATGAGTCAAACCAGGCTTAATAACATGTTGTGTTTCGAAAACCCAGTGAATTATAACTGTGAGGGAAGACAGGGTTTAATTCCCTTGACCCAAGACCAGTGCGGAGGAAAGACCAGGTTTGATTCCTGTGATCCATAGAGAGGCCAATAGAGAAGATCAGGTTTGATTCCTGTGACTCTATGGTAGCCAAGTTAACTTATGATATGCTGACCCTTACAGAGTGGGTTCTATGCTGCAGAGCGCATAGGGTATGGAGGTTACTTGGTAAAGCATCACTGGTGTATTATAGATAGCCAGAGGGCTAGTTCAGATTAGTATATCTGAGCATTTGGTTCATATGATTGGACCTATGGTACAGTGTTTTAAAGGTTAAGTCTGGTAGTTTTAAAGACAAGTTTTAAAACGTAATAGTCCAGTCGGATCATGTATGGGATTTTAACAGGTACACAGAGTTCATAGCAGGCTTACTACGGGTCCCGGCGGCCTTAAGCCGATCTGGATCCTAGTGCCGAGCAGTTTGGGCCGTTACAAAGAGGGTACCGGTTTCCGGGCTGTTACAGATGGTATCAGAGCATAGGGCCTCTTAAGTACGGTGTGTTGAGCATTTTTGTTCAAGGATTAGCGAGGTCCCACATCGGAAAGAGGTTGGTCTAGAATCATAGTAAGGCAAGCACATTAAGGAAAATCATGTCCACTAAAATAAGGATGTTGAATTTTGTTTTGCATACTGATGTGAAATGCACATGTATATTCATGGGTATTAATGTGATGCTATGTATGCATGTATATGTTTGATGTTCATGTGTTTCATATGAACTCTATGTGTGCTAATGTTTGTTTCTTGTGTTGTTCTTCAGGATAGCTAAGATGAGTGGTGTTAGTCCGCAGATTGATTCAGATCCGTCTGAAGCATCTTTTGATGAAAATAGAGGAGGCATGGATTTAGGAAATAGGAGAGAGTTGGGAATAGATGTGCAAAGAAAGGATGTAGGATTACAGGTGAATATGGATGACGAGTCTTTAGATGATGCTCAGACCAAGGATACCAAAATGTCAGGTACAGGAGAAAATGATCCTTCCACTTGGAGTACAGCTACCTGGAAAGGAGCAAAGTGGGGGAAAGCTAAAAAGAAAAAGGTTAGGGGTCTTAAAGGGAAAAAGAAAAGAGAATATTGGGATAGGAAAGAACTTAGTTCTGGTGGTGGTGTTGATTCGAGTTCTGGTATAGATAGACCAAAATGTTTGAGGTGTGGAAGATTTCATAAGGGAGTTTGTCTTGTTGGCATGACAGGATGTTATAGATGTGGTCAGGAGGGACATGTGATTCGTGAGTGTCGTACGATGCCTTGGATGATTCAGTCCCGGCAGACATTTTCTGGTAGAGCTGTTCAGCAGGGGATAGTCCCATCAGATTCAGTGATGCCAGGTATGCTCATTTTGAGAGTTTTGATGTGTATGGTTCTTTTGTGGACCCTAGTGGGATTGAGAGAGATAGATCAGAAAAAGAAAAAGAGGAAAAGAAAAAGTAACAGTGATCTTAGAAAGAGATTAGAATTAGTCTGGGATTGGGTGGTAGTGAGGCAAGGAAAAGGGTGAGCCTTTCCTTCAGCAGATTCCCGAGAGAAGTTCCATTAGCTTTAGCCTGGATCTTTACCCTGACGTAATAGGAGGCTAACATATCGAATACGGCGACGTTAGGTACGTTTGCTTGTGAGTATTCGGATGTGTATGCTGTTTGTGTTGGACCCTAGTGTTTCGCTTTTCCTGTTGTTGTGAGCTGTTGATAGGATGGGTTTGATGACTTTTAGGCTTAGAGTGTTTTCTTTAGGTCAGTGGACCTGAGTATGATCCATCTGATGCAGAGTCAGATAGTACAGTTCAGAGTGTATAGAGAGTAGGCGATGCCTTCCAGCTGACCTTATGGTTCTAGGGGTGACTCTTGGTGTCAACCTAGGGCGGATTGGCTAGCTACTCACAGTACTACCTGAGTCCACAGAGACAAGGTAGCAACGTTCAGAGCTAAGGATGGATCAGAGGCAGTCCTTTAGTGGGACAGTGTCTAGTGGTGCCTAGAAGTTAATGTCAGTCCATCAGGCTCATGGTTATTCAGGAAAGGATATCAGAGGGTTGTGAGTAAGTTTGTCAGGACAGGGAATCAGCCTCAGTGCCCTTTACTAGAAGAGAGTTCTAGATGTTTCCCAGAATAGCTGTCAGGTTTACCATCTGTTAGGGAATTAGAGTTTGGAATGAGAATGATATCTGGACGCGGAATCATTTCTTTCCTTCTACCCTACAGGATGGCACCTGCAGAGAAAGAGAGAGTTCAGAAGAGTCAGAAAAGTATAAGAGAGCTTAGTAGATAAAGGGTGTATCTGACTTAGTACCTCACCCTGGAAGATTCCAGTGTTGTTGTGGAAAACGAAAGATAGACTCTTGGGATTTTGTTATAACTGTTGTCAGGTAACAAGATCACTACTAAGCAGTTACAGGTATTCCTAGAT
Organism: Manihot esculenta; assembly: GCF_001659605.2. Lineage (NCBI taxonomy): Eukaryota > Viridiplantae > Streptophyta > Magnoliopsida > Malpighiales > Euphorbiaceae > Manihot > Manihot esculenta. The sequence goes on along the minus strand of NC_035178.2, from coordinate 19,027,761 downwards.
AGGATTGAATGATCTACTAGCTGTTCTAATTAAAGTTGAGTGGTTTTACAGACTGGTATGATCAGAGTACAGATTGGTATCTGTTGAAAGAATTAAAGACTGAGAGTTTCACCAAGAGATTAGTTTAGGTAAGAATGATGATCTACTAGCTGATTTGATAAAAGAGTTGATTATTATTTTGATGTAATCCGAGATTTGAGTATCACCTATTGAGAGTTAGGAAATGAAAGTTAAGAAAAGATAAAGAGAAAGAGGAGTAATGATCAGAGTAGCGCAGCTGAAGCTGTGAAGTTTAAGAGTAGTTTAAGAGCTTGATGTTCTTTGTTTGTTTGTTTGTTTTTAACATTCGAGGACGAATGTTTTTGTAAGGGGGGTAGATTGTAATACCCGGCTAAACCCGGCATCGGAATTCTTACCGTCCGGTGGGATTCAAGGATGTCAGAGGTTTCCTGAGGGTAGAGTGAAGGTTTTCTAAAATGTTTTAAAGTATTTTCACGGTTTGATTAGGAAATAGTTGAGTTTTCGGGAGAAATGGCCAAAGGAGTTTCTGTCATGTTCGGCCCCCGAATGTTAAGTTCGGCCGCCGAAAGTGCCCAATGTTCGGCCCCCGAAGTTTATGTTCGGCCTCCGAAAGTTGCATGGTTTTGCATGCAGTTTCGGCAGCCGAAGCTGGGGTGGTCGGCTAAGCTGTGCATGCGCCTCGGTCCGTGGTTTGGCCAGCTGTTGCCTCCAGATCATGGCTAGAGGGTTATGCCACGTCTCCCATGACTCATCTATACACTTTTAATCACTCATGCACAGGTTTGAGGGTGGTAAAGTGTTTAGAACGTTTTGAAACAAAAGAAGAGAGTTTTGGGGTTTTGGTGAAGGGAAAGAGGTGTTGGTGCATAGTTTGGTGTTTAGGTTGTCCAGCTTCTGTTTTCAGGAGGTAAGGGAAGTCTTTATACTTGTTTTAATGATTTCTAATAGCTTTTAAAGTGGTTAAGGGTAGAGTGGCATGTTTAGGTTTTAAAGTTGAGTTTTTGATGTTTTAATGGTGTAAGCATGATTATGTGTTATAGTTGCTGTTTTGTTGGGGTTAATAGGTAGTTTTGGACCCCTTTGAGCATATACCAGAGTATATGCAAGTTGAGGAGTTGTGTATGCAGGATTGTATAGAGTTGGTGCTTGGCAGGAGATGGTTGTGCACGAAGCTGAGTTCTGGATGAACTCAGGTTTGGCCGCCGAAGGGAGGATTCGGCCGCCGAACCCCTTGTGAAGGCAGTTTCGGCTGCCTAAGGTTGCCTCCGAAAGAATGGACTTTCGGATCTGTCCAGCACATTCGGCCGCCGAAGGTGCCGCCGAAGGTGTCCTGCCTAGCTTTTCCTATGCATACTTTATGTGATTGTTTTATGAGCTTTTAAAGGGGTTTTGGGGAGTTGTTTAAGAGTTGGTAAGAGTATGCTTGACACCTCATTCGAGTCCATTTGTGTAGGAGTGGACCCGACAGTTCAGGGAGGTCGTCAGGATTAGCAGTTGCAGAGTCAGTACAGTTTCTGCCAGAGGAGCAGAGGTGAGTAGAACTAAACTTAATCTTTTATTAAAGAAACATAATGCTTTAGCATAGTTCATGCATCATGAATGCTATGATATGTATTAGGGTGATTGCATTAGAATCACGAATGTGAAGCATTGCATATTATGTGATCAGAGATTAGGTGGACCCAGGCGACTCCAATAGCCTAAGCTTCGGCTCCTGTCATTGTGTCAGGTCAGTTGGGCAATTACTTGTTGGAATGCCCTGTGTAGCTCCTTTGGGGGGGCCAGTGTTGACAGAGGGTATTTTTGGGGTCATGTCTACCTTAGTGGGGATTGGACCAAGGCGACTTCAATAGCCCGTCGAGGGAGTTTTGGGGTCATGTCTAATCCAAGATATATTGAGATGTTTGTGTTGTGATGCATTTTCATATATAGTGCGTATGAATGAACTGTTTTCAGTGTTTCTACTCACTGGGCTTTAGAAGCTCATCCCTTTCCCTTAATCCCAGTTTTTGCAGGGTCAGAGTAGCTGGGAAGTGAGAAGCAACAGAGTTATGGCTTCAGTATGCTTATGTATAGTTAGTGTGGACATGATGTAAATTAAAGAGCTATGTATTACAGATGTAATAAACAGTTAGATAGTGTGCTTGTGGTTTAGTATGTGCTTTGCCTATAGTATGTTTTATCCCTTGTCTATGCATGTATCCTGTTTTCAGTTTAATGATGAGCAATGAGTCAAACCAGGCTTAATAACATGTTGTGTTTCGAAAACCCAGTGAATTATAACTGTGAGGGAAGACAGGGTTTAATTCCCTTGACCCAAGACCAGTGCGGAGGAAAGACCAGGTTTGATTCCTGTGATCCATAGAGAGGCCAATAGAGAAGATCAGGTTTGATTCCTGTGACTCTATGGTAGCCAAGTTAACTTATGATATGCTGACCCTTACAGAGTGGGTTCTATGCTGCAGAGCGCATAGGGTATGGAGGTTACTTGGTAAAGCATCACTGGTGTATTATAGATAGCCAGAGGGCTAGTTCAGATTAGTATATCTGAGCATTTGGTTCATATGATTGGACCTATGGTACAGTGTTTTAAAGGTTAAGTCTGGTAGTTTTAAAGACAAGTTTTAAAACGTAATAGTCCAGTCGGATCATGTATGGGATTTTAACAGGTACACAGAGTTCATAGCAGGCTTACTACGGGTCCCGGCGGCCTTAAGCCGATCTGGATCCTAGTGCCGAGCAGTTTGGGCCGTTACAAAGAGGGTACCGGTTTCCGGGCTGTTACAATATTCTTAACAGTGATTTCTGCAGAGATACTGATCAGGTACAGATTGAGAGCCAGAAAGAGCCAAAACTTAAGGAAATAGTCTGTAGCATCCAACAGGTAGTTTGCAGTCAAGTGCAGGATAAAGGAAAGTCAGTCGCACCACTTCAGGAAGGACCTGCGCAAACTGAAGCCATGACATTTCGGCCGCCGAACTCCACTTCCTTTCAGCCGCCGAATCCTTCACCTCAGCTCCCATCACAGACTGAATCCACTGCCTTTCGGCTGCCGAACTCCACTTCCTTTCGGCCGCCAAACCTCGCTCCACATCCTCCAACGCAAGCAAGCTCTTCTAGTCCGCCCCTGCAGTCAGAACTTGCACAAGAAACAATTGAAAAGAGTCCAACGCAGAACACCAGTCAGAAAGCATCAGAATTAGATCTGAAGCCTCTTTCAGGCCATCTGAAATACTTATACTTGGGAGCTGACAAGACACTACCAGTAATAGTGTCCAATGAGTTAAGCCAACATGAAGAACCAAGCCTCTTGAAACTACTGCAGAAGCATAAAGGAGCCATAGGGTGGACCATAGATGATATAAAAGGTATTTCTCCTTCCACCTGCATGCATAGAATACACATGGAGGAGGAATGCAAACCATTCAGAGATGCTCAAAGAAGACCGAACCCACCTATGATGAAGGTAGTAAAGAAAGAAATAGTCAAGCTCCTTGATGCAGGTATCATATACCCAATCTCTGATAGCAAATGGGTGAGTCCTGTGCATGTAGTCGCAAAGAAAACTGGGATTACCATTGTGCCAAATGGTGAAGGAGAACTTGTTCCCACAAGAGTTTAGAATGGATGGAGAGTGTGCATGGACTATAGGAAGCTCAATGCTGCAATAAGGAAAGACCACTTCCCACTACCTTTCATTGACCAGATGCTAGAAAGGCTTGCAGGTAAGTCCCATTATTGTTGTCTTGATGGTTATTCAGGTTTTTATCAGATTCCAGTTGCACCAGAGGACCAAGAGAAGACTACCTTCACTTGTCCTTTTCGCACTTTTGCTTTTAGAAAAATGTCATTCGGACTATGCAATGTGCCTGCCACCTTTCAGCGATGCATGATGAGCATATTCTCTGACTATATGGGTAAGACAATTGAAGTGTTCATGGATGACTTCACAGTGCATGGTAACTCCTTTGAGGAATGCCTTGCCAACCTGGAAAATATCCTACAGAGATGCCTTGAGTCTAACCTTGTGCTTAATTATGAAAAGTGTCATTTTATGGTTAATCAAGGTATGGTATTAGGACATGTTGTTTCAGCTAAAGGAATTGAAGTAGACAAAGCTAAGGTAGACACAATTAAAAATCTACCTTATCCTGCTAATGTAAAAGAAGTCCGTTCTTTCCTTGGTCATGCAGGATTCTATAGGAGATTCATAAAAGATTTCTCCAAAATCACACAACCTTTATGTAAATTGTTCCAACAAGATGTGACATTTGATTTTGATACAGGTTGCAAAACTGCATTTGATCTGATAAAGAAATTGCTTGTGACTGCCCCGATTATTCAAGCACCTGATTGGAACATGCCCTTTGAAATCATGTGTGATGCAAGCAACTATGCAGTAGGAGCAGTCTTGGGGCACCGTGTGGGAAACTCACCCCACATCATTCACTATGCCTCTTGCACACTGGATGCTACACAAAGCAACTATACAACAACAGAAAAGAAGCTCTTAGCTATTGTATTTGCTTTAGAGAAATTCATATCATATCTCTTGGGGACCAAAGTCATTGTCTATTCTGAACATGCATCTTTGCGATATTTGATCAAGAGAAAGGAAGCAAAATCGAGACTCATTCGATGGATCCTTCTATTACAAGAGTTTGATCTGGAGATAAGAGACAAGAAAGGAAAAGAAAATCTTGTGGCTGACCACCTCAGCCGGCTCCCATCTAGCTCTGCGCCTTATCCAGTTAAGGAAGACTTCCTAGACGAAAATCTGTTCGTCACTCATTCTGCCTAAGTGGATCGCACCATACACCTTACACCCCAGGGGAGTACTCAGTTTCCTTTGTTCTTTTATGTTTCTTATAGATTGAGGACAATGCATGATTTAGGTGTGGGGGTGCATATCTCTTCTTCTTCTCTTCTTCTCTTCTTCTTCTTTTCCTCTTCTTCTCCTTTCTCCTTTCAGATTTGCGATTTTGCTTGTTACAGTCAGTCTGCGAAATTTTTTTCTTCTTCCTTTCAATTTTTGCGATTTTCCTTTCAGTTATTTTTTAATTTATGCTTTAAATAACACACACACAACCACAACCTTCTTCTTCTTCTTTTTGTTTTTCTCTACTCAAACTGATGAACTATGTTGGATGAGTTTTTCTTTCCATGACCCCATTGATGTGATGACTCTTTAAACTTATGTTGAATCAATTGCAGTGAGTTATATTCATGTTTGAGAATTGCCTTTTGAATTGAATCTTAGAGTTTGCCATGGTGAAAAATATATTGATGACACTCATTAGAGAGAATGAACTGAAAATTGTGTGAATGAACTTAACATGACTTGATTTAGCAATTGGTGTTGATTTGCCAAAATCATTGAGAGAAAGAAATTCACAAAGGCTTAGACTTCAAAAGCACAAATTGAAAACTGTTCCAATGGTCAAAAGACTATGAATAGAGCTAGTAGCCACTTAGACAGGTGACCAACTGAGTAACTGGGGGTGGGTATCACAAATATGTACCTTCACATCAAAAGGTTGGTGACTTGTTCAAGCAAAATTAAAAGTGCAAAAAGCTGAATAAAGTACTTCAAGGTAAGGGCAAGTCACTCTGAAAGCTAGAAAAAGTCTTATCTGAACAAATAATATGTGCATATATGATCTCTCTTGAGTAAAACAAATCCTAGCCATGGTAAGCAAAGGGAAACAAGGAAAGAAGGTGAGTAATCTTCATGCATATATTCTTCACTGCAATGATTCAAAATAGGTGTCTTGAGTAAGAGCTTAAGTGGAAATAAGGATATACAGCAAAGAAAGCTTATTTGACTATGTTTATTTGCTTGAGGACAAGCAAAAGGCTATGTGTGGGGGTATTTGATAGAACATATTTTAGTCCATTTTCTCTTGATATTATTGATGATTATTTACATGATTTCTAATTAATTTAGTGCTCTTGGCATTGTTTTGCAGAAAATGGTGAAAAAGGACATTTTGGAGAAAATCCCCTTAAAACTGCCTTAAATGGAGCAAAGGAGAGCAAGCCTGCCAAGTTGGAATCAAGTCAAGCTAAATAAGGAAAGTGGCAAATATGGAAAGAACATTCAGCCAAAGCAATTTGAAATTCAAATTTCAAATCTCCAAGTAGCCTTTTCCTTATTCAAGAAGCCAAATCTCAAGTTGCCACATATGAAGAGCCAAATAAGGAAAGTATTTTTAAATTCAAATCTTCAAGATTCATATTCAAATTTTGAATTTCAAGATTCACCTTGTCAAAGAAGCCAAAGAAAGTCACACATGCCACACATGCCTTGCACATTCAAAATTCAAATTGCAAAGAAGGCTGCATGGGCGGCAAGGAGAGTGTGAAGGCAAGTCTTGGGTACCTTGGGCAGCATCTTGAAGATACTAGGGCAGCATCTTGAAGATACTAGGACAGGAAGCAAAGACCAAAGAGCCCACTCCTTGCAATTGAAGACAAGTCCCACGTTTTTCCCTCCACACATGTGCATAGATGGCACACCTTGGACCAAGGGTATTTTGGGCAGCCTCTAAAAGATACATGGACAGCTAAGAAACCCTAGGCAGCCTCTCAAGACATATTTAAAGGGTTCAATGTAATACCCGGCTAGACTCCGGTATCGGAACTCCTACCGTCCGGTGGAATTTCGGATGTCGGAAGCCTCTAGTAGGGTAGAAGTATGTTTTCATAAAATGTTTAAAGGTATTTCATGGTTTTAAGTAAAATGGAAATGAGTTTTTGTATAAAAATAACCTTGAAGGAAAACTTAGGTTCGGCCGCTGAACCTCAAGTTCGGCCGCCGAACATGCATGCCTTCAGGAGCGCCTTTAGGCCCCCGAAAGCATAGGTGAGGAAAGTCCAGGTTCGGCCGCCGAACCTCAAGTTCGGCCGCCGAACATGGCATGCATGCGGAGGCACGTTCGGCCCCCGAACGTGGCCTGGCCAGCCACTATAAAAGGGTCCCTTAGCCAAAAATGGGCGAGCTTTCTCCCCATTTCCGGCCAAGGTGAGTTCTCCGCCGCCCCTCACCGATCTTGAGTTCTTTCCTTCCCATATTACTCGATTTTCATGAGTTTTTAACTTGTTTTGAAGATTTTCAAGCTTTGAGCAAAGTTTTGGAGCTTTGAGGCTCAAGAACTCAAAACCTCCCACCTCCGAGTTTAGGGCGTCTCTCCCTCGATCTACAAGAGGTAAGAGCCGATCTTAAACTCATTCTATGTTTAAAGTAAGTTTTATGCAAGATCTATGGGGTAAAATGCATGTTTAGCTCATGGTTAGGTTTATGGGTTTTATATGTGTTTATGAACAATGTGAGTTGTTTGTTGTGTTGTAGTTGGGGTTTTGATGGTTTGATGCCCCTAGGAGCTTGCATGCTTGTGTTTGAGTGTTGTAGAATAGGTTTATGCATGTTGGATAGTTTTGGAGGTATAAATGCTTAGGGGAGCTGAGTTTCTGCCATTTTGGGAGAAACCAGGTTCGGCAGCCGAAGGAACTTTTGGCCGCCGAACGTGCTTGTGGAGGCAGCCTTCGGCTGCCGAAGCTTGCCCCCGAAAGGAGACTTTCATCTCTGTCTGGCACTTTCGGCCGCTGAAGGTGTCGCCGAACATGCATGAGTTTCGCCTCTGTCTGGGAGTTTCGGCCGCCGAAGGTGCCGCCGAACCTACCTGGCTTTCGGCTCTGGAGGGACTTTCGGCCGCCGAACCTGCCGCCGAAAGTGCCCTGTCCAGCCCTTTCTTGCATGTTTTTCTATGATTATTCCATGATGTTTTAGGGGGTTTTTGGGGAATAGTTAGAGTTATGTTCATGTATGTTTGGTCCCTCATTTGAGTCCACCTGTGTAGGTTCGGACCCGAGGAACCGAGGACCTCAGCAGTGAGTATTTTGCCCCAGTGTCTGGTCAGAGCTACCCAGAGGTGAGTGGAATAAACCTTTATATTTTAAGTAAAACAATTATACAGTTTTGAGCATATACATGCATCATGAATGCCATGTGATGTTTTAGGTTGTTTGCATTAGAATCCACGAATATGTTGCATTGCACATTTGAATGTTGATGTGGATGAATGTTGGATGATCCATAGCCCTTGATCTATGATATGACGATGTGATATGTACGGTACGGAAAGTAAGACCAGTGGGACCCATTCTACGTTCGCTGGCACTATGTAAGAGAAAGACCAGGACCCATTCTACGTTCTGGCACAGTTAGACACTGTTATGTTATGATATGTAAGGGAAAGACCAGGACCCATTCTACGTTCTGGCACAGTTGGACTATGTAGAGGGCCATTGGTGACAAGTTCATCCTTGATGTGATTTAGCTGTGATGTGATGCATTCCATGATCCATATGATTTAAATGTTTTTATTATTCTGCTCACTGGGCTCTAGTAGCTCACCCCTCTCCCATTTCCCCAGGATTGCAGGTACAGGGTAGACCAGGAGATCCATAAGAGTAAGGAAGTCTTGTGAATGTAATAGATAGTGTGGACATGATAAATGTATTAATGTTATGTAAAAGTACAGTTTTAGTCATGTAATGACTTTGAGGTTAGAGATTGTGCTTGACATTATGTATGAGGTATCCCTTTTAATACATGATCCTGGATGTTTTATAATGTTCATGTAAGCCAACTCATCTTATGATGTATCGCCCATTGGGGTATTGATGAGATCCCACAGAGGGGTCATGATTATGATTATGAGTATGTTCAGTGCATGCACAGGTTGAGTTTGGCTTATGAATGAAGGAAAAGTTTTAAATTTTTGTATGTATGTTGTTGATCATGTATGGGATTAATCAGGTTCACAGGATGTATGTTAGGCTTGCTACGGGTCTTGGCGGCCTTAAGCCGACCCGGATCCTAGCGCCGGTAGCGGTCCGATTTTCGGGTCGTTACAGAATGGTATCAGAGCCCTAGGTTCATAGGATCGGACCTAGAGTGTCGGGCTCATAGATGTTCTAGAAGGTCAAGCACAATAGGAAAGATCATGTCCACTAGGATAGGATGTGGAGTCCTGTCTTGTATGATGATGTGAAATGCCATGATTATATACATGTGCATTGATGCTATGATATGATTGATGTGTATGCGATGAGGGTTCATGCTTGCCCACTTGAACCATATGATGCTAATGTTTATGTTATGTGTACTGTGTTTTAGAAAACAGGATGAGAGGAACTCGTCGATCTGCACGATTGACTGGAGTGCCACCTGAGGATGAGGGCACGAGCGCCCGTCCTCCTACATTGCCTAGGGCAATGTCTTGTAGAGCAAACAGAGAAAGAGTGTCAAGGGACCCTAGAAGGTCTTTTGATGCTAGCAGAAGGGGGACTGATAGAGGAGGAAATTCTTCAGATGTGAGGGAGGTTATGGAAGAGGATCAGAGGAGGGATGGGAACCTGGATGTGAGCATAGAGGAAGAAGGGACAGGGGAGTCTCAGGGAGGCGTTCAGGCCTCGGGGTATGGTTTTCCACCCCACTATCCACCCTTCCCACAGGGTTCAGGGTATCCGATGGGAGGCACATCGGATTATTCCAGCTTTAACCCCTACCCTACCTACATGCCTTATCCACCTTTCTATCCACCTTACACACAGTACCCAGCTTATCCACCCTCACCCTTCTATCCAAACCCAGCAAACCCCACCTCGGGGAATGCTGCACCCCCACCTCCACCACCTACAGAACCAGCAGCCCCAGTTACTCAACCTTCTAGACCTAGCTTAGCCGGTGGGAGCAAAGTAAAGATGACAGATTACCTCAAGCTGGATGCTCCCAAATACAAGTCAGGGGATGACCCCTTTGAGTATCTGAGAGTAGTGAAGACAATAACTGATGAGCTAGGGGCGGATGATAGCAGGGCCATTCAGATGGCAGGGTTCACCTTAAAGTGCAAGAAGGCACGAGAATGGTTCAAGTGTTATGTGGACCTGAGACTAGACGGCATGACATGGGAAGAATTTGCGAATGAGTTCATTGGATGGGCTTTTCTAGATAATTCTAGAGAACTGAAAATGATTGAGTTTGAGCAACTGAGGCAGACAGAGCACATGAGTGTAGAGGAGTTCACGGATAAATTCTTTGAGCTATTGCCTTTTTCAGGGCAAGCTCTAGATACAGATACGAAGAAAGCCAAGAGGTATGTTATGAAGCTGCATTCTAGGTACTCCTCGTTGATCCAGTCAGTTGAGAGAGAAAGTTTCCACACTGTGGTGGATATGGCTCGAAGGATGGAGGCGAGTGCTATAGTTGAGGGGTCAGTGAAGCAGTCAGTGACCCAGTCTTCAGGGGTTAAGACCCCAGGCAGAGGAGGGCCAGATCTCTCTTCTCAGAGCTCAAGTAAGAAGAGGTGGGATAACACCACCAAGAAGCCGAAGAAGAATAAGTTTTGGAATAAGTTGAAATCCGGTCTGGGATTTGGCGGTGGCTCGAGCTCAGGCTCAGATGGTATAGAATGCCAGCGATGTGGAAGGCCGCACAGGGGAGTGTGTCGAGCTGGGACTAATGCATGTTTCAGATGTGGACAGGAGGGACACATAGCTCGGGAGTGTCCTAGAGCACCTTTTATGGGCCAGCCCCAGCAGACAGCTTCTGGTAGTGTGGCACAGCCAGCAGCTCCAGCCACAACTTAGGGCAGTGGCAGAGGTAGAGGGAGAGGGGCAGCCTCTTCTTCTGGTTCTCGAGGTGAAGGTCCATCAGCTCCAGCCAGGATCTTCACCATGACTCAGCAGGAGGCTAACACATCCAACACCGTGGTGTCAGGTAATCTCATCATTGGGTGTTCTGATGTGTATGCTTTAATGGACCCGGGTGCATCTCATTCATTTATTGCTCCGAGAGCCGTCGAGAGGTTGGGTCTGATAGTCTCTGGGTTAGAGTGTCCCCTATGGGTCAGTGGACCCAAGTGTGACCCGTCAGTGGCAGTGTCAGTATGCCAGTACAGTCCGGTTTTTATTGAGGGAAGATGCCTCTCCGCCAACCTTGTGGTTCTAGATTTGACAGACTTTGACGTCATTCTAGGGATGGATTGGCTATCTACCCATGGTGCTACCTTGGACTGCAAGGACAAGGTAGTCAGGTTCAGAGATCAGAACGGGTCAGAGGTCGTCTTCAGAGGAGACAAGAGGGGCAAACCTAGAGGTCTGATATCAGCTCTTCAGGCTCGTAGGTTGCTTAGGAAGGGATGTCAGGGGTACTTAGCTCATGTGAGAGAGCTAGACAGTCAGGTCAGGGAGCCAGCCTCGGTGCCAGTTGTCAGAGAGTTTCAGGATGTTTTTCCAGACGAGCTTCCGGGTTTACCACCTGCTAGGGAGATAGAGTTCGAGATAGAGTTGGTACCTGGAACTAGGCCGATCTCTATCCCTCCCTACAGGATGGCCCCAGCTGAGTTGAAGGAGTTGAAGGAGCAGTTGCAAGAGCTGGTAGAAAAGGGCTTCATCCGACATAGTACCTCACCTTGGGGTGCTCCGGTCTTGTTTGTGAGAAAGAAGGATGGGTCCCTTAGACTTTGTATCGACTACAGGCAGTTGAACAAGGTCACTACCAAAAATAGGTACCCTTTGCCAAGGATCGACGATCTATTCGACCAGCTAGCAGGAGCGGGTTGTTTCTCCAAAATAGATCTGAGATCGGGGTATCATCAGCTAAGGATAAGGGAGGAAGACGTGCCAAAGACAGCTTTCAGGACCAGATATGGGCATTTTGAGTTCCTTGTGATGCCGTTTGGGTTAACCAACGCCCCTGCAGCATTCATGGATCTCATGAACAGAGTATTTAGCCGGTACCTGGATCACTTCGTTATTGTCTTCATAGATGATATCTTGGTGTATTCTAGGAATGCAGAGGAGCATGCCCATCATCTGCGGTTGGTCTTGCAGACTTTGAGGGAACATGGCTTGTATGCCAAGTTCTCTAAGTGTGAGTTCTGGCTGAGGAGCATTTCATTCTTGGGGCATGTTGTGTCAGAGAATGGTATAGAGGTAGACCCCAAGAAGACAAAAACTGTGGCTAACTGGCCTAGACCCACTTCAGTGACAGAGATCAGAAGTTTCTTGGGTTTGGCAGGTTACTACAGGAGGTTCGTTTAGGACTTCTCAAAGATTGCAGCTCCTCTGACCAGATTAACCAGGAAGAATCAGAAGTTTGTGTGGACCGACCAGTGCGAAGAGAGTTTTGAAGAGCTTAAGAAGAGGTTGACTTCAGCACCAGTTTTAGCTCTGCCATCTAGTGATGAGGACTTTACGGTCTTTTGTGATGCGTCCCGTGTGGGACTAGGTTGTGTACTGATGCAAAATGAGAGGGTGATTGCTTATGCTTCTTGGCAGCTGAAGAAGCATGAGTTGAATTACCCCACACATGACCTGGAGATGGCAACAGTAATCTTTGCACTCAAGATGTGGAGGCACTACCTCTATGGGGTAAAATGTGAGATCTTCATAGATCATAAAAGGCTGCAGTACATCCTGAGTCAAAGAGATTTGAACTTGAGACAGAGAAGATGGGTGGAGCTGCTGAGTGACTATGATTGCAAGATTCAGTACCATCCGGGTAAGGCGAATGTTGTGGCAGACGCCTTAAGCCGGAAATCACTCGGCAGTTTATCCCACATATCGGCAGAGAGGAGGCCAGTGGTGAAGGAGTTTTACAAGCTCATTGAGGAAGGTCTTCAGATGGAGTTGTCTGGTACAGGTGCCTTGATGGCCTAGATGAGAGTAGCACCCGTGTTTCTGGAGCAGGTGGCTCAGAAACAGCATGAGGACCCGGAGTTAGTGAAGATTGCCAGGACTGTTCAGTCAGGCAATGATAGTGAGTTCAGATTCGACAGCAAGGGGATCCTCCGCTATGGGAGCAGACTGTGTGTACCAGATGACATAGGGCTAAAAGGAGACATTATGAGAGAGGCTCATAATGCAAGATACATTATTCACCCCGGAGCCACCAAGATGTATCAAGATCTAAAGAAGGTTTATTGGTGGCCAGCTATGAAGAAAGAAGTGGCACAGTTTGTGTCAGCCTGCGAAGTGTGTCAGAGGGTGAAGCTGGAACATCAGAAGTCGGCTGGAATGCTTAACCCGCTACCTATTCCAGAGTGGAAATGGGAGAATATAGCTATGGACTTCGTAGTGGGGTTACCGGCGGCGTCCAACAGAGTGGACTCCATATGGGTGATGGTGGACAGACTTACCAAATCTGCTCACTTCATCCCTGTCAGGAGTGGCTATTCTGTGGACAAGTTGGCGCAGGTGTATGTTGATGAGATCGTCAAGCTGCATGGGGTTCCGGTTTCGATAGTGTCGGATAGAGGGCCCCAGTTCACCTCTAGGTTTTGGCGGAGTCTGCAGAGTGCCATGGGTACCAGGTTGGATTTCAGTACTGCCTTCCACCCACAGACGGACGGACAATCAGAAAGGACCATCCAGACCATAGAGGATATGCTCAGGATGTGTGTGCTGGACTTTGGCGGTTCTTGGAGGCAGCATCTACCTTTGGTGGAGTTTGCCTACAATAACAGCCATCATGCTAGCATCGGGATGGCTCCATATGAAGCTTTATATTGGAGGAAGTGCAGATCACCTGTTTGCTGGGAAGAAGTTGGAGAAAAGGCCTTGGCAGGGCCTGAGCTTGTAGAAATCACCAGCAAGGTAGTACCCATAATCAGAGAAAGGATCAAGACTGCTGCAAGCAGACAGAAGAGTTATGCAGACGTCCGCATAAGACAGTTAGAGTTTCAGGAGGGGGATTTGGTATTGCTCAAGGTGTCTCCTATGAAAGGAGTGGTTCGCTTCGGAAAGAAAGGTAAACTAGCCCCACGATACATCGGACCCTTTGAAATCTTGCAAAAGATTGGGAATGTGTCGTACAAGCTGGATTTACCTGCTTCAATGGAAAGAATCCATCCGGTTTCCCATGTTTCAATGTTGAGGAAGTTTGTGTCAGATCCGAGCAAGGTTCTTAGTGAGCCTGATGTGGAGGTCCAAGAGGATCTCACCTTTGTTGAACAGCCAGTACGGATCATAGACACCCAGATCAGAAAGCTAAGAAACAAGGAAATCCCGATGGTGAAAGTCCTGTGGAACCACCACAAATTGGAAGAATGCACTTGGGAGACACGGGAGTCTATGCTCCAGCAGTACCCTCATCTCTTTTAAGGTTAGATCTCTATGTGTTTATGTGCTATGTATGTATGTAATGTCTTATGCCATGCTATGTGCTAGTTGAGGAACATTCGGGGACGAATGTTCTTAAGGGGGGGAGAATGTAATACCCGGCTAGACTCCGGTATCGGAACTCCTACCGTCCGGTGGAATTTCGGATGTCGGAAGCCTCTAGTAGGGTAGAAGTATGTTTTCATAAAATGTTTTAAGGTATTTCATGGTTTTAAGTAAAATGGAAATGAGTTTTTGTATAAAAATAACCTTGAAGGAAAACTCAGGTTCGGCCACCGAACCTCAAGTTCGGCCGCCGAACATACATGCCTTCGGGAGCGCCTTTAGGCCCCCGAAAGCATAGGTGAGGAAAGTCCAGGTTCGGCCGCCGAACCTCAAGTTCGGCCGCCGAACATGGCATGCATGCGGAGGCACGTTCGGCCCCCGAACGTGGCCTGGCCAGCCACTATAAAAGGGTCCCTTAGCCGAAAATGGGCGAGCTTTCTCCCCATTTCCGGCCAAGGTGAGCTCTCCGCCGTCCCTCACCGATCTTGAGTTCTTTCCTTCCCATATTACTCGATTTTCATGAGTTTTTAACTTGTTTTGAAGATTTTCAAGCTTTGAGCAAAGTTTTGGAGCTTTGAGGCTCAATAACTCAAAACCTCCCACCTCCGAGTTTAGGGCGTCTCTCCCTCGATCTACAAGAGGTAAGAGCCGATTTTAAGCTCATTCTATGTTTAAAGTAAGTTTTATGCAAGATCTATGGGGTAAAATGCATGTTTAGCTCATGGTTAGGTTTATGGGTTTTATATGTGTTTATGAACAATGTGAGTTGTTTGTTGTGTTGTAGTTGGGGTTTTGATGGTTTGATGCCCCTAGGAGCTTGCATGCTTGTGTTTGAGTGTTGTAGAATAGGTTTATGCATGTTGGATAGTTTTGGAGGCATAAATGCTTAGGGGAGCTGAGTTTCTGCCATTTTGGGAGAAATCAGGTTCGGCAGCCGAAGGAACTTTCGGCCGCCGAACGTGCTTGTGGAGGCAGCCTTCGGCTGCCGAAGCTTGCCCCCGAAAGGAGACTTTCGTCTCTGTCTGGCACTTTCGGCCGCCGAAGGTGCCGCCGAACATGCATGAGTTTCGCCTCTGTCTGGGAGTTTCGGCTGCCGAAGGTGCCGCCGAACCTGCCTGGCTTTCGGCTCTGGAGGGACTTTCGGCCGCCGAACCTGCCGCCGAAAGTGCCCTGTCCAGCCCTTTCTTGCATGTTTTTCTATGATTATTCCATGATGTTTTAGGGGGTTTTTGGGGAATAGTTAGAGTTATGTTCATGTATGTTTGGTCCCTCATTTGAGTCCACCTGTGTAGGTTCGGACCTGAGGAACCGAGGACCTCAGCAGTGAGTCTTTTGCCCCAGTGTCTGGTCAGAGCTACCCAGAGGTGAGTGGAATAAACCTTTATATTTTAAGTAAAACAATTATACAGTTTTGAGCATATACATGCATCATGAATGCCATGTGATGTTTTAGGTTGTTTGCATTAGAATCCACAAATATGTTGCATTGCACGTTTTAATGTTGATGTGGATGAATGTTGGATGATCCATAGCCCTCGATCTATGATATGACGATGTGATATGTACGGTACGGAAAGTAAGACCAGTGGGACCCATTCTACGTTCGCTGGCACTATGTAAGAGAAAGACCAGGACCCATTCTACGTTCTGGCACAGTTAGACACTGTTATGTTATGATATGTAAGGGAAAGACCAGGACCCATTCTACGTTCTGGCACAGTTGGACTATGTAGAGGGCTATTGGTGACAAGTTCATCCTTGATGTGATTTAGCTGTGATGTGATGCATTCCATGATCCATATGATTTAAATGTTTTTATTATTCTGCTCACTGGGCTCTAGTAGCTCACCCCTCTCCCATTTCCCCAGGATTGCAGGTACAGGGTAGACCAGGAGATCCATAAGAGTAAGGAAGTCTTGTGAATGTAATAGATAGTGTGGACATGATAAATGTATTAATGTTATGTAAAAGTACAGTTTTAGTCATGTAATGACTTTGAGGTTAGAGATTGTGCTTGACATTATGTATGAGGTATCCCTTTTAATACATGATCCTGGATGTTTTATAATGTTCATGTAAGCCAACTCATCTTATGATGTATCGCCCATTGGGGTATTGATGAGATCCCACAGAGGGGTCATGATTATGATTATGAGTATGTTCAGTGCATGCACAGGTTGAGTTTGGCTTATGAATGAAGGAAAAGTTTTAAATTTTTTTACGTATGTTGTTGATCATGTATGGGATTAATCAGGTTCACAGGATGTATGTTAGGCTTGCTACGGGTCTTGGCGGCCTTAAGCCGACCCGGATCCTAGCGCCGGTAGCGGTCCGATTTTCGGGTCGTTACATTCAAGAAGACCAAGAGAGGCATAATCCTCTCCCCCCATTCGGCCAAGCAAGGACCAGCGCTCCTCTGCTCCCTTTCAAGCAATCGATTCACCTTTTCATCTTCTCTTCTTGTTTTTGATTTTTGTTTCAGCCATGAGTGGCTGAAACCTTTTATTCTAGTTGAAGATTGGTTAAAACTAAGGTTGTTTTATGGATTGTGAGATCTGAACATAAACTATTTGTCTTTGATTAGTTCAATATTCATGCAATTGTGTGTTTGAATCTATGATTACTTTGTTGTTTTGATCAAATTGGCCACTTGATTCTTGATTGCAAGGTAATTGATTGTTAGTTGGGATAATTTCTAGTCTGTAATTGCTGGAATTATTCTAACATAAGAACATTTGGTATAAAAACTAAGGAATTGTATGATCTAGCAACATCTCATTCGTTTGAGCAGCTAGGATTGGATCTCTCTCTTTCTTCATGCAATTGACAATTGTTTTGATGCCTATGGCCCAAGGACATTTCTTGGCAATATGTTAATTAGAAATTGATTAGAGGAAGTTCCCTAATTGATTTAATCATAAGGAGAGACATGGTGGTGAGAAGCGTTTTCCACCTCAATAACTAATCTATTGAATCAATCAAGAGAACATAAGTTTCAATGATCAATCCAAACAACCAAGGTGGATCCATATCTTCAACTGGACCTTTCTCATATTAGATTTCTCTTCTATTTAATTATTACTTGCTCATTTAATTGCTGTCCGTAGTTTGCTAATCAAATCGATCTCAAACCCTCCCCCTTTTTTTACTTTTACTGCACTTTACTTTTGATCTGCTTTCAGTTACTTGCTTTCAGTTTCTCATTCAATTAATTCTCTTGGTCTTGTTGAGAAAAATAGATAAATTTACAATTCCCTGTGGATTCGATCCTTTACCACTATCTGCAGTTGTAAAATTGTTGATAACCGGAAAGGTTATTTTTGACCTGCTTCGACAACCACGAGTCAGTTATTAATCATCTTACAAAGCAGTATAGATACATGCACAATATACGATTCAATTAAACTTACAACTGGAAGTCTCTTGTATTTTGGATTTCGACCGCAGTTATTTTGCTTCCAAGCAACTTGCCCTTGTCCGTCGAAGGTTCCACCACCAGATAATTTGAATCGATCAATGTATGCAAAAGTAATCCAGCTGTCTTTGGCATACTTGCTAGGGTTTATTGGTGCTAACAAGGTTCCTTGGCCTTGAAGCTCCATGGATCCCTTGCATGGACCATTTAAGTCAGTTAAACCTATGGAATATGTTCCTTTGGGTACTACAACTCTGTTGGAACCCTTTGCTAAACAAGCCTCTTTCCACGCGCCCAATAATGCCTGAAAAGAAAAAAAAAAGGGAGATGAAAGTTCAGTTAAAATGAGGTATAAGAAAATCACGGCAAAATTCAAAATTAGGAATTGTCAGCACACCTTGCTAATATTTGACTTGCCATCAGTTTTACCACCGTAATTTTTCACATCAAATGCGGCAAATTGAACTCTACCAGCAAAAATAAACAATAATAGCAAAGATGTTAGGGAAAAATACGTCTCCAGGGTCATCATCTTCACGAAGCCTTTTCTTTTCTAAGTTCTTTCGTAAAATGCACGGCAAATTAGAATGGATTTCTCCTTGTTTGCAAAAGCTTTTATATCTAAGAAATCATCTAAAGTTACCGGATTTTATAACGGAGGGAAGTTATTTACTTGTAAATTTTGTTCTATTATTGGAAATTGTTTTGTCGCTTTTTAATAAAAAGCATAATAGAGAAATACCGACTAACGTCTAACCTATAAGTAGATATTGTCTTGTTTTTCATTCGTTTGCAGCAAAACTTATCTTTACGTCTGATACAACATATTTTAGTCCTTTTTATCTTTATATTATTGATGATTATTTACATGATTTATGCTTAATTTAGTGCTCTTGACATTATTTTGCAGAAAATGGTGAAAAATGACATTGTGGAGAAAATACCCTTAAAACTGCCTTAAATGGAGCAAAGGAGAGCAAGCCTGCCAAGTTGAACTCAAGTGAAGCTAAATAAGGAAAGTTCTAAATAAGGAAAGTGGCAAAGAAGGAAAGAACATTCAGCCAAAGCAATTTGAAATTCAAATTTCAAATCTCCAAGTAGCCTTTTCCTTATTCAAGAAGCCAAGTCTCAAGTTGCCATAAATGAAGAGCCAAATAAGGAAGGTATTTTGAATTTCAAATCTTCAAGATTCATATTCAATTCTGAATTTTAAAATCTAGCTTATCAAGGACGCCACATATAAAGATCACATGCTTGCCACCTTATGCCTTGCACATTCAAAATTCAAATTGAAAAGGAGGCTCCACCTTCCTTATTAGAGCATGGGCGGCAAGGAGAGTATGAAGGCAAGTCTTGGCCACCTTAGGCAGCATCTTGAAGACACTTGGGCAGCAAACAAAGACCAAAATACCCATTCTTGCGCAAGCCACACATGCCCCACATTTTTCCCTTCACACATGTGCATGGATGGCACATCTTGGACCAAGGGCATTTTGGACAGCCTCTTAAAACGTGGGCAGCATCTTGAAACCCTAAGACAACACCTTAAAACATGTTTAAAGATCTCAAAGAGGCCATCCAGGGCAGATTGGAAGAAGACACCATTCGGCCAAGGCAAGGAGGAGTGGCCGGC
The DNA here is from genome assembly GCF_001659605.2 of Manihot esculenta. Taxonomy (NCBI): domain Eukaryota; kingdom Viridiplantae; phylum Streptophyta; class Magnoliopsida; order Malpighiales; family Euphorbiaceae; genus Manihot; species Manihot esculenta. Next base: position 19,008,460 of record NC_035178.2, on the reverse strand, counting down.
GCTCTCCCTTCTCCATCTCCATCTTCGGTTCTTCATCTTTTGCTTTTCCCTTTTATTTTCTGTTTTGTTTCAGCCACTCATGGCTGAAACCTTTTATTCTAGTTGAAGATTGGTTGAAACTATGGTTGTTTTATGGATTGTGAGATCTGAATATGAACTATTTGTCTTTGATTTGTTCAATATTCATGCAATTTGGTACTTGAATCTATGATTACTTTGTTGTTTTGATCAAATTGGCCACTTGATTCTTGATTGCAAGGTAATTAATTGTTAGTTTGGATAATTTTTAGTCCGTAATTGCTGGAATTATTCAGACCTAAGAACACTTGGTGTAACAACTAAGGAATTGTATGATCTAGCAACATCTCCATGCGATTGGGTAACTAGGATTGGATCTCTCTAGTTCTTCATGCAATTGACAATTGTTTTGATGCCTAAGACCCAAGGGCGTTCCTTGACAATTTGTTAATTAGTAATTGATTAGAGGACGTTCCCTAATTGATTTAAACATAAGGAGAGATATGGTGGTGAGAAGCGTCTTCCACATTCATAACTAATCTATTGAATCAATCAAGAGAACATAAGTTTCAATGATCAATCCGAATAACCAAAGTGGATCAATCTTGTCAACTAGACCTTTCTCATATTGAATTTCTCTTTTATTTTAATTACTTGCTTATTTAATTGATTTCAGTAGTTTGCTAATCAAATCAATCTCAAAACCCCCCTTTTTTTAGTTTAATTGCACTTTACTTTTGTTCTGCTTTCAATTACTTGCTTTCAGCTTCTCATTCAGTTAATTCTCTTGGTCTTGTTGAGAAAAATAGATAAGTTTTCAATTCTCTGTGGATTCGATCCTTTACCACTATCTGCAGTTGTAAAATTGTTGATAACCGGAAAGGTTATTTTTGACCGGCTTCGACACCCGCGAGTCAAAAAATTGGCGCCGTTGCCGGGGAATTGATTTAACTAATTTATTTTTCTTTAAGGACCTGATTTGTAATCCGAAGAACACCATATCGCAAATCTGAAAAAAAAAAGAGTGAAGACCACCTTTGCGCTGGAGCACCTTCTGGAACACATTCGGCCGTCGAACATCTCACCAAAAGGCACAATCACCATCGCAGATCTGAATCATGGATAAGGTAAGTAGATCTGATATTTCTTTTTTGACATCTTTTGTAAAAGATTTTGCCATAGGACTAGTTCAACAGGTTCAAGCAGCCCAGCCACCAAAGCCATGTAGGATCTGTGGATATGTGGGACACCCAACTGATCAATGTCCTACACTTTATGAGAATAGTCAGCCTAGACATACATTTGAAGGATTCAATGAGCAACCAGTTCATACATTTGGAGGATACTATGAACAGCCAAGACATGATCCATACTATAACACATACAATCCAGGTTGGGGAGACCCTCCGAACTTCAGTTATGCATGAGATAACAACTACCAGGATTATCAAGAAAATAAAGCCCAAGAAGAACCTCCAAGTTCCAACCAACACCTTGAAGAGAAGATTAGGACATTGGCAATTTCTGTGCAAACTCTCCAACAGCAGGTAGAACAATTGACCACCTCAATGAGTGCAACCATGATAAGAAGAGAGGACGAGTTTCAAGATGATGAGGAAGATGATGAAAGTTCACAAGTTCAAGAACAAGCTGCTGAAGAGAATCAACCAGAATACTGTTTGTCTAAACAAACTGGTCAAACAGAACCTGCTGATAGTTTAGATATTATTGATCGTATGAGCAAAGATGTTTTTTTTATAAATCAACATGATATTCTGATCAATGATCTTTGCAGGGAAGAAAGCCAGAAAAAACTAGAACTGAAAGAAACTGACTGTTGCATCCAACAGATGGACTACAAACATGCACATAACAAAGGAAAGCCAGTCGCACCTCTTCAGATCAGCCTTGCGCAGATTGAAACCACCACCTTTCGGCCGCCGAACCTCTCACCACAGCTTCCATCGCCTGAAACTCCTTTCAGCCTTCCAATGCAAATAGTTCATGCTCACAAGGAACAAATGGTATTCCAAGCACCTAAACCAAATGACCATGCAGATCAATGCCTTTCCAAACCTCCGGATAAGGTAGAATTTATTTTGCCTGAACTTAATGCCAAATTGCAGCTACCTATGGAGAAATATCAATCGAAGTTGGAAGTGCTAAAAAATGCAAACATAAGGGCTAGAGGCACACCTCATCTGAAAGAAGAGAAGCTAATCATGTTACTTCATGAGTACATGGAGAAAATAGGATGTGCTATGACAAAATCAAAAGGAGTGCTACACTTTTTACTCAATGCAGTTGGGACCCTTTTCCCTTCTCCAATTACTTTAGCCTTGATCAAGTGGATCGCACCATGCACACCACACCCAGGGGAGTACTCAGTTTCTTTTGCATTTTAATATTTCCTATACATTGAGGACAATGCATGATTTAGGTGTAGGGGTGCATATTTCTGAATTTTTAATTTTTGCTTTGAGTTTCAGTTTGAATTTTTATTTTCATTTTCAGTGTGATTTTTTTTTTCAAATTTTCATTTTGCTTTCAATAACACACACAAGCACAGTCTTCTTCCTTTTTGTCTTTCAATTTGCTTCACTCAAACTGATAGACTATGTTGATGAGCTTTTCTTTCCATAACCCCATTGATGTGATGACTCTTTAAACCTATGTTGAATCAATTGCAGTGAGTTGTATTCATGTTTGAGAATTGCCTTTTGAATTGAATCTTTGAGTTTGCCATGGTAAAAAATATATTGATGACACTCATTAGAGAGAATAAATTGAAATTGTGTGAATGAACTTAACATGACTTGATTTAGCCATTGGTGTTGATTTGCCCAAATCATTGAGAGAAAGAAAATTCAGCAAAGGCAAAGACCTCATAAGCACAAATTCAAAACTATTCCAATGGTTAAAAGACTATGAACAGAGCTAGTAGCCACTTGGACAGGTGACCAACTAAGTAACTGGGGGTGGGTATCACCAATATGTATCTTCACGTCAAAAGGATGGTGACTTTTTCAAGCAATATTAAAGTGCAAAAAGACTGAATAAAGTACTTCAAGGTAAGGGCAAGTCAATCCGAAAGCTGAAAAGAGTCTTATCTGAACAAATAATGTGTGCATATATGATCTCTCTCTTGAGTAAAATAAATCCTAGCCATGGTAAGCAAGGAGAACAAGGAAAGAAGGTGAGTAATCTTCATGCATATATTCTTCACTGCAATGATTCAAAATAGGTGTCTAGAGTAAGAGCTTAAGTGGAAATAAGGATCAAGTAGCAAAGAAAGCTTACTTGACTATGTTTATTTGCTTGAGGACAAGCAAAAGGCTAGGTGTGGGGGGGTATTTGATAGAGCATATTTTAGTCCTTTTTATCTTGATATTATTGATGATTACTTACATGATTTCTGCTTAATTTAGTGCTCTTGACATTATTTTGCAGAAAATGGTGAAAAATGACATTTTGGAGAAAATACCCTTAAAACTGCCTTAAATGGAGCAAAGGAGAGCAAGCCTACCAAGTTGAACTCAAGTGAAGCTAAATAAGGAAAATTCTAAATAAGAAAAGTGGCAAAGAAGGAAAGAACATTCAGCCAAAGCAATTTGAAATTCAAATTTCAAATCTCCAAGTAGCCTTTTCCTTATTCAAGAAGGCAAGTCTCAAGTTGGCATAAATGAAGAGCCAAATAAGGAAGGTATTTTGAATTTCAAATCTTCAAGATTCATATTCAAATTTTGAATTTCAAAATCCAGCTTATCAAGGAAGCCAAATCCAAAGATCACATGCTTGCCACCTCATGCCTTGCACATTCAAAATTCAAATTGCAAAGGAGGCTCCACCTTCCTTATTAGAGCATGGGCGGCAAGGAGAGTGTGAAGGCAAGTCTTGGGCACCTTGGGCAGCATCTTGAAGATACTTGGGCAGCAAACAAAGACCAAAAGACCCATTCTTGCACAAGCCACACATGCCCCACGTTTTTCCCTTCACACATGTGCATGGATGGCACATCTTAAACCAAGGGCATTTTGGGTAGCCTCTTAAAACGTGGACACCATCTTGAAAGCCTAAGACAGTATCTTAAAACATATTGAAAGATCTCAAAGAGGCCATCCAAGGCAGATTGGAAGAAGACACCATTAGGCCAAGGCAAGGAGGAGTAGCCGGCGCTCTCCCTTCTCCATCTCCATCTTCGGTTCTTCATCTTTTGCTTTCCCCCTTTATTTTCTGTTTTGTTTCAGCCATGAGTGGCTGAAACCTTTTATTCTAGTTTAAGATTGGTTGAAACTAAGGTTGTTTTATGGATTGTGAGATCTGAACATAAACTATTTGTCTTTGATTTGTTCAATATTCATGCAATTTGGTACTTGAATCTATAATTACTTTGTTGTTTTGATCAAATTAGCCACTTGATTCTTGATTGCAAGGTAATTAATTGTTAGTTTGGATAATTTTTAATCCGTAATTGCTGGAATTATTCAGACCCAAGAACACTTGGTGTAACAACTAAGGAATTGTATGATCTAGCAACATCTCCATGCGATTGGGTAGCTAGGATTGGATCTCTCTATTTCTTCATGCAAAAAAACCTTCCCTTTTTTTACTTTAATTGCAATCGACTTTTGTTCCGCTTTCAGTTACTTGCTTTTAGCTTCTCATTCAGTTAATTCTCTTGGTTTTGTTGAGAAAAATAGATAAGTTTTCAGTTCTCTATGGATTCGATCCTTTACCACTATCTGCAGTTGTAAAATTATTGATAACCGGAAAGGTTATTTTTGACCGGCTTCGACGACCGCAAGTCAACGTCTAAGCCTTTCATACTGATATAGCGATTTCTTACTTGTTCATGACAAGCACCCTCTAACGCCAATATTACATTTTCATTTGTCTCGCACCGTAAATATTCCAAAAATATTATATAAAAAAATTAGAATTCACATAAGTAGAAATCGTGTGCACTTTTTATGAGCCGCGTCACGTTTCCTTTTAAAGAAAATGAAACGGAGCAACGATTAATCGTGACACATACTCACAGTGACTTCCTTTCTTGAAGAGATTTTAAGTGATGATGCTTGAGTAGATCCTAAATCATAGTACAGGTAGATTTATTTGCTTCACAGAATATTCTATTTTCATAAAATTAGTGCCATGTACCTTCTAAATTCATAATCGGTGCTTGAATCTTTTGAAAATTGCCCTTAGCATGCAATAAAAAAAATTTTAAGATGTTAAGAAAACCTAATGAGAAAATGTATTTTTCGCCGAAGAGATTTCAATGCCTCGATATGTCGTGCACTGACACAAAATCAGCTAAAATGAAAAGTAAAGTAGGCGACGCACATACTCACGAGGTTCGATAATATATCGATATGATAGAGCTTATGCATTTTTATTCCAAAACTTTGAGCTTATTGACCAATGAGCACTCGAGCTGGCTTATTGATGCAGTCGAAAAATAGAGCTGTGCTGTGATTGGTTAAACTTGCAAGAATGAGAACGTGAGGTGATGGGTGCCCACGGCAGCCACTCCGATGCTCAACTCAATAAGTCTGAAGAGAAAATCGAGAGAAAGGAATTGCTTAGAACTTGAACAGTATAAAAGAACATCGTACCTTTGCCTCTCTGGCTGTTCTCCTTTAATACTGTAAGAAAACAGAGATAAATATAGCATTTTCTGATAATCCAATGATGATGTGATCGTTTGCTTGATCAGGAATATCGCCGGGTAATAGGTTGGTGATCCCGCGATTATAGGCATAATGGGTATACGCGGGACTATGGCTGATAATGATAACTTTGTGCCGAGACTCATCTTATCCCGGGGAGGGCAAGTCTTGCTAATAAACCGGGTGTTGAGGTGTGCGGGTCTTCCTTTCCTATAGTGGAGCCGCATTACCCACTCATCATATCTTGCCACATGGACCTATTATGTGTTGACAACTCATGCCTTTCTTTGGGCGACCCTTGTGCAGCATCACTTGGCCTGCTCGCAGCTCGAACCAAAGGTTATTAAGTTAAAGCTTAGCTTATGTAAACGTATGGTTTCTGATAATTGATTCTTGAAATTCTCACAGCACCTCGACCCATCAAATGAATAAGTTTTTATTAAACAAGTTTCTTAGGTTCCCGATAATAAGTTTTAAATGAGCAACTCTAATTTCATGAGTCTCTTATTTCGCAAACCTTTCTAAAAAAATCGCGTTTTACTTCCCGCGACCCTATTTCTTTTCTCATTTGAGCCGAAAATGTTGCGTTGCATCGCATCCAATACATTGGATTACGCTGAAGGAGTTCATGATATGTTGTAGTGTTAAATTTTCTTTTGTCGATTTCATCACCGCACTGTGCAACGAAACTCAACGAATTCTTTAGGGAGTGGATTATGTAAATCTAGCATCAAATTGAGTTTAGCACCAAAGGATACTCATATCTTTTCTTCTTGTGGACAATGTGTGCCTTTGAGTGGAAATTTTTATACGATTACTCTATCGTGATGAAAATAACGTTCAAAACTGTACGAAAAATCTATTAAAAGCCTGAAAATTCAGATAGGATAATTTTTTCTATGGTCGAAACTTGGCCAAATCGCCTTCGACTGTAATCTCATATTTTCTATTGTCAATTTAATCACCATACGACACGGCGAAACCCGACGAGTGAGCGAGCAGATTGAATAGAAAATGAAAAAACAAAAAAGACAAAGAGCAACATGCGAGTATCTTGGCCATCTACCCATGCAGTAACCTACATAAAATGAAACTTGGAAGTGTCTCGTTTTATTTGCTAAAACTTACAACTTGAAATATGCTCATCTCCTCGATAATCTTTCTCATGTATCGTGGCTAGGAGCTGCGAGGTTTGAGCGTTGACAATACTAGCAAATGGTTGGAGTCAATTTTCCCTTAAGTGTGGGTTTAACATTTGCACACAAGGATTTTGCAGGGCCTTCCTTTGCTCTGTACGTCAAGTTAATGTTAGTGAGCTCGACCTTCTGGCATGCAAAACTGCTACTGCAATTAAGTCGAATAGCTACTGTTGTCGCTGAAGAGCCCCTAATATTCTTGAAGGTGACGTTGGCGATCTTAACTTTTGACGGAAGCTAAAACAAACATTAGAAATGGCAAAGGGTTACAGAAATTTCATGTTGTGGGCAGATTTGTCCATGGACAATGCATTAAGAGACTCTTTCATTTTCATTTCTTTTCGCCTTACCTTTGGATTGCACTGATTCCCTGGGCAGTACACTTGGTCTATAATGATAGGGTTGCAGACATTTTTCATCATAATATCCTCTAAATGCATATTAGAGGCCATGCCACCATGTAATGCCGGCCATGTCTTAATTCTCACTCCATTGTCGGTGTCATAGAAGGTTCAGTTCCTTATGAAAATTCCATAGACAAATTCATCAGTGGTCTTCCCTAAACTTCCCACGCTATTGCCATGTCCATGTCCACATCGTACGTTTGTGATCCTTATTTGTTCGCTGGCACCCCCAATGGTGATGCAGTCATCGCCGGTGGCAATATTTGAGCAGCCTCTACTTCAGCAGCAGGTTCCCGAAGTGGAAATCCGGTAGCCCCAGCACGGATTTTCACTGTGACACAGGAGGAGGCGAACACGTCGAACACAGTGGTGTCAGGTAATCTCATCCTTGGGTGTTTAGATGTGTATGCTTTGATAGACCCCGGTGCTTCTCATTCCTTTATTGCTTCGAGAGCCATAGAGAGATTGGGTTTGATCAGTTCTGAGTTAGAGTATCCTCTCTGGGTCAGTGGACCTAAATGTGATCCATTAGTGGCAGTGTCAGTCTGATGTTTCAGTCCAGTGTTCATAGAGGGTAGATGCCTTCCAGCTAACCTTGTGGTTCTAGACTTGACATATTTTGATGTCATTCTAGGGATGGATTGGCTATCTGCATATAGTGCTACTTTGGACTGTAGAGAGAAGGTAGTGAGTCTCAGAGACCAGGATGGGTCAGAGTGTGTCTTCAGGGGAGACAGGAGAGGTACACCCAGAGGTTTGATTTCAGCCCTTCAGGCTCGTCGTTTGCTTAGGAGGGGTTGTCAGGGTTTCTAGCTCATGTGAGAGAGCTAGACAGTCAGGTGAGGGAACCAACCACAGTACCAGTAGTCCGAGAGTTTCTCGATGTGTTCCCAGACGAACTTCCAGGACTACCACCTGGTAGGGAGATAGAGTTTGAAATAGACTTGATGCCTGATACCAGACCTATCTCTATTCCTCCCTACAGGATGGCGCCAGCAGAGTTAAAAGAGTTAAAAGAGCAGTTGCATAATTTGGTAGATAAGGGTTTCATCTGCCCTAGTACCTCACCTTGGGGTGCTCCAGTGCTCTTTGTCAGAAAGAAGGATGGATCCCTCAGACTTTGTATCGACTACAGACAGTTGAACAAGGTCACTACCAAGAATAGGTATCCTCTACCTAGGATTGATGATCTATTTGACCAGCTAGCTGGAGCAGGTTGTTTCTTGAAAATAGATTTGAGATCCGGATATCATCAGTTGAGAGTTAGAGAGGCAGATGTGCCAAAGACAGCTTTCAGGACCAGATATGGGCATTATGAGTTCTTAGTGATGCCGTTCGGGTTGACTAACGCCCCTGCAGCATTCATGGATCTCATTAACAGAGTTTTTAGTGAGTTTCTGGATCACTTTGTCATTTTTTTCATCTATGATATTTTAGTGTATTCCAGAGATGCAGAGGAGCATGCCCAGCATCTGAGGATAGTTCTGCAGACACTGAGAGAGCATGGTTTATATGCCAAGTTCTCGAAGTGTCAGTTTTGGTTGAGGAGCATTTCCTTCTTGGGACATGTAGTATCAGCTGAAGGGATTGAGGTAGACCCCAAGAAGATAGAGGCTGTAGCTAACTGGACCAGACCCACTACAGTAACTGAGATTAAAAGCTTTCTGGGACTGGCAGGTTACTACAGGAGGTTCGTTCAGAACTTGTCAAAGATAGCTGCTCCTATGACCAAACTGACTCAGAAGAACCAGAAGTTTGTCTGGTCAGACCAGTGTGAAGAGAGCTTTGAGGAGCTCAAGAGGAGATTGACAACAGCACCAGTGTTAGCTCTGCCTGTCAGTAATGAGGATTTCACAGTATTCTGTGATGCATCTCGAGTGGGATTGGGCTGTGTTTTGATGCAGAGTGATAGGGTGATAGCTTATGCTTCTAGACAGTTGAAGAAGCACGAGTTGAATTACCCTACCCATGACCTAGAGATGGCAGCAGTTATTTTTGCACTCAAGATGTGGCGGCATTACCTCTATGGGGTTAAATACGAGATCTTCACTGATCACAAGAGTTTACAGTACATCTTGAGTCAGAGATAGCTGAATTTGAGGCAGAGAAGATGGGTAGAATTGCTTAGTGATTATGATTGTAGAATCCAGTATCATCCGGGTAAGGCGAATGTCGTGGCAGACGCCCTAAGCCGGAAGTCACTAGGCAGTTTATCCCATATAGCAGCAGAGCGGAGACTAGTTGTGATGGAGCTTTACAAGCTCTTAGAAGAGGGGTTACAGCTAGAGTTGTCTGGTACAGGTGCGTTGATAGCACAAATGAGAGTGGCACCTGTGTTTATGGAGCAGATAGCTTAGAAACAGCACGAGGACCCAGCATTGATGAAAATTGCCAGGACTGTTCAGTCAGGCAACAGTGCAAAGTTTAGATTTGACAGTAAAGGGATCCTCCGTTATGGGAGTCGACTTTGTGTACCAGATAGGAGCAGTGTGAAGGAAGACATTATGAGGGAAGCTCATAATGCGAGGTATAGTGTTCACCCAGGAGCCACCAAGATGTACCAGGATCTAAAAAGGGTCTATTGGTGGCCAGCCATGAAGAAAGAAGTGGCGCAGTTTGTGACAGCCTGTGAGGTTTGCCAAAGGGTGAAATTAGAGCATCAGAAACCAGTCGGAATGCTTAACCCATTACCGATTCCATAATGGAAATGGGAGAACATCGCTATGGATTTTGTTGTGGGTTTACCAGCAGCGTCCAACAGGATAAACTCCATATGGGTGATTGTGGACAGACTCACGAAAGCTGCTCATTTTCTTCCAGTTCGGAGTAACTATTCTGTGGATAAGTTGGCACGGGTCTATCTGGATGAGATAGTGAGATTACATGGAGTTCCAGTGTCTATAGTCTCAGACAGAGGACCTCAGTTTACTTCCAGATTTTTGCGAAGTCTACAGAGTGCGATGGGCATAAGATTGGATTTTAGCACGGCTTTCCACCCACAGACTGATGGACAGTCAGAGAGGACTATCCAGACCATAGAAGATATGGTTCGACTGTGTGTGTTAGACTTTGGCGGTTCTTGGAGGCAGCATCTACCTCTGGTGGAGTTTGCCTACAATAACAGCCATCATGCTAGCATAGGGATGGCTCCTTATGAAGCTTTGTATGGGAGGAAGTGCAGATCACCTATTTGCTGGGAAGAGGTAGGAGAGAAGGCTCTTGCAGGGCCAGAATTAGTAGAGATTACCAGTAGAGTGGTGCCCATGATCAGAGAGAGAATCAGAACAGCTCAGAGCAGACAGAAAAGTTATGCAGACATTCGCAGAAAGCAGTTAGAATTCCAGGAGGGTAATTGGGTATTGCTGAAAGTATCTCCAATGAAGGGAGTGGTTCGTTTTGGGAAGAAGGGTAAATTAGCTCCACGGTACATTGGACCCTTTGAGGTTTTGCAGAGGATCGGGAATGTGTCGTATAAGCTGGATTTACCTGCTTCTATGGAGAGAATTCACCCGGTATTTCATGTTTCTATGCTACGGCAGTTTGTGTCAGATCCGAATCAGGTTCTGAGTGAGCCTGAGGTGGAGATGCTTACAGATCTCACCTATATAGAGCAGCCAGTACGGATTCTGGACACACAGATCAGACAGCTAAGGAACAAAGAAATTCCGATGGTGAATGTTCTGTGGAATCACCATAATCTAGAAGAGTGCACCTGGGAGACGCGAGAGTCGATGCTTCAACAGTATCCATATTTGTTTTGAGGTTAGTTTCCTCCTTTTTATGTGTTAATTGTGTGTTTTAGGAACATTCGAGGACGAATGGTCTTAAGGGGGGGAGAATGTAATACCCGGCTAGAGTCCGGCATCGGAATTCTACTTTCCGATGTAGTTTCGGATGTCGGAAGTCTCTAGAAGGGTTAGAGTGATGTTTTTCTACTATGTTTTGGTTTGTTGCATAGTTTTAAAGCATAAGGAAACGAGTTTTGGAGTGAAATGAACCAAGGCAGAAAAGCCAGGTTCGGCCGCCGAAGTTGAGGTTCGACCGCCGAACATGCATGGCTTTCGGTTTCACGATAGGCCGCCGAAGGTGGTCTGGCCAGCCACCTATAAATGGCCCTCAGTTGGTTGAAAGAATAAACATCACCGTTTTCTTTCACTTTCTAAGGTGAGACCCTATCCTTTGTGAGTATTCTTTCATGTTTTCATCCAATCTTGCAAAGATTTGATTAGTTTTTATGTATTTTGAAGGTTTTAAGCTAAAAACTCAAAGTTGTGAAGTTTGGAGAGTTTGAAAGAGAGTTGCTCCAAAACTCCACGTTAGGATCATTCATCTACTTGATTTCAAAAGGTACGTGAAGATCCTGAACTTGTTTTTATGATTTTTGATGGTTTTATGGGGTTTATGGAGAGAGTTGCATGAATAGGGTAAAAAGAGAGTTTTTGATGATTTTGTGAGAAGAGCTTGATTGTGTGTTATATGTTTTGTGTTGTTGGGGTTTTTAGGTAGTTGTTGACCCCTTTGAGCATATACTTAGCTGTATGCAAGTTAAGGAATTGAGGTGTTTGTGTTTGAATGTGTTTTGGTGCTTTTGGCGAGAGGCAGAGCAAGTTTCTTCCTTGTGGATGAACTCAGGTTCGGCCACCGAAGGTACATTCGGCTGCCGAACCCATGAGGAGGTGGCTTCGGCTGCCCAAGCTTGCCCCCGAGTTTTCGGCTGCCGAACCCATGAGGAGGTGGCTTCGGCTGCCCAAGCTTGCCCCCGAGTTTTTGGACTTTCGGCTCTGGAGGGAAGTTCGGCCGCCGAAGGTGCCGCCGAAGGTTAGAGACTTTCGTCTCTGGAGTGCCTTTCAGCCTCCGAAACTTGCCCCCGAAAGGGTTCGGCAGCCGAAAGTGGAAGTTCGGCCGCCGAAGGTGCTTGAGTTTTGTCTCTGGAGAGGACTTTCGGCCGCCGAACCTGCCGCCGAAAGTGTCCTGTCCAGCTTTCCTTTGCATGCTTTGCATGGATGTTAGAGTGAGTTTAAGGGGATTCTTGGGGAGTGTCATAGAGTTGTTCATAAGCTAGTTTGGTCCCTCATTGGAGTTTATCTGTGCTTACACAGACCAGAGGAACCAGAGAGAGCAGCAGTGAGTACTGCTCCAGAGTTTTCAGAGCCTGCAGAGTCAGTCCAGATAGCCAGAGGTGAGTGGAACTAAACTTAATATTTTTAATTGAGAACTACAATGTTTTTAGCATAGTTCATGCATCATGAGTATACAGTAGGTTGTTTGCATTAGAATCCACGAATATGCTGCATTGCATAGTTATTTGTTGATGTGGGTGAATGCTGAATGATCCAATAGTCTCTGAGACAAGTCCACGAGCCTTTGACTACGCCCTGGCAGGTATAGAGAAGTCCAGGAGCCTTTGACTACGCCCTGGCAGGTATATAGTAAAGTCCAGGAGCCTTTGACTACGCCTTGGCAATGGTAAGTGCAGAGGTGTTATATACACATATACATATAGTACAGGAAGACCAGGTGCTCGATTCTACGCCCTGGCACGGCAGAGTTACCGGGACTATGTGGTGACAGATTTACCTTTGATGTGGATTGTCTGTGATATGATGCATTTCATAAGAGCATGTGTTAATGACTATTTTACTGTTCTACTCACTGGGCTATAGAGCTCATCCCACTCCCTTAACCCCAGTTTTGCAGATTCCGTGTACAGTATATAGAGGTGATCCACAGAGTACATAAAGAGTAAAGCGATTTGGAATAGCTTAGAGTGGACATGTAATATTAAAGAGATGTATTACTTGTGTATAAAGTTAGCAATGTGCTTGACTTAGTGATGTTTGTTATGTACATGATCTGTATATGTATATATGTTTTACTGTTTGTGAAAATCCAGGCTTAATAGGTATGAGTTAACCCATCTAGAGCAAGCTCTAGTCAGGGGTACAGAGTACAGAGTACAGAGTATAGAGTACAGAGATAGTACATGCACAGGTTAAGCCGTGGTTCAGAAAAGAGTTTTTATTTTCATAGAAAATGTATGATCATGTATGAGTTTTACAGGTACACAGAGAGTATAACAGGCTTGCTACGGGTTCTGGCGGCCTTAAGCCGACCTGAATCCTAGTGCCGGTGACGGTCCATTTTGGGGTCGTTACAGATATTGGATGACCCACTAGCCTTCGTGATGATATGATATGATACGATACGAAAGTCCAGGTGAGGCCCATTCTACGCCCCTAGCAACATGTAAGGGAAAGTCCAGGTGAGGCCCATTCTACGCCCCTGGCATTTTGGATATGTTATGTTATGTTTAAGCAAAAGTCTTGAGGAGCTCCATCGAGGGCCGGGCACAATGGAATATATAAAGGGTTACTGGTGACAAGTCCATCTTGATGTGAATTGTTTGTGTTGTGACGCATTTCATACGAGCATATGTTTATTAAACTATTTATATGTTCTGCTCACTAGGCTCTTATAGCTTATCCCTTTCCCCTAACCCCAGGTTTGCAGGGTCAAAGGTAGCTCAGGAAATCGGCATAGTAGTTGGTATAGTTTAATATAATAGAATAGTTGTGGACATGTATTGTATAATGGATTAGAATTGTGCTTTGCCCTAGTTTTTATCCTTGTAATCCCTGTTAACATGATCCATAAGTAAAAGTTTTAATTATGAGTTATGTTTGAACCAAGCTTGAGGCATGTAATGTTTACCATACTAGAGCATTTGATGAGGGTTCTAGTATTGGATTTTATATTTTTTGTTTTGATGCATATATAGGTTGAGCTTGGTTTCATGGAATGTTTGTGTTTATGTTGTCTTGTGTGATCATGTATGGGATTTTATCAGATACTCAGGATGTTTAGTAGGCTTGCTACGGGCTCCAGCGACCTTAAGTCTATCTGAACCCTAGTGTCGATAGCAGTTCGGTTTTTGGGTCGTTACATCTAGGGTAAGAGCTTAAGTGGAAATAAAGTATCAAGTACCAAAGATAGCTTGTTTAACTAAGTTTATTTGCTTGAGGACAAGCAAAAGACTAGGTGTGGGGATATTTAATCAGACCAAATTTAGACCCATTTATCATGTTGTTATTAGTGTTAATTTATATATTTTCTGCCTAATTTTGTGGTTTTGATCTTATTTTGCAGAAAATGGTGTAAAAAGGTAATTTGGTGAAAATGCTCTTAAAACTTCCTAAAATAAGGTAAAGGAGAACAAGAATGGTTTGCCCAAACTGTTTGCCCAAGCCAAGTTGTAGTTGAAGTAAAGATAAATAAGGAAAGTACAGACAGCAGAGTAGTGGAAAATTCAAATTTCAAATCTTTAAGAAGTCTTTCCCTTATTAAAAATGTGAAGACACCTCGGCACTCAATTCTGCCTATTTAGCAAGCCAAATCTCAATAAGATACACTTGCCTTACAAGAATTCAAAATTCAAAAGAGAACTCCATCTCAGCAAGGAAACTAGGGCCACACTTCCAGCTATAAAAGGATAACAAACAAGCAAGAGAGAAGCTTGGACACTTTTGGATTTGAAGAGTTGCGCGCCCCTCTCCCCCTTCCGCCGATCGGTTCCTCTTTGCTCTTCTCTTTCTTTTATTTTTTTGTGTTTTGTTTCAGCCATGAGTGACTGAAACCTCATTTTCTAGTAGAAGATTAGGCAAAACTTCAAGTTGTTTATGGATTGGGAGATCTGAACATATATTGTTTGTCTTTTGTTTATTAATATTTATGCAATTTTATGCTTAATTCCATTGTTGCTTTGTTGTTTAGATCAATAAGGCCCATTGATTCTTGATTGCAAAGTAATAATTTGTTAGTTTGGATAGTTTTAAGTCTGTAATTGCTTGGATTATTCAAACACAAGTAACTCTTGGTGTAAAAATCAGCAGCTTCAGTGCAAAGTACTTATTCATTTGATGGGTCGAGGTGTTGTGAGAATTTGAAGAATCAATTATCACAAACCATACGTTTACATAAGCTAAGCTTTAACTTAATAACCTTTGGTTCGAGCTGCGAGCAAGCCAAGTGATGCTGCACAAGGGTCGCCCAAAGAAAGGCATGAGTTGTTAACACATACTAGGTCCACGTGGCAAGATCTGATGAGTGGGTAACGTGGCCCCACCGTAGGAAAGGAAGACCCAAACACCTCAACATCCGGTTTATTAGCAAGACTTGCCCTCCCCTGGATAAGATGAGTCTCGGTACAAAGTTATCATTATCAAGTACAGTCCTGCATATACCCATTATGCCTATAATCGCGGGATCACCGACCTATTAGCCGGCGGTATCCCTGATCAAGCAAACGATCACATCATCATTGGATTATCAGAAAATGCTATATTTATCTCTGTCTTCTTACAGTATTAAAGGAGAATGACCAGAGAGGCAAAGGTACGATGTTCTTTTAGACTTTTCAAGTTCTAAGCAATTCCTTTCTCTCGCTTTTCTCTTCAGGCTTATTGAGTTGAGCGTCGCAGTGGCTGCTGTGGGCACCCATCACCTCACGTTCTCATTCTTGCAGGTTTTAACCAATCACAACATAACTCTATTTTCCGACTGCATCACCAAGCTAGCCCGGGTGCTCGTTGGTCAATAAGCTCAAAGTTTTGGAATAAAAAATGCATAAGCTCTATCACATTGACATATTTTCGAACCCCGTCAATCTGTGCATCGCCTATTTTGCTTTTCATTTAAGCTCATTTTGTGTCAGTGCACGACATATTAAGGCGTTGAAATCTCTTCGGTGAAAAATACATTTTCTCATTAGGTTTTCTTAACGTCTTTAAATTTTTTTTATTGCACGCTAAGGGCAATTTTCAAAAGATTCAAGGACCGATTATGAATTTAAAAGGTACATGGCACTAATTTTATGAAAATAGAATATTCTGTGAAGCGAATAAATCTACCCGTGCTATGATTTAGGATCTACTAAAGCATAATCACTTAAAATCTCTTCAAGAAAGGAAGTCACTGAGTATGTGTCACAATTAGTCATTGCTCTATTTCCTTTTCTTTAAAAGGAAACGTGACGCGGCTCATAAAAAGTTCACGCGATTTCTACTTATGTGAATTCTAATTTTTTTAATACAATATTTTGGAATATTGCACGGTGCGAGACAAATGAAAATCTAATATTGGCGTTAGAGGGTGCTTGTCATGAACAAGTAAGAAATCCCTATATTAGTATGAAAGGCTTAGGCGTAAAGATAAGTTTTGCTGCAAACAAATGAAAAATAAGACAATATCTACTTATAGGTTAGACGTTAGTCGGTATTTCTCTGTTATGCTTTTTATTAAAAAACGACAAAATAATTTTCAATAATAGAACAAAGGTTACAAGTAAATAACTTCCCTCCGTTATAAAATCCGGTAACTTTAGGTGATTGCTTAGATATAAAAGGTTTTGCAAACAAGGAGAAATCCATTCTAATTTGCCGCGCATTTTACGAAAGAACTTAGAAAAGAAAAGGCTTCATGAAGATAACGACCCTGGAGACGTATTTTTCCCTGACATCTTTGCTATTATTGTTTGTTTTTGTTGGTAGAGTTCAATCTGTCGTATTTGATGTGAAAAATTACGGTGGTAAAGCCGACGGCAAGTCAGATATTAGCAAGGTGTGCTGATGATTCCTAATTTTGAATTTCGCCATGATTTTCTTATACCTCATTTTAACTGAACTTTCATCTCCCTTTTTTTTTTCTTTTTCAGGCATTATTGGGCGCGTGGAAAGAGGCTTGTTCAGCAAAGGGCTCCAACAGAGTTGTAGTACCCAAAGGGACATGTTCCATAGGTTTAACTGACTTAAATGGTCCATACAAGGGAGCCATGGAGCTTCAAGTCCTAGGAAACTTGGTGATAAAGTCTTACTCTTCGATTCTCATTTGAAGTTGTTCCCAGGAAAGCTACGGTCTAGGTGGATTGGGCCATTCATTGTGGAGCATACTTATCCCCATGGAGCCATAGATATTCGCAGCATAGAGACAGGGAAGGTCTTTAAGGTGAATGGGCATCGCCTGAAACCATACTATGAAGGGTTCACTGTGCAAGTAGTGGAAAAAATTATACCAAATCATCCTCCACAGCTTGCTTAGTGTGTCGCACCAAACAACCACACCAAGGGAGTACTCAGTTTCCTTTGAACTTTAATATTTCCAATACATTGAGGACAATGCATGAATTAGGTGTGGGAGTGCATATCTCTGAATATTTAAGTCCATTTTAGCTTTAATTTTTAGTTAGCATACATTAGGTGATTTTTAGATAGCATACATTAGGTGAATTTTTTCATTTTTGTTATTTTTGCCTTTAATGCACACACATGTAGCCATAGTTTTTTCTTTTTTCTGTTTTGGTATGCTTTACTCAAACACATAGGCTATGTTAAATGAGCTTTCTTTCTATGACTCCATTGATGTGATGACTCTTTAAACCTAAGTTGAATCAATTGCAGTGAGTTGTATTCATTTTTGGGAATTTCCTTTTCAATTGAATCTTTGAGATTGCTATGGTAAAAATGAATTTCATTACTCAATAGAGAGAATAATAAAATGAAAGATGTGTGAAACAAACATGACTTATTTTAGCAACTGGTGTTGATTTGCCCAATTCATTGAGAAAAAGAAATTAAGCAAAGGCAAATACTTCAAAAGCATAAATGAAAAACTGTTCAAATGGTCAAAGACTATGAACAAAGCTAGTAGCTACTTGGACCGGTGCCCAATTGAGTAACTGGGGGTGGGTATCACAAATATATATCTTTACGTCAAAAAGTTGGTGACTTTTTCAAGCAAGAAAAAGTACAAAAAGCTGAATAAAGTGCTTCAAGTAAAGGCAAATCACTCCGAGAGCTAGGAAAAGTCTAAACTAAATAAGAATATATGCATGTATAATCTCTTTAATGAGGATAACAATTAGTAGCCATGGTAGGTAAAAGGAGACAAGGAAAGAAGGAGAGTAACCTTGGTGTATACACTCTTCACTACAATGCTTCAAAGTAGGGGTCTAGTGTAATACCCAGCTAGACTCCTGCGTCGGAATTCCAATCTTCCGATGGAATCTCTGTTGGAACCCTAAATCTCAAAGCTGGAATCTCATTAGGAAGGATAAAATAGGGTTTTTATAAAATGAATTTGAAGATTTTAGTTTTAAGTTAAAAGAAAGAAAGAAAATAATTTTGAAGGAATACCCAAGTTCGACTGCCAAAGGTGGTGCCGCCGCGGGACTTCCTCTTTTAGCCCCCAAAGGTGGTTTATCTAGCCACCTATAAGAGGCCTTCAGCCCAAAAATGAGAGGGTTTTTCTCTCCATTTTCGGGCAGAGGTGAGTTATTGCCATCCTTTGATGTTTTTGTTGTTTTTCCTTCAAATTTTTTAGAAATTCATGAGTTTTCTCTTGTTTTAGACGATTTGAGTTGAATCTAAGTTTTTAAACATTGGAGACATCCGGAGATCATTTTCCTCTCATCTCTAAGTTTGGGTTGCTGCTACCCTTAGATGTCCAAAAGGTAAGCCTAGATCTTGACTTTTTCTAAGTTTTAAGCAAGTTTTAAGAAAGGGTTAATGGCTTATAATGCATAGAATGGATAGATTTAAAGTTTTAGGGTTTGAGTTGGATTATTAATGAATGTTTGCTCCTATGAGTTTTTATTGTTGTTTGTTGGGGTTTAAACTAGTTTTTTATGCCCTTTATACTTAATGAGTGAGTATGCACGTTTTGAGGAGTTGGGTGTGAGGATTTGAGAGTTTTGGTGGCTGAGTACATAGGGCATAATCGGGTTTTGCCTTGCTGGAAAACCCAGGTTCGGCGGCCGAACCTACTGGTGAAGGCAGCCTTTTGGCCGCCTAACCTATCTCTGAAAGCGTGGAATTTCGGATCTGTGAAGGGGTTTTAGCCATCAAACCCGCCCCCGAAAGTCCCTGACTTTCGAATTTGTGAAGGGCATAGGCTGCCGAACCTGCCCCTGAAAGTCCCTGACTTTCGGATCTGTGAGGGACCTTCGACTGCCGAACCTACCGTCGAAAGTCCCCTGTCCATCATTCTTTTGCTTGTTTCATATGCATGCTTTGGTATGTTTTAGGGATTTTTGGGGAGTTGTTTAGAGTCATGTAATAGTTATGTTTGGTCCCTCATTTGAGTCCATCTATGTAGCATCGGACTTGGGAGACCGTAGAGGCCTTCAGTGAGTTAGCTGCATCATTGTTAGACGAGCGTCAGCCAGAGGTGTGTAGAACTGAACTAAACTATTGTTTTAAAGTAATCAAACTTTTAAGCATGTTCATACATCACGAATG
This sequence comes from Manihot esculenta, assembly GCF_001659605.2. Taxonomy (NCBI): domain Eukaryota; kingdom Viridiplantae; phylum Streptophyta; class Magnoliopsida; order Malpighiales; family Euphorbiaceae; genus Manihot; species Manihot esculenta. The sequence continues at coordinate 18,988,880 of NC_035178.2, read as the reverse complement.
CCATGTTTATGTATTAAGATGTTTGCATTAGAATTCACAAATTTGATGCATTGCATAATTTATTATTAATGTGGATGGATATTGGATGACCCACTAGGCCTCGAGATGATATGATATGATACGATACGGAAGTCCAGGTGAGGCCCATTTTACGCCCCTAGCAATATGTAAGGGAAAGTTTAGGTGAGGCCCATTCTACGCCCCTAGCATTTTGGATATGTTATGTTATGTTTAAGCAAAAGTCTTGAGGAGCTCCGTCGAGGGCCGGGCACATTGGAATATGTAAAGGGTTACTGGTGACAAGTCCATCTTGATGTGAATTGTTTATGTTGTGACGCATTTCATACGAGCATATGTTTATTAAACTATTTTTATGTTCTGCTCATTAGGCTCTTGTAGCTTATTCCTTTCCCCTAACCCCAGGTTTGCAGGATCAAAGATAGCTCGGGAAGTCGGCATAACAGCTGGTATAGTTTAATATAATAGAATAGTTGTGGACATGTATTGTATAATGGATTAGAATTGTGCTTTGCCCTAGTTTTTATCCTTGTAATCCCTATTAACATGATCCATAAGTAAAAGTTTTAATTATGAGTTATGTTTGAACCAAGTTTAGGGCATGTAATGTTTACCATACTAGAGCATTTGATGAGGTCTCTAGTATTGGGTTTTATGTTTTTTGTTTTGATGCATGTACAGGTTGAGCTTGGTTTCATGGAATATTTGTGTTTATGTTGTCTTGTGTGATCATGTATGGGATTTTATCAGATACTCAGGATGTTTAGTAGGCTTGCTACGGGCTCCAGCGACCTTAAATCTATTTGAACCTTAGCGCCGGTTTCCGGATTGTTACATCTAGGGTAAGAGCTTAAGTGGAAATAAAGTATCAAATAGCAAAGAGAGCTTGTTTGACTAAGTTTATTTGCTTGAGGACAAGCAAAGGGCTAAGTGTGGGGATATTTGATCAGACCAAATTTAGACCTATTTATCATGTTGTTATTAGTGTTAATTTACACATTTTATGCCTAATTTTGTGGTTTTGATCTTATTTTGCAGAAAACGGTGTAAAAAGGCAATTTCGTGAAAATGCTCTTAAAACTATCTAAAAGAAGGTAAAGGAGAACAAGCATGGTTTGCCCAAGCTAAGTTGTAGCTGAGGTAAAGATAAATAAGAAAAGTACAGACAGCAGATTAGTGGGAAATTCAAATTTCAAATCTTCAAGAAGTCTTTCCCTTATTAAAAATATGAAGACACCTCAGCACTCAATTCTGCCTATTTATGAAGCCCAATCTCAAGAAGATACACTTGCCTTCCAAGAATTCAAAATTCAAAAGAGAACTCCATCTCAACAAGGAAACTAGGGCAACACTTCCAGCTATAAAAGGATAACAAACAAGCAAGAGAGAAGCTTGGACACTTTCGGATTTGAAGAGTCGCGCGCCCCTCTCTCCCTTCTGCCGATCGGTTCCCCTTTCCTCTTCTCTTTCTTTTATTTTTTTTTTGTTTTGTTTCAGCCATGAATGACTAAAACCTCATTTTCTAGTTGAAGATTAGGCAAAACTTCAAGTTATTTATGGATTGGGAGATCTGAACATATAATGTTTGTCTTTTGTTTATTAATATTTATGCAATTTTATGCTTAATTCCATTGTTGCTTTGTTGTTTAGATCAATATAGGCCATTGATTCTTATTGCAAAGTAATAATTTGTTAGTTTGGATAGATTTAAGTCTATAATTTGCTTGGATTATTCAAATACACTCTTGGTGTAAAAATCAAGGAGATTGCATAACCTAACAATATCACCATACATTTGGGTAGCTAGAATTAGGTCTCTCTATTTCTTAATGTAGTTAACGGTTGATTGATGCTAAAAGCCCTAAGGACGTTCCTTGGTAACTTGTTGATTAGTGATTAATTAGAGAATGTTTTTTAGTTAATCTATGATTAAGGAGGGATATGGTGGAGAGAAGCGTCTTCCACCTCTGTAACTAATTTATTGAATCAAACAATTGAACTTAAGTGTCAATGATCAATCCCAACAACTGAAGTGGATCCAATTCTTCAACTAGAGCCTTTCTCATTATTGAATTTCTTTACTTTATAGCTTTTAATTCTAGTTTAGTTCATCAATCTCAAAACCCCAATTTTACTTTTATTGTCTATTTATTTGCTTGGTCTTGATAAGGAAAATAGGTGAGTATTAATTCCCTGTGGATTCGATCCTTTTACCACTATCTATAGTTGTAAAATTGTGGATAACCAAAAAGGTTATTTTTGACCGGCTTCTACAACCGCACAGTCATCCACCTCGATTCCTTTTTTCTGACACTATATGCCCCAAGAAAGAGATACTCCTTAACCAGAACTCACATTTAGAGAATTTGGCATACAAGTCGTGTTCCCTCAAGGTCTGCAACACTCTTCTCAGATGATGGGCATGCTCCTCTATGTTTCTGAAATACACAAAGATATCGTTAATGAAAACAATAGCAAAGTGATCCAGAAACTGACTAATAACTCTGTTCATGAGATCCATGAATGCTGTAGAGGCATTGGTTAGCCCAAACGGCATCACTAGGAACTCATAATGCCCATATCTAGTCCTTAAACTTGTCTTAGGTACGTCTTCTTCTCTGACTCTCAACTGATGATACCCGGATCTCAAATCTATCTTGGAGAAACAACCGGCTCCTGCTAGCTGATCAAACAGATCATCGATCCTGGGTAACAGATACTTATTCTTGGTAGTGACTTTGTTCAACTGTCTGGAGTCGATACAAAGTCTTAGGGATCCATCCTTCTTTTTTCATGAACAAAACTGGAGCACCCCAAGGTGAGGTACTAGGTCGGATCAAACCCTTATTTACCAATTCTTGCAACTATTCTTTTAACTCCTTTAACTCGGCAGGTGATATCCTGTAGGGAGGAATAGAGATGAGTCTGATTCCTGCCCTTACTTTAATTTCAAACTCTATCTCCCTAGCAGGGGGTAAACCTGGTAGCTCGTCTGGAAAAACATCAAGAAACTCTCTAACCACTGGTACTGAAGCTAGTTCCCTAACCTGACCATTAAACTCTCTAACATGAGCAAGAAACCCTTAACAACCCCTCCTAAGCAACTTATGAGCCTACAGGGCAGATATCAAACCTCTAAGCATACCTATCTTGCCTCCTTTAAAGATGACCTCTGATCCATCTTGTTCTATGAACCTAACTACCTTGTCTCTGCAATCCAAGGTAGCGCCGTGAGTAGAGAGCCAATCCATCCCTAGAATGACGTCAAAATCAGTCAAATCTAGAACCACAAGGTCGGCTAGAAGGCACCTATCCTTAACTATAACTAGACTGAACTGGCAGACTGTCTCTGCCACAGGTGAATCACACTTGGGTCCACTGACCCAAAGAAGACACTCTAGCTTGAAATCTATCAAACCCAAACTGTCTTTGGCTCTCGGAGAAACAAAAGATTGAGAGGCACCAGGGTCCATAAGAGCATACACATCAAAACACCCAATAGTGAGTTTACCTGACACCACTGTGTTTGATGTGTTGGCCTCCTACTGTGTCATGGTGAAGATTCGTGTTGGAGCTGAAGGACCTTCCCCTTGGGAACCTGCTGAAGAAGAGGTTGTCCCTCTCCCTCGACCTCGCCCTCTGCCCTGAGATGTGGCTAAAGCTGCTGGCTAAGCCATGCTGCTAGAAGATGTCTGTTAGGGCTGTTCCATCCTAGCTGCATTGGGACACTCACGTTCCATGTGCCCCTCTCCCTCGACCTACCATGTGTCATATAGCCATACATGAAGACATGACTAATCGTGAAAGGAAAATTGGTTTTCCATTTGCTCCATACTTGTCGTAGATACACCAAAAAGAAAAGACAAAGTGAGTTTTCTTCTTTTCTTTCATTTCAACTATATTTCACCAAAAAGATAAAATCTCTATCCACACAAAATCCTTTTTTAAGTGTAATACCCAGCAAAGCAACCATAGAAAGGGAGGAAAGAAGGAGAGAAGTTAAGGTGCTTAAGCGATAAGTGATAAGAATTAAAAATTAGGTTAGACAAACATATTCTTTAGTGTTTTCAATCAATTATATGTTGTTAAATGAATTAAACCTCATGTTTTTCTTATTCTTTGTAAATAACAAATTCAAAAGGAGGAAGGTACATCAAAGGGGAAAGGCAAGGAAAAATAGTAACTAAGGTGTACCCAAAGCTTTTGAAAAGAATTGTGCAAAAGGTTTGGTGATTGTATGAAGTTATGTTTTTCTTTTGATTTTCTCATGAATATGTAAAAATTAGGATTGGTTTTGATTGCTGGAAATGCTCTTTTGATTGTATGGATATGTAATATGAATGTTGAAATGATGATTGGAAGGCTTAAAGCACATAGATACAACATCGGAGTTAAAAGCATAAAACTGGCAAAATAGGTTCCAACAGGACAGCCTGTGTTGGAAGGCTCATAACTTATTAATCAGTCCAAATTTAGACCATTTTATCATGATGTTATTAATGTTAATTTACACTTTTTCTACCTAATTTTGTGGTTTTGATCTTATTTTACAGAAAAATGGTGTAAAGAGGTAATTTGGAGAAAATACTCTTAAAACTGCCTCAAAGAGGATAAAAGAGAACAAATAGTTTGTCCCAGGCAAAGTTGCAGCTGAAGTGAAGCCAAATAAGGAAAGTGCAGTAGCGAAGATAAATAAGAAAATCGCAGTCAGCAGATTAATTTGAAATTCAAATTTCAAATCTTCCTTCCCTTATTAAAAATGTGAAGACACCTCAGCATTCAGCTATGCCTATTTAGGAAGCCAAATCTCAAGTAGATGCACTTGCCTCTCAAGCATTCAAAATTCAAAATTCGAAATTCAAAAGAAGGCTCCACCTCACAAGGAAACTTAGGGCAACACTCTTATCCTCCTACTTTGGGATCAAGCAAGCCACACGCCTATATAAGAGCATCAACAAGCGCCGGCCACACTTCTTCACCATCTTAGATTCGGTGCAAACTCTCCTTCACTCCAAGACCATTCGGCCATCTCTTCTTCATCTCTTTCTTTTTATTTTTGGTTTTGTTTCAACCATGAGTGGCTGAAACCTTTTTTTCTAGTTGAATATTAGGTGAAACTTCAGTTGTTTCATGGATTTCGAGATCTGAACACACATTGTTTATCTTTTGTTTTTCAGTATTTATGTAATTTCATGCTTAATTTCATTGTTGCTTTGTTGTTTAGATCTACTTTGATTATTGATTGCAAAGTAATAATTTGTTAGTTTGGAGAGTTTTGAGTCCGTAATTGCTTGGATTATTCAAAAACAAGAACACTTGGTGTAAAAACTAAGGAAATTGCATGATCTAGCGATATCACCATACGTCTTGGTAGCTAGAATTAGGTCTCTCTATTTCTTAATGCAATTGACAATTGTTAGATGCCCAAGGCCCAAGGATGTTCCTTGGCAACTTGTTGATTAGTGGTTAGTTAGAGGAGGTTCCCTAATTAATTTATGCTTAAGGAGAGATATGGTGGTGAGAAGCGTCTTCCATCTCCATAACTAATTTATTGAATCAAACAAAGGAACCTAAGTATCAATGATCAATGCCAACAATTGAAGTGTACCCAATTTTTCAACTAGAGCTTTTCTCATATTTGAATTCCTTTACTTTAATTATTTGCTTTATTTTATTACTTTCAGTATTAGTTTAATTCAATCAATCTCAAACTCTCCCTTTTTAATATGCTTTCAGTTTAATTTACTTTCAGTTTGTTTACTTAGTCTTGATAAGGAAAATAGATAAGTATCAATTTCCTGTTGATTCGATACTTTTGCCACTATCTATAGTTGTAAAATTGTTGATAACCAAAAAGGTTATTTTTGACCGGTTTCGACAACCGCACGTTCAAAAATTGGCGCCATTGCTTGGGACTTGATTTAACTAATTTTTTTTTCATGACCAGATCTGGACACAAGGAAACTCTGCCTTATGATCCATAAATTGAGCATACAATCAGGCGACTTGGGAAGCAAGTCACCACCGAATTTGCCACCAAAGCATAGCCCATCATAGGAACTGAAACACCACCTTCTGAACCATACCAAATAGCCGCAAAGATGAATAATGTAAGTACATCTGTTCTCACTGCTCAAATTTCTGAACTAATCTCTGCTGTGAAAAGTCTTGTTATAGGTCAAGTTCAACAAGCTCAAAAGTTTCAGCAAATTAGACATTGTGGGATATGCTCACATGTAGGACACCCAACTGATCAATGCCCTATTCTTCATGAGGATGACCAGCAAGTAAATGCAATTGGAGGATTCAATAGCCAGCCAAGACATGATCCCTACTCTAACACCTACAATCCAGGTTGGAGGGACCATCCGAACCTCAGCTATGCAAGGGCTAATAACTACCAAAACTACCAAAGAAATCCAGCACCTCCAAGTTCCAATATGTACCTTGAGGAGATGATGAAGACATTGGCGAATTATGTGCAAAGTCTCCAACAGCAGATGAGTCAAATAGCCACCTCAATGAGCAAGCTTGAGTCTCAAAGAAAGTTGCCATCGCAAACTGAGACCAATCCCATACAAAATATAAGTGCTATCATGTCAAGAAGTGGGAAAAAGCTTCACGATATCAAGGCTGATGATGGCAGTTCGCAAGTGCAAAGACAAGCTGCTAAAGAAAAACAGCCAGAACACTATTTGTCCAAACAGACGAAGCCAACAGCACCAATACACCAGCAGAATACAAATCAGCAAGATTCCACCTCCTTTTCCAAAAAGGTTTGAAAAATCACAAAAAGTAAAAGAAGAAAGAGAGGTCTTTGAAAACCTCAGGAAAGTGGAAATCAACATACCTTTACTTGATGCTGTGAAACAAATTTCCATGTATGCAAAATTCTTAAAAGAACTGTGCACTAACCACAGGTGCTTGCTGACAAAGAAAAGATAAGTGTAGGAGAAGTTGTGACAGCTGTCATAAAAAGAGAACTCCCAGCCAAGTGCAAAGATAAAGGGATGTTTGCTGTTTCTTGTAAAATTGGCAATGTGGGCATTAAAAAGGCCATGTGTGACTTAGGTGTGTCAATTAATGTTAGGCCTCTTTCTATCTATAAATACTTGAATGCAGGTGCACTTAAAGACACTAGAGTGGTCATTCAGTTGGCTGACAGATTTATAGTTGATAGAGCATAATTTAAACCATTTTATCATAATGTTATTGATGTTTATTTACACCATTTCTGCCTAATTTTTTGGTTTTCATCTTGTTTTGCATATATTAGTTGTAAAGAGACAATCTGGCGAAAATACTCTTGAAACTGCCAAATATGAAAAGTACCAAATAAGGAAAATTTTCAAATAAGGAAAGTTTTCAAATATGGAAAGTTTTTAAATATGGAAAGTTTTCAAATATGAAAAGTGCCAAATAAGAAAAGTGCAGAAGCAAAAACAGATAAGGAAAGCGCAGTCAGAAGATTATTTGAAATTCAAATTGCAGATCTTTCTTTTCTTGCTTAAAGACGTGCAGACACCTCAGCAGTCAGATCTTCCTATTTAGGCAGCAAGATTTCAAGAAGACGCATTTGCCTCTCTTGCATTCAGCATTCAAGATTTGAAATTCAAACGAAGGCTCCACCTAAAAAGGAAAGATTGGACAACATATCTTTCCCTTTGCACAACCCATTCGCGCGCCACCTTCCTTCTGAAGAGCCATCCGCGCGCCTCCTTCCTTTTGAAGACCTTGCAACGCGATTCTTTCCTTTTCAGACACAACTTGAGCTGCAAGCACCTCTTGGGCAGCAAGTAAGGACCTAGGGCAACACTTTCAACTATAAAAAGACACATAAGGAGCCTCCCCATGCTTTTTCTACACTCCCTTAGACACACATACGGGATTACAAGTGGCACCATCTCTTCTTCTTCCTTTCTTTTATTTTCTGTTTTGTTTCAGCCATGAGTGGCTTAAACCTTTTATTCTAGTTGAAGATTGGTTGAAACTTTAGTTGTTTAATGGATTGTGAGATCTGAACATACATTGTTTGTCTTTGGTTTATTCAATATTTATACAATTTCATGCTTGATTCCATTGTTGCTTTGTTGTCTTGATCAAATTGGCCACTTGATTCTTGATTACAAAGTAATATATTATTGGTTTGGATAATTTTAAGTCCGTAATTACTTGGATTGTTCAAACATAAGAACACTTGGTGTAAAAACTAAGGAAATTGTATGATCTAGCAACATCTCATGCGTTTGGATAGTTAGGATTGGCTCTCTCTATCTCTTAATGCAATTAACAGTTGTTTTGATGCCTAAGGCCCAAGGACGTTCATTGGCAACTTTTTTATTAGTGATTAATTAGAGGACGTTCCCTAATTGGTTTATAATTAAAGAGAGACATGATTGTGAGAAGCGCTTTCCATCTCCATAACTAATCTATTGAATCAATCAAAAGAACATAAGTTTCAATGATCAATCCTAACAACTTAAGTGAATCTGATTCTTCAACTACAACATTCTCATTATTGATTTCCTTTATTTTAATTATTTGTCTTCTTTTATTGCTTTCAAAATTAGATCAATTAAATTAATCTCAAAACAACCCCCCAAGTTTATTTTCAGTTTAACTGCTTTCAGTTTATCTCGTTTCAGTTTACTTCTCTTTCAGTTATTTGCTTTCAGTTAATTCTTTTGGTCTTGTTAAGAAAGATAGGTAAGTTTTCAATTCTCTGTGGATTCGATCCTTTACCACTATCTGCAGTAGTAATATTGTTGATAACCGGAAAGGTTATTTTTTATCGGCTTCGACAACCGCGAGTCAATAGTATACTCTAAAGGAGTCCTAGAAGATGTTCTAGTGCAAGTATATCAACTTGTCTTTCCAGTAGATTTCTATGTGATTGATATGGAGGAAGACAAAGGCAACACTACTTCAGACATCTTACTTGGACAACCTTTCTTGAGCACAGCCAGAACTAAGATAGATATGCATGATGGCACATTGACCATGGAATTTGAAGGGGAAGTAATATAGTTTAATGTTTATGATACTATGAAATATCCCCATGATATGTCCCCTATTTATGGATTAGATATCATTGATTGTTTGAGCCAAGAAGTTTTTGATATGAATCAAGATGATATGCTAATCAATGACTCTTACAAGTATGTAGCCAGGAAGATGGAGGAAGTCAAAAAGAGCCAAAACTGAAAGCAACAGTCTGCTGCATCCAACAGATGGACTGCAACCTAACGCAGAAAGACAGAGGGTCATCCGCACCTTTTCAGCTCAGTTCGTAGATAGACCATTCGCATAAGGAACAAGTGAAGTTCGAATCGCCCAAAGCAAAGGAGCATGCGGAACACTTCCTGCCCAAACCACCGGATAAGGCAGAATCTTGTCTGCCCAAACAGAAGGTCTCCATGTGGCAATCCCCATAATGTGTAGAAAGCAATTTCCCTTTGATAGGCCCAAGCACACAAAGACAAAATCAAAAAGAGTGCAAGACACGGTGTTTGGGATAAACCATATATGAAATCATACTATGAAGGGTTCATAGTGCCAGTAGTGGAAGAAGTTCCACTGCACCATATCTCTCAGCTTGCTTAGTGGATCGCACCACACAACTCACACTAGGGGAGTACTTACTTTTCTTTGAACTTTAATATTTCCAATACATCGAGGACAATGCATGAATTAAGTGTGGGGGTGCATATATCTCTGAATTTATTTTTAAGTCCTCCATTTTTGCTTTAATTTTTTGTTTGAATTGCCACAGTTTGAATTTTTTTTTTCATTTTTGTTATTTTTGCTTTTATTGTACACACATGTAGCCACAGTTTGAATTGCTTTTTTCATTGATGATGTATGAGTCATGCTAAAACCTTTTATTTAATTGAAAACATAGTTTAGTTCTACTCACCTCTAGTAGATGCTGGAATACCTCTGAACCAGCTAACACTGAGGGCCTCCTTGGTTCCTCGGGTCCGAACCTATACAGGTGGACTCAAATGAAGTACCGACATACTCTAATATAACGCTAAACATTCCCCCAAAAACCCCCTAAAACATCGCAATCATGCATGGAAAAGCAAGCAAAGGAAGGCTGGACAGGGGTCTTTGGGCAGCACTGTAATACCCGGCTAGACTCCGGTATCGGAATTCCAACCGTCCGGTGGAATCTCGGAGGTCGGAAACCTCTAGAAGGGAAACCAGGTTTTTATAAAATGTTTTCATGTTTTTAATGGTTTTAAGTATGAAATTAAATGAGTTTTTGCATGAAAAGTCTTAGGAGGAAAACCCAGGTTCGGCCGCCGAAAGTCAAGTTCGGCCGCCGAACATGCATACGTTTTGGAGGCATGTTAGGCCCCCGAAAGCATGAGTTAGAGAAGTCCAGGTTCGGCCGCCGAAAGTCAAGTTCGGCCGCCGAAAGTCAAGTTCGGCCGCCGAACATTGCATGGATGCGGAGGCACATTCGGCCCCCGAACGTGGCCTGGCCAGCCACCTATAAAAGGGGCACTTAGCCGAAATGGGCGAGCTTTCTCCCATTTTCGGCCACAGTGAGCTTCCGACCTTCCCTTTGCAAATCTTGTGTTCTTCCTCCAAATCTCTTCCATTTTTATTGAGTTTTAAACTCACATTGCAAGTTTTGAGCATTTAAACCAAGTTTTGGAGCTTTGGAAACTCAGGAGCCCATTTGCTTGGATCTCCGAGTTTAGGTCGTCTCTCTCTCGATCTTCAAGAGGTAAGAGCCGATCTTAAGCTCATTGTGTGTTTCAAACAAGCATTAAGTTGATTTATGGGTAAAGATGCATGTTTAGGCTTATTGATGAGTTTATGGGTTTTGATGCTTTGATGAACAATGTAGCTTGTTTATGTGTTGTTGGAAGTGTTGTAGATGGGGTATATGATAGTTTGAGACCCCTAGGTGTAATGTATGTGAAGTATGCATGTTGTAGAGCAAGATTATGCATGATTAGAGGTTTTGGGAGGCAAGAGGTTCGTTTGAACCAAGTTTCTGCCTTTTGGCAGAAACCAGGTTCGGCAGCCGAAGGGAGTTTCGGCCGCCGAACCCCCTTTGTGGAGGTAGCATTCGGCTGCCGAAGTTGCCCCCGAAAAGAGACTTTCGTCTCTGTCTGGGACTTTCGGCCGCCGAAGGTGCCGCCAAAAGTGTCCGACTTTCGGATCTGTCCAGGACTTTCGGCCGCCGAAGGTGCCGCCGAAAGTGCCCTGTTCAGCCATTTCATGCATATTTCTATGTGATGTTTTCCTGATGTTTTAGGGGGTTTTTGGGGAGTTTATTAGAGTTATGTTTATGTATGATTGGTCCCTCATTGGAGTCCACCTATGTAGGTTCGGACCCGAGGAACCGAGGACCTCAACAGTGAGATAGCTGCTTCAGAGTCTGTAGAGCTTCAGCCAGAGGTGAGTGGAATGAACCTTAAGTTTTTAAATAAATGAAATATAACTTTTTGGAGCATGTTCATGCATCATATGTGCCATGTGATATTTTAGGTTGTTTGCATTAGTATTCACGAATATGTTGCATTGCATAATATGATGTGGATGCGGATTGGCTGTTGGATGATCCTCTAGTCCTCCTATGGTATGATATGATGATGATATGGTATGGATTGCCAGTGAGGCCCATTCTACGCCCCTGGACTATGTTAAGAGAAAGACTAGTGAGGCCCATTCTACGCCCCTGGCATATTGGAATGTTATGTTATGTTATGTATGTAAGAGAAAGACCAGTGAGGCCCATTCTACGCCCCTGGCACGATTGGACTATGTTGAGGACTATAGGTGACAATACCATCCTTATGTGATATGTTTGTGATGTGTTGCATTTCATGGAAGCATGAAATATTTTCATATATGTTTTCTCTATTCTGCTCACTGGGCTTTATAGCTCACCCCTCTCCCCTAACCCCAGATGTGCAGGTACAGGGTAGATCAGGAGGTTAGCCAGAGCATGGAAGTTATGTTTATGTAATAGTTAGATTGTGGACATGACAATTGTATTATGATGTAATGTAAAGGCGTTTTAAGTTATGTTATGTAATTTGAATATTGAGGATAGAGTTGTGCTTGACCAATACAGATTGTTAATCCCACTTGTATGTACATGGTCTTTATGATATGAGATATGAGGTTATGTTTCAGCCAAGCTTATGTATGATGAGATACCCCATTGGAGTATTTTGATGAGGGCTCCAGTGGAGGTTTATGTTATGTTTATGTTTATGTACAGGTTGAGCTTGGTTGTTATATGAGAATGTTTACAGGTTTATGAGTATTGTTGATCATGTATGGGATTAAACAGGATTACAGGTTATGTCAGGCTTGCTACGGTTCCCGGCGGCCTTATGCCGATCTGAATCCTAGCGCCGGTAGCGGTCCGGATTTCCGGGCTGTTACAGAGTGGTATCAGAGCCCTAGGTTCATATGGTCGGACCTAGAGTGTCGGGCTCATAGATGTTATAGCAGGTCAAGCACAATAGGAAAAGTCATGTCCACTAGGATAGGATATGGAGTCCTGTCTTGCATGATGATGTGATATGCCATGATTATATGCATGTGCATAAATGATATGTTATGTATGCTATGTATGTGATGAGGGTTCATGTGTGCCCACATGAACCATATGATGCTGATGTTTGTGCTGTGTGCTGTTTTTCAGAAGACAGGATGAGAGGAACTCGTCGATCTGCAAGATTGACTGGAGTGCCACCTGAGGATGAGGGCATGAGCGCCCGTCCTCCAGCATTGCCTAGGGCAATGTCTAGCAGGTCCAACAGGGACAGAGCAGTGAGAGATCCTAGAAGGTCTCTGGATCTGGGTAGAAGCAGGTCAGTACGAGGAACAGTTTAAGGTGGTATGTCAGAAGATGTGGGAGATGACATGGATGTGGACCAGAGGAGGGATGGCAGTTTGGGGATGAGTCAAAGGAAGGCATGGGAGAGTCCCAAAGAGGCACTCAGGCCTCGGGTTTTGTTCAGCCACCTCATTACCCACCTTTCTCACAGAATCCCGGGTATTCAATGGGAGGTACATCGGATTACCCTAGTTTTAGCCCTTACCCCACACAGATGCCATACCCACCATATTACCCACCATACCCACAGTACCCTATGTATCCACCTCCACCCTACTATCCAAATCCAGCAAACCCTATCTCAGGGGATGCTGCACCTCCTCCACCACCAGCAGCACCTACTGTCCCAGAAGCCCAAATACCTCAACCTAGCTCATATGGAGGGAGCAAGGTCAGAATGACTGATTATATGAAGTTGGGTGCTCCCCAGTTTGAAACCGATGATGACCCGTTTGTGTACCTTGAGAGGGTCAAGGCGATAACAGATGAGATAGGGGCGGATGACAGTAGAGCCATTCAGATGGCTGGGTTCACACTAAAATGCAAGAAGGCCCGTGAGTGGTTCAACAACTATGTGAAATCGAGGGTGGATAGTCTATCATGGGAGGAGTTTGCTAATGAATTTGCAGGATGGGCTTTCCCTGATAGTTCAAGGGAATTGAAGATGATAGAATTCGAGCAGTTGAGGCAAACTGATGACATGAGTGTAGACAAATATACTGACAGGTTTATGGAGTTGCTGCCATTTGCTGGGTAGGACCTTAATACAGACCAGAAGAAGTCAAGGAGGTATATCATGAAGCTCCATTCCAGGTATTCCTCCTTGATACAGTCAGCAGATAGAGAGAGTTTTCATGCCATAGTAGACATGGCTAAGAGGATGGAGGCTAGTGCTATCATCGAGGGAAAAGTCAAACAGTCAGCAGCACAACCTTCTGGTTCCAGAACCCCAGGTAAGGGAAAAGTGGATCCTTCTTCCTTAAGTTCAGGTAGTAAGAGGTGGGGCAGTACCACCAAGAAGTTTAAGAAGAACAAGTTCTAGAACAAGATCAAGTCAGGTCTGGGATTAGGAAGTGGCTCGAGCTCAGGTGCAGATAATGCAATATGTAAGAAATGTGGGAGACCGCACAGAGGAGTATATCTGGTTGGGACGTCAGCCTGCTTCAGATGTGGGCAGGAGGGACACATGGCACGAGAGTGTCCTAGAGCAGCTTTTGTGACACAGTCTCAGCAGACAGCTTCTGGTAGTGTGGCACAGCCAGTAGCTCCAGCCATGACACAGGCCAGTGGTAGAGGCAGAGGGAGAGGGTCAGCCTCTTCATCAGCAGGGTTCAGAGGTGAGGGTCCGTCAGCTCCAGCAAGGATCTTCACCATGACACAGCAGGAGGCAGATGCATCTAACACCGTGGTGGCAGGTAATTTAGTCATTGGGTGTTCTGATGTGTATGCATTAATGGACCCTGGTGCATCTCATTCTTTTATTGCTCCGAGGGCCGTAGAGAGGTTGGGATTAATGGTCTCTGGGTTAGAGTGTCCTCTCTGGGTCAGTGGACCCAAGTGTGATCCATCAGTGGCAGAGTCAGTCTGTCAGTGTAGTCCAGTTTTTGTTGAGGGGAGATGCATGTCCGCCGACCTTGTGGTTCTAGAGTTGACAGATTTTGACGTCATTCTAGGGATGGACTGGTTATCTACCCATGGCGCTACCTTGGACTGCAGGGACAAGGTAGTCAGGTTCAGAGGTCAGGATGGATCAGAGGTCGTCTTCAGAGGAGACAGGAGGGGTACGCCTAGAGGTCTGATCTCATCTCTTCAGGCTCGTAGGTTGCTTAGGAGGGGATGTCAGGGGTATTTGGCTCATGTGAGAGAGCTAGACAGTCAGATTAGAGAGCCCGCCGCAGTGCCAGTGGTCAATGAGTTTTTAGATGTGTTCCCAGACGAGTTGCCAGGTTTACCACCTGTTAGGGAGATAGAGTTCGAGATTGAATTGATGCCTGGAACTAGACCGATCTCTATCCCTCCCTACAGGATGGCTCCAGCCGAGTTGAAAGAGTTGAAAGAGCAGTTGCAAGAATTGGTAGACAAGGGCTTCATCCGACCGAGTACCTCACCTTGGGGTGCTCCAGTACTGTTTGTGAGAAAGAAGGATGGATCCCTTAGACTTTGTATCGACTACAGGCAGTTGAACAAAGTCACTACCAAGAATAAATACCCATTGCCAAGGATCGACGATCTATTCGACCAGCTAGCAGGAGCGGGTTGTTTCTCCAAGATAGATCTGAGATCAGGGTACCATCAGCTGAGGATCAGAGAAGAGGATGTGCCAAAGACAGCTTTCAGGACCAGATATGGGCATTATGAGTTCCTTGTGATGTCGTTCGGGTTGACAAACGCCCCTGCAGCATTCATGGATCTCATGAACAGAGTGTTTAGACAGTACCTGGATCACTTTGTTATTGTCTTCATAGATGATATCTTAGTGTATTCCAGGAATGCAGGGGAGCATGCCCATCATCTGAGGACAGTTCTGCAGACCTTGAGGGAGCATGGCTTGTATGCCAAGTTCTCCAAGTGTGAGTTCTGGTTGAGGAGCATCTCGTTCTTGGGGCATATAGTGTCAGAGAACGGAATTGAAGTAGACCCCAAGAAGATAGAGGCTGTGACTAACTGGCCTAGACCCACCTCAGTGACAGAGATTAGAAGTTTCTTGGGTTTGGCTGGTTATTACAGGAGGTTCGTTCAGGACTTCTCAAAGATTGCAGCTCCTCTAACCAGATTAACCATAAAGAACCAGAGGTTCGTATGGACCGATCAGTGTGAAGAAAGTTTTGAGGAGCTCAAGAAGAGGTTAACTTCAGCACCAGTGTTAGCTCTACCGACTAGTAATGATGACTTCACAGTGTTCTGTGATGCATCCAGAGTAGGCTTGGGTTGTGTGTTGATGCAGAATGAGAGGGTGATTGCTTACGCCTCTAGACAACTGAAGAGGCATGAGTTGAATTACCCCACACACGATCTTGAGATGGCAGCAGTCATCTTTGCACTCAAGATGTGGAGGCACTACCTCTATGGGGTGAAATGTGAGATCTTTACAGATCATAAGAGCCTGCAGCACATCTTGAGCCAGAGAGAACTGAATTTGAGACAGAGGAGGTGGGTAGAACTGTTGAGTGACTATGATTGCAAGATTCAGTACCATCCGGGTAAGGCGAATGTTGTGGCAGACGCCCTAAGCCGGAAGTCACTAGGCAGTTTATCCCACATCACGGCAGAGAGAAGACCGGTGGTGAAGGAGTTTTACAAGCTCATGAATGAAGGTCTACAGCTAGAGTTGTCTGGTACAGGTGCTCTGATAGCCTAGATGAAAGTGACACCCGTGTTTCTGGAGCAGGTGGCTCAGAAACAGCATGAGGACCCAGAGTTAGTGAAGATTACCAGGACTGTTCAGTCAGGCAAAGATAGTGAATTCAGATTTGACAGTAAGGGGATCCTCCGCTATGGGAACAGATTATGTGTGCCAGATGACATAGGGCTTAAAGGAGACATTATGAGAGAAGCTCATAATGCAAGGTACAGTGTTCACCCTGGAGCCACCAAAATGTATCAGGATCTGAAAAGAGTATATTGGTGGCTAGCTATGAAGAGGGAAGTGGCACAGTTTGTGTCAGCCTGTGAGGTATGTCAGAGGGTGAAGCTGGAACATCAGAAGCCGGCTGGAATGCTTAACCCGCTACCTATTCCAGAATGGAAATGGGAAAATATAGCGATGGATTTCGTAGTGGGGCTACCGGCGGTGTCCAACAGATTAGACTCCATATGGGTGATTGTGGACAGACTTACTAAATCTGCTCACTTCATTCCAGTTAGGAGCAACTACTCTGTGGATAAGTTAGTGCAGATCTATGTGGATGAAGTTGTCAGACTGCATGGGGTCCTGGTATCTATAGTGTCAGATAGAGGGCCCCAGTTCACCTCCAGGTTTTGGCGGAGTCTGCAGAGTGCTATGGGTACCAGGTTGGATTTCAGTACTGCCTTCCATCCCCAGACCGATGGACAGTCAGAAAGGACCATCCAGACAATAGAAGATATGCTCAGAATGTGTGTGCTGGATTTTGGCGGTTCTTGGAGGCAGCATCTACCTTTGGTGGAGTTTGCCTACAATAACAGCCATCATGCTAGCATCGGGATGTCTCCATATGAAGCTTTGTATGGGAGGAAGTGCAGATCACCCGTCTGTTGGGAGGAAGTAGGAGAGAAGGCCTTGGCAGGGCCTGAGTTAGTAGAGATCACCAGCAGGGTGGTACCCATTATCGGAGAGAGAATCAAAACTGCTACAAGCAGGCAGAAGAGTTATGCAGACCTCCACAGGAAACAGGTAGACTTTCAGGAGGGGGATCTAGTATTGCTCAAGGTGTCTCCAATGAAAGGGGTGGTTCGGTTTGCTAAAAAGGGTAAGCTAGCTCCACGGTACATTGGACCCTTTGAAGTCTTGCAAAAGATTGGGAGTGTATCGTACAAGCTGGACTTGCCTGCATCTATGGAAAGAATCCATCCGGTTTTCCATGTTTCCATGTTAAGAAAGTACGTGTCAGATCCGAGCAAGGTTCTTAGTGAGCCTGATGTAGAGATCCAAGAGGATCTCACCTATGTAGAGCAGCCAGTGTGGATTCTTGACACTCAGGTCAGAAAGTTGAGGAACAAGGAAATCCCAATGGTGAAAGTCCTTTGGAACCACCACAATATAGAAGAATGTACCTGGGAGACACGGGAGTCCATGCTCCAGCAATATCCCCACCTCTTTTAAGGTTAGTCCCTATGTGTTTTACATGTATGTTATGTTATTTTACTATGCATGTACTAGTTGAGGAACATTCGGGGACGAATGTTCTTAAGGGGGGGAGAATGTAATACCCGGCTAGACTCCGGTATCGGAATTCCAACCGTCCGGTGGAATCTCGGATGTCGGAAACCTCTAGAAGGGAAACCAGGTTTTTATAAAATGTTTTCATGTTTTTAATGGTTTTAAGTATGAAATTAAATGAGTTTTTGCATGAAAAGTCTTAGGAGGAAAACCCAGGTTCGGCCGCCGAAAGTCAAGTTCGGCCGCCGAACATGCATACGTTTTGGAGGCACGTTAGGCCCCCGAAAGCATGAGTTAGAGAAGTCCAGGTTCGGCCGCCGAAAGTCAAGTTCGGCCGCCGAACATTGCATGGATGCGGAGGCACATTCGGCCCCCAAACGTGGCCTGGCCAGCCACCTATAAAAGGGGCACTTAGCCGAAATGGGCGAGCTTTCTCCCATTTTCGGCCACAGTGAGCTTCCGACCTTCCCTTTGCAAATCTTGTGTTCTTCCTCCAAATCTCTTCCATTTTTCTTGAGTTTTAAACTCACATTGCAAGTTTTGAGCATTTAAACCAAGTTTTGGAGCTTTGGAAACTCAGGAGCCCATTTGCTTGGATCTCCGAGTTTAGGTCGTCTCTCTCTCGATCTTCAAGAGGTAAGAGCCGATCTTAAGCTCATTGTGTGTTTCAAATTTTTTTACAGCGCGCCCGAGTCCTAGAGGGAGCGCGCCCGAGTCCAATTTTTACAGCGCCAAAATGGTCAATTTTATACAATTTATATAGTGTCTCGAAATGATGTCGTTTTGCATCTGGTGGGAAGGGTTGAGTCCAGCCCATTAGCGTCCAAGCCAGGTCTAGTAGAAGTGGCATAGTTTAAAAACTTTGAAAGGTCATATCTCCCTCCTCGATTGTCCGATTCGAGCGAATTTTTTTTTGATTTCATATAACTTTTTGAGCTCTACGCGCTGACAAACTGCCGAAGGCGGTTTGGCCAAGTTTTCATTCCAAAAACATTTTATTTTACTCAATTTTTTAATTTTTTGAATTTTCATATCTTCAAACATCATTTTTTATTATGGTGGATTATTTATTTTGAAATTTTCATTTTGATAGCATATTATACATATAAAAAGCTATAAATATTAGTATTTATTGGTGCTAAATTTGGCATTGCTGTTATAATAGTATGTATGTAATTACAAACATCATTTTACGTGAAAAAAAATGTAGTTGAATTGTTAATGCTTAACTATTCTATAGTTTTTGTCATGGGTTCAATACCCATTGAAATCACTATTTTTTTTATTATAATTTTATTTTATTCTATTTTTTTTATTATAATTTTATTTTATTTTTTTGTTATAATTTTTCCGTTTGCATGGCTTCAGCCAATGACTTCTTTGAGGTTATTATAGTCCACTCGCTGCAAGATGGGTGTTGAAGGCAATCACGAGTTATCGTATATTTTTCAATTGACCCTCCAAGAGGTCTGAAGAAAAGATTCAGCACAGATTGTTTTTTTCCTAATTTAATGTCTACTCACTAGATTTACACAATCCACTCCCTAAAGAATTTGTTGAGTTTCGTTGCACAGTGCGGTGATGAAATCGACAAAAGAAAATTTAACACTACAGCATATCATGAACTCCTTCAGCGTAATCCAATGTAATGGATGCGATGCAACGCAACATTTTCGGCTCAAATGAGAAAAGAAACTGGGCCGCGGGAAACAAAATGCGGTTTTTTTAGAAAGGTTTGCGAAATAAGAGACTCATGAAATTAGGGCTGCTCATTTAAAACTTATTATCGGGAACCTAAGAAACTCGTTTAATAAAAACTTATTCATTTGATGGGTCGAGGTGCTGTGAGAATTTCAACACATAATAGGTCCACGTGATGCTGCACAAGGGTCGCCCAAAGAAAGGCATGAGTTGTCAACACATAATAGGTCCACGTGGCAAGATCTGATGAGTGGGTAGCGCGGCCCCACTCTAGGAAAGGAAGGCCCGCACACCTCAACACCCTGTTTATTAGCATAACTGGCCCTCCCCTGGATAAGATGAGTCTCGGCACAAAGTTATCATTATCAGGCACAGTCCCGCGTATACCCATTATGGCTATAGTCGCGGGATCACCGACCTATTAGCCGGCGATATCCCTGATCAAGCAAACGATCACATCATCATTGGATTATCAGAAAATGCTATATTTATCTCTGTCTTCTTACAGTATTAAAGGAGAACGACCAGAGAGGCAAAGGTACGATGTTCTTTTATACTGTTCAAGTTATGAGCAATTCCTTTCTCTCGCTTTTCTCTTCAGGCTTATTGAGTTGAGCGTCGGAGTGGCTGCCGTGGGCACCCATCACCTCACGTTCTCATTCTTGCAGGTTTAACCAATAACAGCACAGCTCTATTTTCCGACTGCATCACCAAGCTAGCCCGGGTGCTCGTTGGTCAATAAGCTCAAAGTTTTGGAATAAAAAATGCACAAGCTCTATCACATCGACATATTGTCGAACCCCGTGAATATGTGCGTCGCCTATTTTGCTTTTCATTTTAGCTCACTTTGTGTCACTGCACGACATATTGAGGCGTTGAAATCTCTTCGGTGAAAAATACATTTTCTCATTAGGTTTTTTTAACGTCTTTAAATTTTTTTTTTATTGCATGCTAAGGGCAATTTTCAAAAGATTCAAGGACCGATTATGAATTTAGAAGGTACATGGCACTAATTTTATGAAAATAGAATATTCTGTGAAGCGAATAAATCTACCCGTGCTATGATTTAGGATCTACTCAAGCATCATCACTTAAAATCTCTTCAAGAAAGGAAGTCACTGTGAGTATGTGTCACGATTAATCGTTGCTCCGTTTCCTTTTCTTTAAAAGGAAACGTGACGCGGCTCATAAAAAGTGCATGCGATTTCTACTTATGTGAATTCTATTTTTTTTATGCAATATTTTGGAATATTGCACGGTGCGAGACAAATGAAAATCTACTATTGGCGTTGGAGGGTGCTTGTCATGAACAAGTAAGAAATCGCTATATCAGTATGAAAGGCTTAGACGTAAAGATAAGTTTTGCTGCAAACGAATGAAAAACAAGACAATATCTACTTATAGGTTAGACGTTAGTCGGTATTTATCTGTTATGCTTTTTATTAAAAAGCGACAAAACAATTTCCAATAATAGAACAAAAGTTACAAGTAAATAACTTCCCTCCGTTATAAAATCCGGTAACTTTAGATAATTGCTTAGATATAAAAGCTTTTGCAAACAAGGAGAAATCCATTCTAATTTGCCGCGCATTTTACGAAAGAACTTAGAAAAGAAAAGGCTTCATGAAGATGACGACCCTGGAGACGTATTTTTCCCTGACATCTTTGCTATTTGTTTGTTTTTGCTGGTAGAGTTCAATCTGCCGTATTTGATGTGAAAAATTATGGTGGTAAAGCCGATGGCAAGTCAGATATTAGCAAGGTGTGCTGACGATTCCTAATTTTAATTTCGCCGTGATTTTCTTATACCTCATTTTAACTGAACTTTCATCTCCCTTTTTTTTTTCCTTTTCAGGCATTATTGGGCGCGTGGAAAGAGGCTTGTTCAGCAAAGGGTTCCAACATAGTTGTAGTACCCAAAGGAACATATTCCATAGGTTAACTGACTTAAATGGTCCATGCAAGGGAGCCATGGAGCTTCAAGTCCAAGGAACCTTATTGGCACCGATAAACCCTAGCAGTTATGCCAAGGACAGCTGGATTAATTTTGCATACATTGATCAATTCAAATTATCCGGTGGTGTGGAACCTTCGACGGACAAGGGCAAGTGGGCTTGGAAGCCAAAATAACTGCGGTCGAAATCCAAAATGCAAGAAGAGACTTCCAGTTGTAAGTTTAATTGAATCGTATATGTGCATGTATCATACTGCTTTGTAAGATGATTAATAACGTTTCCTTTATGTGCTTCTTGTCCCTTTAAAAACACGCCAGAGCTTGCGGTTGACTTCATCACCAACAGCGTAGTTCAGGACGTAACATCGCTCGATAGTAAGAATTTCCATGTCAATCTTCTAGGTGGCAAAAACCTTACTTTCGATCGCTTCGATCACTGCACCAGGAGATAGCGTCAATACAGATGGAATTTCACATCGGGCATTCAAACGGGATCAACATTATAATTCAAATATTGCCAACGGCGATGACTGCATCTCCATTGGTGGTGCCAGCGAACAAAATAAGGATCACAAACGTACGATGTGGACAGGACATGGCATTAGCGTGGGAAGTTTAGGAAGACCACTGATGAATTGTCTCCGGAATTTTCGTAAGGAACTGCACCTCTATGACACCGACAATGGAGGAGAGAATTAAGACATGGCCGGCATTACATGGTGGCAGGCCCTCTGCCTCTGATATGCATTTCGAGGATATTATGATGAAAAATGTCCGCAACCCTATCATTATAGATCAATGTACTGCCCATGGAATCAGTGCAATCCAAAGGTAACGCGAAAAGAAATGAAAATGAAAGAGTCTCTTAATGCATTGTCCGTGGACAAATCTGCCCGCAACATGAAATTTCTGTAAACCCTTTGCCGTTTCTGATGTTTGTTTCAGCTTCCGTCAAAAGTTAAGATCTCCAACGTCACCTTCAAGAATATTAGGGGCTCTTCAGCGACCGCAAGTAGTAGTAGCTGTTCGACTTAATTGCAGCAGCAGTTTTCCATGCCAGAAGGTCGAGCTCGCTGACATTAACTTGACGTACGGAGGAAAGGAAGGCCCTGTAAAATCCTTGTGTGCAAATGTTAAACCCCACACTTAAGGGAAATTGACTCCAACCATTTGCTAGTATTGTCAACGCTCAAACCTCGCAGCTCCTAGCCGCGATACATGGATTATCGAGGAGATGAGCATATTTCAAGTTGTAAGTTTTACCAAATGAAACGAGACACTTCAAAGTTTCCTTTTATATAGGTTACTGCGTGGGTAGACGGCCAAGATACTCGCATGTTGCTCTTTGTCTTTTTGTTTTTTCCATTTTCTATTCAATCTGCTCGCTCACTCGTCGGGTTTCGCGTCGTGCGGTGATTAAACTGACAACAGAAAACATGAGATTACAGTCGAAGGCAGTTTGGCCAAGTTTCGACCCTAGAAAAAATTATTCTGTCCGAATTTTCAGGCTTTTTATAGATTTTTCGTACAGTTTTGAACGTTATTTTCATCACGATAGAGTAATCGTATTAAAATTTCCACTCAAAGGCACACATTGTCCATGAGAAGAAAAGATATGCGTATTCTTTGGTGCTGAACTCAATTTGATGCTAGATTTACACAATCCACTCCCTAAAGAATTTGTTGAGTTTCGTTGCACAGTGCGGTGATGAAATAAAAAGTGCATGCGATTTCTACTTATGTGAATTCTATTTTTTTTATGCAATATTTTGGAATATTGCACGGTGCGAGACAAATGAAAATCTACTATTGGCGTTGGAGGGTGCTTGTCATGAACAAGTAAGAAATCGCTATATCAGTATGAAAGGCTTAGACGTAAAGATAAGTTTTGCTGCAAACGAATGAAAAACAAGACAATATCTACTTATAGGTTAGACGTTAGTCGGTATTTCTCTGTTATGCTTTTTATTAAAAAGCGACAAAACAATTTCCAATAATAGAACAAAAGTTACAAGTAAATAACTTCCCTCCGTTATAAAATCCGGTAACTTTAGATAATTGCTTAGATATAAAAGCTTTTGCAAACAAGGAGAAATCCATTCTAATTTGCCGCGCATTTTACGAAAGAACTTAGAAAAGAAAAGGCTTCATGAAGATGACGACCCTGGAGACGTATTTTTCCCTGACATCTTTGCTATTATTGTTTGTTTTTGCTGGTAGAGTTCAATCTGCCGTATTTGATGTGAAAAATTATGGTGGTAAAGCCGATGGCAAGTCAGATATTAGCAAGGTGTGCTGACGATTCCTAATTTTTAATTTCGCCGTGATTTTCTTATACCTCATTTTAACTGAACTTTCATCTCCCTTTTTTTTTTCCTTTTCAGGCATTATTGGGCGCGTGGAAAGAGGCTTGTTCAGCAAAGGGTTCCAACATAGTTGTAGTACCCAAAGGAACATATTCCATAGGTTTAACTGACTTAAATGGTCCATGCAAGGGAGCCATGGAGCTTCAAGTCCAAGGAACCTTATTGGCACCGATAAACCCTAGCAGTTATGCCAAGGACAGCTGGATTACTTTTGCATACATTGATCAATTCAAATTATCCGGTGGTGGAACCTTCGACGGACAAGGGCAAGTGGCTTGGAAGCAAAATAACTGCGGTCGAAATCCAAAATGCAAGAGACTTCCAGTTGTAAGTTTAATTGAATCGTATATTGTGCATGTATCATACTGCTTTGTAAGATGATTAATAACGTTTCCTTTATGTGCTTCTTGTCCCTTTAAAAACACGCCAGAGCTTGCGGTTTGACTTCATCACCAACAGCGTAGTTCAGGACGTAACATCGCTCGATAGTAAGAATTTCCATGTCAATCTTCTAGGTGGCAAAAACCTTACTTTCGATCGCTTCACGATCACTGCACCAGGAGATAGCGTCAATACAGATGGAATTCACATCGGGCATTCAAACGGGATCAACATTATTAATTCAAATATTGCCACCGGCGATGACTGCATCTCCATTGGTGGTGCCAGCGAACAAATAAGGATCACAAACGTACGATGTGGACATGGACATGGCATTAGCGTGGGAAGTTTAGGGAAGACCACTGATGAATTTGTCTCCGGAATTTTCGTAAGGAACTGCACCTTCTATGACACCGACAATGGAGTGAGAATTAAGACATGGCCGGCATTACATGGTGGCATGGCCTCTGATATGCATTTCGAGGATATTATGATGAAAAATGTCCGCAACCCTATCATTATAGATCAAATGTACTGCCCATGGAATCAGTGCAATCCAAAGGTAACGCGAAAAGAAATGAAAATGAAAGAGTCTCTTAATGCATTGTCCGTGGACAAATCTGCCCGCAACATGAAATTTCTGTAACCCTTTGCCGTTTCTGATGTTTGTTTCAGCTTCCGTCAAAAGTTAAGATCTCCAACGTCACCTTCAAGAATATTAGGGGCTCTTCAGCGACCGCAGTAGCTGTTCGACTTAATTGCAGCAGCAGTTTTCCATGCCAGAAGGTCGAGCTCGCTGACATTAACTTGACGTACGGAGGAAAGGAAGGCCCTGTAAAATCCTTGTGTGCAAATGTTAAACCCACACTTAAGGGAAAATTGACTCCAACCATTTGCTAGTATTGTCAACGCTCAAACCTCGCAGCTCCTAGCCGCGATACATGGATTATCGAGGAGATGAGCATATTTCAAGTTGTAAGTTTTACCAAATGAAACGAGACACTTCAAAGTTTCCTTTTATATAGGTTACTGCGTGGGTAGACGGCCAAGATACTCGCATGTTGCTCTTTGTCTTTTTTGTTTTTCCATTTTCTATTCAATCTGCTCGCTCACTCGTCGGGTTTCGCCTCGTCGTGCGGTGATTAAACTGACAACAGAAAACATGAGATTACAGTCGAAGGCAGTTTGGCCAAGTTTCGACCCTATAAAAAATTATTCTGTCCGAATTTTCAGGCTTTTTATAGATTTTTCGTACAGTTTTGAACGTTATTTTCATCACGATAGAGTAATCGTATTAAAATTTCCACTCAAAGGCACACATTGTCCATGAGAAGAAAAGATATGCGTATTCTTTGGTGCTGAACTCAATTTGATGCTAGATTTACACAATCCACTCCCTAAAGAATTTGTTGAGTTTCGTTGCACAGTGCGGTGATGAAATCGACAAAAGAAAATTTAACACTACAGCATATCATGAACTCCTTCAGCGTAATCCAATGTAATGGATGCGATGCAACGCAACATTTTCGGCTCAAATGAGAAAAGAAACTGGGCCGCGGGAAACAAAATGCGGTTTTTTTAGAAAGGTTTGCGAAATAAGAGACTCATGAAATTAGGGCTGCTCATTTAAAACTTATTATCGGGAACCTAAGAAACTCGTTTAATAAAAACTTATTCATTTGATGGGTCGAGGTGCTGTGAGAATTTCAACACATAATAGGTCCACGTGATGCTGCACAAGGGTCGCCCAAAGAAAGGCATGAGTTGTCAACACATAATAGGTCCACGTGGCAAGATCTGATGAGTGGGTAGCGCGGCCCCACTCTAGGAAAGGAAGGCCCGCACACCTCAACACCCTGTTTATTAGCATAACTGGCCCTCCCCTGGATAAGATGAGTCTCGGCACAAAGTTATCATTATCAGGCACAGTCCCGCGTATACCCATTATGGCTATAGTCGCGGGATCACCGACCTATTAGCCGGCGATATCCCTGATCAAGCAAACGATCACATCATCATTGGATTATCAGAAAATGCTATATTTATCTCTGTCTTCTTACAGTATTAAAGGAGAACGACCAGAGAGGCAAAGGTACGATGTTCTTTTATACTGTTCAAGTTATGAGCAATTCCTTTCTCTCGCTTTTCTCTTCAGGCTTATTGAGTTGAGCGTCGGAGTGGCTGCCGTGGGCACCCATCACCTCACGTTCTCATTCTTGCAGGTTTAACCAATAACAGCACAGCTCTATTTTCCGACTGCATCACCAAGCTAGCCCGGGTGCTCGTTGGTCAATAAGCTCAAAGTTTTGGAATAAAAAATGCACAAGCTCTATCACATCGACATATTGTCGAACCCCGTGAATATGTGCGTCGCCTATTTTGCTTTTCATTTTAGCTCACTTTGTGTCACTGCACGACATATTGAGGCGTTGAAATCTCTTCGGTGAAAAATACATTTTCTCATTAGGTTTTTTTAACGTCTTTAAATTTTTTTTTTATTGCATGCTAAGGGCAATTTTCAAAAGATTCAAGGACCGATTATGAATTTAGAAGGTACATGGCACTAATTTTATGAAAATAGAATATTCTGTGAAGCGAATAAATCTACCCGTGCTATGATTTAGGATCTACTCAAGCATCATCACTTAAAATCTCTTCAAGAAAGGAAGTCACTGTGAGTATGTGTCACGATTAATAGTTGCTCCGTTTCCTTTTCTTTAAAAGGAAACGTGACGC
Organism: Manihot esculenta; assembly: GCF_001659605.2. Lineage (NCBI taxonomy): Eukaryota > Viridiplantae > Streptophyta > Magnoliopsida > Malpighiales > Euphorbiaceae > Manihot > Manihot esculenta. The sequence continues at coordinate 18,961,995 of NC_035178.2, read as the reverse complement.
GGCTCATAAAAAGTGCATGCGATTTCTACTTATGTGAATTCTATTTTTTTTATGCAATATTTTGGAATATTGCACGGTGCGAGACAAATGAAAATCTACTATTGGCGTTGGAGGGTGCTTGTCATGAACAAGTAAGAAATCGCTATATCAGTATGAAAGGCTTAGACGTAAAGATAAGTTTTGCTGCAAACGAATGAAAAACAAGACAATATCTACTTATAGGTTAGACGTTAGTCGGTATTTCTCTGTTATGCTTTTTATTAAAAAGCGACAAAACAATTTCCAATAATAGAACAAAAGTTACACGTAAATAACTTCCCTCCGTTATAAAATCCGGTAACTTTAGATAATTGCTTAGATATAAAAGCTTTTGCAAACAAGGAGAAATCCATTCTAATTTGCCGCGCATTTTACGAAAGAACTTAGAAAAGAAAAGGCTTCATGAAGATGACGACCCTGGAGACGTATTTTTCCCTGACATCTTTGCTATTATTGTTTGTTTTTGCTGGTAGAGTTCAATCTGCCGTATTTGATGTGAAAAATTATGGTGGTAAAGCCGATGGCAAGTCAGATATTAGCAAGGTGTGCTGACGATTCCTAATTTTTAATTTCGCCGTGATTTTCTTATACCTCATTTTAACTGAACTTTCATCTCCCTTTTTTTTTTCCTTTTCAGGCATTATTGGGCGCGTGGAAAGAGGCTTGTTCAGCAAAGGGTTCCAACATAGTTGTAGTACCCAAAGGAACATATTCCATAGGTTTAACTGACTTAAATGGTCCATGCAAGGGAGCCATGGAGCTTCAAGTCCAAGGAACCTTATTGGCACCGATAAACCCTAGCAGTTATGCCAAGGACAGCTGGATTACTTTTGCATACATTGATCAATTCAAATTATCCGGTGGTGGAACCTTCGACGGACAAGGGCAAGTGGCTTGGAAGCAAAATAACTGCGGTCGAAATCCAAAATGCAAGAGACTTCCAGTTGTAAGTTTAATTGAATCGTATATTGTGCATGTATCATACTGCTTTGTAAGATGATTAATAACGTTTCCTTTATGTGCTTCTTGTCCCTTTAAAAACACGCCAGAGCTTGCGGTTTGACTTCATCACCAACAGCGTAGTTCAGGACGTAACATCGCTCGATAGTAAGAATTTCCATGTCAATCTTCTAGGTGGCAAAAACCTTACTTTCGATCGCTTCACGATCACTGCACCAGGAGATAGCGTCAATACAGATGGAATTCACATCGGGCATTCAAACGGGATCAACATTATTAATTCAAATATTGCCACCGGCGATGACTGCATCTCCATTGGTGGTGCCAGCGAACAAATAAGGATCACAAATGTACGATGTGGACATGGACATGGCATTAGCGTGGGAAGTTTAGGGAAGACCACTGATGAATTTGTCTCCGGAATTTTCGTAAGGAACTGCACCTTCTATGACACCGACAATGGAGTGAGAATTAAGACATGGCCGGCATTACATGGTGGCATGGCCTCTGATATGCATTTCGAGGATATTATGATGAAAAATGTCCGCAACCCTATCATTATAGATCAAATGTACTGCCCATGGAATCAGTGCAATCCAAAGGTAACGCGAAAAGAAATGAAAATGAAAGAGTCTCTTAATGCATTGTCCGTGGACAAATATGCCCGCAACATGAAATTTCTGTAACCCTTTGCCGTTTCTGATGTTTGTTTCAGCTTCCGTCAAAAGTTAAGATCTCCAACGTCACCTTCAAGAATATTAGGGGCTCTTCAGCGACCGCAGTAGCTGTTCGACTTAATTGCAGCAGCAGTTTTCCATGCCAGAAGGTCGAGCTCGCTGACATTAACTTGACGTACGGAGGAAAGGAAGGCCCTGTAAAATCCTTGTGTGCAAATGTTAAACCCACACTTAAGGGAAAATTGACTCCAACCATTTGCTAGTATTGTCAACGCTCAAACCTCGCAGCTCCTAGCCGCGATACATGGATTATCGAGGAGATGAGCATATTTCAAGTTGTAAGTTTTACCAAATGAAACGAGACACTTCAAAGTTTCCTTTTATATAGGTTACTGCGTGGGTAGACGGCCAAGATACTCGCATGTTGCTCTTTGTCTTTTTTGTTTTTCCATTTTCTATTCAATCTGCTCGCTCACTCGTCGGGTTTCGCCTCGTCGTGCGGTGATTAAACTGACAACAGAAAACATGAGATTACAGTCGAAGGCAGTTTGGCCAAGTTTCGACCCTAGAAAAAATTATTCTGTCCGAATTTTCAGGCTTTTTATAGATTTTTCGTACAGTTTTGAACGTTATTTTCATCACGATAGAGTAATCGTATTAAAATTTCCACTCAAAGGCACACATTGTCCATGAGAAGAAAAGATATGCGTATTCTTTGGTGCTGAACTCAATTTGATGCTAGATTTACACAATCCACTCCCTAAAGAATTTGTTGAGTTTCGTTGCACAGTGCGGTGATGAAATCGACAAAAGAAAATTTAACACTACAGCATATCATGAACTCCTTCAGCGTAATCCAATGTAATGGATGCGATGCAACGCAACATTTTCGGCTCAAATGAGAAAAGAAACTGGGCCGCGGGAAACAAAATGCGGTTTTTTTAGAAAGGTTTGCGAAATAAGAGACTCATGAAATTAGGGCTGCTCATTTAAAACTTATTATCGGGAACCTAAGAAACTCGTTTAATAAAAACTTATTCATTTGATGGGTTGATTTCTCTATTGGATACTTTAGCTTGCCCATTTGTCTGAGGGTGATATGCTGTGGATGTTCTATGGATCACATTGTGCCTTCTGAGAAGGCTTTCCACTACTTTGATGCAAAAATGGATCCCTCTATCACTGATGATTGCCTTTGGTACCCCATGTCTGGCAAAGATGTGGGTTTTCACAAAGTCTACTACTGCCTTGGCATCATCAGTTTTTGTTGCTCTAGCTTCCACCCATTTGGATATATAATCCACTGCAAGGATGATGTAGGTGTATCCAAAAGATGGTGGGAATGGGCCCATGAAGTCTATGCCCCAAACATCAAATACCTCACAGACCATGGTGGGATTTTGTGGCATTTGATTTCTTTTGTTCAGATTTTCAGTTTGTTGACACCTAGCACATGATCTGCAAAACAGAAAAGCATCTCGAAAAATAGTGGGCCAGAATAGGCCGCTTTCAAGTATCTTGTGGGTAGTCTTTCGTGGACCAAAGTGTCCACCACAACTATATGAATGACAAAAAGTAAGCACAGAAGCTATTTCTTGATCAGGAATACATCTTCTTATCATTTGGTCAGCACAATGCTTCCACAAATATGGCTCATCCCAAACATAGTATCTGGCATCTTTCTTTATCTTGTCTTTGGTATGCTTGGGCATGTCAGAAGGCAAGTTACCTGTGGCCAAGTAGTTTACCATGTTTGCATACCATGGTTCATCAGATTGAGCAAGGAAGATTTGTTCAAGTAGGTCATTCTTACAATCTTCAGATTCTGGTAGGTGTTTCTCTTGGCTTGACTGCAAAGGAGGACTGGAAGAGCTTGTTTGCGTCGGAGGCTGTGGATGTAATACTCGGCTAGACTCCGGTATCGGAATTCCTACCGTCCGGTGGAATCTCGAATGTCGGAGACCTCTAGAAGGGTAAAACCATATTTTCATAAAATGTTTTAATGTGTTTTATGGTTTTAAGCAAGATGGAAATGAGTTTTTGCATGGAAACAACTTTGGAGGAAAACCCAGGTTCGGCCGCCGAACATGCAGGCATTTCGGGTGTGCCTTAGGCCCCCGAAGGCATAAGTGAGGGAAGTCCAAGTTCGGCCGCCGAACATGGCATGCATGCGGAGGCACGTTCGGCCCCCGAACGTGGCCTGGCCAGCCACTATAAAAGGGTCCCTTAGCGGAAAATGGGCGAGCTTTTCTCCCCATTGTCGGCCAAGGTGAGCTCTCCGCCGTTCCTCACCAATCTTGAGTCCTTTCCTTCAGATCTTTCAAGATTTTCACAAGTTTTTGCTTTGTTTTGAAGATTTGCAAGTTTTGAGCAAGTTTTGGAGCTTTGAGGTTCAAGAACTCAAATCTCTCCCATCTCCGAGTTTAGGTCGTCTCTCTCTCGATCTTCAAGAGGTAAGAGCCGATCTTAAGCTCATTGAATGTTTTAAGTAAGTTTTATGAAGATCTATGGGGTAGAATGCATGTTTAGCTTATGGTTAGGTTTATGAGCTTATGTTGTGTTTTTGAGCAATGTGTTGTTGTTGTGTGTTGTAGTTGGGGTTTAAGGTAGTTTGAAGCCCCTAGGAGACAATGTATGTATATTTGCATGATTTGAATGAGCTAAATGCATGATGGTATGAGTTTGGAGGCATTTGTGCATGTTTGAACCAAGTTTCTGCCCTTTGGGAGAAACTAGGTTCGGCCGCCGAACCCTCTTGTGGAAGCAGCCTTCGGCTGCCGAAGCTTGCCCCCGAAAGGAGACTTTCGTCTCTTTTGGGGAGTTTCGGCCGCCGAAAGTGCCACCGAACATGCATGAGTTTCGCCTCTGTCTGGGAGTTTCGGCCGCCGAACCTGCCTGACTTTCGGCTCTGGAGGGACTTTCAGCCGCCGAACCTGCCGCCGAAAGTGCCCTGTCCAGCCTTTCTTTGCATGTTTTGCATGGATGTTTTGAGGTGTTTTAGGGGGGGGTTTTTTTGGGGATGTTTTTAGAGTTATATTCTAGTTGTTTGGTCCCTCATTTGAGTCCACCTATGTAGGTTCGGACCCGAGGAACCGAGGACCCCAGCAGTGAGTTAGCTGCATCAGTCTTTGTCAGAGCTAGCCAAGAGGTGAGTAGAATAAACCTTTACGATTTAAAGCAAATAAGTTATAAAGTCTTTAGCATGTTCATGCATCATGAATGCCATGTGATGAATTAGGTTATTTGCATTAGAATTCACGAATATGTTGCATTGCATTTATGATGTTGATGTGGATTGGTTATTGAATGATCCTTTAGTCCTCATATGGTATGATGATGCTACGGCATGATATGGTATGGAAGTCCAGGTTGTACCCATTCTACGTCCCGGCACTTTGGAATGTAGAGGACTATTGGTGACAATACCATCCGAGATGTGATTTGTTGTGATGTGTTGCATTACATGATGGCATGAGATTTTAAATGTTGTTTTCTATTATTCTGCTCACTGGGCTCTAGTAGCTCACCCCTTTTCCCTAATCCCCCAGGATTGCAGGTACAGGCTAGACAGAGAAGTCAAGAAGAGTAAAGTCTTGTAATTGTAATAGTTAGAAAGTGGACATGATAAATTGTAAGATGATGTAAAGTTGAATAGTCATGTTATGTATAATCATATTGAGGATTAGAAGTTATGCTTGACCCTATGGATGTTGTTATCCCTTTTAATACATGATCTTAGATGTTTATGATGTGGATGTTTAACCAACTCAACACATGTTATGCCACCCATTGGGGGCATTGATGAGATCCCACAGAAGGGTCAAGTTTATGATTATGACTATGTTCAGTGCATGCACAGGTTGAGTTTGGTGTATGATAGAATGTATGAAAGAAAAGTTTTAATTTTTATGTATGTTCTTGATCATGTATGGGATTAAACAGGTTTACAGGTTGCATGTCAGGCTTGCTACGGGTCCCGGCGGCCTTAAGCCAACCTGGATCCTAGCGCCGGTAGCGGTCCGATTTTCGGGTCGTTATAGAATGGTATCAGAGCCTTAGGTTCATATGGTCGGACCTAGAGTGTCGGGCTCATAGATGTTATAGAAGGTCAAGCACAATAGGAAAGATCATGTCCACTAGGATAGGATATGGAGTCCTGTCTTGCATGATGATGTGAAATGCCATGATTATATGCATGTGCATTAATGATATGTGATGTATGTGATGAGGGTTCATGTGTGCCCACATGAACCATATGATGCTAATGTTTGCTTGTTATGTGCTGCCTTTCAGAAAACAGGATGAGGGGAACTCGTCGATCTGCACGATTGACTTGAGTGCCACCTGAGGATGAGGGCACGAGCGCCCGTCCTCCTACATTGCCTAGGGCAATGTCTAGTAGGTCTAGCAGAGAAAGAGCAGTAAGAGACCCTAGAAGGTCTCTGGATCTGGGTAGGAGCAGATCAGTGAGGGGAACAGTTCAGGGAGGAATGTCAGAAGACATGGGGGATGATATGGATGTAGAGCAGAGGAGGGATGGCAGTCTGGGAGTTAGCATGTCAGAAGAGGGAATGGGAGAGTCCCAAGGAGGCACTCAGGCCTCGGGATTTGTTCAGCCACCCCACTACCCACACTTCCCACAAAATCCCGAGTATTCGATGGGAGGTACATCGGATTACCCTAGCTTCACCCCTTATCCCACACAGATGCCATACCCACCCTACTACCCACCATATTCACAATACCCAATGTATCCACCCCCACCTTACTATCCAAATCCAGCAAACCCTACCTCAGAAAATGTTGCACCACCTCCACCACCTACAGAACCAGCAGCCCCAGTTGCTCAACCTCCTAGACCTAGCTCAGCCAGTGGGAGCAAGGTCAAGATGACCGACTACATGAAACTGGGTGCTCCTCAGTATGAAAAAAGGGATGACCCATTTGTGTATCTTAAAAGGGTTAAGGTGATCACAGATGAGATTGGGGCTGATGACAGTAGAGCCATTCAGATGGCCGGGTTCACGCTTAAGTGCAAGAAGGCACGAGAGTGGTTCAAGAATTATGTGAACCCGAGAGTAGACAGCATGTCTTGGGAGGAGTTTGCAAACGAGTTTGCAGGATGGGCTTTCCCAGATAGTTCAAGGGAGCTGAAGATGATAGAGTTTGAGCAGTTGAGGCAGACCGATGATATGAGTGTAGAGGAGTTCACAGACAGATTCTTGGAGCTGTTGCCATTTGCAGGGCAAAACCTTGACACAGACCAGTAAAGGTCAAGGAGGTATATCATGAAACTCCACTCCAGATATTCCTCCTTGATCCAGTCAGCAGATAGGGAGAGCTTCCATGCCATAGTGGATATGGCCCGGAAAATGGAGGCCAGTGCCATCATTCAGGGGACAGTTAAGCAGTCAGTGGCACAGCCTTCTGGTTCCAAGACCCCAGGCTCTTCTTCTCTGAGTGCAGCAGCTTCAGGTAGCAAAAAGTGGAGTAACACCACTAGGAAGCCCAAGAAGAACAAGTTTTGGAACAAGGTCAAGTCCAGTATGGGATTAGGGAGTGGCTCAAGCTCTGGTGCGGATAATGCAGTTTGTGCAAAGTGTGGTAGGCCACACAGGGGAGTTTGCCGGGCTGGGACAGCAGCTTGTTTCAGATGCGGGCAAGAGGGACACATGGCTTGGGAGTGTCCTAGGGCAGCTTTTGGAGCACAGTCTCAACAGACGGCTTCAGGTAGTGTAGCGCAGCCAGCAGCTCCAGCCACGACTCAGGCCAGTGGCAGAGGCCGAGGGAGAGGGTCAGCCTCTTCTTCAGCGGGTTTCAGAGGTGAAGGTCCATCAGCTCCAGCACGGATCTTCACAATGACTCAGTAGGAGGCAGATGCATCTAACACCATGGTGGCAGGTAACTTAGTCATTGGTTGTTCAGATGTGTATGCCTTGATGGACCCTGGTGCATCTCATTCTTTTATTGCTCCGAGAGCCGTTCAGAGGTTGGGGTTGATGATCTCTGAGTTAGAGTGTCCTCTCTGGGTCAGTGGACCCAAGTGTGACCCATCAGTGGCAGAGTCAGTCTGCCAGTGCAGTCCAGTCTTTGTTGAGGGGAGATGCCTTTCCGCCGACCTTGTGGTTCTAGACTTGACAGATTTTGACGTCATTCTAGGGCTGGACTGGTTATCTACCCATGGTGCTACCTTGGACTGCAGGGACAAGGTAGTCAGGTTCAGAGGTCAGGATGGGTCAGAGGTTGTCTTCAGGGGAGACAGGAGGGGTACACCTAGAGGTCTGATATCAGCTCTTCAGGCTCGTAGGTTGCTTAGGAAGGGATGTCAGGGGTATTTGGCTCATGTGAGAGAGCTTAACAGTCAGGTTAGAGAACCCGCCTCGGTGCCAGTGGTTAGAGAGTTTCTAGACGTCTTCCCAGACGAGCTGCCAGGTTTATCATCTGCTAGGGAGATAGAGTTCGAGATAGAACTGATGCCTGGAACCCGACCGATCTCTATCCCTCCCTACAGGATGGCTCCAGCTGAGTTGAAGGAATTGAAAGAACAGTTGCAAGATGATGTGAACCAGCATGGGAAGCAAGGCAAGGATCCCTTGGAGCTACAACAAGGACCATTGACAAGGAATAAAGCAAGGAAGTACGGCGTTACTCTTGGATTGCATATTCAAGAATTTATTACAAGAGAGATGACTGAAATTGCTAGGGATAAGTGCGAGAAGGAACTTGAAGGTCATTCGAAGCTGATTACGTTGCTGGGTGTATGCATGGATGAAGCAGAAGCAAATTGAAGATTTGTAGCGCTCGCTACCATTATCAAAGTCGCGCTCGCGACATTCAGTTAGCCGAAGATACTTTTGTGTTTTGTGGAAGTTAATTTTGGAGCACATCATGGAGGAAGATAGTGGAGAATCAGCCCGAACCATAAGCAGGTTGTGGTTTCGTCCCTGAGGTTGTGGTTTCTGCTGGAACTATTGAGGCATACGAGAATGTGGTTGGTTTTTAAAGACTTGGCAGTTATTTTTGTTATTTTAGCTTGTTTCCCTGTTGGGATAGGATTTCTGACTTAGTATTTGTTTTCCTTTTCCAACTAGGTTTAGGTTTTTGCCTTACACTATAAATAAGGCCTTAAATTCTTATATCAGACACTTTTTTTGTTTTTTTGACAAATTTAATTCAGATTTGCTTTATGCAAATTTCGGCCTTCTTTGAGAGAGTGAGAGTTTGCTTCTTTCATTGATTGCATCACGAATCAGACCAACTTATCAATTTCGATTGTGGCGTTCTTCTGATCCGTTCTACAAAATCCTTCCGTTATTAGTGTTCTAGCTTCGCTAAGCTTAGGGTGCTATAGAGGGTGGTTTATCCACGTTCTTGGAATCTATATCAGAGGTGCGACGGGGTTTGAGGACTAAGTGCCATAGGGTTCCGCGTCATTTGGTATCAGAGCCAACAACAGGTAAATCTTTATCTATCTGTCTTTCTAGGGCTGTGTTATATTTTCGTTTTTGGTATCTTAGTTTCGAATTTCGTTAGGGTTCATTATCTTCAATTCGTTTCTGTTCAATTCGATTCCAATTGTTAGGTCCTGGATTGTCCATCCAAAATCATTGTGTTGCTTGCTATTTTGTTATTTGGCAATTCAGTTTCTTTTAGCAGCCATTATTTCCCTTCGAACTGAATCTGTTAGTGAATTTTTCTTGATACACACTCAAGAATTTCGTGTGGTGTTGTTTGAGACCCAAGCAAGGGGATAGTGAGAGCAAAAAAAAAAAAAAAAAAAAAAAAAAAAAAAAATTGCTCCAACAAAAAAATTTCTTTTTAGTCTTGCTATTTAAGTATTAAGGATCAGTTCTAGGTGGGTTACAATTAAGTGAAAATTTTGCTTCAGATTTTTTTCCACCATTGAGGGGCTGCTGTTCTTTTATTTCAAATTGCATAGTATAGTAGCATTCTTGGGGTGTCTTCAAACCAGCGTTTGGGGTAGAAGATTTAGGTCCATAAATCAGCTTACCAAGAGCGAGTTGGTTTTGATACATTCTGACCAGAATTGTCTATTTTATTGCCCTCTTGTTTCTATTTTGTTTTTGAGCTAGCGTTGAAATTCCATTACATTGCTGAGTATCATTTGTTTGTTTCGATACTTAGTTTTCAATCGTGTAGTGCAAACGTTCTTGTGCTGCCTCCGGATACTTGTCAAGTTGTCTTCTAGGTGTCTAGGGATTAGGATCCTACCTTTTTGAACGTACTTGGCAGATTGGTGAGTGAACCTTGGTTCTGAAGTGCAATCAAAGAATCGGCAATAGTGAGGTAAGAGCGAAACACTTGTGAATTCTTTCTTTCAGTTACTAATTGTTTCTTGTGAGTTTCTCTGTTGTGGTCATGACTAGTGGGAATGGTAAAGATGTTGCTTCAATTTCTAGCAATTTTGAGACATATATGCAGCAAAGTAATGAGAAGATGGAAGAGATGGCAAGAATGATGGCCACCCTACAAGAGAACATGAATCTAATGATGAGGGAGAGGGTACAACAGCCCGCACCTCCAGTGAGATTACCACAACGAATCTTACCAAGGGGAGGCGAAGAGGAGGTCATTAGGAGAGCAGCAAGAGGAGGTCGAGGTGATCAGGAAGAGGTGGCTGAAAACTACCAAATTGTGACTGACAATGACCTTAGTTCCATCAAGATGAAGGTACCCGAATTTAAAGGGAATAACAATGCGGAAGAATACATTGAATGGGAGCGAAAGGTGGAACAAATTTTTGAGTGTCATAATTACTCAGAAGAAAAGAAGTCCCATATCGCAGCCGTGGAATTTAGGGGATATGCTACATTCTGGTGGGATCAACTCAAGTCTAGTAGAAGAGGAAAAGGATTGCGACCCGTGCCGGAGTGGGAGGCCTTGAAAGACTTAATGAGAATAAGGTTTGTTCCTTCTCATTACTATAGGGATTTGTATAATAGGTTGGCAAGACTGGTCCAAGGTGGTAAGAGTGTTGAAGAATACCACAAGGAGATGGAGATGACCATGGCCAGGGCTGACATTGAGGAGGATGAACACAGGCTAATGTCCAGATTTCTGGGAGGTCTAAATTCCAACATTGCAAGTGAGCTGGAAATGTATGATTACAATTCCATGGAAGAGTTAGTTGAGAAGGCCATGAAGATTGAAAGGAAAATCAAGAACAAGAGCTCCACCAAATATGGGAAGTTCCAGAATGTGGGAGGAAGTAGTTCAACCTTTAAGGGGTCTTCAAATGATTTGCCCTCAAAAGGTGGAGATTTCAAGAATTCCTTCCAAAGGAGCAATCCTCCACCTACAAGTGGAAAAGGGATGAATGGAGGTTCAAATAAGCAGCAGTCAGGTATTCCTAATACTACTCCTAGTAGAAATATTAAGTGTTTCAAATGTTTAGGAAATGGGCATATTGCATCTCAATGTCCAAATAGGAGAGTTATGATTGCTACTGATGATGGGGGTTTAGTTTCTGATTCTGACCATAGTGATGGTGATAATAATGATATGAATGATATGCATGATGATGTTGATGAGTGTGAAGAAGAAGTTGAGAATGCGTTGGTTGCTAAACGTGGTGATATGTTAGTTGCTAGGCGTGCTTTGAATATGCAAGTGAAAGAAGAAGGTCTAGAGCAACGAGATAACATATTTTATACTAGATGTTTAGTTGAGAGTAAAGTTTGTATGCTCATCATTGACAGTGGTAGTTGCACCAATGCTGCAAGTGAGACAATGGTGGAGAAGCTGAAATTGACTTGTTTAAAACATCCACATCCATATAGACTACAATGGTTTAATGATAGTGGAGAGGTGAAGGTTACTAAACAAGTGAAGATACCATTCTCTATAGGCTGGTATAAAGATGGAGTGTTGTGTGATGTAGTTCCTATGCAAGCTGGCCATATGTTGTTAGGAAGACCATGGCAATTTGATAGGAAGGCGCAGCATGATGGGTATTCAAATAGGTACACATTTACCTATGAAGGAAAGCTGGTTACTCTTGTACCATTATCACCGTTGGAGGTGTATGAAGATCATCGGAAGATGCATGAAAAAGCAAAGCAAGATTCGACCAAAAGGGGTGCTACTTTAAAAATTAAGGGAAGTGCGAGAGAACATGATAAGGAGAGTGAATGTGAGAAGAAATTGGGAAAGGAGGCCAGAAAAGAAAATAATCAAATAAATGGCCCATTGGTGAGAGAAAACCAAGGAAAGGTGAAACAAACTTTTTATGCGAAACCAAGAGAGCTTAAATTTGCAATATCTAACGAGCAACCGTTATTGCTCATTAGATATAAAGAAACTTTGTTTACTAATGTTGATGTTTCACTTGACCATTTGCCTTCTAGTTTTGTGTCTATGTTGCAGGATTTTCAAGATGTGTTTCCAGAGGAGCTGCCTAGTGGTTTACCGCCATTAAGGGGAGTTGAACACCAAATCGACTTCATACCTGGTTCGACGATTCCAAATAGACCAGCATATCGAAGTAACCCAATGGAGACCAAGGAGATGCAACGACAAGTGGAGGAGCTGTTGGAGAAAGGCTTGATTAGAGAGAGCTTAAGCCCTTGTGCCGTTCCTGTTTTGCTGGTACCAAAGAAAGATGGCACGTGGAGGATGTGTGTCGATTGTAGGGCTGTAAATAAGATCACGGTGAAGTATCGACATCCCATTCCACGACTTGACGACATGTTGGACGAGTTACATGGTGCAAGGTATTTTACTAAAATTGATCTTATGAGTGGATATCATCAAATTCGTATGAAACCTGGGGATGAGTGGAAAACAGCTTTTAAAACAAAATATGGCCTATATGAGTGGTTAGTAATGCCTTTTGGGTTGTCTAATGCACCGAGTACATTTATGAGATTAATGAACCATGTTTTGAGAGCTTATTTGGGCAGATTTGTTGTTGTTTATTTTGATGACATTCTGATCTATAGTAAGACATTAGATGAGCATTTAGAGCATGTTAGGATAGTGTTGGAAGCTTTGAGAACAGAAAACTTATATGCCAAGCTTAAGAAATGCACATTTTGCATGGATAGGCTTGTTTTTCTTGGCTTTGTTGTGAGTGCACAGGGATTAGAAGTTGATGAAGAGAAAGTGAAAGCTATAAAGGAATGGCCTATTCCTAAGAACGTGACTGAAGTGAGGAGCTTCCATGGGCTAGCAAGTTTCTATAGAAGATTCGTGAAGGATTTTTCTACCATTGCAGCACCACTCACTAGCATTATCAAAAAGGAGGTTGGATTTCAGTGGGGAGAAGAGCAGCAAAAGGCGTTTGAGAATTTGAAAGGGAAGTTGACATCTGCACCTGTCTTAGCTTTGCCTAATTTTGATTCAATTTTTGAGATTGAATGTGATGCTTCTGGTGTAGGTATTGGGGCTGTGCTGATGCAAGAGAAGAAGCCAATAGCATATTTTAGTGAAAAACTCAATGGTGCACAACTGAGTTATTCTACATATGACAAGGAGTTACATGCTTTGGTGAGGGCGTTGGACGTGTGGGAGCATTACTTGCTGCCAAAGGAGTTCATGATTTATACTGACCATGAATCCCTCAAGCATTTGAAGGGCCAAGGTAAGTTGAACAAACGGCATGGTAAGTGGATCGAACGAATTGAGAGATTTCCATATGTGATTAAGTACAAGCAAGGTAAAGATAACGTTGTTGCTGATGCGTTGTCTAGGAGATATACATTACTTTCTGTTTTGAGTTCTAAGTTGCTTGGATTTGAGTATATTAAGAACTTGTATGTTGGTGATGTTGATTTTGGCAATGTTTATGTTGCATGTGAACAAGGAGCTTTTAATTCATTTTATAGGCATGAGGGATATTTATTTAAGGGAAATAAATTATGTGTGCCCAGATGTTCCATGCGTGAATTGCTTGTTTTGGAATCTCATTGTGGTGGTTTAATGGGGCATTTTGGTGTGTCTAAGACTTATGATATTCTGCTTGAGCATTTTTATTGGCCATCTATGCGTAAGGATGTTGGGAAGTTATGTTCTGCTTGTATTGCATGTAGACAGGCGAAATCTAAGTCTATGCCTCATGGTCTTTATATGCCATTGCCTGTACCTAGTTCTCCTTGGATTGATATTAGCATGGATTTTGTGCTTGGTTTGCCTAGAACTAAGAGAGGTAGAGATAGTATTTTTGTGGTGGTTGATAGGTTTAGTAAGATGGCACATTTCATTGCATGTCATAAAGCTGATGATGCGAAAGTTGTTGCTGATTTGTTCTTTCGCAATGTTGTGCGCTTACATGGAGTGCCTCGGACTATTGTTTCTGATAGGGATACAAAGTTCTTGTCCCATTTTTGGCGTGTTTTGTGGAGTAGACTAGGAACTAAGCTTTTATTCTCTACTACTTGTCATCCACAAACAGATGGGCAAACTGAAGTTGTGAATCGTACTCTTGGTACGTTATTGCGATCTATAGTGGGTAAGAATTTGGCTACTTGGGAAGATTGTTTACCTTTTATTGAATTTGCTTATAATCGTTCTATTCATTCTTCTACAGGTTATTCGCCATTTGAGCTAGTTTATGGCTTTAATCCACTAACTGTTCTTGATCTTTTGCCATTACCTTCTAATGAACTTGTAAGTTTAGATGGAGAGAAGAAAGCTGACTTGGTGAAAGCTTTGCATGAGAAAGCACGAGCTAACATGGAGAAAAAGACCAAGACGTATGCTGATATTGCGAATAGGGGTCGCAAGAAGATGGTGTTTGCTCCTGGAGAGTGGGTTTGGGTGCATTTTCGCAAGGAGAGGTTTCCAAATCAAAGGAAGAATAAGCTGGATGCGCGTGGTGATGGTCCATTTCAAGTCTTGGAGAAGATCAATGACAATGCTTATAAGATTGACTTGCCTGGTGAGTATGGTGTTAGTGCCACTTTTAATGTTTCTGATTTGTCTCCTTATGACGATGCAGATTTGAGGACAAATCTTTTTAAAGAAGGGGAGAATGATGTGAACCAGCATGGGAAGCAAGGCAAGGATCCCTTGGAGCTACAACAAGGACCATTGACAAGGAATAAAGCAAGGAAGTACGGCGTTACTCTTGGATTGCATATTCAAGAATTTATTACAAGAGAGATGACTGAAATTGCTAGGGATAAGTGCGAGAAGGAACTTGAAGGTCATTCGAAGCTGATTACGTTGCTGGGTGTATGCATGGATGAAGCAGAAGCAAATTGAAGATTTGTAGCGCTCGCTACCATTATCAAAGTCGCGCTCGCGACATTCAGTTAGCCGAAGATACTTTTGTGTTTTGTGGAAGTTAATTTTGGAGCACATCATGGAGGAAGATAGTGGAGAATCAGCCCGAACCATAAGCAGGTTGTGGTTTCGTCCCTGAGGTTGTGGTTTCTGCTGGAACTATTGAGGCATACGAGAATGTGGTTGGTTTTTAAAGACTTGGCAGTTATTTTTGTTATTTTAGCTTGTTTCCCTGTTGGGATAGGATTTCTGACTTAGTATTTGTTTTCCTTTTCCAACTAGGTTTAGGTTTTTGCCTTACACTATAAATAAGGCCTTAAATTCTTATATCAGACACTTTTTTTGTTTTTTTGACAAATTTAATTCAGATTTGCTTTATGCAAATTTCGGCCTTCTTTGAGAGAGTGAGAGTTTGCTTCTTTCATTGATTGCATCACGAATCAGACCAACTTATCAATTTCGATTGTGGCGTTCTTCTGATCCGTTCTACAAAATCCTTCCGTTATTAGTGTTCTAGCTTCGCTAAGCTTAGGGTGCTATAGAGGGTGGTTTATCCACGTTCTTGGAATCTATATCAGAGGTGCGACGGGGTTTGAGGACTAAGTGCCATAGGGTTCCGCGTCACAAGAGCTGGTAGAAAAGGGCTTCATCCGACCGAGCACTTCACCTTGGGGTGCACCAGTTTTGTTTGTGAGAAAGAAGGATGGATCCCTTAGGCTTTGTATTGACTACAGGCAGTTGAACAAAGTCACTACCAAGAATAAGTACCCGTTGCCTAGGATCGACGATCTATTCGACCAGCTAGCCGGAGCAGGTTGTTTCTCCAAAATAGATCTGAGATCGGGGTACCATCAGTTGAGGATCAGAGAAGATGATGTGCCAAAGACAGCTTTCAGGACCAGATATGGGCATTTTGAGTTCCTTGTAATGCCGTTCGGGTTAACCAACGCCCCTGCAGCATTCATGGATCTCATGAACAGAGTGTTTAGTCAATACCTGGATCACTTTGTTATTGTCTTTATAGATGATATCTTAGTGTATTCCAGGAATGCAGAGGAGCATGCCCATCATCTGAGGTTGGTTCTGCAGACCTTGAGGGAACATGGCTTATATGCCAAGTTCTCCAAGTGTGAGTTCTGGCTGAGGAGCATTTCATTCTTGGGGCATGTGGTGTCAGAAAATGGAATTGAAGTAGACTCCAAGAAGGTAGAAGCTGTGGCTAACTGGCCTAGACCCACTTCAGTGACGGAGATCAGGAGTTTCTTGGGTTTGGCAGGTTACTACAGGAGGTTCGTTCAGGACTTCTCAAAGATTGCAGCCCCTCTGACCAGGTTAACCAGGAAAAATCAATAGTTTGTGTGGACCGACCAGTGCGAAGAGAGTTTTGAAGAGCATAAGAAGAGGTTGACTTCAGCACCAGTGTTAGCTCTGCCATCTAGTGATGAGGACTTTACAGTCTTTTGTGATGCGTCCCGTGTGGGACTGGGTTGTGTACTAATGCAGACTGAGAGGGTGATTGCTTATGCTTCCAGGCAGCTGAGGAAGCATGAGTTGAATTACCCCACACATGACCTAGAGATGGCAGCAGTAATCTTTGCACTCAAGATGTGGAGGCACTACCTCTATGGGGTAAAATGTGAGATCTTTACAGATCATAAGAGCCTGCAATACATCCTGAGTCAAAGAGATTTGAACTTGAGACAGAGGAGATGGGTAGAGCTGATGAGTGACTATGATTGCAAGATTCAGTACCATCCGGGTAAGGCGAATGTTGTGGCAGACGCCCTAAGCCGAAAGTCACTAGGCAGTCTATCCCACATCACGGCAGAGAGGAGACCAGTGGTGAAGGAGTTTTACAAGCTCGTTGATGAAGGTCTACAGTTGGAGTTGTCTGGTATAGGTGCTTTAGTGGCCCAGATGAGAGTGACACCCGTGTTTCTGGAGCAAGTGGCTCAGAAACAGCATGAGGACCCAGAGTTAGTGAAGATTGCCAGGACTGTTCAGTCAGGCAAGGACAGTGAGTTCAGATTTGACAGTAAGGGGATCCTCCGCTATGGGAGTCGATTGTGTGTACTAGATGACATAGGGCTAAAAGGAGACATTATGAGAGAGGCTCATAATGCAAGATACAGCGTTCACCCCGGAGCCACCAAGATGTATCAAGATTTGAAGAAGGTTTATTGGTGGCCAGCTATGAAGAAAGAAGTGGCACAGTTTGTGTCAGCCTGCGAAGTGTGTCAGAGGGTGAAGCTCGAACATCAGAAGCCGGCTGGAATGCTTAACCCGCTACCTATTCCAGAGTGGAAATGGGAGAATATAGCTATGGACTTCGTAGTGGGGTTACCGGCGGCGTCCAACAGATTGGACTCCATATGGGTGATTGTGGAAAGACTCACCAAATCTACTCACTTCATCCCTGTCAGGGGTGGCTATTCTGTGGACAAATTGGCGCAGGTGTATGTCGATGAGATCGTCAGACTGCATGGGGTTCCTGTTTCAATAGTGTCTGATAGAGGGCCCCAGTTCACCTCCAGGTTTTGGCGGAATCTGCAGAATGCCATGGGTACTAGGTTGGATTTCAGTACTGCCTTCCACCCCCAGACTGATGGACAGTCAGAAAGGACCATCCAGACTATCGAGGATATGCTCAGAATGTGTGTGCTGGACTTTGGCGATTCTTGGAGGCAGCATCTACCTTTGGTGGAGTTTGCCTACAATAACAGCCATCATGCTAGCATCGGGATGGCTCCATATGAAGCTTTATATGGAAGGAAGAGCAGGTCACCTGTTTGCTGGAAAGAAGTTGGAGAAAAGGCCTTGGCAGGGCCTGAGCTAGTAGAGATTACTAGCAGGGTGGTACCCGTAATCAGAGAGAGGATCAAGACTGCTGCAAGCAGACAGAAGAGTTATGCAGACATCCGCAGACGACAAGTAGAGTTTCAGGAGGGGGATCTGGTATTGCTCAAGGTGTCTCCAATGAAAGGAGTGGTTCGCTTTGGGAAGAAAGGTAAACTAGCCCCACGATACATCGGACCCTTTGAAATCTTACAGAAGATTGGGAATGTGTCGTACAAGCTAGATTTGCCTGCTTCAATGGCAAGAATCCATTCGGTTATCCATGTTTCAATGTTGAGGAAGTTTGTGTCAGATCCGGGCAAGGTTCTTAGTGAGCCTGATATGGAGATCCAAGAGGATCTCACCTATGTTGAGCAGCCAGTACGGATCATAGACACCCAGATCAGAAAGCTAAGGAACAAGGAAATCCCGATGGTGAAAGTCCTGTGGAACCACCACAATATGGAAGAATGCACTTAGGAGACACGGGAGTCCATGCTCCAGCAATACCCTTATCTTTTCTAAGGTTAGTTCTTTGCGAGTTTTATGTGCTTTGTATGTATGTTATGTGTATGCCATGCTATGTGCTAGTTGAGGAACATTCGGGGACGAATGTTCTTAAGGGGGGGAGAATGTAATACCCGGCTAGACTTCGGTATCGAAATTCCTACCTTCCGGTGGAATCTCGGATGTCGGAGACCTCTAGAAGGGTAAAACCATGTTTTCATAAAATGTTTTAATGCGTTTTATGGTTTTAAGCAAGATGGAAATGAGTTTTTGCATGGAAACAACTTTGGAGGAAAACCAAGGTTCGGCCACCGAACCTCAAGTTCGGCCGTCAAACATGCAGGCATTTCGGGTGTGCCTTAGGCCCCCGAAGGCATAAGTGAGGGAAGTCCAGGTTCGGCTGCCGAACCTCAAGTTCGGTCGCCGAACATGGCATGTATATATGCGGAGGCACGTTCGGCCCCCGAACGTGGCCTGGCCAGCCACTATAAAAGGGTCCCTTAGCCGAAAATGGGCAAGCTTTTCTCCCCATTGTCGGCCAAGGTGAGCTCTCCGCCGTTCCTCACCAATCTTGAGTCCTTTCCTTCAGATCTTTCAAGATTTTCACAAGTTTTGGCTTTGTTTTGAAGATTTGCAAGTTTTGAGCAAGTTTTGGAGCTTTGAGGTTCAAGAACTCAAATCTCTCCCATCTCCGAGTTTAGGTCGTCTCTCTCTCGATCTTCAAGAGGTAAGAGCCGATCTTAAGCTCATTGAAAGTTTTAAGTAAGTTTTATGAAGATCTATCGGGTAGAATGCATGTTTAGCTTATGGTTAGGTTTATGAGCTTATGTTGTGTTTTTGAGCAATGTGTTGTTGTTGTGTGTTGTAGTTGGGGTTTAAGGTAGTTTGAAACCCCTAGGAGACAATGTATGTATATTTGCATGATTTGAATGAGCTAAATGCATGATGGTATGAGTTTGGAGGCATTTGTGCATGTTTGAACCAAGTTTCTGCCCTTTGGGAGAAATCAGGTTCGGCAGCCGAAAGGATTTTCGGCCGCCGAACCCTCTTGTGGAAGCAGCCTTCGGCTGCCGAAGCTTGCCCCCGAAAGGAGACTTTTGTCTCTGTCTGGAAGTTTTGGCCGCCGAACATGCATGAGTTTCGCCTCTGTCTGGGAGTTTCGGCCACCGAAGGTGCCGCCGAACCTGCCTGACTTTCGGCTCTGAAGGGACTTTCGGCCGCCGAACCTGCCTCCGAAAGTGCCCTGTGCAGCCTTTCTTTGCAAGTTTTGCATGGATGTTTTGAGGTGTTTTAGGGGGGTTTTTTGGGGGGATGTTTTTAGAGTTATGTTCTAGTTGTTTGGTCCCTCATTTGAGTCCACCTGTGTAGGTTCGGACCCGAGGAACCGAGGACCCCAGCAGTGAGTTAGCTGCATCAGTCTTTGTCAGAGCTAGCCAAGAGGTGAGTAGAATAAACCTTTACGATTTAAAGCAAATAAGTTATAAAGTCTTTAGCATGTTCATGCATCATGAATGCCATGTGATGAATTAGGTTATTTGCATTAGAATTCACGAATATGTTGCATTGCATTTATGATGTTGATGTGGATTGGTTATTGAATGATCCTTTAGTCCTCATATGGTATGATGATGCTACGGCATGATATGGTATGGAAGTCCAGGTTGTACCCATTCTACGTCCCTGGCACTATGTAAGAGAAAGTCCAGGTTGTACCCATTTTACGTCCCTGGCACATTGGTATGCATGATATGTTATGTTAAGAGAAAGACCGGTTGTACCCATTCTACGTCCCGACACTTTGAAATGTAGAGGACTATTGGTGACAATACCATCCGAGATGTGATTTGTTGTGATGTGTTGCATTACATGATGGCATGAGATTTTAAATGTTGTTTTCTATTATTCTGCTCACTGGGCTCTAGTAGCTCACCCCTTTTCCCTAATCCCCCAGGATTGCAGGTACGGGCTAGACAGAGAAGTCAAGAAGAGTAAAGTCTTGTAATTTTAATAGTTAGAAAGTGGACATGATAAATGGTAAGATGATGTAAAGTTGAATAGTCATGTTATGTATAATCATATTGAGGATTAGAAGTTGTGCTTGACCCTATGGATGTTGTTATCCCTTTTAATACATGATCTTAGATGTTTATGATGTGGATGTTTAACCAACTCAACACATGTTATGCCACCCATTGGGGGCATTGATGAGATCCCACAGAGGGGTCAAGTTTATGATTATGACTATGTTCAGTGCATGCACAGGTTGAGTTTGGTGTATGATAGAATGTATGAAAGAAAAGTTTTAATTTTTATGTATGTTCTTGATCATGTATGGGATTAAACAGGTTTACAGGTTGCATGTCAGGCTTGCTACGGGTCCCGGCGGCCTTAAGCCGACCTGGATCCTAGCGCCGGTAGCGGTCTGATTTTCGGGTCGTTACAGTGGAGCAAGGTTCGGCGGTCGAAAGATGTTTGTATTCGGCGGCCGAGAGTCAGTTGAGTTTGGAGGCCGAGAGATCATGGCTTCAGTCTGTGCTGGGGGCTGAGGTGAAAGATTCAACGTTTGAAAGGCAGTTGGATTCGGCGACCAAAGGAGGTCTGGATTTGGCTGCCGAAAGTTTTTAGGGTGCTGGGCAGGCAGTGGCGATGGTTTCTACGTCTGGAAGGCAGTCATGTTCGGCGGCCGAAGGAGGTCTGGATTCGACTGCCGAAAGTCTTCAGTCTGTGCAACATCAATCTGTTGGATACTGCAAACAATTTCTTTCAGTTTTGGCTCGTTCTGGCTCTCAATCTATACCTGATCAGTATCTCTGCAAAAATCACTATTAAGAATATCATCTTGATTTTCATCAAAAATTTCCTGGCTCAAACGGTCAACAATATCAAGACCATAAATAGGGGACATATCATGTGGATATTTCATGGCATCATAGACATTGAACTTAATTACTTCCCCTTCAAACTCCATTGTCAAAGTACCATCATGCACATCAATCTTAGTTCTAGTAGTACTCAAGAAAGGACGTCCAAGAAGGATATCAGAACTAGCATTGCAACTATCTTCCTTAGTATCAATCACATAAAAATCTGCAGGAAAGACAAGTTCATCTACTTGGACTAACACATCTTCTAGGACACCTATGGGGTATACCACAGATCTATCAGCTAATTGGATCACAACTCTTCTGTCTTTTAGTGCACATGCATTCAGAGATTTATAAATAGAAAGAGGCATGACATTTATAGATGCACCAAGATCACACATGGCTTTCTTAATTCCAACATTCCCAATTTTGCAAGAAATAGCAAACATACCTTTGTCTTTGCACTTAGTAGGGAGTTCTCTTTTAATCACAGCGGTAACAACCTCACCTACACTTACTTTCTCGCTTGTAGCTAGCTTTCTTCTATTGCTACACAGTTCTTTGAGGAATTTTGCGTACCTGGGAATCTGTTTAACAGCATCTAGCAGTGGTATGTTGATTTCCACTTTTCTGAAAGTCTCAAGAATCTCCTTTTCTTCCTTTGCTTTTTGTGTTCTTTTAAATCTTTTTGGAAAAGGAAGTGGAATGTGAAAATGTACCTTAGGTTCAATCTTTTGCGCATGAGGTGTTGCAGGTGCTTGCCTTTGCGCAACTGGCTCTTCAGAATGCGCTAGAAAGGCGTCTGAATCAATTGGTTCTTGCGCAACTTGCTTTTCTTGCTCATAACTAGCATTTTGAAGTTCTTTTCCACTTCTCAAAGTAATGGCACTCACGTTCTGTCTAGGATTAGTTTCAGTTTGAGAAGGGAGCTTACCTTGGGACTCAACTTTGTTCATGAATGCGGTCACTTGTCCCATCTGTTGTTGGAGAGATTGCACAGTGTTTGTAAGTGTCTCCATCATCTTTTCAAGGTGCTGATTGGAACTTGAAGGTGCTGGTTGGGCTTGATTTCTATGGTAGTTCTGATGGTTTTGATTATTGTTAGCCCTTCCGTAGCTGAAATTGGGGTGGTCTCTCCAACCTGGATTGTATGTGTTTGAATATGGATCATGTCTAGGCTGGTTGTTGTATCCTCCAATGGCATTAACTTGTTGGTTGTCTTCTTGCAGAGTAGGACATTGATCAGTTGGATGTCCTACATATGAACAAATACCACATGGCCTAGGTGGCTGGGTTGCTTGCATTTGTTGAACCAGTCCTATGGCAAAATCTTTCATAACAGCTGTCAGTTCAGAAATAGTAGGTGAACTTACCTCATGGACTCTTCTTTGCATTTGCTTTTCTTCTCTTCTCCATATTGCCTAGATGAAGCTGCAAGTGTAGAAATCAACTCTTACATCTCCCTAGGTGTCTTGTCTGCAATGGATCCTCCACAAGCTACATCTATGAATCTTCTTTCTGATGAGAGCAATTCTCCATAGAAGAACTGTATGAGAGACCTGTCTGACATATCATGTTGTGGACAACATGTACATAGTCTTTCAAACCTTTCCCAATAGTCATATAGATCTTCAGTTGGTTTCTGTCTTATGCTAGTGATTTCTCTTATTATGCCAATTGACTTAGATGTTGGGAAGTATTTGTTCAAAAAGGTTTGGACCATATCATCCCAAGAAGTTATAGATCTAGGTGGCAAATAAAATAACCAATCTTTAGCAAAGTCATCTAAAGAAAAGGGAAAAGCTCTTAATTTAACATGATCTTCAGAGATACCTTGAGGTCTCATAGATGAACAAACAATGTTGAATTCTTTCAAGTGCTTGTGTGGATTTTCATTTTGCAAACCTCTAAATTTTGGAAGAAGATGAATCAAACCTGTCTTCAGTTCAAAGGGAACTATCAGAGGTAGATAGGTGATGCAAAGTGGTGCTTGATCACCTACTGGTGTTGCCAATTCTCTCATGGTTCTTTCTCTTGGCATCTGCGGTCTCATGGCTGGATTTTCTTGAATTATTTGATTTTGGACAGCATGTCCATTAGGGGCAGCAGCTTGTGCATTAGATTCTGCCATTGGTGCAAAGTTCGGTTGCTGGGGCAAGGAAGGTTTGATGGCCGAAGGTTGAGGAGGTTCGGCGGCCGAATGTTGGGCAGAATGCTCGGCAGCTTGCTTTCCTATTCTTCTGAGGGTGCGTTCAATTTCTGGATCAAAGGGCAGAGTGTCCCTGCGTTCAGATTTGGTCATGAAAGAAACATAAACAAGTAAAATCAATTCCCTGGCAACGGCGCCAATTTTTGACTCGCGGTTGTCGAAGCTGGTAAAAAATAACCTTTCTGGTTATCAACAATTTACAACTGCAGATAGTGGTGAAAGGATCGAATCCACAGGGAATTGAATACTTATCTATTTTTCTCAAACAAGATCAACTGAAAGCACAATTGGGGATAACTAATTGAAGGCAGATCAAAAGTAAAGTGCAATAAAGTAAAGAGGGGTTTTGAGATTGATTCGACTAACAACTATTGAAAGCAATTAAAATAGCAAGTAATTAAAATAGAAGAGGAAACCAATATGAGAAAGGTCTAGTTGAAGATATGGATCCACCTTGGTTGTTTGGATTGATTATTGAAACTTATGTTCTCTTAATTGGTTCAATAGATTGGTTATGGGGATGGAAAACGCTTCTCACCACCATGTCTCTCCTTATGATTAAATCAATTAGGGAACGTCCTCTAATCAATTACTAATTAACAAATTGCCAAGGAACGTCCTTGGGCCTTAGGCATCAAAACAATTGTCAATTGCATGAAAAAAGAGAGAGATCCAACCTTAGCTACTCAAACACATGAGATGTCGCTAGATCATACAATTCCTTAGTTTTTACGCAAAGTGTTCTTAGGTCAGAATATTTTCAGCAATTACGGACTAACAAATATCTCAACTAACAATCAATTAACTTTGCAATCAAGAATCAAGTGGCCAATTTGATCAAAACAACAAAGCAATCTTAGATTGAAGCACACAATTGCATGAATATTTGAACAAACCAAAAGCAAACACTTTATGTTTATATCTCACAACCCTTTAAACAACCTTAGTTTCAACCAATCCTCAACTAGAATTAAGGGTTTCATCCACTCATGGCTGAACCAAAACAGAAAATAGAAGAAGAGAAGAAGGAAGGAGGACCGGCGGCGGCAAAGGTGGAGGAGGAGCGGCGGCCGAACCCTTGGAGGAGATGGGGTCTTGAATTGTTGAAATCTGCCACTTCTTGTCTTCATAAGGTCTTTAAATAAGTCTTGGGAGGCTGCCTAGGGTTTCTTGGGTGTCCATGCAACTTTTAGAGGCTGTCCAAAATGCCCTTGGTCTAATATGTGCCTTCTATGTGCATGTGTGAAGGCAAGGGAGGGGCTTTTTGGTCTTTTAATTGCTGTCCAAAGTGTGTCCAAGAAAGATTAAAGGGTAAACTATAATTTAGTCCCTCTGGTTTAGTGAAATGTAACCTTTCGTCCCTCTGTTTTAAAAAACCTTCAATTTAGTCACTGTGATTTTTAAAAACTATGCCATTAGTCCCTCCCGTTAGATTTTCAGTTAAATCAACGTTAATTTTAGTTAAAAAGACTAAAATATCCATTCTCTCTCCTTCTCCTTCCCCTTCCTCTTCTTCTTCTTTTTCTCCTTCCCGATCTCCTTCTTCTGCTTATTTTTCT
This sequence comes from Manihot esculenta, assembly GCF_001659605.2. Taxonomy (NCBI): domain Eukaryota; kingdom Viridiplantae; phylum Streptophyta; class Magnoliopsida; order Malpighiales; family Euphorbiaceae; genus Manihot; species Manihot esculenta. Next base: position 18,937,100 of record NC_035178.2, on the reverse strand, counting down.
TCTTCTCTTTTTCGATCTTCTTCTCTTTTCCGATCTCCTTCTTCTTCTTCCTCTTTTTCTTCTTCTTCTTCTCCTTCCCGATCTCCTTCTTTTGCTTCTTCTTCTTCTTCTTCTTCTTCTTCTTCTTCTTCTTCTTCTTCTTCTTCTTCTTCTTCTTCTTCTCTTTTCCGATCTCCTTTCTTCTTAAGTTCCTTTGTGATGAATTACTCAACTCTGCTCTTGTTTGTCAGCACCTTGAGCAGTGCGTGGAAACTACAATTGAATTGCAGCAAAAATTGCGGTCATTATCAATGGAATTGAAAAATCTTAAGTGTAGGGAAGAATTTCTGGCTGCAACAAGTAACTGAGCACACGGGTGAAATTTGCCACCATAATAACATGCAAGAACATGTTGGGAAAAACTCTTCAACTCCTTTAGATCATCCAGGACCTTCTCTCTCATCAGACATGAATATTCAGGATGTGGAGAATGTGCCTTCTGTTGCTTTGAAAGAGTCACAAGCATATTGTCCTGAGTTGAGCACCATTAAGGATGACATTCTTCATCTGCAGAATCTGATTACCAGCATAGAATCACAACTTCTAAAGCAAGCTACGCGGAGGGAGTTTCTGGGCAGTGATTCTATAGGTCGTTTGTATTGGGCTTCTGCTACACCTGCTGGGCATGCTCGGGTTGTTGCTGATGGGAGTTTGACTTTGCGGCTCAGGAAAATATCAGATCATAAGGGCCTATCAGACAATGTTTCAATTTTCAAGCATTCTGCTTCACTTGGCATGAACACTTTTTTGGATTCGGAAGGGTCAAGAGCTTGTTTTCCATTCCTGTTTAATCCAAATGATAGTATTCCTACATGCTCACCATGGGTTTCATATGAAACTGATTAAGAGTTTGAAGAGCTTATTGGTTGGTTGGGAGATAATGACCAAATGGAAAGAGAACTGAAAGAGTCTATTATCCAATGGTTAAAGCTACGATTCCATGAGACTCAACAAACTAGAAACACGGTTCAAGAAGAACGCCAAGCAGCTTTGCCAATAGTCATGAACAATGACAAATCTCCATTTTCTAATTGTCTTGTTACCAAGGCTGCATTGTTTCTGGAGAAGAAGTACGGTGCTTGTGTTGAGCATGAGACCATTAACATGTTGAAGAAGAGAGGAAAGAAAGGCAAAGGAACAAGTGAAGAAGAAGAAGAAGATCGGAAAAGAGAAGAAGAAAAATAAGCAGAAGAAGAAGATCGGGAAGGAGAAGAAGAAGAAGAGGAAGGGGAAGGAGAAGGAGAAGGAGAGAAAATGGGTATTTTAGTCTTTTTAACTAAAATTAACGGTGATTTAACTAAAAATCTAACGGGAGGGACTAATGGCATAGTTTTTAAAAATCACAGTGACTAAATTGAAGGTTTTTTAAAACAGAGGGACGAAAGGTTACATTTCACTAAACCAGAGGGACTAAATTATAGTTTACCCAAGATTAAAAGGGGGGTTTTGGAGTTTGATGAATTAAACTAGACTTAAAAGCAGTAAAGTAAAGCAGATAATAAATAAGTAGAAGAAATTCAATAATGAAGAGATTCTAGTTGAAGCATTGGATCCATTTCAATTGTTGGGATTGATCATTGATGCTTAGGTTCTTTTATTTGACTCAATAAATTATTTATGGGGGTGGAAGACGCTTCTCACCACCATATCCCTCCTTAAGCATAGATTAAATAGGAAATGTTCTCTAATTAATCACTAATCAACAAGTTGCCAAGGAACATCCTTGGGACTTTAGATTCATACAACTGTTAATTGCATTAAGAAATAGAGAGATCTAATTCTAGCTATCCAAACGTATGGTGATCTTGCTAGATTATGCAATCTCCTTAGTTTTTACACCAAAGTTACTTGTGTTTGAATAATTCAAGTAATTACGGACTTCAAACTACTCAAACTAACAAATTATCACTTTTGCAATCAAGAATCAATGGGCCCTATTGATCTAAACAGCAAGGTAATAATAGAATTAAGTATGAAATTGCATAAATATTGATAAATAAAATAATAACATGATAGGTTCAGATCTCTCCATCCATTAACAAACTGAAATTTCACCTAATCTTCAACTAGAAAAAGGGGTTTCAGCCACTCATGGCTGAAACTAACATTAAAATCAAAGAAAGAAAGCAAGAAGAGTCAATTGGGCTGGCTAAGCAGCTGCTGGAGGTGCGCGGCTGCTGGAGGTGATCTTTGAAAAAGAAAAGTCTCCCTTGGTTGCTGAATGGCTGTCTCTTTTATAACTGAATGTGGAGCCCTAGGTTTCCCTTGATTAGATGGAGTTATTTTCCAATTTGAATTTGAATTCTTGTTGGCAATTGAATTTCCTTGTGATTTGAACTCCTTGATGGGTGGGATTTGGTTGTTGAGCTGTCCTTATGAGTTGCTGAGGTGTCTTTAAGTGTTTGGGGTAGGAAGGACTTCTTGAAAGTTTGAGTTTCTAGTTTTCCGCTTTTCTACTGTTTTCTGTTGCAAAATTTGTTTGACTGGCTGTTTGGGCAAATAGCCAGTCAAACAGTCAGTTTTGTGCCGTCTGTCATTCTGCCTCTATTTTGCGGGACTTGTTTGCCCAGTTGTTTAGGCAAACAGCTGGTCAAACAACAAGTCTGTACTACTCTTCATCCTTCTCCCGTTTCTGCTACAGCTTGGTTTGGGCCGTTGTATGGGCAAACTGAGCTTGGCAAACTAGGCTTGATCTCTTCCATTCTCTTTGGACAGTTTTTGGGCCATTTTTCACCAAATCATCATTTTACCTCATTTTCTACAAAATAATATCAAAACCATAAAATTAGATAGAAAATGTGTAATTTAACATCAATAACAACATGAAAAATGGGCCTAATTTTGGTTTGATCAGTTACCTACCTAAATAACTTGATTTTAAGCATCATGCCAAACCTGACTTGAAATTAAGTGAAATATGGATCTTAACCCACTAAAATGTTATTGCGATAATTCGATTTTGAAGGTTATATTTTAGTGAGAGTTTAATCAAGTATTACCTCATTATTAATCAGTTTATCTTTGCATATTTTGTAGATAGAAATGGCTGTTAATAACTGTATCACTGGGATCAATCCTTGAGAAGTAAAAATGAAAGAGAATGGAACTAACTTTGTTGACTGGTTTAAAAACCTGAGAATTGTTCTCAAGAAAGAAAAGAAGACCTATGTCCTTGATGAAATTGTCCCTGAGCCACCTCCTGTTGATGCTTCTAATGCTGCTAAGAGCAAGCATAAAAACCATGTGGATGCTTCTAATGACATTAGATGTCTGATGTTGGCTACTATGTGTCCAATACTTTGGAAGGATCTGGAACACCTAGAGGCTTATGAGATGAGTTTCCATCTCAAACAAGCTTTCCAACAACAAGCTAAGCAGGATAGGTTTGACACTGCTGCTACATTATTTGAATACAAAATGGCAGATGGTGAATTTGTTAGTGCTTATGTTTTGAATATGAAAGGCTATATTGATCACCTTGCGAGTCTCGGATATCCCCTGAGTTTAGAACTCGCTACGAATTTGATCGTACATTCTTTGCCTAGTAGTTTTTCTCAGTTTGTCATGAACTATAACATAAATAAAATGGAAAAGTCCATCCTTGAGCTATATGGTATGCTCAAAACTACTAAAGGGAATATCACAAGGAAACCTATCTATATATTGAATGTCAATAAGGGTAAGCCCATGAAAAAGAAAGGTAAAGCCAAGGCACAAGGTACCAAAGGGTCTAAGGGACAAGCCAAGTCCAAACTTGAACCCAAGGTTAAAGTTCCTAAAGAATGGACTTGTTTCCATTACCACAAACCTAGGAACTGGAAAAGAAACTGTAATCTCTATTTGGATGAGTTGAAGCAGAAGAAAGGTAGTGTGACTACGTCTTTAAGGACTCAAAAAGAGTAGATTAACGAAAAAGGGCAAAGTGGACCTACATGTAGGCAATGGAGCAAGAGTTGCTGCTATAGCTGTAGAGACTTATGAACTTATTATGCCTAATGGGCTTTTGTTAAGTTTGAACAATTGCTTTTATGTCTCTACTTTGAGTAGGAATATTATTTCAATTTCTATTTTGGATGATGAAGGTTTTTCATTTTTAATAAAAAATAAGAAATGTTCTATTTTTTATAAATATTATTTGCTTTATTGTATTGCAAACTCTTATAATGGCCTTTACGTCCTTAATCTAGATTATTCTAGAGTTAATAATATATATAACATAATTTCTAAGAGAACTAAGTCAAATGAGTTAAACACAACATATTTATGGCATTATCACCTTAGCCATATAAATGAGAAACGCATATCTAAGTTCCATCAAGATGGTTTATTAGATTCATTTGATTCTGAATCATTTGCAAATTGTGAGTCTTGTTTACTTGGTAAAATGACAAAGGACCCTTTTACTGGACATGGTGAAAGGACTAATGACTTGTTGGGCTTAGTAGATACAAATATATGTGGCCCATTAAGCATTAGTGCCAAAGGAGGATATCAGTACTTTATTACTTTTACTAATGATTTCAATAGGTATGGCTATATCTACCTAATAAAATAAAAGCATGAATCTTTTTGAAATGTTTAGAACTTTTCAAAATGAAGTACAGAATCAACTTGATAAAACTATTAAGATGTTTCAATCTGATCGAGGTGGTGAATATTTGAGTCAAGAGTTTGATGAACATCTTAGAAACTATGGAATTATCTCACAATTGACTCCTCCAGGAACTCCATAATGGAATGGCATTTTTGAAAGGAGAAATTGAACTTTATTAGATATGGGTCAATTTATGATGAATCAAACAGATCTTCATTTATCATTTTGGGGTTATGCCTTGGAAACAGCTGCATTTATCTTAAACCGTGTACAATCTAAAGCAGTTGAAAAGACACCATATGAGTTGTGGATTGGTAAAATACCAGGTTTATCTTTTCTTAAGATTTGGGACTGTGAAGCTTATGTGAAAAGATCAATTTTAGATAAGTTAGCTCCAAAATCTATCAAATGCAATTTTGTGGGGTATCCTAATGAAATTAAAGGATACTATTTATATATTTCCTCAGAGAACAAAGTATTTGTTTCTCAAAATGGAACTTTTTTGGAAATGCTATTTGAAACAGTCCGGTCCAAACTGACCCAAATAACTTTTGGACCCACTTTTCACTTGGCCCAAAATGGTTAACCCAAGTTATTTAGTAGTTTCGTGCTAACTATTATATACAATTCGAAATTACTATAATTTTTCAATATGGGACACGGTACAAGCTGGCAGCTCAAGCAGGCAGCTGATTCTTACACTTTCCTCTGCTAAATTTGCGACGTCCTCGTCACAACTGAATCGAATACAATTGCTAACTAGGACCGAACCCTTGGGTATTGTGGTTCGCTAGTACCTCGGCCGGCTCCACCTCGTCTCTCACGGGTAGCCCTTTCCTCGCAGGCCCATTAGCTCCGTACAATTTGTCTGACCCAGGGTGGCTATGATACCAATTGAAACAGTCCAGTCCAAACTGACCCAAATAACTTTTGGACCCACTTTCCACTTAGCCCAAAATGGTTAACCCAAGTTATTTAGTAGTTTCGTGCTAGCTGTTATATATAATTCGGAATTACCGTAATTTCCCGATGTGGGACATGGTACAAGCAGGCAGCTGATTCTTACACAATTTATCTCTAAGAGAACCAGTGGGAGTACACTACAACTCGAGGAAACTCGAGGACCACAAGAGAGCATTAAGCTACCAGTAGAACTACTTCCAAAATCACAAACCGTTGTGGAATTTGAAAGTGTGATACAAATCCCTCGCAGATCTAATAGGTCATGTCATCAGCCTGAGAGATATGGATTTCTTATCACGGACAATCCTGAAATTTTGCTTATGGATTAAGATGAGCCCACAACCTATCAAGAAGTTGTGTTAAGTTCAGATTCTGAGAAATGGCTTGGAGCCATGAAATCTGATATGCAATCCATGTTTAATATCCAAGTTTTGTCCTTAATTAATCCTCTAGAGGGTATTAAGACCAATGATTGCAAATGGGTTTTTAAGAAGAAAATCGACATAGATGGAAATGCGCATACCTATAAAGCAAAGCTTGTTGCAAAAGATTTCAGACAAACTCATGGTATAGACTGTGATGAAACTTTTTCACCAGTTGTTATGCTTAAATCCGTTAGAATTCTTATTGTCATTGCTGCATAATATGATTATAAGATATGGCAGATGGATATCAAAACAGTCTTTCTTTAATGAAAACTTACTCAAGGATACGTACATGACACCACCGGAGGGTTTTGTAAATCCTGAGAATTCTGGAAAGGTTTGCAAGCTTCAAAGATCAATTCATATATTAAAGTAAGCATCTCGGAGCAGGAATCTTCATTTTAATGAAATAGTCAGAGACTTTGGATTCATTAAGAATGAATATGGGTATCTGCCATACCATATGTCTGGGTATTAGTCCCGCTCTTCAAATTTTCCAAGTTATTTATTTTATGGCCACAAGTTAGGCTAGTGACTGGGTGTTATGTTTGGTTAGCAAGCCTGTTTTAGTCATTTTTTGGCAAAGGCAATGATTACCAAGCTCCTTTTTTTGGCTGGGTGTTAACCCCTTAGCAATTTTATAGAAATTATTGAAGTCTTATTTAGTTATGGTCAAATAAGGGTTATGGTCGAGTATCGAGCATATAAATACTGAGCACTAATAATGATAAGATTTCTCATTACAAATAAAAATGAAAAATTACAAGATAGGAGGATCGTTATTAGTTTCCTCCTCCCCTAAACTTCTAGTACAAGTTCATTTATTGCTATTACAATAGAAGTGTAACGACCCGGAAAACGGACCGCTACCGGTGCTAGGATTCAGATCGACTTAAGGTCGGCGGAACCCGTAACAAGCCTAACATACATCATGTACATCTGATAAAATCCCATACATGATCATACATTTTCATAAAAACTTTAAACTTTTCATATACCAAGCTTGACTTGTGCATGCACTAAAACTGTATACATAAAAACTCCATACTAGAGCCCTCATCAAATGCTCTAGTTGGGTCAACATTACATACATCAAGCTTGGTTCAACATATATCATCATTAAAAACATTTCATAAAGATCATGTACCAAAGGGATTAACCATACATTAGGGTCAAGCACAATACTAATCCTCATTACATCACTGTACAATACCTTACATTACATTACATGTCATTTCATGTCCACTACTAATCTATTACATATACAAAGCCTTTACCCTTGCTGACTTCTTGTGCTATCTCTGACCTGCAAACCTGGGGGTTAGGGGAAAGGGGTGAGCTACTAAAGTCCAGTAAGCAGAACCATAAAAACAGTTTATAAACATATCCCATCATGAAATGCATCACAACACAAACAATCCACATCAAGGATAGATTTATCGCCAATAACCCTCTACTTATCCAATTGTGCTAAGGGCGTAGAATGGGCCTCACTGGACTTTCTCTTAACATGACATAACATAACATATCCAATGTGCCAGGAGCGTAGAATGGGCCTCACTGGTCTTTCTCTCTCATCATGCCAGGGGCGTAGAATGGGCCTCACTAGACTTTCATACCGTATCATAACGTATCATATCGAAGGCTAGTGGGTTATCCACTATCCATCCACATCAACATCATATTATGCAATGCGTCATATTCGTGAATTCTAATGCAATACAACCTATTACATACATGGCATTCAAGATGCATGAGCATGCTTAAAAGCTTAATTGCTTTGAAATAAAAAGAGTTGTGTTCTACTCACCTCTGGCTGATACTCAACTGACTCTGGAGAAGCTAACACTGCTGGCCTCCTCGGTTCCTCGGGTCTGATCCTACACAGGTGGACTCAAATGAGGGACCAAACATACTCTAACATGACTCTAAACAACTCCCTAAGAACCCCCTAAAACATCATAAAACATGCATAGAAGATATGCAAAGGAAGGTTGGGCAGGGGACTTTCGGCGGCAGGTTCGGAGGCCGAAGGTCCCTCCAGATCCGAAAGTCAGGCACTTTCAGGGACAAGGTTTGGCGGTCGAAACTCCCCTCCAGAGCCGAAACTCCAAACCTTCGGGGGCGAGCTTAGGCGGCCAACACTGCCTCCTCTGGCAGGTTCGGCGGCCGAACCTGGGTTCTCCTGAATGGCAGAACCCGATTCTACCTCTCTCATCCAGCCAACCAAAACCTCACAACATGCATTCAACTGTAACGACCCGAAAATCGGACCGCTACCGGCGCTAGGATTCAGATCGGCTTAAGGCCGCCGGGACCCGTAGCAAGCCTAACATACATCCCGTATACCTGTTTAATCCCATACATGATCAAACATATACATAAAACATTAAACTTTTTCTTTCTTTTACCAAGCTCAACCTGTGCATGCACAACTCATAATCATAAAACCCCACACTGGAGCCCTCATCAAATGCTCCAATGGGGTAACATATCATACAATAAACTTGATTTACATAAACATCATTAAAACTTTTCATTTAAAGGATCATGTATCAAAAAGGGATTAACCAACATACTAGGGCCAAGCACAACTCTAAACCTCATTAAACATCATTACATTACATTACTGTACTATACTTTACATTACATCATTTTCATGCCCACATCTAGCTATTACATAAAACTTGACTTTACTCTTACTAACATTCTAATCTAGCCCGTACCTGCAAACTTGGAGGACTAAGGGAATGGGGTGAGCTACTAGAGCCCAATGAGCAGAATAGTAAAACATTTAAAACATATGCTATCATGGAATGCATCACATCACAGACAAATCACATTAAGGATGAACTTGTCACCGATAGCCCACTACACATTCCAATAGTGCCAGGGGCGTAGAATGGGTCTCACTGGTCTTTCTCTTACATTAACATAACATAACATTCCAATATGCCAGGGGCGTAGAATGGGCCTCACTGGTCTCTCTCTTACATAGTGCCAGGGGCATAGAATGGGCCTCTCTGGTCTTTCATACCGTATCATCACTATCTCATATCATATCATATCATAGTGCGGGCTAAAGGATCATCCAACATTCATCCACATCAATAACATAATATGCAATGCAACATATTCATGAATTCTAATGCAAGCACCCTAATACATCTCATGGCATTCATGATGCGTGAATCATGCTAAAACTTTCATTCTTTACTTTGAAACATAAAGAGTCATTCTACTCACCTCAGGCTAGCTCTGACAAGACACTGAAGCAGCTATCTCACTGCTGGGGTCCTCGGTTCCTCGGGTCCGAACCTACACAGGTGGACTCAAATGAGGGACCAAACATACATGAACATGACTCTAAAATACTCCCCAAAAACCGCCTAAAACACCATAAAACAATAACTGAAATCATGCAAAGGAAGGCTGAACAGGGCACTTTCGGCGGCAGGTTCGGCGGCCGAAAGTCCCTCCAGAGTTGAAAGTCATGCGCCTTTGGCGGCACTTTCGGCGGCCGAAGGTTCCTTCCAGAGACGAAACTCATGCATGTTTGGCGGCACCTTCGGTGGCCGAAACTCCCTTCCAGAGCCGAAAGTCCACTTTCAGGGGCAGGGTTCGGCAGCCAAAGGCTTGCCTCCACAGGCAGGTTCGGCGGCCGAAAGTCCCTTCGACTGCCGAACCTGAGTTCTTCCAAAGGGCAGAACTCAGCCTCCACAATGCACATTTGCCTTCCAAACCATCCAACTCAAAACCAACACTTCCACAACATGCATACACACATACATAAGCTCATAGGGGTCTCAAACTATCCTAAACCCCAACTAAAACACATCAAACATACATATACAACACACATTGCTCAAAAACTCAACATTAACCCAAAAACTCAATATTAACCTAAACATGCATTTCTACCCCATAAACTTTCATGAAACTTGTTTAAAACATGAAATGAGCTAAGGATCTACTCTTACCTCTTGGAGATCGAGAGGAGAGACGATCCAACTTGGAGATGGGACAGATCGAGCTCCTGGGGTCTCCAAGTTACCAACTTCACTCTCTTTGCTCAAATATCTTCAAACCAAGATAAAACTTGTTAAAACTCGAAAGATTGGAGGAAAATCAACAAAACCAACCATGGGAGAGCATGGACTCACCGTTGGCCGAAAATAGGGGAGAAAACTCGCCCGTTTCGGCCATGGAGCCCTTTTGTAGGGGCTGGCCAGACCACCTTCGGAAGCCTAAAGTGCCTCCAAAACTCATGCAAGTTCGGCGGCCGAACATGGGGTTCGGCGGCCGAACCTGAGCCACTTTCGGAAGCCTAACTTGCCCTTCTAAACTATCCAATGTTCGGCGGCCGAACCTGGGAATGCCTCCATGGTCTTTTTCATTCAAAACTCAACTTCTTTCTTACATAAAATCATAAAATACAATAAAACATTTTATAAAAACATAATTTTACCCTTCTAGAGGTTTCCGACATCCGAGATTCCACCGAACGGTAGGAATTCCGATACCGGAGTCTAGCCGGGTATTACATTCTCCCCCCTGAAGAACATTCGTCCCCGAATGTTCCTCAACTAGCACATGCATAGCATAAAACATGAACATACAACAAAAACACAAAATACTAATCTTAGAAGAGATGAGGATATTGCTGGAGCATGGACTCCCGTGTCTCCCAGGTACACTCTTCGATGTTGTGGTGATTCCAAAGGACTTTCACCAGCGAGATTTCCTTGTTTCTTAGCTTTCTGATTTGGGTGTCTAGGATCCGCACCGGCTACTCAACATAGGTGAGATCGCCAAGGATCTCCACATCAGGCTCGCTAAGAACCTTGCCCGGATCTGACACAAACTTCCTTAACATGGAAACATGGAAAATCGGATGGATTCTCTCCATTGAAGCAGGTAAATCCACCTTATACGATACATTCCCGATTTTTTGCAAGATTTCAAAGAGTCCGATGTACCGTGGAGCTAGCTTACCTTTCTTCCCGAACCGAATTACCCCTTTCATCGGAGACAGTTTGAGCAATACCAAATCCCCCTCCTGAAACTCTATTTGCCTTCTCCGAATATCTGCATAACTCTTTTGCCTGCTCACAGCAGTCTTGATCCTTTCTCTGATTATGGGCACCACTCTACTGGTGATTTCTACTAACTCAGGCCCTGCCAAGGCCCTCTCTCCCACTTCTTCCCAACAGACAGGCGACCTGCACTTCCTTCCATACAAAGCTTCATATGGAGCCATCCCTATGCTAGCATGATGGCTGTTATTGTAGGCAAACTCCACCAAAAGTAGATGCTGCCTCCAAGAACTGCCAAAATCTAGCACACACATTCTGAGCATATCTTTTATAGTCTGGATGGTCCTCTCTGACTGTCCATCAGTTTGAGGGTGGAAAGCGGTGCTAAAATCCAACCTGGTACCCATAGCGTTTTGCAGACTCCGCCAAAACTTGGAGGTGAACTGGGGTCCTCTATCAGACACTATTGAAATAGAAACCCCATGCAACCTGACAACCTCATCAACATACACCTGTGCCAACTTGTCCACAGAATAGCCACTCCTGACAGGGATGAAGTGAGCAGATTTGGTCAGTCTGTCCATAATCACCCATATGGAGTCCAATCTGTTGGACATCGCCGGTAACCCCACCATGAAGTCCATAGCAATATTCTCCCATTTCCACTCTGGAATCGGCAGTGGGTTAAGCATTCCAGCCGGCTTCTGATGTTCCAGCTTCACCCTCTGACATACCTCGCAGGCTGACACAAACTGTGCCACTTCTCTCTTCATAGCTGGCCACCAATAAACCCTTTTCAGATCTTGGTACATTTTGGTGGCTCCAGGGTGAACACTGTATCTGGCATTATGAGCTTCCCTCATAATGTCTCCCTTCAGACCCACGTCATCTGGTACACACAATCTGTTCCCATAGCGGAGAACCCCTTTGCTGTCAAATCTGAACTCTTCATTCTTGCCTGACTGAACAGTCCTAGCAATCTTCACTAACTCTAGGTCCTCGTGCTGTTTCTGAGCTACCTGCTCCAGAAACATAGGTGTCACTCTCATCTGGGCTATCAAAGCACCTGTACCAGACAACTCCAATTGTAGACTTTTATTAATGAGCTTGTGAAACTCTTTTACCACCGGTCTCCTCTCTGCCGCGGTATGGGACAAACTGCCAAGTGATTTCCAGCTTAGGGCATCTGCCACAACATTCGCCTTACCCGGATGGTACTGAATCTTGCAATCATAGTCACTAAGCAGTTCTACCCACCTTCTCTGCCTCAGATTCAACTCTCTCTGACTCAAGATATACTGCAGGCTCTTATGATCCGTGAAGATCTCACATTTCACCCCATAAAGGTAATGCCTCCACATCTTGAGTACAAAGATTACTGCTGCCATTTCTAGGTCATGTGTAGGGTAATTCAACTCGTGCTTCTTTAGCTGCTTAGAAGCATAAGCAATCACCCTTTCATTCTGCATCAGCACACAACCCAGTCCCACTCGGGACGCATCACAATATACTATGAAGTCTTCATTACTAGTTGGCAGAGCTAACACCGGTGCCAACGTCAACCTCTTATTTAGCTCTTCAAAGCTCTCTTCACACTGGTCGGTCCACACAAACCTCTGGTTCTTCTTAGTCAGTCTGGTCATAGGAGCTGCAATCTTAGACAAGTCCTGAATGAACCTCCTGTAGTAACCTGCCAAACCCAAGAAGCTCTTGATCTCTGTCACTGAAGTGGGTCTAGGCCAGTTAGCCACAGCTTCTACCTTCTTGGGGTCCACTTCTATTCCATTTTCTGACACCACATGCCCCAAGAAAGAAATGCTCCTCAACCATAACTCACACTTGGAGAACTTGGCATACAAGCCGTGTTCCCTCAAGGTCTGCAAGACTAACCTCAAATGATGGGCATGCTCCTCTGCATTCCTGGAATACACTAAGATATCATCTATGAAGACAATAATAAAGTGATCCAGATACTGACTGAAAACTCTGTTCATGAGATCCATGAATGCTGCAGGGGCATTGGTTAACCCGAACGGCATCACAAGGAACTCATAGTGCCCATATCTGGTTCTGAACACCGTCTTCGGCACATCCTCTTCTCTTATTCTCAGCTGATGGTACCCGGATCTCAGATCTATCTTGGAGAAACAACCTGCTCTTGCTAGCTGGTCGAATAGATCGTCGATCCTAGGCAATGGGTACTTGTTCTTGGTAGTGACTTTGTTCAACTGCCTATAGTCGATACAAAGTCTGAGGGATCCATCCTTCTTCCTCACAAACAGCACTGGAGCACCCCAAGGTGAGGTACTCGATCGAATGAAACCCTTGTCTACCAGCTCTTGCAACTGCTCCTTAAGCTCCTTCAATTCTGCTGGCGCCATCCTGTAGGGAGGGATAGAGATCGGTCTGGTTCCAGGCATCAACTCAATTTCGAACTCTATCTCCCTAGCAGGTGGTAAACCTGGCAGCTCGTCTGGGAAGACATCTAAAAACTCACTAACCACGGGCACTGAGGTGGGCTCTCTGACATGACTATCCAGCTCTCTCACATGAGCTAGAAAACCCTAACAACCCCTCCTGAGCAACCTACGAGCCTGTAGGGCTGATATCAAACCTCTAGGCGTACCCCTCCTGTCTCCTCTGAAGATAACCTCTGACCCATCCTGACCTCTGAACCTGACTACCTTGTCTCTGCAGTCCAAGGTAGCACCATGGGTAGATAGCCAATCCATCCCTAGAATGACGTCAAAATCTGTCAAATCTAGAACCACAAGGTCGGCTGGAAGGCATCTACTCTCCACAAACACTGGACATAACCGGCAGACTGACTCTACCACTGACGGGTCACACTTGGGTCCACTGACCCATAGGGGACACTCTAACCCAGAGACCATCAAACCCAACCTCTCAACAGCCCTCGAAGCAATAAAAGAATGAGATGCACCAGGGTCCATTAAGGCATAAACATCTGAACAACCAATGATGAGATTACCTAACACCACGGTGTTTGATGCATTTGCCTCCTGTTGTGTCATAATGAAGATCCGCGCTGGAGCTGATGGACCTTCACCCCTGAAACCCGCTGAAGAAGAGGCTGCCCCTCTCCCTCTACCTCTGCCACTAGCCTGAGTCGCGGCTAGAGCTGATGGCTGAGCCACACTACCCGAAGCTGTCTGCTGGGACTGTGCCACAAAAGCTGCTCTAGGACACTCCCGTGCCATGTGTCCCTCCTGCCCACATCTGAAGCAGGCTGTCGTCCCAAACCGACATACTCCTTTGTGCGGCTTCCCACACTTCATACATACTGCATTATCTGCATATGAGCTCGAGCCACTTTCTAATCCCAGACCTGACTTGATCTTGTTCCAGAACTTGTTCTTCTTTGACTTCTTGGTGGTACTGCCCCACCTCTTACTGCCTGAACTCAAAGAAGAAGGGTCTAACCTTCCCCCACCTGGGTTTTTGGAACCAAAAGGCTGTGCCACTGACTGTTTAACTTTTTCCTCGATTATTGCACTAGCCTCCATTCTCCGAGCCATATCCACTATGGCATGGAAACTCTCCCTCTCTACTGACTGGATCAAGGAGGAATACCTGGAATGAAGCCTCATGATATACCTCCTAGCCTTCTTCTGATCTGTGTCAAGATTTTGCTCAGCAAAAGGCAACAGCTCCAAAAACCTATCTGTGTACTCATCCACACTCATCTCCTCTGTTTGCCTCAACTGCTCAAACTCAATCATCTTTAACTCCCTTGAACTATCCAGAAAAGCCCATCCTGCAAACTCATTAGCAAACTCTTCCCATGATAAGCTATCCAATCTCGGGTTCACATAGTTTTTGAACCACTCTCGGGCCTTCTTGCACTTCAGTGTGAACCCAGCCATCTGAATGGCTCTACTGTCATCAGCTCCTATCTCATCTGTAATCATCTTGACCCTCCCAAGGTACTCAAACGGGTCATCACCTATTTCATATTGGGGAGCACCCAGCTTCATGTAATCGATCATCTTGACCTTGCTCCCTCTAGATGAGCTAGGCTTAGGTACTTGGGTTTCTGGAACAGTAGGTTCTGCTGGTGGTGGAGGAGGTGCAACATCCCCTGGGTTAGGGTTTGCTGAACCTGGGTAGAAAGATGGGGGTGGGTACATAGGGTACTGTGGGTATGGTAGGTAGAAAGTTGGGTATGGCATGTGAGAAGGGTAAGGGTTAAAACTGGGGTAATCCGATGTACCTCCCATCGAATACCCGGGATTCTGTGAAAAGGGTTGGTATTGGGGTGGTTGAACAAACCCCGAGGCCTGAGTGCCTCCCTGAGACTCTCCCATGCCCTCTTCAGACATACCCACTCCAAGACTGCCATCCCTCCTCTGATCCACATCCATATCATCCCTCACATCTTCCGACATTCCACCCTGAACTGTTCCCCTTCTGCTCACATCAAAAGACCTTCTAGGGTCCCTTGATGTTCTCTCCCTGCTAGACCTGCAGGACATTGCCCTAAGCAATGTAGGAGGACGGGCATCTGTGCCCTCATCCTGGGGTGGTACTCAGTCAATCGTGCAGATCGACGAGTTCCTCTCATCTTGCTTACTGAAAAACAGCACACATCACATAAAACATTAGCATCATATGGTTAATGTGGAAACACATGAATCCGCATCACATACATAGCATATCATCAATGAACATGCATAAAATCACGGCATTTCACATCATTATTCAAGACAGGACTCTACATCCTATTCTAGTGGACATGATTTTCCTATTGTGCTTGACCTTCTAGAACATCTATGAGCCTGACACTCTAGGTCCGACCATATGAACCTAGGGCTCTGATACCAATCTGTAACGACCCAGAAACCGGACCGCTACCGGCGCTAGGATCCAGATCGGCTTAAGGCCGCCAGGACTCGTAGCAAGCCTAACATACATCCTGTATACCTGTTTAATCCCATACATGATCAAACATATACATAAAACATTAAACTTTTTCTTTCTTTTACCAAGCTCAACCTGTGCATGCATAACTCATAATCATAAAACCCCACACTGGAGCCCTCATCAAATGCTCCAATGGGGTAACATATCATACAATAAACTTGGTTTACATAAACATCATTAAAACTTTTCATTTAAAGGATCATGTATCAAAAAGGGATTAACCAACATACAAGGGCCAAGCACAACTCTAAACCTCATTAAACATCATTACATTACATTACTGTACTATACTTTACATTACATCATTTTCATATCCACATCTAGCTATTACATAAAACTTGATTTTACTCTTGCTAACATTCTGATCTAGCCCGTACCTGCAAACCTGGGGGATTAAGGGAATGGGGTGAGCTACTAGAGCCCAGTGAGCAGAATAGTAAACCATTTAAAACATATGCTATCATGGAATGCATCACATCACAGACAAATCACATTAAGGATGAACTTGTCACCGATAGCCCACTACACATTCCAATAGTGCCAGGGGCGTAGAATGGGCCTCACTGGTCTTTCTCTTACATTAACATAACATAACATTCCAATATGCCAGGGGCGTAGAATGGGCCTCACTGGTCTCTCTCTTACATAGTGCCAGGGGCATAGAATGGGCCTCTCTGGTCTTTCATACCGTATCATCACTATCTCATATCATATCATATCATAGTGCGGGCTAAAGGATCATCCAACATTCATCCACATCAATAACATAATATGCAATGCAACATATTCATGAATTCTAATGCAAGCACCCTAATACATCTCATGGCATTCATGATGCGTGAATCATGCTAAAACTTTCATTCTTTACTTTGAAACATAAAGAGTCATTCTACTCACCTCAGGCTAGCTCTGACAAGACACTGAAGCAGCTATCTCACTGCTGGGGTCCTCGGTTCCTCGAAAGTCATGCACCTTCGGCGGCACTTTCGGCGGCCGAAGGTTCCTTCTAGAGACGAAACTCATGCATGTTCGGCGGCACCTTCGGCAGCCGAAACTCCTTTCCAGAGCCGAAAGTCCACTTTCAGGGGCAGGGTTCGGCAGCCAAAGGCTTGCCTCCATAGGCAGGTTCGGCGGCCGAAAGTCCCTTCGGCTGCCGAACCTGAATTGTTCCAAAGGGCAGAACTCAGCCTCCACAATGCACATTTGCCTTCCAAACCATCCAACTCAAAACCAACACTTCCACAACATGCATACACACATACATAAGCTCATAGAGGCCTCAAACTATCCTAAACCCCAACTAAAACACATCAAACATACATATACAACACACATTGCTCAAAAACTCAACATTAACCCAAAAACTCAATATTAATCTAAACATGCATTTCTACCACAGAAACTTTCATAAAACTTGTTTAAAACATGAAATGAATTAAGGATCTACTCTTACCTCTTGGAGATCGAGAGGAGAGACGATCCAACTCGGAGATAGGAGAGATCGAGCTCCTAGGGTCTCCAAGTTACCAACTTCACTCTTTTTGCTCAAATATCTTCAAACCAAGATAAAACTTGTTAAAACTCGAAAGATTGGAGGAAAATCAACAAAACCAACCATGGGAGAGCATGGACTCACCGTTGGCCGAAAATAGGGGAGAAAACTCACCCGTTTTGGCCATGGAGCCCTTTTATAGGGGCTGGCCAGACCACCTTCAGAAGCCTAAAGTGCCTCCAAAACTCATGCAAGTTCGGCGACCGAACATGGGGTTCGACGGCCGAACCTGAGCCACTTTCGGAAGCCTAACTTGCCCTTCTAAACTATCCAATGTTCGGCGGCCGAACCTGGGAATGCCTCCATGGTCTTTTTCATTCAAAACTCAACTTATTTCTTACATAAAATCATAAAATACATTAAAACATTTTATAAAAACATGATTTTACCCTTCTAGAGGTTTCCAACATCCGAGATTCCACCGGACGGTAGGAATTCCGATACCGGAGTCTAGCCAGGTATTATACAACTATTCTAAACATGCATAAACACATTTTCAAGCACATAGGGGTATAAAACTAGCCTAAACCCCAACAAACATCAACATAACATCAACATAGCATCACATTTATCATTAAACAAACATAAACCCTAACATTTTACATCTACTCTAAACATGCATTAAACACCCTTAAAACCCCTCAAAACTTACTTAAAACATAAAAGAAGGTGAGGATCTACGGTTACCTCTTGAAGATCGAGAGAAGAGGTGATCCAAACTTGGAGATTGAGAGAAATCGAGCTCCAGGGGTCTCCAAGCTTCAAAACTTTGATCTTAGCTCAAAAATCTTCAAAATAAAGTAAAAACTCATCAAAACTTGAAGGATTTGAAGGAAAACATAAAATCAACCAAAGGAGGGCGAAATCTCACCTATGCCCAAAAATAGAGAGAGAAAACTCGCCCATTTTCGGACAAGGGGCCTTTAATAGGTGGCTGACCAGACCACCTTCGGGGGCCAAAAGAGCTTCCGCAAGCTCTCAATGTTCGGCGGCCGAACGTGGGTTTTTCCTCCATGGCTTTTTCTTTCAAAACTCAGTTTTCTTTCTTCATTAAAATTATAAAAATATATAAAAACATTTTAGAAAACCTTTATTTTACCCTTCTAGAAGGCTCCGACATCCTAGAATTCCGGATTCCAACGGAGATTCCACCGAAAGGTAGGAATTCTGATGCTGAGGTCTAGCCGGGTATTACATTCTTTCCCCCTTAAGAACATTCATCCCCGAATGTTCAACACACAAGCATAGCATGGCATAACACCCATATCAACAAGGAATCACATAACAACCAAAATACTAACCTTAAAAGAGATAGGGCTATTGCTAGAGCATAGACTATCGTGTCTCCTAGGTACATTCTTCTATGTTGTGATGATTACAAAGGACTTTCACCATTGGGATTTTCTTGTTCCTCAGCTTTCTGATCTGCGTGTCTAGGATCTGCACTGGCTACTCAACATAGGTGAGATCTCCTAGGATCTCCACATCAGGCTCATTAAGAACCTTGCCCAGATCTGACACGAACTTCCGTAACATGGAAACATGGAAAATCGGATGGATTCTCTCCATTGAAGCAGGTAGGTCCAGCTTGTACGATACATTTCCAATCTTCTGCAAGATTTCAAAGGGTCCGATGTACCGTGGAGCTAGCTTACCTTTCTTCTCAAAACGAATCACCCCTTTCATAGGAGACACCTTGAGCAACACCATATCTCCCTCCTGAAACTCTACATGCTTCCTGCGGACATCTGCATAACTTTTCTGCCGACTCACAGCAGTTCTGATTCTTTCTCTGATAATGGGCACTACCCTGCTGGTGATCTCTACTAGCTCAAGCCTTGCTAAGGCCCTTTTTCCCACTTCTTCCCAGCAAACAGGTGACCTACACTTTCTCCCATAAAGAGCTTCATAAGGAGCCATCCCAATGCTAGCATGATAGCTGTTATTGTAGGCAAACTCTACCAAGGGTAGATGCTGCCTCCAAGAACCGCCAAAATCTAGCACACACATTCTGAGCATATCTTCTATAGTCTGGATGGTCCTCTCTGACTGTCCATCAATCTGAGGATGAAAAGCAGTACTAAAGTCTAGCCTGGTGCCCATAGCACTCTGCAGACTTCGCCAAAACTTAGAGGTGAACTGGGGTCCCCTATCTGACATAATAGTTCCTGGAGCCCAATGAAGCCTGACAATCTCTTCAACATAAACCTGTGCCAGCTTGTCCACTGAGTAACCACTCCTGACAGGGATGAAGTGAGCAAATTTGGTCAGTCTGTCCACAACCACCCATATGGAGTCTAGTCTGTTGGACGTTGCCGGTAAACCCACCGCAAAATCCATAGCTATATTCTCCCATTTCCACTCTAGAATCGGTAGTGGGTTAAGCATTCCAGCTGGCTTCTGATGTTCCAGCTTCACCCTCTGACATACTTCACAGGCAGACACGAACTGTGCCACTTCTCTCTTCATAGTTGGCCACCAATAAACTCTTTTCATATCCTGGTACATTTTGGTGGCCCCAGGATGAACACTGTATCTGGCATTATGAGCTTCTCTCATAATGTCTCCCTTCAGACTCACGTCATCTGTTACACATAACCTGTTCCCGTAACGGAGGATCCCTTTGTTGTCAAATCTGAACTCATCATTCTTGCTTGCCTGGACAGCTCTGGCTATCTTCACTAACTCTAGGTCCTCATGCTATTTCTGAGCCACTTGCTCCAGAAACACGGGTGTCACTCTCATCTAAGCTATCAAAGCACCTGTACCAGACAACTCCAACAGTAGCCCTTCATCAATGAGCTTATAGAATTCCCTCACCACCGGTCTTCTCTCTGCTGTAACATGGGATAGACTGCCAATTGATTTCTGGCTTAGGGCATCTGCCGCAACATTTGCCTTACCCGGATGGTACTGAATTTTGCAATCATAGTCACTAAGCAGTTCTACCCATCTCCTATGCCTCAAGTTCAACTCTCTCTGACTCAAGATGTATTGCAAACTCTTATGATCTGTAAAGATCTCACATCTTACCCCATATAAGTAATGCCTCCACATCTTGAGTGCAAAGATCATAGCTGCCATCTCTAGATCATGTGTAGGATAATTCACCTCATGCTTCTTCAGCTGCCTAGAAGCATAAGCAATTACCCTTTCATTTTGCATCAACACACAACCTAGTCCCACACAGGATGCATCACAAAACACTGTGAAGTCTTCATTACTGGTAGGCAGATCTAACACCGGTGCTGACGTTAACCTTTTCTTCAGCTCTTCAAAACTCTCTTCACACTGATCAGACCACACAAACCTCTAGTTCTTCTTGGTCAATCTGGTCATAAGAGCAGCAATTTTGGAGAAGTCCTGGATGAACCTCCTGTAGTACCCTGCCAAATCCAGAAAGCTCTTAATCTCTGTAACTTAGTGGAACTAGGCCAGTTAGCTACAGCTTCCACCTTCTTAGGGTCCACTTCAATTCCCTTTTCTGACACAACATGTCCCAAGAAGGAAATGCTCCTCAATCAGAATTCACATTTGGAGAACTTGGCATACAAGCCATGCTCCCTAAGGGTCTGCAAAACTATCCTCAGATGATGGGCATGCTCCTCTGTGTTTCTAGAATACACTAAGATATCATCAATGAAGACAATAACAAAGTGATCCAAATACTGGCTAAAAACTCTGTTCATGAGGTCCATGAATGCTGCAGGGGCATTGGTTAGCCCAAAAGGCATCACTAGAAACTCATAGTGCCCATGTCTGGTCCTGAACGCTGTCTTCGGCACATCTTCCTCTCTGATTCTTAGCTAGTGGTACCCAGATCTTAGATCTATCTTGGAAAAACAACCTACTCTTGCTAGCTGGTCAAATAGATCGTCGATCCTGGGTAGAGGATACTTGTTCTTAGTAGTGACTTTGTTCAACTGCCTGTAGTCGATACAAAGCCTCAAGGATCCATCATTCTTCGTTACAAACAGCACTGGAGCACCCCAAGGTGAGGTACTTGGTCGGATGAAACCCTTGTCTACCAACTTTTGGAACTGCTCCTTTAGCTCCTTCAACTCTGCTAGTGCCATCCTGTAGGGAGGGATAGATATTGGTCTGGTCCTAGGCATCACTTCTATTTCAAACTCTATCTCCCTAGCAGGTGGTAGTCCTGGAAGCTCATCTGGAAAGACATCTAGAAACTCTCTGACTACGGGCACTGAGGCGGACTCCCTAACCTGACTATCAAGCTCTCTCACATGAGCTAGAAACCCCTGACAACCCCTCCTGAGCAACCTACGAGCCTGTAGGGCTGATATCAAACCTCTAGGCACACCCCTCCTGTTTCCTCTGAAGACAACCTCTGACCCATCCTGTCCTCTAAACCTGACTACCTTGTCTCTGCAGTCCAAGGTAGCACCATGTGCAGATAGCCAATTCATCCCTAGAATGACATCAAAATCAGTCAATTCTAGAACCACAAGGTCGGCTGGAAGGCATCTACCCTCAATAAACACTAGGCTATACCGACAGACTGACTCTGCCAATGATGGATTACACTTGGGTCCACTGACCCAGAGGGGACACTCTAACCCAGAGACTATCAAACCCAACCTCTCTACGGCTCTCGGAGCAACAAAAGAATGAGAAGCACCAGGGTCCATTAAAGCATACACATCAGAACATCCAATGATGAGATTACCTGACACCACGGTGTTTGACGTGTTAGCCTCCTGCTGTGTCATAGTAAAGATCCGAGCTGGAGTTGATGGATCTTCATCCTGGGAACCTGCTGAAGAAGAGGTTGTCCCTCTCCCTCTGCCTCTACCACTGCCCTGCGTCATGGCTGGAGCTACTGGCTGAGCTACACTACCCAAAGCTGTCTGCTGGGATGGTGCCATAAAAGCTACCCTAGGACACTCCCGTGCCATGTGTCCCTCTTGCCCACACCTGAAGCAGGCTGTTGTCCCAAACCGACATACTCCCTTGTGTGGCTTACCACACCTCAAGCATTCTGAACCATCTGAACATGAGCTCGAGCCACCACCTAATCCCATACCTGACTTCAAGCGGTTCCAGAACTTATTCTTCTTTGGCTTTTTAGTGGTGCTACCCCACTTTTTACTGCCTGAAGCTGCTGCACTCAAAGAAGAGGGATTTAACTTTCCCCTGCCTGGGGTCTTGGAACCCGAAGACTGTGCCACTGTTTGCTTAACCGACCCCTCAATGATGGCACTAGCCTCCATCTTTCGTGCTGCATCCACAATGTTGTGGAAGCTCTCCCTCTTTGCTGCAAGGATAAGGGAGGAATACCTAGGGTGGAGCCTCATGGTATACCTCCTAGCTTTCTTCTGATCTGTGTCATATGCCTGACCCACATACTGCAGCAACTCCAAAAACTTGTCGGTGTACTTGTCGACACTCATATCCTCTGTCTACCTTAGCTGCTCAAACTCAACAACTTTCAGCTCTCTGAAATTGTCTGGAAACGCCCATCCAGCAAATTCATTTGTAAACTCCTCTCAGGATAGGCTGTCCAACCTTGGGTCCATATAATTTTTAAACCATTCTCGTGCTTTCTTGCATTTCAATGTGAACCCCACCATCTGAATGGCTCTACTGTCATTTGCCCCCAGCTCATCTGTTATCATTTTTATCGTTTTGAGGTACTCAAACGGATCATCACCTGTCTTGAACTTAGGAGCATCCAGCTTCAGGTAATCTATCATCTTTACCTTGCTCCCCACAGATGAGCTAGGTTTGGGTGTTTGGACATCAGGGACTATGGGTTCTGCTAGTGGAGAAGGAGGTGCAGCATTCCCTGGGTTAGGGTTTTGGATTTGGGTAGAAGGGTGAGGGTGGATACATAGGATACTGTGGGTATGGTGGGTAAAAAGGAGGATAAGGCATGAAGGAGGGATATGGGTTAAAGCTGGAGTAATTCGATGTACCCCCATCGGATACCCTGGGCCCTGTGGAAAGGGTTGATATTGGGGTGGGTAACCAAACCCCGAGGCCTGAGCGCCTCCTTGAGACTCTCCCATACCCTCTTCTGACATACTCATGCCCAAGCTACCATCTCTTCTTTGTTCATCCTCCTCTAACCCCCTCACATCAGTTGACATTCCACCCTGAACTGTTCCCCTCTTGCTTACATCAAAAGACCTTCTAGGGTCCCTTGATGTTCCCTCTCTACTTGATCTACAAGACATTGCCCTTGGCAAAGCAGGGGGACGAGCATCCATGCCCTCATTTTCCGGTGGAGCTCCTGTCAATCTAGCAGATCGACGTGAGCCTCTCATTCTGCTTTTGAAAAATGACATAAAACACATAAAAATTAACATCATATGGTTCATGTGGAAACACATGAACCTATATCATACATAGCATATCATTAATGCACATACATATAGTCATGGCATTACACATCATCATCAAGACAGGACTCTACATCCTATCCTAGTGGACATGATTTTTCCTATTGTGCTTGCCCTTCTATAACCTCTATGAGCCCGACATTCTCTAAGTCCGACCATATGAACCTAGGGCTCTGATACCACTCTGTAACGATCCGAAAATCGGACCGCTACTGGTGCTAGGATTCAGATCGACTTAAGGTCGGCGAAATCCGTAGCAAACCTAACATACATCATGTACATATGATAAAATCCCATACATGATCATATATTTTCATAAAAACTTTAAACTTTTCATGTACCAAGCTTGACCTGTGCATGCACTAAAACTGTATACATAAAAATCCCATACTAGAGCCCTCATCAAATGCTCTAGTTGGGTCAACATTACATACATCAAGCTTGGTTCAACATATATCATCATTAAAAATATTTCATAAAGATCATGTACCAAAGGGAATAACCATACATTAGGGCCAAGCACAATACTAATCCTCATTACATCACTGTACAATACCTTACATTACATTACATGTCATTTCATGTCCACTACTAATCTATTACATATACAAAGCTTTTACCCTTGATGACTTCTTGTGCTATCTCTAACCTGCAAACCTGGAGGTTAGGGGAAAGGGGTGAGCTACTAAAGCCCAGTGACTCGCGGTTGTCGAAGCCGGTCAAAAATAACCTTTCCGGTTATCAATAATTTTACAACTGCAGATAGTGGTAAAGAATCGAATCCACAGAGAATTGTAAACTTATCTACTTTTCTCAACAAACCCAAGAGATTAAACTAGATTAGAAACTGAAAGCAAGTAACTGAAAGCGGAACAAAAGTAAAGTGCAATTAAAGTAAAAAAAGGGGGGTTTTGAGATTGATTTGATTAGCAAACTACTGAAAGTGATTAAATAAGCAAGTAATTAAAATAAAAGAGAAATTCAATATGAGAAAGGTCTAGTTGAAGAGATGGATCCACTTTGGTTGTTTGGATTGATCATTGAAACTTATGTTCTCTTGATTGATTCAATAGATTAGTTATGGAGATGGAAAACGCTTCTCACCACCATGTATCTCCTTATGATTAAATCAATTAGGGAATGTCCTCTAATCAATTACTAATTAACAAATTGCCAATGAACATCCTTGGGCCTTAGGCATCAAAACAATTGTCAATTGCATGAAGAAATAGAGAGATCCAATCCTAGCTACCCAAACGCATGGAGATGTTGCTAGATCATACAATTCCTTAGTTATTACACCAAGTGTTCTTAGGTCTGAATAATTCCAGCAATTACGGACTAAAAATTATCCAAACTAACAATCAATTATCTTGCAATCAAGAATCAAGTGGCCAATTTGATCAAAACAACAAAGTAATCATAGATTCAAGTACCAAATTGCATGAATATCGAATAAATCAAAGACAAATAGTTTATGTTCAGATCTCACAATCCATAAAACAACCTTAGTTTCAACTAATCTTCAACTAGAATAAAAGGTTTCAGCCACTCATGGCTGAAACAAAATAGAAAATAAAAAGAGAAGACAAAGGAAGATGAACCGAATTGGAGATGGAGGCTTGGTGCGCCTTGCTTGGCCGGATGGGAGGAGAAGGAGTTGCTATCCAATCTGCCTTGGATGGCCTCTTTGAGATGTTTAAATATGTTTTAAGGTGCTGTCTTAGGGTTTCAAGAGGCTGCCCAAAATGCTCTTGGTCCAAGATGTGCCATCCATGCACATGTGTGAAGGGAAAAACGTGGGGTATGTGTGGCTTGTGTAAGAATGGGTCTTTGGGTCTTTATTTGCTGCCCAAGTGTCTTCAAGATGCTGCCCAAGGTGTCCAAGACTTGCCTTCACATTCTCCTTGCCGCCCATGCACTAATAAGGAAGGTGGAGCTTCCTTTGCAATTTGAATTTTGAATATGCAAGGCATGTGGTGGCAAGCATGTGATCTTTGGATTTGACTTCCTTGATAAGCTGGATTTTGAAATTCAAAATTTGAATATGAATCTTGAAGATTTGAATTTCAAAATACTTTCCTTATTTGGCTCTTCATATATATGGCAACTTGAGACTTGGCTTCTTGAATAAGGAAAATGCTACTTGGAGATTTGAAATTTGAATTTCAAATTGCTTTGGCTGAATGTTCTTTCCTTCTTTGCCACTTTCCTTATTTAGAACTTTCCTTATTTAGCTTCATTGAATCCAACTTGGCAGGCTTGCTCTCCTTTGCTCCAATTAAGGCAGTTTTAAGGGTATTTTCTCCAAAATGTCATTTTTTACCATTTTCTGCAAAATAATGTCAAAAGCACTAAATTAAGCAGAAATCATGTAAATAATCATCAATAATATCAAGATAAAAAGGACTGAAATATACACTATCACCCAGTGAGCAGAACCATAAAAACAGTTTATAAACATATGCCATCATGAAATGCATCACAACACAAACAATCCATCCAATAACCCTCTACTTATCCAATTGTGCCAGGGGCGTAGAATGGGCCTCACTGGACTTTCATACCGTATCATAACGTATCATATCGAGGGCTAGTGGGTCATACAATATCCATCCACATCAACATCATATTATGCAATGCATCATATTCGTGAATTCTAATGCAATACAACCTATTACATACATGGCATTCATGATGCATGAGCATGCTTAAAAGCTTAATTGCTTTGAAATAAAAAGAGTTGTGTTCTACTCACCTCTGGCTGATACTCAACTGACTCTGGAGCAGCTAACACTGCTGGCCTCCTCAGTTCCTCGGATCCGATCCTACACAGGTGGACTCAAATGAGGGACCAAACATACTCTAACATAACTCTAAACAACTCCCCAAGAACCCCCTAAAACATCATAAAATATGCATGGAAGACATGCAAAGGAAGGCTGGGCAGGGGACTTTCGGCGGCCGAAGGTCCCTCCAGATCCGAAAGTCAGGCACTTTCGGGGGTAAGGTTCGGCGGTCGAAAGTCCTCCACAGATCTGAAAGTCCAAACCTTCGGAGGCAGGTTCGGCGGCCGAAACTCCCCTCTAGAGCCGAAAGTCCAAACCTTCGGGGGCGAGCTTAGGCGGCCAAAACTGCCTCCTCTGACAGGTTCGGCGGCCGAACCTGGGTTCTCCTGAATGCTAGAACCCAATTCTGCCTCTCTCATCCAGCCACCCAAAACCTCACAACATGCATTCAACTATTCTAAACATGCATAAACACATTTTCAAGCACATAGGGGCATAAAACTAGCCTAAACCCCAACAAACATCAAAATAGCATCACATTTATCATTAAACAAATATAAACCCTAACATTTTACATCTACTCTAAACATACATTAAACACCCTTAAAACCCCTCAAAACTTACTTAAAACATAAAAGAAGGTGAGGATCTACGCTTATCTCTTGAAGATCGAGAGGAGAGGTGATCCAAACTTGGAGATTGGGAGAAATCGAGCTCTGGGGTTCTCCAAGCTTCAAAACTTTGATCTTAGCTCAAAAATCTTCAAAACAAAGTAAAAACTCATCAAAACTTGAAGGATTTGAAGAAAAGCATAAAATCAACCAAAGGAGGGCGAAATCTCACCTATGCCCAAAAATAGAGAGAGAAAACTCGCCCATTTTTGGATAAGGGGCCTTTTATAGGTGGCTGGCCAGACCACCTTCGGGAGCCAAAAGAGCTTCCGCAAGCTCTCAATGTTCGGCGGCCGAACTTGAGGTTCGGCGGCCGAATCTAGGTTTTTCCTCCATGACTTTTTCTTTCAAAACTCAATTTTCTTTCTTCATTAAAACTATAAAAAATATTTTAGAAAACCTTTATTTTACCCTTCTAGAAGGCTTCGACATCCTAGAATTTCAGATTCCAACGGAGATTCCGCCGGAAGGTAGAAATTCCGATGCCTGGGTCTAGCCGGGTATTACAAGAAGTCGGGTCAAGAGGATTGTCTTCGATTACTCCTTCCTTGTCTTGTCCATCCTCGTCCTCATCCTCCTTGTCCGGAAAGATGTCGTCGATCCAGGAGAAGTCCTCTATAGGAAATCACTTGGTGAGGTCCTTTTTGACAGAGTCTTGACCTTGTATGAACATCTCCCCACCTTAAAACACTGTCTCCTGAAGCTCAGCTTTCAGTTCAACCACTTTATCTGTGGTGGCCCAAGCCTTCTCTACTTGAGACTGCAACTCCTAGACTTGGCACTAAAGCATGGTTTGATCCTTGACTGTTTTTCCCCTATTCTCAAGGGCTGAATTGAAGTATTTGCCCAATCTAGGTCCGCCTGGAGCTTATCCACCGACTCTAGTGTCTCCTTCATCGTACCTTCCAGTTCCTCAACCTGAGCCTTCAACCTCGAGTATTCCTCATGCAGAAGACCTTTTTTCCATCTCTTGGGCATCAAACTCTCACCTCGAAGCCTTAGTATACTTCTTGGCCATATAAGCACAGAGGGCACTCTCCATTGCAAAGTGGATAATGTTGTCACAAAGATCTTCTGTCTTGATAACATTCAGTCGATGACAATCCCCGAGCCTCAAGGCATTCTTAGCTATAAGGAATGGCAGTTGGGGTTCCTCTAGAAGTGATGACATCCAAGTCAAGGCTAGAGCCAGGTGTTGAATGCCCTGAGGCCACACGACTTCAGCTTCAGCACTTTCTCATGGTGGATCAGCAAGGACAAGGGTTACTATAGGAACGCCCCTGAAGGAAGGCTCGAGTTGAGTGGGGAGTTCTTCAGTCGCAGAAGGTGGAGGAGGAGGAGGAAGTATGATGATATCCTCAATGTGATGAGCACACTTCGGTGGAGGCGTGGTCGCTCCAACAATAGCCTTGCCTTTCCAAGCAGCACAGGTAGCCTCGGTGAATTTTTTTCTGATCCGACCATGTCTGCGCAGAAAAAAAAGTGAGTAAGGGAATTTTGAAGTACAAAAAGAGTTGGAAAGAGAAATATCCTACTCACTAGGCAGGAAAGTACTTTTTCCAAGGCAGGAAAGGTTGGGCGCAAAGGTGAGCATTCGGTCAGTTCGATTCAAAACCAAACTGAACTGAAATAATCGAAAACCTAATTGAATGTATTTGCTAAAATCAAATCAAACCGAATAAAGATAAAAACTAAATCGAACAGAACCAGTCTAATTTAATTCGGTTCGATTAATTGGGCTGATTTTTTAGGAGTTTTGGAACAATATCCATGTCTTTCAATTTTTCCTTATAAGTTGTAAAGTCACCCTTCAAAATATCATCAATCATTAAATATTTTATTGAATTAGAAAAGGGAATCTAAATTTAATTGATAACTAATAAACATTCCCATAAAAACAATAAAAAAATTAAGAATTTAATCTAATTTAATTGATAACTAATAAATAATTCCATGGTAAGCAATAGAAACAAACAAGAAACTAGGTTGCACCCACAAGGCTGGCTTATCATGATTTTCTTGAAAAGAGGCTCAATGCACCCATTTATAAGGTTGTAGACCCCACCTCTTCTATTTCTGTAGACAAATCTTCGGCATAGTATATGCAATTCGGCTTGCATCCAGATCCACAATGAGCTGAATGTTCTCCCAAAGGCAATACTTTATTCCCTAAGCTCTTCACTACTTGCTACCTTTTTTTTGTCAAAGTCCAGTTTTAAATTTTCAAATTTTCATCATTGGTGATCCTTTTGAATCAACCAAATACATCCCAATTCACATGCCAAGAGCCTCATATATAAGCTGAATCCGCCTCATTAACTCCTACTTTATTCAAAAATTTGGTGCTAGTTCTGAAACTAGCTAAACTTTTACGACTGCAGTAGGACCTTTAAAATCAATTGTCAAAACCCTATACTTATCATAAAGAATACAAATTTGTCCCTTGTAATTTATTAAATTGGTGTAAGGAGAAGAACCCACATCGATTTCCGTCCATTCTTCATCTTCACGTCTACAGCAAGCTAATCTTTTATCATCTCTAAGGATTTATAATGTCAATCTTTGCAAATATAATTTTTCTATCTCATTCCTAACAGATCGTTTACAAGGAACAGTTTAAATGAGCAGGTTAATTTGATTTAGATAAATGGACAGGAATGAATTATGAACTGATAAACTATGAACGGCAGATTAATTTGAATTATGGTCACAAACACAATTGAGAATGATGAATTACAAAATTCAAACACAAATACACAACAAAAAAATACACAATTGAGAATTGATAAATTCTCAAAATTCAATAATCTAATACACAAAACATTATTATCACATCAATGGTTTCTATTTAATATTATCACAGAAATTATGAATACTTACATTTATAACAGGTGAGCCGTGAGCTCATCAGCCACAGGTTTCCCTAGGTGACCATGCAGCAGAGATGACTATTAGGTCTGGTTGGTTGACTAAGTTCTGGTCAATGAAAGAGGAGCAAATGGCAACAGCGGCAACAACAGGGGGCATCCAGGAGCTCAACCAGCAAAGAAGGGGCAACGACGAACCAGGGGAACCAGCAAAACAAACCTCTCAGTCCTCTCGAAGATAGTTGCCAACGGTATGAGGAAAGAAATGAGAGAATGATTGAGTGAGAGGCTAAGATGTGGGGATTGCTGAATTGGGATTTGGGGATGAGCAACCGTGACTGCGTGAGAGGAGAAAAAGAGAAGGGAGATTTCAGATTTGGGAGATGAGAGTCGATGCATGCAGCAGGTTATTTGTGTATTCAATAAAATGATGTACTATTATATCCATTCCGTTCATTTCGGTTTAACCGAAAATTTTTTATCAAAATTGAACTGAATTGAAATTATTGATCTTTAAAAAATTCAAACCGAACTGAACTAAACTAAATAAAAAAAATTGAACCAAATTTTTGAATTTGATCAGCTAGATCGGTTATTTCGGTTTAAATTAAATACTGCTCACCCCTAGCTGGGCGGGTGAAGATCCTGAGCCTGACTTGCCTAGACATGGCTCTACCAATATAAATTAAATACTGTTCACCCCTAGCCGGGTGCGTGAAGATCCTGAGCCTAACTTGCCTAGAGAAGATGGCTCTACCAATATAAACAGCGTTCCTCACCACCTTAGTAATGTCTATCTTCTGAGACGCGGCCATTGTCTAGAGGAAGTCCAAAGCCTCTTCCTCACTCCTCCGTAGCTGCACCTTATCCTTTCTCAGCTTTAAATATATGTTCCAGCTCATTTGAAGGGGACTGAAACCCCCGGACACATGGTGACAAAGAATGAAAAATTTATTCTTCCAGCGTTTCAAAGATGAGGGGATTTGGTAGAAGAGCGATTGATGTTTTTCCCTGCTAAAGAACCATAACTCCTCACTTTTTTTGTGTACTCAGCTGGTACAGTTGGGAGAAAAGCACAATGTTCAGCTCTATATTATTGTTAAAACAAATGAATCAAAAAACCATCAGAATCCTCCAGCTGTTATTGTGCAGCTGGACAACTGACAGCTTGTGGAATCGAAGGACCTTAGTAAAATACAGGTCCATAGGGAACCAAATACCCACCTTCAACTGCTCTTCATAGACTATGATGGTATCTGCTGCAGAGATTTGTTCATCTACATGAACACTCGAAGATGGACCAAAGACAGAAAGGTTTCTCGAGAGATTTGGTATTAGTCATGAACGCGTTCTATGCCTTCTCAATTAGTACGGAAGGGATATCATTGATCAGGATGCTTTCACTTTCATGGACTGCCCTTAGTGGAACGATGGAAGTCGGAGCACGAATGGGGACATCGAAGGAGGAGCTTGAGACATAACTTTCACCGAAAAAAGAAGAAGAAAAAGAAGAGAAAGTATTCCTATTCATTTTAAAATGGAAAGCAAACAAGAGTTACCTTGAAGTAAGGAAATGTGTGTAACAGCCCGAAAATCGGACTGCTACCGGCGCTAGGATCCAGATCGGCTTAAGGCCACCGGGACCCGTAGCAAGCCAACAATCTTCCTGTGAACCTGTTTAATCCCATACATGATCAACAACATACATAAAAATTTTGAACTTTTCTTTCCATTCAATTACCAAACTCAACCTGTGCATGCACTAATCATAAACATAATCATAAACATTAACCCCTCCTTGGAGTCTCATCAATGCTCCAATGGGGTGACATAACATGTATTGAGTTTGGTTTACATAAGCATCATAAAAATCATGTACTATAAAGGGATTAACAACATACTAGGGTCAAGCACAACTATAAACCTCAATAGACATCATTACATTACATTTCTATACTATACTTTTGCATTACATCATATCCATGTCCACATCTAGCTATTATATGACCATGACTTTACTCTTCTTGACCTCCTGGTCTATCCCGTACCTGCAAACCTGGGGTTAAGGGAGTGGGGTGAGCTACTAGAGCCCAGTGAGCAGAATAACAACATATTTATATTAAAGGTTCATGCTTTCATGGAATGCATCACATCACAACTAATCATATCAAGAATGAACTTGTCACCATTTAGCCATCTACATATTTCAATCATGCCAGGGGCGTAGTGCAGGCCACACCTGGTCTTTCTCTTATACATAACATATTATACATAACCAATTGTGCCGGGGGCGTAGTGCAGGCCACACCCGGTCTTTCTCTTACATAGTGCTAGGGGCGTAGTGCAAGCACGCCTGGACTTCCATATCATATCATCATGCCATAACATATGAGGACTAATGGATCATTCAACGTTCATCCACATCAACAACATATTATGCAATGCAACATATTCGTGAATTCTAATGCAAACACCCTAATGTATCTTATGGCATTCATGATGCATGAATCATGCTAAAACTTTCATTTAATTTCTCAATTTAAAACATTAAGTTTAGTTCCACTCACCTCTGGCTGAAGCTCTACTGACTCTGAAGCAGCTAAACTCACTGCTGGGGTCCTCGGTTCCTCGGGTCCAAACCTACACAGGTGGACTCAAGTGAGGGACCTAACATACATAAACATGACTCTAAAATACTCCCCAAAAACCCCCTAAAACACCTTAAAACAATCACATAAATCATGCAAAGGAGGGCTGAACAGGGCACTTTCGGCGGCAGGTTCGACGGCCGGAAGTCCCTCCAAAGCCGAAAGTCATGCACCTTCGGCAGCACTTTCGGCGGCCGAAGGTTCCCTCCAGAGACGAAACTCATGCATGTTCGGCGGCACCTTCGGCGGCCAAAAGTTCCTTCCAGAGCCGAAAGTCATCTTTCGGGGGCAGGGTTCGGCAGCCGATTCATGCTACCACAGGCAGGTTTGGCGGCCGAAAGAACCTTCGGCTGCCGAAAGAACCTTCGGCTGCCGAACCTGAGTTTCTCCTAAAGGGCAGAAACTCAGTTCAACATGCATAAACGCCTCCCAACTCATTCAAACATGCATTTTTCTATTCTACAACATGCATACCCAAGCATATAAGCTCCTAGGGGCTTCAAACTATCCTAAACCCCATCTACAACACATCAAACATGCATATCCATCACACATTGCTCATAAAACACAAAGTAAACCCATAAACTTCACATAAACCTACACATGCATTTCTACCCCAAAAACTTCATAAAACTTACTTAAAACATTAAAGGAACTATGGATCTACTCTTACCTCTTGAAGAACGAGAGGAGAGACGATCCAACTTAGAGATGGGAGAGATCTCAATTCTTTGGTCTCCAAGCTTCCAAAACTCGCTCTTTTGTTCAAAAATCTTCAAATCAACATAAAGCTTGTTAAAATATGAAAGATCGAAGGAAAAACATCCAAAATGAACCATGGGAGAGCAAGAACTCACCGTGGCCGAAAATGGGGAGAAAACTCGCCCGTTTCGGCCATAAAGCTCTTATATAGGGGCTGGCGGACCACCTTTCTACAGCCTAAAGTGCCTCCAAAACTCATGCAAGTTCGGCGGCCGAACATGAGGTTCGGCGGCCGAACCTTTGAAACTTTCGAAAGCCTAACTTGCCCCCCTAAACCATCCCACGTTCGGCTGCCGAACTTAAGGTTCGGCGGCTGAACCTGGAAATGTCTCCTTGGTCTTTTTCTTTTAAAACTCAATTTCCTTTTTGCTTAAAACCATAAAATACATCAAAACATTTATAAAAACATGCTTTTACCCTTCTAGAGGTTTTCGACATCCGAGATTCCACCGGACGGTAGGAATTCTGATACCAGAGTCTAACCGGGTATTACATTCTTCCCCCCTTAAGAACATTCGTCCCCGAATGTTCACCAAACAAACACATGGCATAGCATAAAACATAAACATTCATACAAAGCACATAAAACTCACCTTAGAAGAGATGAGGATATTGCCGGAGCATAGACTCCCGTGTCTCCCAGGTACACTCTTCGATGTTGTGGTGATTCCAAAGGACTTTCACCATCGGGATTTCCTTGTTCCTTAGCTTTCTGATCTGAGTGTCAAGAATCCGTACTGGCTGTTCAACATAGGTGAGATCTTCTTGGATCTCCATATCAGGCTCACTAAGAACCTTACCCGGATCTGACACAAACTTTCTCAACATAGAAACATGAAAAACCGGATGGATTCTCTCCATTGAAGCAGGCAAGTCCAGCTTGTACGATACACTCCCAATCTTTTGCAAGATTTCAAAGGGTCCAATGTACCGTGGAGCTAGCTTACCTTTCTTCCCAAACCGAATCACCCCTTTCATTGGAGACACCTTGAGCAATACCAAATCCCCCTCCTGAAACTCTACTAGCCTTCTGCGGACATCTGCATAACTCTTTTGCCTGCTCACAGCAGTCTTGATCCTTTCTCTGATTATGGGCACCACTCTGCTGGTGATCTCTACTAGCTCAGGCCCTGCCAAGGCCCTTTCCCCAACTTCTTCCCAGCAAACAGGTGACCTGCACTTCCTTCCATACAAAGCTTCATATGGAACCATCCCTATGCTAGCATGATGACTGTTATTGTAGGCAAACTCCACCAAGGGTAGATGCTGCCTCCAAGAACCGCCAAAATCCAGCACACACATTCTGAGCATATCCTCTATTATTTGGATGGTCCTCTCTGATTGTCCGTCCGTCTGAGGATGGAAAGCAGTGCTAAAATCCAACCTGGTACCCATAGCGTTCTGCAGACTCCGCTAAAACCTGGAGGTGAACTGGGGTCCTCTATCAGACACTATTGAAACAGGAACCCCATGCAGCCTGACAACCTCATCAACATACACCTGCGCCAATTTGTCCACAGAATAGCCACTCCTGACAGGGATGAAGTGAGTAGATTTGGTCAGTCTGTCCACAATCACCCATATGGAGTCCAATCTGTTGGACGCCGCTGGTAGCCCCACCACGAAGTCCATAGCTATATTCTCCAATTTCCACTCTGGAATAGGTAGTGGGTTAAGCATCCCAGCCGGCTTCTGATGTTCCAGCTTCACCCTCTGACATACTTCGCAGGCTGACACGAACTGTGCCACTTCTCTTTTCATAGCTGGCCACCAATAAACTCTTTTCAGATCCTGATACATTTTGGTGGCTCCAGGGTGAACACTGTACCTGGCATTATGAGCCTCTCTCATAATGTCTCCCTTCAATCCCACGTCATCTGGTACACACAATCTGTTCCCATAGCGGAGGATCCCCTTACTGTCAAACCTGAACTCTTCATTCTTGCCTGACTGAACAGTCCTGGCAATCTTCACTAACTCTGGGTCCTCGTGCTGTTTCTGAGCCACCTGCTCCAGAAACACAGGTGCTACTCTCATCTGGGCTATCAAAGCACCTGTACCAGACAACTCCAAATGTAGACCTTCATTGATGAGCTCGAAGAACTCCCTCACTACTGGCCTCCTCTCTGCTGAAATATGGGACAAACTGCCAAGTGATTTCCGGCTTAAGGCGTCTGCCACAACATTTGCCTTACCCGGATGGTACTGGATCTTGCAATCATAGTCACTGAGCAGTTCTACCCATCTTCTCTGCCTCAAATTCAAATCTCTCTGACTCAGGATGTACTGCAGGCTTTTATGATCTGTGAAGATCTCACATTTTACCCCATAGAGGTAATGCCTCCACATCTTGAGTGCAACGATTACCGCTGCCATTTCTAGGTCATGTGTAGGGTAATTCAACTCGTGCTTCTTCAGCTGCCTAGAAGCATAAGCAATCACCCTTTCATTCTGCATTAGCACACAACCCAGTCCCACACGGGATGCATCACAAAACACTGAGAAGTCTTCATTACTAGTTGGCAGCACTAACACTGGTGCTGAAGTCAACCTCTTCTTGAGCTCCTCAAAGCTCTCTTCACACTGGTCGGTCCACACAAACCTTTAGTTCTTCTTAGTCAATCTGGTCATGGGAGCTGCAATCTTAGAGAAGTCCTGAACGAACCTCCTATAGTAACCTGCCAAACCCAAGAAGCTCTTGATCTCTGTCACTGTAGTGGGTCTAGGCCAGTTAGCTACAACTTCTACTTTCTTGGGATCTACCTCAATTCCATTTTCTGACACAACGTGCCCCAAGAATGAAATGCTCCTCAGCCAGAACTCACACTTGGAGAACTTGGCATACAAGCCATGTTCCCTCAAGGTTTGCAGAACTAACCTCAGATGATGGGCATGCTCCTCTGCATTCCTGGAATACACTAAGATATCATCTATGAAGACAATAACAAAGTGATCCA
This sequence comes from Manihot esculenta, assembly GCF_001659605.2. Taxonomy (NCBI): domain Eukaryota; kingdom Viridiplantae; phylum Streptophyta; class Magnoliopsida; order Malpighiales; family Euphorbiaceae; genus Manihot; species Manihot esculenta. The sequence goes on along the minus strand of NC_035178.2, from coordinate 18,900,491 downwards.
TGTATGGCTAAACACTCTATTCATGAGATCCATGAATGCTGCAGGGGCATTGGTTAACCCGAACGGCATCACAAGGAACTCATAATACCCATATCTGGTCCTGAATGTTGTCTTCGGCACATCCTCTTCTCTTATCCTCAGCTGATGGTACCCAGATCTCAGATCTATTTTGGAGAAACAACCTGCTCCTGCTAGCTGGTCGAATAGATCGTCGATCCTTGGCAATGGGTACTTATTCTTGGTAGTGACCTTGTTCAACTGCCTGTAGTCGATACAAAGTCTAAGAGATCCATCCTTCTTTTTCACAAATAGCACTGGAGCACCCCAAGGCGAGGTACTCGGTCTGATGAATCTCCTATCTACCAACTCTTGTAACTGCTCCTTTAACTCTTTCAATTCAGCTGGTGCCATCCTGTAGGGAGGGATAGAGATCGGTCTAGTTCCAGGCATCAATTCAATTTCAAACTCTATCTCCCTAGCAGGTGGTAAACCTGGCAGCTCGTCTTGGAAAACATCTAAGAACTCTCTGACCACTGGCACTGAGGCGGGCTCTCTGACATGACTATCCAGCTCTCTCACATGAGCTAGAAAACCCTGACAACCCCTCCTGAGCAACCTACGAGCCTGAAGGGCTGATATCAAACCTCTAGGTGTACTCCCTCTGTCTCCTCTGAAGACGACCTCTGACCCATCCTGACATCTGAACCTGACTACCTTGTCTCTGCAATCCAAGGTAGCAACATGGGTAGATAGCCAATCCATCCCTAGAATGACGTCAAAATCTGTCAAATCTAGAACCACAAGGTCGGCGGACAGGCATCTTCCCTCCACAAAAACTGGACTACACTGGCAGACTAACTCTGCCACTGACGGGTCACACTTGGGTCCACTGACCCATAGGGGACACTCTAACCCAGAGACCATCAATCCCAACCTCTCGACGGCCCTCAGAGCAATGAAAGAATGAGATGCACCAGGGTCCAATAATGCATACACATCAGAACAACCAATGATGAGATTACCTGACACCACGGTGTTGGATGTGTTTGCCTCCTGCTGAGTCATGGTGAAGATCCGTGCTGGGGCTGATGGACCTTCACCTCTGAAACCCGCTGAAGAAGAGGCTGCCCCTCTTCCTCTGCCTCTGCCACTAGCCTGAGTCGCGGCTGGAGCTACTGGCTGAGCCACACTACCAGAAGCTGTCTGCTGAGACTGTGCTACAAAAGCTGCCCTAGGACACTCCCGAGCCATATGTCCCTCCTGCCCACATCTGAAGCAGGCTGTCGTCCCAACCAGACATACTCCCTTGTGCAGCTTCCCACACTTCCTGCATACTACGTTATCTGCACCTGAGCTCGAGCCACCTCCTAATCCCAGACCTGACTTGATCTTACTCCAGAACTTATTCTTCTTTGACTTCCTAGGGCCTCTGTCCCACTTCTTACTGCCTAAAGCTGCTGAACTCAAGGAAGAAGGATCCAACTTTCCCCCACCTGGGGTCTTGGAACCTGAAGACTGTGCTACTAACTGCTTAACTCTCCCTTCGATGATTGCACTAGCCTCCATCCTCCGAGCCATATCCACTATGGCATGGAAACTCTCCCTCTCTGCTGACTGGATCAAGGAGGAATACCTGGAATGGAGCTTCATAATATACCTCCTTGACTTTTTCTGATCTGTGTCCAGATTCTGCCCAGCAAACGGCAACAACTCCAAGAATCTGTCCGTATACTCATCCACACTCATCTCATCCGTCTGCCTCAGCTGCTCGAACTCAATCATCTTCAATTCTCTTGAACTGTCAGGGAAAGCCCATCCTGCAAACTCATTTGCAAACTCCTCCCATGATAGGCTGTCCAACCTCGGGTTCACATAGTTCTTAAACCACTCTCGGGCCTTCTTGCATTTTAGTGTGAACCCAGCCATCTGAATGGCTCTACTGTCATCAGCTCCTATCTCATCTGTAATTGTCTTGACCCTTTCGAGGTACACAAACGGGTCATCACCGGTTTCAAACTGGGGAGCACCCAGCTTCTTGTAATCGGTCATCTTGACCTTGCTCCCCCCAGATGAGCTAGGTTTAGGCATTTGGGTTTCTGGGACAGTAGGTGCTGCTGGTGGTGGAGGAGGTGCAGCATTCCCTGGGGTAGGGTTTGCTGTACCTGGATGGTAGGGTGGGGGTGGATACATAGGGTACTGTGTGTATGGTGGGTAAAAAGGTGGGTATGGCATCTGAGAGTGATAAGGATTAAAACTGGGGTAATCCGATGTACCTCCCATCGAATACTCGAGATTATGTGAAAAGGGTGGGTAGTAAGGTGGTTGAACAAATCCCGAGGCTTGAGTGCCTCCCTGGGACTCTCCCATTCCCTCTTCCGATATACTTACTCCGAGACTGCCATCCCTCCTCTGATCCACATCCATCTGATCCCCCACATCCTCTGACATATCCCCTTGCACTGTTCCCCTCATTGATCTGCTTCTACCCAGATCCAAAGACCTTCTAGGGTCTCTTACTGCTCTTTCTCTGCTGGACCTACTTGACATTGCCCTAGGCAATGCAGGAGGACGGGCATCAGTGCCCTCGTCCTGGGGTGGTACTCCAGTCAATCGTGCAGATCGACGAGTTCCTCTCATCCTGTTTTCTAGAAAACAGCACACATCACATAGAAAATTAGCATCAAATGGTTCATGTGCAAACACATGAACCCGCATCACATACATCACATACATAGCATAGCATTAATGCACATGCATATAATCATGGCATTTCACATCATCATTCAAGACAGGACTCTTCATCCTATCCTAGTGGACATGGTTTTCCTATTGTGCTTGACCTTCTAGAACATCTATGAGCCCGACACTCTAGGTCCGACCGTATGAACCTAGGGCTCTGATACCAATCTGTAACAGCCCGAAAATCGGACCGCTACCGGCGCTAGGATCCAGATCGGCTTAAGGCCATCGGGACCCGTAGCAAGCCAACAATCTTCCTGTGAACCTGTTTAATCCCATACATGATCAACAACATACATAAAAATTTTGAACTTTTCTTTCCATTCAATTACCAAACTCAACCTGTGCATGCACTAATCATAAACATTAACCCCTCCTTGGAGTCTCATCAATGCTCCAATGGGGTGACATAACATGTATTGAGTTTGGTTTACATAAGTATCATAAAAATCATGTACTATAAAGGGATTAACAACATACTAGGGTCAAGCACAACTATAAACCTCAATTGACATCATTACATTACATTTCTATACTATACTTTTGCATTACATCATATCCATGTCCACATCTAGCTATTACATGACCATGACTTTACTCTTCTTAACCTCCTAGTCTATCCCGTACATGCAAACCTGGGGTTAAGGGAGTGGGGTGAGCTACTAGAGCCCAGTGAGCAGAATAACAACATATTTATATTAAAGGTTCATGCTTTCATGGAATGCATCACATCACAACTAATCATATCAAGAATGAACTTGTCACCATTTAGCCCTCTACATATTCCAATCATGCCAAGGGCGTAGTGCAGGCCACACCAGGTCTTTCTCTTATACATAACATATCATACATAACCAATTGTGCCGGGGGCGTAGTGCAGGCTACACCCGGTCTTTCTCTTACATAGTGCCAGGGGCATAGTGCAGGCACGCCTGGACTTCCATATCATATCATCATGCCATAACATATGAGGACTAATGGATCATTCAACGTTCATCCACATCAACAACATATTATGCAATGCAACATATTCGTGAATTCTAATGCAAACACCCTAATGTATCTCATGGCATTCATGATGCATGAATCATGTTAAAACTTTCATGTAATTTCTCAATTTAAAACATTAAGTTTAGTTCCACTCACCTCTGGCTGAAGCTCTACTGACTCTGAAGCAGCTAAACTCACTGCTGGGGTCCTCGGTTCCTCGGGTCCGAACCTATACAGGTGGACTCAAGTGAGGGACCTAACATACATAAACATGACTCTAAAATACTCCCCAAAAACCCCACAAAACACCTTAAAACAATCACATAAATCATGCAAAGGAGGGCTGAACAAGGCACTTTCAGCGGCAGGTTCGGCGGCCGGAAGTCCCTCCAGAGCCGAAAGTCATGCACCTTCGGCGGCACTTTCGGCGGCTGAAGGTTCCCTCCAGAGACGAAACTCATGCATGTTCAGCGGCACCTTTGGCGGTTAAAAGTCCCTTCCAAAGCCGAAAGTCATCTTTCGGGAGCAGGGTTCGGCAGCCGATTCATGCTACCACAGGCAGGTTCGGCGGCCGAAAGAACCTTCGGCTGCCGAACCTTAGTTTCTCCCGAAGGGCAGAAACTCAGCTCAACATGCATAAACGCCTCCCAACTCATTCAAACATGCATTTTTCTATTCTACAACATGCATACCCAAGCATATAAGCTCCTAAGGGTTTCAAACTATCCTAAACCCCATCTACAACACATCAAACATGCATATCCATCACACATTGCTCATAAAACACAAAGTAAACCCATAAACTTCACATAAACCTACACATGCATTTCTACCCCAAAAACTTCATAAAACTTACTTAAAACATTAAAGGAACTATGGATCTACTCTTACCTCTTGAAGAACGAGAGGAGAGACGATCCAACTTGGAGATGGGAGAGATCTCAATTCTTTGGTCTCCAAGCTTCCAAAACTCGCTCTTTTGTTCAAAAATCTTCAAATCAACATAAAGCTTGTTAAAATATGAAAGATCAAAGGAAAAACATCCAAAATGAACCATGGGAGAGCAAGAACTCATCGTGGCCAAAAATGGGGAGAAAACTCGCCCGTTTCAGCCATGGAGCTCTTATATAGGGGCTGGCGGACCACCTTTCGGCAGCCTAAAATGCCTCCAAAACTCATGCAAGTTCGGGGGCCGAACATGAGGTTCGGCGGCCGAACCTTTGAAACTTTCGGAAGCCTAACTTGCCCCCCAAACCATCCCACGTTCAGCGGCCGAACCTGGAAATGTCTCCTTGGTCTTTTTCTTTTAAAACTCAATTTCCTTTTTGCTTAAAACCATAAAATACATCAAAACATTTATAAAAACATGCTTTTACCCTTCTAGAGGTTTTCGACATCCGAGATTCCACCGGACGGTAGGAATTTCGATACCGGAGTCTAGCCAGGTATTACAATGTGAATGAAAAAGAGGAATGGTCGAGTCTTTTCTAAAGCAAAGATATCAATTGTGAGTAAAAGTGATATTTGAAGGAGAAGTAGGGTTTTTATACGATGGCTTTGCTGGTAAGTTTTGAATACAACTCAAGAAACAAGGCAATCATCATTTATGGGCAAGGGAACTCAAAGCGACGCGAGTGTGGAAGGCCAATCTAAATAAGTCATGTGCCCCAAATCGTGAAGATAACTGTCACCTTCAAATCTGAAGAATCAAAGACCAACGGGAGGGGAGGACTTCTGATATAGTACAACAATCTCCCAAAGTAGGTCATGAACTAGCACCTGAAGACAGGGCCATGTAGTAAGGGTATGATCATATTATACTCGGTCCCACTAGTGGAAAAGAATACTCAAACACCATAGGTCTCAACTCTTTGTCAAAACTCGCCCTCTCAACTATAGGGCGAGACTCCATGTGAAGTTACCGTTAGAGAGCATAATCCAGCAAATCTCCATTACACCTATAATCGCGGGATCTCATATCCACTAACCGGTGCTAGTCGAATTTCCAGGAGATGTGATAACAACTCCATCTTCTTATAGTATAAAAGCAGATGAATACAGAGATCAAAGTATGCAATTCTTACATAACTACTCTTGAGTTCAAAGCATTACACTCGCTCTTTTCTCCAGTTTACTTACTTAAACGTAACTGCTGTAGACGCCAACCATCTCATTTTCTCTTTTTTGTAGATTGACCAATTGCAATATAGTTCTATTTTAGTCACATTATTACTATTGTAAATTTTTAATAATTCACATCAAAACATATAATAATTTTATATTATTATTATTATTATTATTATTATTATTATTATTATATATATATATATATATATATATATATCCATGTAATAATAAAATTATATATATATATATATAATTATTTTAATAATTTATATTCTCATAATATAATTTTATTAATATGAAAATAATATATACTATAATAGACAGAACAAATTATAATCAATTTAGTAAATTTGCTAAATAAAATGGTTAGAAAATTTAATAATTAAATAATATTACAATTATATGTGTATATAATTTTATTAAAATTATATTGTATATAAAACTTATTATTGAAACTATAAATTATTTAAAAAATATATATATATATAATTAATTTTTCAGTATGATTTCCATTCGGTACGGGTCTAGTACGATTTCGATTGGATTTTAGTATGATTTTTTGATAAAAATAACAGAAGCAAATAACTAAATAAATTTGATTCCTATATTATAGATTCTTTTTTATTTTAGTACGGTTTTTTAGTTCGATTTGAAACTCTAAAAACCATAAATAGTCTAAATTAAATAAATAATATAATAACTATTACTAATTATAATTATTTATTATTTATTTATGGTCATGAAAGTTTAAAAATAAATAAATAAATATTTAATTTTTAGCTAATTTTTTATGAAATTGGATAATTTTTTTTTTAAAAAAAAAAGCCTTTTCATTTTAAAATTTTGGGTATGAAATTGATTGTAATTTTATAAAAGCGAGTTTTTTTTATGAATAATTTGGAATTTTTTTATAAAACAACTGTTTTCAATAATTATTTGAGTTATATTTTTATAGAATTTTATTTAGAATTAGAACAAAAATATAACTCAAGTATAATAGGATAAAGAATTCTAGATGTATTCAATATCCAAAATTAATTTACATAATAATGTTACAATAATTAATCTTAATGACTAATAAAATTTAATTTTATATTATAGTGTTTCCATTATTCTCCTCTCTCACACTTTCATATACTAATTTTGTATAATTTGCGTTATATGTTACTTTTATTTATTTTGTATATTTGTGATTTAAATTTTTCTATATAATTTTTAATTAGTTTTTATAACCAATCAAATTTATTACTTCATTATTATAATATGAAAATGTAAAATATAGTTATAATTGTAAACAGTTTCTTTTGTAGATTTATTGTATAGTAAGGTAGTTTATGTGTACATATGTGGTACGTGTTAGTGCGTGCACACGTGTTATGCTTGTCAATGTGTAGCTTGTATATATAAAGACAAGTCTCCTGTAATACTTTATAATATTGTAATAAAAATTCTTTTTTTGTTTCTCTAAATTTGTTCATGGTATCCGTTATAATGTCGAAATTTGTTTTTTTTACGATATTCTTTTGAATCCTTCATTAGAGAAATTATGCCGAACAATGGAGGAAAAACGAAATATGGTAGATCAAACCTCAATGATCATAATAAATGTTACCAAAGACACCACCATAGAATGAGGAATACTGATAAATCAGAATGCTAGCGGATTGCATAGCTTACTTGGATCTGACCATCCAGGCATGATTCTTATCACTATTGTATTAGTGGGAGTCAGTTTCAAATCCCAATTTGATACTATGAAATTAGTGCTTGGGGCAAAATAAAAACTAGGTTTGATAGAAAAGTTTCATTTTAGAATTAGAAATTGGATCTGAAAGTTATGAGGCATGGAAACTATGCGACTATATGTGAATCTTGGATCCTTAACTCGATCTACACCACATTCGCTAAAGAGCTGTGAGATGAAATAGTTGAGCAATACGAAGAGAGCAATGGTCCTCTGATCTATCAGATCCAGAGGAAACTTGGTTTGATTAGTCAAGAAGGTGTCTCTATTTCCTCTTATTTCACAAAGACAAAGAAATTGTAGGGTGAGTTGGCCTCTCTAGAGTGCTTGATTTCCTACACTTGTGGTGTGGCTAGAGAATATATTGATGTAACGAATTAAAATAAATTGATATAGTTCCTTATGGGACTCTATGAGACTTTTGAATAGGTCAAAAATCAGAGCCTTCTACTAGATCTTTCTCATATTAATAAAGCCTATTCTATGATCCTCAAGTTTGAGGCACAGAAAATAGTTGCATCTAACTTGGCTGTGAATGTTGGTTCTATGATCTTATTATCTAAAGGTCAAGGTCCTAAGAATACTCAAAAGAAACAAGATCCTAAGAAGGGATATTGTGCTGATTGTAACATCGATGGCCATATTAAAGACAATTGTTTCAAGTTGATTGGTTATCCGGATTGGTAGAAAGGGAGGGTTAAGTTCCCATCCTAATCTAGACAACCCTTAGTGAATCTTGTGTAGGGTAAGCCTGAATCCATGAGTAATATAGTAGATTCACCTCTTGAGATGATACAAGAGGGTCAAGGAGCAAACCTTGAGGATTTGAAAGTCCATACAATAGGAACTTGTGAAACTCATAAAAGGAAAGACTCTTGTTATCACTTCACCGATGGCAGCCAGTGTTGTGGCACCAATTCATTACTAGAATCCAACCTCTTTTGCTAATAACTCTAATACAATCAGTACTAGCCATACAAGTGAAAATGATATGAACTCCTAAATTATAGACATGGGTGCTACCAATTACATATCTCCAGTTAAAAGTTTATTTCATTCTTTACATTCCACATCCAATTCTATCTCTATTTGTTTTATCTTTATACTAATAATATGATTTTTCAAGGGGCACTGATCAAGCATAAATTAGGCGCATTTTTCCTATTATTATTGATGCTAAATTATAAATTTTCTAGGCAATTTTGTGCTTTTGATCATATTTTACAGAAAATGATGAAAAATGAAGATTTGGTGAAAAATAGCCTAAAAAAAGCATGAAGATTGATTTGGCCATAGCAATTTGGGCAAGTCACCCACAGAATTACCAAGAAGGCTACACAAAATAAATAGAAGCATGAAACTAAACTCCAAGTTTTGATGTGCCTAGAATCAATTTGCCCAAATTACTGGGCAAATCTACAATATCGTGCAGACTCATAGAAATACCCAAGCCTACAACCAGCGATTTGCCCAAATCACCGAGCAAATCAATTGATGACCAGCGCAGTACACAGACCTGCGACAAGTGACTTGCCTAAAGATGATTTTCCTAAATCACTGGACAAATCGATGGACGCGGATAGAGAATGAGCAGAAGAGCGGAAAACCCAAAATTTAAAAATTAGAAGTCCAAATCCATCTCAAACACGCTGAGGACCCATCTGAAACTCTTCAAACTCAGCAAAAAGAATTACTTCACTCAAGAAAGTCCATTCATGAAGAAATACATTGAAGGGAGGAGTCCTAAATCAAGTCAAAGTAGAATTTACCATTCCAAAAGGGGATCTACTAGGGTTATAAACGCCTATAAAAGCATGAGGACAGCGGCATCAAATGCATCCTTCACCAGCACCGAATCTGCGACCTTTCTTTCTTTTCTCTTTGTATTTTCTTTGCAAGCCATGAGTGGCTAAATACACCATTTCTAGTTGAAGTTAGGAAGAAGTTTCAGTTTCTATATGAATTGGGAGATCTAAACTCCATTGTTAATATTTTATTCTTTAATATTTATGCAAATTTTGTTCTTCATATTATTATTGCTTTGTTATTTGGATCAATAGGGTCCGTTGTTCTTGATTTCAAAGTAGTATAATGTTAGTTTGAATACTTGAAGTACGTAATTGCTTAGATTATTCAAACACAAGTAACAATTAGTATAACAGCTAAGAAGTTGTATGATCTAACTCACCATGCAGTTGGTTAGTTAGAATTAGGTCTCTCTATTACTTAAAGCAGTTGACTGTAACGACCCGAAAATCGGACCGCCACCGGCGCTAGGATCCGGGTCGACTTAAGGTCCCGGGGACCCGTAGCAAGCCTGCTATACTCTCTGGGTACCTGTAAAATCCCATACATGATCATACATTTTCTATAAAAACATAAAACTGTACTCTGTACCAAGGCTTAACCTGTACATGCACTAACTCTGTAACCCCTGACTAGAGCTCTCATCCATGCTCCAGACGGGTTAAACTCATACAATGTTAAGCCTGGTTTTTACAGTCATCAAAACATTTACATCAAAATAAACAGACCAAGTATACTAAAAGGATTTACAGTACAAATAGGTCAAGCACACTACTAAACTCTATACAAAACTTATCCATCGTTGTACAAATAATACATGTCCACACTATACTATTACAAAACTCTTTTACTCTTCATGCCTTTTCTAGATTCCCCCTGCACCCTGATCCTGCAGGACTGGGGTTAAGGGAGTGGGATGAGCTACTATAGCCCAGTAAGTAGAATAATAAAATAAGTTATTAAACATGCTCTCATGAAATGCATCACATCACAGATAATTCACATCATCTCAGGTGAACATGTCACCAATAGTCCCGACATCCTAAACTCGTGCCAGGGCGTAGAATGGGCACCTGGTCTTCCTGTCATATCACATCATAACATAACTTACCATGTATCATGCCAGGGCGTAGAATGGGCACCTGGACTTCTACTATTCTGTGCCAGGGCATAGAATGGGTACCTGGTCTTACTCAGGGACTAATGGATCATCCACTATCACCCACACCAACAACAATATAGAATGCAATGCAGCAAATTCGTGAATTCTAATGCAATCAACCTATGGCATAATCATGGTGCATGAAACATGCTAAAAGCATTTACTTTCTCAATTTAAAAGAATTAAGTTTAAATCCACTCACCTCTGGCTACCTCTGAACTGAGCTCACTACTGCTCTCTTCGGTTCCTCTGGTCCGTTCCTACACAGGTGGACTCAAATGAGGGACCAAACTAACTCAAGAACAACTCTATAAAACTCCCCAAAAACCCCCTCAGACATCCTAAAACAATCATATAAAACATGCAAAGGAAGGCTGGACAGGGCACTTTCAGCGGCAGGTTCGGCGGCCGAAAGTCCTTTCCAGAGCCGAAACTCAAGCACTTTCGGCGGCACTTCGGCTGCCGAAAGTCCTCTCCAGAGATGAAAGTCTCTAACCTTCGGCGGCACCTTCGGCGGCCGAAACTCCCCTCCAGAGCCGAAAGTCCAAACTTTCGGGGGCAAGCTTAGGCACCCGATGCCACCTCTTCAGCATGTTCGGCGGCCGAACCTTCCTTCGGCGGCTGAACCTTCCTTCGGCGGCCGAAGCTGGGTTCTCCAGTAAGGCAGAACCTTGCTTTGCCTCACGCCAAACCTCTCCAATCTTACCCAAACAAGAAAACCACAACTCCTCAACATACATATACTCAAGTATATGCACAAAGGGGTCCAAAACTACCTTAAAACCCCAACAAACAACACAACACAACATATATACATGCTTTCATCAACAAAACACCAAAAAACACTATTTAACCTAATCATGCATCTCTACTCATAAACTCCATAAAACCTTCATAAATCATAAAAAGAAGTTCAGGATCTTCACTTACCTCTTGAAAATAAGAAGATGAACGGTCCCAACGTGGAGATATGGAGCAACTCTCTCTCAAAGTCTCCAAACTTCAAAACTTGGGTTTTTAGCTCAAAAGCTTCAAAACAACATCAAAAACTATCAAAACTTTGCAAGATTTGATGAAAACATGAAGAATACCCAAGGAAGACATGGTCTCACCTCTGTTTGTGAAATAAAAAGCAATTCTTATCCATTCACCGACTGAGGGCCTTTTATAGGTGGCTGGCCAGACCACCTTCGGCGGCCTAACGTGAAACCAAAAGCCATGCATGTTCGGTGGCCGAACTTGGCATTTCTTCCTTGGTTCTTTTCTTTAAAAAAACTCATTTTCTTTTCACTTTACAACTATAAAACATACTAGAATACTTTAGAAAAACATAATTCTTACCCTTCTCGAGCATTCCGACATCTTAGATTCCACCGGAAAGTAGAATTCTGATGCCGGACTCTATCCAGGTATTACATTCTCCCCCCCTTAAGAACATTCGTCCCCGAATGTTCCTCAAACAAATAAACACATAAAAGGAGGAAAACTAACCTCAAAATAGAGATGGATATTGCTGGAGCATAGACTCCCGTGTCTCCCAGGTGCACTCTTCTAGATTATGGTGGTTCCACAAGACTTTCACCATTGGAATTCCCTTGTTCCTCAGCTGCCTAATCTGTGTGTCTAGGATCCGCACTGGCTGCTCTACATAGGTGAGATCTCCAAGGATCTCCACATCAGGCTCACTAAGAACCTTACTCGGATCTGACACGAACTTCCGTAGCATAGAAACATGGAAAATCGGGTGAATTCTTTCCATAGAAGCAGGCAAATCCAGCTTATACGATACATTCCCGGTCTTTTGCAAGATCTCAAAAGGTCCAATGTATCGTGGAGCTAGCTTACCTTTTCTCCCAAAACGAACCACTCCTTTCATTGGAGACACCTTCAGCAATACCATATCCCCCTCCTGAAACTCTATCTGTTTCCTGCGAATATCTGCATAACTTTTGTGTTTACTCTGAGCAGTTCTGCTTCTCTCCCTGATCATGTGCACTACTCTGCTGGTGATTTCTATTAACTCTGGCCCTACAAGAGCCTTCTCTCCCACTTCTTCCCAGCAAACAGGTGATCTGCACTTCCTTCCATACAGCGCTTCATAAGGAGCCATCCTTATGCTAGCATGATGGCTGTTATTGTAGGCAAACTCCACCAAAGGTAGATGCTGCCTCCAAGAACCGCCAAAGTCTAACACACACATTCTGAGCATATCCTCTATGCTCTGGATGGTCCTCTCTGACTGACCGTTAGTCTGTGGATGAAAAGCAGTGCTAAAATCCAACCTTGTGCCCATAGCACTCTGCAAACTCTGCCAAAATCTGGAGGTGAACTAAGGTCCTCTGTCTGATACTATAGACACTGAAACTCCATGTAATCTTACTATCTCGTCCACATAAACCTGTGCTAACTTATCCACAGAGTAGTTGCTCCTAACTGGAATGAAATGAGCAGATTTCGTGAGTCTGTCCACAATCACCCATATAGAGTCTATCCTGTTGGACGCTGCCGGTAAGCCCACTACGAAATCCATAGCTATGTTTTCCCATGTCCACTCTGGAATCGACAGTGGGTTAAGCATTCCAGCCGGCTTCTGATGTTCCAGTTTCACCCTTTGGCAAACTTCACAGGCTGTCACAAACTGTGCCACTTCTTTCTTCATGGCTGGCCATCAATATACTCTTTTCAGATCCTGATACATCTTGGTGGCTCTAGGGTGAACACTGTACCTTGCATTATGAGCTTCCCTCATAATGTCTTCTTTCAGACTGATGTCATCTGGTACACATAGTCGATTCCCACAGCGGAGGATCCCTTTGCTATCAAATCTGAACTCTACACTGTTGCCTGCCTGAACAGTCCTAGCAATTTTAACTAACTCAGGGTCCTCAAGTTGCTTCTGAGCCACCTGCTCCAGAAATACTGGTATCACTCTCATCTGTGCTACCAACGCACCCGTACCAGACAACTCTAGTTGCAGCCCTTCGTCGATGAGCTTATAAAACTCCATCACCACTGGTCTTCTTTCTACTACTATATGGGACAAACTGCCTAGTGATTTCCGGCTTAGGGCGTCTGCCATAACATTCACCTTACCCGGATGATACTGGATCCTGCAATCATAGTTACTAAGCAGTTCTACCCATATTCTCTGCCTCAAATTCAGCTCTCTCTGGCTTAAGATGTACTGCAAACTCTTATGATCGGTGAAGATCTCCAATTTAACCCCATAAAGGTAATGCCTCCACATCTTAAGTGCAAAGATAACTGCCGCCATCTCTAGGTCATGGGTGGGGTAATTCAACTCATGCTTCTTCAGCTGTCTCGAAGCATAAGCAATCACCCTGTCATTCTGCATCAAAACACAACCCAATCCCACACGAGACGCATCACAGAACACTGTGAAGTCCTTATTACTGACGGGCAGAGCTAACACCGGTGCTGATGTTAATCTTCTCTTTAACTCTCCAAAACTCTCTTCACACTAGTCCGACCACTCGAACCGCTGATTCTTCTTAGTCAGTTTGGTCATAGGAGCAGCTATCTTTGAGAAGTCCTGAACGAACCTCTTGTAGTAACCTGCCAGTCCCAAAAAGCTTTTAATCTCTGTTACTGAAGTGGGTCTGGGCCAGTCAGCTACAGCTTCTATTTTCTTGGGGTCTACCTCAATCCCTTCTGCTGATACTACATGCCCCAAGAAGGAAATGCTCCTTAACCAAAACTCACACTTAGAGAACTTGGCATATAAACCATGCTCTCTCAGTGTCTGCAGAACTGTCCTCAGATGCTGGGCATGCTCCTCTGCATCTCTGGAATACACTAAGATATCATCGATGAAAACAATAACAAAGTGATCCAGATACTCGCTGAAAATTCTATTCATGAGATCCATGAATGCTGCAGGGGCGTTAGTCAACCCGAACGGCATTACTAAGAACTCATAATGCCCATATCTGATCCTGAAAGCTATCTTTGGCACATCTGCCTCTCTAACTCTCAACTGATGATACCTAGATCTCAGATCTATTTTAGAGAAACAACCTGCTCCAGCTAGCTGGTCGAATAGATATCAATCCTAGGTAGGGGATACTTATTCTTGGTAGTGACTTTGTTCAACTGTCTGTAGTCGATACAAAGCCTGAGGGATCCATCCTTCTTTCTGACAAAAAGCACTGGAGCACCCCAAGGTGAGGTACTAGGGCGGATGAAACCCTTATCTACCAACTCCTGCAATTGCTCTTTCAGCTCTTTTAACTCCGCTGGCGCCATCCTGTAGGGAGGAATAGAGATAGGTCTAGTACCAAGCAGCAATTTTATTTCAAACTCTATCTCCCTATCAGGTGGTAGTCCTGGAAGCTCGTCTGGGAAAACGTTTGAAAATTCTCAGACTACTGGTATTGAGGCTGGTTCCCTAACCTGACTATCTAGCTCCCTCACATGAGCTAGAAACCCCTGACAACCCCTCCTAAGCAAACGACGAGCCTGAAGGGCTGAAATCAAACCTCTAGGTGTCCCCCTCCTGTCTCCTCTGAAGACACACGCTGACCCATCCTGATCTTTGAGACTAACTACCTTGTCTCTACAGTCCAAGGTAGCACCATATGCAGATAGCCAATCCATCCCTAGAATGACATCAAAATCCATCAAATCTAGAACCACAAGATCAGCTGGAAGGCATCTACCCTCTATGAACACTGGACTGAAGCGACAGACTGACACTGCCACTGATGGGTCACATTTGGGTCCACTGACCCAGAGAGGACACTCCAACTCAGAGACTATCAGACCCAACCTCTCTACGGCTCTCGAAGCAATAAAAGAGTGAGAAGCACCGGGGTCCATCAACGCATACACATCAGAACACCCAATGATGAGGTTACCTGACACCACTGTGTTCGACGTGTTTGCCTCCTCCTGTGTCACAGTGAAAATCCGTGCTGGGGCTACCGAACCTCCACCTCAGGAACCTGCTGCTAAAGAAGAGGCTGACCCTCTCCCTCTACCTCTGCCACTACTCTGAGGCATGGCTGAAGCCACTGACTGGACCACACTGCCAGAAGTCATCTGCTGGGATGGTGCCATAAAAGTCACTTGCGGACATTCCCATGCAAAATGCCCTTCTTGTCCACAGTTGTAACAAGCTGTAGATCCCAACCGACAAGCTACTCTGTGTGATCTCCCACATCTCCCACAGACTGGACTATCTATGCCAGAGCTTGAGCCACTACCAATTCCCAAACCAGACTTGATCTTGCTCCAGAACTTGTTCTTTTTAACTTTTGCTTTTCCCCATCTCTTGCTGCCCGCAGCTGCTGTACTCTGTAAAGAGGGATCGAGCTTGGATCCTGAAGACTGTGCCTTAGACTGTTTACCTGTCCCTTGAATGATGGCACTTGCCTCCATTTTCTTGGCGGCATCCACTATAGAGTGAAAACTCTCTTTCTCTGCTGGAAGAATCAAGGAGGAATACCTGGAATGCAGTTTCATAGTATATCTCCTTGCCTTCTTCTGGTCAGTATCATAAGCTTGACCCACATACTGAAGCAAATCCAGGAACTTATCTGTAAATTCATCAACACTCATCTCTTCCGTCTGTCTCAACTGTTCAAATTCTATGACTTTCATCTCCCTGGAACTGTCAGGAAAAGCCCACCCTGCAAACTCATTGGCGAACTCTCCCCATGACATACTGTCCATCCTGGGATCCACATAATTCTTGAACCACTCTCAAGCTTTCTTGCACTTCAGTGTAAACCCTGCCATTTCAATGGCTCTGCTATCATCAGCTCCCAACTCATCGGTTATCATCTTAACCGTTATGAGGTACTCAAATGGATCATCTCCCGTATTGAATTTAGGAGCATCCAATTTCAGGTACTCTGTCATCTTCACTTTGCTTCCCCCAGATGAGCTAGGTTGAGGTGCTTGGACAACAGGGACTACTGGTTCAGATGGTGGAGGAGGTACTGTACCACTTGGCTCTGGGTATGCTGTACTGGGATGGGAAGGTGTGGGTGGATACATGGGATATGGTGGGTACAAATGAGGATAAGGCATATAAGGCATGTAAGTAGGATATGGGGCAAAACTAGAGTAATCCGACGTACCCCCCATCAGATACTCCGGGCCCTGTGGAAAGGGTGGATAGTGGGGTGGATAATCAGACCCCGAGGCCTGAGCGCCTCCTTGAGACTCTCCCATACCCTCTTCAGACCTGTCCCACCCATGCTATCATCTCTGCTCTGGTCAACCTTCATAGCCTCCCTCACTTCCTCTGACCTCCCTCCTCTAACTGTTCCTCTTCTACTCTCGTCAAAAGACCTTCTAGAGTCCCTTGACGTACCCTCCCTGCTTGATCTCTAAGACATCGCCCTTGGCAACGTAGGAGGACGAGCATCTGAACCCTCACTTTCTGGTGGGACTCCAGTCAATCGTGCAGATCGACGAGTTCCTCTCATAACTCTAGAAAACAACACATAACATAGCACATCAGCATATAAACAGCACATATCAACAATGCACATGCATACATCATGGCATTTCACAGCATCAAATAGACAGGACTCAACATCCTATCCTAGTGGACATGATTTCCTCTTGTGCTTGACCTACTCTAACCTTTATGAGCCCGACACTCTCTATAGGTTCGACCATATGAACCTAGGGCTCTGATACCAATCTGTAACGATTCGAAAATCGGACTGCCACCGACGCTAGGATCCGGGTCGACTTAAGGTCGCCGGGACCCGTAGCAAGCCTGCTATACTCTCTGTGTACCTGTAAAATCCCATACATGGTCATACATTTTCTGTAAAAATATAAAACTGTACTCTGTACCAAGGCTTAACTTGTGCATGCACTAACTCTGTAACCCCTGACTAGAGCTCTCATCCATGCTCCAGAAGGGTTAAACTCATACAATGTTAAGCCTGGTTTTTACAGTCATCAAAACATTTACATCAAAATAAACAGACCAAGTATACTAAAAGGATTTACAGTACAAATAGGTCAAGCACACTACTGAACTCTATACAAAACTTATCCATCGCTGTACAAATAATACATGTCCACACTATACTATTACAAAACTCTTTTACTCTTCATGCCTTCTCTAGATTCCCCCTGCACTCTGATCCTGCAGGACTGGGGTTAAGGGAGTGGGATGAGCTACTATAGCCCAGTGAGTAGAACAATAAAATAAGTTATTAAACATGCTCTCATGGAATGCATCACATCACAGATAATTCACATCATCTCAGGTGAACATGTCACCAATAGTCCCGACATCCTAAACTCGTGCCAGGGCATAGAATGGGCACCTAGTCTTCCTGTCATATCACATCATAACATAACTTACCATGTACAGTGCCAGGGCGTAGAATGGGCACCTGTACTTCTACTATTCCATGCCAGGGCGTAGAATGGGCACCTGATCTTACTCAGGGACTAATGGATCATCCACTATCACCCACACCAACAACAATATAGAATGCAATGCAGCAAATTCGTGAATTCTAATGCAATCAACCTATGGCATAATCATGGTGCATAAAATATGCTAAAAGCATTTAATTTCTCAATTTAAAAGAATTAAGTTTAGTTCCACTCACCTCTGGCTACCTCTGAACTGAGCTCACTACTGCTCTCTTCGGTTCCTCTGGTCCATTCCTACACAGGTGGACTCAAATGAGGGACCAAACTAACTCAAGAACAACTCTATAAAACTCCCCAAAAACCCCCTCAGACATCCTAAAACAATCATGTAAAACATGCAAAGGAAGGCTGGACAGGGCACTTTCGGCGGCAGGTTCGGCGGCCGAAAGTCCTTTCCAGAGCTGAAACTCAAGCACTTTCAGCGGCACTTCGGCTGCCGAAAGTCCTCTCTAGAGACGAAAGTCTCTAACCTTCGGCGGCCGAAACTCCCCTCCAGAGCCGAAAGTCCAAACTTTCGGGAGCAAGCTTAGGCAACCGAAGCCACCTCCTCAGCATGTTCGGCGGCTGAACCTTCCTTCGGCGGCCGAAGCTGGGTTCTCCAGTAAGGCAGAACCTTGCTCTGCCTCACGCCAAACCTCTCCAATCTTACCCAAACACGAAAACCACAACTCCTCAACATACATATACTCAAGTATATGCACAAAGGGGTCCAAAACTACCTTAAAACCCCAACAAACAACACAACACAACATATATACATGCTTTCATCAACAAAACACCAAAAAACACTATTTAACCTAATCATGCATCTCTACCCATAAACTCCATAAAACCTTCATAAATCATGAAAAGAAGTTCAGGATCTTCACTTACCTCTTGAAAACAAGAAGATGAACGATCCCAACGTGGAGATATGGAGCAACTCTCTCTCAAAGTCTCCAAACTTCAAAACTTGGATTTTTAGCTCAAAAGCTTCAAAACAACATCAAAAACTATCAAAACTTTGCAAGATTTGATGAAAACATGAAGAATACCCAAGGAAGACATGGTCTCACCTCTGTTTGTGAAATAAAAAGCAATTCTTATCCATTCACCGACTGAGGGCCTTTTATAGGTGGCTGGCCAGACCACCTTCGGCGGCCTAACGTGAAACCAAAAGCCATGAATGTTCGGCGGCCAAACCTCACTTTCGGCGGCCGAACCTGGCATTTCTTCCTTGGTTCTTTTCTTTCAAAAACTCATTTTCTTTTCACTTTACAACTATAAAACATACTAGAATACTTTAGAAAAACATAATTCTTACCCTTCTCGAGCATTCCGACATCCTGGATTCCACTGGAAAGTAGAATTTTGATGCCGGACTCTAGCCGGGTATTACATTGACAGTTGAAAAGTAAAAAAAAAAAAAAAAACCAAGAACGTTCTTTGGGCGACTTGTTAGCTAGTGATTGATTAGCGAATGTTTCCTAATTGATCTAAATCTAAGGAGAGATTTGGTTATGTGGAGCGTTTTCCGCAACCAAAACTAATTTATTGAAACGAATAAAAGAATTCAAGCATCGATGATTAATTCCGAAATTGAAATGGATCCTATACTTGAACTATAGCTTTTTCTCATTGATTTATTATTCTTGTAATTATTGCTTTCTTATATTGCTTTAGTTTTAGTTTCAATTTATCATCAAAATCCTCCCTTACTTTACTTTTATTATTAATTTGCTCAAGTCAGTGTTTAGAAAATCATAGTGTCAATTCCTTGTGGATTCGATCCTATTACCATTATTTACAATTCTTAATTGTTGATATTTTAATAGATTATTTTTTGTGACTTCGACACACATCAGGCACTATTCACTTGGAACATATATTATTGCATAATGTTTTCTTTGTGCCTCAATTTCAATAGAATCTTCCATTTGTTAGTAAACTTCTCAAAGCCACTTCCATTCACATTATTTTCTATGCCTCTTATTGTTTATTTTAGAATATTCAAACTGAGAAGGTAGTGATTGTGGCACAAGAAATAGGTGGCATTTACAAGTTAGATAAGTTTGACTTGTTACCTTTTATCGTAAATGATTGTTTGAATGCTTTGGAACACTCTACCATTTACAATTCTTTTGTAAACCATGTTTTCTACCCATGCTATAAAGGGAGATTTTTTTTCTTATTCAAACACTGTACCTAAGATTGACACACACACATTACATGCAATACTTGGCCATGTTTTTATGAAAAACTTGCATCATTTACCTGTTTTTGACTCTTTAGTGATTAAGGATAAAAGGTTAGAATGTCTTGTTTAACCTCTAGCTAAACAATATAGATTATCTTTTTCAGCTAAAACCACTAAGGTTGCATGTATTTTTTACTTAATTCATATGGATGTTTGGGGACCTTTTAAAGTAATAGCTCTCAATGGGGCTAGATATTTCCTTACTATTGTAGATGATGTAAGTAAAGCAATATAGGTGTATACTATGGTACATAAGTCCTAGGTTGTCTCATTGCTTCACAATTTTTTACAAATGATATAAAATTAATTTGGATTCACAATAAAAGTCATAAGATTTGACAATAGGAAAGAGTTTATGACTCATGAGTTTGCTAAACTATTATAAGCAGGATTAGGCATTGTCCACCGCAAAACTTGTCCCTCTACTCCCCAACAAAATGGAGTAGTAGAGAAAAAGTATAGGCACTTACTTACACTACTAGGGCCATGAGAATACATGCAAGTCTGCCTAAATATTTTTGGGCAAAATGTGTTCTAGCTAATGCCTACATATAAATAGATTACCTCAAAAAAGCTTAGATGGTTGTAACGACCTGAAAATCGGACCGCTACCGGCGCTAGGATCCAGGTCGGCTTAAGGCCGCCGGGACCCGTAGCAAGCCTGACATACAACCTGTAAACCTGTTTAATCCCATACATGATCAACAACATACATAAAAATTTTGAACTTTTCTTTTTCCAAGCTCAACCTGTGCATGCTCATAAACATATACATAAACATGACATAAACATAATCCCCACACTGGAGCTCTCATCAAACGCTCCAATGGGGCATCTCATCATACACAAGCTTGATGGAACATAAGCATCATAAAACATAGATCATGTTTACAAGGGATTACTATACACATAGGGTCAAGCACTACCTCTAATCCTCAATATCATTTTTACATAACATAACTGTTCATAACTTTACATCATTTTACAATTTATCATGTCCACATTCTATCTATTACATACACATAACTTCATTCATCTCGACTTCTCTGCCTAGCCCGTACTTGCAGACCTGGGGGATTAGAGAGAGGGGTGAGCTACTAGAGCCCAGTGAGCAGAATAATAAAAACATTATATTAACATTTCATGCTTTCATGGAATGCATCACATCACAAACATATCACATCAAGGATGAACTTGTCACCAGTAGCCCTCTACATATCCAATAGTGCCAGAACGTAGAATGGGTCCTGGTCTTTCCCTTACATAGCATAACATAACATTCCAATGTGCCAGAACGTAGAATGGGTCCTGGTCTTTCTCTTACATAGTGCCAGCGAACGTAGAATGGGTCCCACTGGTCTTTCATTCCGTACCATACATATCATATCGTCACATCATAGGTCGAGGGCTATGGATCATCCAACGTTCATCCACATCAACAACAAAATATGCAATGCAACATATTCGTGAATTCTAATGCAAACAACCTAGTATATCTCATGGCATTAATGATGCGTGAATCATGCTAAAATGTCCATTATTTGCTTTAAAACGTAATGAGTTATTCCATTCACCTCTGGATAGCTCTGACCAGACACTGGAGCAGCAGACTCACTGCTGGGGTCCTCGGTTCCTCGGGTCCGAACCTACACAAGTGGACTCAAATGAGGGACCAAACATACATGAACATAACTCTAAACTACTCCCCAAAAACCCCCTAGAACATCATGAAATAATCATACAAAAACATGCAAAGGAGGGCTGGACAGGGCACTTTCGGCGGCAGGTTCGGCGGCCGAAAGTCCCTCCAGAGCCGAAAGTCAGGCAGGTTCGGCGGCACCTTCAGCGGCTGAAACTCCCAGACAGAGACGAAACTCATGCATGTTCGTCGGCACTTTCGGCGGCCGAAACTGCCCTCCAGAGACGAAAGTCCTCTTTCGGGGGCAAGCTTCGGCAGCCGAAGGCTCCCTCCACAAGCGGGTTCGACGGCCGAAAGTTCCTTCGGCGGCCGAACCTGAGTTTCTCCAAAGTGGCAGAAACTCAGCTCCAACATGCACAAACGCCTCCCAAACCTTTCAAACATGCATAAACCTATTCTACAACACTCCTAATCATACACAATCAAGCATACAAGTTCATAGGGGTCTCAAACTAGCCTAAACCCCAACTTCAACACAACAAACATACCCATAAACTCGAAATAACCTAAACATGCATTTCTACTCCATAAACTTATATAAAACTTGTTTAAAACACATCAAAAGCTAGAGATCGACTCTTACCTCTTGAAGATCGAAAGTAGAGGCGATCTAACTTGGAGTTGGGAGAGATTTAGCTCCTTGGGTCTCCAAGCTCAAAACTTGTTCTTTTCTCAAAAATCTTCAAAACAAAGTGAAAACTAGTGAAAATCGTGAAAGATTTGAAGAAAGAAACTCAAGATTGGCGAGGGGCGGCGGAGAGCTCACCTTGGCAGAAAATGGGGAAAAAAGCTCGCCCGTTTTCGGCTAAGGGACCCCTTTATAGGTGGCTGGCCAGGCCACATTCGGGAGCCGAACAAGCCTCCTCATGCATGCCATGTTCGGCGGCCGAACATAAGGTTCGGCGGCCGAACCTGGACTTCCCTCACTTATGCTTTCGGGGGCCTAATAGCGCTCCCGAAGGCATGCATGTTCGGCGGCCGAACCTGAGTTTTCTTCCAAGGCTATTTTCATACAAAAACTCATTTCATTCTTGATTAAAAACATAAAACACATTAAAACATTTTATAAAAACATGGTTTTACCCTTCTAGAGGTCTCCGACACCCGAGATTCCACCGGACGGTAGGAATTCCGATATCGGAGTCTAGCCGGGTATTACATTCTCCCCCCCTTAAGAACATTCGTCCCCAAATGTTCCTCAACTAGCACTAGTAAGACATAATGACGTGGAACCCTATGGCACAAGCCTCAAACTCACACGCACAAGTAGATACGGAATCCAAAGATCTGATAAACCCACCTCCTATGGCACCCCAAACTTAGAGAAGCTGAAACACCAATGATCGAAGGATTTAGATGAGAATCCGACAAACGCCACAACGAATAGTTGATAAGTTAGCCAAGATTCCTGGTGCAATTGATGAAAGCAAATCCTCACTCTCACTCAAAGCAATACACGCCAAAGGCATGAAAATAATTCTGATAATTTGATTTCAAAGCTACCTCTTACAATTGTTTCTTATCCTTATATAGTAAGGAGAAAAAGAAATAAAACCCTAAGACACTCTTCTTGGGCCTGACTTAAACACATAAGACCCAAGCCCAATCACACACTAAAATAACATATAAGTATTAAAATATAAGCCCACAACATGGCCCAACACTCTAAAACTTAAAAGATAAAATATGGCCAGAATACAAGCCCAAACAAAACTAAAATAAAACAAGTGTTTAAATAATAAAACTAGCAAGCCCATCATAACAAAGTTGAATCTTCACAAAAGCCTTACTTGATCTTCACTTTAGGCTTTCCTTTATGTAGTTTTAGCCCATAGGTTTGATTAGGCTCCCTCAGCCTATGATTGCAAATGTTGCACCAAATCTGTCCCATATGAGTTAAAGCACGCCCTAAATATATATGGATTATATGAATATGATTTTGAACTACTCTTGGATCCATTGGAATGATATAAGTTTGCTCCACACCATTGTTAGAAATTTGTCCTATTGGATCCGTATCATTCCCTCTTTCTTTAGAAAAGATTCGTCCTCGAATCTTGCTGATATTTATGTCAAGAAGGAAAGCTTTAGGCACCCATGTATCTTCAAAGACCTCCTTTTGAATAGGTGGAAATAGTATAAAACTTTCATCATGGATGTTTTCATCAACAACCTGCACATCAAGAACAAATGAACTAGACATAAAAATATTAGTCATAGAAAGATCATGTGGATGTGACCCATTCTCCTCTACAACTTCCAAAACAGTCTTATTCACCTCCTCCACCTCATCAATCATGTGCTCCCCATGTCCACCATCATTCACAACCTCTTCTATAAGTTCATTAATGGAATTTTCAATTTCAATCTCTATGGAAGTTGACATTGGAACTTTAGCCTCTTCTTTCTCCTTTTCTTTCTCCATCTTCCCTCCTTGAAGTAGTCTTGATTCTTTTCCAGCCTCGTTACCCTCAAACTCACTCTTTTCTCTCATTTTTTCCACAGAACTCAAGCTCTCACTCTCCTTTGTAGCCAAGGCCGAAGCCTCCCTCTCCCTCTCCAGCATTTTTATGTGATCGGCATATACCTCTTGAGGTGATAAAGGAGCGAGTATAAGCTTCTGTCCTTCATGAGTGAAGGAGTACTTGTTATTGAGCCCATCATGTTGCACCTTTCTATCATATTGCCACGGCCTACCCAACAATATATGGCTTGCCTGCATAGGTACCACATCGCACAAGATCTCATCCTTATACCTACCAATAGAAAATGGTATAACCACCTGGCGTGTACCTCTGACCTCACCACAATCGTTCAACCATTGCAATCTGTATGGCTTAGGGTGTTTAATAGAAGCCAAGCCCAATTTCTCCACCATATACACACTAGCCACATTTGCACAACTACCTCCATCAATAATGACAGTACACACTTTTCCATTAACCAAACACCTAGTGTGAAATATGTTTTCCCGTTGTTCCAGGCTTTCTTCCTTAACCTGCATATTCAGAGCACGCCTAGCAACAAGCATCTCACAATGTGCAGCAAGCAACACATTATTAACAAACACATCCGAATCATCACAGTCATTATTGCAATTATGAGTTCTTTGAGGTATTCTTGTAGAAGTGGACGCTGGTGAGACATTCTGATCTTTACTCATCCTACCTTAAATCAACAAAGAACAAAGAGAACTAGCAAATATTGTGTTAGAAAAGAAAGAACTCAAGTGTTTGCACACTTACCACTCTTTTGCTGATTCTTCAATTGCACTTCAGAAACTAAGGTCAACCAACTAACCACAAGGTGCGTTTAATGAAACAAAAAAAAGAAAACCTAAAGAAAGAACGAAGAGCGCAAAAACTAGAAAGAAGACACTGACAATTTGGAAAGTAACACACGAACTAGGTTTTGTGCTACTTGAAAATATCACCTAGAGTATAGACCCAAGCAAACAATACTCCAGCAATGTCAAGGAAGCAAAAGCAAGTTTAAATCAAAAAAAGAAACTTTGAATTGAAATAAAGACGAATCTGGACAAAAGTTTGAATTTAATTCACTTCAACGCAAATTAAATATGGATCTGCTTAAATCTACCCAAAAAGGCAAGTATCAAAACACCACAAATAGAATCAGAAAAAAAAAATATAAATTT
This sequence comes from Manihot esculenta, assembly GCF_001659605.2. NCBI lineage: Eukaryota > Viridiplantae > Streptophyta > Magnoliopsida > Malpighiales > Euphorbiaceae > Manihot > Manihot esculenta. Next base: position 18,874,902 of record NC_035178.2, on the reverse strand, counting down.
CTCTCAGATCAGAAACATGGACGAAAATTCTGGTGTTAAAAGAAGGATTTGACATCAAATCAGTTTAGATGCAATTTCCTTAAATGTGCACTTTAGGAAATAGGCAGAAATTCTTTTATCTCCTAATCTGGATTCAACCAAATTCAAAATTCAAAATTGATTCCCATAAATTACAGCAATCAATTGAGATAGGTAAGGCAATATGGACGAAAAAGGAAACATACCACAATTTCGGCCAGATCAAGATAAATAAGGTAAAGGCGATTTTTGATTTTTGATTTTTTTTTTTTTTTTGGATTTCGATTTTTTTGTTTTTATAACTAATAATCAAGAAGGTGTAGCCATGGACACACAAGCTTTCACCGAAAAGAACAAGAAAGACAAGGAAAACTCAAAAACCCCTAGATCCTAAGATAAATAAGAATTTACCTCACTTTGGCTCTGATACCAACTGACGCGGAACCCTATGGCACAAGCCTCAAACTCACACGCACAAGTAGATACGGAATCCAAAGATCTGATAAACCCACCTCCTATGGCACCCCAAACTTAGAGAAGCTGAAACACCAATGATCGAAGGATTTAGATGAGAATCCGACAAACGCCACAACGAATAGTTGATAAGTTAGCCAAGATTCCTGGTGCAATTGATGAAAGCAAATCCTCACTCTCACTCAAAGCAATACACGCCAAAGGCATGAAAATAATTCTGATAATTTGATTTCAAAGCTACCTCTTACAATTGTTTCTTATCCTTATATAGTAAGGAGAAAAAGAAATAAAACCCTAAGACACTCTTCTTGGGCCTGACTTAAACACATAAGACCCAAGCCCAATCACACACTAAAATAACATATAAGTATTAAAATATAAGCCCACAACATGGCCCAACACTCTAAAACTTAAAAGATAAAATATGGCCAGAATACAAGCCCAAACAAAACTAAAATAAAACAAGTGTTTAAATAATAAAACTAGCAAGCCCATCATAACAAAGTTGAATCTTCACAAAAGCCTTACTTGATCTTCACTTTAGGCTTTCCTTTATGTAGTTTTAGCCCATAGGTTTGATTAGGCTCCCTCAGCCTATGATTGCAAATGTTGCACCAAATCTGTCCCATATGAGTTAAAGCACGCCCTAAATATATATGGATTATATGAATATGATTTTGAACTACTCTTGGATCCATTGGAATGATATAAGTTTGCTCCACACCATTGTTAGAAATTTGTCCTATTGGATCCGTATCACATAACATACATCATACACATAAAACACACATAAAACTAACCTCAGAAGAGATAAGGGTACTGCTGGAGCATGGACTCCCGTGTCTCCCAAGTGCATTCTTCCAAATTGTGGTGGTTCCACAGGACTTTCACCATCGGGATTTCCTTGTTTCTTAGCTTCCTGATCTGGGTGTCTATGATCCGTACTGGCTGCTCAACATAAGTGAGATCTTCTTGGATCTCCACATCAGGCTCACTAAGAACCTTGTCCGGATCCGACACAAACTTCCTCAACATGGAAACATGGAAAACCGGATGGATTCTTTCCATTGAAGCAGGTAAATCCAGCTTGTACGACACATTCCCTATCTTTTGCAAGATTTTAAAGGGTCCGATGTATCATGGGGCTAGTTTACCTTTCTTCCCAAAGCGAACCACTCCTTTCATAGGAGACACCTTGAGCAATACCAGATCCCCCTCCTGAAAGTCTACTTGCCTTCTGCGGATGTCTGCATAACTCTTCTGTCTGCTTGCAGCAGTCTTGATCCTTTCTCTGATTATGGGTACCGCCCTACTGGTGATCTCTACTAGCTCAGGCCCTGCCAAGGCCTTTTCTCCAACCTCTTCCCAGCAAACAGGTGATCTGCACTTCCTTCCATACAAAGCTTCATATGGAGCCATCCCGATGCTAGCATGATGGCTGTTATTGTAGGCAAACTCCACCAAACGTAGATATTGCCTCCAAGAACCGCCAAAGTCCAGCACACACATTCTGAGCATATCCTCTATTGTCTGGATGGTCCTTTCTGATTGTTCGTCCGTCTGTGGATGGAAAGCAGTGCTAAAATCCAACCTGGTACCCATGGCATTCTGCAGACTCCGCCAAAATCTGGAGGTGAACTGGGGTCCTCTATCGGACACTACTGAAACAGGAACCCCATGTAGCCTGACGATCTCCTCAACATACACCTGCGCCAACTTGTCCACAGAATAGCCACTCCTGACAGGGATGAAGTGAGCAGATTTGGTGAGTCTGTCCACAACCACCCATATGGAGTCCAATCTGTTGGACGTCGCCGGTAACCCCACTACGAAGTCCATAGCTATATTCTCCCATTTCCACTCTGGAATAGGTAGCGGGTTAAGCATTCCAGCCGGCTTTTGATGTTCCAGCTTCACCCTCTGACACACTTTGCAGGCTGACACAAACTGTGCCACTTCTCTCTTCATAGCTGGCCACCAATAAACCTTCTTCAGATCTTGATACATCTTGGTGGCTCCGGGGTGAACGCTGGATCTTGCATTATGAGCCTCTCTCATAATGTCTCCCTTTAACCCTATGTCATCTGGTACACATAGTCTACTCCCATAGCGGAGGATCCCCTTGCTGTCGAATCTGAACTCACTATCTTTGCCTGACTGAACAGTCCTGGCAATCTTTACTAACTCTGGGTCCTCATGCTGTTTCTGAGCCACCTGCTCCAGAAACACGGGTGCCACTCTCATCTGGGCTATCAAAGCACCTATACCAGACAACTCCAACTGTAGACCTTCATTCATGAGCTCGAAGAACTCCCTCACTACTGGCCTCCTCTCTGCTGAAATATGGGACAAACTGCCAAGTGATTTTCGGCTTAAAGCGTCTGCCACAACATTCGCCTTACCCGAATGGTACTGGATCTTGCAATCATAGTCACTAAGCAGTTCTACCCATCTCCTCTGCCTCAGATTCAGATCCCTCTGACTCAAGATGTACTGCAGGCTCTTATGATCGGTGAAGATCTCACATTTAACCCCATAGAGGTAATGCCTCCACATCTTGAGTGTAAAGATTACTGCTGCCATCTCAAGGTCATGTGTAGGGTAATTCAACTTGTGCTTCTTCAACTGCCTAGAAGCATAAGCAATCACCCTTTCATTCTGCATTAACACACAACCCAAACCCACTCGGGATGCATCACAGAAAACTGTGAAATCCTCATTGCTAGCTGGCAAAGCTAGCACTGGTGCTGATGTTAACCTCTTCTTAAGCTCTTCAAAACTTTCCTCGCACTGGTCAGTCCACACAAACTTCTGATTCTTCCTGGTTAGTCTGGTCAGAGGAGCTGCAATTTTTGAGAAGTCCTGAACGAACCTCCTGTAGTAACCTGCCAAACCCAAGAAACTTCTAATCTCTGTCACTGAAGTGGGTCTAGGCCAGTTAGCCACAGCTTCTATCTTCTTAGGGTCCACCTCTATCCCATTTTCTGACACTACATGCCCCAAGAACAAAATGCTCCTCAGCCAGAACTCACACTTAGAGAACTTGGCATACAAGCCATGTTCCCTCAAGGTCTGCAGAACCAACCTCAGATGATGGGCATGCTCCTCTGCGTTCCTGGAATACACTAAGATATCATCTATGAAGACAATAACAAAGTGATCCAGGTACTGGCTAAACACTCTGTTCATGAGATCCATGAATGCTGCAGGGGCATTGGTTAACCCGAACGGCATAACAAGGAACTCAAAATGCCCATATCTGGTCCTGAAAGCTATCTTTGGCACGTCTTCCTCTCTTATCCTCAGCTGATGGTACCCAGATCTCAGATCTATTTTGGAGAAACAACCCGCTCCTACTAGCTGGTCGAATAGATCATTGATCCTTGGCAGAGGGTACCTATTCTTGGTAGTGACTTTGTTCAACTGCCTGTTGTAACGACCTGAAAATCGGACCGCTACCGGCACTAGGATCTAGGTCGGCTTAAGGCCGCCGGGACCTATAGCAAGCCTAACATGCATCCTGTGAACCTGATTAATCTCATACATGATCAACAATATACATAAAAATTAAAACTTTTCTTTCCTTCATTCTCTCATACACCAACTCAACCTGTGCATGCACTGAACATAAACATAATCATAAACATTAGCCCCTCTGTGGGACCTCAACAATGCCCCCAATGGGTGGCATAACATGTGTTGAGTGGGTTTACATAAGCATTACAAAACATCTAAGATCATGTATTAAAAGGGATACCACACACATAGGGTCAAGCACAATCTCTAATCCTCAAGTTCATTACATTACATAACTATACACGACTCTACATCATTATACAATGTCATGTCCACATTCTAGCTATTACATACACAAGACTTCATTACTCTTGCCGACCTCCTGGTCTACCCTGTACCTGCAAGCCTGGGGGTTAAGGGAGAGGGGTGAGCTACAAGAGCCCCGTGAGCAAAATAATAAAACATTTAAAATATATGATAACATGAAATGCATCACATCACAACTAATCACATCAAGGATGAATTTGTCACCAATAGTCCTCTACATGGTCCAACTGTGCCAGGGGCGTAGAATGGGCCTCACTGGTCTTTCTCTTACATAATCATAACATAGCATAACATAACATTCCAACTGTGCCAGGGGCGTAGAATGGGCCTCACTGGTCTTCCGTACCGTATCATCATCATATCATAACATATGAGGACTAAAGGATCATTCAACATTCATCCACATCATCAACATATTATGCAATGCAACATATTCGTGAGTTCTAATGCAAGCACCCTATTATATCTCATGGCATTCATGATGCGTGAATCATGCTAAAACTGGTTTATTTATTTAAAAGCATAAGGGTTATTCCACTCACCTCAGGCTGAAGCTCTACTGACTCAGAAGCAGCTGAACTCACTGCTGGGGTCCTCGGTTCCTCGGGTCCGAACCTACACAGGTGGACTCAAATGAGGGACCAAACAACTAGAACATAACTCTAAAAACATCCCCCAAAAACCCCCTAGAACATCATGAAACAACCATAGAAAAACATGCAAAAGAGGGCTGGACAGGACACTTTCGGCGGCAGGTTCGGCGGCCGAAAGTCCCTCCAGAGCCGAAAGTCAGGCAGGTTCGGCGGCACCTTCGGCGGCCGAAACTCCCAGACAGAGGCGAAACTCATGCATGTTCGGCGGCACTTTCGGCGGCCGAAACTCCCAGACAGAGACGAAACTCTCCTTTCTGGGGCAAGCTTCGGCAGCCGAAGGCTGCTTCCACAAGCATGTTCGGCGGCCGAAAGTTCCTTCGGCTGCCGAACCTGGTTTCTCCCTTAGTGGCAGAAACCCAGCCCTTCTATGCATATACGCCTCCCATTCCATCCAAACATGCATAAACCTATTCTACAATACACATACACAAGCATACAAGCTCCTAGGGGCTTAAAACTATCTAAAACCCCATCTACAACACATCAAACATGCATTTGCAAGCCACACTGTTCAAAAACACAACATAAACTCATAAACCTAACCATAAGCTAAACATGCATTCTACCCCATAGATCTTCATAAAACTTACTTAAAACATGCAATGAGCTTAAGATCGGCTCTTACCTCTTGAAGATCGAGAGAGATACGACCTAATCTTGGAGATGGGAGATTTTCAACTTCCTTGGGTCTCCAAGCTCAAAACTTGCTCAAAACTTGAAAATCTTCAAAACAAGATGAAAACTTGTGAAAATCGTGAAAGATTTGAAGGAAGAACTCAAAGATTGGTGAGGGACGGCGGAGAGCTCACCTTGGCCGAAAATGGGGAGAAAAGCTCGCCCATTTCGGCTAAGGGACCCTTTTATAGTGGCTGGCCAGGCCACGTTCGGGGGCCGAACGTGCCTCCGCATGCATGCCATGTTCGGCGGCCGAACTTGAGGTTTGGCGGCCGAACCTGGATTTCCCTGACTTATGCCTTCGGGGGCCTAAGGCACACCCGAAATGCCTGCATGTTCGGCGGCCGAACTTGAGGTTCGGCGGCCGAACCTGGGTTTTCTTCCAAGGTTATTTTCATACAAAACTCATTTCCTTTTCACTTAAAACCATGAAAAACATTAAAACATTTTATGAAAACATGTTTCTACCCTACTAGAGGCTTCCGACATCCGAGATTCCACCGGACGGTAGGAATTCCGATACCGGAGTCTAGCCGGGTATTACACCTGTAGTCGATACAAAGTCTAAGGGATCTATCCTTCTTTCTCACAAACAAGACTGGAGCACCCCAAGGTGAGGTACTCTGTCGGATGAAGCCCTTTTCTATTAGCTCTTGCAACTGTTCTTTCAATTCCTTCAACTCAACTGGAGCCATCCTGTAGGGAGAAATAGAGATCGGTCTAGTTCCAAGCATCAATTTGATTTCAAACTCTATCTCCCTAGCAGGTGGTAGTCCTGGAAGCTCCTTTGGAAAAACATCCTGAAATTCTCTGACAACTGGCATTGAGGCTGGCTCCCTGACCTGACTAACTAGCTCTCTCACATGAGCCAAATACCCCTGACATCCCTTCCTAAGCAACCTACGAGCCTGAAGAGCAGATATCAGACCTCTAGGTGTACCCCTCTTGTCTCCTCTGAAGACGACCTCTGACCCATTCTGATCTTTGAACCTGACTACCTTGTCTCTGCAGTCCAAGGTAGCACTATGGGTAGATAGCCAATCCATCCCTAGAATGACGTCAAAGTCTGTCAAATCTAGAACCACAAGGTCGGCAAAAAGGCATCTTCCCTCAACAAAAACTGGACTGTACTGGCAGACTGACTCTGCCACTGACGGGTCACACTTGGGTCCATTGACCCATAGGGGACACTCTAACCCAGAGACTATTAGACCCAACCTCTCAACGGCTCTCGGAGCAATAAAAGAATGAGATGCACTCGGGTCAATAAAAGAATGAGATGCACTCGGGTCCATTAATGCATACACATCAGAACACCCAATGATGAGATTACCTGACACCACGGTGTTGGATGTGTTAGCCTCCTGCTGTGTCATGGTGAAGATCCTGGCTGGAGCTGATGGACCTTCACCTCGGGAACCAAAAGAAGAGGCTGCCCCTCTACCTCTACCTCTGCCACTGCCCTGAGTTGTGGCTGGAGCTGCTGGCTGTGCCACACTACCAGAAGCTATCTGCTGGGGCTGGCCCATAAAAGGTGCTCTAGGACACTCCCGAGCCATGTGTCCCTCCTGTCCACATCTGAAGCATGCATTAGTCCCAGCCCGACACACTCCCTTGTGTGGTTTCCCACACCTTAGGCATTCTGTACCATCTGAGCCTGAGCTCGAGCCACCGCCTAATCCCAGACCGGATTTCAACTTACTCCAGAACTTGTTCTTCTTCGGATTCTTGGTGGTGTTACTCCACCTCTTGCTGCCTGAGCTCTGAGAAGAGGGACCTGGCCCTCCTCTACCTGGGGTCTTAACTCCTGAAGACTGGGTCACTGACTGCTTCACTGACCCCTCAATTATAGCACTAGCCTCCATCCTTCGAGCCATATCCACCATAGTGTGGAAACTTTCCCTCTCAACTGACTGAATCAAAGAGGAGTACCTAGAATGCAGTTTCATGACATATCTCTTGGCTTTCTTCGAATCTGTATCTAGAGCTTGCCCTGAAAAAGGCAATAGCTCCAAGAATTTATCCGTGTACTCCTCTACACTCATGTGTTCTGTCTGCCTCAGCTGCTCAAACTCAATCATCTTCAGTTCTCTGGAACTGTCTGGAAAAGCCCATCCAGCAAACTCATTTGCAAATTCCTCCCATGTCATGCCGTCTAGTCTTGGGTCCACATAACACTTGAACCATTCCCATGCCTTTTTGCACTTTAAAGTGAACCCTGCCATCTGAATGGCCCTGCTGTCATCTGCCCCTAGCTCATCAGTTATCGTCTTCACTACCCTCAGGTACTCAAAGGGATCATCCTCTGACTTGTATTTGGGAGCATCCAGCTTAAGGTAATCTGTCATCTTCACCTTGCTCCCACCGGCTGAGCTAGGTCTAGAAGGTTGAGTAACTGGGGCTGCTGGTTCTGTAGGTGGTGGAGGTGGGGGTGCAGCATTCCCCGAGGTGGGGTTTGCCGGGTTAGGATAGAAGGGTGAGGGTGGATAAGCTGGGTACTGTGGGTAAGGTGGATAGAAAGGTGGATAAGGCATGTAGGTAGGGTAGGGGTTAAAGCTGGAGTAATCCGATGTGCCTCCATCGGATACCCTGAACCCTGTGGGAAGGGTGGATAATGGGGTGGAAAACCATACCCCGAGGCCTGAGCGCCTCCCTGTGACTCCCCTGTCCCTTCTTCCGACATGCTGACATCCAGATTCCCATCCCTCCTCAGGTCCTCTTCCATAACCTCCCTCACATCTGAAGAACTTCCTCCTCTATCTGTCCCCCTTCTGCTAGCATCAAAAGACCTTCTAGGGTCCCTTGACACTCTTTCTCTGCTTGATCTACATGACATTGCCCTAGGCAATGTAGGAGGACGGGTGCTCGTGCCCTCATCCTCAGGTGGTACTCTAGTCAATCGTGCAGATCGACGAGTCCCTCTCATCCTGTTTTCTGAAAAATAGTACACAATACTAAAAACATCAGCATCATATGGTTCATGTGGAAACACATGAACCTGCATCACATACATAGCATAATATCATAGCATTAATGCTCATGCACGTACTCATGGCATTTCACATCATCATACAAGACAGGACTCAGCATCCTATCCTAGTGGACATGATCTTCCTATTGTGCTTGACCTTCTAGAACATCTATGAGCCCGACACTCTAGGTCCGACCATATGAACCTAGGGCTCTGATACCATTCTGTAACGATCCGAAAATCGGACCGCTACCGACGCTAGGATCCAGGTCGACTTAAGGCCGCCGGGACTCGTAGCAAGCCTGACATACAACCTGTAAATCTGTTTAATCCCATACATGATCAACAACATACATAAAAATTTTGAACTTTTCTTTTTCCAAGCTCAACCTGTGCATGCTCATAAACATATACATAAACATAACATAAACATAATCCCCACACTGGAGCTCTCATCAAACGCTCCAATGGGGCATCTCATCATACACAAGCTTGATGGAACATAAGCATCATAAAACATAGATCATGTTTACAAGGGATTACTATACACATAGGGTCAAGCACTACCTCTAATCCTCAATATCATTTTTACATAACATAACTGTTCATAACTTTACATCATTTTACAATTTATCATGTCCACATTCTATCTATTACATACACATAACTTCATTCATCTCGACTTCTCTGCCTAGCCCGTACCTGAAGACCTGGGGGATTAGGGAGAGGGGTGAGCTACTAGAGCCCAGTGAGCAGAATAATAAAAATATTATATTAACATTTCATGCTTTCATGGAATGCATCACATCACAAACATATCACATCAAGGATGAACTTGTCACCAGTAGCCCTCTACATATCCAATAGTGCCAGAACGTAGAATGGGTCATGGTCTTTCCCTTACATAGCATAACATAACATTCCAATGTGCCAGAACGTAGAATGGGTCCTGGTCTTTCTCTTACATAGTGCCAACGAACGTAGAATGGGTCCCATTGGTCTTTCATTCCGTACCGTACAGATCATATCGTCACATCATAGGTCGAGGGCTATGGATCATCCAACGTTCATCCACATCAACAACAAAATATGCAATGCAACATATTCGTGAATTCTAATGCAAACAACCTAGTATATCTCATGGCATTAATGATGCGTGAATCATGCTAAAATGTCCATTATTTGCTTTAAAACGTAATGAGTTATTCCACTCACCTCTGGATAGCTCTGACCAGACACTGGAGCAGCAGACTCACTGCTGGGGTCCTCGGTTCCTCGGGTCCGAACCTACACAGGTGGACTCAAATGAGGGACCAAACATACATGAACATAACTCTAAACTACTCCCCAAAAATCCCCTAGAACAGCATGAAATAATCATAGAAAAACATGCAAAGGAGGGCTGGACAGGGCACTTTCGGCGGCAGGTTCGGCGGCCGAAAGTCCCTCCAGAGCCGAAAGTCAGGCAGGTTTGGCGGCACCTTCGGCGGCCGAAACTCCCAGACAGAGACGAAACTCATGCATGTTCGGCGGCACTTTCGGCGGCCGAAACTGCCCTCCAGAGACGAAAGTCCTCTTTCGGGGGCAGGCTTCGGCAGCCAAAGGCTGCCTCCACAAGCGGGTTCGGCGGCCGAAAGTTCCTTCGGCGGCCGAACCTGAGTTTCTCCAAAGTGGTAGAAACTCAGCTCCAACATGCACAAACGCCTCCCAAACCTTTCAAACATGCATAAACCTATTCTACAACACTCCCAATCATACACAATCAAGCATACAAGTTCATAGGGGTCTCAAACTAGCCTAAACCCCAACTTCAACACAACAAACATACCCATAAACTCAAAACAACCTAAACATGCATTTCTACTCCATAAACTTATATAAAACTTGTTTAAAACACATCAAAAGCTAGAGATCGACTCTTACCTCTTGAAGATCGAAAGTAGAGGCGATCTAACTTGGAGTTGGGAGAGATTTAGCTCCTTGGGTCTCCAAGCTCAAAACTTGTTCTTTTCTCAAAAATCTTCAAAACAAAGTGAAAACTAGTGAAAATCGTGAAAGATTTGAAGAAAGAAACTCAAGATCGGCGAGGGGCGGCGGAGAGCTCACCTTGGCCGAAAATGGGGAAAAAAGCTCGCCCGTTTTCGGCTAAGGGACCCCTTTATAGGTGGCTGGCCAGGCCACATTCGAGAGCCGAACGTGCCTCCGCATGCATGCCATGTTCAGCGGCCGAACCTGGACTTCCCTCACTTATGCTTTCGGGGGCCTAATAGCGCTCCCGAAGGCATGCATGTTCGGCGGCCGAACTTGAGGTTCGGGAGTTTTCCTCCAAGGCTATTTTCATACAAAAACTTATTTCTTTCTTGATTAAAAACATAAAACACATTAAAACATTTTATAAAAACATGGTTTTACCCTTCTAGAGGTCTCCGACACCCGAGATTCCACCGGACGGTAGGAATTCCGATACCGGAGTCTAGCCGGGTATTACAATGGTTAACTTCTTAAGAATTACTTTATGGGAAGCCTTCCTCTTATGATCACATGACAATTTTTGGATGTTTGTGTTTTGCTGTCAATTTGAAACCAGCATGAGATAAGCTTGATATAGAGGTATCCCCTTTGTGTTTCTTGGCTCTTCTGGCATTCATAAAGGATAAAAGTTTTTTAACCTTACCAATAAGATCATCTTTATAAGTAGAGATGTGCTTTTCTTTCAGTAACGGTTTCCTTCTATTCCTCCTTCAAGTTAGTTTACTTAATTCTACCAATAGTCTTACTACTGAAGATACTATTATACCTATGTCTGCCTCTAATATTGATGGTTCTCCAACTGAGGATCTTAATATTTTAGTATCTTTTTTTGGTTCTAATAAGAATTCTTACACACCCTCTCCCAATAGTTTATCTGTATTTTCTCTTATGCCTACCATTATCTCCTCTCGTACTATTGCACTACACAACCCTCTCCCATTAGAGATGATCTAGCTCCTCTCTAAAGGTCCACTAGTATTGTCTCCAAGCTTGCTTGGTTATAGGACTTCATTTATTCTGCTTCTGCTTTCCTACCGCAAATAATTAACAATTGCAAATTCTCTTCAAGTATGTCTTATATTTCCATTAACTCTAGTGAAAAACTTTCTTCACTTGATATTTACAGAAGACTAATTAGGAGATTATTATACATTAATCTTACTAGCCTAACATAAGTTATACAGTATAGCATTTGTCACAATTATGTTAGATTCTTTCTAGCCTCACATGAATGCAGCTTTACATGTTTTAAGATACCTTAAACATCTCCTTCTAGAGACCTTTACTTCCCAGCCTCCAATGATTTCACTATGTCTACATATTGTGATGTTGATTGGGCTTCTTATGTTTACTCTAACAAATCTTTGATTTATGTGTGTTTCCGGATAGTTTACTAATTTCTTGAAAGACAAAGAAATACTTTACTGTTTCTCGATCTTATACTGAGCCTAAATACATGGTCATAGCTTCTATTGTTTGTGAATTATTTTGAATTTTCTCGATTTTGTAGGATTTTTATGTTGCTATGTAACTTCCTATTTATCTTCATTATGACAATAAAAAGGCTCTATATATTACTGCAAATCTTATATATCACAAGAGAATTAAAGCACATCGATATCAATTGTTATATTGTGCAAGAACAGTTTAAGAAAGACTTCATTGCTTCTTAGCATATTTCTTTTAAAATGCAATTGGCTGACATTTTTACCAAACCCTTCGGTTCTAAATCTCATTATCAATTATGTTCCAAGTTTTCTCTTGTGTACATATCACCAAATTCAATTTGAGAGAGGGAGTGAAGTATAGTTATAAATATAGTTATTTTTGTAATAATGATTTTTGTAGCTTTGTTATATAGACAGGTAGTTTATCTTGTGAGTGCATAGATGGTACGTATGAGTGCATGCATACATGTCATGTGTGTGTCAGTATACAACTTGCATATATAAAAACAATTTATCTGTAATATTTTATATAACTGCAATAAAAGTTTCTCTTTTCTTTCTCATCTGTTTTCGTTTCTCTAAATTTGTTTAGAATTACTCTAATTATGTCTTATTTTACTATTTATATATATGCCTTTATTTTAAAATATTTATATTTTACTTGTACATATTATTCTATTTATTAATAATACACATTTAATTTGAGACTTCTTTTTTCTTTCCTATTATTTTCTATCTTCTCATTTTTTTATACATTACATATAAATTTATATTTATATAGATTATAGGTATTATTTTAAAAATTTCATACGAATATGATACAAATAAATTTAAATATTTTATGTTATGATTATTTTATTCCCAAATAAATTCTTAAATATTTTATTTTTAATTTCGAATGTATAATTACAACCTTGATTTGATAGTTTGATAATCAAATTGTATTTATTTGTAATGTACAATCTGGATTAATGTTTGGTGTTATTACTTTTAAAATTATCACAAAGAAAATAATTTTATTAAATATATTAGTTATAAAATATTAAAAAGTAATTTAAAATAATATTTAATGTGATTTAAATTTAAAATATTAAAAATAATAAAATAATTTTTTAAAAATGTTTTTTTAATTATTTTTTAATTCTTAAATATAATGCTAATTAATCACTTTTTCGCATTGTACTAATATTTATAGTGTTTTAAAAAATTTAATAATACATAAATTAAATTAGAATTTGATTGTTGAGCATGATTTGATTAAGTGATTAAAAAAATATTTAATTTATTTGGAGTTATAAATTCACTCTTCAATCTTTTATCTCCTAAAAAAATTATTTTATTAATAAAATAAATAATTATTAAAAAAATCCTACACTTCTAATTTTATTATAATTTTACCCTAAAATTTTAAATTATTATCAATTTTATTTTGAAATTACTGATATGGAATAACATATCGAGTGACATAATAATTCTGTTAATTTTTAATGGTCTAAATAATAAAAGATATAATTAAAGTAATTTTAAAAAGTTAAAATTTAATAAATAAAAATAATAAAAATATAATAACAATAAAATAAAAAATACATAGTTTTATAATTAACTCATTTTTTATTTAATTAGAATAGCTACTAATTATTAATATTTGTAAAATATTATTTTAATATTAAAAAATACTCACTCCATTCTATCATTTTTATTTATATTTTCCTTTTTTATTATTTTAAAATTATTATTACTTTCTTTCTTATTTATAATTAATATGTAAATCAATAATTACAATCTTATTTTATTTTATTTTATTTTTAAAATATTTTTTATTAATTATTATTATTATTCAAAATAAGTATTTAAAATTTCTATTAATATTTAATAAAATTTAATATATTTAAAATTAATATAATTAAAAAATAATATATATGAAAGAATAAAATAGATAAAAATTATAAAAATCCAAACTGAATAATTATGTTTATTTGGCTAAAAAATTGAGATTGGAGTTTCCTTCGATTTGAAATTTAAAGTAAATTTTATTTTTAAAAAAATTGTAGTATAAGAATAAAAAATTACAAGTTTAGAATTTTTCTTAAAAAATATTTTTCCCTCTTTAAATTCCAATCAGGCGAAAGAAAAGCCAACCCAGATGATAATGGATTCGACGTTGAGATCCGACAAATGGATCCGGATCTCGTAGGGAAGTAAATGTTTCTATCAAGAACTGAAAACACTTCAATCGACCGAAAGGTGAAACTCATTGGCTGGATGTATTCACCCCAGCTTCCGTTGGCGCGTACGCGCGGGGTTTCACCGTGGGAGACTGACAAGTCCCAGCCGGAACCAGGAGGACTGGAAGCTTCTCTCCTCCAACTTGTGCAGGATCACCATAACAAGTCTCTCCGTCTCCGCGAGCTCACCGGTTAGTTTGATTCCGATTCAATTTGATTATAATTCAAAAATGTCAGAATTTTTATTCATTTAATTTCTGAAACAGAGAAGGCGAAGAAAGATGCAATTAGGAAGGCTGTGAGGGTATCGGATCTATTGATGGACGCAGTGAATGGTGGGGTTCAAGAGTCTTTCATCAACGAGAAACGAATTGAACATGAAATTCGAGCTTTAGCTGCTACAATTTCCAGGTTCATGAGACAAACTGATCAGTGGCTCACTGCAACTCATGCCATTAACACTGCAATTAAGGTTCTTTCTGATTGTTTCTGAACTTCTAATTTCAATTTCGGGTGGGTTTTGGTCATTTACTGATTAGGTTTTGTGTAAATAGGAAATTGGAGACTTTGAGAACTGGATGAAGATCATGGAATTTGATTGTAAAAGCATAAATGCAGCAATTCGCAACATTCATCAATAATGAGCTCAAATATGCAGAGTATGCTTGTTACCCCATTACGATATCTAATCGGTTTTCATAAGATAGATCTTTTTATCATTGAAGAAGTCAATGCCTGTCTGCCTAATATGCTTGCATTTTCCTGTAAATTTCCTTCCTAGTGTTTGCTTTCCTTTTTCTCATTTTAGTTGACAATATTATTTGATGGAGCTATCTTTTTGCTTTGCTATCCGATGATTGAATACATAGTTTTGCTGTTGAAACATATCTGTTTTAACCATGGCTTGTCATCTAGTGCTTGGTCTTTGCAGTTTTTTAATGTTCTTTTTATAGGTAATTTGTTATTTTGCCTTTTTAGTATTTATTTTTTTTGCTTAGATAGTGTTTAGCTATTAATGCAGTGGTCATGTATTTTACATTATGTGATTAAGTATTTGCGCATAGTGCGGAAATTTAGAAGTTAATGAAGTCTTGATTAATTGAAAGATCATAATCAATTGCATAAAAAGTGAACTAGCCCTATCTAATTGTGAGTGCATTGTTTGAATAAGCAATTGGAGAAGTTTTCTTATTCAAAAACTTATTCTTTTCCTTTTTAATTGCAGTAAAAGTGGTATTATGGTATTTCGCTGTATATACATATATACACACAATGGATATTTGGAAAGTAAGAAAACCATATAGTAGAACACCATTTTACATTTTTTATTTTGCAATTAGCATTCACAACTGAACATTCTGAAACACTTGTCATGTATGAAAAATCAGAGTACAAATGCAAATCTAACAAGACTAACATGCGTCTAACTTTTATTGTTTGATCTAATAGACAATTGAAGAGATGAGCAGCAATAAGCCCATCAAGAGACTAACTTTATTCATCAATAACTATGGTGATCAGTTAACTTTCCGGCAGTCAGTGCGAATCTCTCCCTCGGTTCCTGTGAGTGGACTGAGTTTCCCCATCTTGACCATTGCGTTGGCAAAATCTGCATAGAAAGTAATAGGATTGGTGCTGTAGGTTTTTACCTGCGAATCGGTGGAGCCACCACTAAAAAGCTGCTGATCTGAGTGCAGAAGGCCTTTGTTGTTAACCAAATTGGTGAAATAGGCATTATCAAATATTACAGGGCTAGTAGCATCTAGTGGAGAGAAATTCGTGTCGCTGCCTGTACTTGGACAGCTTGATTTTAATGATGTTGCCAGTGTTGAATCTATGTTTGTCTCATTGTAGAGTCGGCCTCGAAACATCGAGCACCTGGCTTGGCCTGTTGTGTGAGCTCCTATTAATCATGAAAACAATAGAAATTAGTTTGCAGAAACCAAAATCTGAAGTGATAATACAACAGTTGACATTTGACAAGCGTTTTATATGGTTATCTTGCCTGAAAGAGCGACCATATCTTTGGCAGTGAAGCCTTTATTTGAGAAGGAAGATATAAGGTCGCTGAGGTCCATTAGTGGGGATGGAAGCTCAGTATTTGCAGCACTATAACTTGCAGTGGTGGAATCTCTTCTACCCAATTCAACTTGCCATGAAGGACCACCCAACTGGATAAAAATTCTTACTTTTTTGTTAACCCAATTGAGTTGAAATATATTTTCTTTTTCTCGATGGAAATTACTTTAGAATTCATGCTTTTCAAATTGTCAAATTCGTTGGATATATACAGCCTCTACCATTTCAGTCAATATCGTAGTCCTTTTGTCAATAGGTGGAGATAGGAGTCGATCCTTGTTTGAGTATAATTTGAACTTTTAGGTTAATTTGGATTAAAGAAATTTAAAATGCACTTGAATATCTTGGATAAATACTTGGTAAAATTGAAGCACTAGTCATTTTAATATTTTGCGAATTGATAATTCTCCTATCAGAAGCATGGTGTTAGAATGTTCCATTATATAAGGAATTATATCCACCATTTTAAAAGAATAAATAATATATAGAGAATTCCATTAGAATTACTTACAGCAGCAACTGAATCACGAGCAGCAACAGCTATAATATCAGCACAAGAAACAACTCCAGGGCAAATAGACTCCACTTGAGATTTAATTGAATCGATCACTTCAAAGCCTCTAAGAGAATTTGCATTTGGGCCTGCAGTCTTCTCACCTTTGAAACTTGGGGAGACATCATCTAATAAAATAGATGCATCACATCCCTGTTTCAGCCAATACACATACAACTTCATTAATAACATCCATAATTATTATTGATATTTAGTGTGTGGGGGGAGAGAGAGAAAAGAGTACATTAACAAAGCAGTCATGGAAATGCATACGAAGCAAAGATGCTCCCAGGCGATGCTCCTTTGCAACAGCTTTAAGCACAGCAATTTTGATGGTAGAAAGAGCTTTTGGGCATGTTGTGGCATAGTAATTGGAAGATAATTGTGCATACCCTAACCCTAACCCTAACAAAAGCATGAACAAATACAATCCATATATTTGTGAGGAAAATGCCATATTATAATAATAAAATGAAGAAAGGTGCATAAACAGAAAGGCTTTGATGAATAGCTGTGTGATTCTCTCTCTCTCTCACTATATATAGAAGATGTTCTTTGGACTTAGGTGGTCTACAAATTTTTAATTTCTTGTTGTTCAAAGTAATAATTACTAAGGAATTAAAAAGTGGAAAGGTAATTATTATAAGCATTTCCTTATAGTTGTAATGCACTTTCATTATTTACTTATCTATTTATAAAAAAATTATTATTTAATTTTTGTCATATAAAAAATTAATATTTAATAAATTATTAAAATATTTTTTATATTTTTAAAAAATTTATTAAAAAATACTTTTATTAATTATAGTTATTAGGAAAGTAAAAAAAAAATATAAAATGGACTCACATTACTTAAAGTGTTTATACATTTAGAAAAGGGTAATTAAAACAAAAAGTCTTTGTCTCTTCTTTACTCTTGGTTTGAAATTAAAAATTTTATAAGAATTTAATTCAAGAGATTTTTTCTTTAAAATTTTTGTTTGGAATGAAAAGATTCAAAATTTTTAAATTTAAAAATTTTTTATTATGTATAGAGATAAAATCATGAATAATTTTATAAAAATTTATTTGAATTCTTTCTTTATAAAATCATTTATATCAAATAAGGAATTAGTGTTGAAAGTAAAAAAAAATATATTTTTTAAAATTATGAGGAGGTTTTAATATATTTTTAAAGGGATTAAATCAATTTTTTTGATATCATGAAGAAGTTATTGTCAAGAAGTCTATCAAAATGGATAATCTATTGGAGTTTCAATGTATCAAGAAACATAATATTTTCAATTAAAAAATTGCAAACCATTTGATGTATATCATGGATAAACATGACATATCGTTGGAAAAAAAAATTAATAAGAGACTTTATTTTTATCAAACCTGCTAAAATATATTTTAAAAGTAATAATCTTGTGTACAGTACATTGGTACTAAGAAATGTTCTCTTAAAATTAGCTTAACAAATTATTTACGCATACAATCTATTTGAAAATATTATAACCACAAGTTAAAAAAAAAAAAAAAAATTCATATTTTGAAAACATTTGGTTGGAATTAAGAATTTTTACAAGGATTTAATTCAATTGATTCTTTTTAAATAATAGTATATACTTAAAAGAAGAAATAAAAATAAAAGGAAAGAAAGAAAGAGAGGAAGAGAGTTGATTCTAGTAAAGGACGAATTACTTTCGTCAAAGGCATTGCCTTATGTCAGTTGAAAATTTTTAAGGGTACGTAGTATGAACAAATATCCCATGAGAATCTACATATCAAGTCAACTATAAACCACTTCCCTTTGGTTTTATTTATTTATTTATTTTTGCAAATCCCCCAAACTTTAGAATCTTCCATCCGCAAAATATTCAGAATTACGAAATTTTTTTTTTAAAGATTTTTTCAATTAATGAAGAATAACCTAATTAAAGTCTTAAAGTTTCATATTAGCTCCATCAGATTGAAGTTAGAGAAACGTGGAGAAGTAAATGACTATTTTTCTAACACTGAATTTTTGTTATAATAATAATTATTATTATTAATTAATTTTGTTTGAATATATCCGATGAAAGTGATTTATTAATTCATTAATTTACTTTAAATTAACAAGTTAATTGATGGTGAATCCAAAATTTTGTGTGAATTAACTTAAATTTTAATCTGGAAAATAATTGCAAAGAGTCGCTACAAAATTTTAGAATTTAGATAACATTATTTTTGTAATTATTATAAAATTATTGTTTTAATATTATTAAAATAGTAATAATTTTTAATTATCTATAATAATATATTTTAATAAATAATTTATTTTATAATACTTTTAGAAAAAATAAATTTTAAAAAATAGTTTTTACCATAAAAACTATGCGGCGGCTCATGAGCACGAGATGCAGAAGTGCAATATGCGGCGGCTCACAAATGCGCGATGCAGCAGTGGTGTTGGTGCGATGGGTTGGTGCTCAGGCGGTTGACGGGTACTCTAGCTGAAATGCGATGATGGCTGATGCAGTGCTGTTTGATTTTCTTGGGAGAAATGTGAATTGGGTTAAATTTCAGATGCTAGGTTATTATTAGTAGCACATTAAAACTATGTAGTTTTAACAAGAAAAATATATTTTTTTATGATTAGATAATTTAATTAATGGATTCTAAAAATATTTTTTTATATATATAATTTGAGAATTTCATTTTTTTTTTTTTGAAATTGTTGAGAATTTCATTTAAAATTATGTTATTTTGATTAAAATTATGAAGTTTAATTAATAAACTTTATTTCAATAATTATATAAATATATTAACAATGATTAATTAGGTATTTACAGCAGTATCTAATTTAAAAAGATTTTTAGAATTATAATTTAATTTTAAAAATATTTAATTTTTCAATTCAATTTATGATGTAATACTATTTGAATAATAATATTAAAAAATATTTATTACAATAATTTATATTAGGTGTGATTTTCAAGAATGTGTAATTTTTAAATATTTATAATAGTTTATATTTTATAATTTTATAGTTATCTTTATTTTAATTGTTTAATGGTGTTGATTTTTTAAAATAATTTATAGGATATTTACATATAAATATTAGTTTAGTTTTGTATTTTATATTATTTATTTATATTATATTTCTTTTTGTAAATATATATATTATTTAAAATTAAACTATAATTATAATATCCGATTAAATTTTGGTGTTAGAATTTAACTTTCTGATAAAATTTCGATTGAAATTTAAATAAATTTTTATAAAAATAAATTTTAAATATTTAAAAAAATATTTAAAAAAAATTTTAAATTCGGCCAAATTGATTTAGTTATAAAAGACCTTCAATTCAATTTTGAAAGGAGTTTTTCTCCCATCTTTAGGGCATACATGAGTTTAAAACACGTTTGATAATTTTCACTTTAAGTTTTTATAAATCTCTTATAAATTCATTAGAAATTCATGAGATTTACTTTTATTTTAAAAAATTAAGTTAAATTTTGTACTAATCTTTTATTCTTTCAATTTTCTTTATTGTTGTGGTTGGTTTCTTTTAAGAGGTAATTTTGGCTTTCTCGAAATTCATGGCCTTTGGGCTCAATGTGAACTGCTATGTAACTTGAGTTGCTGAAATTAAAATGCTTGCAAAATTAATGTCTTTTTCTCTATTTATATTTATTATAATTATTATATAAATATATATTTACAATTTAATTTTAATTTTGTAATAAAAAATCAAATTAATATTATAATTATATAATGAATAATTTCAGTATATCAAATAATAAATTTATTTTTTATATATAAAACAATAAATACTAAATACTAAATATTGAAATTATGTATAAGCTTCTTCATTAACTTAATTAATTTGTTAATGAGTCTATTCATAAACTTACTTAATAAGTATATTTATGAGTTTACTAGTTATGTATGAGTTTTACTTAAAATTAAATTTATGATTGCTAATTTGATTTACTTAAAAATATGTAAAAAAAATTAAATTTTAAAAAAAATTAATTTTAATGAAATAAAGGAGAAAAAACAAAATGGGAGGAAGGTAAAAAAAAAAATTACTTATAGAATAAGAAAGAGAAAAAGATACAACAAAAAATTTAATTTTAATTTTAAATAGTGTCGTAAGAAATTATTAATTTTCATTCAATTTTAAAATGAAAATAATAATTAAATTGTAATTTATTAATATATGAGTTTAAATAATTAATTTTTAATTTTACTTTTATATATTTTTAAGGAAATCAAATAATTTGTAATGCTTCTATTTAAATTATAATAATTTATACATTATAAATTATTAAAGATATAAAAGTATGATTAAGAATTTACTATATTTATTTAAGATTTTTTACAAATATATAAGAAGACTAATAAAAATAGTGAGAGATTTAATAAAAAATGAAACTTTATGTTAATTACTAAGATAGTTTAAAAAATAGTTGAGGGTCAAAACTTATATTATATTACTATACTATAAAAAAAAATAAATTATTTAAATTATTTAATATATATAAAATGAAAAAAAATTGAATGAGATTTGAGGACCGAAGCTCTCACTTAAATTAATATTATGATTATATAATGAATAATTTTAGTATATCAAATAATAAATTTGTTCTATGTAAAACAATAAATATTAAATATTAAAATTATGTATAAACTTGTTGGTTAACTTTTTAATAAGTCTATTTATAAATTTATTTAATGAGTCTATTCATGAGTTTACTTAATGAATTAGTTCATAAATTTATTTAAGGAATTTGTTCGCAATCCTATTTAATGAGTGAACTCAGAAACTTTTTCAAAAATCAAAAAATGAGTCATTTCATAAATTTTAACGAATTGAATACTATCGAGTATTAACAAAACTTGGCTTGTTTAGGTAACAAGTCGTAAAGTTAAGTTTGAACTCAATTCGTTTAAAAAACAAATCGAACTAGATTAAGATTTTATAAATTTTAGTCTTGAATAGCTCATAAATAACTCTATTCATTTACACCTTACCTGCTGGTTAAACTGTTAGGAATATAGTGATAATCAAGAGATCCTAAGAAGCTCTCTTCCCTTGGCTTCTTCCCTTTGAGTTCTTTTATTTGGGAGACTCACTCCTTTCTCTTGCTGCTTCTTGTCGACTCTCTTCTACTCTATCGGGTAGAGGGGAGCCTCCCTTCTTTTTGTCTGGTGGTGGATTTCCTTGCTCCACTTTT
This sequence comes from Manihot esculenta, assembly GCF_001659605.2. Lineage (NCBI taxonomy): Eukaryota > Viridiplantae > Streptophyta > Magnoliopsida > Malpighiales > Euphorbiaceae > Manihot > Manihot esculenta. Next base: position 18,852,727 of record NC_035178.2, on the reverse strand, counting down.
AGGTGGTCTTTTTTCATTTCTTTAGTTTGGTTCATTTTTCTGACATAAAATAACTAGTATTGAATTTTATGGCAGATTTAGACCGGACTTAACTTTTGCTGCCGACGTCCGATAAAAACCCATGATAATTTTTTGAAAAGAGAATTTCGAGACGCACGACTTTCAAAATATGGAAATTCTATCGTTTAGGAGATTAATTTTGTATTTTAATTATTTTTTTGAATATTTTAAATATTTTTATAATTTTACATAGTAAAATTTTATTTTTATTATAAATAGTCTCGTGTACTAGAAACGCACTTTTCAATATTTAAAAAATAATTTTTTCCTTTTATTTCTATGGAGAAAATGGAGGGTTGTTATAGATATGCTCCAGTTGGTTGTTTTCTCTTGTTTTTTTTTTTTTTTTTTTTTTTTTTTTTTTTATGTTATTTGGTATTTAGCTTTTGCATGCAGGTTGGATGAGCATAAAAGGGATGGAATTTCTGGGTTCCTTCTGTAAGTGTGTTAGCTCGGTAGCTGAATCGATTTCCTATGCTGCTCTATGTTCTTTGCTTGGTGAAGTTTAGTTAGGCGGTGGCTCACCATTGAAGGCGTGAGTGGGTCGCCTAAAGATCACTTACATCTCCTTCATCTCCCTTATGGACCGATTGAAGCCTATTGACCTGTTGGTGTTTGGTTGAAGCTCCAATGGTAGTATTTGTCTGTTCCTTCAGCTTTGCCTCCTCCGTTTTGGTAGTTTGGTCTTGGCCTAGGTAGTTTGGTCTTGGCCTAGGTTTGTTGGTACTTTTGATTCTCCTCGGCGCTTCAGTTGGTTATGGTCTCAGGCCATTGTAGAGACGATGTTTTCATTTTTTTCCAACTCCAATGGCATACTCAACCTCAGGCGACCAGAGAAATGGAGGCTGCTGGAATATTTTTTTGGATCTTCTTCGAATCCTTATTATGGATAGGGTATTTTAGAGTTCCGTATTTGGGCTTTTATTAGTATTTTTAAGTTCTGTTTATGGGCCTTTAACATCTTATTTAAATCTTATAATCTAGGTTTTAGACCTATTTCTACTCTAATGAAATCTATGATATAAAAAAATAAAAAAATAAAAAAACCGATAGGAATACATACTTGTGGTACAGGGTTCGATCCTTATTTGTTGCCAACATTAGCAAAAAAAATTTTGGGTTAAAAGTAACTGGTACAATTTAAAAAATCCAATTTAATATGGACGGTTTCGTACCAAAATAAAATGAATTTCTTAAAATTAAGAGTTTATAGATAAAAAAACTGAATTAAATCGATTCTCATAAATTAAAGATTTATGGATAAATTGATCCAACTTCTAATTAAGCCAATCTGATTTATTGATCCGGTTTGATTTTGATAATTATGGATATAATTAGTCTTCTCATATTAAAAGAAATTTATTTTAACAAGCTTATTAATTCAAACTTGTATTAAAATTGTGATTGCTAATTTGATTTACTTAAAAATATGTAAAAATAATAATTTTAAAGGAAAGAGAGCAAAATAGGAGGAAGGTAAAAAAAAAAAAAAAGAAAAAAAAAATATATATATATATATTACTCATAGAATAAGAAAAAGAAAAACATATAACAAAAAAGTTTAAATTTAATTTTAAATAGTGTCATAAGAAATTATTAATTTTCATTCAACTTTAAAATGAAAATTATAATTAAATTGTAATTTATTAATATATGGTTTAAATAATTAATTTTTAATTGTACTTTTATATATTTTTAGGGCAATCAAATAATTTGTAATGCTTCTATTTAAATTATAATAATTTATACATTATAAATTATTAAAGATATAAAGTTTAATGAGTCTATTAATAAAAATTAAGAATTTACTATATTTATTTAAGATTTTTTTATAAATATTTAAGAAGACTAATAAAAATAGTGAGAGATTTAATAAAAAATCAAACTTTATTATAATTACTAAAATAGTTTAAAAAATAGTTGAGGGTCAAAATTTATATTATATTACTATACTATGAAAAAAAATAAAATATTTAAATTATTTAATATAATAAAATAAAATAAAAAAAATTGAATGAGAGTTGGGGACTGGGCTCTCACTTGTCACCCCATCTCCACCCCCTGACACTATGTAAGCCTTTGGGCCAATTAGTCAAAGGCCTTTACATGCCACCTGAAGATCAACCCTTAAAATTGAACAAATATCGTAAACTCTCCTTGTCAAGTTCCATTTTCATCTTCAATCAAACTACCCAATTCTTGATACTCTCCCAAAAGTAAATTGAAGACCAAGTACTCTAATTAGTATACGTGGAGATGAGAGAAGATATTATTTGGTCATTTACTGAAAATACAAATTCACCATATAATTCGATGTATCATTTAACAATCTAGCAACACATATCATGATTATGATAATACAAAATTGAATTCACTCAAATAAATAACAATTTATGGTACGGTGATAGAGCTTCAATCATATGTTTCTCTTACACTATATATATCTATATAAGTAAACATTTCTTTTATACATTTTTAAAAGTATATTTCTTAAATATCTCTTTTTTTCTCTTACTCTTATTGTCACTATTTTCATATATATATATATTGTTTTATGATTCATACTTATTATTACCTAATTAATTTTATAAATTAGAGTGTTGCTATATAATGTTACTGAGATTAGATTGATGACATGGTCGGAGCGACACTGTACTATGATTGATTGAAACCTGCAAGAGAGGAAACGTGAGGTGGTGGTGGGTGCCCACGGCAGCCACTCCGACGCTCAAGTTAGTAGTTTGAAGAATAGAGAGAACGCAATGGATTACTTAGAGTTTGAGTGGTATTAGAGATAGCGTACCTTTACCTCTGAGATCATTCCCCTTTTATACTCTAAGAAGATGGAGATAAATATAGTGTCTCCTAAAAATCTAGCGATGATGTGGCCGGCTGCTCAATAATGGACATCGGCAGCTAATAGGTTGGTGATCCCGTGATCACAGGCGAAATGAGAATGTGCCTAATAACGGTAACTCTGTGCCAAGACTCGGCCTATTAAGGGGAGTGAGTCTTGACGATAATCCGGATATTAAAGTGTTCGAGTCTTCCTTTCCTATAGTAGGACCGCGCTTCTTGCTTGTTAGATCCTTGCCATGTAGCCCCTGTCCTGTGGCGACAACTTATAGCTTACTTTGGGTGGATGTTATGTAGCATCAGAGGTCCCTCGCCAGTCTTCAACTCTTTAGATTTGAAGGTGGCCATTTGCCTTTCGGATCTAGGACACGTGGCATGACCTCAGTCATAAGCATCGTTTCACTTGCCTATGGTCACCTCATCTTCTGCACCGCATTCAAACCTTTGTCGGCTACTTTGCCATATAAGAACCCTTCTTTCTTCTTTTTGGCTCACAACAGTTTCCCATGGGAGAGAGGAATGGAGGTCCTCCTTCTTCTATTCTTTAGCGTAACCAAATCTATGTGGAGGATATTATCATAGTCTTCGAAGAGCAACTGAAGGTGGGTCTTTATGAAGGTGCAAGCATATCACTTAGCTCTATGGATTGCAACCAGTCCAACTATAGCAACTTTGTGAAATTACGACCCTGGAGCAGTAGCTGGTTTGTGCAAGATTGATTCCAAGAGCAAGGTCAGGAAGGTAATTGGAGAGACATCTCTTCTTTTGGCCTTTCAGATGGCTCCCTCCCATAGAGTAGGATAGATTTTTAAAGGATTCAGATGTAATAGGGACTTTATTCAAGTCCATTTTTGGCTCCTTGTAATCTTTTGTATTGAAAATATACGTTTCATATGTTTTTGTGTGTTCCCTCTATTGCCACCATTTTTGCAGAACAAAAGGGGCTAAAGCGTATCTTTTTTAGCTCCCATTTATAAAGTAATAATTTTTAGAAAACTTAATGAAAAATAGGATCAATATCTAGGCCTATGGCCTAGCGGAAAAACACCTTGGGGGGATTTATTAATAAGGATCTTTCCCACGACCTAGTCTTTTATTTGATACCTTCATCTTTTAGGGGTTAGTATGCTCGCCTTTCTAGCTGTCTAACGCAGATGACTCGATTAATAGGGCTAACGCCCAAATGGCCTAGCGAAAACTGCCTTATGGCCTGACCTGGTGAAAACTGCCTTGTGGCCCAGTTTGGCGAAAATTGCCTTTTGGCCTAATTTAGTGGAACCAACACCCGAATGGCCTGGCAAAAACTGCCTTGTGGCCTTGTTTAATGGGATCAACGCACGAATGGCCTGATGAAAACTGGCTTATGGTCTTGTTTAATAGGACCAACGCTGGAATGGCCCGGCGAAAGTTGCCTTATGGCCCGGCCTGTCGAAAGCTGCCTTATGGCTTGGCCTGGAAAAACTGCCTTATGGCCTTATTTAGTGGGATCAATGTCCGAATGGCCTAGAAAAGCTACCTTATGGCCCTGCTAATGGATGTTGAAGCCCACAAAAAATAATCTATTAAAATTTCAACAATTAAGAATTGTATATTGTGGTAATAGGATCGAATCCACAGGAAATTGATACTATGATTTTCCTAACAATGACTTGGGCAAATCAACAATAAAATAAAATAAAGGGGGATTTTGATGATCAACTAAAATAAAAATGAAAGCAATAAAAGAAAATAGTAATTAAAAGAAGAATCAATCAATGAGAAAAAGTTCTAGTTGAAGTGTAGGTTCCATTTCAGTTTGGGAATAGATCTTCGATATTTTAATTCTTTTGTTCGTTTCAATAAATCAGTTTTGGTTGTGGAAGACGCTCCGCACAACCAAATCTCTCCTTAAGTTTAGATTAATTAGGAAATCTTCACTAACCAATCACTAGCTAACAAGTCGTTAAGGAACGTCCTTGGGGGTTTTTACTTTTCAACTATTAACTGCTTTAAGAAATAGAGAGACCTAATTCTAACTGACCAACTGTGTGGTGAATTTGAGTTAGATTATGCAACCTCTTAATTATTACACTAATTGTTACTTGTGTTCAACAATCTAAGCAATTATGGACTTAAAGTATTCAAACTAATATTATATTACCTTGCAATCAAGAACAATCGGCTCTATTGATTCAAATAACAAAGTAATAATGATATGAAGAATCAAATTGCATAATATTGAAAATAAAAGATTAACAATAGAGTTTCAGATCTCCCAATTCATATATAAACTAAAATTTCTCCTAATTTCAACTAGAAATTGAGTTTTCAGTCACTCATGGCTTTTACAAACAAGAAACAAAAGAGAAAAGATAAAAGAAATTGATATAGTGCTGTGCAGAATCAGGTCTGCTTGATTCTCCTCCTTTCTGCGGCTGCGCTTGCTGTGTTTAAATAGATATTTTAAAAACCCTAGCAACAGCTGTAATACCCGGCTAGACTCCGGTATCGGAATTCCTACCGTCCGGTGGAATCTCGGATGTCGGAAGCCTCTAGTAGGGTAGAATCATGTTTTCATAAAATGTTTTAAGGTATTTCATGATTTTAAGTAAATGGAAATGAGTTTTTGCATAAAACAACCTTGAAGGAAAACTCAGGTTCGGCCGCCGAACCTCAAGTTCGGCCGCCGAACATGCATGCCTTCGGGAGCGCCTTTAGGCCCCCGAAAGCACAAGTGAGGAAAGTCCAGGTTCGGCCGCTGAACATGGCATGCATGCGGAGGCACGTTCGGCCCCCGAACGTGGCCTGACCAGCCACTATAAAAGGGTCCCTTAGCCGAAAACGGGCGAGCTTTTTCCCCATTTCCGGCCAAGGTGAGTTCTCCGCCACCCCTCACCGATCTTGAGTTCTTTCCTTCCCATCTTACTCGATTTTCATGAGTTTTTACTTGGTTTTGAAGATTTTCAAGCTTTGAGCAAAGTTTTGGAGCTTTGAGGTTCAAGAACTCAAAACCTCCCGCCTCCGAGTTTAGGACGTCTCTCCTTCGATCTACAAGAGGTAAGAGCCGATCTTAAGCTCATTTTATGTTTTAAGCAAGTTTTAAGTGGATCTATGGAGTAGAATGCATGTTTAGCTCATAGTTAGGTTTATGGGTTTTATATGTGTTTTTGAGCAATGTGAGTTGCTTGTGTGTTGTAGTTGGGGTTTTTTTTATGGTTTGATGCCCCTAGGAGCTTGTATGTTTGCTTGTGAATGCTTGGGAATGTTGTAGAATAGGTTTATGCATGATCGGTTAGTTTTGGAGGCACAAATGCATAAGGGAGCCAAGTTTCTGCCCTTTGGCAGAAACCAGGTTCGGCAGCCGAAGGAACTTTCGGCCGCCGAACATGGCTGGGGAGGCAGGCCTTTCGGCTGCCGAAGCTTGCCCCCGAAAGGAGACTTTCGTCTGTCTGGGACTTTCGGCCGCCGAAGGTGCCGCCGAACATGCATGAGTTTCGCCTCTGTCTGGGAGTTTCGGCCGCCGAAGGTGCCGCCAAACCTGCCTGACTTTCGGCTCTGGAGGGACTTTCGGCCGTCGAACCTGCCGCCGAAAGTGCCCTGTTCAGCCATTTCTTGCATGTTTTTCTATGACTATTCCATGATGTTTTAGGGGGTTTTTTGGGGGATAGTTTAGAGTTATGTTCATGTTTGTTTGGTCCCTCATTTGAATCCACTTGTGTAGGTTCGGACCCGAGGAACCGAGGACCCCAACAGTGAGTCTGTTGCCCCACTGTCTGGTCAGAGCTATCCAGAGGTGAGTGAAATAACTTATTATATTTTAAAGAAAATAATGTACTTTTTAGCATGCTTCATGCATCATGAATGCCATGTGATGAATTAGGTTGCTTGCATTAGAATTCACGAATATGTTGCATTGCATATGTTAAATGTTGATGTGGATGAATGTTGGATGATCCATAGCCCTCGATCTATGATATGACGATATGATATGTACGGTACGGAAAGTAAGACTAGTGGGACCCATTCTACGTTCGCTGGCACTATGTAAGGGAAAGACCAGGACCCATTCTACGTTCTGGCACAGTTGGACACTGTTATGTTATGATATGTAAGGGAAAGACCAGGACCCATTCTACGTTCTGGCACAGTTGGACCATGTAGAGGGCTATTGGTGACAAGTTCATCCTTGATGTGATTAGCTGTGATGTGATGCATTCCATGATCCATATGATTTAAATGTTTTTATTATTCTGCTCACTGGGCTCTAGTAGCTCACCCCTCTCCCATTTCCCCAGGTTTGCAGGTACAGGGTAGACCAGGAGGTTTACAAGAGTAATGAAGTCTGGTATATGTAATAGATAGTGTGGACATGATAAATGTATTAATGTTATGTAAAAGTACAATTTCATTCATGTATTGATATTGAGGATTAGATATTGTGCTTGACATTATGTATGAGGAATCCCTTTTATTACATGATAAAAAATGTTTTATAATGTTCATGAAAGCTAACTCATCTCATGTTGTATCGCCCGTTGGGGCATTGATGAGATCCCACAGAGGGATCATGATTATGATCATGACTATGTACATGTATGTTCAGGTTGAGTTGGATGTTTGAAGAAAAGTTTTAAATTTTTATGTATGTTGTTGATCATGTATGGGATTAAACAGGGTTTCAGGATGTATGTTTGGCTTGCTACGGGTCTTGGCGGCCTTAAGCCAAGCCAGATCCTAGCACCGGTAGCGGTCCAATTTTTGGGTCGTTACAGAATGGTATCAGAGCCCTAGGTTCATAGGATCGGACCTAGAGTGTTGGGCTCATAGATGTTCTAGAAGGTCAAGCACAATAGGAAAGATCATGTCCACTAGGATAGGATGTGGAGTCCTGTCTTGTATGATGATGTGAAATGCCATGATTATATACATGTGCATTGATGCTATGATATGAATGACATATATGTGATGAGGGTTCATGTGTGCCCACATGAACCATATGATGCTAATGGTTGTATGATGTGTACTGTTTTTCAGAAACAGGATGAGAGGAACTCGTCGATCTGCAAGATTGACTGGAGTGCCACCTGAGGATGAGGGCACGAGCGCCCGTCCTCCTACATTGCCTAGGGCAATGTCTTGTAGAGTAAACAGAGAAAGAGTGTCAAGGGACCCTAGAAGGTCTTTTGATGCTAGCAGAAGGGGGACTGATAGAGGAGGAAGTTCTTCAGATGTGAGGGAGGTTATGGAAGAGGATCAGAGGAGGGATGGGAACCTGGATGTTAGCATGGAGGAAGAAGGGACAGGGGAATCTCAGGGAGGCATTCAGGCCTCGGGGTATGGTTTTCCACCCCATTATCCACCCTTCCCACAGGGTTCAGGGTATCCGATGGGAGGTACATCGGATTACTCCAGCTTTAACCCCTACCCTACCTACATGCCTTATCCACCTTTCTATCCACCTTACACACAGTACCCAGCTTATCCACCCTCACCCTTCTATCCTAACCCGGCAAACCCCACCTCGGGGAATGCTGCACCCCCACCTCCACCACCTACAGAACCAGCAGCCCCAGTTACTCAACCTTCTAGACCTAGCTCAGCCGGTGGGAGCAAAGTAAAGATGAAAGATTACCTCAAGCTGGATGCTCCCAAATACAAGTCAGGGGATGACCCCTTTGAGTATCTGAGAGTAGTGAAGACAATAACTGATGAGCTAGGGGCGGATGATAGCAGGGCCATTCAGATGGCAGGGTTCACCTTAAAGTGCAAGAAGGCACGAGAATGGTTCAAGTGTTATGTGGACCCGAGACTAGACGGTATGACATGGGAAGAATTTGCGAATGAGTTCGCTGGATGGGCTTTTCCAGACAGTTCCAGAGAACTGAAAATGATTGAGTTTGAGCAACTGAGGCAGACAGAGCACATGGGTGTAGAGGAGTTCACGGATAAATTCTTGGAGCTATTGCCTTTTTCAGGGCAAGCCCTAGATTCAGATACGAAGAAAGCCAAGAGGTATGTTATGAAGCTGCATTCCAGGTACTCCTCGCTGATTCAGTCAGTTGAGAGGGAAAGTTTCCAGGTACCCAGCTTATCCACCCTCACCCTTCTATCCTAACCCGGCAAACCCCACCTCGGGGAATGCTGCACCCCCACCTCCACCACCTACAGAACCAGCAGCCCCAGTTACTCAACCTTCCAGACCTAGCTCAGCCGGTGGGAGCAAAGTAAAGATGACAGATTACCTCAAGCTGGATGCTCCCAAATACAAGTCAGGGGATGACCCCTTTGAGTATCTGAGAGTAGTGAAGACAATAACTGATGAGCTAGGGGCGGATGATAGCAGGGCCATTCAGATGGCAGGGTTCACCTTAAAGTGCAAGAAGGCACGGGAATGGTTCAAGTGTTATGTGGACCCGAGACTAGACGGTATGACATGGGAAGAATTTGCGAATGAGTTCGCTGGATGGGCTTTTCCAGACAGTTCCAGAGAACTGAAAATGATTGAGTTTGAGCAACTGAGGCAGACAGAGCACATGGGTGTAGAGGAGTTCACGGATAAATTCTTGGAGCTATTGCCTTTTTCAGGGCAAGCCCTAGATTCAGATACGAAGAAAGCCAAGAGGTATGTTATGAAGCTGCATTCCAGGTACTCCTCGCTGATTCAGTCAGTTGAGAGGGAAAGTTTCCACACTGTGGTGGATATGGCTCGAAGAATGGAGGCGAGTGCTATAGTTGAGGGGTCAGTGAAGCAGTCAGTGACCCAGTCTTCAGGGGTTAAGACCCCAGGCAGAGGAGGGCCAGGTCTCTCTTCTCAGAGCTCAAGTAAGAAGAGGTGGGACAACACCACCAAAAAGCCAAAGAAGAATAAGTTTTGGAATAAGTTGAAATCTGGTCTGGGATTTGGCAGTGGCTCGAGCTCAGGCTCAGATGGTACAGAATGCCAGAGATGTGGAAGACCGCATAGGGGAGTGTGTCGAGCTGGGACGAATACATGTTTCAGATGCGGACAGGAGGGACACATAGCTCGGGAGTGTCCTAGAGCACCTTTTATGGGCCAGCCCCAGCAGACAGCCTCCGGTAGTGTGGCACAGCCAGCAGCTCCAGCCACAACTCAGGGCAGTGGCAGAGGTAGAGGGAGAGGAGCAACCTCTTCTTCTGGTTCCCGAGGTGAAGGTCCATCAGCTCCAGCCAGGATCTTCACCTTGACTCAGCAGGAGGCTAACACATCCAACACCGTGGTGTCAGGTAATCTTGTCATTGGGTGTTCTGATGTGTATGCATTAATGGACCCGGGTGCATCTCATTCATTTATTGCTCCGAGAGCCGTCGAGAGGTTGGGTTTGATAGTCTCTGGGTTAGAGTGTCCCCTATGGGTCAGTGGACCCAAGTGTGACCCGTCAGTGGCAGTGTCAGTCTGCCAGTACAGTCCAATTTTTGTTGAGGGAAGATGCCTCTCCGCCGACCTTGTGGTTCTAGATTTGACAGACTTTGATGTCATTCTAGGGATGGATTGGCTATCTACCCATGGTGGTACCTTGGACTGCAGGGACAAGGTAGTCAAGTTCAGAGATCAGAACGGGTCAGAGGTCGTCTTCAGAAGAGACAAGAGGGGCACACCTAGAGGTCTGATATCAGCTCTTCAGGCTCGTAGGTTGTTTAGGAAGGGATGTCAGGGGTACTTAGCTCATGTGAGAGAGCTAGACAGTCAGGTCAGGGAGCTAGCCTCGGTGCCAGTTGTCAGAGAGTTTCAGGATGTCTTCCCAGATGAGCTTCCAGGTTTACCACCTGCTAGGGAGATAGAGTTCGAGATAGAGTTGATGCCTGGAACTAGACCGATCTCTATCCCTCCCTACAGGATGGCCCCAGCCGAGTTGAAAGAGTTGAAAGAACAGTTGCAAGAGCTGGTAGAAAAGGGCTTCATCCGACAGAGTACCTCACCTTGGGGTGCTCCGGTCTTGTTTGTGAGAAAGAAAGATGGATCCCTTAGACTTTGTATCGACTACAGGTAGTTGAACAAAGTCACTACCAAAAATAGGTACCCTTTGCCAAGGATCGATGATCTATTCGACCAGCTAGCAGGAGCGGGTTGTTTCTCCAAAATAGATCTAAGATCGGGGTACCATCAGCTAAGGATAAGGGATGAAGATGTGCCAAAGACAGCTTTCAGGACCAGATATGGGCATTTTGAGTTCCTTGTAATGCCGTTCGGGTTAACTAACGCCCCTGCAGCATTCATGGATCTCATGAACAGAGTGTTTAGCCAGTACCTGGATCACTTCGTTATTGTCTTCATAGATGATATTTTAGTGTATTCCAGGAATGCAGAGGAGCATGCCCATCATCTGCGGTTGGTCTTGCAGACTTTGAGGGAACATGGCTTGTATGCCAAGTTCTCTAAATGTGAGTTCTGGCTGAGGAGCATTTTGTTCTTGGGGCATGTAGTGTCAGAGAATGGTATAGAGGTAGACCCCAAGAAGACAGAAACTGTGGCTAACTGGCCTAGACCCACTTCAGTGACAGAGATTAGAAGTTTCTTGGGTTTGGCATGTTACTACAGGAGGTTCGTTCAGGACTTCTCAAAGATAGCAGCTCCTCTGACCATGTTAACCAGGAAGAATCAAAAGTTTCTGTGGACCGACCAGTGCGAAGAGAGTTTTGAAGAGCTTAAGAAGAGGTTGACTTCAGCACCAGTGTTAGCTTTGTCATCCAATGATGAAGACTTTACAGTCTTTTGTGATGCGTCCCGTGTGGGACTGGGTTGTGTACTAATGCAGAATGAGAGGGTGATCGCTTATGCTTCTAGGCAGCTGAAGAAGCATGAGTTGAATTACCCCACACATGACCTGGAGATGGCAGCAGTAATCTTTGCACTCAAGATGTGGAGGCACTACCTCTATGGGGTTAAATGTGAGATCTTTACAGATCATAAAAGCCTGCAGTACATCCTGAGTCAAAGAGATTTGAATTTGAGACAGAGGAGATGGGTGGAGCTGCTGAGTGACTATGATTGCAAGATTCAGTACCATCCGGGTAAGGCGAATGTTGTGGCAGACGCCTTAAGCCGGAAGTCACTCGGTAGTTTATCCCACATATCGGCGGAGAGGAGGCCAGTGGTGAAGGAGTTCTACAAGCTCATTGAGGAAGGTCTACAGATGGAGTTGTCTGGTACAAGTGCCTTGGTGGCCCAGATGAGAGTGACACCCGTGTTTCTGGAGCAGGTGGCTCAGAAACAACATGAGGACCCGGAGTTAGTGAAGATTGCCAGGACTGTTCAGTCAGGCAATGATAGTGAGTTCAGATTTGATAATAAGGGGATCCTCCGCTATGGGAGCAGACTATGTGTACCAGATGACATTGGGCTAAAAGGAGACATTATGAGAGAGGCTCATAATGCAAGATACAACATTCACCCCGGGGCCACCAAGATGTATCAAGATCTAAAGAAGGTTTATTGGTGGCCAGCTATGAAGAAAGAAGTGGCACAGTTTGTGTCAGCCTGCGAAGTGTGTCAGAGGGTGAAGCTGGAACATCAGAAGCCGGCTGGAATGCTTAACCCGCTACCTATTCTAGAGTGGAAATGGGAGAATATAGCTATGGACTTCGTAGTGGGGTTACCAGCGGCGTCCAACAGATTAGACTCCATATGGGTGATTGTGGACAGACTCACCAAATCTGCTCACTTCATTCCGGTCAGGAGTGGCTACTCTGTGGACAAGTTGGCGCAGGTGTATGTCGATGAGATCGTCAGACTGCATGGGGTTCCTGTTTCGATAGTGTCAGATAGAGGGCCCCAGTTCACCTCCAGATTTTGGCGGAGTCTGCAGAATGCCATGGGTACTAGGTTGGATTTCAGTACTGCCTTCCACCCACAGACGGACGGACAATTAGAAAGGACCATCCAGACCATAGAGGATATGCTCAGAATGTGTGTGCTGGACTTTGGCGGTTCTTGGAGGCAGCATCTACCTTTGGTGGAGTTTGCCTACAATAACAGCCATCATGCTAGCATCGGGATGGCTCCATATGAAGCTTTATACGGAAGGAAGTGCAGATCACCTGTTTGCTGGGAAGAGGTTGGAGAAAAGGCTTTGGCAGGGCCTGAGCTAGTAGAGATTACCAGCAGGGTAGTACCCATAATCAGAGAGAGAATCAAGACTGCTGCCAGCAGACAGAAGAGTTATGCAGACGTCCGCAGAAGACAGTTAAAGTTTCAGGAGGGGGATCTGGTATTGCTCAAGGTGTCTCCTATGAAAGGGGTGGTTCGCTTTGGGAAGAAAGGTAAACTAGCCCCACGATACATCGGACCCTTTGAAATCTTGCAAAAGATTGGGAATGTGTCGTACAAGCTGGATTTACCTGCTTCAATGGAAAGAATCCATCTGATTTTCCATGTTTCAATGTTGAGGAAGTTTGTGTCAGATCTGAGCAAGGTTCTTAGTGAGCCTGATGTGGAGGTCCAAAAGGATCTCACCTATGTTGAACAGCTAGTACGGATCATAGACACCCAGATCAGAAAGCTAAGAAACAAGGAAATCCCGATGGTGAAAGTCTTGTGGAACCACCACAATTTGGAAGAATGCATTTGGGAGACACGGGAGTCTATGCTCCAGCAGTACCCTCATCTCTTTTAAGGTTAGATCTCTATGTGTTTATGTGCTATGTATGTATGTTATGTTTTATGCCATGCTATGTGTGCTAGTTGAGGTACATTCGGGGACGAAAGTTCTTAAGGGGGGGAGAATGTAATACCCGGCTAGACTCCGGTATCGGAATTCCTACCGTCCGGTGGAATCTCGGATGTCGGAAGCCTCTAGTAGGGTAGAATCATGTTTTCATAAAATGTTTTAAGGTATTTCATGATTTTAAGTAAATGGAAATGAGTTTTTGCATAAAACAACCTTGAAGGAAAACTCAGGTTCGGCCGCCGAACCTCAAGTTCGGCCGCTGAACATGCATACCTTCGGGAGCGCCTTTAGGCCCCCGAAAGCACAAGTGAGGAAAGTCCAGGTTTGGCCGCCGAACCTCAAGTTCGGCCGCCGAACATGGCATGCATGCGGAGGCACGTTCGGCCCCCGAACGTGGCCTGGCCAGCCACTATAAAAGGGTCCCTTAGCCGAAAACGGGCGAGCTTTTTCCCCATTTCCAGCCAAGGTGAGTTCTCCGCCACCCCTCACCGATCTTGAGTTCTTTCCTTCCCATCTTACTCGATTTTCATGAGTTTTTACTTGGTTTTGAAGATTTTCAAGCTTTGAGCAAAGTTTTGGAGCTTTGAGGTTCAAGAACTCAAAACCTCCCACCTCCGAGTTTAGGACGTCTCTCCCTCGATCTACAAGAGGTAAGAGCCGATCTTAAGCTCATTTTATGTTTTAAGCAAGTTTTAAGTGGATCTATGCAGTAGAATGCATGTTTAGCTCATAGTTAGGTTTATGGGTTTTATATGTGTTTTTGAGCAATGTGAGTTGCTTGTGTGTTGTAGTTGGGGTTTTTTTGATGGTTTGATGCCCCTAGGAGCTTGTATGTTTGCTTGTGAATGCTTGGGAATGTTGTAGAATAGGTTTATGCATGATTGGTTAGTTTTGGAGGCACAAATGCATAAGGGAGCCAAGTTTCTGCCCTTTGGCAGAAACCAGGTTCGGCAGCCGAAGGAACTTTCGGCCGCCGAACATGGCTGGGGAGGCAGGCCTTTCGGCTGCCGAAGCTTGCTGTAACGACCCCAAAATGGACCGTCACCGGCGCTAGGATTCAGGTCGGCTTAAGGCCGCCAGAACCCGTAGCAAGCCTGCTATACTCTCTGTGTACCTGTAACACTCATACATGATCATACATTTTCTGTAAAAATAAAACTCTTTTCTGAACCAAGGCTTAACCTGTGCATGCACTATCTCTGTACTCTGTACTCATGTACTCTATACTCTGTATCCCTGACTAGAGCTTGCTCTAGATGGGTAACTCATACCTGTTAAGCCTGGTTTTCACATACAGGAAAACATATATACATATACAAATCATGTACAAAACAAACATCACTAGGTCAAGCAACAACTATTACATCTCTTTAATATTACATGTCCACTCTAAGCTATTACAGATCTCTTTACTTTTCCTGTACTCTGCTGGACTGTCCCTGTACACTGTACACTGAACCTGCAAAACTGGTGACGCGGAACCCTATGGCACTTAGTCCTCAAACCCCGTCGCACCTCTGATATAGATTCCAAGAACGTGGATAAACCACCCTCTATAGCACCCTAAGCTTAGCGAAGCTAGAACACTAATAACGGAAGGATTTTGTAGAACGGATCAGAAGAACGCCACAATCGAAATTGATAAGTTGGTCTTGATTCGTGATGCAATCAATGAAAGAAGCAAACTCTCACTCTCTCAAAGAAGGCCGAAATTTGCATAAAGCAAATCTGAATTAAATTTGTCAAAAAAACAAAAAAAGTGTCTGATATAAGAATTTAAGGCCTTATTTATAGTGTAAGGCAAAAACCTAAACCTAGTTGGAAAAGGAAAACAAATACTAAGTCAGAAATCCTATCCCAACAGGGAAACAAGCTAAAATAACAAAAATAACTGCCAAGTCTTTAAAAACCAACCACATTCTCGTATGCCTCAATAGTTCCAGCAGAAACCACAACCTCAGGGACGAAACCACAACCTGCTTATGGTTCGGGCTGATTCTCCACTATCTTCCTCCATGATGTGCTCCAAAATTAACTTCCACAAAACACAAAAGTATCTTCGGCTAACTGAATGTCGCGAGCGCGACTTTGATAATGGTAGCGAGCGCTACAAATCTTCAATTTGCTTCTGCTTCATCCATGCATACACCCAGCAACGTAATCAGCTTCGAATGACCTTCAAGTTCCTTCTCGCACTTATCCCTAGCAATTTCAGTCATCTCTCTTGTAATAAATTCTTGAATATGCAATCCAAGAGTAACGCCGTACTTCCTTGCTTTATTCCTTGTCAATGGTCCTTGTTGTAGCTCCAAGGGATCCTTGCCTTGCTTCCCATGCTGGTTCACATCATTCTCCCCTTCTTTAAAAAGATTTGTCCTCAAATCTGCATCGTCATAAGGAGACAAATCAGAAACATTAAAAGTGGCACTAACACCATACTCACCAGGCAAGTCAATCTTATAAGCATTGTCATTGATCTTCTCCAAGACTTGAAATGGACCATCACCACGCGCATCCAGCTTATTCTTCCTTTGATTTGGAAACCTCTCCTTGCGAAAATGCACCCAAACCCACTCTCCAGGAGCAAACACCATCTTCTTGCGACCCCTATTCGCAATATCAGCATACGTCTTGGTCTTTTTCTCCATGTTAGCTCGTGCTTTCTCATGCAAAGCTTTCACCAAGTCAGCTTTCTTCTCTCCATCTAAACTTACAAGTTCATTAGAAGGTAATGGCAAAAGATCAAGAACAGTTAGTGGATTAAAGCCATAAACTAGCTCAAATGGCGAATAACCTGTAGAAGAATGAATAGAACGATTATAAGCAAATTCAATAAAAGGTAAACAATCTTCCCAAGTAGCCAAATTCTTACCCACTATAGATCGCAATAACGTACCAAGAGTACGATTCACAACTTCAGTTTGCCCATCTGTTTGTGGATGACAAGTAGTAGAGAATAAAAGCTTAGTTCCTAGTCTACTCCACAAAACACGCCAAAAATGGGACAAGAACTTTGTATCCCTATCAGAAACAATAGTCCGAGGCACTCCATGTAAGCGCACAACATTGCGAAAGAACAAATCAGCAACAACTTTCGCATCATCAGCTTTATGACATGCAATGAAATGTGCCATCTTACTAAACCTATCAACCACCACAAAAATACTATCTCTACCTCTCTTAGTTCTAGGCAAACCAAGCACAAAATCCATGCTAATATCAATCCAAGGAGAACTAGGTACAGGCAATGGCATATAAAGACCATGAGGCATAGACTTAGATTTCGCCTGTCTACATGCAATACAAGCAGAACATAACTTCCCAACATCCTTACGCATAGATGGCCAATAAAAATGCTCAAGCAGAATATCATAAGTCTTAGACACACCAAAATGCCCCATTAAACCACCACAATGAGATTCCAAAACAAGCAATTCACGCATGGAACATCTGGGCACACATAATTTATTTCCCTTAAATAAATATCCCTCATGCCTATAAAATGAATTAAAAGCTCCTTGTTCACATGCAACATAAACATTGCCAAAATCAACATCACCAACATACAAGTTCTTAATATACTCAAAT
Source organism: Manihot esculenta (assembly GCF_001659605.2). Lineage (NCBI taxonomy): Eukaryota > Viridiplantae > Streptophyta > Magnoliopsida > Malpighiales > Euphorbiaceae > Manihot > Manihot esculenta. The sequence goes on along the minus strand of NC_035178.2, from coordinate 18,835,559 downwards.
CCAAGCAACTTAGAACTCAAAACAGAAAGTAATGTATATCTCCTAGACAACGCATCAGCAACAACGTTATCTTTACCTTGCTTGTACTTAATCACATATGGAAATCTCTCAATTCGTTCGATCCACTTACCATGCCGTTTGTTCAACTTACCTTGGCCTTTCAAATGCTTGAGGAATTCATGGTCAGTATAAATCACGAACTCCTTTGGCAGCAAGTAATGCTCCCACACGTCCAACGCCCTCACCAAAGCATGTAACTCCTTGTCATATGTAGAATAACTCAGTTGTGCACCATTGAGTTTTTCACTAAAATATGCTATTGGCTTCTTCTCTTGCATCAGCACAGCCCCAATACCTACACCAGAAGCATCACATTCAATCTCAAAAATTGAATCAAAATTAGGCAAAGCTAAGACAGGTGCAGATGTCAACTTCCCTTTCAAATTCTCAAACGCCTTTTGCTGCTCTTCTCCCCACTGAAATCCAACCTCCTTTTTGATAATGCTAGTGAGTGGTGCTGCAATGGTAGAAAAATCCTTCACGAATCTTCTATAGAAACTTGCTAGCCCATGGAAGCTCCTCACTTCAGTCACGTTCTTAGGAACAGGCCATTCCTTTATAGCTTTCACTTTCTCTTCATCAACTTCTAATCCCTGTGCACTCACAACAAAGCCAAGAAAAACAAGCCTATCCATGCAAAATGTGCATTTCTTAAGCTTGGCATATAAGTTTTCTGTTCTCAAAGCTTCCAACACTATCCTAACATGCTCTAAATGCTCATCTAATGTCTTACTATAGATCAGAATGTCATCAAAATAAACAACAACAAATCTGCCCAAATAAGCTCTCAAAACATGGTTCATTAATCTCATAAATGTACTCGGTGCATTAGACAACCCAAAAGGCATTACTAACCACTCATATAGGCCATATTTTGTTTTAAAAGCTGTTTTCCACTCATCCCCAGGTTTCATACGAATTTGATGATATCCACTCATAAGATCAATTTTAGTAAAATACCTTGCACCATGTAACTCGTCCAACATGTCGTCAAGTCGTGGAATGGGATGTCGATACTTCACCGTGATCTTATTTACAGCCCTACAATCGACACACATCCTCCACGTGCCATCTTTCTTTGGTACCAGCAAAACAGGAACGGCACAAGGGCTTAAGCTCTCTCTAATCAAGCCTTTCTCCAACAGCTCCTCCACTTGTCGTTGCATCTCCTTGGTCTCCATTGGGTTACTTCGATATGCTGGTCTATTTGGAATCGTCGAACCAGGTATGAAGTCGATTTGGTGTTCAACTCCCCTTAATGGCGGTAAACCACTAGGCAGCTCCTCTGGAAACACATCTTGAAAATCCTGCAACATAGACACAAAACTAGAAGGCAAATGGTCAAGTGAAACATCAACATTAGTAAACAAAGTTTCTTTATATCTAATGAGCAATAACGGCTGCTCGTTAGATATTGCAAATTTAAGCTCTCTTGGTTTCGCATAAAAAGTTTGTTTCACCTTTCCTTGGTTTTCTCTCACCAATAGGCCATTTATTTGATTATTTTCTTTTCTGGCCTCCTTTCCCAATTTCTTCTCACATTCACTCTCCTTATCATGTTCTCTCGCACTTCCCTTAATTTTTAAAGTAGCACCCCTTTTGGTCGAATCTTGCTTTGCTTTTTCATGCATCTTCCGATGATCTTCATACACCTCCAACGGTGATAATGGTACAAGAGTAACCAGCTTTCCTTCATAGGTAAATGTGTACCTATTTGAATACCCATCATGCTGCGCCTTCCTATCAAATTGCCATGGTCTTCCTAACAACATATGGCCAGCTTGCATAGGAACTACATCACACAACACTCCATCTTTATACCAGCCTATAGAGAATGGTATCTTCACTTGTTTAGTAACCTTCACCTCTCCACTATCATTAAACCATTGTAGTCTATATGGATGTGGATGTTTTAAACAAGTCAATTTCAGCTTCTCCACCATTGTCTCACTTGCAGCATTGGTGCAACTACCACTGTCAATGATGAGCATACAAACTTTACCCTCAACTAAACATCTAGTATAAAATATGTTATCTCGTTGCTCTAGACCTTCTTCTTTCACTTGCATATTCAAAGCACGCCTAGCAACTAACATATCACCACGTTCAGCAACCAACGCATTCTCAACTTCTTCTTCACACTCATCAACATCATCAAGCATATCATTCATATCATTATTATCACCATCACTATGGTCAGAATCAGAAACTAAACCCCCATCATCAGTAGCAATCATAACTCTCCTATTTGGACATTGAGATGCAATATGCCCATTTCCTAAACATTTGAAACACTTAATATTTCTACTAGGAGTAGTATTAGGAATACCTGACTGCTGCTTATTTGAACCTCCATTCATCCCTTTTCCACTTGTAGGTGGAGGATTGCTCCTTTGGAAGGAATTCTTGAAATCTCCACCTTTTGAGGGCAAATCATTTGAAGACCCCTTAAAGGTTGAACTACTTCCTCCCACATTCTGGAACTTCCCATATTTGGTGGAGCTCTTGTTCTTGATTTTCCTTTCAATCTTCATGGCCTTCTCAACTAACTCTTCCATGGAATTGTAATCATACATTTCCAGCTCACTTGCAATGTTGGAATTTAGACCTCCCAGAAATCTGGACATTAGCCTGTGTTCATCCTCCTCAATGTCAGCCCTGGCCATGGTCATCTCCATCTCCTTGTGGTATTCTTCAACACTCTTACCACCTTGGACCAGTCTTGCCAACCTATTATACAAATCCCTATAGTAATGAGAAGGAACAAACCTTATTCTCATTAAGTCTTTCAAGGCCTCCCACTCCGGCACGGGTCGCAATCCTTTTCCTCTTCTACTAGACTTGAGTTGATCCCACCAGAATGTAGCATATCCCCTAAATTCCACGGCTGCGATATGGGACTTCTTTTCTTCTGAGTAATTATGACACTCAAAAATTTGTTCCACCTTTCGCTCCCATTCAATGTATTCTTCCGCATTGTTATTCCCTTTAAATTCGGGTACCTTCATCTTGATGGAACTAAGGTCATTGTCAGTCACAATTTGGTAGTTTTCAGCCACCTCTTCCTGATCACCTCGACCTCCTCTTGCTGCTCTCCTAATGACCTCCTCTTCGCCTCCCCTTGGTAAGATTCGTTGTGGTAATCTCACTGGAGGTGCGGGCTGTTGTACCCTCTCCCTCATCATTAGATTCATGTTCTCTTGTAGGGTGGCCATCATTCTTGCCATCTCTTCCATCTTCTCATTACTTTGCTGCATATATGTCTCAAAATTGCTAGAATTTGAAGCAACATCTTTACCATTCCCACTAGTCATGACCACAACAGAGAAACTCACAAGAAACAATTAGTAACTGAAAGAAAGAATTCACAAGTGTTTCGCTCTTACCTCACTATTGTCGATTCTTCGATTGCACTTCAGAACCAAGGTTCACTCACCAATCTGCCAAGTACGTTCAAAAAGGTAGGATCCTAATCCCTAGACACCTAGAAGACAACTTGACAAGTATCCGGAGGCAGCACAAGAACGTTTGCACTACACGATTGAAAACTAAGTATCGAAACAAACAAATGATACTCAGCAATGTAATGGAATTTCAACGCTAGCTCAAAAACAAAATAGAAACAAGAGGGCAATAAAATAGACAATTCTGGTCAGAATGTATCAAAACCAACTCGCTCTTGGTAAGCTGATTTATGGACCTAAATCTTCTACCCCAAACGCTGGTTTGAAGACACCCCAAGAATGCTACTATACTATGCAATTTGAAATAAAAGAACAGCAGCCCCTCAATGGGGGAAAAAAAAATCTGAAGCAAAATTTTCACTTAATTGTAACCCACCTAGAACTGATCCTTAATACTTAAATAGCAAGACTAAAAAGAAATTTTTTTGTTGGAGCAATTTTTTTTTTTTTTTTTTTTTTTGCTCTCACTATCCCCTTGCTTGGGTCTCAAACAACACCACACGAAATTCTTGAGTGTGTATCAAAAAAAAATTCACTAACAGATTCAGTTCGAAGGGAAATAATGGCTGCTAAAAGAAACCGAATTGCCAAATAACAAAATAGCAAGCAACACAATGATTTTGGATGGACAATCCAGGACCTAACAATTGGAATCGAATTGAACAGAAACGAATTGAAGACAATGAACCCTAACGAAATTCGAAACTAAGATACCAAAAAAAATGAAAATATAACACAGCCCTAGAAAGACAGATAGATAAAGATTTACCTGTTCCTGGCTCTGATACCAAATGACGCGGAACCCTATGGCACTTAGTCCTCAAACCCCGTCGCACCTCTGATATAGATTCCAAGAACGTGGATAAACCACCCTCTATAGCACCCTAAGCTTAGCGAAGCTAGAACACTAATAACGGAAGGATTTTGTAGAACGGATCAGAAGAACGCCACAATCGAAATTGATAAGTTGGTCTTGATTCGTGATGCAATCAATGAAAGAAGCAAACTCTCACTCTCTCAAAGAAGGCCGAAATTTGCATAAAGCAAATCTGAATTAAATTTGTCAAAAAAACAAAAAAAGTGTCTGATATAAGAATTTAAGGCCTTATTTATAGTGTAAGGCAAAAACCTAAACCTAGTTGGAAAAGGAAAACAAATACTAAGTCAGAAATCCTATCCCAACAGGGAAACAAGCTAAAATAACAAAAATAACTGCCAAGTCTTTAAAAACCAACCACATTCTCGTATGCCTCAATAGTTCCAGCAGAAACCACAACCTCAGGGACGAAACCACAACCTGCTTATGGTTCGGGCTGATTCTCCACTATCTTCCTCCATGATGTGCTCCAAAATTAACTTCCACAAAACACAAAAGTATCTTCGGCTAACTGAATGTCGCGAGCGCGACTTTGATAATGGTAGCGAGCGCTACAAATCTTCAATTTGCTTCTGCTTCATCCATGCATACACCCAGCAACGTAATCAGCTTCGAATGACCTTCAAGTTCCTTCTCGCACTTATCCCTAGCAATTTCAGTCATCTCTCTTGTAATAAATTCTTGAATATGCAATCCAAGAGTAACGCCGTACTTCCTTGCTTTATTCCTTGTCAATGGTCCTTGTTGTAGCTCCAAGGGATCCTTGCCTTGCTTCCCATGCTGGTTCACATCATTCTCCCCTTCTTTAAAAAGATTTGTCCTCAAATCTGCATCGTCATAAGGAGACAAATCAGAAACATTAAAAGTGGCACTAACACCATACTCACCAGGCAAGTCAATCTTATAAGCATTGTCATTGATCTTCTCCAAGACTTGAAATGGACCATCACCACGCGCATCCAGCTTATTCTTCCTTTGATTTGGAAACCTCTCCTTGCGAAAATGCACCCAAACCCACTCTCCAGGAGCAAACACCATCTTCTTGCGACCCCTATTCGCAATATCAGCATACGTCTTGGTCTTTTTCTCCATGTTAGCTCGTGCTTTCTCATGCAAAGCTTTCACCAAGTCAGCTTTCTTCTCTCCATCTAAACTTACAAGTTCATTAGAAGGTAATGGCAAAAGATCAAGAACAGTTAGTGGATTAAAGCCATAAACTAGCTCAAATGGCGAATAACCTGTAGAAGAATGAATAGAACGATTATAAGCAAATTCAATAAAAGGTAAACAATCTTCCCAAGTAGCCAAATTCTTACCCACTATAGATCGCAATAACGTACCAAGAGTACGATTCACAACTTCAGTTTGCCCATCTGTTTGTGGATGACAAGTAGTAGAGAATAAAAGCTTAGTTCCTAGTCTACTCCACAAAACACGCCAAAAATGGGACAAGAACTTTGTATCCCTATCAGAAACAATAGTCCGAGGCACTCCATGTAAGCGCACAACATTGCGAAAGAACAAATCAGCAACAACTTTCGCATCATCAGCTTTATGACATGCAATGAAATGTGCCATCTTACTAAACCTATCAACCACCACAAAAATACTATCTCTACCTCTCTTAGTTCTAGGCAAACCAAGCACAAAATCCATGCTAATATCAATCCAAGGAGAACTAGGTACAGGCAATGGCATATAAAGACCATGAGGCATAGACTTAGATTTCGCCTGTCTACATGCAATACAAGCAGAACATAACTTCCCAACATCCTTACGCATAGATGGCCAATAAAAATGCTCAAGCAGAATATCATAAGTCTTAGACACACCAAAATGCCCCATTAAACCACCACAATGAGATTCCAAAACAAGCAATTCACGCATGGAACATCTGGGCACACATAATTTATTTCCCTTAAATAAATATCCCTCATGCCTATAAAATGAATTAAAAGCTCCTTGTTCACATGCAACATAAACATTGCCAAAATCAACATCACCAACATACAAGTTCTTAATATACTCAAATCCAAGCAACTTAGAACTCAAAACAGAAAGTAATGTATATCTCCTAGACAACGCATCAGCAACAACGTTATCTTTACCTTGCTTGTACTTAATCACATATGGAAATCTCTCAATTCGTTCGATCCACTTACCATGCCGTTTGTTCAACTTACCTTGGCCTTTCAAATGCTTGAGGAATTCATGGTCAGTATAAATCACGAACTCCTTTGGCAGCAAGTAATGCTCCCACACGTCCAACGCCCTCACCAAAGCATGTAACTCCTTGTCATATGTAGAATAACTCAGTTGTGCACCATTGAGTTTTTCACTAAAATATGCTATTGGCTTCTTCTCTTGCATCAGCACAGCCCCAATACCTACACCAGAAGCATCACATTCAATCTCAAAAATTGAATCAAAATTAGGCAAAGCTAAGACAGGTGCAGATGTCAACTTCCCTTTCAAATTCTCAAACGCCTTTTGCTGCTCTTCTCCCCACTGAAATCCAACCTCCTTTTTGATAATGCTAGTGAGTGGTGCTGCAATGGTAGAAAAATCCTTCACGAATCTTCTATAGAAACTTGCTAGCCCATGGAAGCTCCTCACTTCAGTCACGTTCTTAGGAACAGGCCATTCCTTTATAGCTTTCACTTTCTCTTCATCAACTTCTAATCCCTGTGCACTCACAACAAAGCCAAGAAAAACAAGCCTATCCATGCAAAATGTGCATTTCTTAAGCTTGGCATATAAGTTTTCTGTTCTCAAAGCTTCCAACACTATCCTAACATGCTCTAAATGCTCATCTAATGTCTTACTATAGATCAGAATGTCATCAAAATAAACAACAACAAATCTGCCCAAATAAGCTCTCAAAACATGGTTCATTAATCTCATAAATGTACTCGGTGCATTAGACAACCCAAAAGGCATTACTAACCACTCATATAGGCCATATTTTGTTTTAAAAGCTGTTTTCCACTCATCCCCAGGTTTCATACGAATTTGATGATATCCACTCATAAGATCAATTTTAGTAAAATACCTTGCACCATGTAACTCGTCCAACATGTCGTCAAGTCGTGGAATGGGATGTCGATACTTCACCGTGATCTTATTTACAGCCCTACAATCGACACACATCCTCCACGTGCCATCTTTCTTTGGTACCAGCAAAACAGGAACGGCACAAGGGCTTAAGCTCTCTCTAATCAAGCCTTTCTCCAACAGCTCCTCCACTTGTCGTTGCATCTCCTTGGTCTCCATTGGGTTACTTCGATATGCTGGTCTATTTGGAATCGTCGAACCAGGTATGAAGTCGATTTGGTGTTCAACTCCCCTTAATGGCGGTAAACCACTAGGCAGCTCCTCTGGAAACACATCTTGAAAATCCTGCAACATAGACACAAAACTAGAAGGCAAATGGTCAAGTGAAACATCAACATTAGTAAACAAAGTTTCTTTATATCTAATGAGCAATAACGGCTGCTCGTTAGATATTGCAAATTTAAGCTCTCTTGGTTTCGCATAAAAAGTTTGTTTCACCTTTCCTTGGTTTTCTCTCACCAATAGGCCATTTATTTGATTATTTTCTTTTCTGGCCTCCTTTCCCAATTTCTTCTCACATTCACTCTCCTTATCATGTTCTCTCGCACTTCCCTTAATTTTTAAAGTAGCACCCCTTTTGGTCGAATCTTGCTTTGCTTTTTCATGCATCTTCCGATGATCTTCATACACCTCCAACGGTGATAATGGTACAAGAGTAACCAGCTTTCCTTCATAGGTAAATGTGTACCTATTTGAATACCCATCATGCTGCGCCTTCCTATCAAATTGCCATGGTCTTCCTAACAACATATGGCCAGCTTGCATAGGAACTACATCACACAACACTCCATCTTTATACCAGCCTATAGAGAATGGTATCTTCACTTGTTTAGTAACCTTCACCTCTCCACTATCATTAAACCATTGTAGTCTATATGGATGTGGATGTTTTAAACAAGTCAATTTCAGCTTCTCCACCATTGTCTCACTTGCAGCATTGGTGCAACTACCACTGTCAATGATGAGCATACAAACTTTACCCTCAACTAAACATCTAGTATAAAATATGTTATCTCGTTGCTCTAGACCTTCTTCTTTCACTTGCATATTCAAAGCACGCCTAGCAACTAACATATCACCACGTTCAGCAACCAACGCATTCTCAACTTCTTCTTCACACTCATCAACATCATCAAGCATATCATTCATATCATTATTATCACCATCACTATGGTCAGAATCAGAAACTAAACCCCCATCATCAGTAGCAATCATAACTCTCCTATTTGGACATTGAGATGCAATATGCCCATTTCCTAAACATTTGAAACACTTAATATTTCTACTAGGAGTAGTATTAGGAATACCTGACTGCTGCTTATTTGAACCTCCATTCATCCCTTTTCCACTTGTAGGTGGAGGATTGCTCCTTTGGAAGGAATTCTTGAAATCTCCACCTTTTGAGGGCAAATCATTTGAAGACCCCTTAAAGGTTGAACTACTTCCTCCCACATTCTGGAACTTCCCATATTTGGTGGAGCTCTTGTTCTTGATTTTCCTTTCAATCTTCATGGCCTTCTCAACTAACTCTTCCATGGAATTGTAATCATACATTTCCAGCTCACTTGCAATGTTGGAATTTAGACCTCCCAGAAATCTGGACATTAGCCTGTGTTCATCCTCCTCAATGTCAGCCCTGGCCATGGTCATCTCCATCTCCTTGTGGTATTCTTCAACACTCTTACCACCTTGGACCAGTCTTGCCAACCTATTATACAAATCCCTATAGTAATGAGAAGGAACAAACCTTATTCTCATTAAGTCTTTCAAGGCCTCCCACTCCGGCACGGGTCGCAATCCTTTTCCTCTTCTACTAGACTTGAGTTGATCCCACCAGAATGTAGCATATCCCCTAAATTCCACGGCTGCGATATGGGACTTCTTTTCTTCTGAGTAATTATGACACTCAAAAATTTGTTCCACCTTTCGCTCCCATTCAATGTATTCTTCCGCATTGTTATTCCCTTTAAATTCGGGTACCTTCATCTTGATGGAACTAAGGTCATTGTCAGTCACAATTTGGTAGTTTTCAGCCACCTCTTCCTGATCACCTCGACCTCCTCTTGCTGCTCTCCTAATGACCTCCTCTTCGCCTCCCCTTGGTAAGATTCGTTGTGGTAATCTCACTGGAGGTGCGGGCTGTTGTACCCTCTCCCTCATCATTAGATTCATGTTCTCTTGTAGGGTGGCCATCATTCTTGCCATCTCTTCCATCTTCTCATTACTTTGCTGCATATATGTCTCAAAATTGCTAGAATTTGAAGCAACATCTTTACCATTCCCACTAGTCATGACCACAACAGAGAAACTCACAAGAAACAATTAGTAACTGAAAGAAAGAATTCACAAGTGTTTCGCTCTTACCTCACTATTGTCGATTCTTCGATTGCACTTCAGAACCAAGGTTCACTCACCAATCTGCCAAGTACGTTCAAAAAGGTAGGATCCTAATCCCTAGACACCTAGAAGACAACTTGACAAGTATCCGGAGGCAGCACAAGAACGTTTGCACTACACGATTGAAAACTAAGTATCGAAACAAACAAATGATACTCAGCAATGTAATGGAATTTCAACGCTAGCTCAAAAACAAAATAGAAACAAGAGGGCAATAAAATAGACAATTCTGGTCAGAATGTATCAAAACCAACTCGCTCTTGGTAAGCTGATTTATGGACCTAAATCTTCTACCCCAAACGCTGGTTTGAAGACACCCCAAGAATGCTACTATACTATGCAATTTGAAATAAAAGAACAGCAGCCCCTCAATGGGGGAAAAAAAAATCTGAAGCAAAATTTTCACTTAATTGTAACCCACCTAGAACTGATCCTTAATACTTAAATAGCAAGACTAAAAAGAAATTTTTTTGTTGGAGCAATTTTTTTTTTTTTTTTTTTTTTTGCTCTCACTATCCCCTTGCTTGGGTCTCAAACAACACCACACGAAATTCTTGAGTGTGTATCAAAAAAAAAATTCACTAACAGATTCAGTTCGAAGGGAAATAATGGCTGCTAAAAGAAACCGAATTGCCAAATAACAAAATAGCAAGCAACACAATGATTTTGGATGGACAATCCAGGACCTAACAATTGGAATCGAATTGAACAGAAACGAATTGAAGACAATGAACCCTAACGAAATTCGAAACTAAGATACCAAAAAAAATGAAAATATAACACAGCCCTAGAAAGACAGATAGATAAAGATTTACCTGTTCCTGGCTCTGATACCAAATGACGCGGAACCCTATGGCACTTAGTCCTCAAACCCCGTCGCACCTCTGATATAGATTCCAAGAACGTGGATAAACCACCCTCTATAGCACCCTAAGCTTAGCGAAGCTAGAACACTAATAACGGAAGGATTTTGTAGAACGGATCAGAAGAACGCCACAATCGAAATTGATAAGTTGGTCTTGATTCGTGATGCAATCAATGAAAGAAGCAAACTCTCACTCTCTCAAAGAAGGCCGAAATTTGCATAAAGCAAATCTGAATTAAATTTGTCAAAAAAACAAAAAAAGTGTCTGATATAAGAATTTAAGGCCTTATTTATAGTGTAAGGCAAAAACCTAAACCTAGTTGGAAAAGGAAAACAAATACTAAGTCAGAAATCCTATCCCAACAGGGAAACAAGCTAAAATAACAAAAATAACTGCCAAGTCTTTAAAAACCAACCACATTCTCGTATGCCTCAATAGTTCCAGCAGAAACCACAACCTCAGGGACGAAACCACAACCTGCTTATGGTTCGGGCTGATTCTCCACTATCTTCCTCCATGATGTGCTCCAAAATTAACTTCCACAAAACACAAAAGTATCTTCGGCTAACTGAATGTCGCGAGCGCGACTTTGATAATGGTAGCGAGCGCTACAAATCTTCAATTTGCTTCTGCTTCATCCATGCATACACCCAGCAACGTAATCAGCTTCGAATGACCTTCAAGTTCCTTCTCGCACTTATCCCTAGCAATTTCAGTCATCTCTCTTGTAATAAATTCTTGAATATGCAATCCAAGAGTAACGCCGTACTTCCTTGCTTTATTCCTTGTCAATGGTCCTTGTTGTAGCTCCAAGGGATCCTTGCCTTGCTTCCCATGCTGGTTCACATCAACTGGGGTTAAGGGAGTGGGATGAGCTCTATAGCCCAGTGAGTAGAACAGTAAAACATCTCAGTAAAATATGATCTCATGGAATGCACCATATCACAGACAATCCACATCAAGAGTAAACCTGTCACCACATAGTCCCAGTAACTCTGTGCCAGGGCGTAGAATCGAGCACCTGGTCTTCCTGTCATATATATGTATATGTGTATATAACACCTCTGTACTTACCATTGCCAGGGCGTAGTCAAAGGCTCCTGGACTTTGCTATACCTGCCAGGGCGTAGTCAAAGGCTCCTGGACTTCACTATACCTGCCAGGGCGTAGTCAAAGGCTCCTGGACTTCCTGTCTGAGACTATTGGATCATTCAACATTCACTCACATCACCAAATAACGATGCAATGCAACATATTCGTGAATACTAATGCAATCAACCTATGGCATAAACATGATGCATGAGATATGCTAAAAGCAGTTTGTGGTTCAATTAAAAGTCATAAGTTTAGTTCCACTCACCTCTGGCTAACTGGACTGACTCTGCAGGTTCTAGAGCAGAACTCACTGCTGCTCTCTCTGGTTCCTCTGGTCTGTACCTATACAGATAAACGCACATGAGGGACCAAACTAGCTTATGACTAACTCTATTTTAACTCCCCAAGAATCCCCTAAACCTCTCTCTAATAGTCATGCAAAGCAAGCAAAGGAAAGCTGGACAGAACACTTTCGGCGGCAGGTTCGGCGGCCGAAAGTCCTCTCCAGAGACGAAACTCAAGCACCTTCGGCGGCACCTTCGGCGGCCGAATCCCCCAAACAGAGCCGAACATGCACAACTCGCGGGGGCAAGCTGTGGCAGCCTAAGCCACCATGCAAGAGGTTCGGCGGCCGAATGAACCTTCGGCTGCCGAACCTGAGTTCATCCAGAACTCAGCTTCAACGGCAAACCATCTTCTCCTTTCCTTCAATCTCTCAAACCATATCTACTCCAACTCCTCAACACACATATACTCATGTATATGATCACAGGGGTCCAAAACTATCTAATAACCCCAAACAACAAAACAAACATAACACATAATCATGTATACATGCATAAATCATCTAAACTCCCATTAAAAACCTAAACACGCATCTCCTTCCACAAATCCCACTACAACCTTCAGAACACATCAAAACATATTCAAGAACATCACTTACCTCCTGTAGTAAGAAGCTACACACTCTGAACAAGGGAAAACGGATCACCTCTTCTCACACTCTCAAACTCTCTCAAACTCACTTTTTGCTTCACAACCTTCAAAACTTGGTAAACGAGCAAACTCCTGCATGAGCTGCTCAAACTCAGCAAATAAACCAAGGGAGACGTGGCCAACTTCTGGCAACAAGCTGGACATAACACCTGTCCACAATGCTGACTAAGGATGGCTCAAAAGCTGGCTGACCAACACAGCTTCGGCTGCCGAATCGCATGCAAAACCATGCAACATTCGGGGGCCGAACCTGAACTTCGGAAGCCAAACATTGAGCACTTTCGGCGGCCGAACTTATCTTCGGCGGCCGAACTTGGCTCCTCTGCCTTGGTTCATTTCAACTCAAAACTAAAGAACTATAAAACCATAAAACACCTCATAACACATAGAAACCATAACTCCTACCCTTATATAGAATCCCAACACCCCGGATTCTATCAGGCAATAGGAATTCCGGTGCCGGATTCTAGCCGGGTATTACATTCTCCCCTCCTTAAGAACATTCGTCCTCGGATGTTCCTAAAACACACAATGAACACAGGAAACGGAGAAAACTAACCTCAAAACAAATATGGATACTGCTGGAGCATAGACTCCCGCGTCTCCCACGTGCACTCTTCTAGGTTATGGTGGTTCCACAACACTTTCACCATCGGAATCTCCTTGTTCCTTAGCTGTCTGATCTGCGTGTCCAGAATCCGCACTGGCTGCTCTATATAGGTGAGATCTGTATGAATCTCCACCTCAGGCTCACTCAGAACCTGATTCGGATCTGATACAAACTGTCGTAGCATAGAAACATGAAATACCGGGTGAATTCTCTCCATAGAAGCAGGTAAATCTAGCTTATACGACACATTTCCGATCCTCTGCAACACCTCAAAGGGTCCAATGTACCGTGGAGCCAATTTACCTTTCTTTCCAAAACGAACCACTCCTTTCATTGGAGACACTTTCAGCAATACCCAATTACCTTCCTGAAACTCTAACTGCTTTCTGCGAACATCTGCATAACTTTTCTGTCTACTCTGAGCTGTTCTGATTCTCTCTCTGATCAGGGGCACCATTCTACTGGTAATGTCTACTAACTCTGGCCCTGCAAGAGCCTTCTCTCCTACCTCTTCCCAGCAAACAGGTGATCTGCACTTCCTCCCATATAAAGCTTCATAAGGAGCCATCCCGATGCTCGCATGATGGCTGTTATTGTAGGCGAACTCCACCAAAGGTAGATGCTGCCTCCAAGAACCGCCAAAGTCTAACACACATAGGCGAAGCATATCCTCTATGGTCTGGATGGTCCTTTCTGACTGTCCATCAGTCTGTGGGTGGAAAGCAGTACTAAAATCCAATCTCGTGCCCATCGCATTTTGCAGACTCCGCCAAAAGCGGGAGGTAAACTGAGGTCCTCTGTCTGAAACTATAGACACTGGAACTCCATGTAATCTCACTATCTAATCCAGATAGACCTGTGCCAGCTTATCCACAGAATAGTTACTCCGTACTGGAAGAAAATGAGCAGATTTCGTGAGTCTGTCCACAATCACCCATATCGAGTCTATCCTGTTGGACGCTACTGGTAAACCCACTACAAAATCCATGGCTATGTTCTCCCATTTCCACTCTGGAATCGGTAATGGGTTAAGCATTCCAGCTGGTTTCTGATGCTCTAATTTCACCCTCTGACAAACCTCACAGGCTGTCACGAACTGCGCCACTTCTTTCTTCATGGCTGGCCACCAATAGACCCTTTTCAGATCCTGATACATCTTGGTAGCTCCTGGGTGAACACTATACCTCGCATTATGAGCTTCCCTCATAATGTCTTCCTTCACACTGCCCCTATCTGGTACACAAAGTCGACTCCCATAGCGAAGGATCCCTTTGTTGTCAAATCTGAACTCTACACTATTACCTGACTGAACAGTCCTGGCAATTTTCATCAACTCAGGGTCCTCATGCTGTCTCTGAGCTATCTGCTCCAGAAACACAGGTGTCACTCTCATCTGTGCTATCAACGCACCTGTACCAGACAACTCTAGCTGTAATCCCTCGTCAAAGAGCTTATAAAGCTCCATCATAACTGGTCTCCGCTCTGCTGCTATATGGGATAAACTGCCTAGTGACTTCCGGCTTAGGGCGTCTGCAACAACATTCGCCTTACCCGGATGATACTGGATTTTACAATCATAATCACTGAGCAATTCGACCCACCTTCTCTGCCGCAAATTCAGCTCTCTCTGACTCAAGATGTACTGTAAACTCTTGTGATCAGTGAAGATCTCGCATTTAACCCCGTAGAGGTAATGTCGCCACATCTTAAGTGCAAAGATAACTGCTGCCATCTCTAGGTCATGGGTAGGGTAATTCAACTCGTGCTTCTTCAACTGTCTAGAAGCATAAGCTATTACTCTATCACTCTGCATCAATACACAACCCAATCCCACCCGAGATGCATCACAGAACACTGTGAACTCTTCATTCCTGACAGGCAGAGCTAACACTGGTGCTGTTGTCAATCTCCTCTTGAGCTCCTCAAAGCTCTCTTCGCACTGGTCTGACCAGATAAACTTCTGGTTCTTCTGAGTCAATTTGGTCATAGGAGCTGCTATCTTTGAGAAGTTCTGAACGAACCTCCTGTAGTAACCTGCCAGTCCCAGAAAGCTTTTAATCTCAGTCACTGTCGTGGGTCTGGGCCAGTTAGCTACAGCCTCTATCTTCTTGGGGTCTACCTCAATACCCTCTGCTGATACCACATGTCCCAAGAAGGCAATGCTCCGTAACCAAAACTCACACTTCGAGAACTTGGCATATAAACCATGCTCTCTCAATGTCTGCAAAACTGTCCTCAGATGCTGGGCATGCTCCTCTGCATCTCTGGAATACACTAAGATATCATCGATAAACACAATGACAAAGTGATCCAGAAATTCACTGAATACCCTGTTCATGAGATCCATAAATGATGCAGGGGCGTTAGTCAACCCGAACGGCATCACTAAGAACTCATAATGCCCATATCTCGTCCGGAAAGCTGTCTTAGGCACATCTGCCTCTCTGACTCTCAACTGATGATACCCGGATCTCAGATCTATTTTCGAGAAACAACCTGCTCCAGCTAGCTGGTCAAATAAATCATCAATCCTAGGTAAAGGATACCTATTCTTGATAGTGACCTTGTTCAACTGTCTGTAGTCGATACAAAGTCTAAGGGATCCATCCTTCTTTCTGACAAAGAGCACTGGAGCACCCCAAGGTGAGGTGCTAGGGCGGATGAAACCCTTATCTACCAAGTCCTGCAACTGTTCTTTCAACTCTATTAACTCAGCTGGCGCCATCCTGTAGGGAGGAATAGAGATAGGTCTGGTACCTGGCAGTAAGTCAATTTCAAACCCTATCTCCCTATCAGGTGGTAGTCCTGGCAAATCGTCTGGGAACACATCGAGAAACTCTCGGACTACTGGTACTGTGGCTGGTTCCCTAACCTGACTATCTAGCTCTCTCACATGAGCTAGAAACCCCTGACAACCCCTCCTAAGCAAACGACGAGCCTGAAGGGCTGAAATCATACCTCTGGGTGTACCTCTCCTGTCTCCTCTGAAGACACACTCTGACCCATCCTGGTCTCTGAGACTCACTAATTTCTCTCGACAGTCCAAAGTAGCACTATATGTAGATAACCAATCCATCCCTAGAATGACATCAAAATCTGTCAAGTCTAGAACCACAAGGTCAGCTGGAAGGCATCTACCCTCGATAAACACTGGACTGAAACGACAGACTGATACTGCCACTGATGGGTCACATCTAGGTCCACTGACCCAGAGAGGATACTCTAACTCAGAACTGATCAAACCCAACCTCTCTATGGCTCTCGAAGCAATAAAGGAATGAGAAGCACCGGGGTCCATCAAAGCATACACATCTGAACACCCAATGATGAGATTACCTGACACCACTGTGTTCGACGTGTTAGCCTCCTCCTGTGTCACTGTGAAAATCCGTGCTGGGGCTACCGGATTTCCACCTCGGGAACCTGCTGCTGAAGTAGAGGCTACCCCTCTCCCTCTACCTCTGCCACTAGTCTGAGGCATGACTGGAGCTGCTGGCCGTACAACTGGCTGTACCACACTGCCTAAACTCATCTGCTGGGATGGTACAAAAGTCATCTGCGGACAATCCCGAGCAATATGCCCTTCCTGTCCACATCGAAAACAAGCTGTAGATCCCAACCGACAAACTCCTCCATGTAGTTTTCTGCATCGTCTGCAGACTGGAGCTGTGTCAGAGCTTGAGCCACTACCTATTCCCAGACCTGACTTGACTTTACTCCAGAACTTACTCTTTGTTCCTTTTGCTCTATCCCATCTTTTACTGCTTGGTGTGGGGGCTTTAGAACCCGAAGCTTGTGCCTTTGACTGTTTCTGAATATTGGCACTAGCTTCCATTTTCCTGGCTGCGTCTACTATAGTATGGAAACTCTCCTTTTCTGCTGGAAGAATCAAGGAATGCAGTCTCATAGTATATCTCCTTGCTTTCTTCTGATCAGTATCATAGGCTTGACCCACATACTGAAGCAGATCTAGGAACTTATCTGTGAATTCATCAACACTCATCTCATCTGTCTGTCGCAACTGTTCAAATTCAATTACTTTCATTTCCCTCGAACTGTCAGGAAAAGCCCACCCTGCAAACTCATTGGCGAACTCTCCCCATGACATGCTGTCCATTCTAGGCTCCACATAATTCTTAAACCATTCTCTGGCTTTCTTGCATTTTATTGTGAAACCTGCCATCTCAATGGCTCTCCTATCATCTGCTCCCAATTCACCAGTTATCATCCTAACTGCTCTGAGGTAATCAAATGGATCATCTCCCGTGTTGTATTTAGGAGCATCCAATTTCAAGTACTCCGTCATTTGAACTTTACCTCCAGATGAGCTAGGTTCATGTCTGTCAACAATAGGGGCTACTGGTTCTGGTGGTAGTACTGGTTCATTTGGCTCTAAGTGTGCTGCACTTGGATGGGTAGGGGAAGATGGATACATCGGATATGGTGGGTAATAAGGATAAGGCATATAAGGCATGTAAGGAGGATATGGCACAAAACTCGAGTACTCCGACATACCTCCCATCGGATACTCTGAACAGCCAAAACCTGAGGTCTGAGCACCTCCCTGTGACTCTCCCATACCTTCCTCAAAACTGCCTATACCCATGCTGTCATCTCTAGACTGATCAATTTCCATAGCTTCCCTTCTTTCCTCTGATCTTCCTCCCCTAGCTGTACCTCTTCTGCTCTCGTCGACAGACCTTCTAGGGTCTATTGACGTACCTTCCCTGCTAGATCTCTGAGACCTTGCCCTTGGCAATGCAGGAGGACGAGCAGCTGGTCTCTCATTCTCTGGTGGGACTCCAGTCAATCGAGCTGATCGACGAGTTCCTCACATCTTTACTCTGGAAACACAACATATAACATACCACTTTAGCACATAAACATCACATAACAATCATACATAAGCAACACTCATGGCATATCATAGCAGATAGGACTCAAGACCCTATCCTAGTGGACATGATTTCCTATTGTGCTTGACCACCTCTAACCTGTCTGAGCCCAACACTGTCTCTATAGGTCCGATCATGTGAACCTAGGGCTCTGATACCAATCTGTAACGACCCCAAAATGGACCGTCACCGGCGCTAGGATTCAGGTCGGCTTAAGGCCGCCAGAACCCGTAGCAAGCCTGCTATACTCTCTGTGTACCTGTAACACTCATACATGATCATACATTTTCTGTAAAAATAAAACTCTTTTCTGAACCAAGGCTTAACCTGTGCATGCACTATCTCTGTACTCTGTACTCATGTACTCTGTACTCTGTATCCCTGACTAGAGCTTGCTCTAGATGGGTAACTCATACCTGTTAAGCCTGGTTTTCACATACAGGAAAACATATATACATATACAAATCATGTACAAAACAAACATCACTAGGTCAAGCAACAACTATTACATCTCTTTAATATTACATGTCCACTCTAAGCTATTACAGATCTCTTTACTTTTCCTGTACTCTGCTGGACTGTCCCTGTACACTGTACACTGAACCTGCAAAACTGGGGTTAAGGGAGTGGGATGAGCTCTATAGCCCAGTGAGTAGAACAGTAAAACATCTCAGTAAAATATGATCTCATGGAATGCACCATATCACAGACAATCCACATCAAGAGTAAACCTGTCACCACATAGTCCCAGTAACTCTGTGCCAGGGCGTAGAATCGAGCACCTGGTCTTCCTGTCATATATATGTATATGTGTATATAACACCTCTGTACTTACCATTGCCAGGGCGTAGTCAAAGGCTCCTGGACTTTGCTATACCTGCCAGGGCGTAGTCAAAGGCTCCTGGACTTCACTATACCTGCCAGGGCGTAGTCAAAGGCTCCTGGACTTCCTGTCTGAGACTATTGGATCATTCAGCATTCACTCACATCACCAAATAACGATGCAATGCAACATATTCGTGAATACTAATGCAATCAACCTATGGCATAAACATGATGCATGAGATATGCTAAAAGCAGTTTGTGGTTCAATTAAAAGTCATAAGTTTAGTTCCACTCACCTCTGGCTAACTGGACTGACTCTGCAGGTTCTAGAGCAGAACTCACTGCTGCTCTCTCTGGTTCCTCTGGTCTGTACCTATACAGATAAACGCACATGAGGGACCAAACTAGCTTATGACTAACTCTATTTTAACTCCCCAAGAATCCCCTAAACCTCTCTCTAATAGTCATGCAAAGCAAGCAAAGGAAAGCTGGACAGAACACTTTCGGCGGCAGGTTCGGCGGCCGAAAGTCCTCTCCAGAGACGAAACTCAAGCACCTTCGGCAGCACCTTCGGCGGCCGAATCCCCCAAACAGAGCCGAACATGCACAACTCGCGGGGGCAAGCTGTGGCAGCCTAAGCCACCATGCAAGAGGTTCGGCGGCCGAATGAACCTTCGGCTGCCGAACCTGAGTTCATCCATAACTCAGCTTCAACGGCAAACCATCTTCTCCTTCCCTTCAATCTCTCAAACCATATCTACTCCAACTCCTCAACACACATATACTCATGTATATGATCACAGGGGTCCAAAACTATCTAATAACCCCAAACAACAAAACAAACATAACACATAATCATGTATACATGCATAAATCATCTAAACTCCCATTAAAAACCTAAACACGCATCTCCTTCCACAAATCCCACTACAACCTTCAGAACACATCAAAACATATTCAAGAACATCACTTACCTCCTATAGTAAGAAGCTACACACTCTGAACAAGGGAAAACGGATCACCTCTTCTCACACTCTCAAACTCTCTCAAACTCACTTTTTGCTTCACAACCTTCAAAACTTGGTAAACGAGCAAACTCCTACATGAGCTGCTCAAACTCAGCAAATAAACCAAGGGAGACGTGGCCAACTTCTGGCAACAAGCTGGACATAACACCTGTCCACAATGCTGACTAAGGATGGCTCAAAAGCTGGCTGACCAACACAGCTTCGGCTGCCGAATCGCATGCAAAACCATGCAACATTCGGGGGCCGAACCTGAACTTCGGAAGCCAAACATTGAGCACTTTCGGCGGCCGAACTTATCTTCGGCGGCCGAACTTGGCTCCTCTGCCTTGGTTCATTTCAACTCAAAACTCAAAACTAAAGAACTATAAAACCATAAAACACCTCATAACACATAGAAACCATAACTCCTACCCTTATATAGAATCCCAACACCCCGGATTCTATCAGGCAATAGGAATTCCGGTGCCGGATTCTAGCCGGGTATTACACTTGCCCCCGAAAGGAGACTTTCGTCTCTGTCTGGGACTTTCGGCCGCCGAAGGTGCCGCCGAACATGCATGAGTTTCGCCTCTGTCTGGGAGTTTCGGCCGCCGAAGGTGCCACTGAACCTGCCTGACTTTCGGCTCTGGAGGGACTTTCGGCCGCCGAACCTGCCGCCGAAAGTGCCCTGTTCAGGCATTTCTTGCATGTTTTTCTATGACTATTCCATGATGTTTTAGGGGGTTTTTTGGGGGATAGTTTAGAGTTATGTTCATGTTTGTTTGGTCCCTCATTTGAGTCCACCTGTGTAGGTTCGGACCCGAGGAACCGAGGACCCCAACAGTGAGTCTGTTGCCCCAGTGTCTGGTCAGAGCTATCCAGAGGTGAGTGGAATAACTTATTATGTTTTAAAGCAAATAATGTACTTTTTAGCATGCTTCATGCATCATGAATGCCATGTGATGAATTAGGTTGCTTGCATTAGAATTCACGAATATGTTGCATTGCATATGTTAAATGTTGATGTGGATGAATGTTGGATGATCCATAGCCCTCGATCTATGATATGACGATATGATATGTACGGTACGGAAAGTAAGACCAGTGGGACCCATTCTACGTTCGCTGGCACTATGTAAGGGAAAGACCAGGACCCATTCTACGTTCTGGCACAGTTGGACCATGTAGAGGGCTATTGGTGACAAGTTCATCCTTGATGTGATTAGCTGTGATGTGATGCATTCCATGATCCATATGATTTAAATGTTTTTATTATTCTGCTCACTGGGCTCTAGTAGCTCACCCCTCTCCCATTTCCCCAGGTTTGCAGGTACAGGGTAGACCAGGAGGTTTACAAGAGTAATGAAGTCTGGTATATGTAATAGATAGTGTGGACATGATAAATGTATTAATGTTATGTAAAAGTACAGTTTCAGTCATGTATTGATATTGAGGATTAGATATTGTGCTTGACATTATGTATGAGGAATCCCTTTTATTACATGATCAAAAATGTTTTATAATGTTCATGAAAGCCAACTCATCTCATGTTGTATCGCCCGTTGGGGCATTGATGAGATCCCACAAAGGGATCATGATTATGATCATGACTATGTACATGTATGTTCAGGTTGAGTTGGATGTTTGAAGAAAAGTTTTAAATTTTTATGTATGTTGTTGATCATGTATGGGATTAAACAGGGTTTCAGGATGTATGTTTGGCTTGCTACGGGTCTTGGCGGCCTTAAGCCAACCCGGATCCTAGCGCCGGTAGCGGTCCGATTTTCGGGTCGTTACAGAACCCCCTATTTGATGGAATTATTCTTTGATTTGGTTTTTGATTCCTTCCTTGATTGTGTTTCTTCATAAATAGACTTTTTTTTAGTGAAGAAATTCTTTTTGCAGAGAGTTTGATGAGTTTCTAATGTATCACCCATGTGTTGGAGATGAACTGAACTTCTGTATTTTGAATTTTTTATTTTCCCGCTTTCTGCTCATTTTTTACCGCTTCTATCAATTTGCCCATTGATTTAGGCAAATCTTTTTAGCGAAATCACTGTCTGAGATCTGTTTCTACAAGACTGGATAGTTTTGGATTTTTGTACAATCTTCTATCAATGTAACGACCCGAAATCGGACCGCTACCGGCGCTAGGATCCAGATCGACTTAAGGTCGCTGGAACCCGTAACAAGCCTAACATACAACCTGTCATACCTGATAAATCCCATACATGATCATACATTTCCATAAAAACTTTAAACTTTTTCATCTACCAAGCTCGACCTGTGCATGTACTGAAACTGAATACATCAAACTCCCATACTAGAGCCCTCATCAAATGCTCTAGTTGGGTCAACATTATATACATCAAGCTTGGTTTACATCACATTAAAAAAATATTTCTCAATGATCATGAACAAAAGGGATCAACCATAAACTCTAGGGTCAAGCACAATACTAATCCTCAATACAATTCTAAACAATATCTTACATTACATTACAATACATTATCTTTCATGCCCACAACTAACTATTACATACACTACACTTCTACTCTTGCTGACTTCCTGGTTTATCCTAAACCTGCAAACCTGGGGGTTGAGGGAAAGGGGTGAGTTACTAGAGCCCAGTGAGCAGAATAGTAAAATAATATATTCAAATCTATGCTTTCATGGAATGCAACACATCACAAACAAATCACATCAAGAATGGACTTGTCACCAATAGCCCTCTACACATTCCAATGGTGCCAGGGGCATAGAATGGGCCTCACTGGTCTTTCTCTTAACATAACATAACATAACATTCCAATGTGCCAGGGGCGTAGAATGGGCCTCACTGGTCTTTCTCTTACATCATGCTAGGGGCGTAGAATGGGCCTCACTGGACTAATGGATCATCCAACATCCATCCACATCAACATCATAGTATGCAATGCAACTGTAATGACCCGAAAATTGGACTGCTACCGGCGCTAGGATCCAGATCGGCGTAAGGCCGCCGGGACCCGTGGCAAGCCTGCTATACTCTTTGTGTACCTGTAAAATCCCATACATGATCAAACATAACCTGTAAACCTCTACCATCTCATACCCTGGTTTAACATGTGCATGCACTAACTCTGTACACAGACTCCCCTTGCTAGAGCATTCATCAAAGCTCTAACTGAGTCCACACAGTATATGTTAAACCTGGTCATACATACTCCTCAACTGGACATATTCATAAACATACCATGTATACAAAAAGGGATTTAATACATCTGGATTACATCTAGGTCAAGCACAATACTATACAAAATCATTACATCTCCTTTCATCATTACATGTCCATACTATGCTATTACATATCTCTTACTCTTTCTCTTCCTGTACCCTGCTCGACTTTCACTGTAACCTGCTCGACTTTCCCTGTACACTGATCCTGCAAAACTAGGGTAGGGGAGAGGGGTGAGCTATAAAGCCCAGTGAGTAGAAATACTGGAAACAGTTCATTCATTACATGCTCTCATGAAATGCATCACATCACAAACATTTCACATCTCAGATGGACATGACCACCAAAATTCCCTCCAGTGTCAGTATGCCTGGCCCGGCCAGGTCTTACAACATCTGTATGTGTATGCCTGGCCCGGCCAGGTCTTACAACATCTCTAGGGCTATTAGGGTCGTCTTGGTCCATCCACATCCTCAACATATTATGCAATGCGTCATAGTCGTGATACTAGTGCAATCAACCAATTAAATATCATCATGATGCATGAACATGCTTTAGGCATATAATTTCATAACATAAAAGATTAAGTGTCGTTCTACTCACCTCTGGCTGACTCTGAATACTCTGAAGCAGTGCTCACTGTTGCTCTCTTCGGTTCCTCTGGTTCGTTCCTACACAGGTGGACTCAAATGAGGGACCAAACGAACTCAAGAACAATTCTATAAAACTCCCCAAAACCCCTTAAAACAATCACCTAAAGCATGCCAAGGAAGGCTGGACAGGGCACTTTCGGCGGCAGGTTCGGCGGCCGAAAGTCCCTTCCAGAGACGAAACTCAAGCACCTTCGGCGGCCGAACTTCCACTTTCGGTAGCCGAACCCTTTTGGGGGCAAGGTTCGGGGGCTGAAAGGCACTCCAGAGACGAAAGTCTCTACCCTTTGGCGGCACTTTCGGCGGCCGAAACCTCGCTCCAGAGCCGAAAGTCCAAACCTTCTAGGGCGAGCTTAGGCAGCCGAAACCACCTCCTTAGCACGTTCGGCGGCCGAACCTTCCTTCGGCGGCCGAACCTTCCTTCGGCGGCCAAAACTGGATTTCCCAGTTAGACAGAAACTTGTTCCATTTCATGCACAATTTCCCCCAAACATGCAACCAACCAAACCACAACTAGCATATACTCATGTACATGCACAAAGGGGTCCAAAACTATCCTAAAACCCCAAACAACATCAGCAACATATTCGTGAATTCTAATGCAAACAACCTAGTATATATCATGGCATTCGTGATGCATCAACATGCTTAAAATTTATTTGCTTTGAAACATAAAAATCCATTCTACTCATCTCAGGCTGACTCTGAACAGGCTCTAAAGCAGCTATCTCACTGCTGGGGTCCTCGATTCCTTGGGTCCGAACCTACACAGGTGGACTCAAATGAGGGACCAAACATACACTAACATGACTCTAAACATATCCCCAAAAACCCCCTAAAACACCATAAAATATTCATAAAAAGCATGCAAAGGGAGGCTGAACAGGGCACTTTCGGCGGCGGGTTCGACGACCGAAAGTCCCTCTAGAGCCGAAACTCAATCACCTTCGGTGGCAGGTTCGGAGGCCGAAAGTCCCCTCCAGAGCCGAAAGTCCAAACTTTCGGGGGCAGGGTTCGGCAGCCAAAATTGCCTCCTCAGGTAGGTTCGGCGGCCGAACATGGTTTCGGCTGCCGAACCTGAGTTCTTCCAGAATGGCAGAACTCGAGCTTCTCTCCCACATTCAGCCAACCAAACCCTCCAACCAAACCAACTCATGCAAAAACATGCAAAAACACATCCTCAAGCTTTTAGGGGCTTAAAACTAACCTATACCCCAACAACATCACATTTTAACATACAATAACATACATTTCATCATTAACTCACATAAACCCTAATACTTTACAACTAGCCTAATCATGCATTAAAACTCTCTAAAACCCCTCAAAACTTACATAAAGCATAAAAGAAGGGTAGGATCTCCATTTACCTCTTGAAAAACGAGAGGAGAGGCGATCCAAACTCGGAGATGGGAGAAATCGAGCTCCGGGGTCTCCAAGCTTCAAAACTTCGTTCATAGCTCAAAATTCTTCAAAACGAAGTTAAAACTTGTCAAAACTTGAAGGATTTGAGGAGAAAACACAAGATCGACAAAAGGGGTGGCAGAGACTCACCTTGCCCGAAAATAGAGAGAGAAAATTCGCCCATTTTCGGACAGGGGGCCTTTTATAGATGGTTGGCCAGACCACCTTCGGAAGCCAAAAGTGCCTCCACAACTCCACCATGTTCAGCTGCCGAACATGGGGTTCGGCGGTCGAACCTGGGTTTTTCCTCCAAAACATTTTCTTTCAAAACTCAATTTCTTTCTTCATTAAAACCATAAAAACATGTTAAAACATTTTAGAAAAACATATTTTACCCTTCTAGAGGTTTCCAACATCCGAGATTCCACCGAAAAATAGGAATTCCGATGCCAGGGTCTAGCCGGGTATTACAATCAATCTGTCGATTTGGACAAATCGCTCTAGGAAAATTATTTTTGCAGATCACTTCCGGGTTTCTATGTATTCTGGCTTCTATGAAGTTTGTCGATTTGCCCAAATTGATTTGGGTAAATCAATATCTACAGACCAATTCTGGATTTTTGTGTAACACTGTCGATTTGGCCATTAATTTGGGCAAATCAATTTTAGAAAAATCGAAACCTGCATATCAGCTTCATGCTTCCAGTTAATTTTTGCAATCCTCTTGGTCAGTCTATGGGTGATTTGCTCAAATTGCTCTGATGAAATCAATTTTCATGCTATTTAGGCCATTTTTAACTAAATCTTCATTTTTTATCATTTTCTGTAAAATATGGTTAAAATCACAAAATTAGCTAGAAAATACATAATTTAGTATCAATAATAATAGAAAAAATGTGCCTAATTTATGCTGATCAAATATGCCCATACTTAAATGATGCTTGTCCTCAAGCATTTAAATAATTTAGATCATCAATTTCACTCTTTCATCTAGACTTTTGGATTGAAGCACAACAGTATATTAGCATGCATATAAGTAGCAATCCCAGAAGTCATATTGCAAATAATAATCCCAATAAAATCTTTGACATAAATAGGAGAGCTTAAGCTATTCACACTCAATCACACAAATAGTCGAGTAGCATTCATGGAGTAGTCACTAGATCTTACTTAAGCCAATTCAATTGATGTTCAAAGTTGGTTCTTATGTCTAAAACAAAGTATCCAAGACTTTTTATTATTATTATTATTTATTCTTTATGAGTACTTATTCATCTTCTTACTTGGAACGTCACCACTCTTTTAATGCGAAGGTACATATTTATGATACCCACCTCCGATTACTCAATTGATCACAATTCAAGTGGCTATTAGCACTATTCATGGTCACTTAACCAGCGGAGTAGATTTATTTTGTACTCTTTTTTTTTTACCTTGAATACCTTATCTCTTTGACAAAAGTTTCAGAAAAATTAAAAATTCATGACTTTAGCAAATCCTAGTTATACTCCATTAGTACATTAATCATGCAAGTACACACATCTTATTCAAGCTTAAGTATTTATACTTCAAGAAAATTATCAAAGACTATTGTAAGTAATGTGAAAACCGAGACAATTACCAATATAAATACTAACATACTGTTTTATGCTTCAATCCAAAATTCAAAGAATTCAAAAGTGAAAGAAATAATCAAATTGCAATGTTTAGCCAAAATTTCTACCAAAATACATAAAAAGAAATAAAAGAAAATGAATAAAAATTAAGAAAAATAAAAAATACAGAATAATAAAACAATAAATAAGAAATAAGAAAATGCAACATATATAATTTTTCCTCTCCATACTTGACCAACACATTGCCCTCAATGTGTGCAAAAAGCAAAAAGTGATATAAAAAAAGTTAGAATAATTCTCCCCCGGTCAAGTTGATATGGGCAAAGCATAAGGCAAGGCTCAAGTAATCAGTAGAGGGAAAAGGATCCCATCACAATTAAGTAAGAAGTATAACACGCCTTTTGTCTTGGTTATAACCCATCCTATTTCTTCCATGTACTCATAAAGTAACAAGATTAGTTTCTCCTCTTTTAAGTGAAGTGTGCCTTCAGCCCCTATGTTTGAATTTTTGAGGTGATTGGGCAGTACTTTGAACTCCAATTCATGTTTCTTCATAGGTGGCTGCAGTTTGGTACTGGATTTGGGCAAATCATTTCTGAGAAAATCAGTCTGTCTGTAGATTTGGGCAAATCACTTCTGGACAGTGGCAGAATGCTGTCTAGAGCATGAACAACCTCTTGTAACCTTTTATCAGCCAAAACTTACTAATTTAATGGCTTTGAATCGTCTATGTCCAAACCCTTGTATTGAGCACTATTGAAATTGTCATCAACTCTTAATTCAAACGTATTTTGGCTCAAATTATCAAGAACATCATGAGTTACATCACTAGGAAATTTCAAAGAATTATAAACATTAAATTTAATTAATTTCCTATCAAATTCCATAGTGAGAGTACCATCATGTATATCTATTTTAGTTTTAGCCGTGCTAAGAAAAGGCCCACCCAACAAAATATCAGATGAAATATTAATCTTATCCTCTTTCATGTCAAAGATGTAAAAATCTGTAGAAAAAATTAATCTATCAACTTAGACTAGAACATCTTCCAAAACACCCTCAGAATAAACAATGAATCTATCAGTTAGTTGGATGACTACATTTATTTTCTTTAAGGGACCAACATTCAATGGATTATAAATAGATAAAGGCATGACATTAATTGAGGCTCTAAGATCACACATAGTCTTTTTAAATCCAAGATTACCAATGGTGCAAGAAATAGCGAACATACCTCTATAATTGCATTTAAGAGGCAATTGCCTTTGAATAACTGTAGAAACATATTTTCCCACACTTACCTTTTCATTCTCGGATAGCTTTTTCTTTTTGGTACAAAAATCCTTCATACATTTCGCATATTTATAGATTTGCTTAATAACATTAAGTAAATGAATGTTTACCTTGACCTTGCGAAAAGTTTCAAGAATTTCCTTTTCTTCTTCTTTTTTTTAGATCTTGCAAACCTTCTTGGAAATGGTAGTCAAATCTTGAACTGGTCTAGTGGTTTTTTTGCTCTCTGCTGCCTTGGTATGAATTTTGTCGATTTGAGCAAATCGTTTATGCTGGGTAAATTTGTCTGTCTATCAATTTGGGCAAATCAAAATTTAGGGTCATTACTCTGCAGTTCTTTTTCAATAGTTTGCCTAGGAATTTGGACAAATCACTGCTCAAATCCGTCATTCTGCAGTACTTTGCTTCTGGTTTGCCCAGATGTTTGGGCAAATCGCTGATCAAATCCGTCATTCAAGAGTACTTTTCTGCTTCTCAAGGTAATATCACTGACATTCTATTTTGAGTTAACTAATGTTTGTGAAGATGATTTCCCTTGTGACTCCAGTCTACTCAATGATGTGGCTACTTAGCTTATCTGTCGTTCCAAATTTTGCACAGAATTGACAAGAGAATTAATAATATCTTCAAGAGGCATACCTTGCTTTTGATGGGTTGTTTGTTTGTGCATAATTCCTTTGCTGATAATTTTGGAATTGGTTTGTCCTAGCATAACTGAAATTCGAGTGCTCCCTCCAACCTGGGTTGTAGGTGTTAGAGTATGGATTAAATCCCCCAAATACATTAACTTGTTGCTCTTCCTCTTGAAGAGAAGGACACATATCGGTTGGATGTCCTACCATGGCACATATCCCATATGGCCTTATTTGCTGAATTTGATGAGCTTGCTGGGCCTGTCCTACAATAAGGCTACGAACAGTAGAGGTTAGATCAGAAATCTATAAAGCCAAGGAAGATGTACTTACCTCATTTACTCTCCTTGTACTACAAAAATGTATCAGATTAGTAACAGAAAATAGTAACGGAAAATATCCGTTACTGATTAGTAACGGATTAATAACGGATGCTATATAAAGAACAATAACAGTAACGGATTAGGTAATCCGTTATAAATCTGTTATTAAATTTTGTAATGGATATAAATCCGTTACAGAATCGGTTTAATTTGCAAATATTAGTAACGGATGTACACATCCGTTACCAAATGGTTTTTTACCCAGTAATTTAGTAACAAATTTATTCTCCGTTACAGAAGTTAAACTTAGTAACAGATGTTTTCATTACTAAATTTAAAATCCCTAACATTATAATTCATGAATTTCCCTTTCTCAGTTGCACGACCCTTTTCCCTCTTTCTCACTTCTCGTAATTCCCCTTTTCCCTCTTTCCTTCACCGTTGAAGCTATCATCGGTGTCGACGTTGAAGGCGTTGTTGCTATCCCTGTCGTCCTTCCCTTTTCCCTCTTTCTCAGTTTCACGTAATTTCGCTTTTCCCTCTTTCCTTCACCGTTGAAGCTACCGCGGTGTCGACGTTGAAGGCATTATTGCTGTCCCTGTCATCCTTCACCACTGAAGCTACTGTCAATGTCGACGTTGAAGCTACCGTTAGTGTCGACGTTGAAGCTACCGTCAGTACCTTCACCGTCTATCAATTGTTGTTGCTGCTACTCCTCAAAGGGGTGAGGAAATTTAATTCTTTCACTCAGTTATCCCTATTGTTTGTTATATCCGTTAACATAAGAAATTTAACACCGTCTATCAATTGCCTTCACTCAGCTATTCCTGTCACTGCTACTCCTCAAAGGTGAGAAAATATAATTCTTTTACTCAGCTATCCCTATAGCTACTTGTAACGACCCGGAAATGGACCGTCACCGGCGCTAGGATTCAGGTCGGCATAAGGCCGCCAGAACCCGTAGCAAGCCTGCTATACTCTCTGTGTACCTGTAAAACTCATACATGATCATATATTTTTTGTGAAAATAAAAACTTTTCTTTCTCTGAACTATGGCTTAACCTGTGCATGCACAGTCTCTATACTTTGTACTCTGTACCCCTGACTAGAGCTTGCTCTAGATGGGTCAAATCATACCTGTTAAGCCTGGTTTTTCACCTGTTTGTAAAACAGTTATATAACTTGATCATGTATACAAAAGACTTATAAAATAGAATAACTAAGTCAAGCACACTTTAACTATTTACACAACTAATACATCTCTTTAATATTACATATCCACTCTAACTATTACAAGCTCTTTATTTTTTTTTTTATGCACTTCTGACTTGCCCTTGTACAACCTGTATACTGAAACCTGCAAAACTGGGAATAAGGGAGAAGGATGAGCTCTATAGCCCAGTGAGTAGAACAATAAAACCTGTCATTAAAACATGATCTTATGGAATGCATCATATCACAGACAATTCACATCTAGGGTAAACCTGTCACCACATAGTCCCAGTATCTAATCCGTGCCAGGCCGTCGACTGGGGTCCTGGTCTTCCTGTAATGCATACATACATCCATACATACATACACACATATTTTAAATTTCCAGGCCATAGATGAGGTCCTGGATTTTTCCTGTATAAATAATAAATCTGCCAGGCCATCGCATGGGGTCCTGGACTTCCTGTACAAAAACAAACCTGTCAGGCCGTAGAATGGGGTCCTGAACTCTCTATACCTGCCAGGCCGTAGAATGGGGTCCTGGACTTCCTGTCTGGGACTATTGGATCATTCAGCATTCACCCACATCAACAATTAACTATGCAATGCAACATATTCGTGATTTCTAATGCAATCATCCTATGCATACTCATGATGAATGAAATATGCTAAAAACATTACATTTCGTAATTAAAAGAATTAAGTGTAGTTCCACTCACCTCTGACTGACTCTGACTGACTCTGCAGGCTCCTGAAGCGGTACTCACTGCTGAACTCTCTAGTTCCTCTGGTCTGTGCCTACACAGATAGACTTAAATGAGGGACCAAACATACTCTAACATATCTCTAAACATCTCCCCAAAAACCCCTTAAAACACCTTAGAACAACCATGGAAAACATGCAAAGGAAAGCTGGACAGGGCACTTTCGGGGGCACCTTCGGCGGCCGAATGTGCATGACAGATCCGAAAGTCCAAATGTTCGGGGGCAACCTTAGGCAGCCAAAACTGCCTTCAGAAGAGGTTCGGCGGCCGAACTCCCACATTCGGCGGCCGAACCTGAGTTCATCCAGAACTCAGCTTCGTGCACAACCATGCCATCCAAACACTAACCCTCCAAACATGCATCCCACCTCTCCAAACATGCTCTAACACTTAATCATGCATATAGGAGTCTTAAACCACATTAAAACTCCAACCAACAACACACATCAAGCATACATATAGCATAAACGATTTATGCACCCTACTATGCACAACTTATGCATACACATGCATAACTCCCCTTCTCCTTCATCAAGCTTATGTAAAACATGATAAAAACTAAGGATTCACACTTACCTCTTGAAGAACAAAGGCTGGTGTGACTCCAAACTTGAAGAGATGGAGATTCAAGCTTCACAAGTTCTTAAACTCCACAACTTCTCAAAACTATCTTAAACTCACTTTAAACTTGTTTTTCTTTGAAAGATTTGATGAGAAACTAGGTAAGTCACTAAGGGGAAGCATGAACATGTCTCTGACCCAAAGGAAAGCTTAAGCACCTCCTTTCTCGGCCAAAAGCACCTTTAACAAAGAACCACCGCTTCACATTTGGTGGCTAAAGCTACATGCAACACCTCATCACCTTCGGAGGCCGAACATTAGAGTTTAGGGGGCCGAACATGGGGTACTTTCGGCGGCCGAACTTCAACTTTCGGCGGCCGAAAGTGGCAAAGACTTCCTTAGCCTTTTCTCTTCAAAACTCATTTCTTTTCTAAAACAAAAGCTTAAAACATGTAAAAACATTTTAGAAAACCTTCACTCTACCCTTCAGGGATGCTTTGACATCCTAGATTCCATCGGACGGTAGGAATTTCGATGTCTGAACATGCCGGGTATTACATTCTCCCCCCCTTAAGAACATTCATCCTCGGATGTTTCTAAAACAATAAACAAAAAGGAGGAAACTAACCTCAAAACAGATATGGATACTGCTGAAGCATAGACTCTCGCGTCTCCCAGGTACACTCTTCTAAACTATGGTGGTTCCACAAAACCTTCACCATCGGAATCTCTTTGTTCCTTAGCTGTCTGATCTGTGTGTCAAGAATCCGTACTGGTTGCTCTATATATGAGAGATCTCCAAGGACCTCTATATCAGACTCACTAAGAACCTTACTCGGATCTGACATGAATTTCCGTAGCATAGAAACATGAAATACCGGGTGAATTCTCTCCATGGAAGTAGGTAAATCCAGCTTATACGACACATTTCCGATCCTCTGTAAAATCTCAAAGGGTCCAATGTACCGTGGAGCTAACTTACCTTTCTTTCCAAAACGAACCACTCCTTTCATTGGAGACACCTTCAGCAATACCCACTCACCTTCTTGAAACTCTATTTGTTTCCTACGAATGTCTGCATAGCTTTTCTGTCTACTCTGAGCTATTCTAATCCTCTCTCTGATGACAGGCACTGTTCTACTGGTAATCTCTACCAACTCTGGCCCTGCAATAGCCTTCTCTCCTACCTCTTCCCAGCAAACAGGGGATCTGCACTTCCTCCCATACAAAGCTTCATAAGGAGCCATCCCAATGCTAGCATGATGACTGTTATTGTAGGCAAACTCCACCAAAGGTAGATGCTGCCTCCAAGAACCGCCAAAGTCTAACACACATAGGCGAAGCATATCCTCTATGGTCTGGATGGTCCTTTCTGACTGTCCATCAGTCTGTGGGTGGAAAGCAGTACTAAACTCCAATCTCGTGCCCATCGCACTTTGCAGACTCCGCCAAAAACGGGAGGTAAACTGAGGTCCTCTGTCTGAAACTATAGACACTGGAACTCCATGTAATCTCACTATCTCATCCAGATAGACCTGTGCCAGCTTATCCACAGAATAGTTACTCCGTACTGGAAGAAACTGAGCAGATTTCGTGAGTCTGTCCACAATCACCCATATCGAGTCTATCCTGTTGGACGCTACTGGTAAACCCACTACAAAATCCATGGCTATGTTCTCCCATTTCCATTCTGGAATCGGTAATGGTTAAGCATTCCAGCCGGCTTCTGATGTTCAAGTTTCACCCTCTGGCAAACCTCACAAGCTATCACAAACTGCGCCACTTCTTTCTTCATAGCTGGCCACCAATATACCCTCTTCAGATCTCGATACATCTTGGTGGCTCCTGGGTGAATACTATACCTTGCATTATGAGCTTCCCTCATAATGTCTTCCCTCAGATTACTATCATCTGGTACACAAAGTCGACTCCCATAACGAAGGATCCCTTGACTATCAAATCTGAACTCTGCATTATTGCCTGACTGAACAGTCTTGGCAATTTTGTCCAACTCAGGGTCTTCATGCTGTTTCTGAGCTATCTGCTCAAGAAACACAGGTGTCACTCTCATCTGTGCTATCAACGCACTTGTATCAGACAACTCTAACTGTAATCCTTCATCAATGAGCTTATAAAGCTCCATCACCACTGGTCTCCGCTCTGCTGCTATCTGGGATAGACTGCCTAATGACTTCCGGCTTAAGGCGTCTGCCACAACATTTGCCTTACCCGGATGATAGTGGATCTTACAATCATAGTCACTGAGCAATTCTACCCATCTTCTCTGTCTCAAATTCAGCTCTCTCTGACTCAGGATGTACTGTAAACTCTTATGATCAGTGAAGATCTCGCATTTAACCCCGTAGAGGTAATGCCTCCACATCTTGAGTGCAAAGATAACTGCTGCCATCTCTAGGTCATGGGTGGGGTAATTCAACTCATGCTTCTTCAACTGTCTAGAAGCATAAGCAATCACCCTGTCTCTCTGCATCAAAACACAACCCAATCCCACTCGAGACGCATCACAGAACACTGTGAAATCTGTATTACTAACAGGCAGAGCTAACACTGGTGCTGTGGTCAATCTCCTGTTGAGCTTCTCAAAGCTCTCTTCACACTGGTCTGACCAGACAAACTTCTGGTTCTTCTGAGTCAATTTGGTCATAGGAGCAGCTATTTTCGAGAAGTCCTGAACGAACCTCCTGTAATAACCTGCCAGTCCCAAAAAGCTTTTAATCTCTGTTACTGTAGTGGGTCTGGGCCAGTTAGTTACAGCCTCTATCTTCTTGGGGTCTACCTCAATCCCTTCTGCTGATACTACATGTCCCAAGAAGGAAATGCTCCTTAACCAAAATTCACACTTTGAGAACTTGGCATATAATCCACGCTCTCTCAGTGTCTGCAGAACTATTCTCAGATGCTGGGCATGCTCCTCTGCATTTCTGGAATACACTAAGATATCGTCAATGAAAACAATAACAAAGTGATCCAGATACTCGCTGAAAACTCTATTCATGAGATCCATGAATGCTGCAGGGGCGTTAGTCAACCCAAACGGCATTACTAAGAACTCATAATGCCCATATCTGGTCCTGAAAGCTGTCTTAGGCACATCTGTCTCTCTGACTCTCATCTGATGATATCCGGATCTCAGATCTATTTTAGAAAAACAACCTGCTCCAGCTAGCTGGTCAAATAGATCATCAATCCTAGGTAAAGTATACCTATTCTTGGTAGTGACCTTGTTCAACTGTCTGTAGTCGATACAAAGTCTGAGGGATCCATCCTTCTTCTTGACAAAAAGCACTGGAGCACCCCAAGGTGAGGTACTAGGGCGGATGAAACCCTTATCTACCAAGTCCTGCAACTGCTCCTTCAATTCTTTTAACTCTGCTGGCGCCATCCTATAGGGAGGAATAGAGATAGATCTAGTACCAGGCAACAATTCAATTTCAAACTCTATCTCCCTATCAGGTGGTAGTCCTGGAAGTTCGTCTGGGAAAACGTCTGGAAACTCTTGGACTACTGGTATCGAAGCTGGCTCTCTAACCTGACTGTCTAGCTCTCTCACATGAGCTAGAAACCCCTGACAACCCCTCCTAAGCAAACGACGAGCCTGAAGGGCTGAAATCAAACCTCTGGGTGTACCTCTCTTGTCTCCTCTGAAGACACACTCTGACCCATCCTGGTCTCTGAGACTAACTACCTTATTTCTACAGTCCAAGTTAGCACCATATGTAGACAGCCAATCCATCCCTAGAATGACATCAAAATCAGTCAAGTCTAGAACCACAAGGTCAGCTGGAAGGCATCTACCCTCTATGAACACTGGACTGAAACGACAGACTGACACTGCCACTGATGGGTCACACTTGGGTCCACTGACCCAGAGAGGATACTCTAACTCAGAAATGATCAAACCCAATCTCTCTACGGCTCTCGAAGCAATAAAGGAATGAGAAGCACCGGGGTCCATCAAAGCATACACATCAGAACACCCAATGATGAGATTACCTGACACCACTGTGTTTGACGTGTTAGCCTCCTCCTGAGTCACAGTGAAAATCCGTGCTGGGGCTACCGGATTTCCACCTCGGGAACCTGCTGCTGAAGTAGAGGCTGCCCCTCTCCCTCTACCTCTGCCACTACTCTGAGGCATGACTGGAGCTGCTGGCTGTACTACACTGCCTGAACTCATCTGCTGAGATGGTGCCATAAAAGTCATCTGAGGACAATACCGAGCAATATGCCCTTCCTGTCCACATCTATAACAAGCTGTAGATCCCAACTGACAAGCTCCCCTATGTGGTCTTCCACATCTCTGACATACTGGATTAGCTGTGCCAGAGCTTGAGCCACTACCAAATCCCAGACCAGACTTAACTTTACCCCAGAACTTTTTCTTTGCTCCTTTTGCCTTGTCCCATCTCTTACTGCCTGACGTACCTGTACTAGGGGCCTTAGAACTCGAAGCCTGTGCTCTTGATTGTTTCTAAATATTGGAACTTGCCTCCATTTTCCTGGCTGCATCCACTATAGAGTGGAAACTCTCCTTTTCTGCTGGAAGAATCAAGGAAGAATACCTGGGATGAAGTCTCATAGTATATCTCCTTGCCTTCTTCTGATCAGTATCATAGGCTTGACCCACATACTGAAGCAAATCCAGGAACTTGTCTGTAAATTCATCAACACTCATTTCATCTGTCTGTCTCAACTGCTCAAATTCCACTACTTTCATCTCCCTAGAACTGTCAGGAAAAGCCCACCCTGCAAATTCATTGGCGAACTCTCCCCATGACATACTGTCCATCCTGGGTTCCACATAGTTTTTAAACCATTCCTGAGCTTTCTTGCATTTAAGTGTGAACCCTGCCATTTCAATGGCTCTACAATCATCTGCTCCCAACTCACTGGTTATCATCCTGACTGATCTGAGGTATTCAAATGGATCATCTCCTGGGTTAAACTTAGGAGCATCCAATTTCAGGTACTCTGTCATTTTCACCCTTCTTCTCTCGGGTAAATGAGGTCGAGGTATCTGAATTACTGGTTCTGGTTGTGGTGGAGGTACTGATTCATCTTGTTCTGGATACGCTGTACTTTGATGCACAGGTGAGGGTGGATACATGGGATATGGTGGATCATAATGAGGTATGTATGGCATGTAAGGAGAATATGGGATGTAACTGGAGTACTCCGACACATCTCCCATTGAATAATCTGGGTCCTGAAAAGAGAATGGATAACCAAACCCCGAGGCCTGAGTGCCTCCCTGAAACTCTCCCATACCCTCATCAGACCTACCAATACCCATGCTTTCATCCATGGCCTGTTCTACCTCCATAGCTTCTCTCACTTCCTCCGATCTTCCTCCCCTAACAACGCCTCTTCTGCTCTCGTCTAAAGACCTTCTAGGGTCCATTGACATACCCTCCCTGCTTGATCTCTGAGATCTTGCCCTTGGCAAAACAGGAGGTTGAGCATCGCATCTACTCTCTCACTTTCTGGTGGATCTCTAGTCAATCGAACTGATCGACGAGCTCCTCGCATCTTAACTTTCTGAGAACAAAACACACAATATAGCACATCAGCATATATACAGCACATGTCAATAATACACATGCATATTCATGGCATATCATAACATCAAAAGACAGGACTAACATCCTATCCGAGTGGACATGTTTTCCTATTGTGCTTGACCAATTCTATCCTCTATGACCCCACACTCTCTCTATAGGTCCGATCATGTGAACCTAGGGCTCTGATACCAATCTGTAACGACCCGGAAATGGACCGTCACCGGCGCTAGGATTCAAGTCGGCATAAGGCCGCCAGAACTCGTAGCAAGCCTGCTATACTCTCTGTGTACCTGTAAAACTCATACATGATCATATATTTTTTGTGAAAATAAAAACTTTTCTTTCTCTGAACTATGGCTTAACCTGTGCATGCACAATCTCTATACTTTGTACTCTGTACCCCTGACTAGAGCTTGCTCTAGATGGGTCAAATCATATCTGTTAAGCCTGGTTTTTCACCTGTTTGTAAAACAGTTATATAACTTGATCATGTATACAAAAGACTTATAAAATAGAATAACTAAGTCAAGCACACTTTAACTATTTACACAACTAATACATCTCTTTAATATTACATATCCACTCTAACTATTACAAGCTCTTTATTTTTTTTTTTATGCACTTCTGACTTGCCCTTGTACAACCTGTATACTGAAACCTGCAAAACTGGGAATAAGGGAGAAGGATGAGCTCTATAGCCCAGTGAGTAGAACAATAAAACCTGTCATTAAAACATGATCTTATGGAATGCATCATATCACAGACAATTCACATCTAGGGTAAACCTGTCACCACATAGTCCCAGTATCTAATCCGTGCCAGGCCGTCGACTGGGGTCCTGGTCTTCCTGTAATGCATACATACATCCATACATACATACACACATATTTTAAATTTCCAGGCCATTGATGAGGTCCTGGATTTTTCCTGTATAAATAATAAATCTGCCAGGCCATCGCATGGGGTCCTGGACTTCCTGTACAAAAACAAACCTGTCAGGCCGTAGAATGGGGTCCTGAACTCTCTATACCTGCCAGGCCGTAGAATGGGGTCCTGGACTTCCTGTCTGGGACTATTGGATCATTCAGCATTCACCCACATCAACAATTAACTATGCAATGCAACATATTCGTGATTTCTAATGCAATCATCCTATGCATACTCATGATGAATGAAATATGCTAAAAACATTACATTTCGTAATTAAAAGAATTAAGTGTAGTTCCACTCACCTCTGACTGACTCTGACTGACTCTGCAGGCTCCTGAAGCGGTACTCACTGCTGAACTCTCTAGTTCCTCTGGTCTGTGCCTACACAGATAGACTTAAATGAGGGACCAAACATACTCTAACATATCTCTAAACATCTCCCCAAAAACCCCTTAAAACACCTTAGAACAACCATGGAAAACATGCAAAGGAAAGCTGGACAGGGCACTTTCGGGGGCACCTTCGGCGGCCGAATGTGCATGACAGATCCGAAAGTCCAAATGTTCGGGGGCAACCTTAGGCAGCCAAAACTGCCTTCAGAAGAGGTTCGGCGGCCGAACTCCCACATTCGGCGGCCGAACCTGAGTTCATCCAGAACTCAGCTTCGTGCACAACCATGCCATCCAAACACTAACCCTCCAAACATGCATCCCACCTCTCCAAACATGCTCTAACACTTAATCATGCATATAGGAGTCTTAAACCACATTAAAACTCCAACCAACAACACACATCAAGCATACATATAGCATAAACGATTTATGCACCCTACTATGCACAACTTATGCATACACATGCATAACTCCCCTTCTCCTTCATCAAGCTTATGTAAAACATGATAAAAACTAAGGATTCACACTTACCTCTTGAAGAACAAAGGCTGGTGTGACTCCAAACTTGAAGAGATGGAGATTCAAGCTTCACAAGTTCTTAAACTCCACAACTTCTCAAAACTATCTTAAACTCACTTTAAACTTGTTTTTCTTTGAAAGATTTGATGAGAAACTAGGTAAGTCACTAAGGGGAAGCATGAACATGTCTCTGACCCAAAGGAAAGCTTAAGCACCTCCTTTCTCGGCCAAAAGCACCTTTAACAAAGAACCACCGCTTCACATTTGGTGGCTAAAGCTACATGCAACACCTCATCACCTTCGGAGGCCGAACATTAGAGTTTAGGGGGCCGAACATGGGGTACTTTCGGCGGCCGAACTTCAACTTTCGGCGGCCGAACTTCAACTTTCGGGGGCCGAAAGTGGCAAAGACTTCCTTAGCCTTTTCTCTTCAAAACTCATTTCTTTTCTAAAACAAAAGCTTAAAACATGTAAAAACATTTTAGAAAACCTTCACTCTACCCTTCAGGGATGCTTTGACATCCTAGATTCCATCGGACGGTAGGAATTTCGATGTCTGAACATGCTGGGTATTACACTACTACTCCTGCCTTCACCTGTCGCTTCCCTGCTACTCCTGCCTCCGCCTCAAAGGTGAGGAAATTTAACATAAGAAAATCTGGTATCCCTGTTGTTTGTGATATCCACACTGCTGTCACTACCTTCACCGTTGTTGGTCTTGATTGCTGTTTGGTAAAATAGGAAATACACACTGCTGTCACTGCCTTCACCATTGTTGGGCTTAATTGCTGTTTGGTAAAATAGGAAATAGGAATTATTAGGAATTATTAGTACTTTGCTGCCTTCCACTTAGAACCACCTGAGAATTTATTGAATCTTTCACTCAGCTTATGTACATATTTTCCAAGAAAATGTGATACCCACCCCCCTAACTTTGGGAAAAGCTAGTTAGCTATTTGCAATTTCCATCCATAATTCTAACATGGGATTCTGTCTGTTTTTAGTGTGGAGCAAGAGAGGAATCCAAAAAATCAATTGGATTTATGGATGAAATTCATACAGTAATGGCTTATATATTTAAATGTAAAGTTCCACAATGTTGTATAGTTTTAGACAGAGTTGAAATGGTGCTACTAATGGAATCCAACTGCCCTGCCCTTCTGCGTAATATGATTCTCAACAGTCCCCAATTTGTTGGGATTCTTTATTTCTTATTAAGTGAATTAACAGTGATTCTTCTTGTACCCTGTAGGGCTAAATTTTATGTGATGATTAATTCCTTTGATGTATTCTTCTTGTGTTTTGCTTCTTTAGTCATCCATCTATTGTATAAAAATTCTCTAGCTTTTTCTTAAGTTTAGGAATCTCTGCAGCCCCACTTGATATTAGAATCCAAACCTATCATTTCACGCTGAATACTCTAGCTCAAATCACATAAAGATATGCATGGTTCGGTTTGGTGATAAAAAGAGGGACAAAGAAAGAGTAACTGCACATAAGGTTACCTTCTTCTTCTTGCTACAGGTTGGGAGAGCAATGAACTTATTTGTCCACCAGTAAATGAAACAGATAGAAAGACCCAACAATACCACAATGCTCATCATTCCTTTGAGAGAGATGGCCCAACCATCAACTCCAGGACCCAAATTCTTTCTCAAATTTGAGAAAAACTTCACTGTTCGGCCAGAGAAAATTAGAGCAATGTTTGCCCCAAGTCCAAACAAAGGGTAGAATCTTTTTGCTTTATCTACAGTAGTGATCTGCACAAATACATAATATATGCACATACTTAGTTGCAGCTTCAATCACCAATAACCAGAGGTGGAACAGAGATTAAATAAGAAATATTGATTAGAAAATAATAGCCATTTAATCAAGCAACAAAGGAAGTTTTTTTTTTCCATGAATCCTAAACTTCAGAAATTAAGAGATGTGAAACTATCTGTCACATCCTGGAAACTCAAAGACAAAAAACCAATTGTTAAGTATGATAAAGTTTAACAATTGGTTTAATGAGTCTATTAATAAAAATTAAGAATTTACTATATTTATTTAAAATTTTTTTATGAATATTTAAGAAGACTAATAACAATAGTGAGAGATTTAATAAAAATCAAACTTTATTGTAGTTACTAAAATAGTTTAAAAAATAGTTGAGGGTCAAAATTTATATTATATTACTATACTATGAAAAAAAATAAAATATTTAAATTATTTAATATAATAAAATAAAATAAAAAAAATTGAATGAGAGTTGGGGACTGGGCTCTCACTTGTCACCCCATCTCCACCCCCTGACACTATGTAAGCCTTTGGGCCAATTAGTCAAAGGCCTTTACATGCCACCTGAAGATCAACCCTTAAAATTGAACAAATATCGTAAACTCTCCTTGTCAAGTTCCATTTTCATCTTCAATCAAACTACCCAATTCTTGATACTCTCCCAAAAGTAAATTGAAGACCAAGTACTCTAATTAGTATACGTGGAGATGAGAGAAGATATTATTTGGTCATTTACTGAAAATA
Organism: Manihot esculenta; assembly: GCF_001659605.2. Taxonomy (NCBI): domain Eukaryota; kingdom Viridiplantae; phylum Streptophyta; class Magnoliopsida; order Malpighiales; family Euphorbiaceae; genus Manihot; species Manihot esculenta. Next base: position 18,793,732 of record NC_035178.2, on the reverse strand, counting down.
CAAATTCACCATATAATTCGATGTATCATTTAACAATCTAGCAACACATATCATGATTATGATAATACAAAATTGAATTCACTCAAATAAATAACAATTTATGGTACGGTGATAGAGCTTCAATCATATGTTTCTCTTACACTATATATATCTATATAAGTAAACATTTCTTTTATACATTTTTAAAAGTATATTTCTTAAATATCTCTTTTTTTCTCTTACTCTTATTGTCACTATTTTCATATATATATATATTGTTTTATGATTCATACTTATTATTACCTAATTAATTTTATAAATTAGAGTGTTGCTATATAATGTTACTGAGATTAGATTGATGACATGGTCGGAGCGACACTGTACTATGATTGATTGAAACCTGCAAGAGAGGAAACGTGAGGTGGTGGTGGGTGCCCACGGCAGCCACTCCGACGCTCAAGTTAGTAGTTTGAAGAATAGAGAGAACACAATGGATTATCTAGAGTTTGAGTGGTATTAGAGATAGCGTACCTTTACCTCTTGGATCATTCCCCTTTTATACTCTAAGAAGATGGAGACAAATATAGTGTTTCCTAAAAATCAGGCGATGATGTGGCCGGCTGCTCAATAATGGACATCGCCAGCTAATAGGTTGGTGATCCCGTGATCACAGGCGAAATGAGAATGTGCGTAATAACGGTAACTCTGTGCCAAGACTCGGCCTATTAAGGGGAGTGAGTCTTGACGATAATTCGGGTATTAAAGTGTTCGAGTCTTTCTTTCCTATAATGGGACCGCGCTTCTTGCTTGTTAGATCCTTGCCATGTAGCCCCTGTCCTGTGGCGACAACTTATAGCTTACTTTGGATGAATGTTATGTAGCTGATCAAACATAATTTAGCCACATTTTTACTATCTTTACTACTATTTAATTACACATTTTTTCAGATTAATTTCTATTTTTGTGATGTTTTTGCAGAAAAGGAAGAAAATAAAAAGTTGGAGAAAAAGTGCAGAAAAAACTGAAAAATTGATTGGGTTGAAGTGATTTGGCCAAATCACTCGAAGGAAGCTGAAGTAGGAAACTGGAACTGACTTACAGAAATGATATGGGCAAGCGATTTGCGCAAATCAACTGCCCAAATCAAACTGGTGCAGAGGAGGACAGCAGCGCGGGAAAAAGGAAAATTTCAAATTTCAAAAGCATTGAAGTTCTATCCTACTTTAAACACTACAAGATCAATCCTATGACAACTCCAAAAGCCACACCAAAGAAAATCCTTCACCAAAAGAATTTTATTAATTATAAAATACAAAAGTAAGGAGGAATTAAAAGACCATCATGAAGTCCAATTCATAGAAGGATTCCAAGTCCTAATTGAATTAGGACTCTCCACCTATAAAAGGGACAGCACCAAAACAAGCAGATCAACATCGGAAATACCGCGAAAATATTGCAGAAATTCAGCAGTAGCACAACAGCTTCTTCTTCTATTTTTTTCTTCTTTCTTTTTGTGTATTTTTGTCCACCATGAGTGGCTAAACTCCTTTTCTAGTTAAAGATTGAGAAATTTCAATTTTGTGATGAATTGGGAGATCTAAAACTCCATTGTTGAGCTCTTATTTTTTAATATTTATGCAACTTGATTTTCATGCTATTATTGCTTTGTTATTAGAATCAATTAAGGTCTGTTGCTTTTAATTGCATAAGTGATAAATTGTTAGTTTAAATAATTTAGGTCCGTAATTGCTTAGATTGTTTGAACACAAGCACACTTGGTTGCATAATCTAAACTTGACCACGCGGTTGGCAAGGTTAGAATTAGGTTTCTCTAAGTCTTAATGCAGTTAACAGTTGAAAAGTAAAAAAAAAAACCCAAGGACGTTCCTTGGCAACTTGTTAACTAGTGTTTGATTAGCGAACATTTCTTAGTCAAACTAAAACTAAGGAGGAATTTGGTTGTGAGAAGCGTCTTCCACAACCTAAACTAATTTATTGAAATAAATAGGAGTATCAAAGAATCAATGATCAATTCTTAACAACTGAAATAGATCCATACTTCAACTAGAGCTTTTCTCCCATTGATTTACTCATCTCTTTAATTATTGCTTTCTTTTACTCAGTTTTAATTCTAGTCTATCATCATCTCAAACAAACCCCCCTCTTTATTTACTTTTATTATTTAATTGCGAAAGTCATTATTAGGAAGATTCTTAGTGTCAAATCCCTGTGATTCGACCCTATTGCCACTATCTACAAATTATTTTGTTGATTGATAATAGGATTATTTTTGATGGCTTCGACAACCGCTATAAAAAATTGGCGACGTTGCCGGGGATTTGATTTAAACTAACGTATTTTCCCTTTATGACCAGGTCTAGCCATAAAGAAACTCTTCTTTACGATCCGGAGATTGAACGCACTACCAAGAGGTTGAGAAATCAAATAAACTTGAGGAACCAAACCTCAGAAGCATCTTCATTTGCAACAGCAACAAGCCGAGTGTCTGCCACTCAATCTGTCACTGAGCCATCTGATAGAACTGCTACTGCCCCTACTGCAGAATTTACTGCACTAGTAGATACACCTACTGCCGCACCCGCTACTGCTGCATTTGAACCAAAAACTGAATTCCAGGTTGCTGCGGAAAATCAAACAATGGTAGAACCACCTGCTGCATATGAAGAAGTTGAAGCTAAAGCTGAAAACGTACCCATCCGTGCACCACAGCCACGGGAGAGGACACTTCGCGAGCTAGCTATACCAGCAGGAGATGAGGCACCGTTATGCATTGCCTATCCCCCATTGACAACACCCTTTGAATTGAAAACAGGCCTGATCCATCTCCTTCCCAAATTTAGAGGCCTAGAAAATGAGGATCCCCACAAGCACTTGAAGGAATTCCACATTGTATGCTCAACCATGAGACCCAAGGTATTTCAGAGAAGCATGTTAAACTTAGAGCCTTCCCTTTTTTCCTTTGATGACTATGCCAAGGATTGACTATTCTACTTGCCACCTGGATCCATCACATCATGGGCTGGTATGGTGAGAGCATTCTTGAGCAAATTCTTTCCAACCTCAAAAGCCATTGGTATTTGTCGAGAGATAAGTGGTATAAGCAAAAAGCATTCTGAAGGCTTGTATGAGTACTGGGAGAGGTTTAAAAGGTTGTGCACAAGCTGCCCTCAGCATAATATTTCTAACAAATCACTCATCAAATATTTCTATGGAGGTTTACTACCTTCAGAAAGAAAATTTATTGATGCAGCATGTGGAGGATCTGTTAGTGTATTTGCCCTAGGCCATTATCTTGGACTTTTTTGTATGTCGTTTTGATTATTAATAAAAGAGGTTTTTATCATTATTATTTATTTGCATGTTACATAATAATGATTATCATCCCTGGTTACTTATTATTATGTTGATAATAATAAAACATAGCTAGTATGATTATTGATTGATAATCATGAGATGATTATGTATATGTTGATATAATTCAATAATCATAGATACTTTTAGAGAATAAAGTATTGGATGGACCCGCATTGAGATCACTACATGGGTTATTGTCATAAGTGAATCTCAAAGTAGTTATGTCTTAATCCTTTGATTTTAGATTGCCATAGTTTCCAACATAAGGACTATTATGTTTTGACATAACCAAACATTGTCTTTAATCGGACAATCATAAAGGTTATGATTAAGCATAATAGAAATTATGTAGAGGACAATGAACAATCAAGATAGGATTTGTCCTTCTCTCTAAGAGAGATATCTTCTGGGCCCCTCGATAAGTGAGACTGAGAAATGCATGGCCGTGTTCAAATGAATTGGTAGTGTGATCATTATCATTTGAATTTATCAGTCCACTTAGAGATCGAGGAATCATAAGTTTGAACATTATAAGTTTGACATTGACCATGACTTATGTTCAAACTAGATATCGTGTGACAAAGGGATTAATACATGTTCTATTTATTAGGCTTTATCGGACTATTGATCCTCATATTAGTTGGGTAGTCATAATGTCTTGCTAGAGGCCACTTATGACTTATGGGCCTTGTGGGACTGGGCCTATTGCCAATTAATGTGAGCCTATTGGGTCATACACAAAAGAATGTTGTTGATGTGCTATGACATATTAATGGGCTAAAAGCCCAAAGCCCATTAATATAATTAATAATTGTAATACCCGGCTAGATTCCGGCATCGGAATCCCTACTTTCCGGCGGAATCTCGGTTGGAATATGGAATTTTGATGATGCCAGAGTCCTCTAGAGGGGTAAAATGTGTTTCTAAAATGTTTTCACATGATTTTATGGTTTTAAATGGAAAAGAAATTGACTTTCGAAAAGAAAAGGCCAAGGAGGAAGGACCCAGGTTCGGCCGCCGAACATGAGGCTAATTCGGGAGTGCTTTAGGCCTCCGAAAGCTTTGAGGGCATAAACCAGGTTCGGCTGCCGAACATGGGATAGTTTAGGAGGCACTTTAGGCTGCCGAAGGTGGTGAAGTTGAGGAAGCAGCTTAGGCCACCGAAGGTGGTTGACCGGCCACCTATAAAAGGCCCTCAGACCGAAAATGGGTGAGTTTTCTCCCCATTCTCGAGCTCAGGTGTGTTCATGCGCTCCTTTGGCTGATTTCATGTTTTCCTTCAATCTCCCAAGGCTTTTATAAGTTTTATGGTTGTCTTGAAGAGTTTTAAAACTTAGATCGAAGTTTTGGAGCTTGAAGATCTTTGGAGCTTGGATTCTCCATATCTTCAGGTAAGGATCGTACCAACCCTCGATCTTCAAGAGGTAAGTATAGATCCTTGCTTTCCTTTACGTTTAATAAAGTTTTAAGTAAGTTTTAAGGAAGTTTTAATGCTTGAATATGGGTAGATAAGCATGTTAGGGTTTATGTGGGTTTTATGCCCAATGTATGTTTATGTGATGTTATGTTGAGAGGTTTAAGCTAGTTTGTGCCCTATATGTATGTGGGAGTGCGTTTGCATGTTTGGGAGAGAGCATGTGAGGTTTTGGGTGATTTGGAGGTTGGTTTTGCTTGCGACAGATTCGGACCTATTGTTCAGAGGGGACCAGGTTCGGCCGCCGAAGGTATGTTCGGCTGCCGAACCTGCATGGAAGGCAGCTTTGGCCGCCTAACGTGCCCCCGAAGGCCAGGACTTTCGGATCTATGAGAGGCTTCGGCCGCCGAACCTGCCGCTGAAGGTGCTAGACTTTCGGCTCTGGAAGGACATTCGGCCGCCGAAAGTGCCCCTGAACCTGCATGGCTTTCGGCTCTGGAAGGGACATTCGGCCGCCGAAGGTGCCGTCGAAAGTGCCCTGTCCAGCCTTTTCATGGTTGTTTTCTATGCATGTTTTGAGATTGTTTGAGGGGGTTTTTGGGGAGTTGTTTATGAGTTGTTTAGAGTCTTGTTAGATTGTGTTTGGCACCTCATTCTAGTCCACCTGTGTAGGATCGGACCTGAGGGACCGAGGAGGCCAGCAGTGTTAGCTATTGCAGAGTCAGTCCATCGTCTGCCAGAGGTGAGTAGAACTAACTCAAATGTTTTAAGCATGTTTCACGCATCATGAATACCATGTATATGTAGTAGGTTGCTTGCATTAGAAATCACGAATGTGCTGCATTGTATAATTTACTGTTGATGTGGATGGACCAAGGCGACCCCAATAGCCCTAGCTATGATATGTTACAGAAGTCTTGAGGAGCCCCTTTGAGGGCCGGGCATAATGAAGTCCTGAGGAGCCCGAAGGGCCGGGTATAATGAAGTCCTGAGGAGCCCAAAGGGCCGGGCACCATGATATGTTACAGACAGAGGGAGTTTTGGTGGTCATGTCCATCTGTTATGTGAAATGTTTGTGCTGTGATGCATTCCATGAAAGCATATGATTTATTATTGTTTTCCATGTTCTGCTCACTGGGCTTTTTAGCTCACCCCTCTCCCCTAACCCCAGGTTTGCAGGTCAGAGGTAGTCCAGGAAGATGTCAAGGGTAAAGATTATGGTTTTGTAATAGATTAGTAGTGGACATATAATGTAAATTGATATAATGTATTGTAAGATAAAGTAATGTGATGTAACGTAAAGTAGAGTTATGCTATGGATTAGTATTGTGCTTGGCCCTAAGGCTTGGTTAGTCCCTTTTTAGTACATGATGTATGTAATGTTTTAATGTTGAGTTGTGTGTGAACGAAACGTATGGCATGTGATGTTTACCACGCTAGAGTATTTGATGAGGACTCTAGTGGAGGTCTTATGCTTATGGTTTTGATGCATGCACATGTTAGGTTTTGGTTCATCGGATGTGATCCAAGCTTGATGTATGTTATGTTGACCTAGCTAGAGCAATTGATGAGGGCTCTAGTATGAGGTTCTTTTATGTTTCTAGTTATGTAGCATACAGGTCAAGCTCGGTATATACATCAGATGTTTAAGTTTTTATGTTAATGTTTTGATCATGTATGGGATTTGACCAGGTGATAGGATGTAAGTTTGGCTTGCTACGGGTCCCGGTGGCCTTAAGCCGATCTGGATCCTAGTGCCGGTAGCGGTCTGGTTTTTGGATCGTTACAGAGTGGTATCAGAGCCCTAGGTTCACATGGTCGGACCTAGAGTGTGTTGGGCTCATAGAGGTCATAGAAGGGCAAGCACAATAGGCAAAATCATGTCCACTAGGATAGGATGTGGAGTCCGTCTTGTATGATGATGATGTGAAATGCCATGATTTTATGCATGTGCATTAATGTTATGCTATGTATGCCGTATGATGCTAATGTTTGTATGATTGTGTGTTGTTCTTCAGAGGAGCTAGGATGCGAGGCGCTCATCGATCTGTGGAATCGACTGGAGTTCCGTCTGAGAGGGAAGGTATGGACACCTTTCCCCCTGCTCTGCCAAGAGCGCAGTCGTGTAGAGTCGGCAGATGGGGAACATCAATTCATCCCTCAATTCCCTTTCACCATCTGCTGCTCGCGATCATCATCTACGCCAATTATTAGCTGATTTTGCTGCAATCTTTGAAGCTCCCACAGGTCTCCCACCTGCTCGCCACTGTGACCACAGGTTTCCTCTAGCTCCAAATACCAAACCCGTAGTGGTTCATCCTTACCGATACCCACACAACCAAAAAGATGAGATCGAACATCAAGGGACCCTGGAAGGTCTTTTGATGTGAGCAGAGAAGGAATGGCTCCAAGAAGGATGTCAGCTAGTATGAGGGAAGTAGAGATGGATGTTCAAAGAAGAGATATCAGTTTGGGAAGCAGAGTGCCAGAAGAAGGTATGGGAGATTCTCAGGAGGATGCTCAGACTCAGGATTCTAGAATCTCGGGTTCAGGAGGGATTGATCCCTCCATTTTGAGTACAGCCTCCACGAAAAGTAAGAAGTGGAGGAACACCATGAAAAAGTGGGGCAGAGGCCTCAGAAGATCGAAGAAGAGCAAGTTTTGGAAGAGGTTGAAGTCTAGTCTGGGTTTTGGTGGTGGCTCAAGCTCTGGCTCAGGCAGTTCAAGATGCACGAGGTATGGAAGGCCGCACAAGGGAGTCTGTCTGGCGGGAACAACAGCATGTTTCAGGTGCGGACAGGAAGGGCACATGGTTCGTGAGTGTCCCACTGCGCCCTGGATGGCTCAGTCCTAGCATGCAGCTTCAGGTATAGCGACTCAGCCAGTAGCTCCAGCCATGTCGCTAGGCAGTGGTCGAGGTAGAGGAAGAGGGTCAACCTCTTCTTCAGTAGGTTTCCGTGGAGAAGGTTCGCCAGCTCCAGCTCGGATCTTCACCCAAGCTCAGCAAGAGGCAAACACATCGAACATGGTGGTGTCAGGTACGCTCACTTTTGAATGTTCTGATGTGTATGCTTTTGTGCACCCTGGTGTTTCTCTTTCCTTAGTTGCCCCATGAGCCATAGAGGGGTTGGGTTGATAGCTTCTGGGCTAGAGTATCCTCTTTGGGTCAATGGACCCAAATGTGATCCATCTGTGGCAGAGTCAGTCTGCCGGTTCAGTCCAGTGTCAGTTGAGGGTAGATGCCTTCCACCCGACCTTGAGGTCCTAGACTTGACTGTCTGGACGTCATTCTAGGGATGGATTGGTTTTTCTACTCGTGGTGCTACCTTGGACCGTAGAGACAAGGTAGTCAGGTTCAGAGGACAGGATGGGTCAGAGGTGGTCTGCAGAGGGGACAATGTAGGGATGCCTAGAGGTTTGATGTCAGCCTGTTAGGCTCGTAGGGTGCGTAGGAGGGGTTGTCAAAGGGTTCTAGCTCTTGTTGAGAGTTTAGCAGTTAGGTCAGGGAACCAGCCTCAGTGTCTGTAGTCAGAGAGTTCTTAGATGTCTTCCCAAACGAGCAGTCAGGTTTACCACCTGCTAAGAGAGATAGAGTTTGGAAATAGAAGTGATGCCTAGCATCAGGTTCATCTCTATTCTTCTCTACAGGATGGCACCTGCAGAGTTGTAGGAGTTGATGGAGTAGTTGTAAGAACTTGGAAGACAAGGGTTTTATCCGACCTAGTACCTCACCCTGGATTGCTCCAGAGTTATTGTGGGAAAAGCAGGATGGATCCTTGAGACTTTGTTGTGACTGGAGACAGTTGAACAAAGGTCGCTACCAAGAACAGGTATTCCTTACTTGTTGAGGGTTAGGGAAGAAGTCAGTTCAGTAGAGATGAAGGAAGAAGAGAAAGGATCAGAGTGCGCAGCGGAAGCTTGTGGAGTTCAGGAGAAGGTTGGGGTATTGCTTATGGTGTCTCCACTAAAGAGGTGATTCATTATGGGTTGAAGGGTAAAGTAGCTCCAAGATACGTCGGACCCTTTGAAGTCCTGTAAAGGATTGGGGATGTATCTTATAAGCTAGTTACCTGCTTCGATGGAGAGAGTCCATTCGGATTTCCATGTTCCTGTGTTATGGAAGTTTGTGTCAGATCCAAGTAAGGTTCTTAAAGGACCAAAGGTGGAGATCTTGAAGGGTCTCACCTATGTTGAGCAGCCAGTGCGGATCATTGACACACAAGTCAGGAAGCTGAGGAACAAGGAATCCCAATGGTGATAGCCCTTGGAATCACCACACAATAGAAAGGTGTGCCTGGGAGACCCGGGAGTTCATACTCCAACAGTACCGTATCCCTTTTAGGAGGTAGGTTTTTAAGTTTTGCTTGCTTGTTTATGTATGCTTGATGATGTTTTTGAGAATGCTTGTTTGTTTGAACATTCGGGGATGAATGTTCTTAAAGGGGGGAAGAATGTAATACCCGGCTAGATTCCGGCATCGGAATCCCTACTTTCCGGTGGAATCTCCGTTGAAATCTGGAATTCTGATGATGCCAGAGTCCTCTAGAGGGGTAAAATGTGTTTCTAAAATGTTTTCACATGATTTTATGGTTTTAAATGGAAAAGAAATTGAGTTTCGAAAAGAAAAGGCCAAGGAGGAAGGACCCAAGTTCGTCTGCCGAACCTTAAGTTCGGCCGCCGAACACGGGGCTGTTTTGAGAGTGCTTTAGGCCTCCAAAAGCTTTGAGGGAATAAACCAGGTACGGCCGCTGAACTTCAAGTTCGGTCGCCAAACATGGGATAGTTTAGGAGGCACTTTAGGCTGCCGAAGGTGGTGAAGTTGCGAAAGTAGCTTAGGCCGCCGAAGGTGGTTGACCGGCCACCTATAAAGGCCCTCAAACCGAAAATGGGCGAGTTTTCTCCCCATTCTCGAGCTCAGGTGTGTTCATACCCTCCTTTGGCTGATTTCATGTTTTTCCTTCAATCTCCCAAGGTTTTTATAAGTTTTATGGTTGTCTTGAAGAGTTTTAAAGCTTACATCAAAGTTTTGGAGCTTGAAGATCTTTGGAGCTTGGATTCTCCATATCTTCAGGTAAGGATCGTACCAACCTTCGATCTTCAAGAGGTAAGTGTAGATCCTTGCTTTCCTTTACGTTTAATAAAGTTTTAAGTAAGTTTTAAGGAAGTTTTAATGCTTGAATATGGGTAGATAAGCATGTTAGGGTTTATGTGGGTTTTATGCCCAATGTATGTTTATGTGATGTTATGTTGAAAGGTTTAAGCTAGTTTGTGCCCTATATGTATATGGGAGTGTGTTTGCATGTTTGGGAGAGAGCATGTGAGGTTTTGAGTGGTTTGGAGGTTGGTTTTGCTTGCGACAGATTCGGACCTATTGTTCAGAGGGGACCAGGTTCGGCCGCCGAAGGTATGTTCGGCTGCCGAACCTGCATGGAAAGCAGCTTTGGCCGCCTAACGTGCCCCCGAAGGCCAGGACTTTTGGATCTGTGAGAGGCTTTGGCCGCTGAACCTGCCGCCGAAGGTGCTAGACTTTCGGCTCTGGAAGGACATTCGGCCGCCGAAAGTGCCCCCAAACCTGCATGGCTTTCGGCTCTGGAAGGGACATTCGGCCGCCGAAGGTACCGCCGAAAGTGCCCTGTCCAGCCTTTTCATGGTTATTTTCTATGCATGTTTTGAGATTGTTTGAAGGGGTTTTTGGGGAGTTGTTTATGAGTTGTTTAGAGTCTTGTTAGATTGTGTTTGGCACCTCATTCGAGTCCACCTGTGTAGGATCGGACCCGAGGGACCGAGGAGGCCAGCAGTGTTAGCTGTTGCAGAGTCAGTCCAGCATCTGCCAGAGGTGAGTAAAACTAACTCAAATGTTTTAAGCATGTTTCACGCATCATGAATACCATGTATATGTAGTAGGTTGCTTGCATTAGAAATCACGAATGTACTGCATTGCATAATTTGCTGTTGATGTGGATGGACCAAGGCGACCCCAATAGCCCTAGCTATGATATGTTACAGAAGTCCTGAGGAGCCCCTTTGAGGGCCAGGCATAATGAAGTCTTGAGGAGCCCGAAGGGCCGGGCATAATGAAGTCCTGAGGAGCCCGAAGGGCTGGGCACCGTGATATGTTACAGACAGAGGGAGTTTTGGTGGTCATGTCCATCCGTTATGTGAAATGTTTGTGCTGTGACGCATTCCATGAAAGCATATGATTTATTATTGTTTTCCATGTTCTGCTCACTGGGCTTTTTAGCTCACCCCTCTCCCCTAACCCCAGATTTGCAGGTCAGAGGTAGTCCAGGAAGATGTCAAGGGTAAAGATTATGATTTTGTAATAGATTAGTAGTGGACATGTAATGTAATTTGATATAATGTATTGTAAGATAAAGTAATGTAATGTAACGTAAAGTAGAGTTATGTTATGGATTAGTATTGTGCTTGGCCCTAAGGCTTGGTTAGTCCCCTTTTAGTACATGATGTATGTAATGTTTTAATGTTGAGTTGTGTGTGAACCAAACTTGTGGCATGTGATATTTACCACGCTAGAGTATTTGATGAGGATTCTAGTGGAGGTCTTATGCTTATGGTTTTGATGCATGCACATGTTAGGTTTTGGTTCATCGGATGTGATCCAAGCTTGATGTATGTTATGTTGACCCAGCTAGAGCAATTGATGAGGGCTCTAGTATGGGGTTCTTTTATGTTTCTAGTTATGTAGCATACAGGTCAAGCTCGGTATATACATCAGATGTTTAAGTTTTTATGTTAATGTTTTGATCATGTATGGGATTTGACCAGGTGATAGGATGTAAGTTTGGCTTGCTACGGGTCCCAGCGGCCTTAAGCCGATCTGGATCCTAGCGCCGGTAGCGGTCCGGTTTCCTGATCGTTACAATAATAATAAAGTGTTATTATTATTAACCATTAATATAATTAATAATAATAAAGTGTTATTATTATTAATTATTTATTATTATGAGATAATAATATTTAAAAGATCTGCAGTCTATCTGTAACTGTTACAGATAAAGGACTCTATCACATAAGATATTTGAGTATCTATGAGATTGTGATAGTGGGTTATGAACACAACTCCTTTTAGGAAAAAGAGTTGTGGGAAAACGAAAGACTGAAACATATAAATACTCCTTCTACGAATTGTGGAGATAATGTTAATTTTTGGAAAAAAATTCAGTCTAACAGTTGCAGATTGTGGAGTACATGATCTATTCATCTTTGAGAGAGCTAGTACTCTAGAAGGATAGAAGACGTTCATGTGGATACTATAGAGGGTGTTCGTTTGAAAAAGCAGCACCATCAGTTCGCCATTGTATCTTTTGAACGAGATTAACAGGTTTGTCTCATATCCTTCTTATGAAATAAACGAAGCACTCAGATTCTGGGAAAGGAAATCCGAGATTTTATTTTTTCGCTGCACAATTTAGGTTGCAATAATCCTTGGATTTCCCAACAGGATCCATTGAAGACAAATCACCTCAAGAAATAAGGAATTTAATTTCCACCATGGCAGCAGCCTTTCAGCAATTTGGAGACCAAGAACAGCCACCAAGAAGGGTGAATGAGGTGAGTACATCCACTTTAGCATCTCAAATCTCTAATCTCACCAATGCTGTCCGTAGACTTGTTGTGGGTCAAGCCCAACAAGATCAGCAAATTCAGTAGCCAAAGCCATGTGGGATATGTGCAAACATAAACCACCGAACTGACCTGTGTCCTTCCCTTCAAGAAGAGGACCAGCAAGTCAATGCCGTTAGAGGTTTTAATGGGCAAAGAAGGTATGATCCCTATTCCAATACCTATAATCCAGGTTGGAGGGACCACCCAAATTTCAGTTATGCAAGGGCCAATCAATATCCAAGCTATCAGCAAAGAAATCAAGCTCAAGCTGCACCTCAAAACTCCAATACACCCCTTAAGGAGATTGTGAAGTCCCTAGCAAGCACTGTGCAAAACCTTGAGCAGAAAATGAGTCAAATGGCCACTTCAATGAGTAAGCTTGAATCACAAGGAAAGCTACACTCCCAAACTGAGATAAATCCAAGGCAAAATGCTAGTGCCATCACATTGAGAAGTGGGAAAGAGCTATAAGACAGTAGGGCTCAGCAAATGCAGAATCAGGTCACTGAGGAGAATCTGCCAGAAAATGATCAGGGTCGTCGATCTGCCCAAATTATAGACCCAATCGATGGACAGACAGTACTGCCCAACAGAGATGATCTGCCCAAATCTCCAGAGAAGGTAGAAGTTGATTTGCCCAAATCAATGACCCAAGCAGAATCCAGCTCCAAACAGACCAAGGCAGATCAGCAACCAGAAGCAAAATTTAAGGTGCCTCCCCCCTTCCCAAGAAGATTTGCAAGGTCTCAAAAAGAAAAAGAGGAAAAAGAAATACTTGAGACACTCCGCAAGGTGGAAATCAACATACCTCTACTAGATGCTGTCAAAAAAATACCAAGGTATGCCAAATTTCTCAAAGAGCTATGCACCAACCGAAGGAAACTTGCTGAATATGAAAAGGTAAGTGTGGGGAGTGTGTATCCGCTGTCATTCAAAGGAAGCTCCCAACCAAATGCAAAGATAAAGGAATGTTTACCGTTTCATGCAAAATAGGCAACATAGGGATAAAAAAGGCCATGTGTGATCTTGGGGCTTCAATTAATATCATGCCCCTTTTCATCTTTAACTTGTTGAATACAGGTACACTCAAGGGCACCAACATAGTGATCCAATTGGCCGACTGATCTGTTGTTTACCCCAAGGGAGTCCTAGAAGATGTGTTAGTACAAGTGGACCAACTAGTCTTCCCAGCAGATTTTTATGTAATTGACATGGAGAAAGATAATGTTAGTGTATATGCCCTAGGCCATTATCTTGGACCTTTTGTATGTCGTTTTGGTTATCAATAAAAGAGGTTTTTATCATTATTATTTGTTTGCATGTTACATAATAATGATTATCATCCCTGGTTACTTATTATTATGTTGATAATAATAAAATATAACTGGTATGATTATTGATTGATAATCATGAGATGATTATGTATATGTTGATATAATTCAATAATCATAAATGCTTGTTAAAGAACAAAGTATTGGATGGACCCGCATTGAGATCACTACATGGGTCATTGTCATAAGTGAATCTCAAAGTAGTTATGTCTTAATCCTTTGACTTGAGATTGTCATAGTTTCCAACATAAGGACTGTTATGTTTTGACATAACCAAACGTTGTCTTTGATCGGACAATCATAAAGGTTATGATTGAGCATGATAGAAATTATGTAGAGGATAATGAACAATCAAGATAGGATTTGTCCCTCTCTTTGAGAGATATATCTTCTGGGCCCCTCGATAAGTGAGACTGAGAAATGCATGGCCGTGCTCAAATGAATTGATAGTGTGATCAATATCATTTGAATTTATCAGTCTACTTAGAGATCGAGAAATCATAAGTTTGAGCATTATAAGTTTGACATTGACCATGACTTATGTTCAAACTAGATATCGTGTGACAAAGGGATTAATTCATGTTTTATTTATTAGGCTTTATTGGACTATTGATCCTCATATTAGTTGGATAGTCATAATGTCTTGCTAGAGGCCACTTATGACTTATGGGCCTTGTGGGACTGAGCCTATTGCCAATTAATGTGAGCCTATTGGGTCACACACAAAAAAACATTGTTGATGTGCTATGTCATATTAATGGGCTAAAAGCCCAAAACCCATTAATATAATTAATAATAATAAGTGTTATTATTATTAATATTAATTATTAATATAATTAATAATAATAATATAATTAATAATAATAAAGTGTAATTATTATTAATTATTTATTATTATGAGATAATAATATTTAAAAGATCTGCAGTCTATCTGTAAGTGTTACACATAAATGACTCTATCACATAAGATATTTAAGTATCTGCAAGATTGTGATAGTGGCTTCTGAACACAACTCCTTTTAGGAAAAGGAGTTGTGGGAAAAACACAACTCCTTTTAGGAAAAGGAGTTGTGGAAAAAACACAACTCCTTTTTGGAAAAAGATTTGTAGGAAAATACAACTCCTTTTAGGAAAAGGATTTGTGGAAAAACAAAAGACTGAAACATATAAATACCCTTTCTACGAATTGTGGAAGGTACACGGTTTTGAGAAAACTCAGTCTAAAAGATTGCAGATTGTGGAGTACATAATCTATCCATCTTTGAGAGAGCTAGCACTCTAGAAGGATAGAAGACGTTCGTGTAGATACCATAGAGGGTGTTCATTTGAAAAGGCAGCACCATCAGTCCGGTATTGTATCTTATTGACGAGATTAACGGGTTAGTCTCATATTCATCTTTTGAATTAAACGAAGCACTCGGATTCTGGGAAAGGAAATCAACAGAGATTTTATTTTTCCGCTGCGCAATTGGGTTGCAATAATCTCAGGATTTTCCAACAATGGTATCAGAGCCAACCTGTGCTTTTCGTTTAAATTAATTACGCCATGATTAATATGATATATGTGATATATGTTTATTAGAATGGCATAATAATTATGGATGAATGATTGGATCATTTAGATAATTTTTATTTTTGTTAGAAAAATTAAATTTATAAATTAAATTAAAAAAATAAAGAAATTGAAGATTTTTGAAATCTGCAAAATCGGGGTGATCTGTGGCGTGATTATGGGCCATGTCCAGCGAGAGGATGAGCGACACGTCCCTCTCGCTGGTGACGCCGCATTGCTGCTACATCGTCGAGGGAGAGGATGAAGATCTCCTTCATGAGAACCGGCGACTCCGATCTCAATTGCATAGGTTTGCAAGGGCTAGTGGACACGCAATTGTTGTGTTGTCATTGGCCACCTTTTCAGGCGGCAGCAAGGACTTCCTAAATTACAATTTTGCCCCTGAAAATGAAATAAAAATAAAATATAATAATAATAATAATTATAAGAAAATAAATTTTAAATTATTTTCTTTTAGTCTTTAAATCAGATTTAAATGACTATATTTTATTATTTTGTCATATGTTAGTATGAGATACTATGCATTATTGTCTATATATATATATGTATGCATATAGGATGCTATAATATATATATGCAAGACAAAATAATTAAAATTAAAAGATGAACCCTCACTCTAAAATTTTAAGTTTTAATGCCACCCATATATTAAACACCTATCAAGACTAAGATCACCAAAATGCAGGTTTTACCAAAGCAAAGTGCATTAGGTTATCCTAGTAAGATAGGATGAGTAATAGTTACTCATTTATTTAATTTTGGTTGAGCTTAATTAGGCTATCAAAACGGTTTTGGGCCTAAGGCATTAGATGGGGTATAACATGCATTTGACATATGATGTCAACACCTCATAATCTAAGAGTTATATTAGATGTAATTGGTAAGGGGTTACCTACCTAAATAACTTAATTCTAAGCGTCATGCAAAAGCTGACTTAGAATTAGGTGAAATATGGATCTTAGCCCACTAAAATATTATTATTATTTTGAGGGTTGTATTTTAGTGGGAGATTATTATCACCTCAATATTAATTTACTAAATTAATTATATTTGCATATTTTTATAGATAATTATGGTTGCTAATAACAATTCCACCTTATAACTGTGATCTATCCTTGAGAAGGATAAACTGAAGGAAAATGGGACAAATTTTGTTGACTGATTTAGGAATTTGAGAATTGTTCTCAAGTAAGAGAAAACGTCCTATGTGCTTGATGAAGCTATCCCAGAACCACCTCCTGCTGATGCTACTAATGCTATTAAGAACAAGCATAAGAAGCATATGGATGATTCTAATGACATTGGATGTCTTATGTTGGCGACTATGTGCCCAGAACTTCAGAAGGATCTGGAGCACCTTAAGGCCTATGAGATGAGTGTCCATCTCAAACAGGCTGTCCAACAATAAGCTAGGCAGGATAGGTATGGAACCACCATCGCATTGCATGATTATAAAATGGCTGAAGGTGATTCAGTTAGTGCTCATGTTTTAAAGATGAAAGGCTACATTGATCACCTTGCTAGGCTTGGCTATCCTCTGAGTTTAGAACTCTCCACGGATTTGATCCTACATTCTTTATCTGGCCGTTTTTCTCAGTTTGTCATGAACTATAACATGAACAACATGGAGAAATCTATTTCTGAGCTGCATGGGATGCTAAAAACAGCTGAGGTAAATATCAAGAAAAGGCCTACCCAAATTTTGAATGTCAATAAGGGTAAACCCATGAAAAATAAGGGGAAGCCCAAGCCCAAAGGTGGTAATGGGCCTAAGGGACGAGGCAAGCCTAAATGGCAATCTGACGCGGAACCCTATGGCACTTAATCCTCAAACCCCGTCGCACCTCTGATATAGATTCCAAGAACGTGGATAAACCACCCTCTATAGCACCCTAAGCTTAGCGAAGCTAGAACACTAATAACGGAAGGATTTTGTAGAACGGATCAGAAGAACGCCACAATCGAAATTGATAAGTTGGTCTGATTCGTGATGCAATCAATGAAAGAAGCAAACTCTCACTCTCTCAAAGAAGGCCGAAATTTGCATAAAGCAAATCTGAATTAAATTTGTCAAAAAAACAAAAAAAGTGTCTGATATAAGAATTTAAGGCCTTATTTATAGTGTAAGGCAAAAACCTAAACCTAGTTGGAAAAGGAAAACAAATACTAAGTCAGAATTCCTATCCCAACAGGGAAACAAGCTAAAATAACAAAAATAACTGCCAAGTCTTTAAAAACCAACCACATTCTCGTATGCCTCAATAGTTCCAGCAGAAACCACAACCTCAGGGACGAAACCACAACCTGCTTATGGTTCGGGCTGATTCTCCACTATCTTCCTCCATGATGTGCTCCAAAATTAACTTCCACAAAACACAAAAGTATCTTCGGCTAACTGAATGTCGCGAGCGCGACTTTGATAATGGTAGCGAGCGCTACAAATCTTCAATTTGCTTCTGCTTCATCCATGCATACACCCAGCAACGTAATCAGCTTCGAATGACCTTCAAGTTCCTTCTCGCACTTATCCCTAGCAATTTCAGTCATCTCTCTTGTAATAAATTCTTGAATATGCAATCCAAGAGTAACGCCGTACTTCCTTGCTTTATTCCTTGTCAATGGTCCTTGTTGTAGCTCCAAGGGATCCTTGCCTTGCTTCCCATGCTGGTTCACATCATTCTCCCCTTCTTTAAAAAGATTTGTCCTCAAATCTGCATCGTCATAAGGAGACAAATCAGAAACATTAAAAGTGGCACTAACACCATACTCACCAGGCAAGTCAATCTTATAAGCATTGTCATTGATCTTCTCCAAGACTTGAAATGGACCATCACCACGCGCATCCAGCTTATTCTTCCTTTGATGTGGGAACCTCTCCTTGCGAAAATGCACCCAAACCCACTCTCCAGGAGCAAACACCATCTTCTTGCGACCCCTATTCGCAATATCAGCATACGTCTTGTTTTTTTTCTCCATGTTAGCTCGTGCTTTCTCATGCAAAGCTTTCACCAAGTCAGCTTTCTTCTCTCCATCTAAACTTACAAGTTCATTAGAAGGTAATGGCAAAAGATCAAGAACAGTTAGTGGATTAAAGCCATAAACTAGCTCAAATGGCGAATAACCTGTAGAAGAATGAATAGAACGATTATAAGCAAATTCAATAAAAGGTAAACAATCTTCCCAAGTAGCCAAATTCTTACCCACTATAGATCGCAATAACGTACCAAGAGTACGATTCACAACTTCAGTTTGCCCATCTGTTTGTGGATGACAAGTAGTAGAGAATAAAAGCTTAGTTCCTAGTCTACTCCACAAAACACGCCAAAAATGGGACAAGAACTTTGTATCCCTATCAGAAACAATAGTCCGAGGCACTCCATGTAAGCGCACAACATTGCGAAAGAACAAATCAGCAACAACTTTCGCATCATCAGCTTTATGACATGCAATGAAATGTGCCATCTTACTAAACCTATCAACCACCACAAAAATACTATCTCTACCTCTCTTAGTTCTAGGCAAACCAAGCACAAAATCCATGCTAATATCAATCCAAGGAGAACTAGGTACAGGCAATGGCATATAAAGACCATGAGGCATAGACTTAGATTTCGCCTGTCTACATGCAATACAAGCAGAACATAACTTCCCAACATCCTTACGCATAGATGGCCAATAAAAATGCTCAAACAGAATATCATAAGTCTTAGACACACCAAAATGCCCCATTAAACCACCACAATGAGATTCCAAAACAAGCAATTCACGCATGGAACATCTGGGCACACATAATTTATTTCCCTTAAATAAATATCCCTCATGCCTATAAAATGAATTAAAAGCTCCTTGTTCACATGCAACATAAACATTGCCAAAATCAACATCACCAACATACAAGTTCTTAATATACTCAAATCCAAGCAACTTAGAACTCAAAACAGAAAGTAATGTATATCTCCTAGACAACGCATCAGCAACAACGTTATCTTTACCTTGCTTGTACTTAATCACATATGGAAATCTCTCAATTCGTTCGATCCACTTACCATGCCGTTTGTTCAACTTACCTTGGCCCTTCAAATGCTTGAGGGATTCATGGTCAGTATAAATCACGAACTCCTTTGGCAGCAAGTAATGCTCCCACACGTCCAACGCCCTCACCAAAGCATGTAACTCCTTGTCATATGTAGAATAACTCAGTTGTGCACCATTGAGTTTTTCACTAAAATATGCTATTGGCTTCTTCTCTTGCATCAGCACAGCCCCAATACCTACACCAGAAGCATCACATTCAATCTCAAAAATTGAATCAAAATTAGGCAAAGCTAAGACAGGTGCAGATGTCAACTTCCCTTTCAAATTCTCAAACGCCTTTTGCTGCTCTTCTCCCCACTGAAATCCAACCTCCTTTTTGATAATGCTAGTGAGTGGTGCTGCAATGGTAGAAAAATCCTTCACGAATCTTCTATAGAAACTTGCTAGCCCATGGAAGCTCCTCACTTCAGTCACATTCTTAGGAACAGGCCATTCCTTTATAGCTTTCACTTTCTCTTCATCAACTTCTAATCCCTGTGCACTCACAACAAAGCCAAGAAAAACAAGCCTATCCATGCAAAATGTGCATTTCTTAAGCTTGGCATATAAGTTTTCTGTTCTCAAAGCTTCCAACACTATCCTAACATGCTCTAAATGCTCATCTAATGTCTTACTATAGATCAGAATGTCATCAAAATAAACAACAACAAATCTGCCCAAATAAGCTCTCAAAACATGGTTCATTAATCTCATAAATGTACTCGGTGCATTAGACAACCCAAAAGGCATTACTAACCACTCATATAGGCCATATTTTGTTTTAAAAGCTGTTTTCCACTCATCCCCAGGTTTCATACGAATTTGATGATATCCACTCATAAGATCAATTTTAGTAAAATACCTTGCACCATGTAACTCGTCCAACATGTCGTCAAGTCGTGGAATGGGATGTCGATACTTCACCGTGATCTTATTTACAGCCCTACAATCGACACACATCCTCCACGTGCCATCTTTCTTTGGTACCAGCAAAACAGGAACGGCACAAGGGCTTAAGCTCTCTCTAATCAAGCCTTTCTCCAACAGCTCCTCCACTTGTCGTTGCATCTCCTTGGTCTCCATTGGGTTACTTCGATATGCTGGTCTATTTGGAATCGTCGAACCAGGTATGAAGTCGATTTGGTGTTCAACTCCCCTTAATGGTGGTAAACCACTAGGCAGCTCCTCTGGAAACACATCTTGAAAATCCTGCAACATAGACACAAAACTAGAAGGCAAATGGTCAAGTGAAACATCAACATTAGTAAACAAAGTTTCTTTATATCTAATGAGCAATAACGGCTGCTCGTTAGATATTGCAAATTTAAGCTCTCTTGGTTTCGCATAAAAAGTTTGTTTCACCTTTCCTTGGTTTTCTCTCACCAATGGGCCATTTATTTGATTATTTTCTTTTCTGGCCTCCTTTCCCAATTTCTTCTCACATTCACTCTCCTTATCATGTTCTCTCGCACTTCCCTTAATTTTTAAAGTAGCACCCCTTTTGGTCGAATCTTGCTTTACTTTTTCATGCATCTTCCGATGATCTTCATACACCTCCAACGGTGACAATGGTACAAGAGTAACCAGCTTTCCTTCATAGGTAAATGTGTACCTATTTGAATACCCATCATGCTGCGCCTTCCTATCAAATTGCCATGGTCTTCCTAACAACATATGGCCAGCTTGCATAGGAACTACATCACACAACACTCCATCTTTATACCAGCCTATAGAGAATGGTATCTTCACTTGTTTAGTAACCTTCACCTCTCCACTATCATTAAACCATTGTAGTCTATATGGATGTGGATGTTTTAAACAAGTCAATTTCAGCTTCTCCACCATTGTCTCACTTGCAGCATTGGTGCAACTACCACTGTCAATGATGAGCATACAAACTTTACCCTCAACTAAACATCTAGTATAAAATATGTTATCTCGTTGCTCTAGACCTTCTTCTTTCACTTGCATATTCAAAGCACGCCTAGCAACTAACATATCACCACGTTCAGCAACCAACGCATTCTCAACTTCTTCTTCACACTCATCAACATCATCAAGCATATCATTCATATCATTATTATCACCATCACTATGGTCAGAATCAGAAACTAAACCCCCATCATCAGTAGCAATCATAACTCTCCTATTTGGACATTGAGATGCAATATGCCCATTTCCTAAACATTTGAAACACTTAATATTTCTACTAGGAGTAGTATTAGGAATACCTGACTGCTGCTTATTTGAACCTCCATTCATCCCTTTTCCACTTGTAGGTGGAGGATTGCTCCTTTGGAAGGAATTCTTGAAATCTCCACCTTTTGAGGGCAAATCATTTGAAGACCCCTTAAAGGTTGAACTACTTCCTCCCACATTCTGGAACTTCCCATATTTGGTGGAGCTCTTGTTCTTGATTTTCCTTTCAATCTTCATGGCCTTCTCAACTAACTCTTCCATGGAATTGTAATCATACATTTCCAGCTCACTTGCAATGTTGGAATTTAGACCTCCCAGAAATCTGGACATTAGCCTGTGTTCATCCTCCTCAATGTCAGCCCTGGCCATGGTCATCTCCATCTCCTTGTGGTATTCTTCAACACTCTTACCACCTTGGACCAGTCTTGCCAACCTATTATACAAATCCCTATAGTAATGAGAAGGAACAAACCTTATTCTCATTAAGTCTTTCAAGGCCTCCCACTCCGGCACGGGTCGCAATCCTTTTTCTCTTCTACTAGACTTGAGTTGATCCCACCAGAATGTAGCATATCCCCTAAATTCCACGGCTGCGATATGGGACTTCTTTTCTTCTGAGTAATTATGACACTCAAAAATTTGTTCCACCTTTCGCTCCCATTCAATGTATTCTTCCGCATTGTTATTCCCTTTAAATTCGGGTACCTTCATCTTGATGGAACTAAGGTCATTGTCAGTCACAATTTGGTAGTTTTCAGCCACCTCTTCCTGATCACCTCGACCTCCTCTTGCTGCTCTCCTAATGACCTCCTCTTCGCCTCCCCTTGGTAAGATTCGTTGTGGTAATCTCACTGGAGGTGCGGGCTGTTGTACCCTCTCCCTCATCATTAGATTCATGTTCTCTTGTAGGGTGGCCATCATTCTTGCCATCTCTTCCATCTTCTCATTACTTTGCTGCATATATGTCTCAAAATTGCTAGAAATTGAAGCAACATCTTTACCATTCCCACTAGTCATGACCACAACAGAGAAACTCACAAGAAACAATTAGTAACTGAAAGAAAGAATTCACAAGTGTTTCGCTCTTACCTCACTATTGCTGATTCTTCGATTGCACTTCAGAACCAAGGTTCACTCACCAATCTGCCAAGTACGTTCAAAAAGGTAGGATCCTAATCCCTAGACACCTAGAAGACAACTTGACAAGTATCCGGAGGCAGCACAAGAACGTTTGCACTACACGATTGAAAACTAAGTATCGAAACAAACAAATGATACTCAGCAATGTAATGGAATTTCAACGCTAGCTCAAAAACAAAATAGAAACAAGAGGGCAATAAAATAGACAATTCTGGTCAGAATGTATCAAAACCAACTCGCTCTTGGTAAGCTGATTTATGGACCTAAATCTTCTACCCCAAACGCTGGTTTGAAGACACCCCAAGAATGCTACTATACTATGCAATTTGAAATAAAAGAACAGCAGCCCCTCAATGGTGGAAAAAAAATCTGAAGCAAAATTTTCACTTAATTGTAACCCACCTAGAACTGATCCTTAATACTTAAATAGCAAGACTAAAAAGAAAATTTTTTTGTTGGAGCAATTTTTTTTTTTTTTTTTTTTTTTTTTTCTCACTATCCCCTTGCTTGGGTCTCAAACAACACCACACGAAATTCTTGAGTGTGTATCAAAAAAAATTCACTAACAGATTCAGTTCGAAGGGAAATAATGGCTGCTAAAAGAAACCGAATTGCCAAATAACAAAATAGCAAGCAACACAATGATTTTGGATGGACAATCCAGGACCTAACAATTGGAATCGAATTGAACAGAAACGAATTGAAGACAATGAACCCTAACGAAATTCGAAACTAAGATACCAAAAAAACGAAAATATAACACAGCCCTAGAAAGACAGATAGATAAAGATTTACCTGTTGTTGGCTCTGATACCAAATGACGCGGAACCGTATGGCACTTAATCCTCAAACCCCGTCGCACCTCTGATATAGATTCCAAGAACGTGGATAAACCACCCTCTATAGCACCCTAAGCTTAGCGAAGCTAGAACACTAATAACGGAAGGATTTTGTAGAACGGATCAGAAGAACGCCACAATCGAAATTGATAAGTTGGTCTGATTCGTGATGCAATCAATGAAAGAAGCAAACTCTCACTCTCTCAAAGAAGGCCGAAATTTGCATAAAGCAAATCTGAATTAAATTTGTCAAAAAAACAAAAAAAGTGTCTGATATAAGAATTTAAGGCCTTATTTATAGTGTAAGGCAAAAACCTAAACCTAGTTGGAAAAGGAAAACAAATACTAAGTCAGAATTCCTATCCCAACAGGGAAACAAGCTAAAATAACAAAAATAACTGCCAAGTCTTTAAAAACCAACCACATTCTCGTATGCCTCAATAGTTCCAGCAGAAACCACAACCTCAGGGACGAAACCACAACCTGCTTATGGTTCGGGCTGATTCTCCACTATCTTCCTCCATGATGTGCTCCAAAATTAACTTCCACAAAACACAAAAGTATCTTCGGCTAACTGAATGTCGCGAGCGCGACTTTGATAATGGTAGCGAGCGCTACAAATCTTCAATTTGCTTCTGCTTCATCCATGCATACACCTAGCAACGTAATCAGCTTCGAATGACCTTCAAGTTCCTTCTCGCACTTATCCCTAGCAATTTCAGTCATCTCTCTTGTAATAAATTCTTGAATATGCAATCCAAGAGTAACGCCGTACTTCCTTGCTTTATTCCTTGTCAATGGTCCTTGTTGTAGCTCCAAGGGATCCTTGCCTTGCTTCCCATGCTGGTTCACATCACAATCCAAGGCAAAAGTTCCTAAGGAAATAGTTCCTAAGGAAAGAGTTTGCTTCCATTGCAAGGAACCAGAGCATTGGAAGAGAAATTGCAAACTCTATTTGGATGAGTGCAAGAAGAAGAAGAGTAATGAGACTACGACTTCAGGTATTTATGTTATAGATATTAATTTAACTATTTCTACTTCATGGGTATTAGATACAAGATATGGCTCTCACCTTTGTACAAATGTGAAGGGTCTCAAAAGGAGTAGAAAACTGAAAAAGGGCGATGTGGACCTACGTGTAGGCAATGGAGCAAGAGTTGCTGCCATAACTGTAGGGACATATGAACTTGTGTTGCCCAATGGGCTTTTGTTAGTTCTGAACAATTGCTTTTATGTTCCTACTTTGAGTAGGAATATTATTTCAGTTTCTGTTTTGGACGATGTAGGTTTTTCATTTCTTATTAAGAATAAGAAATGCTCCATTAATAAAGATGATTTGCTTTATCATATTGCAAATTCATATGATGGCCTTTATGTCCTTGATCTAGATGATTCTAGAGACAACAATATCTATAACATAACTTCTAAGAAAACTAAGCCAAATGAGTTAAACTCAACATATTTATGGCACTGTCATCTTAGCCATATAAATGAGAATCGCATATCTAAGCTCCATAAGGATGGTTTATTAGATTCATTTGATTTTTAATCATTTGAAAATTGTGAATCTTGTTTGCTTGGTAAGATGACAAAGGACCCTTTTACTGGATAAGGTCAAAGGGCTGCAGACTTATTGGGCTTAATACATACAGATGTATATGGCCCACTAAGCATTAGTGCCAGGGGAGGTTATCAGTACTTCATTACATTCACTGATGATTTCAGTAGGTATGGCTATGTCTACCTAATGAAACATAAGCATGAATCTTTTGAAATGTTTAGAACTTTTCAAAATGAAGTACAAAATCAACTTGGTAGAACTATTAAAATACTTCGATCTGATCGAGGTGGTGAATATTTGAGCCAAGAGTTTGATGAACATCTTAGAAACTGTGGAATTATTTTACAATTGACTCCTCCAGGAACTCCACAATGGAATGGTGTTTCTGAAAGGAGAAATCGAACTTTATTAGATATGGTTCGATCTATGATGAGTCAAACGATCTCCCTTTATCATTTTAGGGTTATGCCTTGGAAACAGCTGCATTCATTTTAAACCAAGTACCATCGAAAGCGGTTGAAAAGACACCATATGAGTTATGGACTGGCAAGATGCCCAGTTTGTCTTTCCTTAAGATTTGGGGTTGTGAGGCTTATGTGAAATACACAATTTCAGATAAGCTAGCTCCAAAATCTATCAAGTGCAATTTTGTGGGGTATCCTAAAGAGACCAAAGGATACTACTTCTATATTGCCTCAGAGAACAAAGTATTTGTTGCTCGAAATGGTACCTTTTTAGAAAAGGAATTCATCTCTCAGAGATTCAGTGGGAGTACAATGCGACTTGAGGAAACTCAAGAACCACAAGAGAGCACTGAACCGCTGGTAGAACCACTTCCAGAACCATAAACAGTTGTGGAAACTGAAAGGGTGACACAAGTCCCACGCAGATCTGATAGGACACGTCATCAGCCTGAGAGATATGGATTTCTCATGACTGACAGTCGTGAACTTTTGCTCGAGGATGTGTACATGACACAACCTAAGGGTTTTGTAATCCCTGAAAATTCTGGAAAGATTTGCAAGCTTTAGAGATCCATTTATGGATTGAAGCAAGCTTCTCGGAGCTGGAATCTTCATTTTGATGAGACAGTCAGGGACTTTGGATTCATCAAAATGAAGATGAACCTTGTGTTTACAAGATGGTTAGTAGGAGTGCAGTTGTGTTTCTAGTCCTATATGTGGATGACATATTACTCATTGGAAATGATATCTCTACCTTGCTAAAGGTTAAGACTTGGTTAGGGAATTCTTTTTTCAATGAAGGACTTAGGTGAGGCCGTATATATCCTTGGTATTAAGATCTATAAGAATAGATCTAAGAGGATAATTGGTCTGAGTCAAAGTACTTATATTGACAAAGTGCTGAAAAGGTTCAGCATGTAAGATTCCAAAAGAGGATTCTTGCCCATGTCTGATGGTATTCATCTCAGTAAGAATCAATGTCCTATGACATCTGATGAGCGAGAACGAATGAATAAGATTCCTTATGCTTCTGCTATTGGATCTATCATGTATGTCATGCTATGTACTAGACCAGACGTCTCATATGCCTTGAGCACAACAAGCATATATCAAGCAGATCCCGTATTCAATTTAGATGGTGGATGTAACGACCCGAAAACCGGACCGCCACCGGCGCTAGGATCCAGATCGGCTTAAGGCCGCCGGGACCCGTAGCAAGCCAAACATACATACTATTACCTGGTCAAATCCCATACATGATTAAAACTTAACCATAAAAACATGAAAACTGAACATCTGTTGAACCCAAATTTGACCTGTGCATGTAACCTGACATGAAACATACATCGTAAAATCATAAAACCTCCACTGGAGTCCTCATCATATACTCCAATGGGGTAACATTACATGCCTCAAGTTTGGTTCTCAACTCAACATATAACATAAACATAACCATGCATTAGCAGGGACTAACCAGTCTATAGAGCCAAGCACAACTAATCCATAGACACAACTTTACTTAACATTACATTATCTTACACGAATTTATAATACATGTCCACTCTAACATACTAAACATAAACATAATCTAAGCTATTACAACATGCATATCTTAACCTTGACTTTACCCTGCAGCCTCTGGACTCTGACTTAAACCTGCAACACTGGGGTTAGGGGAAAGGGGTGAGCTAAAAAGCCCAGTGAGTAGAAACAGAAAAAAAAAACCATTCATTAATTACATGCTTTCATGAAATGCGTCATAACACAAGTAAATCACATAACTTTCTCTGGTCCGTCTCGGGGTTCATGCAGATAACTATTCCCCACGGAGTGTTTTCTGAGAGTACTCTTGAATTGCTAGCATCTTTACTCTCAAGGATCGGACATGACCCCAAAAATCCCTCTGTCGGTGCCCGGCTCCCCAAAGAAGCTCACAGGACTAACATAGACATAACATGGTGTCTGGTCCACAGAGAGCTCACATGGACTTTCCTACAGGTACTCGTCCGGCTCTCAAAGGACTTAGACAAGACTCAATGACAGATATGGGCTATTGGAGTCGCCTTGGTCCAAACCTACCTCAGCATCAACATGAAATAATGCAATGCAACATATTCGTGAACTAGTGCAATCAACCTACTATACATAATCATGATGCATGCTCATGCTTTAGGCCTTAGAATTTCTTAAAATAAAACATTAAGTTTAGTTCTACTCACCTCCTGGCAGACGCCGACTGACTCTGCACCTGCTAGCACTAATGGCCTCCTCGGTCTCTCGGGTCCGATCCTACACAGGTGGACTCGAATGAGGTGCCAAACATACTCTAACAACTCATAAACATACCCCCAAAAACCCCTCTAAACATCACTTAAACATGCATGGAAAACACCCAAGAAAAAGGCTGGACAGAGCACTTTCGGCGGCACCTTCGGCGGCCGAAAGTCCCAGACAGAACCGAAACTCCACTTTCGGGGGCAGGCTTCGGCAGCCGAAACTGCCTTCACAAGAGGGTTCGACGGCCGAAAGTCACTTCGGCGGCCGAACCTGAGCTTCTGCCATAGGGCAGAAACTCGGCTCCTCATGCATATTTGCTTCCCAACACCTCAAATCATGCATAAACTTGTTTCTACACATGCATACACATCATACATCACACCTAGGGGTCTCAAACTATAATATACCCCAACTACAACACTTCAAACAACACATTTCCAACATACATTGTTCAAATCATAACATAAACCCATAAACCTATTCATGAACTAAACATGCCTTTAACCCCCCATAGATCTTCATAAAACTTATTTAAAACATACAAAGAGTTCAAGATCGACCCTTACCTCTTGAAGATCGAGAGGAAGACGACCTAAACTCGGGGTTTGGAGAGATTTGGTTCTTGAACCTCCAAGCTTCAAAAACCTTGCTCAAAAGCTCAAATCTTTCAAAACCAAGTTGAAACTCGTTAAATCTTACAAGATTTGAGGAGAAATCGTTAAAAATGAACCAAGGGAGGGTAGGGACTCACCGTGGCCGAAAATGGGGAGAAAACTCCCTGTTTCGGTCATGGCGTCCATTTATAGGGCTGGCCAAAAACACCTTCGGAGGCCGAACGTGCCTCCAAAGCTCATGCAAGTTCGGCGGCCGAACATGGAGATTCGGCGGCCGAACCTGGTTTCTGCCCAACTCAACTTTCGGAGGCCAAAGGCACACCCGAAACCAAACCATGTTCGGCGGCCGAACATCACTTTCGGCGGCCGAACCTGGCAGACTCCTCCTTGGTCTTTTCTCTTCAAAACTAAATTCTTTTTTTTCAATTAAAACCATTGAAATCATTATAAAAACATTTAGGAAATACATTTTACCCTTCTAGAGAGATCCAACACCCTAGATTCCGCCGGAGGGCAGGAATTCCGATGCCGGATTCTAGCCGGGTATTACAGTGGAGTTGTTAGTTGGAAGAGTTCCAAGCAGAGCACTATAGCAGATTCTACAATAGAAGCTGAGTATATAGCAGTATCAGATGCAGCTAAAAAGGCAGTCTGATTGAAGGAATTCATCTCAGAGTTGGGAATGGTTCCCAGCATTGCAAAACCTGTGGACCTTTATTGTGATAATAACGGTGCCATAGCACAGGCAAAGGAGCCCAGATCTCATCAGAGATCTAAACATATACTCAGGTGATATCACCTTATTCGAGAGATCATTGATAGAGGAGATATCAAAAATATGCAAAGTAGACACAAATGATAACATTGCAAATCCACTGACCAAGCCTCTTTCACAGGTCAAGCATGATCAGCACACTAGGT
This sequence comes from Manihot esculenta, assembly GCF_001659605.2. Classification (NCBI taxonomy): domain Eukaryota; kingdom Viridiplantae; phylum Streptophyta; class Magnoliopsida; order Malpighiales; family Euphorbiaceae; genus Manihot; species Manihot esculenta. The sequence goes on along the minus strand of NC_035178.2, from coordinate 18,764,345 downwards.
CTATGGGTATTAGATACTTATATGATTAGGCCTAATGCCAGTGGGAGATTGTTAGTGTATATGCCCTAGGCCATTATCTTGGACCTTTTTGTATGTCGTTTTGGTTATTAATAAAAGAGGTTTTTATCATTATTTTTTGTTTGCATGTTACATAATAATGATTATCATCCCTGGTTACTTATTATTATGTTGATAAAAATAAAATATAACCGGTATGATTATTGATTGATAATCATGAGATGATTATGTATATGTTGATATAATTCAATAATCATAGATACTTGTTAGAGAACAAAGTATTAGATGGACTCGCATTGAGATCACTACATGGGTCATTGTCATAAGTGAATCTCAAAGTAGTTATGTCTTAATCCTTTGACTTGAGATTGTCATAGTTTCCAACATAAGGACTGTTATGTTTTGACATAACCAAACGTTGTCTTTGATCGGACAATCATAAAGGTTATGATTGAGCATGAACATAACCAAACGTTGTCTTTGATCGGACAATCATAAAGGTTATGATTGAGCATGATAGAAATTATGTAGAGGATAATGAACAATCAAGATAGGATTTGTCCCTCTCTTTGAGAGAGATATCTTCTGGGCCCCTCGATAAGTGAGACTGAGAAATGCATGGCCATGTTCAAATGAATTGATAGTGTGATCAATATCATTTGAATTTATCAGTCTACTTAGAGATCGAGAAATCATAAGTTTGAGCATTATAAGTTTGACATTGACCATGACTTATGTTCAAACTAGATATCGTGTGACAAATGGATTAATTTATATTCTATTTATTAGGTTTTATTGGACTATTGATCCTCATATTAGTTGGGTAGTCATAATGTCTTGCTAGAGGCCACTTATGACGTATGGGCCTTGTGGGACTGGGCCTATTGCCAATTAATGTGAGCCTATTGGGTCACACACAAAAGAATGTTGTTGATGTGCTATGTCATATTAATGGGTTAAAAGCCCAAAGCCCATTAATATAATTAATAATAATAAAGTGTTATTATTATTAATCATTAATATATTTAATAATAATAAAGTGTTATTATTATTAATATTTAATAATAATAAAGTGTTATTATTATTAATATTTAATAATAATAAAGTGTTATTATTATTAATATTTAATAATAATAAAGTGTTATTATTATTAATATTAATTATTAATATAATTAATAATAATAAGTGTTATTATTATTAATATTAATTATTAATATAATTAATAATAATAAAGTGTTATTATTATTAATCATTTATTATTATGAGATAATAATATTTAAAAGATCTGCAATCTATCTGTAACTGTTACAGATAAAGGACTCTATCACATAAGGTATTTGAGTATCTGCGAGATTGTGATAGTTGGTTATGAACACAACTCCTTTTAGGAAAAGGAGTTGTGGGAAAAACACAACTCCTTTTTGGAAAAGGATTTGTAGGAAAATACAACTCCTTTTAGGAAAAGGATTTGTGGAAAAACAAAAGACTGAAACATATAAATTCCCCTTCTACGAATTGTGGAAGGTACACGGTTTTGAGAAAACTCAGTCTAAAAGATTGCAGATTGTGGAGCACATAATCTATCCATCTTTGAGAGAGCTAGCACTCTAGAAGGATAGAAGACGTTCGTGTGGATACCATAGAGGGTGTTCGTTTGAAGAGGCAGCACAATCAGTCCGGTATTGTATCTTTTTGACGAGATTAACAGGTTAGTCTCATATTCATCTTTTGATTTAAACGAAACACTCGGATTCTGGGAAAGAAAATCAAGAGAGATTTTATTTTTCCGCTGCGCAATTGGGTTGCAATAATCTCAGGATTTCCCAACAGTGGTATCAAAGCCTGGTTCCGATCCAGGGACCTGTGGGTTATGGGCCAACTAGTCTTCCCAGCAGATTTTTATGTAATTGACATGGAGGAAGACAAGGGCAACACCACCTCTGATATCCTACTTGGAAGACCATTCCTGAGCATAGCCACAACCAAAATTGATGTGCATGATGGCACATTGACTATGGAGTTTGAAGGGGAAGTTATCAAGTTTAATATTCATGATGCCATGAAATTTCCCAATGATGTGTCTCCTGTTTATGGCCTTGATATTATTGATGATTTAAGTCAAGAAATTTTTTATTTTGATCAAAATAACTTACTCAATGCTGGTTTATACAGGCAAGAAGACATGGACAGCAACAGCACCAAGACAGATGCAGTAGAGACATCATGTTGTACCTTACTGGTTATAGATGGTTTGACCAAATCAACAGAACAGGCAGATCCTGACTTGCCCAAATCACTGGGACAGATAGACATAACTAAGGGTGATTTAACCGGATCATCAGGACAGACAGCAGACAATCAGCCTAAATCAGTGAGCAGACAGCAAGCACCAGACCAGACAGCAACTGTACCAGATCTGAAAAATCTACCAGGGCACCTCAAATACGCCTACTTGGGGGCTGAAAAAACACTTCCAGTCATAGTTTCCAATCAGTTAAGCCCACAAGAGGAGGAAAGTCTCCTAAAGGTGTTGAGGAAACACAAGAAAGCTATAGGATGGACCTTGGAGGACATAAAAGGTATCTCACCATCAACATGCATGCACTGAATACTCATGGAAGAGGAGTGCAAACCTGTCCGTGAGGCTCAAATAAGGCTGAACCCCCCCATGATAGAGGTTGTGAAGAAAGAGATAGTGAAGCTCTTAGACACTGGGGTCATCTACCCCTTATCTGACAGCAAGTGGGTAAGTCCTGTCCATGTAGTTCCAAAGAAGACTGGGATTACCATTGTCCCCAATTCTAAAGGAGAGCTTGTACCCACTCGTGTGCAAAATGGGTGGAGAGTGTGCATGGATTATAGGAAGCTCAATGCAGTCACAAGAAAGGACCACTTTTCCTTGCCCTTCATGGACCAAATGCTTGAAAGACTTGCAGAAAAAAGCCACTACTGCTGTCTAGATGGATATTAAGGATTTTATCAAATCCCTGTTGCACCTGAAGATCAAGAAAAGACCACTTTCACCTGTCCATTTGGCACCTTCGCATTTAGAAGGATGCCCTTTGGCCTTTGCAATGCACCAGCCACCTTTCAACGGTGCATGATGAGCATTTTTTCTGACTATATGGAAAAGATTATTGAAGTCTTCATGGATGATTTCACGGTATATGGCAACTCTTTCAATGAATGCCCAGCCAACTTGGAAAAGATACTTCAAAGATGCTTGGAGACAAATTTGGTCTTGAACTACGAGAAGTGCCACTTCATGGTCAACTATGGTCTAATCCTAGGCCACCTTGTTTCAGCAAAAGGGATAGAGGTGGATAAAGCCAAAGTAGACACCATCAAGGGCCTGCCCTATCCAACCAGCATTCGGGAGATTCGCTCATTCCTTGGCCATGTTGGTTTCTATAGAAGGTTCATCAAAGATTTTTCCAAGATAACTCAGCCTTTGTGCAGGCTGCTTCAACAGGACGTGCAATTTGACTTTGATGAAAGCTGTAGAACAGCTTTTGATTTGATCAAATCACTGCTGGTCACTGCCCCAATCATCCAGCCTCCTGACTGGACCCTTCCATTTGAGATTATGTGTGACGCCATCAACTTTGCTGTAGGTGCAGTATTGGGACAGCGCATAGGTAACTCTCCTCATGTCATTCACTATGCCTCACGCTCTTTGGATTCAGCACAATGTAATTACTCCACCATAGAAAAAGAGTTGTTGGCCATAGTGTTTGCATTAGAGAAGTTTCGGTCCTATCTACTTGGGACAAAAGTGATTGTCTATTCAGATCATGCTGCATTGAGGTATTTGGTCAAGAAAAAGAAGCAAAACCAAGGCTGGTACGCTGGATACTGCTGTTACAGGAATTTGACCTGGAAATCCGTGACAATAAGGGGAAGCAAAACCTTGTAGCTGATCACCTCAGCAGAATACCCTTATAATTGGAGACCTGTCCCATCAATGAGACCTTTCCTGATGAGCACCTGTTTGCTGCCCAAAAAGAAGAACCATGGTATGCTGATATAGTAAATTACCTAACTACAGGTGATTTACCTCTTGATTTGCCCAAATACATGAGAGACAAGATCAAGAAAGATGTAAGATATTATGTATGGGATGAACCTTACCTATGGAAGCATTGTGCAGACCAAGTAATATGAAGATTCATCCCTAATCAAGAGATTTCTTCTGTTCTAGCCTTCTGCCACTCATACGGCTGTGGAGGACATTTTGGTCCATGCAAGGCAGCCCTAAAGATCCTTGAATGTAGGTTATATTGGCCTAACATATTTCGAGATACTTATCTATTTTGTAGGTCATGTGCAAGATGCCAAAAAATGGGAAACCTCAACAACCGAAGTGAAATGCTACAAGCACCCATCATGGTTTGTGAAATCTTTGACATTTGGGGCATTGACTTCATGGGACCATTCCCACCTTCCTTTGGCAACATCTACATACTGTTGGCCGTGGACTATGTGTCAAAGTGGATTGAGGCCAAAGCAACAAGGGCTGATGATGCAAAAGTGGTCGTTGACTTTGTGAAATCCCACATCTTCTCTAGATTCGGTCTGCCCAAAGCCATAATCAGTGACCGAGGCACTCATTTCTGCAACAAGGTAGTGAAAACTCTCCTTAAAAAGCACCATGTTATCCATAGAACCTCTACTGCCTATCACCCTCAAACAAATGGGCTGGCCAAAGTCTCAAATAGAGAAATCAAGTCCATCCTTGAGAAGACAGTCTACCCTAATTGCAAGGACTGGAGTGTGCGCCTCAATGATGCCTTGTGGGCATATAGAACCTACAAAACACCAATTGGAATGTCCCCATATAGGCTGATCTATGGGAAAGCTTGCCATCTACCCGTGGAACTTGAACACAAAGCCTATTGGGCTATTAAAAGATGTAATCTTGATGAGAAAGAAGCTGGAGCCCACAGAAAATTACAACTTCAAGAGCTAGAGGAAATTCGGCGTGATGCATATGAAGCTTTATGGGATTATAAAGCCAAGAATAAAGCCTTCCATGATAAACAAATCTCCAGAAAACAATTTCAGGTTGGTGATAAGGTCTTGCTTTTTGACTCATGGTTCAAATTATTTCTTAGGAAGCTCCGGTCTAGGTGGATTGGGCCATTCTTGGTGGAACACATCTATCCACATGGGGCTGTGGACATACGCAGTCCACAAACAAGCAAGGTTTTCAAGGTTAATAGGCACCGTTTGAAGCACTTTTATGAGGGATTTATTGTTCACCTTGTGGAGGAGGTTCCCTTGGATCCCCCTCCCCCAACCGATTGATCAAGGTAAGGCAGTCCAGCCCAAGACAGAAAACCAGGGCGCTACTGGGAGGCAACCCAGCTGAAGTAATTGGGGCAAGTGATTTGCCTAAATCGACAGGCCAGATCGTCAGGATTCAACCATCACAGAAATGGCGAGACCAGGGCTAATCAAGCAATTGCAACGAGGAAGTGATTTGGCCAGGTGATTTGCCCAAATCACTGACCAAATCACCCTGCCGAGAAGTCACAGACTCAGCATTTAATGATCAGGGCAGTCCAACTTCCCCAAATCACTTTAAATAGTTTTTTATTATTTTCTTTTCCCTCACGCTATCTCTTTCTGCTTCATCTCTTTCTTTTTCCCCAAGAACTCCACCACCGGCGACATCAAGAACCATGACCCAAACCAAGATGATAGCCACTGGTGATGTAATACCCGGCTAGACTCCGGTATCGGAATTCCTACCGTCCGGTGGAATTTGGGTGTCGGAAACCTCTAGAAGGGTAAAAGCATGTTTTTATAAAATGTTTTCATGTATTTTAATGTTTTAAGTATGATTTTAAATAAGTTTTTGCATGAAAATTCTTTAAGGAAAAACCCAGGTTCGGCCGCCGAAACTCACTTTCGGCCGCCGAACATGCATGGACTTTGGGAGGCACGTTAGGCCCCCGAAAGTCTAAGTGAGGGAAGTGCAGGTTCGGCCGCCGAACCTTATGTTCGGCCGCTGAACATTGCATGGATGCGGAGGCACATTCGGCCCCCGAACGTGGCCTGGCCAACCACTATAAAAGGGTCCCCTTGGTCCGCACGGGCGAGCTTTTTCTCTCCCATTGTCGGCCAAGGTGAGTCTCCACCGTTCCTCCCTCGATCTTGAGTGTTTCCTCTAGATCTTTCATGGTTTTAACAAGTTTTCATCTTGCATTGAAGTTTTTAAGCTTTTGAATCGAGTTTTGAGCAAGTTTTGAGCTTGGAGACCCAAGGAGCTAAATCTCTTCCAACTCCAAGTTAGATCGCCTCTACTCTCGATCTTCAAGAGGTAAGGGTCGATCTTGAACTCTTTTATGCTTGACACAAGTTTTATGAAGATCTTTGGGGATTAAAGGCATGTTTAGTTCATGTGTAGGTTTATGGGTTTAAGTTGTGATTTTTGAGCAATGTAGCTTGTTTGTGTGTGAATGAAGTGTTGTAGATGGGGTATATGCATGTTTGAGACCCCTAGGAACTTGTATGTGTGTTTTAGTTGAGAAATATGCATGATTTATGGTTTTTGGAGGCAGGAGGTTCATTCGAACCAAGTTTCTGCCGTTTGGCAGAAACCAGGTTCGGCAGCCGAAGGGAGTTTCGGCCGCCGAACCCCCCTTGTGGAGGCAGCTTTCGGCTGCCGAAGGTGCCCCCGAAAAGAGACTTTCGTCTCTGTCTGGCACTTTCGGCCGCCGAAGGTGCCGCCGAACCTAGCTGAGTTTCGTCTCTGTCTGGGGCTTTCGGCCGCCGAAGGTGCCGCCGAAGGTGCCCTGTTCAGCCATTTCATGCATATTTTCTGTGATGTTTTCATGATGTTTTAGGGGGTTTTTGGGGGATATATTAGAGTTGTGTTTATATATGTTTGGTCCCTCATTGGAGTCCACCTGTGTAGGTTCGGACCCGAGGAACCGAGGACCCCAGCAGTGAGTGAGCTGCTTCAGTGTCTGGTCAGAGCTAGCCAGAGGTGAGTGGAAACAAGCTTAATGTTTTAAATCAAGCAATTAAATGTTTTGAGCATGTTTCATGCATCATGATGACATGTAATAGGCTGATTGCATTAGTTCACGAATATGTCGCATTGCATTTTATTTTGTGGTTGTGGGTGAATGCTGTATGATCCAATTAGTCCACGAGACTTAATATATGTTATGACAGGAAGACCAGGACCCCATGCTACGGCCTGGCACGAGGCTTTATATATGTTATGACAGGAAGACCAGGACCCCATGCTACGGCCTGGCACGAGGCTTTATATATGTTATGACAGGAAGACCAGGACCCCATGCTACGGCCTGGCACGAGACTTTATGTATGTTATGACAGGAAGACCAGGACCCCATGCTACGGCCTGGCACGAGACTATGTTGGGACTAATTGGTGACAGGTTCACCCTTGCTGTGAATTGTTTGTGATATGATGCATTCCATGAAAGCATGAATTTCAATATAATGTTTTTAGTTTCTGCTCACTGGGCTTTTAGCTCACCCCTCTCCCCTAACCCCAGGTTTGCAGGTACGGGTTTGATAGAGAAGAAAAGAAGAGAAAAGTCATATGTATGTAATAGCTAGAGTATGTGGACATGACAAATGATAAGAATGTAATGTAAAGTTTTGAATAGTTATGTTATTGAGGATAGAGTTGTGCTTGACCATAGTATATGTTAATCCCTTGGTATGTACATGATCTTATTTTATGATGTATATGTGAACCAACTCAACACAGGATATATATTGCCCATTGAGGCTTTGATGAAATCCCACAGAGGGATTAATGTTTATGTATATGATGAATATAGTGTATGCACAGGTTGAGTTTGGTGAATGAAGAAAAAGAAAAGTTTTTAATTCTTATGTATGTTTGTTGATCATGTATGGGATTAAACAGGTAAACAGGATGTATGTAGGCTTGCTACGGGTTCCGGCGGCCTTAAGCCGACCTGAATCCTAGCGCCGGTAGCGGTCCGGATTTCCGGGGCGTTACAGGTGGCCCCGGCATGTGGAGGAGGCGCGGGATGCCCAGGCCCATTCGCATTCCCACTGACAGTGATGAGGAGGCCATGGACAACCCTCCCCCCATCGCCGACGACGCCGACACAGGGACGGCCAAGGAAGCAGAGACCATAAAAATTGAAAGACCAGTCGCCCAAACCTATCGCCGACGAACTAGGGCATCGATGATTGCCCCACCACCTGCCACCCCAACCATCGCAATGGACACCCCTGAAGACGAATCGCTTCCTGACGCCACCCTTTCCACCAGCCATGGACAGAAATGGCCAAGAACGCCTTCACCATCACCACCGCCGAGCCCAAAGCGACGGCTAGAAACCCCCAATGATGCACCAGACACATCCCCTGTGAGCCAAGATGAAGGCAATTTGCCCAGCGATTTCCCCAAACCAGCAAACCCATACCATGTGGCAAAAGCATTGACCTTCAACAAACCATCCGAACGCTCCAGGCTGGACATGGTCTCTTCTCTGCCATACCACCCAGGTAAGTTCATCCACCATAGCACTCTTGAAGCACTAGGACTTCAAGAACAGGTACGTTCTCTTATTGATGCAATTGGATGGAACACCTTCTTCTACCTACACATGCATGCCTTCACTGAGCTCACTCATGAGTTCTTCACTACATTCTATTTTGTCAAGTCAGCCACAACCACACTGCACACACCAGATAATGTTGGATTTAGGCTGTTAGGACAGCGATTTCGCTTGTCCCTGCATGAGTTCAATATTGCCATGGGCTGTGAATGCCCTGATTCCACCTGGGATTTCCCCACTGAGTTCAATCCCAGCACAACCTATGAGGAATTGTGTGACAACCCACCTGACACATACTCACCCACAGAGTCCAAAGACCTATACATCAGAAATCCCTGCCTTAAGTACTTACACAGGTTCTTAGCATATACATTTTCTAGGAGGAAGGATGCACCCAACATCCTGACCAGAACAGAGTTATACATCCTGTGGAGTATGTCCACAAACCAGAAACTTCACTTGGGCTTCTGGGTTGCCACGCAGCTCTCCATCACCATCAAATATCACCGCCCCCTGATTCTTGGCCATTTGATCACCTCCATAGCAGTGAATCTAAAATTATTTCACCCTGCACACCCTGACCTTACCCCCACCAGCAAACCAACCCCCCTGGACCTTCGCACTTTGGATGATATGGAGTTACTTTGCAAAATAGCGGAAGCTTTTTCTATTGCACCTGCAGGACCCATCACACCACGCCATGAGTGTGTGTTCAGGAAGAAGAATGCCAACCAGCCAATAACCTCTCAGCACCCTGCTCCAGCAAAAGAACCAGCAGAGGAGACAACAGAGGTGGCAGTAGAGGAACCAGCAGAAGAGGCACCTCTAGAGGCACCACAATAAGAAGCAGATGAGGTACCGCCAGAAGCACCTCAAGACCAGACAGTAGAGGCTCATCTCAGCAGAATTGAAGACAGAATGCAGCATATGGAGCACCTGCTGCAACTGCTGGTGGACAATTTTCTGCCCACAGACCATGACAGCCAGTGATTTGGCTGAGTGATTTGCCCAAATCACTGACCAAATCACCTACAGGCCCGGAAGTCCCTTTCTCTCTTATTCTTTTTCCTTATACATTTCACATTGAGGAAAATGTTTGTACTAGGTGTGGGGGTATTGGGGGAATTTTTTGCACTAGTTGCACCATCTTCTGCTTTCTTTTTCATCCTTTGCTTTCTTTTTGCTTCTTTTTTACCCTTTTTACACACACCAAAATTTTTTCTCAGTCACAATTCTTTTTGCACTCATATTCACTTCTGCACACACACACAGATTTTGCTTTAACCTTTGCCCTACTCAGCATAGATGATTTGGTTAAAAGAGCCTCCCATCTCATGACCCCATTAAAATTTTCAACCCTTTAAAACTAAATTGATTCAAATATAGTGTGTTACCTTCACTTAGGAAGTTTTTCTCTTAAATTGAATCTTTGCACTTACTATGGTCAAGGAAAAAATATATACATGCAATAAAAAGTTAGTGTAACTCTCTTTGAGCTGATTTGCCCAAACTGTTATGAAAAAGAAAAAGAAAAGAGAAAAGAAAAAATAACTCAGCAAAATCAAAAAGCACAAAACATAACCTGTTTCGATGGTCAAAGACTATGAACAGAGCTAGTAGCCGCTTGAACAAGTGACCAACTAAGTAACCGGGGTTGCTATCACCAATATGCACCGTCGCGTAAAAAGGTTGATGATTTTTTTAGGCAAGAATAAAAAGTGTTGCTGAATAAAATGCTTTAAAAGGGGGCAAGTCACTCTAAGGGGTTGCATTAAGCCTAAAACAAAAGAATAAAGCATGATCAAATAAAAAAACTTTTGGCCATGGTGGGTAAGAGGAAACAAGAAACGAGAGGATAACCTTAGTGCATATACTCTACACTGTAATGCTTCAATTTAGGAGTCTAGGGGAGGCTGATTAAGTGGTACTTAGGCTCAAAATAAAAAGAGGCTTGATTGACTTGTTGTGTAATACCCGGCTAGACTCCGGTATCGGAATTCCTACCGTCCGGTGGAATTTCGGATGTCGGAGACCTCTAGAAGGGTAAAACCATGTTTTCATGAAATGTTTTAATTGTTTTTAATGATTTTAAGTAAAGAGGAAATGAGTTTTTGAATGAAAACACCTTTGGATGAAACTCAGGTTCGGCCGCCGAAACTTAAAGTTCGGCCGCCGAACATGCATGCACTTCGGGAGTGCTTTAGGCCCCCGAAGGCATAGGTGAGGAAAGTCCAGGTTCGGCCGCCGAACCTCAAGTTCGGCCGCCGAACATGGCATGCATGCGGAGGCACTTTCGGCCCCCGAACGTGGCCTGGCCAGCCACTATAAAAGGGTCCCTTAGCCGAAAACGGGCGAGCTTTTCCCCATTCTCGGCCAAGGTGAGCTTTTCCGCCGTTCCTCACCATCCTTGAGTTATTTCCTTTAAATCTTTCAAGATTTTCACAAGCTTTTACATTGTTTTGAAGATTTTCGAGTTTTAAAGCAAGTTTTGGAGCTTTGAGGTTCAAGAACTCAAAATCTCCCACCTCCGAGTTTAGGACGTCTCTCTCTCGATCTTCAAGAGGTAAGAGCCGATCTTAAGCTCATTTTATGTTTAAAGTAAGTTTTATGCAAGATCTATGGGGTAGAATGCATGTTTAGCTCATAGTTAGGTTTTTGAGTTAATGTTATGTTTTGAGCAATGTAGGTTGGATTTGTGTTGTTGTTGTGTGTTGTAGTTGGGGTTTAAGTTAGTTTAAATCCCCTAGGAGCCAATGTATGTATATTTGCATGATTTGGATCAGTTATATGCATGTTGGAAGAGTTGGGAGGCAAATGTGCATAAAGGAGCCAAGTTTCTGCCCTTTGGCAGAAACCAGGTTCGGCAGCCGAAGGCACTTTCGGCCGCCAAACATGGCTGGGGAGGCAGACCTTTCGGCTGCTGAAGTTGCCCCCGAAAAGAGACTTTCGTCTCTGTCTGGGACTTTCGGCCGCCGAAGGTGCCGCCGATCCTGCCTGGGTTTCGGCTCTGGAGGGACTTTCGGCCGCCGAAGGTGCCGCCGAACCTGCCCTGTTCAGCCTTCCTTTGCATGTTTTTGCATGATTGTTTGAGGTGTTTTAGGGGGTTTTTGGGGGATATTTTAGAGTTATGTTCTAGTTGTTTGGTCCCTCATTTGAGTCCACCTGTGTAGGTTCGGACCCGAGGAACCGAGGACCCCAACAGTGAGTTAGCTGCATCAGTCTTTGTCAGAGTTAGCCAGAGGTGAGTAGAATAAACCTTTATGTTTTAAAGCAAATACATTATACAATTGAGCATGTTCATGCATCATGAATGCCATATGATGAATTAGGTTGTTTGCATTAGAATCCACGAATATGTTGCATTGCATTTATGATGTTGATGTGGATTGGTTATTGGATGACCCTTTAGTCCTCATATGGTATGATGATGCTACGGCATGAGATGGTATGGAAGTCCAGGTTGTACCCATTCTACGTCCTTGGCACGATGTAAGAGAAAGTCCAGGTTGTACCCATTCTACGTCCCTGGCACATTGGTATGTATGATATGTTATGTTAAGAGAAAGACCGGTTGTACCCATTCTACGTCCCGGCACTTTGGAATGTAGAGGACTATAGGTGACAATACCATCCGAGATGTGATTTGTTGTGATGTGTTGCATTACATGATGGCATGAGATTTTAAATGTTGTTTTCTATTATTCTGCTCACTGGGCTCTAGTAGCTCACCCCTTTTCCCTAATCCCCCAGGATTGCAGGTACGGGCTAGACAGGGAAGTCAAGAAGAGTAAAGTCATATGTTTGTAATAGATAGATAGTGGACATGATAAATTGTAAGATGATGTATAACTGAATAGTTATGTTATGTATAACGATATTGAGGATTAGAAGTTGTGCTTGACCCTATAGATGTTGTAATCCCTTTTGTCGTATACATGATCTGAATGTCTATTGATGTTTATGTCTAACCAACTCAACTTATGATGTATCGCCCATTGGGGAATTGATGAGATCCCACAGAGGGATAAATGTTTAAGTTATGCTATGTTTAGTGCATGCACAGGTTGAGTTTGGTGTAGGATGAAAAGGAAAGTTTTAATTTTTATGTATGATTGTTGATCATGTATGGGATTAAACAGGTTTACAGGTTATATGTCAGGCTAGCTACGGGTCCCGGCGGCCTTAAGCCGATCTGGATCCTAGCGCCGGTAGCGGTCCGATTTTCGGGTCGTTACAGAATGGTATCAGAGCCCTAGGTTCATATGGTCGGACCTAGAGTGTCGGGCTCATAGATGTTATAGAAGGTCAAGCACAATAGGAAGATCATGTCCACTAGGATAGGATGTGGAGTCCTGTCTTGCATGATGATGTGAAATGCCATGACTTTATGCATGTGCATTAATGATATGCTATGCTATGTGATGTATGTGATGAGGGTTCATGTGTGCCCACATGAACCATATGATGCTAATGTTTGTATGATGTGTGCTGTTTTTCAGAAAACAGGATGAGAGGAACCCATCGATCGGCAAGATTGACTGGAGTACCACCTGAGGATGAGGGCACGAGCGCCCGTCCTCCTACATTGCCTAGGGCAATGTCTTGTAGAGCCAACAGAGATAGAGTGTCAAGGGACCCTAGAAGGTCTTTTGATGCTAGCAGAAGGGGGACAGATAGGGGAGGAAGTTCTTCAGATGTGAGGGAGGTTATGGAAGAGGATCAGAGGAGGGATGGGAACCTGGATGTGAGCATGGAGGAAGAAGGGACAGGGGAGTCTCAGGGAGGCGTTCAGGCCTCGGGGTATGGTTTTCCACCCCATTATCCACCCTTCCCACAGGGTTCAGGATATCCGATGGGAGGTACATCGGATTACTCCAGCTTTAACCCCTACCCTACCTACATGCCTTATCCACCTTTCTATCCACCTTACACACAGTACCCAGCTTATCCACCATCACCCTTCTATCCAAACCCGGCAAACCCCACCTCGGGGAATGCTGCACCTCCACCTCCACCACCTACAGAACCAGCAGCCCCAGTTACTCAACCTCCCAGACCTAGCTCAACTGATGGGAGCAAGGTAAAGATGACAGATTACCTTAAGCTAGATGCTCCCAAATACAAATCAGGGGATGACCCCTTTGAGTATCTGAGAGTAGTGAAAACAATAACTGATGAGCTAGGGGCGAATGATAGTAGGGCCATTCAGATGGCAGGGTTCACTTTAAAGTGCAAAAAGGCACGGGAATGGTTCAAGTGTTATGTGCACCCGAGACTAGACGGTATGACATGGTAAGAATTTGCGAATGAGTTCGCTGGATGGGCTTTTCCTGACAGTTCCAGAGAACTGAAGATGATTGAGTTTGAGCAACTGAGGCAGTCAGAGCACATGGGTGTAGAGGAGTTCACGGATAAATTCTTGGAGCTATTGCCTTTTTCAGGGCAAGCTCTAGATACAGATACGAAGAAAGCCAAGAGGTATGTTATGAAGCTGCATTCCAGGTACTCCTCGTTGATTCAGTCAGCTGAGAGAGAAAGTTTCCACACTGTGGTGGATATGGCTCGAAGAATGGAAGCAAGTGCTATAGTTGAGGGGTCAGTGAAGCAGTCAGTGACCCAGTTTTCAGGGGTTAAGACCCCAGGCAGAGGAGGACCAGGTTTCTCTTCTCAGAGCTCAAGTAAGAAGAGGTGGGATAACACCACCAGGAAGCCAAAGAAGAATAAGTTTTGGAACAAGTTGAAATCCGGTCTGGGATTTGGCGGTGGCTCGAGCTCAGGCTCAGATGGTACGGAATGCCAAAGATGTGGAAGACCGCACAGGGGAGTGTGTCGAGCTGGGACTAATACATGTTTCAGATGTGGACAGGAGGGACACATAGCTCGGGAGTGTCCTAGAGCGCCTTTTATGGGCCAGCCCCAGCAGACAGCTTCTGGTAGTGTGGCACAGCCAGCAGTTCCAGCCACAACTCAGAGCAGTGGCAGAGGTAGAGGGAGAGGGGCAGCCTCTTCTTTTGGTTCCCGGGGTGAAGGTCCATCAGCTCCAGCCAGGATCTTCACCATGACACAGCAAGAGGCTAACACATCCAACACCGTGGTGTCAGGTAATCTCGTCATTGGGTGTTCTGATGTGTATGCATTAATGGACTCGGGTGCATCTCATTCATTTATTGCTCCGAGAGCCGTTGAGAGGTTGGGTCTGATAGTCTCTGGGTTAGAGTGTCCCCTATGGGTCAGTGGACCCAAGTGTGACCCGTCAGTGGCAGTGTCAGTCTGCCAATACAGTCCAGTTTTTATTGAGGGAAGATGCCTCTCTGCCGACCTTGTGGTTCTAGATTTGACAGACTTTGACGTCATTCTAGGGATGGATTGGCTATCTACCCATGGTGCTACCTTGGACTGCAGGGACAAGGTAGTCAGGTTCAGAGATCAGAACGGGTCAGAGGTCGTCTTCAGAGGAGACAAGAGGGGCACACCTAGAGGTCTGATATCAGCTCTTCAGGCTCGTAGGTTGCTTAGGAAGGGATGTCGGGGGTACTTAGCTCATGTGAGAGAGCTAGACAGTCAGGTCAGGGTGTAATACCCGGCTAGACTCCGGTATCGGAATTCCTACCGTCCGGTGGAATCTCGGATGTCGGAAGCCTCTAGTAGGGTAGAATCACGTTTTCATAAAATGTTTTAAGGTATTTCATGGTTTTGAGTATGGAAATTTAATGAGTTTTTGCATGAAAAGTCTTTGGAGGAAAACCCAGGTTCGGCAGCCGAAAGTCAAGTTCGGCCGCCGAACATGCATGCGTTTTGGAGGCACGTTAGGCCCCCGAAAGCATGAGTGAGGGAAATTCAGGTTCGGCCGCCGAAAGTCAAGTTCGGCCGCCGAACATGACATGCATGCGGAAGCACTTTCGGCCCCAGAACGTGGCCTGGCCAGCCACCTATAAAAGGGTCGCTTAGCCGAAATGGGCGAGCTTTCTCCCATTTTCGGCCACAGCTAGCTTCCGACCTCCCTCTCCCCAGATCTTGTGTTCTTTCTCCAAATCTCCTCCATTTTTCTTGAGTTTTCACCTCTCATTGCAAGTTTTGAGCATTTAAGACAAGTTTTGGAGCTTTGGGAACTCAGGAGCTCTTTTGCTTGGATCTCCGAGTTTAGGTCGTCTCTCTCTCGATCTTCAAGAGGTAAGAGCCGATCTTAAGCTCATTGTATGTTTTAAGTAAGTTTTAAGTGATTTTATGGGGTAGAATGGCATGTATAGGGTTGTATGAGTTTTTAAGCAAATGTTATGTTTTTGAACAATGTGAGTTGCTTGTGTGTTGTAGTTGGGGTTTTTGTTGGTTTGATGCCCCTAGGAGCTTGTATGTTTGCTTGTGAATGCTTGGGAATGTTGTAGAATAAGTTTATGCTTGATTGGTTAATCTTGGAGGCAAAAATGCACAAGGGAGACAAGTTTCTGCCTTTGGCAGAAACCAGGTTCGGCAGCCGAAGGAGCTTTCGGCCGCCGAACATGGCTGGGGAGGCAGGCCTTTCGGCTGCCGAAGTTGCCCCCGAAAAGAGACTTTCGTCTCTGTCTGGGAGTTTCGGCCGCCGAAGGTGCCGCCGAACCTGCCTGACTTTCGGCTCTGGAGGGACTTTCGGCCGCCGAACCTGCCGCCGAAAGTGCCCTGTCCAGCCATTTCTTGCATGTTTTTATGTAGTTGTTTCATGATATTTTAGGGGGTTTTTGGGGAGTATATTAGAGTTATGTTTATGTATGATTGGTCCCTCATTGGAGTCCACCTGTGTAGGTTCGGACTCGAGGAACCGAGGACCCCAGCAGTGAGCCAGCTGCTACAGAGTTTGTCAGAGCTAGCCAGAGGTGAGTGGAATAAACCTTAAAGTTTTAAAATAAATGAAGTATGAATTTTGAGCATGATCCATGCATCATGAATGCCATGAGATATAGTAGGTTGTTTGCATTAGTATTCACGAATATGTTGCATTGCATTTATGATGTTGATGTGGATTGGTCATTGGATGATCCTTTAGTCCTCATATGATATGATGATGTTATGGCATGATATGGTATGGAAGTCCAGGTTCTACCCATTCTACGTCCCTGGCACGATGTAAGAGGAAGTCCAGGTTGTACCCATTCTACGTCCCTGGCACAGTTGGACTGTATGATATGTTATGTTAAGAGAAAGACCGGTTGTACCCATTCTATGTCCCGACACAGTTGGACTATGTAGAGGACTATTGGTGACAATACCATCCGAGATGTGACTAGTTGTGATGTGTTGCATTACATAATGGCATGAAATTTTAATATATGATTTCACTATTCTGCTCACTGGGCTTTGTAGCTCACCCCTCTCCCCTAACCCCAGCTGTGCAGGTACAGGGTAGACCAGGAGGTTAGCCAGAGTTTTGAAGTATGTCTATGTAATAGTTAGATTGTGGACATGACAATTGTACTATGATGTAATGTAAGAGATTTCAGTATGTTATGTAGTGAGGTATATTGAGGTTATAGACGTGCTTGACCCTATGAGTATTGTAATCCCTTGTTGATGCATGATCTTAGATATTTGATGATACAGATGTAAGCCAACTCATCTCATGTTATAGTGCTCATTGGGGCATTGTTGAGATCCCACAGAGGGGTCATGATTATGGTTATGTAATGTATGTTCAGATTGAGTTGGATGTATGAAAGAAAAGTTTAAATTTTTATGCATGTTGTTGATCATGTATGGGATTATACAGGTTTACAGGTTTATGTCAGGCTTGCTACGGGTCCCGGCGGCCTTAAGCCGATCTGGATCCTAGCGCCGGTAACGGTCCGATTTTCGGGTCGTTACACAGGGAGTCGGCCTCGGTGCCAATTGTCAGAGAGTTTCAGGATGTCTTCCCAGATGAGCTTCCAGGTTTACCACCTGCTAGGGAGATAGAGTTCGAGATAGAGTTGATGCCTGGAACTAGGCCGATCTCTATCCCTCCCTACAGGATGGCCCCAGCCGAGTTAAAGGAGTTGAAAGAGCAGTTGCAAGAGCTGGTAGAAAAGGGCTTCATCTGACAGAGTACCTCACCTTGGGGTGCTCCGGTCTTGTTTGTGAGGAAGAAGGATGGATCCCTCAGACTTTGTATCGACTACAGGCAGTTGAACAAAGTCACTACCAAAAATAGGTACCCTTTACCAAGGATCGATGATCTATTCGACCAGCTAGCAGGAGCAGGTTGTTTCTCCAAAATAGATCTGAGATCGAGGTACCATCAGCTAAGGATAAGGGAGGAGGATGTGCCAAAGACAGCCTTCAGGACCAGATATGGGCATTTTGAGTTCCTTGTGATGCCGTTCGGGTTGACCAACGCCCCTGCAGCATTCATGGATCTCATGAACAGAGTGTTTAGCCAGTACCTGGATCACTTCGTTATTGTCTTCATAGATGATATCTTAGTGTATTCCAGGAACGCAGAGGAGCATGCCCATCATTTGAGGTTGGTTCTGAAGACCTTGAGAGAACATGGCTTGTATGCCAAGTTCTCTAAATGCGAGTTCTGGCTGAGGAGCATTTCGTTCTTGGGGCATGTGGTGTCGGAAAATGGTATAGAGGTAGACCCCAAGAAGACAGAAACTGTGGCTAACTGGCCTAGACCCACTTCAGTGACAGAGATTAGAAGTTTCTTGGGTTTGGCAGGTTACTACAGGAGGTTCGTCTAGGACTTCTCGAAGATAGCAGCCCCTCTGACCAGACTAACCAGGAAGAATCAGAGGTTTCTGTGGACCGATCAGTGCGAAGAGAGTTTTGAAGAGCTTAAGAAGAGGTTGACTTCAGCACCAGTTTTAGCTCTGCCATCTAGTGATGAGGACTTTACAGTCTTTTGTGATGCGTCCCGTGTGGGACTGGGTTGTGTACTAATGCAGAATGAGAGGGTGATCGCTTATGCTTCTAGGCAGCTGAAGAAGCATGAGTTGAATTACCCCACACATGACCTGGAGATGGCAGCAGTAATCTTTGAACTCAAGATGTGGAGGCACTACCTCTATGGGGTTAAATGTGAGATCTTTACAGATCATAAAAGCCTGCAGTACATCCTGAGTCAAAGAGATTTGAATTTGAGATAGAGGAGATGGGTGGAGCTGCTGAGTGACTATGATTGCAAGATTCAGTACCATCCGGGTAAGGCGAATGTTGTGGCAGACGCCTTAAGCCGGAAATCACTCGGTAGTTTATCCCACATATCGGCAGAGAGGAGGCCAGTGGTGAAGGAGTTTTACAAGCTCATTGAGGAAGGTCTACAGATGGAGTTGTCTGGTACAGGTGCCTTGGTGGCCCAGATGAGAGTGGCACCCGTATTTCTGGAGCAGGTGGCTCAGAAACAGCATGAGGACCCAGAGTTAGTGAAGATTGCCAGGACTGTTCAGTCAGGCAATGACAGTGAGTTCAGATTCGACAGTAAGGGGATCCTCCGCTATGGGAGCAGACTATGTGTACCAGATGACATAGGGCTCAAAGGAGACATTATGAGAGAGGCTCATAATGCAAGATACAGCGTTCACCCCGGAGCCACCAAGATGTATCAAGATCTGAAGAAGGTTTATTGGTGGCCAGCGATGAAGAAAGAAGTGGCACAGTTTGTGTCCGCCTGCGAAGTATGTCAAAGGGTGAAGCTGGAACATCAGAAGCCGGCTGGAATGCTTAACCCGCTACCTATTCCAGAGTGGAAATGCGAGAATATAGCTATGGACTTCGTAGTGGGGTTACCGGCGACGTCTAACAGAATGGACTCCATATGGGTGATTGTGGACAGACTCACCAAATCTGCTCACTTCATCCCTGTCAGGAGTGGCTATTCTGTGGACAAGTTAGCGCAGGTGTATGTCGACGAGATCGTCAGGCTGCATGGGGTTCCTGTTTCGATAGTATCAGATAGAGGGCCCCAGTTCACCTCCAGGTTTTGGCGGAGTCTGCAGAATGCCATGGGTACTAGGCTAGATTTCAGTACTGCCTTCCACCCCCAGACTGACGGACAGTCAGAAAGGACCATCCAGACTATCGAGGATATGCTTAGAATGTGTGTGCTAGACTTTGGCGGTTCTTGGAGGCAGCAGGGTGGTACCCATAATCAGAGAAAGGATCAAGACTGCTGCAAACAGACAGAAGAGTTATGCAGACATCCGCAGAAGGCAGTTAGAGTTTCAGGAGGGGGATCTGGTATTGCTCAAGGTGTCTCCTATGAAAGGAGTGGTTCGCTTTGGGAAGAAAGGTAAACTAGCCCCACGATACATCGGACCCTTTGAAATCTTGCAAAAGATTGGGAATGTGTCGTACAAGCTGGATTTACCTGCTTCAATGGAAAGAATCCATCCGGTTTTCCATGTTTCAATGTTGAGGAAATTTGTGTCAGATCCGGACAAGGTTCTTAGTGAGCCTGATGTGGAGATCCAAGAGGATCTCACCTATGTTGAGCAGCCAGTGCGGATCATAGACACCCAGATCAGAAGGCTAAGAAACAAGGAAATCCCGATGGTGAAAGTCCTTTGGAACCACCACAATATGGAAGAATGCACCTGGGAGACACGGGAGTCCATGCTCCAGCAATACCCTTATCTTTTCTAAGGTTATTTCTTGTATGTTTCATGTGTGTTATGTTTATGTTGTGATGATACTATGCATGTGCTAGTTGAGGAACATTTGGGGACGAATGTTCTTAAGGGGGGGAGAATGTAATACCCGGCTAGACTCCGGTATCGGAATTCCTACCGTCCGGTGGAATTTCGGATGTCGGAGACCTCTAGAAGGGTAAAACCATGTTTTCATGAAATGTTTTAATTGTTTTTAATGATTTTAAGTAAAGAGGAAATGAGTTTTTGAATGAAAACTGACGCGGAACCCTATGGCACAAGCCTCAAACCCACACGCACAAGTAGATATGGAATCCAAAGATATAATAAACCCACCTCCTATGGCACCCCACACTTAGAGAAGCTGAAACACCAATGATTGAAGGATTTAGATGAGAATCCGACAAACGCCACAACGAATAGTTGATAAGTTAGCCAAGATTCCTGGTGCAATTGATGAAAGCAAATCCTCACTCTCACTCAAAGCAATACACGCCAAAGGCATGAAAATAATTCTGAAAATTTGATTAGAAGCCCCCTCTTACAATTGTTTCTTATCCTTATATACTAAGGAGAAAAACAAATAAAACCCTAAGACACTCTTCTTGGGCCTGACTTAAACACATAAGGCCCAAGCCCAATCACACACTAAAATAACACATAAGTATTAAAACATAAGCCCAAAACATGGCCCAACACTCTAAAACTTAAAACATAAAATATGGCCAGAATACAAGCCCAAACAAGACTAAAATAAAACAAGTGTTAAATCATAAAAATATAGCAAGCCCATCATATCAATGCTGAATAAATTGGACAGCGCTATCTCCATTACACACCTTAAGCAAGGTGAGCAGCTTAGGTGTGTGTTCAAGCTTCACGAGACATTTGCCAAAGGCGAGCTCAGTCAATTCTTGTGTTACTTGTTCTTGAATGTGTAAGTTCATAGCTGCTTCAAGCTTCTTAGCTTTGCTTCTTGTCACTGGTCCACTAGGGAGCACCAATGGATCCTTGCTTCCTTGATTCTCATGTGCTTGTGCTTGCTGGTTCGTATCATTCCCTCCTTCCTCGAAAAGATTTGTCCTCAAATCTGGAATATGGTCAAAAGGAGACAAGTCAGACACATTAAAGGTAGCACTAACCCCATACTCACCTGGCAAGTCTATTTTATAAGCATTGTCATTGATTCGCTCTAAAACTTGAAATGGACCATCACCACGAGCATCCAGCTTATTCTTCCTCTGATTTGGAAATCGTTCCTTTCGGAAGTGCACCCAAACCCAATCTCCAGGAACAAACACCACTTTCTTCCGTCTCCTATTGGCCCTGTCAGCATACACCTTGTTCTTCTTCTCTATGTTAGACCTAGCCTTCTCATGTAAGGACTTCACCAATTCTGCCTTTTTAGCACCATCTAAACTAGCAAGCTCATGTAGAGGTAAAGGAACGAGATCAAGTACAGTTAGTGGGTTAAAACCATAAACAAGCTCAAATGGAGAAAACCCCGTAGAAGAATGTATGCTACGGTTATATGCAAACTCAATGAAAGGCAAGCAATCTTCCCAAGTGTTCAAATACTTACCCACTATAGCTCTGAGTAAGGTACCAAGAGTTCTATTCACCACCTCTGTTTGGCCATCTGTCTGTGGATGACAAGTAGTAGAATATAGGAGTTTAGTACCCAACTTACCCCACAATACTTTCCAAAAATGTGAAAGGTACTTTGCATCTCTATCTGACACAATTGTCCTTGGCACTCCATGAAGTCGAACCACTTCCCTGAAGAACAAGTCAGCTACATTGATGGCGTCATCAGTTTTATGGCAAGGAATGAAGTGAGCCATCTTGCTAAACCTGTCGACAACAACAAATATGCTATCTCTACCACGCCTAGTCCTAGGTAAGCCAAGCACAAAGTCCATAGAAATATCCATCCAGGGTGAACTAGGAACAGGTAAAGGCATATAAAGACCATGAGGCATAGACTTAGACTTTGCCTGTCTACATGCAATACAAGAAGCACACACTTTCTCAACGTCTTTGCGCATAGAAGGCCAATAAAAATGCTCAAATAAGGTGTCATAAGTCTTATGCACTCCAAAATGCCCCATCAAACCCCCGCAATGAGATTCAAGCACAAGCAAATCACGCAAAGAGCATCTAGGCACACACAATTTCTTACCCTTAAACAAATAACCATCATGCCTATAAAAAGAGTTAAAAGCTCCATGCTCACAAGCCACAAACACATTTCCGAAATCAGTATCATTAATGTACAAGTTCTTAACATGCTCAAAACCAAGCAATTTAGAACTCACAACATTAATTAAAGCATACCTCCTAGACAAAGCATCTGCAACCACATTGTCTTTCCCATGCTTATACTTAATCACATATGGAAATTGTTCAATAAACTCAACCCACTTACCATGCCTCTTATTCAACTTGCCTTGTCCCTTCAAGTGTTTTAAGGACTCATGATCCGTATGTATCACAAACTCCTTGGGCAGGAGATAGTGTTGCCACACGTCCAGTGCTCTCACCAAGGCATACAACTCCTTTTCATAGGTTGAATAATTGAGATGTGCTCCGTTCAACTTCTCGCTGAAATAGGCTATTGGTTTCTTCTCTTGCATCAACACAGCCCCAATACCTACGCCAGAAGCATCACACTCAATTTCAAAAGTTTTATCAAAGTTAGGTAAAGATAATATAGGAGCGAATGTTAACTTCCCTTTTAAGCAGTCAAAAGCTTTCTGTTGCTCCTCTCCCCACTTGAACCCAACTTCCTTCTTAATAATTCCTGTGAGTGGTGCTGCAATCGTAGAGAAATCGCGCACAAACCTCCTGTAAAAGCTTGCAAGGCCATGAAAGCTCCTCACATCTGAAATAGATTTAGGAATAGGCCACTCCTTTATAGCTTTCACCTTCTCTTCATCTACCTCAATTTCCTGTGCACTCACAACAAAACCAAGGAAAACAAGTCTATCTATACAAAATGTGCACTTTTTAAGTTTAGCATACAAGCTCTCTTGCCTCAAAACCTACAGAACCAACCTAACATGCTCAATATGTTCGTCGAGAGACCTGCTATAGATCAAGATATCATCAAAGTAAACAACTACAAATTTTCCTAAGTATGCACGCAACACATGATTCATTAGCCTCATAAACGTACTAGGTGCATTTGACAAACCAAAAGGCATAATTAACCATTCATACAAACCATACTTTGTCTTAAATGCAGTTTTCCATTCATCACCAGGTTTCATCCTAATCTGATGATATCCACTCATAAGATCAATTTTTGTAAAATACCTGGCACCATGAAGCTCATCCAACATGTCATCTAGCCGAGGTATAGGATGCCTGTACTTCACTGTGATCTTGTTAACTGCTCTACAATCAACACACATTCGCCAAGTGCCGTCCTTCTTTGGAACAAGCAGCACAGGAACAACACATGGACTTAAACTCTCTCTCACCAATCCCTTCTCCATAAGCTCGTCAATTTGCCTTTGCATTTCCTTTGTTTCCATTGGATTGCTTCGGTAAGCTGGTCGATTTGGAATGCTAGAACCAGGTATGAAATCTATCTGATGCTCAATTCCCCTCAACGGTGGCAATCCATTAGGTAGCTCATCTGGAAAGACATCAGTGAATTCCTGCATCATAGATTTAAAACTAGAAGGCAAAGAAGAAAGGTTAATATCAGTGTCAGCAAATAAAATCTCCTTGTATCTTATAAGCAACACGGGCTGCCCTAAAGAAATAGCACTCTTAATCTCTCTTGCTCTCACATAAAATGTTTGTTTTGCCCTCCCCTCTTGCATCTTTTCTCTCACCAATGGGCCATTTATTGGTCTTGATTCTTTTCCAGCCTCTTTACCCTCAGACTCACACTTTTCTCTCATTGTTTCCGCAGAACTCAAGCTCTCACTTCCCTTTACATCCAAGGCCGAAGCCTCCCTCTTCCTCTCCAGCATCTTTATTTGATCTGCATATACCTCTTGAGGTGATAAAGGAGCGAGTATGACCTTCTGTCCTTCATAAGTGAAGGAGTACTTGTTATTGAACCCATCATGTTGCACCTTTCTATCATATTGCCACGGCCTACCCAACAACATATGGCTTGCTTGGATAGGTACCACATCACACAAGATCTCATCCTTGTACCTACCAATAGAAAATGGTATAACTACTTGGCGTGTGACCCTAACCTCACCACAATCATTCAACCATTGCAATCTATATGGCTTAGGGTGTTTAATAGAAGTCAAGCCCAATTTCTCCACCATATACACACTAGCTACATTTGTGCAACTACCTCCATCAATAATGAGTGTACACACTTTTCCATTAACCAAACACCTAGTGTGAAATATGTTTTCCCGTTGTTCTAGACTTTCTTCCTTAACCTGGATATTCAAAGCACGCCTAGCAACAAGCATCTCACCACGTTCAGCAAGAAACACATTATCAACAAACACATCCGAATCATCACAGTCATTATGAGCATCAATCAATTCAGTCATATTAGCATGTATCTCATCATCACTATGATCGGAATCAGACACTACACCCCCATCAGCAGTTGCTATCATAACTCTTTTATTAGGACATTGAGATGCAATATGTCCTTTTCCCAAACATTTAAAATATTTTATCTCTCTACTAGGGTTAGAAGAGTTAGAAGTACCTGACTGTTCCTTGCTATTCCTTTGGGAAGGTCCTTTGTTAGTGGGGACCGAATCCTTGCCCCCCGGGATTGGGCTTTTGTAATCTTTCTTTTCTCCACTTCTATAGCCTGGAAATCCACCACCACTAGTTGAGGACTTGTATGTGAGTTTAAGATTATTTCTGCCCTTGTGTCGCCTTTCTATTTTCATTGCTTTATCAACCATATCCTCCATGGTATTGTATTGGTACATGTCAAGTTCGTCAGCAATGTAGTGGTTAAGACCACCTAGAAACCTGGACATCAACATTTGCTCATCCTCCTCAATATGAGCCCTAGCCATCATCATCTCCATCTCCTTGTGGTATTCTTCCACGCTCTTTCCTCCTTGCACCAGTCTTGCCAACCTGTTCTACAAATCCCTATAATAGTGCGAAGGAATAAATCGTTGGCGCATCAACTCTTTCAAGTAGTCCCATGGTGGAACTGCCCTTAAACCCTTATTCCTCCTAGTGGATTTCAATTGATCCCACCAGAAAGAGGCATAACCTGTGAACTCAACGGCGGCGATATGAGACTTCTTCTCCTCGGTATAGTTATGACACTCAAAGATTTGCTCAGTTTTTCTCTCCCATTCAATATATTCTTCAGCATTGTTATTCCCTTTAAATTCAGGAACTTTCATCTTTATGGAGCGCAAGTCACCGTCAATTGTGTTGGTTTGGTATGTCTCGGTGTCATCGTCATTTCTGCCAAGTCTAGCATCTCCACCTCCATTCCACCCTACGCCTGTTCTATTACCTCCATGAACTTCTCCTCTCCCCCTCCCTTGTCCGACATTATCTTCTGTATCATCAACTTCACCTCGAACTTGAGGTTCTCGGACTTGTGGTCTATCGGGGTTAAGAATTCGATGAGCCATTCTTGTAGAAGTAGAAGCCTGTGAGACTTTCAAACTCTCCATACTTACCGTCATCCTCTCAAGAGCCCTACTGAGCCTTTGTAACTCCCCACTGACTGACTTCTTAAAGATCTCATAATCGTTACCCATGTCCGATTCACTTTCACCAGTACTATCCACCACATTTTTGTCTTTACTCATCCTACCTTAAATCAACAAAGAACAAAGAGAACTAGCAAATATTGTGTTAGAAAAGAAAGCACTCAAGTGTCTGCACACTTACCACTCCTTTGCTGATTCTTCAATTGCACTTCAGAAACTAAGGCCAACCAACTAACCACAAGGTGCGTTTAATGAAACAAAGAAGAAAACCTAAAGAAAAAAAAGGAAGTGCGCAAAAACTAGAAAGAAGACACTGACAATTTGGAAAGTAACACAAGAACTAGGTGTTGTGCTACTTGAAAATATCACCTAGAGTATAGACACAAGCAAATAATACTCCAGCAATGTCAAGGAAATGAAAACAAGCTTAAACCAAAAAAGGAAACTTAGAATTCAAATAAAAACGAATCTGGAAAAAAATTGAATTTAATTCACCTCAAAGTAAATTAAATATGGATC
Source organism: Manihot esculenta (assembly GCF_001659605.2). Classification (NCBI taxonomy): domain Eukaryota; kingdom Viridiplantae; phylum Streptophyta; class Magnoliopsida; order Malpighiales; family Euphorbiaceae; genus Manihot; species Manihot esculenta. The sequence continues at coordinate 18,737,952 of NC_035178.2, read as the reverse complement.
TATTTAAATCTACCCAAAAAGGCAAGTATCAAGACCCACAAATAGAAACAGGAAAAAAATTCAATAGGCAGATTGCTTTTGTCTCCTAATCTGGATTCAACCCAAATCAAAATTCAAAATTTAAAATTGATTCCCATAAACTACAGCAATCAATTGAGATAGGTAAGGACATATAGATGAAAAAGGAAGGAGATCACAATTTCGGCCAGATCAAGATAACTATGGCAAAGGCAATTCTTTTTCTTTTTCTTTTTCTTTTTCTTTCTGATTTTTGTTTTTTTTTTTTTTTTTTTTTTGGATTTTGAATTTTTCTTCCAAAACAGGTTATGTGATAATTTATCAAGAAGGTGCAGCCATGAATACACAAGCTTTCACTGAAATCAACAAGGAAGAAAAAAGGAAAACTCAAAAACCCCTAGATCCTAAGATAAATAAGAATTTACCTCACTTTGGCTCTGATACCAACTGACGCGGAACCCGATGGCACAAGCCTCAAACCCACACGCACAAGTAGATATGGAATCCAAAGATATGATAAACCCACCTCCTATGGCACCCCACACTTAGAGAAGCTAAAACACCAATGATTGAAGGATTTAGATGAGAATCCGACAAACGCCACAACGAATAGTTGATAAGTTAGCCAAGATTCCTAGTGCAATTGATGAAAGCAAATCCTCACTCTCACTCAAAGCAATACACGCCAAAGGCATGAAAATAATTCTGAAAATTTGATTAGAAGCCCCCTCTTACAATTGTTTCTTATCCTTATATACTAAGGAGAAAAACAAATAAAACCCTAAGACACTCTTCTTGGGCCTGACTTAAACACATAAGGCCCAAGCCCAATCACACACTAAAATAACACATAAGTATTAAAACATAAGCCCAAAACATGGCCCAACACTCTAAAACTTAAAACATAAAATATGGCCAGAATACAAGCCCAAACAAGACTAAAATAAAACAAGTGTTAAATCATAAAAATATAGCAAGCCCATCATATCAATGCTGAATAAATTGGACAACGCTATCTCCATTACACACCTTAAGCAAGGTGAGCAGCTTAGGTGTGTCTTCAAGCTTCACGAGACATTTGCCAAAGGTGAGCTCAGTCAATTCTTGTGTTACTTGTTCTTGAATGTGTAAGTTCATAGCTGCTTCAAGCTTCTTAGCTTTGCTTCTTGTCACTGGTCCACTAGGGAGCACCAATGGATCCTTGCTTCCTTGATTCTCATGTGCTTGTGCTTGCTGGTTCGTATCAAAAACACCTTTGGATGAAACTCAGGTTCGGCCGCCGAAACTTAAAGTTCGGCCGCCGAACATGCATGCACTTCGGGAGTGCTTTAGGCCCCCGAAGGCATAGGTGAGGAAAGTCCAGGTTCGGCCGTTGAACCTCAAGTTCGGCTGTCGAACATGGCATGCATGCGGAGGCACTTTCGGCCCCCGAACGTGGCCTGGCCAGCCACTATAAAAGGGTCCCTTAGCCGAAAACGGGCGAGCTTTTCCCCATTCTCGGCCAAGGTGAGCTTTTCCGCCGTTCCTCACCATCCTTGAGTTCTTTCCTTTAAATCTTTCAAGATTTTCACAAGCTTTTACATTGTTTTGAAGATTTTCGAGTTTTAAAGCAAGTTTTGGAGCTTTGAGGTTCAAGAACTCAAAATCTCCCACCTCCGAGTTTAGGACGTCTCTCTCTCGATCTTCAAGAGGTAAGAGCCGATCTTAAGCTCATTTTATGTTTAAAGTAAGTTTTATGCAAGATCTATGGGGTAGAATGCATGTTTAGCTCATAGTTAGGTTTTTGAGTTAATGTTATGTTTTGAGCAATGTAGGTTGGATTTGTGTTGTTGTTGTGTGTTGTAGTTGGGGTTTAAGTTAGTTTAAATCCCCTAGGAGCCAATGTATGTATATTTGCATGATTTGGATGAGTTATATGCATGTTGGAAGAGTTGGGAGGCAAATGTGCATAAAGGAGCCAAGTTTCTGCCCTTTGGCAGAAACCAGGTTCGGCAGCTGAAGGCACTTTCGGCCGCCGAACATGGCTGGGGAGGCAGGCCTTTCGGCTGCCGAAGTTGCCCACGAAAAGAGACTTTCGTCTCTATCTGGGACTTTCGGCCGCCGAAGGTGCCGCCGAACCTGCCTGGGTCTCGGCTCTGGAGGGACTTTCGGCCGCCGAAGGTGCCGCCGAACCTGCCCTGTTCAGCCTTCCTTTGCATGTTTTTGCATGATTGTTTGAGGTGTTTTAGGGGGTTTTTGGGGGATATTTTAGAGTTATGTTCTAGTTGTTTGGTCCCTCATTTGAGTCCACCTGTGTAGGTTCGGACCCGAGGAACCGAGGACCCCAACAGTGAGTTAGCTGCATCAGTCTTTGTCAGAGTTAGCCAGAGGTGAGTAGAATAAACCTTTATGTTTTAAAGCAAATACATTATACAATTGAGCATGTTCATGCATCATGAATGCCATGTGATGAATTAGGTTGTTTGCATTAGAATCCACGAATATGTTGCATTGCATTTATGATGTTGATGTGGATTGGTTATTGGATGACCCTTTAGTCCTCATATGGTATGATGATGCTACGGCATGAGATGGTATGGAAGTCCAGGTTGTACCCATTCTACGTCCCTGGCACGATGTAAGAGAAATTCCAGGTTGTACCCATTCTACGTCCCTGGCACATTGGTATGTATGATATGTTATGTTAAGAGAAAGACCGGTTGTACCCATTCTACGTCCCGGCACTTTGGAATGTAGAGGACTATAGGTGACAATACCATCCGAGATGTGATTTGTTGTGATGTGTTGCATTACATGATGGCATGAGATTTTAAATGTTGTTTTCTATTATTCTGCTCACTGGGCTCTAGTAGCTCACCCCTTTTCCCTAATCCCCCAGGATTGCAGGTACGGGCTAGACAGAGAAGTCAAAAAGAGTAAAGTCATATGTTTGTAATAGATAGATAGTGGACATGATAAATTGTAAGATGATGTATAACTGAATAGTTATGTTATGTATAACGATATTGAGGATTAGAAGTTGTGCTTGACCCTATAGATGTTGTAATCCCTTTTGTCGTATACATGATCTTAATGTCTATTGATGTTTATGTCTAACCAACTCAACTTATGATGTATCGCCCATTGGGGCATTGATGAGATCCCACAGAGGGATAAATGTTTAAGTTATGCTATGTTTAGTGCATGCACAGGTTGAGTTTGGTGTAGGATGAAAAGGAAAGTTTTAATTTTTATGTATGATTGTTGATCATGTATGGGATTAAACAGGTTTACAGGTTATATGTCAGGCTTGCTACGGGTCCCGGCGGCCTTAAGCCGATCTGGATCCTAGCGCCGGTAGCGGTCCGATTTTCGGGTCGTTACATGTTGCTTGAGGACAAGCAAAAGGTTAGGTGTGGGGGTATTTGATCAAACATAATTTAGCCACATTTTTACTATCTTTATTACTGTTTAATTACACATTTTTTCAGCTTAATTTATGTTTTTGTGATGTTTTTGCAGAAAAGGAAGAAAACAGAAAGTTGGATAAGTGCAGAAAAAGCTGAAAAATTTATTGGGTCGAAATGATTTGGCTAAATCACTCGAAGGAAGCTGAAGCAGGAAACTGGGACTAACTTGCAGAAATGATCTGGGCAAGCAATTTGGGCAAATCAACTGCCCAAATCAAACTGGCACAGAGGAGGACAACAGCGCGGGAAAAAGGAAAATTTAAAATTTCAAAAGCATTGAAGTTCTATTCTACTTCAAACACTACAAGATCAATCCTATGACAACTCCAAAAGCCACACCAAAGAAAATCCTTCACCAAAGGAATTTTATTCATTATAAAATACAAAAGCAAGGAGGAATTAAAAGACCATCATGAAAAAAGAAGGATTCCAAGTCCTAATTGAATTAGGACTCTCCACCTATAAAAGGGACAGCACTAAAACCAGCAGATCAGCATCAGAAATACTGCAGAAATTCAGCATTAGCACAGCAGCTTCTTCTTATATTTTTTCTTCTTTCTTTTTGTGTATTTTTATCCACTATGAGTGGCTAAACTCCTTCTTTTCTAGTTGAAGATTGGGAAATTTCAGTTTTGTGATGAATTGGGAGATCTAAAACTCCATTGTTGAGCTCCTATTTTTCAATATTTATGCAACTTGATTTTCATGCTATTATTGCTTTGTTATTAGAATCAATTAAGGCCTGTTGCTTTTAATTGCATAAGTGATAAATTGTTAGTTTAAATAATTTAGGTCGTAATTGCTTAGATTGTTTGAACACAAGCACACTTAGTTGCATAATCTAAACTTGACCACGCAGTTAGCAAGGTTAGAATTAGGTTTCTCTAAGTCTTAATGCATTTAACAGTTGAAAAGTAAAAAAAAAAACCCAAGGACGTTCCTTGGCCACTTGTTAGCTAGTGTTTGATTAGCGAACGTTTCCTAGTCAAACTAAAACTAAGGAGGAATTTGGTTGTGAAAAGTGTCTTCCACAACCTAAACTAATTTATTGAAATAAAAAGGAGTATTAAAGAATCAATGATCAATTCTAAACAACTGAAATAGATCCATACTTTAACTAGAGCTTTTCTCCCATTGATTTACTCATCTCTTTAATTATTGCTTTCTTTTACTTAGTTTTAATTCTAGTCTATCATCATCTCAAACAAACCCCCCTCTTTATTTACTTTTATTATTTAATTGCCAAAGTCATTATTAGGAAGATTCTTGGTGTCAAATCCATGTGGTTCGACTTTATAGCTACTATCTACAAATTATTTTGTTGATTGATAATAGAATTATTTTTTACGGCTTCGACAACCGCTATCAGTAGCATCAGAGATCCCTCGCCAGTCTTCAACTCTTTAGATTTGAAGGTGGCCATTTTCCTTTCAGGTCTAGGACACGTGGCATGACCTCAGTCGTAAGCATCGTTTCACTTGCCTGTGGTCACCTCATCTTCTGCGCCGCATTCAAACCTTTGTCGGCTACTTTTCCGTATAAGAACCCTTCTTTCTTCTTTTTGGCTCACAACAGTTTCCCATGGGAGAGAGGAATGGAGGTCCTCCTTCTTCTATTCCTGAGCGTAACCAAATCTATATGTAGGATATCATCATAATCTTCGAAGAGCAACTGAAGGTGGGTCTTTATAAAGGTGCAAGCATATCACTTAGCTCTATGGATTGCAACCAGTCCAACTATAGCAACTTTGTGAAATTACGACCCTGGAGCAGGAGCTGGTTTGTGCAATATTGATTCCAAGAGCAAGGTCAGAAAGGTAATTGGAGAGACATCTCTTCTTTTGGCCTTTCAGATGGCTCCCTCCCATAGGATAGAATAGATTTTTAAAGGATTTAGATGTAATAGGGACTTTATTCAAGTCCATTTTTGGCTCCTTGTAATCTTTTGTATTGAAAATATACGTTTCATATGTTTTTGTGTGTTCCCTCTATTGCCACCATTTTTGCAAAACAAAAGGGGCTAAAGCGTATCTTTTTTAGCTCCCATTTATAAAGTAATAATTTTTAGAAAACTTAATGAAAAATAGGATCAATATCTAGGCCTATGGCCCAGCGAAAAAACACCTTGGGGGGATTTATTAATAAGGACCTTTCCCACGACCTAGTCTTTTATTTGATACCTTCATCTTTTAGGGGTTGGTATACCCGCCTTTCTAGCTGTCTGACGCAGACGACTCGATTAATGGGGCTAACGCCCAAATGGCCTAGCGAAAACTGCCTTATGGCCTGACCTGGTGAAAACTGCCTTGTGGCCCAGTTTGGCGAAAACTGCCTTTTGGCCTTATTTAGTGGGACCAACCCAAATGGCCTGGCAAAAACTGCCTTGTGGCCTTGTTTAATGGGATCAACGCACGAATGGCCTAGCGAAAACTGCCTTATGGTCTTGTTTAATAGGACCAACGCTCGAATGGCCCAGCAAAAGTTGCCTTATGGCCCGGCCTATCGAAAGCTGCCTTACGACTTGGCCTGGAAAAACTGCCTTATGGCCTTATTTAGTGGGATCAACGCCTGAATGGCCTAGAAAAGCTACCTTATGGCCCCGCTGATGGATGTTGAAGCCCACACAAAATTATCTATTAAAATTTCAACAATTAAGAATTGTATATTGTGGTAATAGGATCAAATCCACAGGGAATTGATACTATGATTTTCCTAACAATGACTTGGAAAAATCAATAATAAAATAAAATAAAGGGGGATTTTGATGATTAACTAAAATAAAAATGAAAGCAATAAAAGAAAGTAGTAATTAAAAGAAGAATCAATCAATGAGAAAAAGTTCTAGTTGAAGTGTAGGTTCCATTTCAGTTTGGGAATTGATCATCGATATTTTAATTCTTTTGTTTATTTCAATAAATCAGTTTTGGTTGTGAAAGATGCTCCGCACAACCAAATCTCTCCTTAAGTTTAGATTAATTAGAAAATCTTCACTAATCAATCACTAGCTAACAAGTCGCTAAGGAACGTCCTTGGGGATTTTTACTTTTCAACTATTAACAGCTTTAAGAAATAGAGAGGCCTAATTCTAACTGACCAACTGTGTGGTGAATTTGAGTTAGATTATGCAACCTTTTAATTGTTACACTAATTGTTACTTGTGTTCAACAATCTACGCAATTATGGACTTAAAGTATTCAAACTAACATTATATTACCTTGCAATCAAGAATAGTCGGCTCTATTGATTCAAACAACAAAGTAATAATGATATGAAGAATCAAATTGCATAATATTGAAAATAAAAGATTAATAATAATAGAGTTTTGAATCTCCCAATTCATATATAAACTGAAATTTCTCCTAATTTCAACTAGAAATTGAGTTTTCAGTCACTCATGACTTTTACAAACAAGAAACAAAAGAGAAAAGATAAAAGAATTTGATATAGTGCTGTGAAGAATCAGGTCTGCTTGATTCTCCTCCTTTCTGTGGCTGCTCTTGCTGTGTTTAAATAGATATTTTAAAAACCCTAGCAACAGCCCCCTGTTTGATGGAATTATTCTTTGATTTGGTTTTTGATTCCTTCCTTGATTGTGTTTCTTCATAAATAGACTTTTTTTTTAGTGAAGGAATTCTTTTTGCAGAGAGTTTGATGAGTTTCTAATGTGTCACCCGTGTGTTGGAGATGAACTGAACTTCTGTATTTTGAATCTTTTATTTTCTCGCTTTCTGCTCATTTTTTACCGCTTTTGTCAATTTGCCCATTGATTTGGGCAAATCTTTTTGGCCAAATCACTGTTTGGGAACTGTTTCTACAACACTGGATAGTTTTAGGTTTTTGTACAATCTTCTATCAATCTGTCGATTTGGACTAATCGCTCTAGGCAAATTATTTTTGCAAATCACTTCCGGGTTTCTATGTATTCTGACTTCTATGAAGTTTGTCGATTTGCCCAAATTGATTTGGGTAAATCAGTGTCTACAGACCAGTTCTGGATTTCTGTGTAACACTGTCGATTTGGCCATTGATTTGGGTAAATCAATTCTGGAAAAATCAAAACTTGCAGATCAGCTTCATGCTTCCAGTTAATTTTTGCAATCCTCTTGGTCAGTCTATGGGTGATTTGCTCAAATTGCTCTGGTCAAATCAATTTTCATGCTATTTAGGCCATTTTTAACTAAATCTTCATTTTTTATCATTTTCTGTAAAATATGGTTAAAATCACAAAATTAGCTAGAAAATACATAATCTAGTATCAATAATAATAGAAAAAATGTGCCTAATTTATGCTGATCAAATATGCCCACAGTTAAACGATGCTTGTCCTCAAGCATTCAAATAATTTAGATCATCAATTTCACTCTTTCATCTAGACTTTTGGATTGAAGTACAACAGTATATCAGCATGCATATAAATAGCAATCCCAGAATCCATATTGCAAATAATAATCCCAATAAAATCTTTGACATAAAAAGGAGAGCTCAAGCTATTCACACTCAATTACACAAATAGTCAAGTAGCATTCATGGAGTAGTCACTAGATCTTACTTAAGCCAGTTCAATTGATGTTCCAAGTTGGTTCTTATGTCTAAAACAAAGTATCCAAGACTTTTTATTATTATCAGTATTTATTCTTTATGAGTACTTATTCATCTTCTTGCTTGGAATGTCACCATTCTTTTAATGCGAAGGTAAATATTTGTGATACCCACCTCTGGTTACTCAATTGATCACAATTCAAGTGGCTATTAGCACTATTCATAGTCACTTAACCAGCGGAGTAGATTTATTTTATCCTCTTTTTTTTGTACCTTGAACACCTTATCTCTTTGACAAAATTTCAGAAAAATTAAAAATTCATGGCTTTAGCAAATCCTAGTTATACTCCATTAGTACCTTAATCATGCAAGTACACACATCTTATTCAAGCTTAAGTATTTATACTTCAAGCAAATTATCAAACACTATTGTAAGTAATGTGAAAACCGAGATAATTATCAATATAAATACTAACATACTGTTTTATGCTTCAATCCAAAATTCAAAGAATTCAAAAGTGAAAGAAATAATCAAATTGCAATGCTTAGTCAAAATTTCTACCAAAATGCATAAAAAGAAATAAAAGAAAATGTAGAAAAATTAAGAAAAATAGAAAAATACAGAATAATAAAATAATAAATAAGAAATAAGAAAATACAACATATATAATTTTCCCTCTCCACACTTGACCAACACATTGCCCTCAATGTGTGCAAAAAGCAAAAAGTGATATAAAGAAAGTTAGAATAATACTCCCCCGGTCAAGTTGATATGGGCAAAGCATAAGGTAAGGCTCAAGTAATCAGTAGAGGGAAAAGGATCCCATCACAATTAAGTAAGAAGTATAACACACCTTTTGCCTTGGTTATAACCCATCCTATTTCTTCCATGTACTCATAAAGTAACATGATTAGTTTCTCCTTTTTTAAGTGAAGTGTGCCTTCAGCCCCTATGTTTGAATTTTTGAGGTGATTGGACAGTATTTTGAACTCCAATTCATGTTTCTTCATAGGTGGCTGCAGTTTGGTACTAGATTTGGGCAAATCATTTATGAGAAAATCAGTCTGAACTGTCGATTTGGGCAAATCACTTCTAGATAGTGGCAGAATGCTGTCTAGAGCATGAACAGCCTCTTGTAACCTTTTATCAGCCAAAACTTACTAATTTAATGGTTTTGAATCGTCTATGTCCAAACCCTTGTATTGAGCACTGTTGAATTTATCATCAACACTTAATTCAAACGTATTTTGGCTCAAATTATCAAGAACATCATGAGTTACATCACTAGGAAATTTCAAAGAATTATAAACATTAAATTTAATTAATTTCCCATCAAATTTCATAGTGAGAGTACCATCATGCATATCTATTTTAGTTTTAGCCGTGCTAAGAAAAGGCCCACCCAACAAAATATCAGATAAAATATTAATCTTATCCTCTTTCATGTCAATGATGTAAAAATCTATAGAAAAAATTAATCTATCAACTTAGACTAGAACATCTTCCAAAACACCATCAGAATAAACAATGAATCTATCAGCAAGTTGGAAGACTACATTTATTTTCTTTAAGGGACCAACATTCAATGGATTATAAATAGATAAAGGCATGACATTAATTGAGGCTCCAAGATCACATATAGTCTTTTTAAATCCAAGATTACCAATGGTGCAAGAAATAGCGAACATACCTCTATCATTGCATTTAAGAGGCAATTGCCTTTGAATAACTGCAGAAACATGTTTCCCCACACTTACCTTTTCATTCTCAGATAGCTTTTTCTTATTGGTACAAAAATCCTTCAAAAATTTCGCATATTTATTCATTTGCTTAATAACATTAAGTAAATGAATGTTTATCTCAACCTTGCGAAAAGTTTCAAGAATTTCCTTTTCTTCTTTTTCTTTTTTAGATCTTGCAAACCTTCTTGGAAAGGGTGGTGAAATCTTGAATTGGTCTGGTGGTTTTTTTGCTCTCTGTTGCCTTGGTATGAATTTTGTTGATTTGAGCAAATCGATTATGCTGGGTAAATTTGTCTGTCTATTGATTTGGGCAAATCAAAATTTAGGGTCATTACTCTGCATTTCTTTTTCAATAGTTTGCCTAGGGATTTGGACAAATCACTGATCAAATCCGTCATTCTGCAGTACTTTGCTTCTGGTTTGCCCAGATGTTTGGGCAAATCGCTGGTCAAATCCATCATTCAATAGTACTTTTCTGCTTCTCAAGGTAATAGCACTGACATTCTATTTTGAAGATGATTTCCTTGTGACTCCAGTCTACTCAATGATGTGGCTACTTGGCTTATCTATCGTTCCAAATTTTGCACAGAATTGACAAGACAATTAATAATATCTTCAAGAGGCATACCTTGCTTTTGATGGGCTGTTTGTTTGTGCATAATTCCTTTGCTGATAATTTTGGAATTGGTTTGCCCTACCATAACTGAAATTCGAGTGCTCCCTCCAACATGGGTTGTAGGTGTTAGAGTATGGATTAAATTTCCCAAATACATTAACTTGTTGCTCTTCCTCTTGAAGAGAAGGACACATGTCGGTTGGATGTCCTACCATGGCATATATCTCATATGGCCTTATTTGCTGAATTTGATGAGCTTGTTGGGCCTGTCCTACAACAAGGCTACTAACAGCAGAGATTAGATCAGAAATCTATGAAGGCAAGGAAGATGTACTTACCTCATTTACTCTCCTTGGCAATTCTCTTTGATCTCCATATTGCTTTGAGGCTGCTACCATAGTGGAGATTAGGTCTCTTATGGCCTGAGGTGTCTTCTCTTCAATCGATCCCCCACACGCTGCATCAATCAACCTCCTTTTTGAAGGTAATAAAACTCCATAAAATTATTCAATTAGGACTTATCAGAGATGTCATGTTGAGGGCAGCTTGTGCACAATCGTTGGAATCTCTTCTAATACTCATATAGGTCTTTCGAATCCTTCTACTTGATACCACTGATTTCTCTCCTTATGCCAATAGTTTTTTAGGGTGGGAAGTATTTGATCAAGAAGGCTCTCACTATCCCAGCCCAGGTAATGGATCCGGGTGGCAAATAGAACAACCAGTCTTTGACAAAATCATTAAGAGAAAAGGGAAAAACTCTTAATTTAACATATCCTTCGGAAATACTTTGAGGTCTCATTTTTTAGCACACTATGTGAAATTCTTTGAGGTGCTTCTATGGATCCTCATTTTTCAGACCTTTAAATTTTGGAAGGAGATGAAGTAATCCAGTTTTAAGCTCAAAAGTGGCTGTCAAAGGTGGGTAAATGATGCACTATGGTGCTTGATCACCCACGGATATTGTTAGTTCGCTAAGAGTTCTTTCTTATGCCATTGGAGCTCTTACCTCAACGTTTTCAACTTCAAATTCAGCAAGGACAGCAACTGGTTCAAGAGCAGTAGCTGCTGCATTTTCTGCCTCTTTAGGTGCTGTTGTAATTGCCTTTATAGTAGCTGGTTCAGCCACTATTTTAGGGGCTGGTTCTAGAATTTTTTAAGCAAAAATTTTTTATTCTTGGGCTGGTTCTGGTGCAGCAGCTTGTGTATCAGTTGCGGCTGAATCTATCACTTCTACAGCAGGTTATGCAGCAAGTTGTGTAGCAGATTCTCTTTGCATCTAGTCCTGCTCATGAAAGGAAAATATGTTAGTTTAAATCAATTCACTGGCAACGGTGCCAATTTTGATGGGTGTCAAAACCACCAAAAATAAACTATTAAAATTTCAACAATTAAAAGTCTTATATAGTGGTAATAGGATCAAATCTACAGGGAATTGACACTATGACTTTCCTAACAATGACTTGGGTAAATCAATAATAAAATAAAATAAGGAGGGTTTTTGATGATTAACTAAAATAAAAATGAAAGGAATAAAAGAAAGTAGTAATTAAAAGAGGAATCAATCAATGAGAAAAAGTTTCTAGTTGAAGTGTAGGTTTCATTTCAATTTGGAAATTGATCATCGATACTTCAATTCTTTTATTCATTTCAATAGATCAGTTTTGGTTGTGGAAGACACTCCACGCAACTAAATCTCTCCTTAAGTTTAAATTAATTAGGAAATGCTCACTTAATAATCACTAGCTAACAAGTCGCCAATGAACGTTCTTGAGAGTTTTTACTTTTTAACTGTTAACTACTTTAAGAAATAGAGAGACCTAATTCTAACTGACCAACTAAGTGGTGAATTTGAGTTAGATTATGCAACCTCTTGGTTGTTACACTAATTGTTACTTGTGTTTGAATAATCTAAATAATTACGGACTTAAAGTATTCAAACTAGCATTATATTACTTTGCAATCAAGAACAATGAGGCCTATTGATCCAAACAAAAAAGTAATAATGATATGAAGAATCAAATTGCATAAATATTGAATAATAAAATATTAACAATAGAGTTTCAGATCTCCCAATTCATACATAAATTGAAATTCCTCCTAACTTCAACTAGAAATTAAGTTTTTAGCCACTCATGACTTTTACAAACAAGAAATAAAAGAGAAAAGATGAAAGAAATTGATATGGTGTTGTGCAGAATAAGGTCTGTGTGATTCTCGCCCCTTTTGCGGCTGCTCTTACTGTGTTTATATAGATATTTTAAAAACCCTAGCAACAGGCCCTTGTTTGATGGAATTCATATTTGATTTAGTTTTTGATTCCTTCCTTGATTGTATTTCTTCATAAATAGACTTTCTTGAGTGAAGTAATTTTTTTGCTGAGAGTTTGATGAGTTTCTGATGTGTCACCTGTGTGATGGAGATGAACTGAACTTCTGTATTTTGAATTTTTTATTTTCCCGCATTCTGCTCATTTTTTACCACTTCTGTTGAAATGCCCATTGATTTGGGCAAATCTTTTTGGCCAAATCACTGTCTGGGAACTGTTTCTGTAAGACTGGACAGTTCTAGGATTTGTACAATCTTCTGTCAATATGTTGATTTGGGAAAATCGCTCTAGGCAAATTATTTATGTAGATCACTTCTAGGTTTCTGTGTATTTTGGTTTTTATGAAGTTTGTCGATTTGCCGAAATTGATTTGGGCAAATTAGTGTCTGCAGACCAGTTCCGGGTTTCTATATAACACTATCGATTTGGCCATTGATTTGGACAAATTGATTCTGGGCAAATCGATTCTGGACATATCGAAACCTGCAGATCAGCTTCATGCTTCTAGTTAATTTTTGGAATCCTCTTGGTCAATCTGTGGATGATTTGCCCAAATTGCTTTGGTCAAATCAATTTTCATTCTTTTTAGGCCATTTTTAACCAAATCTTTATTTTTCATCATTTTCTGCAAAATATGGTTAAAATCACAAAATTAGCTAGAAAATACATAATTTAGTATCAATAATAATAGAAAAATGTGCCTAATTTATGCTTGATCACCCACCTAGCGAAAACTGCCTTATGGCCTTATTTAGTGAGACCAACGCTCAAATAGCCTGATGAAACCTACCTGACTTGGCGAAAACTACCTTATGACTTTGTTTAGTGGGACCAACACCTAAATGGCATGGTGAAACCTGCCTTATGACTTGGCTTGGCGAAAATTGCCTTATGGCCTTGTTTAGTGGAATCAATGCTCGAATGGCTTAGCAAAAGCTGCCTTATGGCCCGGCTTGGCCTTATGGCCTTGTTTAGTGGGACCAATGCCTGAGTGGTCTGGCTGATACTGGCTTACGGTCTTGTTTAGTCTTCCTTCGGGGAAGGCCATCCCATCGTTTCTTGTTACTGAAGAATACCACATGTGAAAATACTTTGTTAATTTTTGTTGATAAAACTTTCTTAGATTATAGATGTTCCAAGAATGGGAAATGACCTGACCATCTAACTTGGGCAGCTTATATAACCCTAGGCAAATAATTTTCGAGATCCTTAACGGTTCTTTCTGATTCTCCCCTAACTTACTAGACCCGGCGCTGCCATCCATTACATCTGTTCTTTTAATGACTAAATCCCCTACGTTGAAGGTGTGTGGCTTAACCTTATTGTTGAATATTCTGGACATCTTGTTTCTGTAAATCGCCATTCTGAATGCAGCCTTTTCTCACAGGAATACTTCTTGGTTGAAATTAAATTGCATTTCTTCAGGATTTTCTAACATCTCAGGGTGTTGTGTCCTAAAGCTGCCTACCTAGATGCCTCGGCCTCGCATATAAGAGAAAATAGCGTTTCACCTATAGCTATCTTAGGGGTGGTTCTGTATGCCCATAGTATGTGGGGTAACTCTTCGGGCCAATTGCCTTTGGCTTGGTCGAGTCTTTTCTTTAGACCCCATAAGATGGTCCTGTTTGTCATCTCAATCATACCATTAATCTAGGGATGATAGGCTGAGCTGAATCTTAAGTCAATTTTCTATTTCTTGCAAAAGTCTTTAAACTTGGAGATTACAAACTGAGTTATATTATTTGTGATTACTATTTTTGGTATTCCAAATCGAGTGAATATGCTTTTGCTGATGAAGGAAATTGGTTGTTGGGTGGTGATGGACTGTACTGCCTCTGCCTCTGCCCACTTGGTGAAAATAGTCTACTGCCACGATAACGAACTTTCTTGACCCGGTTGCCCTAGGAAACGGGCCAATGATGTCTATCCCCCACTGAAAGAAAGGCCATAGACTTCCAATGGCCGCTTGCATTTCTCCTGGGGTCTTTGGGATGTTTGAATGTATTTAGCATTTTTGACACCTCTAGACAAGCTGCTTCGCTTCTTCCATTATCATCAGCTAGTAGTGTCCTTGTCTAAATACTTTTCGAGTAATTGTTTGGGCTTCTTCGTGGCTCCCACAATCACCTTCATAGATATCCCTTTAGATTTCCTAGCCTTCCTTCTTGGTAATGCATCGCAACTATGGATGTGTCGAGGACCTCCTATACAACCAACTATCAATTAATGCGTATTTAAATGAATTCCTTGTTACCTATTTTGCTTATAATTTATCGGCTAGAAGATCGTCTTGTATTAAGAATTTGTATACTAGCATCATCTATGATTCCCCTTCTTCTATGGGAAAGGACTCTTCTGCTTCCATTGCTTGATTATGCAATTCCTCGAATTGAAACGGTTCGGTCAAGTGCTATTCACATGCCATTGTCATATTGGCTAGAAGATCTACCTCTTCGTTGTTGCCTCTGGCCACCTGGCAAAGTTCGCAGCTACCCTGCCCGTCTTTAATCCTGTCCATCAGGGCCCAAACTTTATTCTCATATTTGATAAGATTCGGTTAATAACCAATTGTGAGTCACTAAAAATAATAGATTTTTATATACCTAATTCGTTGATGATTCTTAGGGCCACTATGACAGCCTCATATTCGGCTACATTGTTGGTGGCATTGAAGGCGAGTTTGACCGCATATTGGAGCTTTATCCCTATTTGAGATTGCAATAGAATCCCGATTCCTGAACCTCCAGCTCCGCAAGCTCCATTTGCCTAGACCTTCCATTCCTCTATGTTCTCCTTCGAGGACCCTGAAGGTTCTAACGGAGGAGTCATCTTTGCAATAAAGTCAGCTACCACCTAGGCTTTCATGGCCTTCCATGGAAAATACCTGATATCGTAAGCTAACAATATTACTGCCAAGGTGGATAACTACCCTAACAACTTCGGCCTGTGCAGAACCTTCCGCAAAGGGTAATCTATTTTTACTTTAATGGTATGTCACTCGAAGTATGGTCATAGCTTCATGGCTGACATTAGTATTGCGAATGCCAACTTTTTGATGGGGGATAGTTCAACTCTGCCCCCTTCAACACCTAGCTAGCATAGTATATTGGGCTTTGCTCTCTATTGTTCTCACAAACAAGTACCGAGCAAACTGTTTTCTTTGTCACAGACAGGTATAGAAATAAAACTTTGCCTTCGACGGGTGGGTTTAGCCGTGGAGGGGATAATAAGAAGGTTTTTAAACTTTTAAATGCCTCTGCACACTCTTTTCCCCATTCAAACTTGCCTTTACCTTTCAAAATCTTGAAGAATGAAAGGCACCTTTTGGCCAAGCATGATATGAAAAAACTCAAGGCAGTGACACGCCCATTCAATCTTTGTACCTCATTAATGGGTTTGGATGCTTCTATGTTTTGGATGGTGTTGATCTTCTCAGGGTTTGCCTTTATATATACCTCTTTTTGAGATTATATATCTTAGGAACTTCTCAGCTTTTACTCCGAAGGTATATTTCTTAGGGTTCAACTTCATACACAGCTTGTCCAGGACGTCAAAGACTTTTCGAATATCCTCTAGATGGTCTTCCAAGGATCAACTCTTTACTACCATGTCATCCACATACACGTCAACTGTTGATCCCACCATTTCCTTAAAGATTCCTGACACTAGCCTCTGGTACGTTGCCCCTGTGTTTTTCAATCCGAAAGGCACTACTTTATAACAATAAACTCCTTCATCTATTATGAACGCGGTCTTCTCTATGCCCTCGGTATCCATCATGATTTGGTGGTATCCTGAAATAGCATTAAAGAAGGAGACCACTGCATGCCCTGAGGTTGAGTCCACTAATCTATCAATGGACAGTAATGGGTAATGATCTTTTGGACATGCTTGATTTAGGCCAGTGAAATCTACGTACATCCTCTAATTTCTGTTAGCTTTCTTTACTAGGACCGCATTGGCAAGCCATATGGGATATTGGACTTTTTTTATCAACCCTGCACTTAGAAGCTTATTAACCTCCTCTTTGATCACCTGTTGCCTCTCTAGTGCGAACTTCCTTTTCTTTTATTGGACCGGTTTGACGGTCTTATTAATTGATAACTTATGGATGATGAGAGCCAGATCTACACTTGTTTCATATTTTGGAGACCATGCGAAAGTGATTACTCTATTAAGCGAACCTTCATTCCCCCAGTTAACGTAGTGCCAAACCGCACCTTTTGCTCCTTCCCTACTTGGACCTCTTCTATCGAATCTGTAGGTTCTAGCTTTACATGAGATTCCATATTCTCCAACAAGTCGATGGGCATGGTTGCTTTTCTGAAGCTTTTTGCAGGGTATCCATAATCTTCTTTGGCTGACCTCGGACTGCCTCAGACCATTGCTATTTCTCCAAGAGTTAAAAGCTTAAAACACATAACACCCATGTTAATAACGATACTGTGGCAGTTCAGGACCGGACGGTCGAGTATCACGTTGTGTGCAAATGGGATATCTATCATGACGAACTCTATATACAACTCTCGCCTATACTTTTCATCCTCGAGTATCAAGGGAAGGTTGATGGTGCCTAGCACAGCCACGGTCTTATCCCCTAACCCTACTGTGGGGTAGAAAACTCTGACAAGACTGTTTTAGAATAAGAATTTTAATAGAAATACCTGTATCCACCTGTACCCTCCTCACCTCATACTGGCTAGGAGGATCTTAATGCCTAGTGAGTCGTTTTGGAAGAACCCGATCACCTTGTTTGTGGGGCCAAACCTTACCTCTTACTTGGTCCATAGTTCTTGATGGACAGATAAGACATCTTCTGCTACCTACTTATATTTTCCTTTACCTTTTTATGGTCCTCCAGTGATGACATATACAATTTCAACCATTTCCAAGAATAAGGAAAAAAGTCCCCTCTTTAGAGAGAGAAAAAGAATGAGAGCCTATCGTTAACCCAAATGATCAGGGAGAATCCAGTAGATTTTTGACAACAGAACTAAATAATATTGGTGAGATTAGATTAATGATGTGGCTAGAGAGACACTGTGCTGTGATCGGCTAGAATGTATAATAGAGAAAACGTGAGGTGGTGGTGGATGCCTACGGCAGCCACTCAGATGCTCAAGTTAGTAGTTTGAATAATAAAGAGAACGCAATGGATTACTTACAGCTTGAGTGGTATTAGAGATAACATACCTTTACCTCTGGGATCATTCTCCTTTTATACTGTAAGAATATGAAGATAAATATAGCGTCTCCTGAAAATCCAGTGTTGATGTGGTCGGCTGCTTGATAATAGACATTGCCAGCTAATAGGTTGGTGATCTCGTGATCACAGATAAAATGGAAATATGCCTAATAACAGTAACTCTATGCCAAGACTCGGCCTATCAGAGTGTGAGTCTTGACGATAATCCAAGTGTTAAAATACTCGGATCTCTCTTTTCTATAGTGAGACCGGTGCTTTTCGCTTGTTAGATCCTTACCACATGATCTCTATTCTATTATGACAGCTTATAACTTATTTTGTACGGATGTTATATAGTATCACTATAATTTAAATATAAATTATTACAACAAAATCAATGAAGTTTGTGTGTATGTGTATAATTTTGTATTAAGTTGAGTATATTTATATCAATATATTTATTTCCTATATAATATTTTGTTTTTGTATTACATATAATAATTTTTTTATAGTATAAAATAATTTAATGTAAAGAATATATTTGAATTAAAAATAAATGATAATACATTAATAATTTAATAATTAATAATTGAATTTATTTTTAAATTTAATTGCTTTGTATTTTTTATAGAATCATTTGCTTTTGTTTGTTTTATGTTATTGTAATTGGTATTTTTTTTTTTACCCTTTTGTAATGTAAGTATAAACTCTTTTTATTTTTCATGTTATTTGTGTTATGAATGATTAATGAATTACGGAAATAAAAATATGTTGGAGAAAAAATTTAATTTAATTTTTAAATTGAATTTGGAAAAAAGTTTTTTTTTTATGTTATTGAGATTGGATTCGAGCCTTTTAACATACTTATTTTTTAGTTTAAACAAACTTTTAATAAGTCAATTTCAAATTAAGATTGAATTAAAAAAAAATTCAATCGAATTAAAATCGAGCTCGAGATCTAACTCTATATAAAATTTCATTAGTTTAAGTCTAAAATTTTTAAAATTCGGCTCGATTCGATTCTACTACACTCTTAGAAATATCCTTACAAGTGCGTGTTATTGCCGATTAGCTGTGCATTTGGAGGCAATGAGATTGGAATGTGGAATGAATTATTATTAATGTTTTATCATTTCATAAATATTTATGTTGATTGTGTTAGATATAGTTAGTGAAAATTAGCAATTCTATATCTCATGTTTTTTAGAGAACTTTTATTTTTATAAATCTCAAATGACCAGACTAATTAAATTTAGTCGGTAAGAAAATTTGGAGGGAACTACAAATTATTAAATTGGAATTGGCCTTCAAATAATCAAATATTTAAAGGTAAAAGAATAGGCACTTGATAGAGCATATTTTAGTCCATTTTATCATTATGTTCTTGATGTTTATTTACATCTTTTCTGCTTAATTTTGTGGTTTTAATTATGTTTTGCAGATATTAGGTGTAAAGAGACAATCTGGAGAAAATGCTCATAAAACTGCCAAAAAGTGCTAAATATGGAAAGTGCCAAAAAAAGGAAGTTTCCAAATAAGAAAAGTTTTCAGAAAAGGAAAGTTTTCAAATGAGGAAAGTGCAAAAGCAAAAGCAAACAAGGAAAACTCAGTCAGAAGATTATTTGAAATTCAAATCGCAGATCTTTCTTTCCTTGTTCAAAGATGTGCACACACTGCAGCAGTCATATCTTCCTATTTAGGCAGCAAGATCTCAAAGAGATACTCTTCCTCTTCTGCATTCAATATTCAAATTTCAAAAGAGGCTCCACCTAAAAAGGAATGTATGGACAAGCATATCTTCCCCTTTGAAGATCAAAATTCGTGCATCCTTCCTATTCAGAAACAATTTGCATGCTTTCCTCTTCTGAGAGCCATCTGCGCGCCACCTTCCTTTTCTGCAACAACTTGGGCAGCAAGTTGCACATAGGCAGCATCTTGGGCAGCTTCTACACTAATTAGGAAGTAAGGTCAGCATCTAAACTTATTTAGGAAGCACAATCTGCGCCTCTTTCCCTTTCTGAGACCAAACCGCGAGCACCAACTTCCTTCCACAAAGCATTCGCGCGCAGCCTTCCTTCTGAAGCTGAAAAACGCGATTCTTTCCTTTTCAGACATAACTTGGGCAGAAAATACCTCTTGGGCAGTAAGTATGACCTAGGGCAACACTTTTCAACTATAAAAAGCCACATAAGGAGCCTCTACAGGGCCCTTAAGCTCCCCTTGGGAGACACCTACAAAATTCACATCTCTTCTTCTACCTTTCTTCTTTTCTTTTATTTTTGGTTTTATTTCAGTCATGAGAGGCTGAAATCTTTTATTCTAGTTGAAGATTAGGTGATACTTTGGTTGTTTTATGGATTGGGAGACTTGATCAAACATTGTTTAACTTTTGGTTGTTCAATATTTATGCAATTTCATGCTTGATTTTAATATTGCTTTGTTGTTTAGATCTACGTTGATTCTTGATTGCAAAGTAATAATATGTTAGTTTGGATGATTTAAGTCCGTAATTGCTTAAATTATTCTTACATAAGAACACTTGGGATAAAACCCAAGGAAATTGTATGATCTAGCGTTATCTCCATACGTTTGGGTAGCTAGGATTGGACCTCTCTATTTCTTAATGCAATTGACAATTGTTTTGATGCCTAAGGCCCAAGGAAGTTCCTTGGCAATTTGTTAATTAGTAATTAATTAGAGGACGTTCCCTAATTGGTTTAATCATAAGAAGAGATAATGGTGGTGAGAAGCGTCTTCCATCTCCATAACTAATCTATTGAATTAACCCAAAGGAAACTAAGTGTCAATGATCAATCCCAACAACTAAAGAGGATCTAATTCTTCAACTAGATCTTTTTTATTATTTATTTCTCTTTATTTTTATTATTTGCCTTATTTTTATTGCTTTCAATTTTAGATTAATTAAATCAATCTCAAAACCCCCCATTTTACTTACAGTTTAGTTGGTTTCAGTTTTATCTCATTTTAGTTTATTTTGCTTTCCGTTTATTTCTCTTTCAGTTTTATCTCATTTCAGTTTTATCTCATTTCAGTTTATCTCGTTTTCAGTTTTATCTCGTTTCAGTTTTATCTCGTTTCAGTTTATCTCGTTTTCAGTTTTCTTCTTTTGCAGTTTATTTTTATTTCAATTTATTTTATTGGTCTTGATAAGGAAAATAGGTAAGTCTTCAATTCCCTGTGGATTCGATCCTTTCACCACTATCTGCAGTTGTAAATTGTTGATAACCAGAAAGGTTATTTTTGACCGGCTTCGACAACCGCGAGTCAGCACTTGAGAAGCAACTGCTCAAAATAACTATTTTGCAAACAGTTATGTCTTAATATAAGACAATAAATACTTGCAGATAAACAGTTTTTTATTTTTTTTTCTCAAATCCATTTCTTATCCTCTTATTTACTTGCAGACATCCACACAAATATTTCATTTTGTTCTTGGGGAAATTATATATTTGGTGTATAGAATTTCATATGTCTTTCTTTAATTTTGACAGAAATCAATCATTACACCCAGTAGCAATATTGTAGGACTTAATTATATTTATTATTTTCCTAACAGATGGTTGTTTTGTCCCATAAGCTAATAGTTTGAGCTTTTGAGGAACTTAGATTGTACAATATTTATTTTATTGGAATAATGGCATTGAGCTCAATAGGGATTGCTTTAATATTTAACTTTTGTGTCAAAATAGATTATATTGACCAGATTGTTGCATATTTGAGATTTTTGCTTTGAGAATGGTCATGGAGACCTTCAAAGGGATGCTTTGGCTATTCACTTCAATTATAAATTCTAGACTTGCTAAGAGATTTTGCACTCGGGCTGCTAAAAGCGTTTCTCATTTATTGTTTGGAGATGATTGTTTTCTTTTTTCCTTTTCGGACTTCAAAAAGGAATGTTCTTCCATTAAACATATTTTGCAACAATTTGAGGAAGTTTCAGATGAGCCATAGAATTTTCATAAATCAGATATTCTTGTCGGCTCCAACATTCCAATTGATATTCAGAATTTGATTAGCAGAGAATTACAAGTTTTCACTCCTTTAAATCGGGCTCATATTTGGATTTTCATATCTTATTAATAGTAATCGGTGATAAATTTTCTCATAAAATATCATCCTTAGCAAAAAATTGAATAGTTGGCAAAAAAAAATTTCTTAGTTGAGCTGGTAAGGAGGTGTTATTGAAAATCAGTAGCTCACTCAATATCGCCTTATTATATGAACGTGTTCCAAATTCCAATTTCTATTTGTTAGGAGCTACAACAAATGATATATTTATTTTGGAGGGATTTGAAGAAAGATGGAAGATGAAGATTGTATTGGTATTCATGGGATCCTATGTGTGGTTTGAAGCACTCTGTAAAAATGGGTTTTCGGGATTTACTTTCTTTTAATGTAGCTATGCTTGCAAAGCATGGTTGGAGGTAATCTCGTGTCTCGAATTTTCAAAGGAAGATATTACCCTTCGGGAGATTTTGTTAGTGCCCGTTTGGGGCATAATGCTAGTTTCATTTAGAAAAGTTTGTTATGTACTCAACCTATAATCTATGCTGAGATGCATTGGCGAATTGAAAATGGTATCAGTGTTAATATGTGGTTTGATCTTTGGCTGCATAATGAAGATGGGTTTCATGTTTCATCGCCAATTGTACCAGGTTTTGAGAATTTATTGTTTTGTGACTTATTTTATGAAACATGTTAATGGAACTACTTTTTAATATGTGGTTTATTCCTATTTAGAAATTTGAAAAAAAATTTAAAAATATCAATTTATCGAGAAAATTTAGAAGATGATTTGGCGTGGCATTATACTCTAAATGGTTAATACATTGTGAAATCAGATTATAATATTCCATTGTCTTTGACCCGCTCTTCCAAGTTATCTCAATTGGGTGATTAGAGTAAACTTTGAGCATTACAAATACCATTTATTTTATGTGGTATGCATTTTATAATTTTATTCCCACTAAGGACAATTTGCATGATCGAGGAGTACTTGTTGAAGTTCATTGTCTTTTTTGTTCAGTTGGTTCAAAATCTATAGCTTATCTATTTATCCATTTTCCTTTTGCTGCACGATATTGGAGGTTGATTCATCTTCATGATTTGGATATCCAACCCCTTTCTTTTTAAGAATTTTATTTTCAAATAATTGCAAGTCTTCAATGTGTTATCCTATGAAATCTATGGAATACAAGTAATAGTATTCATTGGGATAATGCAACGGTGTCAATACGTCAAGTTATTACTCGCTCCAAGTTGATCTTGCATGATTGGTCTGTAGCATTGTCGTTCTTCCTCTCAAGTTGATAATCGTCCCAATGCACTGATCTTCTGCGATGGACCAAGCTAATATCAGGTACTCTGAAATGCAATGTGGGTGCCTTTATTAATTTGAATGCATGCAATTCTTCCTTTGCTGTAGTGGTCCACGATGAATTTGGTACTATGTTATCTAGTTTCTCGGGCTTCTATCTTGGCACAGTTTTTCCTTTAGTAGCTGAGGTTGTTATGCTTGGAGAGACCTTAAGGTGGCTACTTTCCTTGAATTTGAACTCTATATCCATTGAATCTGATTCACAGCTAGTGTATCAACGTGCTTTTTCCTCGGCTGTTGATCGACCAGAGTCTGGTTTGATAATTTCTGATTGTAAAACTTTGCTTATTTGTACATTAGTTGGATAAATAGGTATACCAATATGGTGGCTCATACACTTCTTATTATCTAATCTATATACACATTCATTTTTTAAAAAAAAAATTATTCTTAACATTGTTGTTGAAACCTGAAAGAGAAGTCATTTATCGTGTTAAGTCACTTAATTACAATTTAAATGGTAGTAATCATTTTGATCATGAATTTTTTTATATTACAAGCAAATGGAAGTTTTTCTATGGATATAAATTTGATTAAACTCTAATACTTTTACTTAAAGGTCAAATAAGTTAAATTCAAAATTTTGGATCAATTAAACCTCTGTACTATTATTTAAGGGTCAAATAAGCAATAATCTAATATAATATTATTTTTTAATAAAAAATAATTTTTATATAATAAACTTCATATTTATAATTTAAAAATTATTTATTATATTTATATATATTTTTTAAATTTTTATGATAATTAAAATATTAAAATTTTAATTTTTAAATTATAAAAATAATATTTTATTATTTAAAAATAATACTATATTATTAAAAAATAATATTATATTATATTAAAATTTATTTGACTCTTAATAGAGGTACGGAAAATTAATCGATCTAAAATTTTAAAAAGTCTCTTTTCTAACCCTTGAGAAAACGTAAAGGGTTATTTCCCTTTTGTTTTTTTTTTTTTTTTATCACTTCATCACAATCTATGTAGTCTGTATGATTGTTTAATGACTGAAAAATAATTCATTTTATTGAAACAAAAACTAAAATAATCTTTGACGCGAGTTTCCTTATGTAGTCATTTTGTGACTCGATACTATCACATTTTCTTTTTTTTAAATTTAACTTATTATTTCTATTAGATGGATTCGCCGTAATGCTACTCTTTATTTGATGAAATTTTATTAATATAATTAGTAGTTTTGCTTTAAAAAAATTAAAATAATCTTTATTTATTAAAATAAAAACACCGTAGCATCGTGGGGTTTTTAAACTTAATTAATCATAATTATGATTAATATTAAATTTTATAATAAATTCAAAATCTAAAATAACTTACATTTAAATTAATTCCCTTAACCTGATTTTTTTGCCATTCTCTCCTACCATCGAATAATTAATTATATATCATCCTTGTTATTCCATATGGGAAAATTAATAAGCTAATTTTACATGAATACTGTCATTTTATACGGTCTTGTATAATTTTTATATGGGCTGCTACACAGCTTATGTGAAGAGAATAAAATTAATTATAATAGCCATAACAAAGGAGAGTGGAGGAAATAATTAATTTACATATTTAAAAAATAAAAATTAATTAAGAAAAATTTAGCTCATTACTTCTAAACTATTACAAAGTCTTTATTAAGCAGAGTGATAATTTGGTCACAAAACGTGTATATTGATAAATGTACAGTTGTGTGTGTGATATTATCTTTATAACAGATTGTATTTGTTAATATCTCTATTTAAGGAGAGTCATTTGTGAATAGAAACATAAGTTTAAACCCCAACTAATCTCTGTGGGTTCATATGATATCAGAGCGTTAAAAATAAGAAGTTTTTATTTGATCTAGTTTTCGTCTTTTCATTTTCTTCTGCCATTTTTCATTTTACATCTCTTTTCGAGAATGGCATCCTCCTTTAGTACTACTAATATTGTTCATTCATTCGGTAAGAGTCTGATTTCTTTTACTTCATCTTAGTTTCTATTGAAACTTACATCTCAAAATTATCCTACTTGGCCTGCACAAGTAGTTCCTGTCTTGCGTGGTCATAATCTGGTTGACAAAACGCTATTGTCTCATCTCCGATTATTCATCAAGAAGGAAATGATGGTTCAAATGAAGGTATGGATGTTCCAAATAGCGATTATGAATTTTGGGTATGCCAAGATCAGTTAATATTGGCCGCCATCATAGCTTCTACAAGTTTTTCTGCTATGCATGTTGTCTCTTCTGCGCAGACTTCAGCCGATGCTTGGGAAAGAATTTAGACTTCTTTTGCAAACAAATCTGCAAAGAGACTTCTTTTCCTGTCTGAGGACTTAGCTTTAGCTAGTCCTATGTCTCTTGTTGTTCTTGTGATGCATGTTCTGAATGGAATTGGGAGCAATTCTAAAGAAATTGCAGCAGCAGTTCTAAAGAAATTGCAGCAGCAGTTCGTGCAAGAGATTCCATAATTTTGTTCGAGGAGCTTGAGGATAAACTTCTGTCTCATGAACCGTATCTTAAACGATCAGAAGCTTCTCTTGATTCAGTTCCGATTATTGTAAATAATGTTCGGAAAGGGACCTCTAATCGAAGGAGTGATAATCAAGGATTTCGGTCTTCTAGTTATCAAAACTTTCGTGTCTCACAATCTGCTTCTAAACTAGTGGCTGGTGGGTCGACATTCAATGCCAAATTTGTGAAAGATCGGGTCATAGTGCTCATCAATGCTTTCGTGCTAAAGACTACTTCAGAAATAATTTTCCTCGACCTCGTGCAAATCATGTAAGTTCTAATACTTCACAACCTCGTGCAAATCATGTAAGTTCTAATACTTCACAAGACAAGTCTTGTACTTGATACAGGAGCTTCTCACATGATTATCACTCTCTCTTTGCATGCTCCATATGATGGCCTTGATGAATTGCACTTAACCGACGGTTCAGATTTGCGTATCACACATGTTGGTTCACATATTCTTTCTTTTCCATTAAAATCATGTTCACTTCAGAATGTTTTGTGTGTTCCTAAGTCACAAGAAAATCTTATCTCTGTGTCTGAATTTTGTCTAGCAAATAATGTGTCAATTGAATTTTTCTATGATTGTTTTCTTGTGAAGGATCTATCCACGGGGGAGATAATCACAAGGGGGCAAATTAACAATTTATTATATCGTCTCTCATCCTTGTCAAGGATTTGTTCTGCTTTGTCTCGTCCAACAGCCTGTCCAAGTCATCGTTGTTTTGACATCAACATTTGGGTCATCCTGCCTCAAAATTTTCTAAATTTGTTTTGTCTAAGTTTAAGTTATATGTTTCGTCTGATGAAGTTTTTAATTGCAATTCATGTCGTTGTAATAAGAGTCATAGACTCGCTTTTGGTACATCATCGTTGAAAAGTACTCGTCTGTTAGAATTATTATATTCAGATTTATGGGGACCTAATATTTTTGGACCATTTTACAAAGTACATATGGTTTTATCCATTGACAGCAAAGTCGGATGTTTCTTTAATTTTCCTAGCATTCCAAAAACTTGTCAAAAATAAATTTTCTTCAAAAATTACTTCAGTTTGTACTGATGGGGGAGGAAAAATTTACTACTTTGAAATTTATATTTCGGGCTAGTGGTATAACTCATCTTCAAACTCCTCCCCATACCCCACAGCATAATAGAACTACTGAAAGACGAAATAGACATTTAGTTGAAACAGGGCTTGCTCTCCTTCACTATGCATTTTTACCTCCAAAATTTTGGTCATATGCTTTCCAAGCAGCAACCTATTTTTTTTAATCGGTTGCCGACTCCAATTCTAAATTATTCTTCACCATTCTTTCAGTTTTTTAAGCAGCAACCAAATTATTCTAGTTTACAAGTTTTTTATTGTTTGTGCTATCCATGTCTTTGACCTTATACCAAAAATAAATTTGATGAGAAGTCAAAACCTTGTATTTTTCTTGGGTATTCATTACGGCAGAGTACTTATCTGTGTTTTGATTATGTTACAGGTCAGGTTTATGTTTCTCTTCATATTGTTTTTACTGAAAATCAATTTTCTGGTCGGAGTCAAATGTTCCAAGTTCAGAGTAACTCTAATTCTTAGTACGATTATCAATCAAGTTCTGATGAAGCTCCCTTAGCAGTAGTCCCGTTTTGTCCATCTCGTTTGAGTATAAGTCCTTCAAATTTTGCTGTTGTGTCTTCTTCCATTGAGTCGTCTATTATTTTTCAGTCAGTCGATAATAGATCCACAATTCCAGTCGGAACTAGGTCTGCGCTTCCAATCTTGTCTTCTGAATCGTTGCTTCCGCCTATACCAGAATTGCCATCTAACCTCCTCTATTAGAGTCTTCGTTTGCTACTTCTGGTGCAGTTGTGTGTACTCATCCTACGCACACAAAGTCACATAATAATATTTTCAAGCCTAAAATACTTCATAAACTGCATTCATAGTCTTAAGCAAATTACCCTCTTAAAGAGTTTTTAAGACACACCTACATATCCAAATGAGCTTCCACCATATGTTTCATAAATACACTAAAGAAACTTGCTTATCAGAAATAGAAAAGTTATTTTGGCAAGGTAGAAAAAATTAAGAGAATAATGTTTTTTTTTTTTAACTTTCTTAGCATAATTTAACTTATTATAATTGAAAAAAATAAAATATGAAATAAATAAAATCATGAAGAGAAAAAAATTTAAAAAGGTAAAGAAAATAACTCAAATGGAAAAGGAAAATAATTCAAATAAGATAAGAAATACTTCAAAAAATAAAAGAAAATAATTTAAACATGGAAAAAAATAAATTAATTATGAAAAAATATTTTTAATTAAGGAACTAAATAAATTAAAAAAGATAAAAAAAATATTTTTTTTTATTTTTGAATTTACCTAAGAAATTTATTCTAATATGGAAAGAGATATTCATAAATATAATAATATAAAATTAGATAAGGAAAAGAAATTATATAAATATGAAAAGAAAATAAATTAAATATGATATAAAAATAAAAAATAAAATAAAACATAACAAAAAATAAACGAAATAAAGTAAAAATTAATAAAAATTAAGAAAATTAAACCAATTATATAATTTATTTGGATTTAAAATTTAAAAAAATAAATATAAAAAAATAAAAAGAAGCAAGTTTATTCCAATTTTGAAAAAGACGCCATTGAACCAAATCCTAATATCGACGTGGTGTCTAGCAGCTTTTTACTATTAAATATAAGTTAATAATATGAAATTAAATATTAAAATAAAAAATATAAAAAATAAATAAATAATAATATAAAAATATAAAAATTGAATCTATTGAAAATTATTATCTGATTATTAATAGCTTTTACAATAAAAAATAAAAATTTAACTATAAATAATAAATATATTCAAAAAATTATATAATTTTATTTGAATGCTCTATATAATAAAATACAATAAAAAATTGATATTTTTTGAGTTATTCTAATTATAATAAATTTATCGCAGTATAAATTATAATTTATTATCAAATTTATTTAGTATATACAACTTTGTTAAAAGTGGAAATTTAAAAACCTCAAAATACAAAAGTTACAGTACACTTCTCATTATTATAATACACAAAAGTTATAGAAACTTAAGAAAATAAAACTTATTATTATTATTATTGTCCAAGGGGAGTCGGCGCCTCCTTTTCTTTTGTTTTTCTTTTTCTTTTTATTTGTTACTATTTTCTTAAATAATCAATTTTTTTTTCAATTTAATTATTTAATTAATTTTACTACTTAATAAATTATTTTTATTTAAATTTATCATTTTTTTAGTTTTATTTTAATTTTTTATATTTTATTTTTAATTTATTATTTTTTAATTTTTTCTATGATGTTCTAAAATTAATTTTAAATATGTTGAAATTATAATATAATTTTTATTATTGTACGTTTATTTTAAATGTGCATATATTTTAGTATGAAAATCAGAAGTCTATATTAAAAAAAATAACTTATATTTTTGAAATATCGAAAAGTTTATTTAAATTAAGTCTAAATAAACCAATATTATAAAATAATAATAAATTTATATGAAAATTTATACATTTAAATTATGAAATTCATGTAAACTCAATTTTAATAATAATTACGGATAAAATAATAGATGAAATTTAAAAACTAATTGCTTATATCTTTAATCTTGCAGTTTAGGTTAAACAATAGTGGAGGCTACTAATGCATCTTAAGTCGTTATGTTCTTAATTTTTTTTTTTTTTGAAGGCCAAGTATTATCCTCATTTTATCAGCATAGACATAGCCAAAAATCCTGATTAAAATAGATTTCTATTCAACCCTCAGCCTCAACGTGCATACAAAGAGAACAAAAGTCTCATATAAAGGGAGAAAGATTGATTTTTTTTTTTTTAATAATTGAATATTATGTGTCGATTGAGTCTAATAGCATATAATTACAAAATACAAATACCAAATTTGATATAGCATTGGTTAAAAATATTAATTTTTATTTTTCGAATTAAATTTACTTTTGATCTATTATTAAAAAATTAAATAAATTTAAATAAAATTAAATAGACAAAATATATTGTTGCTCACACTTTAAAAGCTGATGATTTAACTTTATAATAATATTTAAAGATCGAATTTAACAAAAATTAAAATTTAATATATTTAATCTAATATATAACTCACGGGTAAATTTAATTTTCTATTCAATAAAAAAGACTACATTACGGCATTGGAGCATAGCCCAATATTTAAAGAATTGTAGTTTTCGGTTTTTCGTCAAAACTCGCCCTTTCAACAACAAGATGAGACTTCACAAAAAGTTACCATTAGAGAACATAATCCAACAAATCTCCATTACACTTATAACCGCAGAATCTCTTATCCACTAGCCGGTGCTAATCGGATTTACAGGAGATTTGATAACCAACTCTATATTCTTACAATATAAAAACTGATGAACACAGAGATCAATGTACACATTTTTACACAACTACTCTTGAGTTTTAAGCAATTTATTACACTTGCCTCTTTCTTCAATTTACTAACTTGAGCGTCGGAATGGCTGCCGTAAGCGCCAACCACCTCACATTCTCTTTCTTACAGATTGACAAATTGCAGCACAGTTTCGTTTTAGCCACAACATTTGATTCTATAATCGGGAAATCCATTGAATTCTCTTTGTTCATTTGGATTAAAACCGGTCTCCTATCCTCTTAAAACTTTTCCTTCTTCATCTTTCTAAATGGCTGATAATTCACGAGCTGTTGTTAAGGCTGTTGCCAACAAGAGCACTATCATTTCCTCAACTCCTAGCATTGTACAAAACACAGTCTCAATGGTCAATGAGGCTAATCTGAACAATTTAAATAATGAGCAAATGCTCCAATATATTAAAAGGTTATAGGCCACTCTTGAGTAGGATAAAGCTCAAGAGAAAGTCTCATTTATGGCTCCCAGGAAAAGAGAGGAAGCCTCTATCAATACCTAGAGAACTCAAACAGAAGCGATCCAAACGCAGTCCAAAGAAAAGGCAAAGCTGGAGGAAGAGGAGTTATTAGACGAGACTCCGAAGGACGTTGACTGGAAGCTAATATGGGCCATGCAAAGGTACCAGAAGGAGCAGGAGGAGGATTATGGCCTTAATGATGCCTCGCCCTTGTCAGAAGAGATCCTAGCAGAGATTTTTCCTGTCAAGTTCAAACTCTCAAGTTTGGACAAATATGATGGAACAACAAATTTCAGGAGTCATCTAACGATCTTTAGAATAACAATGAAGTTTCACGACATCAATAATTTTGTGTTGTGCCGAGTGTTCCCGTTTGCACTCATAGGTTTGGCTCAGAAATGGTACCAACATCGAAGCCCAAATCCAATTTAAAACTTTACACAATTTGTTATGCTATTTAAATATAGGTTTATTACTTGCATACCTCTTAAAAAGCTTGTCTCTCACTTGCGGAAGATCTGCCAAGGAGAGGGCGAGTCTTTAAGGAGTTTTATCTCACGTTTCAATGCTAAAACAATACAGGTGGAAGAATTAAATCATGAGATAGCATGTGAAGCGTTAAAAAAAGGAATGTGCAACATCAAATTCATGGATTCTCTAATCAAGAACCTAACTACTACTTATCAATAGATAATTGACAAAGTTTAGAAGTACGTAAGGCTAGATGATAAAGTCCAAATGCTTAGAGAATACAAAAGGACAAGTCAAATGCAAAACCAAAAGCCAGAGAGGCGAGGGTATGAAGGAGACCACAGAAATTATCTAGTGTCCCGAGGAAGGGACAACCAAGGTAAGTATAAGAATTATACTCCACTAAACAACTCATGGACACCTATTTTAATGTGGATCAAGAAAAAAGACAAAGAAGTTAGATGGCCTCCCAAGCTCAACCTAGAGAAAGTTGGAAGGCGAAATAGGACCAAGTACTACCATTTCCATAAAGACCACGGACATACAATAGAAGAGTGTCAATAGCTGAAAGACGAAATCGAGAAGTTAATAAGGGAGGACACACTTTGAAAGTTTGTTAGAAAGAATAGAGAAGAGAGGAGGCCTAAACCTGAGGTAACAAGCCCTGAAATCACCCTTGACAATGAACCTGTAGGGGGTTATACATGTAATTGTAGGAGGATCCAGTGATGGCAAGGAAAAAAATAAACACGTTGCAAAAGACATCCTATCAGTTGAGTAGGAAACATGAGCCAAACAGAAAGTAAGGTTTAGACCTACAGATAAGGCGATAGAATTTTTTCAAAATGACTTGCTGGTAATCAGCATCCAACTAAACATGTATAAGGTGAGGCGAGTCTTAGTTGATACAGGCAGTTCTATTAATCTCATCACCTTAGATGTCTTTAATAAGTTAGGCTTAGATAAAAATAGCCTTGTTAAAGTCTCCTACCCGTTAGTGGGATTAGAATAAAACCATGGCACCATCAACCTCTCCCTTGTGTTGGGTGATGAGAAGTACAAGCGAGAGTTGTATGTAGATTTTGCGATGGTAGACATCCCACTTGCATATAATGTGATACTTGGTCGTCCAGTCTTAAACTGTCACAGTGTAGTTATTAACATGGGTGGTATGTATCTTAAGTTATCCACTCCAAGAGGATTAGCCATCGTTCGAGACAACCAGAAGTCAGCCTAAGAATACTACAGGCACTCAATAAGAAGCCTCGGAAAAGCGACCATACCCATCGACCTGTTAGAAAAACCAAACTCCCACATAAAACTAGAACCAACAGACCCTATGGAAGAGGTCCAGTTAGGTATAAATAAAAAGGTACGATTCAAAACTGCATTAATGGTGAAATAAATAATCGTTTAATAGAATTACTAAAATGCGGAATGACCACTTTTGCTTGGTCTCCAGAAGATGTAACAGGTGTAGACTTGACTTTTATCACCCATAAGTTACCTATCGATAAAATAATAAAAATGATACAATAGAAAAAAAGAAAATTTGCACCGCAGAGGCAATAAGTGATTAAAGATGAGGTTAATAAATTATTAAGTGCAAGATTAATAAAAGAGATCCAGTATCCTACATGGCATGCTAATATAGTACTGGTTAAGAAGCCAAATGGGAAATAGAGGATGTGCGTGGACTTTGTTGACTTAAACAAAGTATGTCCAAATGATCATTATCCTTCCCATCTATTGACAGGTTAGTAGACTCTATCTCGAGTCATACAGTAGTTTCTTTTTTGGATGTTATTTCAGGTTACTACCAGATCATGATGGATGTTGAAGATGCGAAAAAGACTACGTTTATCATCGATGCAGGAGTTTTCTGTTACAAGATGATCTAGTTTAGGCTAAACAATGTAGGGGTAATTTGCCAAAGGCTAGTGTTAGAAATCTTCAAAGATATAGTAGGGTCAACCATCAAGATATACGTGGATGATATGGTGGTAAAAAGCCAATCCATAGAAGATCATCAAGTTGATATTCAGAAATTCTTTGACATACTGGATAAGACAGGTATGAAACTTAACCCTAAAAAGTGCACCTTTAGAGTAAAAGTCATGAAGTTTTTAGGATACATAGACTTAGAAAGAGGCATAGAGGTGAACCAAGAAAAAATTAGTGCCATCCAAATATGGAGACACCTAAAATCATAAATGATGTATAAAAGTTGAATGGACAGGTCACAGCTCTTGGGCGATTTATATCATGCTCTGCAAGGAGGTGTCTACCATTCTTTAAAGCCTTAAAAGACAAAAATAAATTTATTTGGAGGGAAGAGTGTATAGAGGTATTTGAAAATTTAAAAACTTTTTTATCATTTCCTCCTTTGTTAAGCTCGCCCGTCGAAGGCGAGGTTTTTATTTTTGTACTTGTCTGTGATGCAAGAAATAGTAAGTTCGGTGCTTATTCAAGAGGCAGTGGGGAAAAAAGCCCAATCTATTGCGCCAGTCAAGTCTTAAAGGGGGTAGAATTAAACTATTCCCCTCTTGAGAAATTGGCATTTGCAGTCCTGATGTCTGCCATGAAGTTGTGTCCCTACTTTGAGCCACACACCATAAAAGTTAGAATAGATTATCCCTTGTGAAAGATACTGCATAGGCCGGAACTACCAGAGCGACTATCCATTTGAGGGATAATACTGTCAGTCTTTGATATCAGGTACGTCCATCATTGGGTCTTGTACATACATATGTATGTGGATTAATGACTACCCAAGCCTTAGGTAGGTACACATATTTTATTACTTTCACTGATGACTATACTAAATATGGTTATATATATTTAATGAAATACAAATCTGAATCATTTAAAAAGTTCAAATAATTCAAATCTGAAGTTGAAAAATAGACTGACAAAAGTATTAAGTTACTTAGATCTTATTGAGGTGGTGAATATTTGAGTCAAAAGTTTCATGATTATCTAACAGAAAATGGAATTCTCTCACAATGGACTCCACCTGGAATAGCACAACAAAATGGAGTTTTAGAAAGGAAAATTTGTACTTTATTAGATATGGTACGGTCCATGATGAGTCTTACAGACTTACCTCTATCCTTTTAAGAAATATCTTGCAAACTGTGATATATCTTCTTAATAGAGTTCTATCCAAATTTGATGATAAGATCCAAATGAGATGTGGACTAACAAAAATCAGTCTTATCACACATTAAGATTTGGAGATGTGATGTTTATGTGAAGCGTCTGATATCTGATAAGCTTGGAGCTAAATCAGATAAATGTGATATTGTGGGATATCCAATAAAAACTATTGGATATTATTTCTATCATCCCATTGAGAAAAGGTGTTTGTCTCAAGACATGCTATCTTTCTAGAAAAATATTTTCTTTTGAAAGAAGCAGTGAGAGTCAGATAGAACTTGAAGAAGTTCAAGAACCACAAATAAACATCCAAGTGGAATTAGAATCAGAGACTGTAATATCTTCTATGGAAATACAAAGTTTCATGCAGATAGAACATATATTTTGATAAAATGATGAAACTATTTGATTTTATAAAAAATTATGGATGAACCTTGTGTGCAAGAAGGTTAGTGAGAGTGGAGTTGCATTTCTTATTTTA
Organism: Manihot esculenta; assembly: GCF_001659605.2. Lineage (NCBI taxonomy): Eukaryota > Viridiplantae > Streptophyta > Magnoliopsida > Malpighiales > Euphorbiaceae > Manihot > Manihot esculenta. The sequence continues at coordinate 18,703,130 of NC_035178.2, read as the reverse complement.
TATGTAGATGACATATTAATAATGGGAAATGATATTCAATTACTACGATCTGTAAAGATTTGATTGTCCAAAAATTTCTTTATAAAAAATTTGGGATAAGTCATTAAGATCTATAGAGATAAATCTAAAAGATTGCTTGCTTATTCAAAATCCACTTAGATTGACAAGGTGTTAAAAACAGTTTAGCATGGAGGATTCCAAGAAAGGATTCCTGACTATGTCACTTGAAGGGACTGATGAACTCAAATTTCATGGATATTCAGATGTTAATTTTTAATCATATTTTGATGATAACAAATCTCAATTTAGTTACAATTTTACTCTAAATGGTGGAGCAGTGAGTTGAAAAGGTTCCAAACTAGATATTAGTGCAGATTCTATAATAAAAGCCAAATACACTTTTGTGTCCTGGGCAGCAAAGGAGACAGTTTTAGATCAAGAAGTTTATTTCTGAACTTGGTGTGGTTCCTAGCATTATTGATCCAATTATAATGAACTATAACAACTATGGAGCTATTGCATAAGCAAGGAAATCCAAGTCTCATTAAAGATCCAAGTATATACTTAGGCGATTCCAAATGATTAGAGAGATCATTGAAAGAAAATAAGTAGAGATAAAATGAGTTCCACTAATAAGAATCTTAAAGATTCTCTTACTAAGGCAATGTTCCAGTGGAAACATAATTACCGCATTTATACTTATGTGATAAGTCATATGGGTGATTAGCTTTAGTGCAAGTGGGAGATTGTTAATAATATACCCTACAACCAATCTATTGGTTGTAGTTGGATATTATTGTTCGTGTATTTTAAGTATGTAAATACAATTTTATATCAAGTAAAGATAAAATCATGAGACTATATTACTGTGCAAAGGAAATTATAATATGGTTTTAATTGTGAGATTCCTATTGCATTTAAATAACGTCTCCAAGTATTCCTGGTCGATGTTTTTATCATGATTGGACAATGATTAGAACTGTTGAGAGTAGTATATATTATGTTTTTTCCTTTTAGAGGACGCAACTGATCTCATAGATTGAGATATATGAGATATCTGGAATTAATATACAGGTGCTTATTTTATAAATAAATACACTGAATTGACCCGCCTGAGAAATCCATATGGAAAATAACATGTGTCTATGGATTACTCAAGTGATGGTTGTGTAAGTGATCTTTTTAACTTGAAATCAATAAATAATCTTATATAGGGACTTTTATGTTTTGATTCATCTTACATGTTGCTTGGTTCATGAGTAACAAATGGGTATAAATTGGATATATTGGGAATTGTATGAAGGTATTTATGTGATTGAGATAGGATTTGTCATCCTAGGTTAAATTATGAATGTCCTATTTGTTCTCTGCTAGCATTGATCATGAAATCCTTACACAAGATAGAATGAAATTAGCAAATGAGATTTGAAATTTCATTCAATATATCAATGGCTAATAAATGAGAACCAATATGATTTAACGTTGCAGACATGTTCCATATATCAAATATTAAATCGGGACATTTGTGATGAAGGGATATTAATTACACTGATAAACCATGTACTGAAAGGTTAAGTCAAATTCACTTTCGACATTCCGAATATTTGGGTAGTCTTGACATGTTACTAGACAATACTCTTGACCTTCAAATTAATTAATTAGTTAATTATATTTGTTGCTAACTTATTCGAAACTTAATGGGTCACACACATAAAGAATTGTAAGAGAAAATAAAACGAGAAGTTAAATCAGGTAAGACTTGATTGCATATAAATTGCTATTGAGATAAAATTATAATTGAAAGAATTATGATTGTGATCTAATTAATCAGGTAGGAGTTGATTGCATATAAATTGGTATTGAGATAAAATTATAATTTGAAAGAATTACGATTGTGATCTAATTAATTAAGTAGGGACTTAATTAAAACTATTTAAGATTTATATGGCTTACTTATTAAAGTTCTGAACTTTAATTGTAATTTATTTATTTAATTAGTTAAATAAATAAATACTATACTGAAACTCTATGATTTTAGTATAAAAAGGTATCTTATAAGAGTCTGAGAGAATTCTTGTAGGAAATCCTTTTGAGAGCCTCTAAAATTTGTAGGAAATGTAGAGACCTAGCACTCAAAACCTCTCTCCTTCTCAATCCTTAGAACTGTTATAAGGTTTTTCGATTACTGTTCTGTGTGGATATCGTTAGAGATCGGATACTTGAACAGTTTGTAGTTTGCTACAGCCCAACCAATACGAACGTTATCGTGTTTTGTTGCAAGAAAAATAAAAAGTATTTATTTTCTCTTTAAATAGTATTGCTTTTATTGTCTAAACGTGATTCATGTTGGTGAAAATTTTTATTTTTTTATTTTTTTCACTGCGTTCAATCCGATTGAAACCCAACATGAACATGATGAAGAATAAAATTAATTGACTAGAAACAGAGAATAATTAACTTACTATAGAGGTTGAGCAGTTGAAGGAGTTTATGTATAGAATGACGACACAGCAGGGTATCAGAACATCCACTCAGTCATCCGCTTCTGCACCTCCAGCTCTACAACAACAGCGTGATGATGCTCCTATCATAAAATGTTTTAAATTTTAGATTTTAAAAATATTTTAATTTATATATTGATTAATTTAGTTTTTCCATATATAGAGATGATGAATATTATAAATAATATAGAGAAATTGCGTTTTGCAAATTAGATGTTGCATTGTGAAAATAGAATCATTAAACTAATGGATTTTCCATTGATATTGCTAACAGAAGTAATCGGTTTTTATAAAAAATAAATTAATTTTTCAAAACACTAATAGATAATCCGTTAGTATGAATAACATATAACTAATGGATACTTCCGCTAGTGAAGGATTAGATTCGTTTTAAAAACTGTGTTCGTTCATTAACTGATGTTGAGACTGTTAGAAACTACAATGGACCATTCTATTACTGCTAAAGTGTAATTTCCAATGGATTTGTTAAGCCATTGATACAGAACTTATCAATTAGGGTTTCTACAATAGATTAAGCTGATTACAAATCCACAAGTGAATTGATTTATTAATGAATTTTTATTATTTAGTAATAGATTTTTTTTATTAGTGAATTGCAGTTTTCTTGTGATTGCAACTTGTTCAATGGTTTATATGGCTCAAGGAGCTCAAGGAGGACTCTCTTTTAAATAAAAAAAAAAATTTACATTTTTTATTTTATTACTTAAATTTTTAAAATTTGTTCAATGGTTTAAAGAGAACTCTCATTTAAACCAAAATTTTTAATTTTAATTTTAATTTTAATTTGTTAAAATTAATTAAAATAATTTAAGGAGGACTAATAATTTTTATATTTTAAATATTTTTATTATAAAATTTTAAATAGTTTGACTATGACTGTTTGGAACAAAAACTTTTATATTTTAATTTTATTTAAAAAACATGCCTTTCCTTTACCTAAAAGAATTTTTTATCGAAAATCGGGTAAAACCTCCCTTATAAATTTTAATCATCAAATACGTAACAATATAAACTTGAAAGATTATAAAAATATTAAAAGAAAATAAGAGAAATTTAGGTTCAAAATAAACCTAAATTAATGAAGAATATACATAAATAGTACTCTGGAGATTGAGGCTAAGAATACAAATGGAATAACGTTGAAAGTGTGGTTAGAACTTGAAAAACTAATGGTTCAAGAGATCAGATATCCATCAAAGCCATTAATCAAATCACACGGTCCTCATTCATCCAACTTACGATTAATAAAGGAATGGAATGACGATAATATTCCCGTTGAATCGAGCTACGCTCTGAAACTATATATCATTTGAAATCATTCAACAATTTAATTAAAAAGTTAAAATAATAATAAAGCCATAGTTGAGAAAGAGAAAGGCTGATGTATGTTATGTTAATTATATTAATACTAGTATTTTGTATTTTAAATTATTTTAAAATATCAATATTTTTAAAATTAAAAGCACTTTAAACCCATAACTATCACTCTCTCCATTCACTAAGCTTATTAAACCTAAATTGTTTGAATATAATTACTACTTAGTAAAATAGAGTTCTCTTGTATAACCATAATTCAATGCTATATAGAGTTGATGGAGAGTTATATGGTATCTTCATTACTAATATAAAATTTTTATATTTAAATGCTCAAAATAGAGAGTTTAATTGATTACTTTTAAAAGTATATTGTAGAGTTATAATACTTTAAAAATTATAAGTTTTTACTCTTATTATATTATATTACGTCATATATACACATGATAGTGACGTAAGGTTTTTTAATAATTTATTAACGATGAAATAGACTATATAATATAATTGTTTAAACCTTCAAAATATAAGATTTAATTAGTTATTTTTAAAATTATATTTTATTAATAAAATAGTCCTTTTTGATTTACATTCCCATTCTACAATAGTTCACTATTGAGATTAATCAAACTTTTGATAGATTATATTGTTGATACTTAATAATATTAAAAATCATGTACATAAATTTCAAAAAAGTTAAAAAAAATTTTAATACTGTTAAAATATAATTAAAAATACTATTTCATTATTTTTATTAGTTGATGAAAATTTAAAAATTGTGAAATTTAATTAAAAAATTAACTTTAACAATGCTTTAATTATTAAAGAGGAAATAATATAATTAATAAAAAAGGAAATAGTTGAATTTAATAATTAATGATAAATAAGGATATATAAGATTATAATAAAAATATTTTTCTTTTTGAAATGGGAATTGGGAATCTCTCATATTTATTCACATACATTTATTACCAGATTAAATATGTGAATTCAATAAAAATATTTATTTTAAAAAAATTATTTTATTAATAAAATAAAATTTTAAAAACTTAATTTACCGTTAATTTTTCAAATTTAATTTAATTTATTCGCTAAAATCATGACTAAAATTAAAATTTCAGTTTTATTGTTTAACATTTATATGTAATTTTTTCACAAAATTTAAGATTATTTATCCAATATTAATATTATTTATTTACTTTTATAGATTATTCATTTCTATAGGATCTGTCTCATTTAGGAGATCTAAATCTTTTCGAAGGACAGACAAAATTTGTGTATCTCGATCAACTTATTCGAGACTATTCTAAAATAAAAAATAAAAAAAGTAAATTTAACATCAATCACACATTAAAAAAATACAAAAAATAAAAATAAAACTAATTTTCATAGTTTAAGGGATATGATGGTTTGAATGGAGTATTATTTGGTTCATGAACAAAATGTCTGCTCTAACTCAATAGTCAATAGCACATTAAATAAAATAGTTGTATTAGTTGGAATTACCATTGAAAACTAAAGATAAAATTATAGTCTATTGAAAACGTAACATCCTCATATCCATAGTTAGAAATAATGATATAATTAGATATGAATTAGACTATTTTACTATTAGAATAAGTAGCATTGGGAGAGGTGCTAACATAACTCTAAACTGCTAATAATTGAATAATAGAAAACTCAAATAAAGAAACAGACATATTCAAAAATAAAGTAGACAGTGTGTTTAGTAAGTCAGAAACGAGTCACTTTCGAGAGGTACTTAGGGTTTTCAACGTGCTCGCTTGAGGTGCTTCTTAAAATTTGATATGCTTACCCAAGTAAAATGGATTTTTAAAGGCTAAAAGCATAATTTAGTAGGTCAATCTATGAATATTGAAAATTTGCAACTAAATTAAAACATGTTAAAGAGTTTTAGTAGGTTAAAGTGTAAATATAAAAAGTTTAAAGGTAAAATTCAATTTTTATCCTCTATTTTTCCACCCCTTCATGTAAACCCTCCATGTGTCACCTAATTAAGCATAAAAGAAATAACTAGACCTAAAATATACCAAATAAAAGCTGAGATAAAGAGCTAAAACTTTCATAAATTAGCCAAATTTTAAATCCATATGTAACGACCCAAAAATCGGACCACTATCGGCGCTAGGATTTAGATCGACATAAGGTCGCCGGGACCCGTAGCAAGCCTAACATACATCCTGTATACCTGTTAAATCCCATACATGATCAAACATATACATAAAAATTTAAACTTTTCCTTTCATTCACCAAGCTTAACCTGTGCATGAACAACTCATAACCATAAAACTCCACACTGGAGCCCTCATCAATTGCTCCAATGAGGTGACCTATCATATATTAAGCTTGGTTTACATAAACATCATAAAGACATTTCATTAAAGAGATCATGTGCAAAAGGGATTAACCAACATACTAGGGTCAAATACAACTCTAAACCTCAATAAACATCATTACATTATATTATTGTACTATACTTCACATTACATTATTTTCATGTCCACATCTAGCTATTACATAAAGCATGACTTCTTTACTCTTGCTGACTTTCTGGTCTATCCCGAACCTGCAAACCTGGGGGTGATGGGAACGGGGTGAGCTACTAGAGCCCAGTGAGCAGAATAGTAAAACATTATATTTAAAATATATGATCTCATGAAATGCATCACATCACAAACAAATCACAATCAAGGATGATCTTATCACCAATAGTCCTCTACATATCCAATAGTGCCAGGGGCGTAGAATGGGCCTCGACCTGGTCTTTCTCTTAACATAACATAACATAACATTACATTCCAATAATGCCAGGGGCGTAGAATGGGCCTCGACCTAAACTTCCATACCATACCATACCATATCATCATCATATCATATCATACGAGGACTAAAGGATCATCCAATACCCATCCACATCATCATCATATTATGCAATGCAACATATTCGTGAATTCTAATGCAAACAACCTAATATATCTCATGGCATTCGTGATGCATGAACATGCTCAAAAATTGATTTATTTACTTTGAAACATGAAGAGTTATTCTACTCACCTCAGGCTAGCTCTAAAAAGACACTGAAGCAGCTATCTCACTGCTGGGGTCCTCGGTTCCTCGGGTCCGAACCTACACAGGTGGACTCAGATTAGGGACCAAACATACATGAACATGACTCTAAAATACTCCCCAAAAACCCCTTAAAACACCTTAAAACAATCATAGAAAACATGCAAAGGAAGGCTGAACAGGACACTTTCGGCGGCAGGTTCGGCGGCCGAAAGTCCCTCCAGAGCCGAAACTCAGTCACTTTCGGCGGCACCTTCAGCGGCCGAAAGTGGATCCAGAGCCGAAACTCATGCATGTTCGGCGGCACCTTCGGCGGCACCTTCGGCGGCTGAAACTCCCTTCCAGAGCCGAAAGTCCAACTTTCAGGGGCAGGGTTCGGCAGCCGAAAGCGTGCCTCCACAGGCAGGTTCGGCTGCCGAACCTGAGTTCTCCCAAAGGAGCAGAACTCAGCCTCCTCATGCACATTTTGCCTCCCAAACCATTCAAACATGCATTTAGCTATTCTACAACATGCATACCCAAGAAATCAAGCATATAGGGGTCTCAAACCAACCTAAACCCCAACACAAACATATATAGCAACTCATACAACACACATTATCCAAAAACTCAACATAACCTAAACATGCATTTTCTACCCCAAAAACCTCATCAAAACTTGTTTAAAACATACAAGAAAGGTAGGATCTAAGCTTACCTCTTGAAGATCTAGAGGAGAGACGATCCTAACTTGGAGGTGGGAGAATTCTAGCTCTTTGGGTCTCCAAGCTCCAAAACTTGATCTTAGCTTCAAAAACTTCAAAAATCAAGCAACCACTTGTTAAAACTTGAAAGATTTGAGGAAGAACATCAATACCAACCATGGGAGGGTATGGACTCACCTCTAGCCGGAAATGGGGAAGAAAACTTACCCATTTTCGGCCATGGGGCCTTTTATAGGTGGCTGGCCAGGCCACCTTCAGAAGCCGAAGATGACTCCAAAACTCATGCAAGTTCGACGGCCGAACATGGGGTTCGGCGGCCGAACCTGGATTTCCCTCCATGGTCCTTTTCATTCAAAACTCAATTTCTTTCTTACTTAAAACCTTAAAATACATTAAAACATTTTATAAAAACATGATTTTACCCTTCTAGAGGTTTCCAACATCTGGGATTCCACCGGACGGTAGGAATTCTGATACCGGAGTCTAGCCGGGTATTACATTCTCCCCCCTTTAAGAACATTCGTCCCCGAATGTTCACCAAACAAGCATGCATAGCATAAAACATAAACATACATACAAAACACATAACACTAACCTTAGAGAGATGAGGATATTGCTGGAGCATAGACTCCCGTGTCTCCCAGGTACACTCCTCGATGTTGTGGTGATTCCAAAGAACTTTCACCATCGGGATTTCCTTGTTCCTTAGCTTTCTGATCTGGGTGTCTAGGATCCGTATTGGTTGCTCGACATAGGTGAGATCTCCAAGGATCTCCACATCAGGTGTAACGACCCCAAAATGGACCGTCACCGGCGCTAGGATTCAGGTCGGCTTAAGGCCGCCAGAACCCGTAGCAAGCCTGCTATACTCTCTGTGTACCTGTAAACCTTATACATGATCATACATTTTATGTGAAAATAAAACTCTTTTCTGAACCAAGGCTTAACCTGTGCATGCACTATCTCTATACTCTGTACTCATGTACTCTGTACTCTGTATCCCTGACTAGAGCTTGCTCTAGATGGGTTAACTCATACCTGTTAAGCCTGGTTTTCACATACAGGAAAACATATATACATATACAGATCATGTACAAACCAAACATCACTAGGTCTAGGTCAAGCAACAACTATTACATCTCTTTAATATTACATGTCCACTCTAAGCTATTACAGATCTCTTCACTTTTCCTGTACTCTGCCGGACTGTCCCTGTACACTGTACACTGAACCTGCAAAACTGGGGTTAAGGGAGTGGGATGAGCTCTATAGCCCAGTGAGTAGAACAGTAAAACATCTCAGTAAAATATGATCTCATGGAATGCACCATATCACAGACAAGCCACATCAAGAGTAAACCTATCACCACATAGTCCCAGTAACTCTGTGCCAGGGCGTAGAATCGAGCACCTGGTCTTCCTGTCATATATATATATGTGTATATAACACCATTGTACTTACCATTGCCAGGGCGTAGTCAAAGGCTCCTGGACTTTGCTATACCTGCCAGGGCGTAGTCAAAGGCTCCTGGACTTTGCTATACGTGCCAGGGCGTAGTCAAAGGCTCCTGGACTTCCTGCCTGAGACTATTGGATCATTCAGCATTCACTCACATCACCAAATAACGATGCAATGTAACATATTCGTGACTAATGCAATCAACCTATGGCATAAACATGATGCATGAGATATGCTAAAAGCAGTTTGTAATTCAATTAAAAGTCATAAGTTTAGTTCCACTCACCTCTGGCTATCTGGACTGACTGACTCTGCAGGCTCTGAACCTCTGGAGCAGTACTCACTGCTGCTCTCTCTGGTTCCTCTGGTCTGTACCTATACAGATAGACTCAAATGAGGGACCAAACTAACGTATCAATACCTCTATTAAACTTCCCAAGACGCCCCTTAAACTCACTCAACTATCCATGCAAAGCAAGCAAAGGAAAGCTGGACAGAACACTTTCGGCGGCAGGTTCGGCGGCCGAATGTCCTCTCCAGAGACGAAACTCAAGCACCTTCGGCGGCCGAATCTCTATGTTCGGCGGCCGAACCCTTTCGGGGGCAAGTTTCGGAGGCCACAAGGCACTCCAGAGACGAAAGTCTCTAACCTTCGGCGGCACCTTCGGCGGCCGAATCCCCCAAACAGAGCCGAACATGCACAACTCGCGGGGGCAAGCTATGGCAGCCTAAGCCACCATGCAAGAGGTTCGGCGGCCGAATGAACCTTCGGCTGCCGAACCTGAGTTCATCCAGAACTCAGCTTCAACGGCAAACCATCTCCTCCTTCCCTTCAATAACTCCAAACATGCATATACCAACTCCTCAACACACATATACATAAGTATATGATCACAGGGGTCCAAAACTATCTAATAACCCCAAACAACAAATCAAACATAACACAGAAACATGTATACATGCATAACTCATCAAAAACTACCATGAATAACCTAAGCATGCTTCTCCTTCCTTTAACCCTTCATAAAACATATAAACAGGGTCTAAAACTGCCCTTACCTCTGGAAACAGGAAGATACACACACTGAACAAAGGAAAAACAGATCAACCTCTCTTCAAACTCTCAAAATCTCAAAAGCGTAACTTTTATTTCTCTCAACTCTCTCAACTCTCAACACCTTTGCAAGCACCTCAAACTGCTGTAAGAACAACCAAAAACATGTACAGATGAGTCATAAGAGACGTGGCCATTCCATGGCAAGAATCTGAGGCCAACACTTGTCAAAAAAACATGACTCAGCTCACTAGCCAACTCAGCTTCGGCTGCCCAATCGCATGCGAAACCATGCTACATTCGGGGGCCGAACTTTACCTTCGGAAGCCGAACATTGAGCACTTTCGGCGGCCGAACTTACCTTCGGCGGCCGAACTTGGCAAACATCTCCATAGACTTTTCTCTTCCAATCTTAACCCAACTCAACCCAATTCACCTAACAACAACACACATAATAGCACTTAAGAACATATAACACACTTCGACATCCTGGATTCCACCGGTAAACAGGAATGCCGACGCCGGACTCTAGCCGGGTATTACATTTAATGGAACAATTGGTACTCACTCTCACCAGACTATTCCCTTAAAGTGGGAGGTCAATGGTTCGAGCAGTGGGGGAGGCGACCTAATTTCCCAAGGGAAATTTGGGCCAAATCCACTTGGGGAAGGATGCGTTTGACGAGAACCCAAGGGGACAAATCCTGCCTGGAACCCGTGAGGGTGAAGGGATGTTAAGAGCTGCTCACGACGCCAGTGGAAAGCCCGAGGTGGCAAGAGGCCAGGCGAGGGATAGCCCTGGGCCGTGAGCGGTAACAGTGCCGGACCCAGAGGAAGGCCGGGCTGTTACATCAGGCTCACTAAGAACCTTGCCCGGATCTGACACGAACTTTCGTAACATGGAAACATGGAAAACCGAATGGATTCTGTAACGACCCGAAAATCGGACCGCTACCGGCGCTAGGATCCATATCGGCTTAAGGCCGCCGGACCCATAGCAAGCCTGACATGTAATCTGAAAACCTGTTTAATCCCATACATGATCAACAATCATACATAAAAATTTAAAACTTTTCTTTCATACATTCTATCAATCACCAAACTCAACCTGTGCATGCACTGAACATATACATAATCATAAACTTGACCCCTCTGTGGGATCTCATCAATGCCCCCAATGGGTGGCATAACAAGAGTTGAGTTGGCTAAACATGGACATCAATAACATTAAGATCATGTTTCAAAAGAGATTACATTATACTATGGTCAAGCACACTTCTAACCTCAATATCATTACATTACATATCTATACATCATTATACAATCTGTCATGTCCACTTTCTAACTATTACATACATAAGACTTCATTACTCTTCTTGACTTCTCTGTCTAACCCGTACCTGCAAACCTGGGGAATTTGGGTGTTTGATGCATTTGCCTCCTGCTGTGTCATGGTGAAGATCCGTGCTGGAGCTGATGGACCTTCACCCCTGAAACCTCTCCCTCTGCCTCTGCCACTGGTCTGAGTCGTGGCTGGAGCTACTGGCTGAGCCACACTACCAGAAGCTGTCTGCTGGGACTGTGCCATATAAGCTGCTCTAGGACACTCCCGTGCCATGTGTCCATCCTGCCCACATCTGAAGCAGGCTGTCGTCCCAAACCGACATACTCCCTTGTATGGCTTCCCACACTTCATACATACCGCATTATCTGCACCTGAGCTCGAGCCACTTCCTAATCCCAGACCTGACTTGATCATGTTCCAGAACTTGTTCTTCTTGAACTTGGCTTTACCCCACTTTTTACTGCCTGAAGCTGCTGCACTCAGAGAAGAAGGGTCTAACCTTCCCCCACCTGGGGTCTTGGAACCAGAAGGTTGTGCCACTGACTGCTTAACTGCCCCCTGAATGATGGCACTAGCCTCCATTTTTCGGGCCATATCTACTATGGCATGGAAGCTCTCCCTTTCTGCTGATTGGATTAAGGAAGAATATCTAGAATGAAGCTTCATGATATACCTCCTAGCCTTCTTCTGATCTGTATCAAAAGTTTTCCCTGCAAACGGCAACAGCTCCAAGAACCTGTCTGTGAATTCTTCTACACTCATGTCCTCCGTCTGTCTTAGCTGCTCAAACTCGATCATCTTCAACTCCCTTGAACTATCAGGAAAAGCCCATCCAGCAAACTCATTAGCAAACTCCTCCCATGATAGACTATCCAACCTCAGGTTCACATAGTTTTTAAACCACTCACGGGCCTTCTTGCACTTCAGTGTGAACCCAGCCATCTAAATAGCTCTACTATCATCAGCCCCTAACTCATCTGTAATCATCTTGACCGTCCTGAGGTGGTACTCCAGTCAATCGTGCAGATCGACGAGTTCCTCTCATCTTGCTTACTGAAAAACAACACACATCACATAAAACATTAGCATCAGATGGTTCATGTGGAAACACATGAACCTGCATCACATACATCACATATCATCAATGCACATGCATAAAATCATGGCATTTCACATCATCATTCAAGACAGGACTCTACATCCTATCCTAATGGACATGATTTTCCTATTGTGCTTGCCCTTCTATAACCTCTATGAGCCCGACACACTATAGGTCCGACCATATGAACCTAGGGCTCTGATACCAATCTGTAACGATCCGAAAATCGGATCGCTACCGGCGCTAGGATCCAGATTGACATAAGGTCGCCGGGACCCATAGCAAGCCTAACATACATCCTGTATACCTGTTTAATCCCATACATGATCAAACATATACATAAAAATTTAAACTTTTTCTTTCATTTACCAAGCTTAACCTGTGCATGCACAACTCATAATCATAAATATCAAACCCCTCACTGGAGCCCACATCAAATGCTCCAATGGGGTAATATATCATATGTTAAGCTTGGTTTACATAAACATCATAAAGACATTTCATTAAAGAGATCATGTGCAAAAGGGATTAACCAACATACTAGGGTCAAGCACAACTCCAAACCTCAATAAACATCATTACATTACATTACTATACTATACTTCACATTACATTATTTTCATGTCCACATCTAGCTATTACATACAACATGACTTCTTTACTCTTGCTGACTTCCTGGTCTATCCCGTACCTGCAAACCTGGGGATTAAGGGAATGGGGTGAGCTACTAGAGCCCAGTGAGCAGAATAGTAAAACATTATATTTAAAACATATGATCTCATGGAATGCATCACATCACAAACAAATCACAATCAAGGATGGTCTTGTCACCAATAGTCCTCTACATATCCAATAGTGCCAGGGGCACAGAATGGGCCTCGACCTGGTCTTTCTCTTAACATAACATAACATAATATTACATTCGAATAATGCCAGGGGCGTAGAATGGGCCTCGATCTGGTCTTTCTCTTAACATAGTACCAGGAGCGTAGAATGGGCCTCGACCTGGACTTCCATACCATACCATATCACATCATATCATGCGAGGACTAAAGGATCATCCAATACTCATCCACATCAACATCATATTATGCAATGCAACATATTCGTGAATTCTAATGCAAACAACCTAATCTATCTCATGGCATACGTGAAGCATGAACATGCTCAAAATTGATTATTTCTTTTGAAACATAAAGAGTTATTCTACTCACCTCAGGCTAGCTCTGAAAGACACTGAAGCAGCTAACTCACTGCTGGGGTCCTCGGTTCCTCGGGTCCAAACCTACACAGGTAGACTCAAATGAGGGACCAAACATACACGAACATGACTCCATACAACTTCCCAAAAACCCCCTAAAACACCTTAAAACAGTCATAGAAAACATGCAAAGGAAGGCTGAACAGGGCACTTTCGGCAGCAGGTTCGGCGGCCGAAAGTCCCTCCAGAGCCGAAACTCAGCCACTTTCGGCGGCACCTTCAACGGCCGAAAGTGGTTCCAGAGCCGAAACTCATACATGTTCGGCGGCACCTTCGGCGGCCGAAACTCCCCTCCAGAGCCGAAAGTCCACTTTCAGGGGCAGGGTTCGGCAGCCGAAAGCTTGCCTCCACAGGCAAGTTCGGCGGCCGAAAGTCCTTCGGCTGCCGAACCTGAGTTCTCCCAAAGGGGCAGAACTCAGCCTCCTCATGCACATTTTGCCTCCCAAACCATTCAAACATGCATTTAGCTATTCTACAACATGCAAACCCAAGAAATCAAGCATATAGGGGTCTCAAACTAACCTAAACCCCAACACAAACATATATAGCAACTCATACAACACACATTATCCAAAAACTCAACATTAACCTAAACATGCATTTCTACCCCATAATCCCTAAAAAACTTGCTTAAAACATACAAGAAAGGTAGGATCTAAGCTTACCTCTTGAAGATCGAGAGGAGAGACGATCCTAGCTTGGAGATGGGAGAAATCTAGCTCCTTGGGTCTCCAAGCTCCAAAACTTGATCTTAGCTTCAAAAACTTCAAAAACCAAGCAACCACTTGTTAAAACTTGAAAGATTTGAGGAAGAACATCAAAACCAACCATGGGAGGGCATGGACTCACCTCTGGCTGGAAATGGGGAAGAAAACTCGCCCATTTTCGGCCATGGGGCCTTTTATAAGTAGCTGGCCAGGCCACCTTCGGAAGCCGAAGATGACTCCAAAACTCATGCAAGTTCGGCGGTCGAACCTGGATTTCCCTCCATGGTCTTTTTCATTCAAAACTCAATTTCTTTCTTACTTAAAATCTTAAAATACAATAAAACATTTTATAAAAACATGTTTTTACCCTTCTAGAGGTTTTCGATATATGAGATTCCACCGGACGGTAGGAATTCCGATATCGGAGTCTAGCCGGATATTACATGACCCTTGTAAACTTAATAGGAGTCGAGATTAGCTTAACGGTATGACATGCCATATAAACATATAGAGTCTGCAGTACTGCTACCGATACATGATCTATATTTGAGTTATATATTAGGTACCTTATAAGCATGGCCATGGAGCTCTGCTATCACAATTTTAGCCTTTGGGCTTACCATTTGGCACCATGTGCCCACCATTATAACTTCTTATCTACCTAGTCGACCTATTATGTGTGTATAAGGGTTGAGAACCTAATTAAGATTGATGCTCAATTTTTATAAAATTATCAGTAAATGTTAACATGTTTGCACCTATTGCATGCACTAAGTTATGATAATTTGTTATAAATATAAAATGTGCAATAGTGGCAAAAGAATATGTTTTATTGAATATAAATAAAATTCTTAGCATGCACAGTAATAAATATTGTACTCCTATCTTATACCAAAAAGTTTAACAAGTATGTTTTGTATCATATTAACTATACTTTACATGCTTGTAAGTATTTATTTAATTATCTATATACATAAGTATATTTGCTTTATTTTATTATTTATTTACAATCACCTACTGAGTATTAGCTCAGCGTGCTTATTTTTACCTCACACAAGTTGTAGATAAAACCTCATGCAGGTTGTAGATAAAGTAAACACTGCAGAGGTCATCAGAGATTTACATCAAATATCAAGACTATTATCATAACTGGTTGTTTTGAGTCTTTGAGTCATTGTACAGTTATATTTTAACATGTACGTATTAAATAGAGTGAGTTATAAAAGTTATATAAGTTAAAATAATGTAATTATGTATGGATAAAGAAAAAGAGCTACACTTTTACATGTGATGATAATCATGAAAAAATAAGGGATGATGTTATTATGAAATGTACTAAATTAAAGAATAGTAAGATATCAAATGATAGTTGATAATATAATTATAAATATATTTTTCATATGTACAGCAAGTTGAAATACTGATAAAATAAAGAAAATTTTGTCAAAATTTTAATTTAAAATCTCACATTTACTTTACCCACTTTATGAAATTTACATGAACTATCTAATAATTTGATAATTACACATAAAAGAAATAGTTTAGTTTTAAAATATCTAAAAAAAGTTCAATTTGTAATAATTCTTACTCTGTATACACCTTGACAAGTTAAGGGTGTTACAAAAAATATAAAATTACGTATAAAAATCATATTCTTTGATACAAATTAATTACATTAACAATATCAAAAAATAAAACTTAGTCACCTAATCTTGTCGAATGCATTCTAAATTACACTCTAAATTTTTATAAATTGATAAAATTATATGAAAGTAATTTTAACATTCTATAAAAAATTTAGTGTAATTATCAAAATTTAGTGTAATTAGCAATAAATAAGATTATTTATGAATTTTCTTTTATATTTTTATAAATTTGAGTATTCAATACATTATAGTTTTAGTTAAGTTATTTGATGAATTAATATCAAATAATATATGAGTGTAATTAATGTATATTCAGTCAAAATAAAATCTCCAAAAACAAAATAAATTCATAAAAAAAATAAATAATTAAAATAATCGGATGACATGATAGTATTAAAAATTAGGAAAAAGTTAAAAAGGAAATGAGAGGGGAGGATAACATATACTACTAGCAGAAGAAAATCCACACATTCTGCATTCATATGTGTAGGGCTTGATTTAGCTTTTAATGAAATATCTTTATAATATATAATCTTTTTTTTTTTTCCACTCCATTTTCTTGGATGCATAGCAGCAAGGCATGTCATACTTGAACTTAATTGCCACGTAGAACATGAAGCTTTATATCTTTGAGCAAAGGAGGAAAAAGGGAATAGTTTGCTTTATGGAAATTTTGTACTTAAAATTGTGTAGATGGTTACTGGGAGCGCATAAATACCTTAGCAATGGGTCAATTTCATTTACACATCTGAGTGGGAACCAAGTAGAGATCATAGATACACAGCAATGTGTATGTAATGCGGGAGTCAACGTTTGATGGATGGTTATCTATATGACAAGTTTCACTCCCCTTATTTTTCCATATTCATTCTAAATATTAATTAATTAAATAAATTCTTGCAAAATCATTTAAACAGATATTAATATTTTATTTATTCTAAAAATAAATAAATAAATAAATACATCCTATTCATTTTAATAAATAAATAAATAAATAATTTTTTGTAAAATTATGCAACCAGCACCGATATCCTATCATTCTGAGAATTGAGAAAAACCTTTCATTATGGAAGGGAATCAGCATTGAGAAAAACCTTGCATTGTAGAAGGGAATCAGTATGCAGCTGCCTTATTATCGTCCACAACATTATCGAGAAGACTTCAAACTACTTGTAAGATAAATGGACCTTTAGAATCAGTAGAGGGATAATTTAATCGAGCCAAATCGAATTTTATAAAACTTAGACTCGCTTATTAAAAATTTTATAAGTTTGAGCTCGAATTCGATTTGAATTCGAATTTGACTCGAATTTTAATATTTAGTTCGAACTCGACTTGAAAACTAAATATTATAATCGAACTGGAGCTCGATTCGTGAAAAACTCGTTTAAATTAATAATGAGTCTAATTGAAATTCGAACTTGAAAACTCGATTAAAAAACTCGTTTAAACTAATAATAAAATTAATTTAAACTCGAGATCGAAAACTCAATTAAAAAACTCATTAATAAAATTTAATTAATTTAAATTTTAAATATTAAAATTTTAAATTGAAAGGTGAAAAAAAAATATAATAAAATTAAATATAATTTAATTAAAATCTCCCATAAACAAATCCTTAATTTAAAATACAATAAAAAGTGAAATATTTATTTACAGAGGAAATTTACCCCTCTATCTCTATAAGTTTTCGATATGCGATAGATAATATTATTTCAGTAACTTTACATTCCTTGTATGTAAAATAAAATATAGTGATTTTAAGAAAGTGAGTTTGTGGTCTAGTGATCAATAAAAGGTAGTTTTTCAAAAGTTTTGGATTTTGTTCTCTTTTTATTATTATTTAAATTTTAATATTTAAATTTTTTATTTTTTATTATTAAATTTTAATATTTAAATATTTATTTATTTATTTATAACATCAAATAATATTTATTATTCAAATACTAATTATAAACTTTTAATTAATTATATAAAATATATTTAATATAAAATTAACGATATAATACTAAATTTAATAATTATTTATTTAAATATTTATATTACATGAAAAATTAATTAAAATATATATAATAAATATATAAATTTATATACAAACGGTTTGGACAAGTGAGAGAGAGTTTCTTTTTAAGTACATATCTTTTCAAATTACATAATTTTAATTAAATTTATATAATTTTATTATTAGTATCAATTGACATTTTTATATAAAATTTATTAATATATTATTATTATTCATATGTTATTATTTCATTATTCATATATTATTATTTATTTTTATTTAAATATATAATTTATATTAAATTATTTTATTGTATAAAATATACTATATATATAATATAAATATAAAATATTATATAAAATAAATATATAAATATAAGTGTAATCAATTTAAATTATATATTTCTTTTAAAAAATTATTATGAATATATTACACTCAAATTTTATCAATAAAATTATATTGATTTATATTTAAATTATATAAAAATTTTAATTTATAAGATTAAGCGAATAATATTAAGTAAAAAAGTAATCATATAAATATATATATAAACATATGAAAAAAAAAATAATAATAGTTTAATAACTGAAAAAAGTGTGTAATTAGAATATATAAATTAATAATATAATTGTATAATTAAAGGATATAAATATAAAAATTAACAATATATATAGTAAATAAATTAAGTGGTAAGGGTGTAATTGAATCGAGCCGAATCTCTTAACGAGCCTGCTCGACGAGCATCTTAATGAATTTGTTTATGAGTCTCTTAACGAGTCTATTCACGAGTATCTTAACGAGTCTATTCACAGCCTATTAGTAAACCTGTTCACGAGTCTCTTAACGAGCCAAATATTACAAAATTCAAGTTTGATTCCAATAAACGACCTTAAAAATTAAGTTCAAGATCGGTTCGTTTAGAAATTGAACTGAGTCCGATCGAATTTTTATCGAATTGAATTTCGAATAGTTCACTGAATAATTTGATTCATTTACTATTCTAAGAATCAGTTTCTACCACAGCACCAGCAAACACCAAATCCCACTGCATGGAGATTTCCAGAAATCAAGATCAATGTATTCTCCAAATCAAAAAATAGATGATAAAACTTAGTTCATCTGGCTGTAAACTTTGTTCCAAAACAGAATACCACCAATGGAGGAGAGTGGGAGATAAATGCATTTAAAATAAAATAGAGCCTGTCTCCTTATTGCTTAGGGATACAGAGGTACGATCCTATAGAACAGATCCCGTTCAAGTACAATCGGGATCTCTTCACTTGTTCAATTTTTCTATCAACTCTTGACAATGTGGTTGATAGTCCGATGTGGGATTTCTTTGTTGATATTATGATTTAACAAAGGAAGGGAAGAACGATAATACCCTGTTTGACCAAAAGATCCCTAAGAGTTCTGAATTTCTACCAAAGCTGAACAATCAAAATCATACAGCTAGCTAAACTATCGTTTACAGAAATACTAAAATAGTTAATAATAGAAAGGCTGTGGATAGAAAATAGGGTTAGTATGAAATCCAACTGAATTGAATATATTAAAAATAAAATTTAAGTATTATAAAATTGAATCAAATTAAAATTAATATAAATTAATATTTCCTTAACTAGTTAAGTATTATATAAGTCAATTACCATTAATAAGTCGGATAAAAATCTATATAAAAAATATGATTGTCTGATCAAATAAGTTATCATTTAATATAATATTTTTTTTATAATAAAATATTATTTTTCAATAATAAAAATATTTTTTATATGATAAAACTTTATTTTTATAAATTTAAAAATTATTTATTATATTTATATATTTTTAAAATTTTTTATGGTAACTAACATATTAAATTTTGTAATTTTTAAATTATAAAAAATAATATTTTATTATTAAAAAATAATATTATATTATGGTAGGGCATGGTTTAATCTGATTAGCCTGAAATCTTGAGCTTTGGGCATGAAATATGCATGAATAGATTAGAGGAAGGAAGAGTTGTACTGAGATGTGTAGATGAAATTGCTAAGGTATTTCTTCACTACAATAACCATCTATACAATTTTAAGAACAAAATTTCCATAAAGCAAACTATGTTACATAACTCTTAGTCAACTCTATATGGCATTGACTTGTCCTTATACATTAAATCATCATCAAGGGAATAAGATTGAAACCCATAAAACTAAAGTAGATTACTTTAATGATTAGCGATCCTATGAAATGCTCGTATTTTAGGTGAGAATGCTCGTTTTTTATGATAAAAAAAAAAAAATTAACTATGAATGAGTTTGATGACAGTAAATTGTCATGTATTACTCTCAGAGGACCCACCTATATGAGAATAGTAGGTGACTCATTACTATGGAAGGTAAATGTATCTCCTAAAATTTTATTTTATTATTTTTTTTAATCTCGATACAGAAAATAGACCAATTTTGGAAGTTAAAATATCAAAAACTGAAATTAAGTTTTAGATATATGAATATATCTTTTCTTCTTCCTCAAACTTCTTCCCTTCTGAAAATCCTTTTAAATTTAAAGATTTTCTATGGTTTTTTATTGAACAAAATAATTAAAAAGTTTATAAAAAATTTACATTTATACCCTAAACTTTATTAAAAAAGCAAAACTTTCAGATTAGAAACAATTTTAACTCATAGACTAAATTGAATTTAAAATATTTAACGGTAAATTGCAACATGATCTTTGAAGTTTTATTTAATTGATAAAATAATCCTTTGATTTAAATATTTTTATTTTAACTATGTCAATTTAATTAAATAAACGTTCTGTTTTGTCAATTATTTTATTCCTTTCTCAATAATTAAACAATTGTGATAATAAAGTTTAAATTAAATTTAACATTTTTTATTAACCCATATTTGAATAAAAAAATAATTCTTTTGAATTAATTATAGCAATATTTAAATGTTTTTTGGATCTTGAAATTTATGTAAATGATTTTCAATATTATTAATTATAGAATATTGAGCATAACTATTTAATTAAACTCTTGATAAATTGCATTGTTGATACTTAATAATGTTAAAAAGACGTAATAGTAATAAACATTTTGAGATTTGCATGCTTTTGCTTTTTAGTCTTAAAATTTCAATTGGCATTACAGATCAAAAATTTAAAATTTGAATAAATGTTATTCAAATTAGTAAATACTTGGAGAAAATGAGGTTATGCCTAAGTTGCAGTCCATAGCGCATTTTTGTTCTTTGTTAACGGGATCCCACGTCACATCAACATTACTAATACTGATTCAGTTTCATTGATTAAAAACAAAACCAACAAACTGAAAAATATTGATTCGGATTCATTGACTAAGAACCAAAATTCTCAATCCCATCTTAGTAACAAGCAACCCAAACAATCTCAAATCATTAAGCATTAATCTTATAATTACAATCAAAATTTTTAAACAGTCAAACAATCAGTGTTTAACTAATTGTAAAATTCCACAAATAGTGAACAAAATTCATAGTTATAAACTATATTAACACAAAGAACAATTGAGCAATTTCTGTATATCTTCTCTATTGAAAAAAGTATTTTTATATACAGATTACAAAGTCTCGTTAAGATAACTGTTAATAATTCTCTATCAATCAATTAGCCTACTGTAATCTCCTTTAATTATATACGAATTATATTCACACTCTAACACTCCCCCTTAAGTAAGAGCATAAATATTTATCATGCCTAACTTACTAGAAAGATATTATATTCAAGATCCATTTAAAGATTTGGTAAGTAAATCACCCAGTTGCTTTCATGTCTTCATATAACTGGTGGAGATTAAATTTTCTTAAATCTTCTCACGGATGAAATAACAATCAACTTCAATATGCTTAGTCCATTCATGGTACACTGGATTGGAAATAATGTGAAGAGCAGCATGATTATCATACCAAAGTTTCACGAGTGATGCAACATTCATACCAACTTCTTTCAGCATGTGATTTATTCACAGAATCTCACAAGTGGATTGAGCCATGGCCATGTATTCTGACTCGGTACTGGATCTAAATACCACATTTTGCTTCTTACTTTTTCAAGACATTAGGCTTCCTCCAACAAATGCACAGTAGCCTGTAGTCGACCTTCTATCACTTTTGGATCCTGTCCAATCAATATCAGAAAAACACTCAAGTATAGTATGTTCATGATCACTGTAGAGTATATCGAGTCCAGGGAGTCCATTTTAGATAACAAAATTTGTTCTAGAGCGGTCCAATATTTCACTGTAGATGCAGACATGAAGTGGCTTACAACCCTTACTGCAAAAGCAATATGTAGCCGAGTCATCACCATAAGGTAGTTCAGCTTTCCAACTGATGATCTGAGATCCAGAAAATAAGGTTTTATAAGGGTTGAGTAAGCTTGGTCTGAGAGGAGGGTGTTTCCTCCCTTTTATTCTTTTCCTTTATCTGCCAGTGACGTGTAACGGCCTCATTGCCATTGGACCACCTGTCTCTGCTATATGGATACGGACGTATGAGAATATCAGATCTCTGCTCCATGCGTAACGGCCATTTAATTCTCTCCTGGTACACATGCGGATGAAACCACCAGGCGGATGGGCTGGCTACTTCTTGTCCTCCGGACTGGGCTGGAAGATGAGATCAGGACTGAAGCCCAGGGGAGGTCTGATCTTAAGACCGAATGGACTAGGCCGGCCCATTAAGAAG
Organism: Manihot esculenta; assembly: GCF_001659605.2. Taxonomy (NCBI): domain Eukaryota; kingdom Viridiplantae; phylum Streptophyta; class Magnoliopsida; order Malpighiales; family Euphorbiaceae; genus Manihot; species Manihot esculenta. The sequence goes on along the minus strand of NC_035178.2, from coordinate 18,680,225 downwards.
ACTTAGAGGCCTTAAAATGGGGACTGTCATTATGAGCCCGGTCTCGGACCGGGGTGGTGAAATCCAGCGGTCATCAATTGCCCCTTTACCTTCTCATCAGTTATTGTACGATTGATGAGGGGGTAAATATCGAGAATCATAATGACTGTCGCCCAAGGACAGTTTTCATCAGAACACCTCTTCGTCTCATTGCTGTTTCAAATTTCGAATTCTCTCAGTCTTCTCCAAACTCTTGCTTTCCTCTATTCTCCGTGCGCATTGCTAGCTCTGTTCTTCTGCCTTCATTATTCTCAAGTTATGCTCTTCATTCTTCCATGGATAGCCCAAACCTCCCCGACGTTGTTAACCTAGAGTCGAGCATCACTCCGTCCGCCCTGAAAAATTTCTTCTCTAGGGAATATTTAGATACCCCCCTTTTTCATATCCGGGCTCCCTACCAGAATGAGAGGATTGTTCTTCCTGATCCTCCTCCCTCTGGTCTAATAGACCCACAGAAGGACCTTAGCCTGGTCTTTTTTGCCAAACAAAGGGAGTATGACTTGACCTTTCCCTTCTCTCCTTTCTTTATTGAGGTCTTTCGGTACTTCGAGATAACCCCCTCGAATGCTGGCTCCTAATTCCATTCTTTTCATGTCTTCTTTTGAATCTGTCTGTGTGATAGTCAGCAGCTTCAGCTACTTGTTTGCGGATTTGCGGCGCAAATCCGTCCCACATCGGAAGATTTGAAGGAAATTGAATTGTATATGATAGCTAGCATAGAACTACTAAATAACTTGGGTTAACCATTTTGGGCTAAATGGAAAAGTGGGTCCAAAAGTTATTTGGGCCAGTTCGGGCCCGACTGTTTCAATTGGTATCAGAGCCACCATGGGTCAGACAAATTGTGCGGAGCTAGTGGGCCTGCGAGGAAAGGGCTACCCATGAGAGACGAGGTGGAGCCGCCCAAGGTACTAGCGAACCACAATACCCAAGGGTTCGGTCCTGGTTAGCAATTGTAATGGATTCAGTTGCGACGAGGACGTCGCAAAAATTTAGCGGGACTGAGTGTGATAGTCAGCAGCTTCAGCTACTTGCTTGCAGATTTGCGGCGCAAATCCGTCCCACATCGGAAGATTTGAAGGAAATTGAATTGTATATGATAGCTAGCACAGAACTACTAAATAACTTGGGTTAACATTTTGGGCCAAGTGGAAAAGTGGATCCAAAAGTTATTTGGACCAGTTCGGGCCCGGCTGTTTCAATTGGTATCAGAGCCACCCTGGGTTAGACAAATTGTGCGGAGCTAGTGGGCCTACGAGGAAAGGGCTACCCGTGAGAGACGAGGTGGAGCCGCCCGAGGTACTAGCGAACCACAATACCCGAGGGTTCGGTCCTGGTTAGCAATTGTAATGGATTCAGTTGCGACGAGGACGTCGCAAAAATTTAGCGGGATCAAGTGTGATAGTCAGCAGCTTCAGCTGCTTGCTTGCGGATTTGCGGCGCAAATCCGTCCCACATCGGAAGATTTGAAGGAAATTGAATTGTATATGATAGCTAGCACAGAACTACTAAATAACTTGGGTTAACCATTTGGGCCAAGTGGAAAAGTGGGTCCAAAAGTTATTTGGGCCAGTTCGGGCCCGGCTGTTTCAATTAGTATCAGAGCCACCCTGGGTCAGACAAATTGTGCGGAGCTAGTGGGCCTACGAGGAAAGGGCTACCCGTGAGAGACGAGGTGGAGCCGCCCGAGGTACTAGCAAACCACAATACCCGAGGGTTCGGTCCTGGTTAGCAATTGTAATGGATTCAGTTGCGACGAGGACGTCGCAAAAATTTAGCGGGACTGAGTGTGATAGTCAGCAGCTTCAGCTGCTTGCTTGCGGATTTGCTGCTCAAATCCGTCCCACATCGGAAGATTTGAAGGAAATTGAATTGTATATGATAGCTAGCATAGAACTACTAAATAACTTGGGTTAACTATTTTGGGCCAAGTGGAAAAGTGGGTCCAAAAGTTATTTGGGCCAATTTGGGCCCAGCTATTTCAGTCTGTCTGAGCTGGAGGTTTACACCCACGGCGCGTCTGTTTGTCACTTTCTTTAGGCTAGTCAAGGCAAGCCATGGTTTTTACTACTTTGCCCCTCGCGGGGGGCTGTCAATCTTCTCGGGTCATAAAGACTCGATAAAAGGCTGGGTGGAGGGATTCACAGTGGTTGAGCTGAAGAAGGAGTCCAGGTTGTCTTGGGAGGTGGATCTCTCCTGGGAGGACGTCCCTCTAGGCTGCAACGACCTGCCCCAGCTGAGCCTTACCGAGCAGGTCGGGTACATTCGACTGACTTCTGTTGAAAAGAAGTATGATGTCGAAAAGTGTATGTTCGCGTCTAATCTTTGGGATATCAAGGACGCGGGTACTTTATTTCATTTAACTGTTTTGTCTTGTCTTTGTGATTTTTATTGAGGGCTGTTCTAATTCGTTCTGATTTTGAATCTTTGCAGCTTCCCACGTGAAAATGAACCAAATCAAGCCCCCGAAGAACTTCATGCTATCTCAGGAGAGCATGAATGCTGCTCTAGACGCCCTCCGAGCTGGGCGAGTGGGAGAGACTACCCAGAGGGTGGCTAAAGTCATTTCCTCCAGGTCGGCTAGCCGGCCTCCTGCTCCGGCTTCTTCCCGAGCTCCCAAGCTGAGCTCTTGAGGTGTCAGGTCTTCCAGGCCCTCCAGCCGCAACAGATCAAGCTCGGCTCCTCAATCTTCTCAATCCCCCAAGTCCCAACGGGCTTTTACTGAGGGGGCGAAAAGGGATCCAAGGGTCATCGCCAGGTCGGTTGAAGGCACCGAGCTGGTGAGGACGGATTCTGCCTTGCCTTCTGGGGACGTTTCTGAGGAGAGGTTCGAGACCTCAGCAACTGAGGAAAGGGCTCCTGAAGGGGGGATGGAGGTTATCCCAACTGGTGAGTGTGTTCAGGAGGCTCCTATTGAGGTTGCCCCTGTTACTGAGGGAGTGGAGCCCAGACCAGTTGATGATGAGGGCGCCGCAAAGAGGGTTGGGAGCAAGCGTCCTCCTCCTTCTGAAGCGCCTGCCCCGGCTCCTGTCCCCAAGAGGTCTCGGGCCTCTAGAAGACCAGCTCCAGCTTTGCCTCCTCTTGAGAAGAAGAAGGAGACTTTTGTGGTGCCTTTGATGTCTGCCCCCGACGATGACATTTTGAACGCGGAGGATATCACTCATCAATCTCCGGCGAGCATTATTGCAGAAATCTTGCGGGAGCGGATGTTTGGCGGGGTCACAGAAGCTTCGGATCCTCGTCTGCTTGCTCTCACTAGCCTTTTGGCGAGTTCTACACAAGAGCAAGTAGCATTCTGGTCTCGAACTCGAGAGGAGCTCGGAGGCACAATTAGGGAGATGCTCCTGATGGTAAGTTGTTCTTCTTACTTTTGAATTCTTTCCTTTGGTTTCTGTTGTCTGTCATTCTAATGTTTTTTTTTCTCTGTGTTAGCTAATAGGCCTCTTCATGGAGGAAGATGCCCGGGATGAGTCCACTCGGAGCACAGTGGACCGCCAGATTGAAGAAGCGCGTCTCGAAGAAAATCTAATCGCAACCAGCGATGCTTGGGGTCACCTTGCTGTAGCCCAGGAGCATTTGAAGACCCTTAGGGAGGAGCTGGCCCATACTAAGGAGGCTCTAGAGGGGGCTGATAAGAGGGCAGCTGCTATGGAGGTCCGCCGTGATGAGGTCTTGGAGCAGCTATCCTCCTTAGAAGAAGCTCAGAAGGAGAGGGATGAGGCCCGGCACCAGCACGAGTCGTTGAAGGCAGATTTCGATGCTGTGCTGGCTCAAAAGGATGAAGCCCTAGCTCGAGTTGTGGTCTTTGAGCAGGAGCTGAGCAAACAAAGCGTGCAGATCAAAGACCTGACCTTGCCAGCAGAGGAGTCTAAACTTCACAATCAACAACTCTGCCAAGAAGTCAAAGTGTTGGAGAAGAGGTGCTCAGCCCTGCTTGGGGACGCTAAGCTCGCTGAAGACAGGGTTCAGCTGGAGTGTGAGGAGCGACTGAGGGAGTACAAGGAGTCGACCGAACTGAAAAAGGAGATCGAGCAGGCCTGTGAAGCTTGTCTCCAAAATTACAAAGACTTTTCTGAGTTAAAAGCAAAGATAGCTGAGGCCTGCGAGGAGCGACTTGCGGAGTTTAAGGCCTCTGCCGAGATGAAGAATGCAATATGGCACAAAGGCTTTCGCATGTTCGTCTCTGGCTTCAATCGGGGCTTGAGGGAAGCCAGGTATGCCCCTTCCACCCCGCTAGCTGAACTCCGAGCTGCTGAGGAAGACTCTGATGGTGAGGAGGTGCTTTACGAGGAGGACGACAAACCCTTGCCCAAAGGAGTTCCCCACACTACTGCTGGATCTCTGGGAGAAGGTGCCGAGCTAGGGGAGGGAGGTGAAGAAGGAAACAGCCAGTCCACAGAGGCTGATGCCAAGCCTCAGGGGGAAGATGCAGGGCCCCAAGGAGGAGAAATTGTACCTTTTGTAGATAGTAGTGTAGATAATAATGCTCCCAAGAATGTAAGTCCTTTAAGGACAATTTTTTCTCCAATAGTTACAGATGATTAGGTTGTAATATATTTTTCTTTTAATGAAATTTAACTTCTGTTTATATTTACATTTGAATCGCTTCTACTCTTATTTGTTTTTCTGACTTTACCGAACTGCTCAATCTGTAAGAAGCCCAATATGTTAAGAATAAAACACTTAAGCTATGTGCTCAATAATTTTTCTAAGGAATCCACCCTAATGTTTTTTATCTTTTGCCCTTGAGCTAATCAGGGCTGAAATTCTAGCAATTGACTAAACTTCTAACTTATGAATTTTTCCAATCTCGTAAAGACATTCTGTTTATTTTTTATCCTGTTGACTTATCAATAATGCAAGCTCGGACATATAATTTTTGTATAAGCAAAGTAAGTAAGGTAATGTACCTTCTTATGATGAATCTGTTTTCATGAGCTCGTTTTATGTCTTATGTTGAGTGGAGCTGAGGTTGTGGTGTTGTTCGTCAGTTCATACTTTTGACTTGTCCCTTGGGCCAGAGGAAATTCGTAACATTCAGTTTGCCCTTGAGCTTTCTGAGCTCGGCTCTTCTTGCTTGGTTGTTTGAGCTCAGATTTGTGCATCTTAGTTCGCGTTTCAGCTCTTTCCAAACTTGCCCTGTTCTTTTTGATTTTTGAGTTTGCTCAGGGTTTGGGCCCTTTTTATCTTGAATGGGATCTAGGCACCTTAGGCCTACCTCGTTCTTCGTCATCTCAGCTGGTTTTGTGGTGCCAGAGGCACTAGGGGAGCCCGGTCACCTATCTCACTGAGGTCTTGTGCAAGATTCAGGCACTGTGGCCTTACTGTCGCTTCGTCATCTCAGCCGGTTTTGTGGTGCCGGGGGCACTTGGGGAGCCCGGTCACCTACCTCACTGAGGTCTTGCGCAAGATTCAGGCACTGTGGCCTTACTGTCGCTTCGTCATCTCAGCCGGTTTAATGGTGCCGAGGGCACTTGGGGAGCCCAGTCACCTACCTCACTGAGGTCTTGAGCAAGATTCAGACGCTGTGGCCTTACTGTTGCTTCGTCATCTCAGCCGGTTTTGTGGTGCCGGGGGCACTTAGGGAGCCCGGTCACCTACCTCACTGAGGTTTTGCGCAAGATTCAGGCATTGTGGCCTTACTGTCACTTCGTCATCTCAGCCGGTTTAATGGTGCCGAGGGCACTTGGGGAGCCCGGTCACCTACCTCACTGGGGTCTTGAGCAAGATTCAGGCGCTGTGGCCTTACTGTCGCTTCGTCATCTCAGCCGGTTTAATGGTGCCGGGGGCACTTGGGGAGCCCGATCACCTACCTCACTGAGATCTTGCTCAAGATTCAGGCACTATGGCCTTACTGTCGCTTCGTCATCTCAGCCGGTTTAATGGTGCCGGGGGCACTTGGGGAGCCCGGTCACCTACCTCACTGAGGTCTTGAGCAAGATTCAGGCGCTGTGGCCTTACTGTCGCTTCGTCATCTCAGCCTGTTTTGTGGTGCCTGGGGCACTTGGGGAGCCCGGTCACCTACCTCACTGTGGTCTTGTGGCATCTATTCTTTCTTTTTCAAAGAGAATTTAAGATGTATAACAATAGAAATAACATTGCTTGCTAAAAATTGTGTTATTCAATTCATTCATATTTTCAGAGTACAAGAGTTTTCTTCATGTTACAAATATTTTAAGGGAAGTACCTCTTCAGATGTTGGATATTCCAAGCATGGGGTTCCAGGTTTCCCTGTAAGTCTTCAATTCGGTATACCCCTGGTTTGACCACTTTGACTATTCTGAACGGGCCCTCCTAGGTCAACGCCAGCTTTTCTATTGCCGCTCTCTTTTCATTGGCTCCAGATTTCTCAAGGCTAGATCTCCTACCTTCAGGCTTCTTTCTTTGACCCTTTGATTGTAATAACGAGCCGCTCTTTGTTGATAAGCGGTTGTACGGACTTGAGCTTCCTCCCTGATTTCTTCCAAGGCATCCAGGTTACTTCTCAGTTTATCGCTGTTGGCGTTCTCATCATTGAACTGGACTCGATGTGTAGGGACTTGTAGTTCGATTGGAACTACGGCCTCAGTGCTAAATGCGAGTGCAAAAGGCATCTCTTTGGTAGACGTCCTGGGGGTAGTTCGGAGTGCCCATAGGATGTTGTTGAGTTCATCTGCCCAATTTGCCTTTGCCCCGTCCAATCGCTTCTTCAGTCCTTGGAGAATTGCCCGATTAGTGACCTCTGTTTGGCCGTTGGTTTGGGAGTGAGCAATTGAAGAGAACTTGTGCCATATACCCATGTTCGTTGTGAACTCCTTAAAGGTTTTGCAGTCGAACTGCCTGCCGTTGTCTGAAATGAGTATCCTTGGTATCCTAAACCTGTATATGATGTTGCCCCAGACAAAGTCTATCATCTTTCTGGTTGTAATTGTGGGGATTGCCTCTGCCTCTGGCCATTTTGAGAAGTACTCCACGGCCACCACTACAAACTTCTTCTGTCCCGTGATTTTAGGAAAAGGTCCCAAGATATCTATGCTCCACTGTGAGAACGGCCATGGGCTAGATATGCCAGACTGAGGGGTGACTGGTACGTTGATGGCATTAGCGAACCGTTGGCATATATCACACCTTCGGACGAACTCCTCAGCTTCTTTCTTGACAGTGGGCCAGTAATAGCCTTGTCTAAAAATTTTGTTCGCCAACGTTCCTGCTCTTTCATGAGCACCACACATTCCCTGGTGTATTTCTTCCAGCACCTTGACTGCTTCGTCTGGGCCTACACATCGGAGCCATGGAGTGGATTTTCCTCTTCTGTATAAGGTTCCCCTTACTGCTTGGTAATTGGCAGCTCGAGCAGCTATTTTCTTTGCTTCATCCTTGTCCTCAGGGAGCTTTTCCTTCTCAAGGTATTCCAGGTATGGGGTCATCCAGCTGTGGCCCTGCTCAACCTGCATTACAGTGGCCGTTTTGTCAAAAGCAGGTATGCTAATATGTTGTATGTATACCTCGTCAGGGAGTTGTTCTAGCTCCTCTTTAGACAATCGGCTAAGCAGGTCTGCCTTCTCATTGTCCTCCCGGGGTATCCTCTAGTACCATACTATAATCCCTTGTTCGACGAGCTCGGTCTCTATGGCTTTTACCTTCGCCAAGTAGCTCTACATTGTTTGGTCTCTTGCCTGATATGCCCCTGTTATCTGATTGATCACTAGCTGGGAGTCACTATTTATTTCAAGATCAGTTACCCCTACCTCCATTGCGATTAGCATCCCATTTATCAGGGCTTCATATTCCGCTACATTGTTAGAGGCTTTGAATTCCAGGTGCAAAGCATAACAAACTTTGAAACCCTCAGGTCCTTTTAGCATTATTCCTGCACCGCTACCCCCAGTGCTGGATGCCCCTGTTGGGAAATCCCGAGATTATTGCAACCCAGTTGCGCAGCGAAAAAATAAAATCTCTGTTGATTTCCTTTCCCAGAATCCGAGTGCTTCGTTTAATTCAAAAGATGGACATGAGACTAACCTGTTAATCTCGTCAAGAAAATACAATGTTGGACTTATGGTGCTGGCTTTTCAAACGAACACCCTCTATGGTATCCACACGAACATCTTCTATCCTTCTAGAGTGCTAGCTCTCTCAAAGATGGATAGATTATGTGCTCCACAATCTGCAATCTTTTAGACTGAGTTTTCTCAAAAACCACGTCACTTCCACAATTCGTAGAAGGGGTATTTATATGTTTCAGTCTTTTGTTTTTCCACAAATGCTTTTCCTAAAAGGAGTTGTGTTTTCCCACAAATCCTTTTCCTAAAAGGAGTTGTGTTTTTCCCACAACTCCTTTTCCTAAAAGGAGTTGTGTTCTTCCCACAACTCCTTTTCCTAAAAGGAGTTGTGTTCATAACCAACTATCACAATCTTGCAGATACTCAAATATCTTATGTGATAGAGTCCTTTATCTGTAACAGTTACAGATAGACTGCAGATCTTTTAAATATTATTATCTCATAATAATAAATAATTAATAATAATAACACTTTATTATTATTAATTATACTAATGGGCTTTTAGCCCATTAATATAGCACATCAACAACGTTCTTGTGTGTGACCCAATAGGCTCACATTAATTGGCAATAGGCCCAGTTCAACAAGGCCTATAAGTCATAAGTGGCCTCTAACAAGACATTATGACTACCCAACTAATACGAGGATCAATAGTCCAATAAAGCCTATTAAATAGAACATGTATTAATCCCTTTGTCACACGATATCTAGTTTGAACATAAGTCATGATCAATGTCAAACTTATAATGTTCAAACTTATGATTTCTCGATCTCTAAGTAGACTGATAAATTCAAATGATATTGATCACACTATCAATTCATTTGAGCACGGCCATGCATTTCTCAATCTCACTTATCGAGGGGCCCAGAAGATATCTCTCTCAAAGAAAGGGACAAATCCTATTTTGATTGTTCATTATCCTCTACATAATTTCTATTATGCTCAATCATAACCTTTATGATTGTCCGATTAAAGACAACGTTTAGTTATGTCAAAACATAATAGTCCTTATGTTGAAAACTATGACAATCTCAAGTCAAAGGATTAAGACATAACTACTTTGAGATTCACTTATGACAATGACCTATGTAGTGATCTCAATGCGGGTCCATCCAATACTTTGTTCTCTAACAAGTATTTATGATTATTGAATTATATCAACATATACATAATCATCTCATGATTATCAATCAATAATCATACCATTTATATTTTATTATTATCAACATAATAATAAGTAACCAGGGATGATAATCATTATTATGTAACATGCAAACAAATAATAATGATAAAAATCTCTTTTATTAATAATCAAAACGACATACAAAAAGGTCCAAGGTAATGGCCTAGGGCATATACACTAACAGTCCCGTCCACATACAACTTCTAGTTGAATTCTCGAGGGGACTATCTTTCTCTTTCCTCTTCTGGTGCTTCCAGGGGTGTCTCACCTAGTCCTGCTTGTTTCTCACTGAAAGAACGCTTTGCTATGAAGTCAGCGAGGGCTTGAGACTTTATGGCAGTGCGGGGCCGGTATTCCAAACAGTACGGGCTGATCTCGATGGACCAAGCAAGCATCCGACCTGAGGTTTCCGGTCTGTGGAGGATCTTCTTCAGCGGCTGGTCTGTCATTACTACTCCTTGATGGCTTTCTAGGTAAACTCTGAATTTTCTGACTGCCAGCAACAGAGCGTATGCTATCTTTTCAATGTTCAGGTATCTCACTTCAGCATCCTTGAGCATTTTGCTAACATAGAAAACTGGCTTTTGTTCTCCTTCCACTCTTACCAGTACAGTACTAACAGCTTGCTCTGAGGCTGACAAGTAAATCAAAAGCTCTTCCCCTTCCAGTGAACTACTGAGCATATGTAGCGAGCTAAGATAGCTTTTGAGCTCTTTGAAAGCTTCTCTACAGTCCTCAGTCCATTCAAAGTTCGGAACTTTTCTCAGCTTTTTAAAGAACAGCAGGCATCTTTCAGCCGACCTCGACATGAAGCGGTTGAGCGCCACCACTCTCCCAGTAAGTCTTTGGACATCCCTCACGCAGGTCGGCTCAGGCATTTTTCAAGATAGCTTCCACCTTTTCTGGATTGGGCTCAATGCCTTTTTCACTTACCATGTACCCTAGGAACTTTTCTCCCCTGATGAAGAAAGCACACTTTGCCGGGTTCAGCCTCATTCTATATTGTTCCAACACCTCGAACACCTCCCTTAGGTCTACCAAGTGCTGCTGAAAAGTCGGGCTTTTTACCACCATGTCGTCCACGTATACTTCTACATTTCTGTTGATTTGGTCTTTGAAGATTTTATTCATTAGCCTCTGGTATGTTGCCCCGGCATTCTTCAGCCCGAAAGGCATGGCTCTATAACAATAAGTCCCATCTTCTGTTATAAACGAGGTCTTCTCCTCATCCGACCTGTCCATTGGGATTTGGTGATAGCCAGACATTGCATCCAGAGACGACATATAATCAAAACCGGCCGTGGAGTCAACCATTTTATTAATATCAGGGAGGGGATAACAATCTTTGGGACATGCTTGGTTGAGGTCGGTAAAATCTATACACATCCTATATTTGCCATTGGCTTTTTTGACTAATATAGGATTTGCTAGCCATTGTGGGTACATAACCTCTCTAATAAACCCGGCCTCCTCTAGCTTTTGCACTTCCTCCCTGGTGGCCTGCTGCTTCTCTCTTCCTACCACCCTCTTCTTTTACTTCACCGGCCTGGCCTCTGGGAGGACGTTCAGCTTGTGAGTCATCACTTCAGGGTCTATCCCAGGCATGTCAGAAGGCTTCCAGGCGAAACTTGATGCGTGACCTCAGATCAGGGCCATGACTTCAGTTTTCTGCTCTTCAGTCAAGTCGGCGTTAAGGATGAAAACCTTGTCTGCCTCTACTTCTGATAAGGGAAAAGTTTCCAGCTCTTCGACCGTGTAACGACCCGAAATCGGACCGCTACCGACGCTAGGATCCAGATCGACTTAAGGTCGCCGAGACCTGTAGCAAGCCTAACATACAACCTGTCATACCTGATAAATCCTATACATGATCATACATTTACATAAAAATTTTAAACTTTTTCATTCACCAAGCTCGACCTGTGCATGCACCATAACCATAACATAAACCCCACACAAGAGCCCTCATCAAATGCTCTAGTGGGACATCATATCATACAGCTAGCTTGGTTTAACATTTCTTAACATTAAAACATTTTATAACGATCATGTACAAATGGGGTTTTACATAATATTAGGGCCAAGCACAATACTAAACCTCATAACATTTTTACACAATACTTTACATTACATTACAATACATTATCTTTCATGTCCACAACTAACTATTACATACTTAAAACTTTTACTCTTGCTGACTTCTTAGTCTATCCCAAACCTGCAAACCTGGGGGTTAAGGGAAAGGGGTGAGCTACTAGAGCCCAGTGAGCAGAATAGAAAAACAATATATTAAAACATATGCTATCATGGAATGCAACACATCACAAACATTTCACATCAAGGATGGACTTGTCATCAATAGCCCTTTACACATTCCAATGGTGCCAGGGGCGTAGAATGGGCCTCACTGGTCTTTCTCTTAACATAACATAACATAATATTCCAATGTGCCAGGGGCATAGAATGGGCCTCACTGGTCTTTCTCTTACATCGTGCCAGGGGCGTAGAATGAGCCTCACTGGACTTCCATACCGTATCATCGTCATCATATCATATCGAGGACTAAAGGGTCATCCAACATCCATCCACAACAACATCATAGTATGCAATGCAACATATTCGTGAATTCTAATACAAACAACCTAGTATATATCATGGCATTCGTGATGCATGAACATGCTCAAAATTTATTTGCTTTGAAATATAAAGATCCATTCTACTCTCCTCAGGCTGACTCTGAACAAACTCTGAAGCAGCTATCTCACTGCTGGGGTCCTCGGTTGCTCGGGTCCGAACCTACACAGGTGGACTCAAATGAGGGACCAAACATACACTAACATGACTCTAAACATCTTCCCAAAAACCCCCTAAAACACCATAAAACAATAATAGAAAACATGCAAAGGAAGGCTGAACAGGGCACTTTCAGCGGCACCTTCGGCGGCCGAACCCCCTTCCAGATCCGAAAGTCATGCACCTTCGGCGGCACCTTCGACGGCCGAAAGTCCCTTCCAGATCCAAAACTCATGCACTTTCGGCGGCACCTTCGGCGGCCGAAACTCCCCTCCAGAGCCGAAAGTCCAACTTTCGGGGGCGAGTTTAGGCGGCCAAAACATGCCACCACAGGCAGGTTCGGCGGCCGAACATGGTTTCGGCAGCCGAACCTGGGTTCTTTCAGAAGGCAGAACCCAAGCCTCTCATGCACATTTTGCCTCCTAAACCCTTCAACTCAAACCAACACATTCAAAATCATGCATAAACACATCCTCAAGCATTTAGGGGCTTAGAACTAACCTATACCCCAACAATATCACATTTTAACAAACAATAACATGCATTCCATCATTAATTCACATAAACCCTAATATTTTACAACTAACCTAATCATGCATTAAAACCCTCTAAAACCCTTCAAAACTTGCATAAAGCATAAAAGAAAGGTAGGATCTCCACTTACCTCTTGAAAAACGAGAGGAGAGGTGATCCAAACTCGGAGATGGGAGAAATCAAGCTCCGGGGTCTCCAAGCTTTAAAACTTTGATTTTGAGCTTAAAACTTCAAAACAAGATGAAACCTTGTTAAAAGCTTGAAAGATTTGAAGGAAAACATCAAAACTAACCATGGAAGGGTTTGGACTCACCTTTGCCCGAAAATGGAGAAGAAAACTCGCCCATTTTCGAACATGGGGCCTTTTATAGGTGGCTGGCCAGACCACCTTCGGGGGCCAAAGGTGCTCCCTAAAGTCACCAACGTTCGGCGGCCGAACCTGGATTTCCTTCCAAGGCACTTTTCTTTCAAAAACTCAATTTCTTACTTACTTAAAACCTTAAAACACATGAAAACATTTTACAAAAACATATTTTACCCTTCTAGAGGTTTTCGACATCCGAGAATCCACCGAAAAATAGGAATTTCGATGCCGGGGTCTAGCCGGGTATTACAGACCAGCTCTGTTCTGGCCTCTTTTTTCTCATCTCGGACCTCCAGAACTTCTGAGTCAAACCTTTCCCCTGCCGAGCTCGACTCTAATACCGTGGCTAGGTACACTGCTCTCACCTCTTCCTGGCTTCCTCTGACTACTCCCACTCCTACTTCTGTTGGGAATTTTATAGCCAGGTATCTAATGCTAGTTACGACCTCAAAATCAAACAGCACAGGTCTTCCCAATATTGCATTGTAGTTCAGGGGGAGCTTCACCACTAGAAACACCGCATAGTGCGTTTGAGCCAGAGGTGCTTCTCCGAGAGTGAGGACTAGCTTCACCTTTCCCTCCACAGGTACTGGGACTCCTCTGATCCCTTTGACTGGGGCCTGGTCCCGGACCAGCTGCTCCTCGGGGATTCTCATCTGCTGGAAGACCTTGTATGGTAATAAATTCACTTTGCTTTCGTCGTCGACGAGAACCTTCTTCACTCGGTAGTTGTGGATGATGACCTCGACAACAAGAGCATCGTCGTGAGGCATCTGAACGCCCTGGGCATCCTCCGGAGAGAAGGAGATGGTCACTGGAGAATGTTCAACTACCTGCATGACCTCGGCATTACTGCCCTCCCCGTCTCGGCCTCTCTTCTTTCCCCTTCGGCTCATCCGACCTCTAGTTCATCCCACAATCATGTTGATGGTCCCACTAGAGCCATCATTCACCGGTCCTGCTCCAGCTCTCCGGGGTCTCTCTGCTGTAGGGTTCGGCTGAGGCCTTTCTCCCTCCGGTTTCTTCACAAAGTTTCGCAAGTGTCCCCTCTTAATCAGCCTTTCGATCTCACTAATCAGCTGGTAGAAGTTATTGGTGTCATGGCCGTGCGCGCGATGGTACTGGCAGTACTTGTCAGGATCTCGTTGGTTCACCTCAGCCCTCATTGGTTTCAGCCACTGGAGGAACTCCTTGTTCTGGACTGCCATGAGCACTTCGGCTCTGGAGGCGTTGAGTGGGGTCAGGTTCTCTGGAATCCACGGGGGAAACGGCTTTTGTTCTGGAACCCGAGGGGGGAAGGGTCTTTGGTCCCTTCGATCCCAGGGGTGTCTGTACGGCTCAGGCCTTTTACTTTGCTTTTTATCATGCCTCTCCGGCCTCCTTTCTTCTAGAGCTTTTCCCCTGTTTGCTGACTCCTTAGAAAATCTACTCGTTACTAAGGCATCATCCTGCCTTATGTACTTCTTTGCCCTTTTCATTAGCTCTGCCAACGTGGTGGGGGGCTTTCTACTCAACGAGCCAAAAAACTCAGGTGAGGTCGTCCCTTTCTGCATAGCCTCTACCGCTCTGCCTTCATCCAGCTCGGGGATCTGTAAGGCCTCTGTATTGAAATGGGCGACATACTCCCTCAACGATTTGTCTCTTCTCTGCCTAACCGTCTCCAAGTAGCTGGTCTTCCTGTCAGCTGGCACTTTGGCTATGAACCGGCTGATGAAGGCGTTGGCCAAATCTCCAAAACTTCTGATACTTCCTGCCTCCAGACTGTTGAACCACGCCCGTGCCGGCCCTGTGAGCGTCGTGGGGAATACTTTGCACATCAAGGCATCCGATAGAGTCTGCAACTCCATAAAGGTCTTGTAGTTTAGGACGTGCTCCCTTGGGTTTCCCACTCTGTCATAAGCTGCCATGGGCATCATAAACTTCTTGGGGACGGTCTCCTGCTGCACCCATTTTGAGAAAGGTGAAAAGGTAGGCAAGAGAGCCTGGTTATGATCTTTCGCTCCCAACTCAGCCAGGAGTTGCTCCTTCATTTTCTGCAGCTTTTGATCCACACCTTCCTCTTCTTGTCTAGGCTGCTTCTCCATACGATCTTCTTCCTTCCATTCATCCTCCTCCGTTCTCCTGTTTTTCTGGCAGAATAACTGTCTGCCTCGTCGTTTTCTATCAACTCCCTCACCCTTCTCCCACGAACTCTGGCTTTCGGTTCTTCTTCTTCCCCAGCCCTCCTACCTCTTTCTCCGGTTTCTCTGCTGTTTGTTTGGGGGTGATTACAGGTAGGCTGGGGTTCCTTGGTTTGGGGTTCTTCTACCACAGGCAACACGTTCATTGGGGTATTGAGGCCCCTCTATTGCATCATCTGCCCCAACGAGTGGGCGATGTTTTATAGTTGAAGGGCTATGGCTTGGAGGTCCTTGTTGGATAAGGCAGCTCCGGGCATGTTCCCTACTGAGTTTGGCGAGGGGTTGAAGGGGATTGGTGGTTGGTGGTTGGTTGTTTGGGGTTGTGGGACTGGAAAAAGAGAACTGTTGTCCCTCCGGAGCAGAGCTCAGGTCATTTGAGGTATTAACGAGGTTGTTTTCATTATGGTTGGCCATCGTGGATCTCAGTGGTTATTGTAAGAGTGGAACTCCGGCGATAAAAAGATCTCCTTCGTTCCCACAGACGACGCCAATTGATGATCTGAGATCCAGAAAATAGGGTTTTACAAGGGTTGAGTAAGCTTGGTCTGAGAGGAGGGTGTTCCCTCCCTTTTATTCTTTTTCTTTATTTGCCAGTGATGTGTAACGGCCTCACTGCCATTGGACCACCTGTGTCTGCCATACGGATACGGACATACAAGAATATCAGATCTCTGCTCCATGCGTAACGGCCATTTAATTCTCTCCTGGCACGCATGCGGATGGACCCACCAGGTGGATGGGCTAGCTACTTCTTCTCCTCCGGACTGGGCTGGAAGATGAGATCAGGACTGAAGCCTAGGGGAGGTCTGATCTTAGGGCCGAATGGACTAGGCCGGCCCATTAAGAAGACTTAGAGGCCTTAAAATGGGGACTGTCATTATGAGCCTGGCCTCGGACTGGGGTGGTGAAATCCAGCGGTCATCACCAACCAACCTGTTGTACCTCTCTAGATCGTCATAAGGGTCTCCATCATCCTTTGTGAGATATATATTAGGAATCATTGGTATGCTACAGGGTTTAGCTCCCATCTTTTCAATTTCTGCATGTAAGTCAAGAATATACTTCTTTGAGACAGGAAAATTCCTTTTTTACTCCTCAAGACTTCGACTCCCAAGAAATACTTAAGCTAACCCAAGTCTTTGGTATAAAAACTTGGATGTAAGCAGTTTTTGAGAGAAGAAATCCTTATACTCTCATTCCCTGTACTGACAATGTCATCAACATATACAACAAGGAGAATAATACTAGTATCTGAATTTCTATAGAAGACTGAATGGTCACACTTGCTTTTTTTTTTTCAACCCAAATTCTTGAACAACTTGACTGAACTTGCCAAATCATGCACGAGGAATCTACTTCAAACCATACAAAGATTTCTTCAAATGGCATACTTTTCCATACTCCCCCCGAGCAATAAACCTTGTAGTTACTCCATATGCATCTCTTCTTGGAGGTCACCATATAAAAATGCATTCTTGATATCTATGTAATACCCGGCTAGATTCCGGCATCGGAATCTCTACCTTCCGGCGGATTCTCCGTTGGAATCTAGAATTCTGAATATGCCAGAGGCTTCTAGAGGGGTAAAATGTGTTTTCTAAAATGTTTTCACATGATTTCATGGTTTTAAATGAAAATGAATTGAATTTTGAAAAGAAAAGACCAAGGAGGCATTTGCCAGATTCGGCCGCCGAAAGTCAAGTTCGGCCGCCGAACATGGAAAGACTTCGGGAGTGCTTTTGGCCTCCGAAAGTCTTGTTTGAACGAGCCAAGGTTCGGCCGCCGAAAGTCAAGTTCGGCCGCTGAACTTGCATGAGTTTAGGGGGCACGTTAGGCCGCCAAAGGTCTTCGACCAGGCCACCTATAAAGGGCCCTCAGACTGAAAATGGGCGAGTTTTCTCCCCATTCTCGAGCTCAGGTGAGTTTATGCCTTCCTTTGGTCGTTTTCGTGTTTTCTCTACCCATCTCTCAAGTTTTTCATGATTTCTACCCTTGTGTTTGAAGATTTAAAGCTTAAAAGGAGTTTTGGGAGCTTGGAGCTTTTGGAGCTTGGATTCTCCACACCTCCGAGTTAGGGATCACACCACCCTCGATCTCCAAGAGGTTAGTGTAGATCTCTGCTTTTCCTTATGTTTTAATGAGTTTTAAGTAAGTTTTAAGGAGATTTGATGTATGTGTTTGGGTAGATATGCATGATAGGGTTTATGTGAGTTTTGTGCCCAATGTATGATTACATGATGTTTTGTTGGGGTTTTAAGTTAGTTTATGCCCCTTTATGCATGTGGAAGTGAGTATGCATGTTTGGGAGAGAGTATGTAAGGATTTGGGGTGTATTGAGTTTGGTTTTTGGCTTGGCAAAATCGGACCTATCGTCCAGAGGGGACCAGGTTCGGCCGCCGAAAGGAGTTTCGGCCGCCGAACCTGCATGGGAGGCAGTCTTTCGGCTGCCGAACGTGCCCCCGAAGGCTGAGTTTCGTTTCTGTCCAAGGGTTTCGGCCGCCGAACCTGCCGCCGAACCTACCCGAGTTTCGTCTCTGGAAGGGGCTTTCGGCCGCCGAAGGTGCCGCCGAAAGTGCCCTGTCCAGCCTTTTCATGGGTGTTTTCTATGCATGTTTCTATGATGTTTTAAGGGGTTTTTGGGAGTATGTTTATGAGTTGTTTAGAGTATGTTTGGCACCTCATTCGAGTCCACCAGTGTAGGATCGGACCCGAGGGACCGAGGAGGCCAGTAGTGCTAGCAGTTGCAGAGTCAGTCAGCGTCTGCCAGGAGGTGAGTAGAACTAACTTAATCTTTTATTTTAAGAAAATCAAATGCCTAAAGCATGTTCATGCATCATGATTACATGTAATAGGATTGATTGCACTAGTTTCACGAATATGGCGCATTGCATTATTTGATGTTGATTCAGGAGGTTTGGACCAAGGCGACTTCAATAGCCCATTTCTGTCATTGAGTCTTGGGTAAGTCCTTTGAGAGCCAGACAAGTACATATAGGAAAGTCCCTGTGAGCTCTCTGTGGACTAGGTACCCTGTCATGTATGTGAAAGTCCTGTGTGAGCTCCTTTGGGGGAGCCGGGCACCGACAGAGGGAATTTTGAGGTCATGTCCGATCCTTGAGAGGAAAGGATGCTAGCGAAAAGACCTCTCAGAAACAGGTCCGTGGGGAGTAGATAATTGCATGAACCCCGAGACGGACAAGATACAGTTATGTGATTTCTTTGTGTTATGACGCATTTCATGAGAGCATGTAATTAAGGAACTATTTTCTATGTTTCTACTCACTGGGCTTTTTAGCTCACCCCTCTCCCCTAACCCTAGTTTTGCAGGTCAGTGGTCGGCCAGGAAGACGTCAAGGGTAAAGGTCTTGTACATGTAATAGTATTAGATTAGTACTTTTAGTGTGGACATGTATTGTAATTGATATATTGATTTGTAAGTGAATGTAATGTAAAGTATAGTAGAGTTATGTTTATGGATTAGTACTGTGCTTGGCCCTAAGACTTGGTTAGTCCCTGTTTAATACATGATGTATGTTATACTAGATGTTGAGTTGTGTTTGAACTAATCTTGTGGCATGTGTTGTTTACCACGCTATGGTAATGGATGAGGACCCTAGAGGAGGTCTTATGTTTGTGGTTTGATGCATGCACAGGTTAGGTTCTAGTTCCTTGGATGTAATCCCAGCTTGATGTATGTTATGTTGACCCAGCTAGAGTTTTGTTGAGGGCTCTAGTAAGGGGTTTCTTTATGTTTCCAGTTATGTTGCATACAAGTCAAGTTCGGTATTTACATCAGATGTTCCAGTTTTTATGTTAAAGTTTTGATCATGTATGGGATTTGACCAGGTGATAGGAGGTATGTTTGGCTTGCTACGGGTCCCGGCGGCCTTAAGCCGATCTGGATCCTAGCGCCGGTGGCGGTCCGAAGATGCGGGCTGTTACAGAATGGTATCAGAGCATAGGGCCTCAAGAGTACGGTGTGTTGCACATCGGAAAGAGGTTGGCTTAGAGGTCATAGAAGGGCAAGCACAATAAGAGGAATCATGTCCACTAGGATAGGATGTTGAGTCCTGTCTTGTTTGATGATGTGAAATGCCATGATTTTATGCATGTGCATTACTGTTATGTATGATATGCTATGTATGTTGCAGGTTCATGTGTTTTCATATGAACCGTATGGTGCTAATGATTGATTGTATGCTTGTGTGTTGTTCTTCAGAGGAGCCAGAATGCGAGGTGCTCGTCGATCTGTGGAATCGACTGGAGTTCCATCTGAGAGGGAAGGTATGGACACCTTTCCCCCTGCTCTGCCAAGAGCGCAGTCGTGGGGAGTTAGCAGATGGGGAACATCAAGGGACCCTGGAAGGTCTTTTGATGTAAGCAGAGAAGGAATGGCTCCAAGGAGAAGATCAACTAGTATGAGGGAAGTAGAGTTGGATGTTCAGAGGAGAGATGTCAGTTTGGGAATCAGAGTGCCAGAAGAAGGTATGGGAGATTCTCAGGAGGATGCTCAGACTCAGGATTTCCAGGATTTCAGGTTCAGGAGGGATTGATCCCTCCACTTTGAGTACAGCCTCCACGAAAAGTAAGAAGTGGGGCAGAGGCCTCAGAAGGTCGAAGAAGAAGTTTTGGCAGAATTTGAAGGCTAGTCTGGGTTTTGGTAGTTCGAGCTCTGGCTCCGGCAGTTCAAGGTGCTTGAGGTGCGAAAAGTCGCATAAAGGAGTCTGTCGGGTTGGGACGACAGCTTGTTTTAGGTGTGGACAGGAAGGACACATAGCACGTGAGTGTCCTACTGTGCCCCGGTTAGCACAGTCTCAGCCAGTAGCTCCAGCCGTGTTTCAGGTTAGTGGTCGAGGCAGAGGAAGAGGGTCAGCTTTTTCTTCTGAAGGTTTCCGTGGAGAAGGTCCGTCAGCTCCAGCTCGGATCTTCACCCAAGCTCAGCAAGAAGCAGACACATCGAACATGGTGGTGTCAGGTACGCTCCCTTTCAAATGTTCTGATGTGTATGTTTTTTAGAACCTTGGTACTCTCTTTCTTTAGTTGCTCTAGGAGCCGTCGAGAGGTTGAGTTGAGAGCTTCTGGGATAGAGTGTCCTCTTTGGGTTGGTAGACCCGAGGGTGATTCATCTGTGGCAGAGTCAGTCTGCCGGTCCAGTTCTGTGTCAGTTGAGGGTAGATGCCTTCCACCCGACTTTGAGGTCCTAGACTTGACTGTCTGGACGTTAGTTCAGGGTTGGACTGGGTTTTTCTGCTCGTGGTGCTATCTTGGTCTGTAGAGACAAGGTAGTCAAGTTCAAAGGACAGGATGGGTCAGAGGTCAGGATGGGTCAGAGGTAGTCTTCTGAGGGGACACATTAGGGATGCCTAGAGGTTTGATATCAGCCTGTCAGGTTCGTAGGGTACGTAGGAGGGGTTTTCAGAGGGTTCTAGCTCTTGTTTGAGAGTTTAGCAGTCAGGTCAGGGAACCAGCCTCAGTGCCAGTTGTTAGAGAGAGTTCTTAGATGTTTTCCTCGGCTAGTTGTTAGGTTCACCATCTGTTAGGGAAATGGAGTTGAGTATAGGAGTGGTGTCTGGACGCAGAACCATTTCTGTCCTTCCCTATAGGATGGCACCTGTAGTTGAGAGTTGTCAGAATAGAGGTGAGGCTTGGTAGCTAAGGGTTTTGTCCGACCTAGTACCTTACCCTGGAGTGTTCCAGTGTGGTTGTGGGAAAAGAAGGATGAGTCCTTGAGGCTTTGTAACGACTGTAAGTAGTTGACCAAGGTCACTACCAAGAGCAGGTATTCCCATGTAGGATGGATGATCTATTTGGACAGCTAGTAGGAGCTATTTGTTTTCCAAGATAGATATGAAATCTGGGTACTACCTGAGAGAGTTGGGTTAGCGTTGGGTTAGTAGTGAGAAGAGAAGAGAAGAGTAAGGATCAGAGTAGCGTAGTGGAAGCGTGTGAAGTTCAAGAGTACGTTGGGTATTGCTAGAGGTGTCTCCTATAGGAAGAGTGTTCTTAGGAGAACCGAGAGTTTTGACCCCAGCAGTACCTGTGTCTCTCTTTTAGGAGAGAGGTTGTTAAGTTTTGCTTGCTTGTTTGCTTGCGTGTTTTGTATGCCTGTTTGTTTGTGGAACATTCGAGGACGAATGTTCTTAAAGGGGGGAAGAATGTAATACCCGGCTAGATTCCGGCATCGGAATCTCTACCTTCCGGCGGAATCTCCGTTGGAATCTAGAATTCTGAAGATGCCAGAGGCTTCTAGAGGGGTAAAATGTGTTTTCTAAAATGTTTTCACATGATTTCATGGTTTTAAATGAAAATGAATTGAGTTTTGAAAAGAAAAGACCAAGGAGGCATTTGCCAGATTCGGCCGCCGAAAGTCAAGTTCGGCCGCCGAACATGGAAAGACTTCGGGAGTGCTTTTGGCCTCCGAAAGTCTTGTTTGAACGAGCCAAGTTTCGGCCGCCGAAAGTCAAGTTCGGCCGCCGAACTTGCATGAGTTTAGGGGGCACGTTAGGCCGCCGAAGGTCTTCGACCAGGCCACCTATAAAGGGCCCTCAGACCGAAAATGGGCGAGTTTTCTCCCCATTCTCGAGCTCAGGTGAGTTTATGCCTTCCTTTGGTCGTTTTCGTGTTTTCTCTACCCATCTCTCAAGTTTTTCATGATTTCTACCCTTGTGTTTGAAGATTTAAAGCTTAAAAGGAGTTTTGGGAGCTTGGAGCTTTTGGAGCTTGGATTCTCCACACCTCCGAGTTAGGGATCACACCACCCTCGATCTCCAAGAGGTTAGTGTAGATCTCTGCTTTTCCTTATGTTTTAATGAGTTTTAAGTAAGTTTTAAGGAGATTTGATGTATGTGTTTGGGTAGATATGCATGATAGGGTTTATGTGAGTTTTGTGCCCAATGTATGATTACATGATGTTTTGTTGGGGTTTTAAGTTAGTTTATGCCCCTTTATGCATGTGGGAGTGAGTATGCATGTTTGGGAGAGAGTATGTAAGGATTTGGGGTGTATTGAGTTTGGTTTTTGGCTTGGCAGAATCGGACCTGTCGTCCAGAGGGGACCAGGTTCGGCCGCCGAAAGGAGTTTCGGCCGCCGAACCTGCATGGGAATCAGTCTTTCGGCTGCCGAACGTGCCCCCGAAGGCTGAGTTTCGTTTCTGTCCAAGGGTTTCGGCCGCCGAACCTGCCGCCGAACCTACCCGAGTTTCGTCTCTAGAAGGGGCTTTCGGCCGCCGAAGGTGCCGCCGAAAGTGCCCTGTCCAGCCTTTTCATGGGTGTTTTCTATGCATGTTTCTATGATGTTTTAGGGGGTTTTTGGGAGTATGTTTATGAGTTGTTTAGAGTATGTTTGGCACCTCATTCGAGTCCACCTGTGTAGGATCGGACCCGAGGGACCGGGGAGGCCAGTAGTGCTAGCAGTTGCAGAGTCAGTCAGCGTCTGCCAGGAGGTGAGTAGAACTAACTTAATCTTTTATTTTAAGAAAATCAAATGCCTAAAGCATGTTCATGCATCATGATTACATGTAATAGGATTGATTGCACTAGTTTCACGAATATGGCGCATTGCATTATTTGATGTTGATTCAGGAGGTTTGGACCAAGGCGACTTCAATAGCCCATTTCTGTCATTGAGTCTTGGGTAAGTCCTTTGAGAGCCAAACAAGTACATATAGGAAAGTCCCTGTGAGCTCTCTGTGGACTAGGTACCCTGTCATGTATGTGAAAGTCCTGTGTGAGCTCCTTTGGGGGAGCCGGGCACCGACAGAGGGAATTTTGAGGTCATGTCCGATCCTTGAGAGGAAAGGATGCTAGCGAAAAGACCTCTCAGAAACAGGTCCGTGGGGAGTAGATAATTGCATGAACCCCGAAACGGACAAGATACAGTTATGTGATTTCTTTGTGTTATGACGCATTTCATGAGAGCATGTAATTAAGGAACTATTTTCTATGTTTCTACTCACTGGGCTTTTTAGCTCACCCCTCTCCCCTAACCCTAGTTTTGCAAGTCAGTGGTAGGCCAGGAAGACGTCAAGGGTAAAGGTCTTGTACATGTAATAGTATTAGATTAGTACTTTTAGTGTGGACATGTATTGTAATTGATATATTGATTTGTAAGTGAATGTAATGTAAAGTATAGTAGAGTTATGTTTATGGATTAGTACTGTGCTTGGCCCTAAGACTTGGTTAGTCCCTGTTTAATACATGATGTATGTTATACTAGATGTTGAGTTGTGTTTGAACTAATCTTGTGGCATGTGTTGTTTACCACGCTATGGTAATGGATGAGGACCCTAGAGGAGGTCTTATGTTTGTGGTTTGATGCATGCACAGGTTAGGTTCTAGTTCCTTGGATGTAATCCCAGCTTGATGTATGTTATGTTGACCCAGCTAGAGTTTTGTTGAGGGCTCTAGTAAAGGGTTTCTTTATGTTTCCAGTTATGTTGCATACAGGTCAAGTTCGGTATTTACATCAGATGTTCCAGTTTTTATGTTAAAGTTTTGATCATGTATGGGATTTGACCAGGTGATAGGAGGTATGTTTGGCTTGCTACGGGTCCCGACGGCCTTAAGCCGATCTGGATCCTAGCGCCGGTGGCGGTCCGAAGATGCGGGCTGTTACAATCTAACTCATATAAAGACCAATGCTAATAAGCAGCTAGGGAGATGAACAAACGAACTAATGTCATTTTTGCCACAGGAGAAAAAGTGTTAGAATGATCAATGCCATAAGTTTATGCATAACCTTTAGTGACAAGACGGGCCTTAAGCCTTGCTATGGAACCATTTGTATTGACTTTGATGGCAAAAATATATTTACAACCCACAACCTTCTTGACAGAGGGTAAATCAACTAGTTTCCAAGTATGATTTTCATCTAAAGCCTTGATCTCCTCAAACATTGTATCACACCATCCAGAATGGGTTAGAGCCTCTTTAACTGTCTTAGGCAAAGAAATGAAATCTAAAGAGACAATTAAGGAGGTAGAAGAAGGAGATAGGTGATCATAAGACAGAAAGTTAGGAACAAATAGGTAGAGTTACACTGTTGTTTACCTTTACGAAGACTAATAGAGAAGTCAAGGTCACTCGGTAGTGGATCTGATGGCAAAGAAGATTCTAGTACAAGACATGTATATTGGTCTCCGAGAGTAAACTTTAACAACTGATGATTTAACAGGAGGCTGAGTACTAGGAGGAATGTTACCATCAGATTGTGTAGCAGAAGACATACTTAAAGAGTTCCCACCATCAGATATAATTCTATAGATGAGACACTCATTGTTTAAATACACTTCAAAGGTTTATAATCAAGTTTAGTCACATGAGGTCTGACATCCCGAACATAGCAAGTGCTGCTAAAAAGTCGTAGTTCCGGAGAAAATAATAGCTTTTTAGAAAAGATGACATTATAAGGAGTATTACCATTTAGTACTATGGAAGGCATGCGATTAATGAGGAAGCATACAGTAGAGAAAACATTGGCCTAAAATTGCTTAGGAACTTGCATTTGAAACAATAGAGTTCGAGCAGTCTCAAGGAGATATCGATTCTTCCTTTCAGTTACCCCATTTTGAGCAGGTGTATCAATACATGATAATTAGTGAAGAATACCATGTTGAGCCATATAAGTCTGGAATGATTCTGACATATATTCTTTAGCATTGTCACGTTGCAAAATTTGTACAAAAACATTAAATTGAGTCTTGATTTCAGCACAAAAGGCAGAACAATGAGAAGACACTTCCGAATGATGCTTCATAAAATAAATTCAAGTCATTCTAGAGAAGTCATCCACAAAAGTGATAAAATATCTGAATCCAGTCTTAGATTCAACTGGACATAGGCCCCAAACATCTGAATGAACTAATTCAAAAGCAGATTCAACTCGTTTATTAACTCTAGGACTTAAAGAGCTTCGATGATATTTTACAAAATGACATGACTCACATTCCAGTGAAGATACCTCATGAAATTGATGGCATAACTTCTTCAAAACTGTTAAAGAAGGATGTCCTAATCGACAATGTGCTTCGAACGGAGACACAACACTGGAGCAAGTAATAGACCGAGGTACCCATGCATCCAAAATATAGAGACCCCTAGATACATGTCTTTTACTAATAATCTACTTCGTCAGAAGATCTTGAATGAGACAATGATCAGAAAAAAAAAAAAAAAAACAATTTAGGTCTTTGGTAAGTTTACTCACAAAGATTAAATTAAAGGCAATATTAAGTAAACTTAGCACAAATGATAGGGTAATAGAAGGAGTAGGTTTAACAGTCCCAGAACGCTCAACATTATAGGTTGACCCCATTAGCTATAGTAACAGAAGAAGATCGAAAGCTGGTAAAAATATGAGGATTACCTATCATGTGATTCATGGTATCAGAATCAATGACCCATTGATATAAAGAGAAAATAAGACAAGTTTTACATGTCTCAGCCGCTACTGGAGACATTGGAATAATTTTAATACTATGGTCTTACTATCAGAAACCATTTCAACCAAAACTCTATACTCCTATACCCTTAAACAAATTAAAGAAAGACAACAGAACCTAACCTAGTGAATAGTAGGGTGCCACTGAAGAACACTTCCCAATCAACATCGGATGGTTGAAGTTCCAGAGACGTGTTGAAAATGGCCGGGCGATCGTCGGGGAAGAAACCGGAGGAGACAGTTGTATCAGATTCTTCATCAAGACTTGTCCTCTCCTGAAGAGGTCGAGTCTTTATATAAAGTTATCGTTAGCAGATATAATCTAGCAGACCTCCATTATATCTGTAATAGTGGGATCATCGACAAATTAATCGGTGAGATCTCTTATCAAAGAGACGGACACATTATTGCTGAATTTTCAAAAAATACTATAATTAATTTCATTTTCTTACAGTATAAAAGCTAGCAATCATAGAGACAAATGTACACAATTCTTACAAAACTATACTTCAGTTCCAAGCAATTCTTTACATTCGCCATATTCTCCAATTTATTAATTTGAGCGTTGGAGTGGCTGCTGTAGGCGCCAACCATCTCACATTCTCTTTCTTGCAGGATTGACTAATCACATGACAGCTCTATTTTCTGCCACATCAGGAAGCATGAACAACTTTCTCAATTTCTAGTAGCGTGAGAAGAAGAAGGAAAAGGAATGGAACTTGAGTTGGATTGCTTCGCCTATAATTAAGGATAAACAATATTGAATTTGGATGAAAATAACTGACTAAATCGATGTAAATAAAAAAAATTAGTTTGAGTTATTAAAAAATTCAAATAAATTCAATTTTAACTTTTTTAAAATTAAAATAATCAATTCGATTTGGTTTTGAGTGATAAAAATTCAATTACAAACCGGAACTATTTATATTTGTTTACATGTTTGGTCTACAATAGTTCTCTATTTAGATTTTGATAAATTATATTGTTGATATTTAATAATATTAAAAATTATGTAGATAAATTTCAAAATTGAAAAAAAAATATTTATAAATGTTATTAAAATTAAATTAAATTAGTATTTCGTTATTTTATTATTGATTAACGAAAATTTTAAAAAATAATGTGAAATATAATTTTAAAATTAATTTTAATATTTCTTTGATTATTAAAGGAAAATAATATAATTAAAAAAGGAAATAATTAAATTTAATAATGATAAATAAATACATAATTAAAATAAAAATATTTATTTTAAAGAAATATTTTGTCAATAAAATAAAATTTCAAGCTTTGTATCATAAATTTAGTTTATTGCTAAAATATTAAGTAGTCTTAAGGTTTTGCCTTTATTATGAAAGAAATAAATTTTAACATATAGATGTGATTTAAAAAATTTTTTAGATTATTTTCTCTAATAGTCTTGTTATTTATTTGCCTTTTCACGGCATACGAGTGAAGGGCTATTCATTTCCACTGGCTCTGTCAATTTGTCAATTATTTTATTTTCCTTTCTCAATAATTAAATGATTGTTGAAATTGGGTTTTACTTAAAAGTTATTATATTTTGTTTGTTAATATATATTAGAATAACAAAATAATTTTTTAAATTAATTTTAACAATATTTATTATTTCCTTTAGAATGTAAATGATTTTCAATATTATTAATTGTAAAATATTGAGCATAAATATTTAATTAGACTCTTGATGGATTGTATTGTTGATACTTAATAATATTGAAAAGGCATAATAGTACTAAAAATTTTGAGTTTTGCATACTTTTGGTTTTTAATTCTAAAATTTTAATTTTGGCATATAAAAATTTAAAATTTTAAAAAAAATTTATCCAAATTAAAAAATGTTTGGAGAAAGTGTGATTGCATCTAGGTGGCAGCCCACGATGCATTTTTGTACTTTGTTAACCGGCTGCCACATCAGATATCAATATTACTAATGTTAGTTTGGTTAGTTTAATTGAGAATAAAACTAATCCAAACTAAAAAATATTAGTTGGGTTTGACTGATTAAAAATAGGATTGAAATCCATAAAACTGAAATAAAGACTAATTTTAATAATTGGGATGACTTATATAGAGTATTACATTTGAGGGTAATCCTCGATCCTATATTTGAAGTGATAATGCTAGTCTTTATGACGATTTAAGGAAAAGATTTATTGTGAATGAGTTCCAAAGAAGATTTTTGTAGGGTAAATTGTCAGAGTTATCTTTAGAGGGTCACCTATGAGTATGGTAATATAGAAGATTGAATATCTTTCTAAGTACACTAATGAACAAATATGAGCATATAAAATTAAAGTGACCCACATAGAACTTGACCCTGTAGTGTTCGTGACATTTGTCAAAATTTGAGCTAAAAAAAAAAAGGGTAAATTTACTATTTAATCTCTGGATATTGCTATTATTAACAAGCATTTTTAAAAACCTATTAAAATGTCATTTATCTTTTCTCTTTGTCAATAAAATAGTCTTTCCATCTATTTCTGTCATTAAAAATATAGTAAAAGACCAAATTATTTATATTCTTTTTCTTCTGGACGTTTTATTCTTTTCTTCTTTTTTTATTCTTTTTCCTTCTTCATCATCTTTTTCTTCTTTTAGATGTCTCCTCCTTTTCTTCTTCTTCTTTTTCTAGACGCCTCTTCCTCTTCCTCTTCTTCTTCTTCTTGTTTGAAGAAGAGAAAGAAGAGGAGAGACTATTTCGTTGACGAAGAGAAAAAATAAGAATATTTTAATATATTTGAAAAAAGATAAGTTTTAATAGATTTCTAAAAATATAGAGATTGACTTATTAATAATGACAATATTTAGAGACTAAATAAAATGTTTTATTTAAAAATAAAATTGGATTTTAAAAATTTTCTCTCTCATTTTTCATTTATTTTTAATGAAAAAAGGATGAAATGACAATTTTATTGATGAAAAGAAAAAATAGAATATTTTAATAGGTCTCAGGAAATGTAGGAATTGATTTATTAATAATAAAAATACCCAAGAACTAAATAATAAATCTCTTTAAAAAAATTAAATTTAAAACTTACTTCACTTGGATTATTTTAGATGAAGATTTTTATGTACTACGTATAGGTGTGACCCTATCGTTTATAATTTTTGCAATCTTATCCTCAAGTTTAAGAATAACTAATTAAATCTTATACTCTGAATATTTTGATAATTGTATTCTACCATATATTTAGCTGTTAATGAACTAACAGAAAAACCAAGTCATATGCCACATGTATAAACCACATAATACAATATAATTATTAAAAAAATCTATACATTTCAAATTGTTACAATTTTATTCTATACTTTGAAAATAACCAATTTATACCCTGTATTTTTTAGCAGTTAACTAATTCTATTCCAATTTAAAGAAAATATTTATGTCATTAATAAAAATACCATATAATTATACGACATAAATCTCGATAAATTTTTAAATTTATTTTCTATCTTTCATTCCCTAAAGTCATTTCCATAAAATATTGAATATTGAATGAGAAATAAATTAAGGATTATTCTAAGAAGTGAAAATTTAAGAAATTATTTTAGGTTGAATTAATATGATACGGTGATATAACTAAAATTATGTAATATTCAAAATTTTTTATTCTAACCCATTTTATAAAATTATCGATTAAGTCTAAACTTTTTAACTCTTAGCAATTTTAACCATTATCTTACTGGTAATTTTATAGTATTTAGAATGATAAGAATTCAAAAAGTGCATAATTTTGGTCTAAGTAACCATATCATATTAGTTCAATTCTAATATAATTCTCTAAATTTTTACTCCTATAATAATCAATATTCAATATAGTATAGAATTGATTTAGGATTATTTTGGAGAAAATGAATTAGAAAATAAATTTAGGAGTTGACTGAGAGTGATATAGCATAATTATATGGTGTTTTTATTAGTGACATAAGGTAGTTAAATGCTCAAAATACAGAATTTAATTGGTTATTTTTAAAGTAAAATTGCAATATTTTGAAAAATATATTATTTTTTGCGATTATATACATATATAGGGGTGAGCATTCGGTCGGTTCGGTTCAAAACCGAACCGAACCGAATAAACCGAAAACCGAAATTTTAGATTTTATGAAAACCGAACCGATTTTGGTCAGAAATCGAATCGAACCGAACCGGTCTGATTCGGTTCGATTCGGTTCGGTTTGATCGGTTTCGATTTTTAATATTTTTTAAATTTTTTACACTTTATTTTTAGTATTTTAAAATTTAATTAAAATATTTTAATTTTAATATAATTTAATTTCTCTATATTATTGAAAAAACATATTATTATTCCTAATCGGTTCGGTTCGGTTTTTTCGGTTTTTTTCTGATCAAAACCGAACCGAACCGAAATAACCGAAATTTCTGAAATTTAAAACCGAACCGAACCGAAATGTATAAAAAACCGAACCAAAATTTCAAATCGGTTCGGTTCGGTCGGTTTTTTCGGTTCGAACCGGATTCTGCTCACCCCTATACATATATCATGTGATATAACTTTTTTGTTAGTTCATTAATAGCTAAATAGATGATAGGTTACAATTGCCAAAATGTTTCAGAATATAAAATTTAATTGGTTATTTTTAAAATTAGAGTAGAATTGTGAAAATCTATAAGCAATGCGATTACATTGGCAATCTTTTTTTTTTTTTTTTTTTTTAATCATATGGAAACTGTTAAGTAATTGATAGAGTAAACCGACTTTAAAAATTAGTATATAATCATGGTTGTGTTGAATTTTAGATATATGAATATATCCTTACTCAAATTTCTTCCTTTCTAAAACTCCTTTTTCAAATTTAAAGATTTTCTATGGTACTTTATAAGTTTGTTGGACAAAGTAATTAAAAAGTTTATAAAAAATCATATTTATATTTTAAATTTTATTTTTTGAATAATAAAGACAAAATTTTAAGATTAACAATAATATATTAAAGTGAATTTAAAATATTTAATTGTAAATTACAATATGATACTTAATAATATTGAAAAAGTGTAATAATACCAGAAATATTTAGCTTTGCATGCTTTTTCATTTTAATCCTAAAATTGAATTTTGGGAAAATTACTTTTTAGTCCCTGAGGTTTAACGTAATTAACACTTCTGTCCCTCTATTTTGGCGACCCAACACTTGAGTCCCTCACTTTCTCTTCCATCCAAATTCGCAGTCCTTCCGTCCATTTAAACCGTTTGGTCAAAGAGTCAAAAGTGAGAGGTGATAATTTTTTCCAGAAATACCCTTCTCTTAATGTGAAATTCCTTTTTTTTTTTTCTCTTTCATGTTTTCTCCAGTTGCAGAAGAAGAAGAAGAAGAAGAAGAAGAAGAAAGAAGAAGAAGAAGAAGAAGAAGAAGAAGAAAGAAGAAGAAGAAGAAGAAGAAGAAGGAGAAAGAAGAAGAAGAAGAAGAAGTTGCAGAAAAGGGTAGAAAGAAAAGGAGAAGAAGAAGAAGAAGAAGAAGAAGTTGCATAAAGGAGGGTAGGAAGAAGAAGAAGAAGAAGAAAGAAGAAGAAGAAGAAGAAGAAGGAGAAAGAAGAAAAAGAAGAAGAAGTTGCAGAAAAGGGTAGGAAGAAGGAGAAGAAGAAGAAGGGATATTTGGGTTTGGGTTTAGTGAGGGTTAATTTTGTCAATTCACGTGTCCCAAACGGCTATTTTGGACGGAAGGAGTGCGAATTTGGACGGAAGAGAAAGTGAGGGACTTAAGTGTTGGGTCGCCAAAATAGAGGGACAGAAGTGTTAATTACGTTAAACTTCAGGGACTAAAAAGTAAATTTCCCTTTAATTTTAACACTGAAAATTCAAAATTTAAAGAAAGTTTATCTAAATTAGGAAAGACTTAGGAAAATGTGCTTGTGTTTAGGCGGCAGCCCACGGTACATTTATATTCTTTGTCAATCGGCCCCACAAGATATATTAACATTAATAATATTAGTTCTGTTGAAGTATAATGGAAGTAAAATAATAATTATTATTTTTTATCAGAGAATTAAAAATTAAAATAATAGAGTTTAATTGGCTAAATTTATAAGTGTATAAAATAATTATTTACGTTGTTATCGATAAAATCTCAAATTTTACTCATCTTTTTAAAAAAATTATTATTTATATACATATAAAAAATAAAATTTTAAATTGAGAATTAAGTTTAAATAAAATAATAAATAATTTATATACATTATTTATACATCACTTTTTTGTAAGTTAAATTATTTTTTTTTGTATAAAATATAGATATGAGTTTTTAGTTTTTTTTTTATATATATATATAATATGTAGTTTAAACTATTACATATAATTTTTTTTTTATTTTACTATGTAAGGTCTTTAATTTTAAAAAATATAACATTTTACCTTTTAAATTATTTCTTTTTCTAAATTTACTAGTGCATAAAACTACTACTCATAAAACCCTTTTTTTTCTTTTAAAATTTATTTCTATATTTAAACAGTAACTTCAATAATATAAATAGAAATGAATAAAAACAACTATACTTCTTCATAGTAAAAAATAATGTATACAAAAAATAAATAAATGATGATTTAATAATTTATTTTATGAATATTTTTAAAAAAAGATTGAGTAGAATAGATGCACGTGAAATCTTAAAAAATGAAAAGAAAATATAGATTAATAAAAAAATAGAGAGGGATATATAAGTAAGTGTCACAACTATAAAAATAGCAGTGGGATTGAGATTTTATATATAGAAGAATTATTATCAAGTTCCTCGGTGGTGTTATGTAACATCTGCTCAACATAAATTATGTGTTGTCATTTCAAAATAAGACTACGTGACAAGGATCTGATGAATAGGAAATGTGGTCCTGTCTCAGCAAAGGGAGACCTCGATACTTTAACAAATTTATCATCAAGAAATTATTATCAAGTTCCTCGGTGGTGTTACGTAATATCTGCTCAATGTAAATTATGTGTTGTCATTTCAAAATAGGGCTACGTAACAAGGATCTGATGAATAGAAAATGCGGTCCCGTCTGAGCAAAGGGAGACCTCGATACTTTAACACCAAATTTATCGTGAAGACTCGCTCTCTCCTGATAGGACGAGTCTAGGCACAGAGTTATCGTTATCAGACACAGTCCAACATATTTTCATTTTGCTTGTAATCACGAGATCATCGATCTATTAGCTGGCGCTGTTCCTTATCGAGCAGCCTGCTGCATTATTATTGAATTATTAGGAAATATTATATTTATCTCAATTTTCTTACAGTATAAAAAGGGGAACGACCATAGAGGTAAATGTACACTATCTCTAATACTATTCAAATTCTGAATCACTTATTGTATTCTCTCTATTATTTAAAATACTGATTTGAACATCGCAGTGATTGTCGTGGGCACCCACCACTACCTCATACTTCCTCTCTTACAGGTTTCAGTCAATTAGGACCATGTATGATCCTTAGGGGTCCCGAACTGGACCGAAAAACTGTACCAACCATACCGAAATTGAAAAAAATTAATGTTTCAGGAATCTAATTGAACTTATTTAGCTATTTAGTTCTGATTCTAATTCATTCTCAAGAACCATATTGAAATCGAACCGAACCGAAACTGTACCGAAAAATTGATATTATACATATATATATATATTTTTTTAAAATAATTTTAGTGATATTATAGTTATATTATATAATTTCAATAATATATTTTATATTTTATATATTTTTAATATAACCTTATAATTTATATTATTAAAATTATAAAATTTTATTTAATGAATTCAAATCTTAATTTTATAAATTGTTAAATTGTATATAATAGAAAATTATAAATAAGTAAAAATATAAAAGAATTGTTTCAAACTTTTCTATTTAATGAATTCAAATCTTAATTTTATAAATTGTTAAATTGTATATAATAAAAAATTATAAATAAGTAAAAGCATAAACAAAATAATTATTTGAGAGTTGTTCCAAACTTAGTAAAGTTCAAATTTTTATGTGTATATACACTTTTTTTAATTATTTTTACATTTAATACTACTTAACTACTTTTATAAATTAAATTATTCATATAATTTAATTGTGACTCTCTCTATTAACTATTAAATAGTTACAAAAAATATTATAAAATAATCATATAATCTAATTAATTATTAAAAATTTCTAACAATATGATTTAAATGATTTAATTAGTTAATCATAGTTTATTTTATCTAAATAAATTATATATATATATATATATATATCTTTATATATTAATTATATTTTATATTAAAAATATATAATTAATAATTATATATAAAAAATATAATATTTTTATTGAAAATTATGTATACAGCACAGTTCCATTTCGGCCATGTCATCAATTTAGTCTCAGCAATATTATTTAGTTCTGTTTTCGAGAGATTCATTAAACCCCTCCCTTTTGGATCACGATCGGTTCCTATTATTTCTCCTCACTCAAAATGGTCGAGAGTCCTACAGCTGCTATCAATATCGCTACCACGAGGGAGTCATCATTTCTTCTGTCTTAGATAATCGAGAAAACATGCCCCTCAATGATCAATGAAGCAAACTTTAATAATTTAAATAACGAGTAAATACTCTAGTATATCCAAAGGTTGCAGGCTACACTCAGCCAGTATAAGACTCGAGAAAATGCATCTAAAAAGAATCCTAAAAGAAGGGATGAAGTCTCTGTAGATACCCTAAGGGCCCAGACAGAAGCGGCCAAATTATGGCATAAAGAAAGATCCGAATTTGAAGATGAGTCGAACGAGACTCTGAAAGGAGTGGACTGGAAGGTAGTACGGGCTGTACAAAGATATCAAAAACAACAAGAAGAGGATTTTAGTTTAGATGGTGTCTCGCTTCTTTCAGAAGAAATATTAACGAAAACCTTTCCCGCCAAATTCAAACTGCCCAACCTAGAAAAGTATGATGGAACGGTAGAGCCCAAAAGTCATTTGGCCATTTTTAGGGCGACTGTGCAGTTTCAGGATGTTAATGATTTTGTATTATACAGAGTGTTTTCGTCAACACTCACGGGTTTAGCTTAAAAATGGTATCAACACCTAAGCTCAGGTTATCCAAAACTTTACACAATTTACTACGATATTCAAATTTAGATTTATCACTTGCATATCTCTCAAAAAGCTTTCCTCTGACCTATGGAAGATCTGCCAAGGAGAGGGCGAATCTCTAAGAAGTTTTATTTTCCTGTTTTAATGTTGAAGCCATACAGGTGGAAGAGTTGAATCATGAGATAACATGTGAGGTATTGAAGAAAGGAACTTGTGACATCAAATTCATGGATTCCTTAATTAAAAATCAAGTAGCGACGTACCAACAATTGATAGACATGGCCCAGAAATATATCAAGTTGGATGATGAGGTCTAGGACCTAAAAGAAGACAAGGGGGCACATCAAAAGCAAAGTAAAAAACTCGAGAGACGAGCCCAAGAAGGAGATTACAGGTGCTACTCCATCTCGCAAAAGAAGGACGAACAGAGTAAATATAAGAATTACACTCCGCGATGGCTCCCTCCGAAAATTCACGAGAAAAGAAAAAGAAGAAAAAAAGTCTGAGCTTGAAGAAATAACCCCTGAGACAACTTCTAATAAAGAACCCGTAGGAGTCATACATGTAATAACAAAAATACACGGAGAGGTATAGGAAAAGTAAGCAGATTACAAACATAATTACCGAAAAGGTAGGAAACTTTTGGAAATCTTGAGAAACATTCGCCCATGGGAGTCGTCCCCCTAAAATCTCATGAGAGTTCTAGTATCATTCACATTTTGACAGCCATTTAGTTCCATCCTCATATTTAAATGAAGGATATTCTTTTAATAATAAAGCTAACTAAGTATTTTCATATGTTATGTTCTTCGGTGAAAAGGTACAACAGACCACTTGGGCATTAGTCACATGAATCAAAGCCATAAGACAGCTTTCGCCAAGCTAAGTCATAGGGCAGTTTCCACCAGATCACTCGGGAGTTGGTCCCACGAATCAAGGCCACAAGCCAGTTTTTGCCAGGCAAGATCACAAGGCGGTTTTCGCTAGACCACTCGGGTGTTGGTTCTACGAATCAAGATCACAAGGCAGTCTTTACCAGACCACTTAGGCATTGGTCCCATAAATTAAGGCCACAAGGCATTTTTTGCCAGGCTAAGTCACAGGGCAATTTCCATTAGACCACTCGGACATTGGTTTCATGAATCAAGCCCACTAGGCAGTTTTCGTCAGGCCAAGTTACAAGACGGTTTCCACTAGGCCAAGTCATAATTTGGTTTTCGCCAGACTACTCGGGTGTCGGTCCCACGAATTAAAACCAAAAGGCAATTTTCACCAGACCACTTGGGCACTGGTCCCACGAATCAAGGTCACAAGACGATTTCTACTAGACTACTAGAGCGTTGGTCCCACGAATTAAGGTCACAAGGCCGTTTTCGCCAGACCAATCGGATATTGGTCCCACGAATTGAGGTCACAAGGTGTTTTTTGCTAGGCTAGATCACACAACAATTTCTGTCAGACTGCTTGAGCATCGATAAGGCGAGCATTTTTCGTATCTTATGTCTGAGCGTTAGTCCCGTTCTAAAAATTCACTAAGTCTTTTATTTTATGGCCACAAGACAGGTCAGTGACTAGGCGTCATAAACTGGTATTAGCCCTCTGACCAAATTTCCCCCCTTGAAAAAAATATTATATGCAGAGTATATAAACACTTAACAAAAATAAAGGCAACATTCTGATTAGAAAATATGAAAAATTTATGATAGGGTAGGGTCATCAGGCCTATCCGCTCTAGTCTTCGTTACATTGATATTTTTGGCATCTTTTACAGGAGAAACTCAGTCAGAGGGTACATCTTCATCATGCTCCTCTTCGATGGGAGTATCTTCAGCACGCTCCTCTCCACCCTCATTTTCTTCCTCAGGGAGGATGTCATCTATCCAGGAGAAATCCTCAGAAGGAAAATGTTTTATCAGCTCCTTCTTCACGGAATCTTGGCCTTGAATAAACATCTCCCTACCCTAGGCTACTGTCTCCTTGAGTTTTGCCTTGAGCTCAGTGACCCTGGTAGAGGCAGCCCGGGCCTCCTTAACTTGAGCTTGCAGCTCCAAGACCTGGTACTGCAATAGGACTACTGTAACGACCCCAAAATGGACCGTCACCGGCGCTAGGATTCAGGTCGGCTTAAGGCCGCCAGAACCCGTAGCAAGCCTGCTATACTCTCTGTGTACCTGTAAATCTCATACATGATCATACATTTTCTGTGAAAATAAAAACTCTTTGCTGAACCACGGCTTAACCTGTGCATGCACTATCTCTGTACTCTGTACTCTGTACTCTGTACTCCCTGACTAGAGCTTGCTCTAGATGGGTTACTCATACCTGTTAAGCCTGGTAGTAAAACATATATACATATACAGATCATGTACATAACACAAGATTTACAACCCAACAAAACTAAGTCAAGCACAACTGTAAACACAAATATTACATCTCTTTAAAATTACATGTCCACTCTAAGCTATTACAATGCTCTTTACTCTTTCTGTACTTTGCTGGACTGTCCCTGTACACTGAACACTGAACCTGCAAAACTGGGGTTAAGGGAGTGGGATGATCTCTATAGCCCAGTGAGTAGAACAGTAAAATATCTCAGTAAAATATGATTGTAATACCCGGCTAGACTCCGGTACCGGAATTCCTACCGTCCGGTGGAATCTCGGATGTCGAAGACCTCTAGAAGGGTAGAACTATGTTTTATAAAAATGTTTTAATGTGTTTTATGATTTTTAAGCATTTAATAAAATGAGTTTTTACATGAAAAGTCTTTGGAGGAAAACCCAGGTTCGGCCGCCGAAAGTAAAGTTCGGCCGTCGAACATTGCATGCGTTTTGGAGGCACGTTAGGCCCCCGAAAGCATGAGTTGGGAAAGTCCAGGTTCGGCCGCCGAAAGTCCAGTTCGGCCGCCGAACATTTGCATGGATGCGGAGGCACATTCGGCCCCCGAACGTGGCCTGGCCAGCCACCTATAAAAGGGGCACTTAGCCGAAATGGGCGAGCTTTCTCCCATTTTCGGCCACAGCAAGCTTCCGACCTTCCCTTTGCAAATCTTGTGTTCTTCCTCCAAATCTCTTCCATTTTCCTTGAGTTTTAAACTCACATTGCAAGTTTTGAGCATTTAAACCAAGTTTTGGAGCTTTGGGAACTCAGGAGCTCATTTTCGTGGATCTCCAAGTTTAGGTCGTCTCTGTAATACCCGGCTAGACTCCGGTATCTGAATTCCTACCGTCCGGTGGAATCACGGATGTCTGAAACCTCTAGAAGGGTAAAACCAGGTTTTTATGAAATGTTTTCATGTTTTTAATGATTTTAAGTATGAAATTTAATGAGTTTTTACATGAAAAGTCTTTGGAGGAAAACCCAGGTTCGGCCGCCGAAAGTCAAGTTCGGCCGCTGAACATGCATGCGTTTTGGAGGCACGTTAGGCCCCCGAAAGCATGAGTGAGGGAAATCCAGGTTCGGCCGCCGAACCTCATGTTCGGCCGCCGAACATGGCATGCATGCGAAGGCACATTCGGCCCCCGAATGTGGTCTGGCCAGCCACTATAAAAGGGTCCCTTAGCCGAAAACGGGCGAGTTTTTCCCCATTTTCGGCCAAGGTGAGCTTTCCGCCGTCCCTCACCCATTTTTGATGTTCTTCCTCTAAATCTTTCAAGATTTTCACTTGTTTTCCCTTGGTTTTGAAGATTTAAGCTTTTGAAACAAGTTTTGGAGCTTTGGGAACTCAGGAGCTCATTTTCGTGGATCTCCAAGTTTAGGTCGTCTCCCTCTCGATCTTCAAGAGGTAAGAGCCGATCTTAAGCTCCTTAGGTGTTTTAAATAAGTTTTATGCAAGATCTATGGGTAGAAATGCCTGTTAGGTTATGTGTTGAGTTATGGGTTAATATTAAATGTTTTGAGCAATGTGTGTTGATTTTGTGTGTTTGAAGTGTTGTAGTTGGGGTGTATGTTAGTTTGAGACCCCTAAGTGTAATGTATGGTATGTATGCATGTTTTAGAACTAGTTTTTGCATGATTTGAGCTTGGGAGGCAAAATGTGCATAGAGGAGCTGAGTTTCTGCCCTTCGGGAGAAGCTCAGGTTCGGCCGCCGAAGTGATTTTCGGCCGCCGAACCCCCTTTTGTGGAGGCAGCATTCGGCTGCCGAAGTTGCCCCCGAAAAGAGACTTTCGTCTCTGTCTGGGACTTTCGGCCGCCGAAGGTGCCGCCGAAAGTGCCCGACTTTCGGATCTGTCCAGGACTTTCGGCCGCCGAAGGTGCCGCCGAAAGTGCCCTGTTCAGCCATTTCATGCATATTTCTATGTGATGTTTTCCTGATGTTTTAGGGGGTTTTTGGGGAGTTTATTAGAGTTATGTTTATGTATGTTCGGTCCCTCACTTGAGTCCACCTGTGTAGGTTCGGACCCGAGAAATCAGGGACCCCAGCAGTGAGATAGCTGCTTCAGAGTCTGTAGAGCTTCAGCCAGAGGTGAGTGGAATGAACCTTAAGATTTTAAATAAATGAAATATAACTTTTTGGAGCATGTTCATGCATCATATATGCCATGTGATATTCTAGGTTGTTTGCATTAGTATTCACGAATATGTTGCATTGCATAATATGATGTGGATGCGGATTGGTTATTGGATGATCTTCTAGTCCTCCTATGGTATGATATGATGATGATGCGGTATGGATTGCCAGTGAGGCCCATTCTACGCCCCTGGACTATGTTAAGAGAAAGACCAGTGAGGCCCATTCTACGCCCCTGGCATCTTGGAATGTTATGTTATGTTATGTATGTAAGAGAAAGACCAGTGAGGCCCATTCTACGCCCCTGGCACGATTGGACTATGTTGAGGACTATAGGTGACAATACCATCCTTATGTGATATGTCTGTGATGTGTTGCATTTCATGGAAGCATGGAATATTTTAATATATGTTTTCTCTATTCTGCTCACTGGGCTCTTTAGCTCACCCCTCTCCCCTAACCCCAGATGTGCAGGTACAGGGTAGACCAGGAGGTTAGCCAGAGTATGAAGTGATGTTATGTAATAGTTAGATTGTGGACATGACAATTGTATTATGATGTAATGTAAAAGAGTTTTAAGTTATGTTGTGAAATTTTGAATATTGAGGATAGAGTTGTGCTTGACCATTACAGATTGTTAATCCCACTTGTATGTACATGGTCTTTATGATATGAGATATGAGGTTATGTTTCAACCAAGCTTATGTATGATGAGATACCCCATTGGAGCATTTGATGAGGACTCCAGTGGAGGTTTATGATATGTTTATGTTCATGTACAGGTTGAGCTTGGTTGTTATATGAGAATGTTTACAGGTTTATGAGTTTTGTTGATCATGTATGGGATTTACAGGTTTACAGGTTATATGTCAGGCTTGCTACGGGTCCCGGCGGCCTTACGCCGATCTGGATCCTAGCGCCGGTAGCGGTCCGGATTTCCGAGCTGTTACAGTCTCCCTCTCGATCTTCAAGAGGTAAGAGCCGATCTTAAGCTCCTTATGTGTTTTAAATAAGTTTTATGCAAGATCTATGGGTAGAAATGCATGTTAGGGTATATGTTGAGTTTATGGGTTAATATTGATGTTTTGAACAATGTGGCTTGCTTGAGTATGTTTGAAGTGTTGTAGATGGGGTATATGATGGTTTGAGACCCCTAGGTGTAATGTATGTGAAGTATGCATGTTGTAGAGCAAGATTATGCATGATTAGAGGTTTTGGGAGGCAAGAGGTTCGTTTGAACCAAGTTTCTGCCCTTTGGCAGAAACCAGGTTCGGCAGCCGAAGGGAGTTTCGGCCGCCGAACCCCCTTTGTGGAGGCAACATTCGGCTGCCGAAGTTGCCCCCGAAAAGAGACTTTCGTCTCTGTCTGGGACTTTTGGCCGCCGAAGGTGCCGCCGAAAGTGCCGCCGAAAGTGCCCGACTTTCGGATCTGTCCAGGACTTTCGGCCGCCGAAGGTGCCGCCGAAAGTGCCCTGTTCAGCCATTTCATGCATATTTCTATGTGATGTTTTCCTGATGTTTTAGGGGGTTTTTGGGGAGTTTATTAGAGTTATGTTTATGTATGTTTGGTCCCTCATTGGAGTCCACCTGTGTAGGTTCGGACCCGAGGAACCGAGGACCTCAGCAGTGAGATAGCTGCTTCAGAGTCTGTGGAGCTTCAGCCAGAGGTGAGTGGAATGAACCTTAAGTTTTTAAATAAATGAAATATAACTTTTTGGAGCATGTTCATGCATCATATATGCCATGTGATATTTTAGGTTGTTTGCATTAGTATTCACGAATATGTTGCATTGCATAATATGATGTGGATGCGGATTGGCTATTGGATGATCCTCTAGTCCTCCTATGGTATGATATGATGATGATATGGTATGGATTGCCAGTGAGACCCATTCTACGCCCCTGGACTATGTTAAGAGAAAGACCAGTGAGGCCCATTCTACGCCCCTGGCATATTGGAATGTTATGTTATGCTATGTATGTAAGAGAAAGACCAGTGAGGCCCATTCTACGCCCCTGGCACGATTGGACTATGTTGAGGACTACAGGTGACAATACCATCCTTATGTGATATGTTTGTGATGTGTTGCATTTCATGGAAGCATGAAATATTTAATATATGTTTTCTCTATTCTGCTCACTGGGCTTTATAGCTCACCCCTCTCCCCTAACCCCAGATGTGCAGGTGCAGGGTAGATCAGGAGGTTAGCCAGAGTATGGAAGATATGTTTATGTAATAGTTAGATGGTGGACATGACAATTGTATTATGATGTAATGTAAAAGTGTTTTAAGTTATGTTATGTAATTTGAATATTGAGGATAGAGTTGTGCTTGACCAATACAGATTGTTAATCCCACTTGTAGGTACATGGTCTTTATGATATGAGATATGAGGTTATGTTTCAGCCAAGCTTATGTATGATGAGATACTCCATTGGAGCATTTTGATGAGGGCTCCAGTGGAGGTTTATGTTATGTTTATGTTTATGTACAGGTTGAGCTTGGTTGTTATATGAGAATGTTTATAGGTTTATGAGTATTGTTGATCATGTATGGGATTAAACAGGATTACAGGTTATGTTAGGCTTGCTACGGGTCCCGGCGGCCTTACGCCGATCTGGATCCTAGCGCCGGTAGCGGTCCGGATTTCCGGGCTGTTACAGAATGGTATCAGAGCCCTAGGTTCATATGGTCGGACCTAGAGTGTCGGGCTCATAGAGGTTATAGCAGGTCAAGCACAATAGGAAAGGTCATGTCCACTAGGATAGGATGTGGAGTCCTGTCTTACATGATGATGCGATATGCCATGATTATATGCATGTGCATACATGATATGTTCTGCTATGTGATGTATGTGATGAGGGTTCATGTGTGCCCACATGAACCATATGATGCTGATGTTTGTGCTATGTGTGGTTTTTCAGAAGACAGGATGAGAGGAACTCGTCGATCAGCAAGATTGACTGGAGTGCCACCTGAGGATGAGGGCATGAGCGCCCGTCCTCCAGCATTGCCTAGGGCAATGTCTAGCAGGTCCAACAGGGACCGAGCAGTGAGAGACCCTAGAAGGTCTTTAGATCTGGGAAGAAGCAGATCAGTACGAGGAACAGTTCAAGGTGGTATGTCAGAAGATGTGGGAGATGACATGGATGTGGACCAGAGGAGGGATGGCAGTTTGGGGATGAGTATGTCAGAGGAAGGTATGGGAGAGTCCCAAGGAGGCACTCAGGCCTCGGGTTTTGTTCAGCCACCTCATTACCCACCTTTCTCACAGAATCCCGGGTATTCGATGGGAGGTACATCGGATTACCCTAGTTTTAGCCCTTACCCCACACAGATGCCATACCCACCATATTACCCACCATACCCACAGTACCCTATGTATCCACCCCCACCCTATCACCCAAATCCAGCAAACCCTATCTCAGGGGATGCTGCACCTCCT
Source organism: Manihot esculenta (assembly GCF_001659605.2). Taxonomy (NCBI): domain Eukaryota; kingdom Viridiplantae; phylum Streptophyta; class Magnoliopsida; order Malpighiales; family Euphorbiaceae; genus Manihot; species Manihot esculenta. The sequence goes on along the minus strand of NC_035178.2, from coordinate 18,637,609 downwards.
CCACCACCAGCAGCACCTACTGTCCCAGAAGCCCAAATACCTCAACCTAGCTCATCTGGAGGGAGCAAGGTGAGAATGACTGATTATATAAAGTTGGGTGCTCCCCAGTTTGAAACCGGTGATGACCCGTTTGTGTACCTTGAGAGGGTCAAGACGATAACAGATGAGATAGGGGCGGATGACAGTAGAGCCATTCAGATGGCTGGGTTCACGCTAAAATGCAAGAAGGCCCGTGAGTGGTTCAAGAGCTATGTGAAACCGAGGGTGGATAGTCTATCATGGGAGGAGTTTGCTAATGAATTTGCAGGGTGGGCTTTCCCTGATAGTTCAAGAGAATTGAAGATGATAGAATTCGAGCAGTTGAGGCAAACTGATGACATGAGTGTAGACGAATATACTGACAGGTTTATGGAGTTGCTGCCATTTGCTGGGCAGGACCTTAATACAGACCAGAAGAAGTCAAGGAGGTATATCATGAAGCTCCATTCCAGGTATTCCTCCTTGATACAGTCAGCGGATAGAGAGAGTTTTCACGCCATAGTAGACATGGCTAGGAGGATGGAGGCTAGTGCTATCGTCGAGGGAAAAGTCAAACAGTCAGCAGCACAGCCTTCTGGTTCCAGAACCCCAGGTAAGGGAAAGGTGGATCCTTCTTCCCTAAGCTCAGGTAGTAAGAGGTGGGGCAGTACCACCAAGAAGTTTAAGAAGAACAAGTTCTGGAACAAGATCAAGTCAGGTCTGGGATTAGGAAGTGGCTCGAGCTCAGGTGCAGATAATGCAGTATGTAAGAAATGTGGGAGACCGCACAGAGGAGTATGTCTGGTTGGGACGTCAGCCTGCTTCAGATGTGGGCAGGAGGGACACATGGCACGAGAGTGTCCTAGAGCAGCTTTTGTGACACAGTATCAGCAGACAGCTTCTGGTAGTGTGGCACAGCCAGTAGCTCCAGCCATGACACAGGCCAGTGGTAGAGGCAGAGGGAGAGGGTTAGCCTCTTCTTCAGCAGGGTTCAGAGGTGAGGGTCCGTCAGCTCCAGCACGGATCTTCACAATGACACAGCAGGAAGCAGACGCATCCAACACCGTGGTGGCAGGTAATCTCGTCATTGGATGTTCGAATGTGTATGCATTGATGGACCCTGGTGCATCTCATTCTTTTATTGCTCCGAGGGCCGTAGAGAGGTTGGGATTGATGATCTCTGGGTTAGAGTGTCCTCTCTGGGTCAGTGGACCCAAGTGTGATCCATCAGTGGCAGAGTCAGTCTGTCAGTGTAGTCCAGTTTTTGTTGAGGGGAGATGCATGTCTGCCGACCTTGTGGTTCTAGATTTGACAGACTTTGACGTCATTCTAGGGATGGACTGGTTATCTACCCATGGTGCTACCTTGGACTGCAGGGACAAGGTAGTCAGGTTCAGAGGTCAGGATGGGTCTGAGGTTGTCTTCAGAGGAGACAGGAGGGGTACACCTAGAGGTCTGATATCAGCCTTTCAGGCTCGTAGGTTGCTCAGGAGGGGATGTCAGGGGTATTTGGCTCATGTGAGAGAGCTTAATAGTCAGGTTAGAGAGCCCGCCTCGGTGCCAGTGGTTAGAGAGTTCTTAGATGTATTCCCAGACGAACTGCCAGGTTTACCACCTGCTAGGGAGATAGAGTTCGAGATAGAACTGATGCCTGGAACCCGACCGATCTCTATCCCTCCCTACAGGATGGCGCCAGCAGAATTGAAAGAGTTGAAGGAGCAATTACAGGAGTTGGTAGACAAGGGCTTCATCCGACCGAGTACCTCACCCTGGGGTGCTCCAGTGCTGTTTGTGAGAAAGAAGGATGGATCCCTTAGACTTTGTATCGACTACAGGCAGTTGAACAAAGTCACTACCAAGAATAAGTACCCATTGCCAAGGATCGACGATCTATTCGACCAGCTAGCAGGAGCGGGTTGCTTCTCCAAAATAGATCTGAGATCGGGGTACCATCAGTTGAGGATCAGGGAAGAGGACGTACCAAAGACAGCTTTCAGGACCAGATATGGGCATTTTGAGTTCCTTGTGATGCCGTTCGGGTTAACTAACGCCCCTGCAGCATTCATGGACCTCATGAACAGAGTGTTTAGCCAGTACCTGGATCACTTCGTTATTGTCTTCATAGACGATATCTTGGTGTATTCCAGGAATGCAGAGGAGCATGCCCATCATCTGAGGTTGGTTCTACAGACCTTGAGGGAACATGGCTTGTATGCCAAGTTCTCCAAGTGTGAGTTCTGGCTAAGGAGCATTTCGTTCTTGGGGCACGTAGTATCAGAGAATGGAATTGAGGTGGACCCCAAGAAGACAGAAACTGTGGCTAACTGGCCTAGACCCACTTCAGTAACAGAGATCAGGAGTTTCTTGGGTTTGGCAGGTTACTACAGGAGGTTCGTTCAGGACTTCTCAAAGATAGCAGCTCCTCTGACCAGACTAACCAGGAAGAATCAGAAGTTTCTGTGGATCGACCAGTGCGAGGAGAGTTTTGAAGAGCTCAAGAAGAGGTTGACTTCAGCACCAGTTTTAGCTCTGCCAGCTAGTGATGAAGACTTTACAGTCTTTTGTGATGCGTCCCGTGTGGGACTGGGTTGTGTGCTTATGCAGAATGAGAGGGTGATTGCTTATGCTTCTAGGCAGCTGAAGAAGCATGAGTTGAATTACCCCACACATGACCTTGAGATGGCAGCAGTAATCTTTGCACTCAAGATGTGGAGGCACTACCTCTACGGGGTTAAATGTGAGATCTTTACGGATCATAAGAGCCTGCAATACATCTTGAGTCAAAGAGATTTGAATTTGAGACAGAGGAGGTGGGTAGAGCTGCTGAGTGACTATGATTGCAAGATTCAGTATCATCCGGATAAGGCGAATGTTGTGGCAGACGCCCTAAGCCGGAAGTCACTAGGCAGTCTATCCCACATCACGGCAGAGAGGAGACCAGTGGTGAAGGAGTTTTACAAGCTCATTGAGGAAGGTCTACAGTTGGAGTTATCTGGTACAGGTGCCTTGGTTGCTCAGATGAAAGTGACACCCGTGTTTCTGGAGCAGGTGGCTCAGAAACAACATGAGGACCCAGAGTTAGTAAAGATTGCCAGGACTGTTTAGTCGGGCAAAGACAGCGAGTTCAGATTCGACAACAAGGGGATCCTCCGCTATGGGAGTCGATTGTGTGTACCAGATGACATAGGGCTAAAAGGAGACATTATGAGAGAGGCTCATAATGCAAGATACAGCATTCACCCCGGAGCCACCAACATGTATCAAGATCTTAAGAAAGTTTATTGGTGGCCAGCTATGAAGAGAGAAGTGGCACAGTTTGTGTCAGCCTGCGAAATATGTCAGAGGGTGAAGCTGGAACATCAGAAGCCGGCTGGAATGCTTAACCCGCTACCTATTCCAGAGTGGAAATGGGAGAATATAGCTATGGACTTCGTAGTGGGGTTACCGGCGACGTCCAACAGATTGGACTCCATATGGGTGATTGTGGACAGACTCACCAAATCTGCTCACTTCATCCCTGTCAGGAGTGGCTATTCTGTGGACAAGTTGGCGCAGGTGTATGTTGATGAGATTGTCAGACTGCATGGGGTCCCGGTATCTATAGTGTCAGATAGAGGGCCCCAGTTCACCTCCAGGTTTTGGCGGAGTCTGCAGAGTGCTATGGGTACTAGGTTGGATTTCAGCACTGCCTTCCATCCACAGACAGACGGACAGTCAGAGAGGACCATCCAGACCATAGAAGATATGCTAAGGATGTGTGTGCTGGACTTTGGCGGTTCTTGGAGGCAACATCTACCTTTAGTGGAGTTTGCTTACAATAACAGCCATCATGCTAGCATCGGGATGGCTCCATATGAAGCTTTATATGGGAGGAAGTGCAGGTCACCTGTTTGCTGGGAGGAAGTTGGAGAAACGGCCTTGGCAGGGCCTGAGCTAGTAGAGATCACCAGCAGGGTGGTACCCTTAATCAGAGAAAGAATTAAGACTGCTGCAAGCAGACAGAAGAGTTATGCAGACATCCGCAAAAGGCTAGTAGAGTTTCAGGAGGGGGATCTGGTATTGCTTAAGGTGTCTCCAATGAAAGGAGTGGTTCGGTTCGGGAAGAAAGGTAAGCTGGCTCCGCGGTACATTGGACCCTTTGAAGTCTTGCAAAAGATTGGGAATGTATCGTACAAGCTGGATTTACCTGCTTCTATGGCAAGAATCCACCCGGTTTTCCATGTTTCTATGTTGAGAAAATTCGTGTCAGATCCGGGCAAGGTTCTTAGTGAGCCTGACGTGGAGATCCAAGAGGATCTAACCTATGTTGAGCAGCCAGTACGGATCTTAGACACCCAGATCAGAAAGCTAAGGAACAAGGAAATCCCGATGGTGAAAGTCCTTTGGAACCACCACAATATTGAGGAGTGTACCTAGGAGACACGGGAGTCCATGCTCCAACAGTATCCCCATCTCTTTTAGAGGTTAGTATCTATGTGTTTCATGTGTATGTTATGTTGTTTGCTATGCATGTGCTAGTTGAGGAACATTCGGGGACGAATGTTCTTAAGGGGGGGAGAATGTAATACCCGGCTAGACTCCGGTACCGGAATTCCTACCGTTCGGTGGAATCTCGGATGTCGGAGACCTCTAGAAGGGTAGAACTATGTTTTATAAAAATGTTTTAATGTGTTTTATGATTTTTAAGCATTTAATAAAATGAGTTTTTACATGAAAAGTCTTTGGAGGAAAACCCAGGTTCGGCCGCCGAAAGTAAAGTTCGGCCGCCGAACATTGCATGCGTTTTGGAGGCACGTTAGGCCCCCGAAAGCATGAGTTGGGGAAGTCTAGGTTCGGCCGCCGAAAGTCCAGTTCGGCCGCCGAACATTTGCATGGATGCGGAGGCACATTCGGCCCCCGAACGTGACCTGGCCAGCCACCTATAAAAGGGGCACTTAGCCGAAATGGGCGAGCTTTCTCCCATTTTCGGCCACAGCAAGCTTCCGACCTTCCCTTTGCAAATCTTGTGTTCTTCCTCCAAATCTCTTCCATTTTCCTTGAGTTTTAAACTCACATTGCAAGTTTTGAGCATTTAAACCAAGTTTTGGAGCTTTGGGAACTCAGGAGCTCATTTTCGTGGATCTCCAAGTTTAGGTCATCTCCCTCTCGATCTTCAAGAGGTAAGAGCCGATCTTAAGCTCCTTATGTATTTTAAATAAGTTTTATGCAAGATCTATGGGTAGAAATGCATGTTAGGGTATATGTTGAGTTTATGGGTTAATATTGATGTTTTGAACAATGTGGCTTGCTTGAGTATGTTTGAAGTGTTGTAGATAGGGTATATGATGGTTTGAGACCCCTAGGTGTAATGTATGTGAAGTATGCATGTTGTAGAGCAAGATTATGCATGATTAGAGGTTTTGGGAGGCAAGAGGTTCGTTTGAACCAAGTTTCTGCCCTTTGGCAGAAACCAGGTTCGGCAGCCGAAGGGAGTTTCGGCCGCCGAACCCCCTTTGTGGAGGCAGCATTCGGCTGCCGAAGTTGCCCCCGAAAAGAGACTTTCGTCTCTGTCTGGGACTTTCGGACGCCGAAGGTGCCGCCGAAAGTGCCCGACTTTCGGATCTGTCCAGGACTTTCGGCCGCCGAAGGTGCCGCCGAAAGTGCCCTGTTCAGCCATTTCATGCATATTTCTATGTGATGTTTTCCTGATGTTTTAGGGGGTTTTTGGGGAGTTTATTAGAGTTATGTTTATGTATGTTTGGTCCCTCATTGGAGTCCACCTGTGTAGGTTCGGACCCGAGGAACCGAGGACCTCAGCAGTGAGATAGCTGCTTCAGAGTCTGTGGAGCTTCAGCCAGAGGTGAGTGGAATGAACCTTAAGTTTTTAAATAAATGAAATATAACTTTTTGGAGCATGTTCATGCATCATATATGCCATGTGATATTTTAGGTTGTTTGCATTAGTATTCACGAATATGTTGCATTGCATAATATGATGTGGATGCGGATTGGCTATTGGATGATCCTCTAGTCCTCCTATGGTATGATATGATGATGATACAGTATGGATTGCCAGTGAGGCCCATTCTACGCCCCTGGACTATGTTAAGAGAAAGACCAGTGAGGCCCATTCTACGCCCCTGGCATATTGGAATGTTATGTTATGTTATGTATGTAAGAGAAAGACCAGTGAGGCCCATTCTACGCCCCTGGCACGATTGGACTATGTTGAGGACTATAGGTGACAATACCATCCTTATGTGATATGTTTGTGATGTGTTGCATTTCATGGAAGCATGAAATATTTAATATATGTTTTCTCTATTCTGCTCACTGGGCTTTATAGCTCACCCCTCTCCCCTAACCCCAGATGTGCAGGTGCAGGGTAGATCAGGAGGTTAGCCAGAGTATGGAAGATATGTTTATGTAATAGTTAGATGGTGGACATGACAATTGTATTATGATGTAATGTAAAAGTGTTTTAAGTTATGTTATGTAATTTGAATATTGAGGATAGAGTTGTGCTTGACCAATACAGATTGTTAATCCCACTTGTAGGTACATGGTCTTTATGATATGAGATATGAGGTTATGTTTCAGCCAAGCTTATGTATGATGAGATACCCCATTGGAGCATTTTGATGAGGGCTCCAGTGGAGGTTTATGTTATGTTTATGTTTATGTACAGGTTGAGCTTGGTTGTTATATGAGAATGTTTATAGGTTTATGAGTATTGTTGATCATGTATGGGATTAAACAGGATTACAGGTTATGTTAGGCTTGCTACGGGTCCCGGCGGCCTTACGCCGATCTGGATCCTAGCGCCGGTAGCGGTCTGGATTTACGGGCTGTTACAATGATCTCATGGAATGCACCATATCACAGGCAATTCACATCAAAGGTAAACCTGTCACCACATAGTCCCAGTAACTCTGTGCCAGGGCATAGAATCGAGCACCTGGTCTTCTTGTGATATATGTATATGTGTATATAACACCTCTGTACTTACCATTGCCAGGGCGTAGTCAAAGGCTCCTGGACTTTACTATACCTGCCAGGGCGTAGTCAAAGGCTCCTGGGCTTTGCTATACCTGCCAGGGCGTAGTCAAAGGCTCCTGGACTTCCTGTCTGGAACTATTGGATCATTCAGCATTTACCCACACCAACATTATAGCTATGCAATGCAAAATCTTTGTGAGTTCTAATGCAATCAACCTATGCATAAACATGATGCATGAAAGATGCTAAAAGCAGTGCATGTCTTTATTAAAATGAGTCATAAGTTTAGTTCCACTCACCTCTGGCTAGCTGGACTGACTAACTGTGCAGGCTCTGAAAACTCTGGAGCAGTACTCACTGCTGCTCTCTCTGGTTCCTCTGGTCTGTAAAGGTACATATAAACTCAAATGAGGGACCAAACTAGCTTAGGACCAACTCTATTAAACTCCCCAAGAATCCCCTTAAACTCACTCTAACATCCATGCAAAGCATGCAAAAGAAAGCTGGACAGAACACTTTCGGCGGCAGGTTCGGCGGCCGAAAGTCCTCTCCAGAGACGAAACTCAAGCACCTTCGGCGGCCGAATCTCAACTTTCGGCAGCCGAACCCTTTCGGGGGCTAGTTTCAGGGGCTGAAAGGCACTCCAGAGACGAAAGTCTCTAACCTTCGGCGGCCGAACTCCCCCTCCAGAGCCGAAAGTCCAAAGGCTCGGGGGCAAGTTTGGGCAGCCGAAGCCACCTCCTCATGGGTTCGGCGGCCGAATGTACCTTCGGCGGCCGAACCTGAGTTCATCAGCAGGGCAGAAACTTGCCCTGCCTTTCGCCACAAGCACCAACCTCCTCTCCCACTTCACACCTCAGTTCCTCAACTTGCATACACTCATGTATATGCTCAAAGGGGTCAAAACCTACCTAAAAACCCCAACAACACAAATCACATAACACACAAACAAACCTTTCTCACAAAATCATCAAAAACTCTTCTTTTAACCTATTCATGCAACTCTCTCCATAAACCCCATAAAACCTTCAGAAAACATAAACCCAAGTTCAGGATCTTCACTTACCTCTTGAAATCAAGTAGATGAACGATCCTAACGTGGAGTTTTGGAGCAACTCTTCTTCAAACTCTCCAAACTTCACAATTTTGAGTTTTTAGCTTAAAACCTTCAAAATACCATAAAAACTAATCAAATCTTTGCATGATTGAATGAAAACATGAAGAACTACTCACAAAGGACAGGGTCTCACCTCAGAAGACAAAAGAAACGGTGCTCTTACCGCTTCAACCGACTGAGGGCCGTTTTATAGGTGGCTGGCCAGACCACCTTCGGCGGCCACACGTGAAACCGAAAGCCATGCATGTTCGGCGGCCGAACCTCAACTTCGGCGGCCGAACCTTGCTTTTCTGCCTTGGTTCAGTTCATGTAAAAACTCATTTCCTTATGTTTTAAAATGCTGAAAACATACGTTATACCTTTAGAAAACCATAAAACTGCCCCTCTAAAGTTTCCGACATCCTGGATTCCACCGGACGACAGGAATTCTGATGCCAGACTCTAGCCGGGTATTACAACTACTTGATCCTTGGCAGATTTAGCTCGACCTCAAGGCCCAAGTTAGAAGCAAGGGTCGCATCAAGATCAGCCTGAAGCTTGTCTACCAACTCCAGGGTCTCCTTCATCATACCCACGACTTTGGCAACCCGAGTCTTCAAGCTTGAACATTCCTCGGCCAAGAGCACCCTGTGCATCTCGTTTGAACCAAATTCTCACCTCAAGGCTCTAAAACACTCATTGGCCACATAGGCGTAGAGGGCACCCTTCAGTGCAGAATGAATGACATTAACAAATAGCTCAATTGTCTCAACCTCATTTAAGTGGCAGTGATCTATAGGCCTCAAGGCACTCTTGATTAGCAAGAGAACCAGAGAAGGGTCATTAAGGAGTGAAGACGCCCAGTTTAGTGCTAAAGCCAAGTGTTGAATGCCTGTAGGCCAATAAGACTTAACCCCCGCGCTTGCAGGAACAGAGGAAGAAGAGGCATCAGTAGGGAGCTCAGGATCTAAGGTCAAAGTAGAAGCACCTAGGGCCGAAGATTTAGGCTGAAGTGATGCCAGCTCCTCGGCCATAGGCTGGGGAAAGGGAGGAGAAAGTACAATCACCACTTTCGAAGGGCGAGCACATTTAGCATGGGGACTAGCAACCCCAGCAGCAACAACCTTGCCCTTTTGAGCAGCATGTACCGCCTCGGCGAATATGCTTAACCCGACCATATCTGCAAACAAAAGAAAAAATAAGTAAGAAAGTCAATTCAAAAACTAAAAAGGATGAAAAGAGAAGTACCTTGATCCTGAGACAAGGGCGTGCTTTCGGGAAGGATGGGCGAGTGAGGAGCGCAGGTCTAGCTTGCTGGCAGAAATGGTATTCCTCACCGCCTGAGTAATATGGATCTTCCTTAAGGCTTTAGCCATCACCATGAGAAAAGCTAAAGCCTCATCTTCCTTTCTCCTTGGACGGACTCCATCCTTCTTCAGTTCTACCCAATAGTGCCAGCTAGTTTGAAGGCGCCCAAAACCCCTTAGTGTATGATGACGGAGGACAAAAATCTTATTTTTCTACCGTTTCAAAGAAGAAGGCATCCAATAAAAAATGTTCAAGTACTTTCGACTGCTAAAATACCAGAAATTCTCATTTTTATAGGTACCCAGTTGGTATAGCTGGGAGAAAAGCGTTATGCTTGGTTCAATGTGATTGTTAAAGTACACGAACCGAAAGGCCATCATGATTCTCCAACCATTAGGATGAAGCTACGCAACTAAAAGCTTGTGAAACCATAGGACCTCCACGAAAAATGGGTTTAAAGGGAAGCAGAGACCCTCGAAGACAATGATAGTATCGCCGGTGGGGATCAAGTCGTTAGCATGAACGCGGGGAGAAGGGGCAAAAATTCAAAAAGAATCCCAAGGAATGTGATAGTCTCATACAAATGATCCACGTTGCTATCTAAGAAGACGAACGGGATATCACTAAGAGAGCCACCTTCATTCTCGGGGGCCTGGAACAATGGAGGCTGGCGCTCGAATGGGACCATCAGAGTAGAAGCTGGAAATGAAGACCTCGCTAGAGGAGGAAGAGGTGTTCCTATCCATATTAAAAAAGGACAACAAAGTTACCGTGGGATAAGTAAAGACTTTAATAGAAATGAGAAAGGAGTCATAAGGTGAATTCCTCTAGAAAAGAAGTTGCAGAAGAACACAAAAGTGATGCACGGAGAAGACGATGGAACTTTATAAAGATGGTTTTGACGCTGGGCATTAAATGCAACATGATAAACATTAAAGTAGTCATCAAAAAGATTGATAGGAAAAATGATGTGAGTAGCAAGAAACCAATCTCTAGGGGCCATGTATTCTGGACCTCGATAAAAGATGTCCCCTCCGAATATGAGAAAATGAAGACTAGTGGAGGGACCTCTGATGTTACATAACATCTGCCCAGAGTAAGCTATGAGTTGTCACCACAAAACAAGGCCACATGGCAAGGATCTGATAAGTGAAAAACGCGATCCTGTCTAAAGAAAGGAGACCCGAACACTTTAATACTCGGTTTATCATCAAGACTCGCCCTCTCTTGATAGGACGAGTCTCGGCATAGAGTTACGGTTATCAGGCACAATCTAGCATATTTCCATTTCGCCTATGATTGTAGGATCACCAACCTATTAGTTGGTGATATCCCTTATCGAGCAGCTGGTCACATCATCACCGGATTATCAGGAAATGCTATATTTATCTCCATCTTCTTACAGTATAAAAAGGGAACGACCACAAAGGTAAAGGTACACTATCTCTAATACTACTCAAGCTCTGAGTAACCTATTGTATTCTCTCTATTCTTTAAGATACTGACTTAAGCGTTAGAGTGGCTGTCATGGGCACCCGCCACCACCTCACGTTTTCTCTCTTATAGGTTTCAGCCAATCACAGTACAGTTCCATTTTGACTACGTCATCAATCTAGTCTTAGCAACATCACTAAGTTTTTAGGAAATTTATATTGTTTAGTCCATTTGTCAACTACATTGTTAGCTAACTTGTTTATCCTTTGGTCATAAAGACTAAGCAGTCTGTTATGTAAATTTATAAAGACTAAATGATACATATAATTAAAATTATACGGACTAAATAATAAATATTACAAATATTTTAATATATTTTTTTGGTAAAAAATCTAAAGAATTTAATTTTTAGACGTATCTGGATTTGCAAGTACCTCTACTACTGTTTTTTCTTTAAATGACATTGATCAATAAATAATTGATTCTGGAGCCACAAGCCACATGTGTCATGTAATTATTTCCTTTGACATCAGTATATGTATTCTGCGGGACCAATGGACTAAAAGAATAATAGCAACAGAAAAGCTTGTCAATGGGTTATAAATACTTGACAAATCAACCTTTGCAGCATATAACCTAAATAATAAGGCTTCCCCTCAAGTTCATCTATCAGTAAATAAGTGCTCCATCTCAGCTGAGACTTAGCACAGGAGACTTGGTCATGTGTCCTCAACCAAACTCTCCCATATTCATGAAATTGTAAATAAAGAACTTCATAAGAATCAGTGTGATACATGTTCTTATGTAAAGCAACATAGATTGCCATTCAATAAAAGTAGCATTCTTCTTCAAGAGTATTAGAATTGCTACATATAGATCTTTGGGGCCTTTATAATGAGATCTCTCCCATTGGTGTCCGACTTTTTCTTACTATTGTGGATGACTTCAGCAGGTGCACTTGGACATATATGTTAGCCAACAAAGTTGAAGTTTTCACTGCTCTTAGGGCCTTTGGCACCATGGTCAAAATAATGAAGGTGAGGACAGACAATGGAACTGAATTCATAAACTTAGTTTTCTAGAGTTATTTTGCAAACAAGGGCATCATACATCAAAAGACATGCATCTACACCCCACTACAAAATGGGGTAGTAGAGAGGAAGCATAAACATGTCCTAGAGATAGCAAGAGCCCTTATGTTTCAGGCCAACCTTCCCAAGCTCTTCTTGAGTGAATGTGTGTTAGCAGCCACCCACCTCATCAATAAATTCCCACTTCTATCCTAAATTGGAAAATACCTTTTGAAATACTACATGGAAGATCTCCAGATTACAGTAATATCAAGACAGTAGGTTGCTTGTGTTATGCCACAGTTACAAAACCATATAAAGATAAGTTTGCTCCAAAGGTATAAAAATCTATATTGTTGGGTTATGTTGCAGATCATAAAGGATACAGGCTTTTTGATTTAGCCACCAAAAGAATTTTTGCATCCAGAGATGTCAAATTTCATGAAGAAAATTTTCCTTATAAAGAGCTGACCATTAAACCTTCTCCTGCTGTACCACTTCCCTTAGTACCCTATTTTGAAGATCAGACAAAATTACCATGTTCTTTAGCACCCACCTCATCTCTCACCCCTGATACTCACCATGAATTACCTTGTTAGTCAGCTGCCACCTTATCTCACACACCTGATACTCACATTGAATCTCCTCTAGTAACTCCTATCACTATAAAACCTGTATATACTTTGAGAAGAAGTTTAAGAACCATTATGCAACTTGCTTGGTTGTAGCTATGTATCATGAGATCATTTGTTTTGTTATTAAAGCTTTCTAATTCAGTTTCAATTTTCATTACAATTAGTTTGCTGCTAATACAGCCCTTCTCAGTGGGCCCAAAAGTTATAATGTAGCCAGCAAAGATCCACAATGGGTTGAGGTCAAGCAAGAAGTATTAAGAGCCTTAAAACTTAATGAAACATGGGAAATCACCTCTCTCCCCCCTAGAAAGAAAGCTATTACATCAAAGTGGGTATTCAAGATTAAACACAAACCTAATGGTACAATTGACAAATTCAAGGCAAGGCTTGTAGCTAAGGGATATAACCAAGTTGACAGGATTGATTATGTTGATAGCTTCTCTCCTGTGTTTTTAACAGTAGCTACTAGTTTCAGGTGGCCAATACATCAAGTAGATGTTAATAATACATTTTTTGCATAGTTATATTGAAGAAGATCTATACTTGCTTTTTCCTAAAGGATATAATAAAGTTGCTCCTAGCAAAGTATTCAAGTTGATTAAATCTTTATATGGATTAAAACAAGCCAACAGGCAATGGAACAAAGAGTTTACAATCCAATTGAGGAATTTTAGCTTCACACAATCAACTGTAGATCATTGTCTCTTCACCAAAGGTACTGGATCTTCTTTTGTGATTCTCTTGGTTTATGTGGATGATGTGCTAATTGCTGGACCTGATGAAGAAGCCATCAGAATATCAAAAATTTCTAGATTAAATATTCACTATCAAAGACCTAGGTTATGCAAGGTATTTTTTAGGACTTGAATTAGCAAGATCCCTTTTTGGAATGTTCCTTCACCAAAAGAAGTATATTATGGATTTAATCCAAGATGTTGGATTACTTAATAACAGATCTGTTCCTACTCCAATGTTTAGGAATGCTAAATTCAGTTTTGAAACATATGACTTAATTGCTATTCCTGATTCTTACAGAAGACTCACAGGTAGATTGCTTTATTTAGGCCTAATAAGACCTAATATCACCTTCTCAGTACACTAGCTTAGCCAATTTATGCAGAGTCCACGACAGTCTCATTGGGAAGCAGCCATCCATGTGTTGAAATATCTGAAGGGTTGCTAGACAGAGGTCTCTTCATTCCTATCAACAATTCTTTTCAGTTGCAAGCATTCTGTGATGCTGATTGATTGGGCTTCATGTCCTATGACTTTCACGGCGTACCGTGTATTCTTGGGACCTTCTTTGACTTCTTAGAAATCCAAAAAATAAAATATAGTTAGTAGATCTTTTATAGAAGCTAAGTACAGTCTGTGAACTTTAATGGATCTCATATCTTCTTCAAGATTTTCAGCTCCCTTCACCCTTTGCAATTCCTCTCCACTGTGATAACCAAGTTGCAATGCACATAGCCAATAATCTAGTGTTTCATGAACGTACAAAGCATTTGAACATTGACTGTCATGTGGTTCGAAATCAGCTAAGCAAAGGCTTCATTCGATTAGTCCATGTGTCATCTCAGTCTCAACTTACATATCTTTTCACCAAATCCTTAACTTTCCCTCCCTTTTCTTCTCTATTGTCTAAGATAGGCTTGATTTTGTGTTCCTCACCAGCACCATCTTGAGGGGGAATGAAGAGTTAATGAAATGATGTGTTTTTAGCCTTAATTTATTTTTCAGTTTCTTCTAAGTTAAAGGGTGTATTTAGTATGTTAAGAAATTCAGTTAATGAGTTAGAAAAGGTGGGAATTTTCTCTTCACGTGTTTCATGCTTTCTTCTTCCTTCTCTATATATAAAGCCATATCGGGAGATGAATATATATAATTCTGTAGGATCTTATTGAAGGTGCAGTATTTATCCTTATATTCTAAAATTAAAATATTTATTTACTAACTTTAAATTAATTTAGATCATAAAATTACTGTCCACTTTAATTTTTCAATATAATGATTATAACATAAATAACAACTTATTATCTGATAATATAATATTATTAAATTTATTAATTTTTATGATTAATTTTTTAAAAATATTAAAATTATTAACATTTAAAACTAAGTTGGTTCTTAAAACTATAATCTATCGCTGTAATGATATGTATACTCCACAATTGAAATATGTATTTATTTAAACTAATTGAGATAATAAAAATTATTATCCACTTTAGAATTTAAATATAATTGTAAACAATTAATGCTAACAAATTATTATTATTATTATTATATGATAATTTTATATAATTAAAATTATTAATACTTTATAATTATATAAAGAAGTTTTTAGATTTTATTAAAATTGTTAAATTTTTTTTTATATATAATTAATTACTTTTAAAATTAACTTGATACTTAAAGTTGTGATAGTCAATTTAATTATTATCTTATAAATTTCAATTTATTATCTAATAATTTAATATTATTGTAATTATTTTAATATTGTGGTATTATTTAATTAAAAATTGATTTGTCCTTATTTGATTAATATTATTATTTATTATCTTATAATTTTTTCAAATGAAATGGTATAAATTTTATTTTAATAATTTTATATCAAAATTTGGAGTTTTTAAACTATTGATGTATATCCTAAAATTTACATATTTATTTATTAATTTTAAATTAATTTAGATAATAACAATTGTAGTTTTAATTTATATTTTAAATATAATTGTTATAATTAAAAGATAAACACATTTTCTAATCATTTTATATTCTTCTTTATAATTAATTAATATTTAATTAAAAATTTAAATATAATTGTTAATGATTAGAAAAACTGCTTATTATCAAATAATTTAATATTAATAAAATTTTTATTATTAAAAATTTAAATAGTTTAATGAGTGGTCTCCTTCGAATCAAAACTTTTATATTTTAATTTCATTTAAAGAGCATGCCTTTTATTTACTTAAAAGAAATTTTATGGAAAATCTGGTAAAACTTCCCTCATAAATCAGTCGATGGGAAGAAGCTGATAGCGGACTGAAATCTCTACAAGTGAGGAAAATGATTAAAGTCGATATAATTGTTAATGATTAGAAGAAAGAATCACTTATTATTAAATAATTTAATGTTAATACAATTTCTATTTTATATTTTTTTTCATTTTTATTTAATATTTAAATATATTATTTCGATAATATTTATCTCAAAAATTTTTGTTTTTCTAAAACATCAATTTAAAAATACTTAGAAATTTCAATTCTAAGTATAAATTATTATTAAATCTTTATTCAATAAGTTTTTAATAAATAAAACTCATCATGTTATTAAATTAATCAAATAAAAGTATAAAACTTATTATTTTCGTGACTTATAACTTTCCAAACAAATAAAGAAAAATCTTTAAATTAGATAAACTATGATCTATTAATTAATTAATTAATTTATATTGATTAAAAATAATGATTCAAAATTATCTAATTTTTGTAGGGGTATACTTCAAAGTTTTTTTTTTTTTTTTTTTTGAAAATTCAATTCACCCAATCCATTAATTTTAAATTTAATATTATAAAATACATTTATAATATATTTCTTAATTATAATAAATTTAAAATACAAACCTCAAAAATTTTTATTTTATTTAGTTACTTCTTAATTTAAAATTTTTATTTTATTAATATTTTTATTTTATTAATATTTTTAACATCTATTTGTTAACTTTAAACTTATTAATTTAACAAATTTTTAATATTTATCGAATATTTAAACATATTATTTTAACAATCCTTATTTTGAAATTAATCTAATTGTGTTTCAATTAATTTAGGTTTTTCTTTTAGATTTTTTTAGCAAACCTCGAAAATAATTTAAATGACAAAATTATATTATCTAATTTATATCCTTGTTTCTTATTATATTTTTATATATATATCCTTTAGCATTTTTTAATTAATTATAAAATTAATTCAAATAACAAAATTAAAATTAATTTTAAATAAAAAATTATCAAACTATCTAATAATTAAATACTATTATAAATAATTTAAATATTTAAAAGTATTATGAATAATCCTATTATTCTATATCTCTTTTACTTGTGGAGAGTTACAATCCTATAGAATAGATATTATACAAGCAAGATGGTGGTTTACTAGTTATTGAGCGATACTATGACGTCCTTAAACATTTTGTTTGAATTCGATATGGGATTGTTGGGTAACCGAAAAAAGAATATGGTGGGCTATTAATATGGCAAATTATTAGATATTTCAAGTATACCATCTCATCATATTGAGGTGTGATAGAGCACAAATTTAGTATTTATTCTCTCTTTTTTTTTCTATTGCTTATTTAAATAATTTTCTATTAATTATGCACCTTTTTATCATGTTTTTGCATAAAAACAAAAAATAGAGAAGATGAGATAAAATCATAAGAAAAGAAGTTGATTATGTGCAGTGGTTGAACAGATTTGACCGAAGATTTGCCTAAATCTTTGAGCAAACATCCGAACAGCAGCAGAAATAGACTTGACGCGAAAAAAAATAAAATAAGATCTTTCCATTAAAGAATGTGAAATCTCATGTGTTTGAGTCAAGATAGCACTCCTTTAAGTACGACATAATCTCTTCAAAAAATTTAAAGAATTTCTCTTCAAGGAAACAAATCAAAAGGAGATATCTCATTAAAGTAATTCAAATCAAAATCTTTAGGAAAGTTTGGTAAGGGTTCTGTTAGGGTTTAACTGCTATAAATACACCTTTTATCTAGCAATAATCGATGTCTTCTCAACAGTTGAATTCTTTCTTCCCTTTTTGTGTTTTATTATAACTATGTGTGGCTGATTTCTTTATTTCTAATTGAAGATATATTAAAATTTTAGTTTTTTCATCGTTTGTGAGATCTAAATATTATTGTTCATCTTTTATTTTTTCAATATTTATGCAATTTAAGTTCTTAATAATATTATTGTTTTGTTATTTGATCAATAGAGCCATTATTAATATTTTCAAAGTGATATATTGTTAGTTTGGATACTTGAAGTATGTAATTGCTTGAGTTATTCATCAATAAGTAACAATTAGTGTAATCACTAAGGAATTATATGATCTAGCTTGAACTAACCACATAGTTTGGTTTGTTAGTTAGAATTGGGTGTCTCTAATTCTTACGACAGTTGATAAATTAAATCTAATAGATGTTCTTTGGGTTGTTTGTTGACTAGAGTTAGTTAGCGAATATTTTCTAATTAATTTACACCTAAGGAGAGATTGGTTATGTATAGCGTCTTCCATAAATAAAACTAATTTATTGGAATAAATAAAGATATTTTTATTTTTATGATCAATTTTCAAAACTGAAATGAATTCTAATCTTCAACTACAATTTATTTGTATTGATTTGATTCTCTCTTTGATTATTGCTTTCTTTAATTACCTTAATTTTTATTTTGGTTTCTCTGTTCATCAAAACCCCCTCCCCTTTTTATTTTTGTAGTTTATTTTCTTAGTTATTGATAGGAAATTCTTAGTGTCAATTTCCTGTGGATTCGATCTTGTTCACCTTATACCCAATTTATATTTGTTGAATTTGGATAGATTATTTTTTATGACTTCGACACCAATAAAAAATTTAGTGTCGTTGTCAGAGAATTGATTTAAACTAATTTATTTCTTTTCACGAGTAGGTTTAATCGTGAAGAAGATTTGCTTTGCGATCTTGAGATTGAAAGGACAGCCAAAGGGTTGCGAAAACAAGCCAAGTTGAGGAAATAAGTTTATTACCATTAACTTTTACAGCTTTTGATGAAACAGCCCAAGAACCATAAATTATTACTGAAAAAATTTTCAAACCAGCCCCTAGAATAGCAGCTAGCTACTGTAGAACCAATTGTAGCAACACCTGAAGAGGTAGAAAACGAAGTAGCTATTGCTCTTGAACCAGCTGTTGTCATTGTTGAATTAGAAGTTGAAATCATCGAAGAAAGAGCATCCATAGTGCAAGAAAGATCCTTATGTGAACTAGCAGTCCCTGTTGGTGATCAAGCACTACTTTGCATCACATATCTAGCCTTAGGAGCACCTTTTGAGCTGAAATCAGGTTTGATTCACTTGCTTTCGAAGTTTAGAGGAAAAGAAAATAAAAATCTACACAAACACTTTAAAGAATTTCATATTGTTTGCTTAAGTATGAGACCTTAAGGGATAACCGAAGAACATATCAAATTGTGTGATTTCCTTTTTCACTTGAGAAAGCTATAAAAGATTGGTTATTTTATTTGTCACCTGGCTCAATCACTACATGGACTTAAATGGTAAAAGCTTTCTTAGAAAAATATTTTCCAACTTCCAAAGCCATTGGAATAAGAAGGGAGACTATTGGCATCAAGCAAAAGGATTCTGAAGAGCTGTATGAATGTTGGAAGAGATTTAAAAGGTTGTGCTCAAATTGCCCTCAACATGACATCTCTAAATACTCTCTTATCCAATACTTCTATGGAAGTCTTCTACCCTCAGAAAGAAGGCTCATTGATGCAACATGTGGAGGATCTATTGAGAATAAAATGCTTGATCAAATGTAATTCTGACACATTTTTTATACTATTTTTAGCACTTAATTAAGTATTTTTCTAGATAAATTTGTATTTTTGGCCATGTTTCGCAGAAAAGTAAAAAGAGAAGAAGATTTTATGAAAAGTGGCTTAAAAGTACTCAAACTGACTTAACTAGTCGATTTGGGCAAACTTTCCGTATGATTATACTGCACAGAAGTCAAGAACTGCTCAGACCTGCAGGCTAAGCAAAACATTTGCAGATAGTGGATTTGCCCAAACCAACTGGACAAATTAATAGATTGCACAAAATCGAATAGTAAGCGAAAAAAATCTAGATTTAAAAATAGACATGGTCTTCTCATTAAAAGCTGCGGGACCTGCATAAATTCTCCTCCATCAATGCGGCATCAAGTCTTCCTCAAATTAAGGAGTTCTATTCTTGAAGAAACACATTAAAGGAAGGATTACTAATTCAAATAAGAATTCCTATTTCCAAAAAGGCTTTGCTAGGGTTAAGCATATATATAAAACCAAATCATTAAGGACAGCGGCAGATATGATCTCATCACCAACATCGATCCTTCATCTTCTCTTTTCTCTTTTTTTATCTTCTTTCAAAAGTTATGAGTGGCTAAATACTTTATTTCTAGTTGGAGTTAAGGAGAAATTTCAGTTTCTATATGAATTGGGAGATTTAAACTCAATTGTTCATCATTTATTCTTCAATATTTATGCAAATTCTATTCTTCGTATTATTATTGCTTTGTTATTTAGAGCTCATTGTTCTTAATTTCAAAGTAATACATTGTTAGTTTGAATGCTTGAAGTTTGTTATTGCTTAGGTTATTCAAACACAAATAACAATTAGTGTAACAAATAAGAAGTTGTATAATCTAACTCAAACTCACCATGAGGTTAGTCAGTTAGAATTAGGTCTCTCTAATATTTAAAGCAGTTGATAAATTAAAATCTCAAAGACGTTCTTTGAGCGATTTATTGGCTAGGAGTTAATTAGCGAATGTTTCCTAGTTAATTTAAAACCTAAGGATAGATTAGTTATGTGGAGTGTCTTCCATAACTATAACTAATTTATTGAAATGAATAAAAGTATTTTTGTCTCGATGATCAATTCCCAAACTAAAATAGATCCTACACTTCAACTAGAACTTGTTTATATTGATTTAATTCTCTTTTAATTATCGCTTTATGTAATTGCTTTGATTTTTATTTTACTTATTATCAAAACCCTCCTTTTTATTTTTATTGTTTATTTTTCCTAGTCATTGTTTGAAAATTCTTAGTGTTAATTCCCCGTGGACTCGATCATATTATCACTATATGCAATTCGTATTTGTTGATATTTAATAGGTTATTTTTGGTGGTTTCGACACCCATTAAAAATTGGCGTTGTTGCTAGGATTTGATTTAAACTTATGTATTTTCCTTTCATGACCAGGACTGGATGTAAAGATAACTTACTTTACAATCCAGAAATCGTATGTACTACCAAGAACTTGAGAAGACAAGAAAACATAAGGAACCAAGTCTCAAAACCATCTTCATCTACAACTAGTGAAGAGACAGCAACAGACCTGGATCTTGCTGCACAACCTGCTGCAGAGGTGACAGAACCAACCACAACTGGTACAGAAGCTGTTGGACCAGAATCGCCTAATAGAATACCTGCAGAAGTTGAACCAGCTACTGTCCTCATTGAAATTAAAGCTGAAAATGTTGGGGTAAGAGGTCCAATGGCACAAGAAAGAACTCTTTGTGAATTAGCAATCCCGTGGGTGATCAAGCACCATTGTGCATCACATATCCACCTTTGACACCCTTTTTTTAGCATAAAACCATATTAATTCACCTCTTTCCGAAATTCAGAGGTCTAGAAAATGAAGATCCACAAAAACACCTCAAAGAATTTCACATTGTATGCTCAACAATGAGGCCTCAAGATATTTCTGAAGAACATGTTAAATTAAGAGCTTTTCCCTTCTCCCTTGATGATTTTGCCAAAGACTAGTAATTCTACTTGCCATCCGGATCCATTGCCTTATGGGCTGGAATGGTGAGGGCCTTTTTGAGTAAATACTTTCCAACCTCAAAAGCTATTTGTATTAGGAGAGAAATCAGTGGTATCAAGCAAAGGTACTCTAAAGAACTATATGAATATTGGGAGAGATTCAAATGATTGTGCACAAGTTGCCCTCAACATGACATCTTTGACAAGTCCCTCATTGAATACTTCTATGGAGGTTTGTTACCTTTAGAAAGGAGATTGATTGATACAGCATGTGGGGGATCGATTGGAGACAAGACACCTCAGGCCATTAGAGACCTAATCTCCACCATGGCAGTAGCCTCAAAACAATATGGAGATCAAAGGGAACTGCCTAGGAGAGTTAACAAGATAAGTACATCTTTCTTAGCCTCACAGATTGCTGATCTAACCTCTGCTATCCGAAATTTGGTTGTAGGTCAGACTCAAAAAGTTCATCAAGAACAACAATTCAATGCTATTGGGGGAATTAATGGGCCACAAAAACATGACCCATACTCTAACTCCTAAAACCCAGGTTGGAGGGAGCACCCGAATTTCAGTTATGATAAGACAAATCAATTTCAAAATTATCAGCAAAGGAATTCTTCCCAAATAACCCATTAAAAGCAAGGTATGCCTCTTGAAGGTATTGTTAATTCTCTTGATAATTCTGTGCAAAATTTAGAACAACAGATAAGCTAAGTAGCCACATCAGTAAGTAGGCTAGAGTCACAAGAGAAATTACCTTCACAAATAATGGTTAATCTAAAACAGAATGTTAGCGCTATTACCTTGAGAAGCGGGAGAGAGCTGTAGAGTGACAAATTGAAACAACAATTTACCAAAACCTCTGAGTAAACCATTGAGAAAGAGCTGCAGAGCGATGTCCCTGAGCCGTGATTTGCCCAAAACTTTGAGCAAACCGCTGAGAAGCAAGCTGCAGAGACTACAGCAAGACAACAAAAGGCAAAAAGACCGCAAGATTAATTCAAAGTTCCTCCACCATTTCCAGAAAGGTTAGTCAATAACAAAAAGAAAAAAAAAAGAAAATGAAATTCTTGAAACTTTTCGCAAGGTCGAGGTAAACTGTAATACCCGGCTAGACCCCGGCATCTGAATTCCTACTTTCCGGCGGAAGTCTCCGTTGGAATCCGGGATTTGAGGATGTCGGAGCCTTCCAGAAGGGTAAGACAGAGGTTTTTCAAAATGTTTTTACATGTTTTTACATGTTTTCATGGTTTTTGAGAAAGAAAAATGAGTTTTGAAAAGGAAAAGACCAAGGGGGCAATTGCCAAGTTCGGCCGTCGAAGGTGAAGTTCGGCCGCCGAACATTGCATGGTTTCGCATGCAGTTTTGGCCGCCGAAGGAGAGACGGTTGGCCACCTATAAAGGCCCCTTCGACCGGAGATTGAGTGTTCTTTCACTCTCTTTTTGGTCAAAGGTAGGGTTCTTACTCCCCTTGGATGTTTTCATGTGATTTCCTCAAATCTTGCATGTTTTAACATGTTTTGAGCTTGGTTTTAGAGTTTTGAGCAAAAGAAAGCAAAGTTGGTGAACTTGGAGGTTTTGGATCGTTTTTCCACCACATCTCCGAGTTAGGACCAGTGATCCTCTCGTTCTTCAAGAGGTAAGCATGGATCCTCACCTCCCCTTATGTTTCAAACATGTTTTAAAAGTTTACGAGAGTTTTATGGGTTAGTTTTTAGTGGATCCTAAGGTTGAGGCATATGTTGATCATATGCTATTTGTTGATGTTTGATGTTGTTTGTGGGGTTTAAACTAGTTTTTAGGCCCCTATATGCATGAGATATGATATGTGCAAGATGTTGAGAGTTGGTATGCATGATATGGGTGTGTTATAGGTTTTTGGAGGCTGGAAACCTGAGTTGAGCATGGGTTCTGCCTTTCTGGAGAACCCAGGTTCGGCCGCCGAAGGAAGGTTCGGCCGCCGAACCCCTTGAGGAGGCAGTTTCGGCTGCCAAACCTTGCCTCCAAAAGTTGGGACTTTCGTCTTTGGAGGGCAGTTTCGGCTGCCGAAGGTGCCGCCGAAGGAGGGTGACTTTCGTCTCTGGAAGGACTTTCGGCCGCCGAACCCGCCCCCGAAAGTGCCTGACTTTCGGATCTGGAGGGACATTCGGCCGCCGAACCTGCCGCCGAAAGACCCTTGTCTAGCCTTCCTTTGCCCATTTTTCCATGCATGCTTATGATGTTTAGGGGGGTTTTGGGGAGATGTTCAGTGCTATGTTAGAGTATGTTTGGTCCTCATTTGAGTCCACCTGTGTAGGTGCGGACCCGAGGAACCAAGGAGGCCCACAGAGTTAGAGTTACAGAGACTGCTCAGCAGTTGACAGAGGTGAGTGGAACAGAACTATGTTTTAAATTAATGAATGTTTTAGCATGATCCATGCATCATAAATGCCATGTTTATGTAGGATGTGTTGCATTAGCAATCACAAAGATGGTGCATTGCATTATTACTTGTTGATAGGGACGGACACAGTATGGACCCTTTAGCCCTCTGAGTTTATGTAACGAAGTCCTGTGGTGCCCCTTACAAGGCCGAGCAATCAGTTAGAGTCACAAAGTCCTGTGGTGCTCCTTAGAGGGCCGGGCAAACAGTTTATGTTACGAAGTCCTGTGGTGCCCTTTTTAGGGCCGAGCATTGAGCTGAGGGATTTTTGGGTCAGTCCGTCCGTGATGTGAATTGTTTGTGTTGTGATGTATTTTCATGATAGTATGATTTAAATGTTTTTAGTGTTCTGCTCACTGGGCTGTAGTAGCTCACCCCTCTCCCTAACCCCATGTTTTCAAGGTCTCAGAGGAAAGACAAGAACAACAAGGGTAAAGGCATATGTAATAGGTAGAGTAGTGGATATGATTTACAGTATAAAGATGAGGTAATAGTCATGTTATGTACAGAGTTATAGTATTGTGCTTGGCCCTTAGTGTATGTTTTATCCCTTTTGTACATGAGCATTTTTATGTTTTATGTTTTATGAGGATGAGAACTAAGCTTGGTGTATGATAGTTTGACCCATCTAGAGCATTTGATGAGAGCTCTAGTGAGGGGTTTCTATACTGTATGATACCACAGCAGGTATTACTCTCAGAGTGCATACAGAGCATGTTCAGTCCAAGCTTAGTATATGAGAAAGATCAAAATTTTTATAGAAATGTACGATCATGTATGGGTTTTATTAGGTACACAGAGCTCACAATAGACTTGCTACGGGTCCCGGCGGCCTTCAGCAGACCTAGGTCCTAGCGCCAGTGGCGGTCTGGTTTTCGAGCTGTTACATAAACATTCCTTTACTAAATGTTATTAAGCAAATGCTTAAATATGCGAAATTTTTGAAGGAGTTTTGTACCAAAAAGAAAAAGCTACCCGGGAATGAAAGGGTAAGTGTGGGGAAAAATATTTCTGTAGTTATTCAAAGGAAATTGCCTCCTAAAAGTGTGGGGAAAAATGTTTTTGCAGTTATTCAAAGGAAATTGCCTTCTAAATGCAATGATAGAGGTATGTTTGCTATTTCTTGCATTATTGGTAATCTTGGATTTAAGAAGGCTATGTGTGACCTTGGAGCCTCAATTAATGTCATGCCTTTATCTATTTATAATTCATTGAATGCTGGTCCCTTAAAGAAAATAAGTGTTGTCATCCAACTTGTTGATAGATCTATTATGTATCCTCAAGGTGTTTTTGAAGATGTCCTAGTCCAAGTTGATGGGTTAATTTTTCCAGCAGATTTTTACATCATTGACATGAAAGAGGATAAAGTTAATATTACATATGATACTTTATTGAGTAGGCATTTTCTTAGCATGGCTAAAACTAAAATAGATGTACACGATGGTACTCTCACTATGGAATTTGATGGAGAAGTGATTAAATTTAATGTTTATGATTCTTTGAAATTTTCTAATGATGTAACTAATGTTAGTGGTATATATGTTCTTGATTCTTTGAGCCAAAATACATTTGAATTAATTGTTGATGACAAGTTGAATAGTGCTCAATACAGGAATGTGGACATGGACGATTCAAAGCCATTAAATTAGCAAATCATGGCTGATAAAAAGTTACAAGAGACTGTTCATGCTCTAGACAGCATTCTGCCAGTGCTCAGAACTGATTTGCTTAAATCCAGTACCAAACTACAGCCACCTGTTATGAACAAATATGAATTGGAGTTCAAAGTGCTGCCTAATCACCTCAAAAATTCAAACATAGGGCTGAAGGCACACTTCACTTAAAAGAGGAGAAACTAATCATGTTACTTCATGAGTATATGGAAGAAATAGGATGGGTGATAAACAAGATAAAAGGCGTGCTACACTTCTTACTTGATTATGTTGGGATCCTTTTCCCTCCACCAATTACTTGAGACTTGCCTCATGCCTTGCCCATATCAACTTGACTGGGAGAGTATTATTCTAACCCTCTTTGTATCTCTTTTTGCTTTTTGCACACATTGAGGGTAATGTGTTGGTCAGGTGTGAGGGAGAAAAACTATATATGTTGCATTCTCTTATTTTTTATTTTATTTTGCATTTTTTTTCTCAATTTTCATGCATTTGCTTTTATTTCTTTCAATGCATTTTAATAGGAATTTTGGCTTAGCATTGCAATTTGACTATTCCACGCACTTTTGAACTTTTTGAAATTTGGATTGAATTATAAACAATATTGATGTGAACCAGCATGGGAAGCAAGGCAAGGATCCCTTGGAGCTACAACAAGGACCATTGACAAGGAATAAAGCAAGGAAGTACGGCGTTACTCTTGGATTGCATATTCAAGAATTTATTACAAGAGAGATGACTGAAATTGCTAGGGATAAGTGCGAGAAGGAACTTGAAGGTCATTCGAAGCTGATTACGTTGCTGGGTGTATGCATGGATGAAGCAGAAGCAAATTGAAGATTTGTAGCGCTCGCTACCATTATCAAAGTCGCGCTCGCGACATTCAGTTAGCCGAAGATACTTTTGTGTTTTGTGGAAGTTAATTTTGGAGCACATCATGGAGGAAGATAGTGGAGAATCAGCCCGAACCATAAGCAGGTTGTGGTTTCGTCCCTGAGGTTGTGGTTTCTGCTGGAACTATTGAGGCATACGAGAATGTGGTTGGTTTTTAAAGACTTGGCAGTGGATTTTAAAGACTTGGCAGTTATTTTTGTTATTTTAGCTTGTTTCCCTGTTGGGATAGGAATTCTGACTTAGTATTTGTTTTCCTTTTCCAACTAGGTTTAGGTTTTTGCCTTACACTATAAATAAGGCCTTAAATTCTTATATCAGACACTTTTTTTGTTTTTTTGACAAATTTAATTCAGATTTGCTTTATGCAAATTTCGGCCTTCTTTGAGAGAGTGAGAGTTTGCTTCTTTCATTGATTGCATCACGAATCAGACCAACTTATCAATTTCGATTGTGGCGTTCTTCTGATCCGTTCTACAAAATCCTTCCGTTATTAGTGTTCTAGCTTCGCTAAGCTTAGGGTGCTATAGAGGGTGGTTTATCCACGTTCTTGGAATCTATATCAGAGGTGCGACGGGGTTTGAGGACTAAGTGCCATAGGGTTCCGCGTCATTTGGTATCAGAGCCAACAACAGGTAAATCTTTATCTATCTGTCTTTCTAGGGCTGTGTTATATTTTCGTTTTTTGGTATCTTAGTTTCGAATTTCGTTAGGGTTCATTATCTTCAATTCGTTTCTGTTCAATTCGATTCCAATTGTTAGGTCCTGGATTGTCCATCCAAAATCATTGTGTTGCTTGCTATTTTGTTATTTGGCAATTCGGTTTCTTTTAGCAGCCATTATTTCCCTTCGAACTGAATCTGTTAGTGAATTTTTCTTGATACACACTCAAGAATTTCGTGTGGTGTTGTTTGAGACCCAAGCAAGGGGATAGTGAGAGCAAAAAAAAAAAAAAAAAAAAAAAAAAAAAAAAAAAAAAAAAAATTGCTCCAACAAAAAAATTTCTTTTTAGTCTTGCTATTTAAGTATTAAGGATCAGTTCTAGGTGGGTTACAATTAAGTGAAAATTTTGCTTCAGATTTTTTTCCACCATTGAGGGGCTGCTGTTCTTTTATTTCAAATTGCATAGTATAGTAGCATTCTTGGGGTGTCTTCAAACCAGCGTTTGGGGTAGAAGATTTAGGTCCATAAATCAGCTTACCAAGAGCGAGTTGGTTTTGATACATTCTGATCAGAATTGTCTATTTTATTGCCCTCTTGTTTCTATTTTGTTTTTGAGCTAGCGTTGAAATTCCATTACATTGCTGAGTATCATTTGTTTGTTTCGATACTTAGTTTTCAATCGTGTAGTGCAAACGTTCTTGTGCTGCCTCCGGATACTTGTCAAGTTGTCTTCTAGGTGTCTAGGGATTAGGATCCTACCTTTTTGAACGTACTTGGCAGATTGGTGAGTGAACCTTGGTTCTGATGTGCAATCAAAGAATCGGCAATAGTGAGGTAAGAGCGAAACACTTGTGAATTCTTTCTTTCAGTTACTAATTGTTTCTTGTGAGTTTCTCTGTTGTGGTCATGACTAGTGGGAATGGTAAAGATGTTGCTTCAATTTCTAGCAATTTTGAGACATATATGCAGCAAAGTAATGAGAAGATGGAAGAGATGGCAAGAATGATGGCCACCCTACAAGAGAACATGATAAGGAGAGTGAATGTGAGAAGAAATTGGGAAAGGAGGCCAGAAAAGAAAATAATCAAATAAATGGCCCATTGGTGAGAGAAAACCAAGGAAAGGTGAAACAAACTTTTTATGCGAAACCAAGAGAGCTTAAATTTGCAATATCTAACGAGCAGCCGTTATTGCTCATTAGATATAAAGAAACTTTGTTTACTAATGTTGATGTTTCACTTGACCATTTGCCTTCTAGTTTTGTGTCTATGTTGCAGGATTTTCAAGATGTGTTTCCAGAGGAGCTGCCTAGTGGTTTACCGCCATTAAGGGGAGTTGAACACCAAATCGACTTCATACCTAGTTCGACGATTCCAAATAGACCAGCATATCGAAGTAACCCAATGGAGACCAAGGAGATGCAACGACAAGTGGAGGAGCTGTTGGAGAAAGGCTTGATTAGAGAGAGCTTAAGCCCTTGTGCCGTTCCTGTTTTGCTGGTACCAAAGAAAGATGGCACGTGGAGGATGTGTGTCGATTGTAGGGCTGTAAATAAGATCAC
Organism: Manihot esculenta; assembly: GCF_001659605.2. Classification (NCBI taxonomy): domain Eukaryota; kingdom Viridiplantae; phylum Streptophyta; class Magnoliopsida; order Malpighiales; family Euphorbiaceae; genus Manihot; species Manihot esculenta. The sequence goes on along the minus strand of NC_035178.2, from coordinate 18,609,272 downwards.
GGTGAAGTATCGACATCCCATTCCACGACTTGACGACATGTTGGACGAGTTACATGGTGCAAGGTATTTTACTAAAATTGATCTTATGAGTGGATATCATCAAATTCGTATGAAACCTGGGGATGAGTGGAAAACAGCTTTTAAAACAAAATATGGCCTATATGAGTGGTTAGTAATGCCTTTTGGGTTGTCTAATGCACCGAGTACATTTATGAGATTAATGAACCATGTTTTGAGAGCTTATTTGGGCAGATTTGTTGTTGTTTATTTTGATGACATTCTGATCTATAGTAAGACATTAGATGAGCATTTAGAGCATGTTAGGATAGTGCTGGAAGCTTTGAGAACAGAAAACTTATATGCCAAGCTTAAGAAATGCACATTTTGCATGGATAGGCTTGTTTTTCTTGGCTTTGTTGTGAGTGCACAGGGATTAGAAGTTGATGAAGAGAAAGTGAAAGCTATAAAGGAATGGCCTGTTCCTAAGAACGTGACTGAAGTGAGGAGCTTCCATGGGCTAGCAAGTTTCTATAGAAGATTCGTGAAGGATTTTTCTACCATTGCAGCACCACTCACTAGCATTATCAAAAAGGAGGTTGGATTTCAGTGGGGAGAAGAGCAGCAAAAGGCGTTTGAGAATTTGAAAGGGAAGTTGACATCTGCACCTGTCTTAGCTTTGCCTAATTTTGATTCAATTTTTGAGATTGAATGTGATGCTTCTGGTGTAGGTATTGGGGCTGTGCTGATGCAAGAGAAGAAGCCAATAGCATATTTTAGTGAAAAACTCAATGGTGCACAACTGAGTTATTCTACATATGACAAGGAGTTACATGCTTTGGTGAGGGCGTTGGACGTGTGGGAGCATTACTTGCTGCCAAAGGAGTTCGTGATTTATACTGACCATGAATCCCTCAAGCATTTGAAGGGCCAAGGTAAGTTGAACAAACGGCATGGTAAGTGGATCGAACGAATTGAGAGATTTCCATATGTGATTAAGTACAAGCAAGGTAAAGATAACGTTGTTGCTGATGCGTTGTCTAGGAGATATACATTACTTTCTGTTTTGAGTTCTAAGTTGCTTGGATTTGAGTATATTAAGAACTTGTATGTTGGTGATGTTGATTTTGGCAATGTTTATGTTGCATGTGAACAAGGAGCTTTTAATTCATTTTATAGGCATGAGGGATATTTATTTAAGGGAAATAAATTATGTGTGCCCAGATGTTCCATGCGTGAATTGCTTGTTTTGGAATCTCATTGTGGTGGTTTAATGGGGCATTTTGGTGTGTCTAAGACTTATGATATTCTGTTTGAGCATTTTTATTGGCCATCTATGCGTAAGGATGTTGGGAAGTTATGTTCTGCTTGTATTGCATGTAGACAGGCGAAATCTAAGTCTATGCCTCATGGTCTTTATATGCCATTGCCTGTACCTAGTTCTCCTTGGATTGATATTAGCATGGATTTTGTGCTTGGTTTGCCTAGAACTAAGAGAGGTAGAGATAGTATTTTTGTGGTGGTTGATAGGTTTAGTAAGATGGCACATTTCATTGCATGTCATAAAGCTGATGATGCGAAAGTTGTTGCTGATTTGTTCTTTCGCAATGTTGTGCGCTTACATGGAGTGCCTCGGACTATTGTTTCTGATAGGGATACAAAGTTCTTGTCCCATTTTTGGCGTGTTTTGTGGAGTAGACTAGGAACTAAGCTTTTATTCTCTACTACTTGTCATCCACAAACAGATGGGCAAACTGAAGTTGTGAATCGTACTCTTGGTACGTTATTGCGATCTATAGTGGGTAAGAATTTGGCTACTTGGGAAGATTGTTTACCTTTTATTGAATTTGCTTATAATCGTTCTATTCATTCTTCTACAGGTTATTCGCCATTTGAGCTAGTTTATGGCTTTAATCCACTAACTGTTCTTGATCTTTTGCCATTCCCTTCTAATGAACTTGTAAGTTTAGATGGAGAGAAGAAAGCTGACTTGGTGAAAGCTTTGCATGAGAAAGCACGAGCTAACATGGAGAAAAAAAACAAGACGTATGCTGATATTGCGAATAGGGGTCGCAAGAAGATGGTGTTTGCTCCTGGAGAGTGGGTTTGGGTGCATTTTCGCAAGGAGAGGTTCCCACATCAAAGGAAGAATAAGCTGGATGCGCGTGGTGATGGTCCATTTCAAGTCTTGGAGAAGATCAATGACAATGCTTATAAGATTGACTTGCCTGGTGAGTATGGTGTTAGTGCCACTTTTAATGTTTCTGATTTGTCTCCTTATGACGATGCAGATTTGAGGACAAATCTTTTTAAAGAAGGGGAGAATGATGTGAACCAGCATGGGAAGCAAGGCAAAGATCCCTTGGAGCTACAACAAGGACCATTGACAAGGAATAAAGCAAGGAAGTACGGCGTTACTCTTGGATTGCATATTCAAGAATTTATTACAAGAGAGATGACTGAAATTGCTAGGGATAAGTGCGAGAAGGAACTTGAAGGTCATTCGAAGCTGATTACGTTGCTGGGTGTATGCATGGATGAAGCAGAAGCAAATTGAAGATTTGTAGCGCTCGCTACCATTATCAAAGTCGCGCTCGCGACATTCAGTTAGCCGAAGATACTTTTGTGTTTTGTGGAAGTTAATTTTGGAGCACATCATGGAGGAAGATAGTGGAGAATCAGCCCGAACCATAAGCAGGTTGTGGTTTCGTCCCTGAGGTTGTGGTTTCTGCTGGAACTATTGAGGCATACGAGAATGTGGTTGGTTTTTAAAGACTTGGCAGTGGTTTTTAAAGACTTGGCAGTTATTTTTGTTATTTTAGCTTGTTTCCCTGTTGGGATAGGAATTCTGACTTAGTATTTGTTTTCCTTTTCCAACTAGGTTTAGGTTTTTGCCTTACACTATAAATAAGGCCTTAAATTCTTATATCAGACACTTTTTTTGTTTTTTTGACAAATTTAATTCAGATTTGCTTTATGCAAATTTCGGCCTTCTTTGAGAGAGTGAGAGTTTGCTTCTTTCATTGATTGCATCACGAATCAGACCAACTTATCAATTTCGATTGTGGCGTTCTTCTGATCCGTTCTACAAAATCCTTCCGTTATTAGTGTTCTAGCTTCGCTAAGCTTAGGGTGCTATAGAGGGTGGTTTATCCACGTTCTTGGAATCTATATCAGAGGTGCGACGGGGTTTGAGGACTAAGTGCCATAGGGTTCCGCGTCAAATATGTTAGTATTTATGTTGATGATTGTTTTGATTTTCATATTGCTTGCAATAGTCTTTGATAATTGTCTTGAAGCATAAATAATTGAGCTTGAATAAGATTGTGTGCTTGCATGATTAAGGCACTAGTTGAGTATAACTAGGACTTGCTAAAGCCATGAATTTTTAATTTTATGGAACTTTTATGAAAGAAATAAGGTGTTCAAGACACTAAAGCAACAAAAAAGGGACACAAAATAAATCTACTTCGTTGATTAAGTGATCATGAGTAGTGCTAGTAGTCACTTGAAATTATGATCAATCGAGTAACTGGATGTGGGTATCACAAATATGTACCTTCGTGTCAAAAGAGTGGTGATGTTCCAAGCAAGAGATGAATAAGTGCTCATAAATAATAAATAAAAAAGCCTTGGATACTTTACTTTTAGACTTAAGAACCAACTTTGAATATAAATGGAATTGGATAAAGTGAGGTCTAGTGACTACTCCATGAATGCTACTTGACTATTTGTGTGATTGAGTGTGAATAGCTTGAGCTCTCCTATTTATGTCAAAGATTTTGTTGGAATTATTGTTTGCAATGTGACTCTTGGGATTATTAGTTATATGCATGTTGGTATACTGTTGTGCTTCAATCCAAAATTCTAGACGAAAGAGTGGAGTTGATGATCTAAATTGTTTAAATGCTTGAGGACAAGCATGGTTTAAGTGTGGGGGTATTTGATTGAACATAATTTCAATACATTTTTCATACTATTCTTAGCACTTAATTAAATATTTTTCTAGCTAAATTTGTATTTTTGGTTATGTTTCGTAGAAAAGGAAAAAGAGAAGAAGATTTGATGAAAAGTGACTTAAAAGCACTAAAAGTGACTTGACCAGTCAATTTGGACAAACCTTCCATATGATTGTACTGCACAGAAGCCAAAAACTATTAGACTTGTAGGCCAAGTAAAACATTTTCAGACAGTGGATTTGCTCAAATAATTTGCCCAAATCAACTGGGCAAATCAACAGATTGCACAGAATCGAACAGCGAGCGGGAAAAATCCAGATTTGAAAATAGAGAGACATGGTCTTCTCGTTAAAAGCTACGGGTCCCGTGCAAATTCTCCTCCATCAATGCGGCATCAAATCTTCCTCAAATTAAAGAGTTCTATTTTTGAAGAAACACATTAAAGGAAGGATTCTTAATTCAAATCAAAGAAGAATTCCTATTCCCAAAGCATCGATCATTCATCTTCTCTTTTCTCTTTTGTATTTTTTTTTCAAAAGCCATGAGTAGCTAAATACTTTATTTCTAGTTGGAGTTATGGTGAAATTTCAGTTTCTACATGAATTGGGAGATTTAAACTCAATTGTTCATCTTTTATTCTTCAATATTTATGCAAATTATATTCTTCATATTATTATTGCTTTGTTATTTAGGGCTCATTGTCTTAATTTCAAAGAAATATATTGTTAGTTTGAATGCTTGAAGTCTGTAATTGCTTAGGTTATTCAAACATAAGTAACAATTAGTGTAACAACTAAGAAGTTGTATAATCTAACTCAAACTCACCACGCGGCTAGTCAATTAGAATTAAGTCTCTCTAATACTTAAAGCAATTGATGAATTAAAATCATGAAGATGTTCTTTGAGTGATTTGTTGGTTAAGAATTAATTAGCGAACGTTTCCTAATTAATTTAAAACCTAAGGGGAGATTGGTTATATGGAGCGTCTTCCATAACTATAACTAATTTATTGAAATGAATAAAAGTATTTTTGTATCGATGATCAATTCTCAAACTAAAATGGATCTTACGGTTCAACTATAACTTGTTTATATTAATTTATTTCTCTTTTAATTACCGCATTCTTTAATTGCTTTTATTTTTATTTTTACTCATTATCAAAACCCCCCATTTTATTTTTATTGTTTATTTTTTCTAGTTATTGTTTAGAAATTTTTAGTGTCGATTCCCTGTGGATTCGATCCTATTATCACTGTATGCAATTCATATTTGTTGATATTTAATAGGTTATTTTTTGTGGCTTCGACACCCATCAATGCATCAAGCCATAAGAGAGTTGATTTCTATATTGGTTGCAGCTTCCATACAATATGGAGATCAAAAGGAGCAATTTAGAAGGGTAAATGAGGTAAATGTGTCTTTTCTTGAATCTAAAATTTATGAATTAACATATGTGATGCAAAGTCTTATTGTAGAAAATAAGTAACAAGCAAGAGCATGTGGAATTTGTGCAACTTATGGACATCCAACGGATATGTATCCCACACTTCAAGAATATCAACAACATGCCAATGCCATAGGAATTTTTTAGGGACATCAACAATAAAGGAGGTATGACTCTTACTCCAACACATACAATCAAGGATGGAGGGGTCGCCCCAACTTCAACTATACAAGGTCCAACAATTTTTTAGAATTTTCAGTACAATTACCCTCAACAAGCACCTCCTCAAAAGTAAGGTACGCCTCTTGAAGATAATGTTAAGTCACTTGCTAATTCTATGCAAAATTTAGAATAACAGATATCAGTGAGTAGGTTGGAGTCTCAAGGAAAACAGTCTCAAGGAAAACTACCGTACCAAAAGGTAGTCAATCCACAGTAAAATATAAGTGCAATAACTTTGAGCAATGGAAAAAAGTTGTAAATAGTTTCACTGAGACAGACACTTAGGCAAACCTTAGTAACAGACTTGCAGAATGCATCTGCAAAATTTCAGCAACAATAGGCAGTTCCACGCAGGTAGAGATTTACCCAAATCTTTGGGAAAACCACAGAGAAGGAGCTAAAGATCGAAGAGACAACTCATGAACAGCAAAAAGAGAACAAAGCAGAAAAAGATAAGTAGTAAGATCAAGTTAGAGTTCCTCCACCATTTCCTAGAAGGTTAGCCAAAAACAAGAAAGAAAAAGAGGAAAAAGAAATTCTAGAGACTTTTTGCACGGTTGAGGTAAACGTTCATTCACTTGATGTTATTAAGCAAGTGCCTAAATATGTGAAAATTTTGAAGGACTTTTGTATATATATAAAAAAAGCTACTAAAAAATGAAAGGGTAAGTGTGGGGAAAAATATTTCTGCAGTTATTCAAAGAAAATTACCTCCTAAATGCAATGATAGAGGTATGTTTGCTATTTTTTACATCATTGGTAATGTTGGATTTAAAAAGGCTGTGTGATCTTGGAGTCTCAATTAATGTCATGTCTTTATCCATTTATAATTCATTGAATGCTGGTCCCTTAAAGATTATCATCCAACTTGCTAATAGATTCATTGTATATCCTAAGGGTATTTTAGAAGATGTCTTAGTCCAAGTTGATGGGTTAGTTTTTTCTACAGATTTTTACATCATTGACATGAAACAGAATAAACTTAATATTACATCTAATATTTTGCTGGGTAGGTATTTTCTTAGCATGGCTAAAACTAAAATAGATGTACATGATGGTACTCTCACTATGAAATTTGATGGAGAAGTGATTAAATTTAATATTTATGATTCTTTGAAATTTCCTAGTGATGTAACTAATGTTGATGGTATATATGTTCTTGATACTTTGAACCAAAATACATTTGAATTAAGTGTTAATGACAAGTTGAACAGTGCTCTATATAAAGGTGTGGATATAGACAATTCAAAGCAATTAAATCAGTAAATTATTGCTAATAAAAAGTTATAAAAGGTTGTTCATGCTCTGGACAGCATTCTGCTACTGCTCAGGTCAGGTTTGATCGAAGATTTTCCCAAACTAACTCACAGCTTCAACCATCAATTATCAAGGCACCTGAATTGGAGATCAAGTTGCTGCCTAATCATCTCAAAAATTCATACCTAGGAACTGAAGACACACTTCACTTAAAAGAGGAAAAACTAATCATGTTACTTCATGAGTACATGGAAGCCATAGGATGGGTCTTAGCCAACGCAAAAGGCATGCTACACTTCTTGTTTGATCATTTTGGTATCTCATTTCCTCCACTAGTTACTTGAACCTTTCTTTATGCGTTGCCCACATTAACTTGACCAGGAAAGTATTGTTCTAACCATCATTGTATGACTTTTTATTTTTGTACACGTTGAGGGCAATGTGTTGGTCAAGTGTGGGGGACGAAAACTATATATGCTGCATTTTCTTGTTTTTTATTTTATTCTGCATTTTTTTAAAAAAATTCACGCATTTATTTTTACTTTATTTTTATGCATTTTGGTAGGAATTTTGGCTAATCATTGCAATTTGATTATTTCACTCACTTTTGAATTCTTTGAAATTTGAATTAAATCATAAATAGTATGTTAGTATTTATGTTGGTGATTATCTCGGTTTTCACATTGCTTGCAATAGTTTTTGATAATTATCTTAAAGTATAAATAGTTGAGCTTGAATAAGATATGTGTGCTTGCATGATTAAGGCACTAGTGGAGTATAACTAGGATTTGCTAAAACCATAAATTTTCAATTTTTGTGAAACTTTTATCAAAGGGATAAGGTATTTAAGGTACCAAAGAAAAAAAAAGAGCATAAAGTAAATCTACTCCGCTGGTTAAGTGATCATGAGTAGTGCCAGTAGCTACTTGAAATTGTGATAAATTGAGTAACCGGAGGTGGGTATCAAATATGTACTTTCGCATTAAAAGAGTGGTGGCATTCCAAGCAAGAAATGAATAAGTGCTCATAAATAATAAATAAAAAAGCCTTGGATACTTTGTTTTTAGACATAAAAATCAGCTTTGAATAATAATAGAATTGTCTAAAGTAAGGACTAATGACTACTCTGATCAAACATAAATTAGCCACATTTTTATTATCTTTATCATTGCTTATTTATACATTTTTCAGCTTAATTTATGGTTTTTATATTGTTTTTACAGAAAAGGAAGAAATTGGAAAATTGGAGAAAAAGTGCAGAAAAGGCTGGAAAAGTGATTGGGTCAGAGTGATTTGGCCAAATCACTCGCAGAGACTGGCCAAATCACTCGCAGAGACTGAAAAACTGGATTGACTCACAGAAAGCGATTGGGGCATGTGATTTGCCCAAATCACCTGCCCCAATCACATTGACAACAGAAATTGACAGCAGAGCGGGAAAAAGGGAAAAATCAGATTTAAAAAGAGTAGAAGCCCAAAAACACTTCAAACACTGCCAGCTCAAATCCAAAAGCCACAAGGATGTCCTTCTACCAAGAAAATTCCATCTACAACAAAATACAAGAAGAGAAAGAGGAATCAAAGACCACAAAGACCAAGTCAAAATAGGGATTCCAAACCCTAATTGAACTTGGACTCTCCAGCTATAAAAAGGCAGCCTCCAAACTAGCAAAGGCATCTCTCCATCATCGCTAGTTTTGCAAAAGCACAGCAGCAAGCCTGCGGCAGTCCCCATCTCTTTCTTTTCTTCTTTTCTTTTGTGATTTTGTCCACCATGAGTAGCTAAATCCATTCTTTTCTAGTTGAAGTTGAGGAAATTCAGATTTGTGATGAATTGGGAGATTTAAAACTCCATTGTTAAACTCTTATTTGCTTTCAATATTTATGCAACTTGATCCTTTCTATAATTGTTACTTTACTTTTAGAATCAATAAGGGCCCATTGCTTTTAAATTGCTTGAGTAATAAATTGTTTGAATGATTTAAGTCCGTAATTACTTATATTATTCAAACACAAATATAATCAGTTGCATGATCTAGACTTGACCACGCGGTTGGCAAGGATAGAATTGGGTTTCTCTAAGTCTTAATGCAGTCAACAGTTGTTCGATGCTAAATGCCCCAAGGACATTCCTTGGCAACTTGTCGACTAGTGTTTGATTGGCGAACGTTTCCTAATCGAACTAGAACTAAGGAGGAATTTGGTTGTGAGAAGCGTCTTCCACAACCAAAACTAATTTATTGAAAGAAAATAGGAGTCTTAAATAGTCAATGATCAATTCTGAACAAGTTGAATTAGACTCATATTTCAACTAGAATCTCTTTCCCATTGAAATTCTCATTTATTTAAATTATTGCTTTCTCTTGCTTTCTAGATTTAATTCATCAAAACAAAACCCCCCTCTTTTATTTATTTGTCATTTATTTGCCTTAGTCATTATTAGGAAAATCTTTGGTGTCAATTCCCTGTGGTTCGACCCTATTGCCACTATCTGCAAGTTAATTGTTGATTGTTTAATAGGTTTATTTTTGACGGCTTCAACAACCGCTATCAAAAATTGGTGCCGTTGCCGGGGAGTTGATTTAAACTAACGTATTTTCCCTTTATGACCAAGGCTGGCCGTAAAGAAAATCTTCTTTACGATCCGGAGATAGAACGCACCGCCAAGAGCTTAAGAAAGTAAGCAAACTTGAGGAACCAAGCCTCAAAAGCATCTTCATCTTCATCAGCAACAAATCTGGAGTCTACCATCCGATTCGCCACTGCACCAGCAAACAGAACACCTACTGCCCCTACTGCAGAAATTCTTGCACCAGCAAATTCACCTGTTGCCGCACCTGCTATTGCTGAAATTGCACCAGAAGCTGAGTTCTAGGTTGCTGCAGAAAATCCAGCAATGGCAGAACCTCCTGCTGCACGTGAAGAAGCTGAAATTCAAGCTGGAAACCTGCCTGTCCAAGCTCCACAACCTGCTGTACAGGAGAGAACACTCCGAGAGCTGGATATGCCAGCTGAAGACCAAGCACCATTATGCATAACTTATCCCCAACTGATAGCACCTTTTGAATTGAAGACAGGTCTGATCCGTCTCCTTCTCAAATTTGGAGGCCTTGAAAATGAGGATCCTCACAAGCATTTGAAGGAATTCCACATTGTCTGCTCAACCATAAGACCTCAAGAAATTTCAGAAGACCATGTCAAACTTAGAGCTTTTCCTTTCTCTCTTGAAGACTATGCCAAGGATTGGCTATTCTACTTGACACCCGGATCCATTACATCATGGGCCGATATGGTAAGTACATTCTTGAGCAAATTCTTTCCAACATCCAAAGCCATTGGTATCCGTCGAGAAATAAGTGGTATAAGGCAAAAGCATTCTGAAGACTTATATGAATACTGGGAGAGGTTCAAAAGGCTGTGCACAAGATGCCCTCAGCATGATATTTCTAACAAGTTTCTCAGAGAGTATTTCTATGGAGGTTTACTACTTGTAGAAAGGAAGTTTATAGATGCAGCATGTGGAGGATCAATTCGAGATAAATCACCTCGAGAGATGAGGAATCTAATTTCCACCATGGCAGCCGCATCTCAACAGTTTGAAGACCAAGAGCAGCCACCAAGAAGGGTGAATGAGGTGAGTACATCTGTTTTGGCATCCCAAATCTCTAATCTCACCAGCGCTGTCCGTAGCCTTGTTGTGGGTCAAGCCCAACAAGTCCAGCAAATTCAGCAACCAAGGCCATGTGGGATATGTGCAAACATAAACCACCCAACTGATCTATGTCCATCCCTTCAAGAAGAAGACCAGCAAGTCAATGCTGTTGGAGGTTTCAATGGGCAAAGAAGGTATGATCCCTATGCAAACACCTATAATCCAGGTTGGAGGGACCATCCAAATTTCAGTTATGCAAGGGGCAATCAATATCCAAGCTACCAGCAGAGGAATCAAACTCAAGCTGCACCTCAAAAGTCCAATGCACCCCTTGAAGAGATTGTGAAGACCTTAGCAAATACTGTGCAAAATCTTGAGCAACAAGTGAGCCAAATGGCCACTTCAATGAGCAAATTGGAGTCACAAGGGAAGCTACCATCCCAAACTGAGATAAATCCAAGGCAAAATGCTAGTGCCATCACATTGAGAAGTGAAAAAGAGTTGCAAGACAATAGAGCTGAAAAATTGCAAAAATAGGCCATGGAAGAAAATCTGTCGGAAAGTGATCAGGGCAGTCGATCTGCCCAAATCACGGACCCAATCGCAAGACAGACTGAGCTGCCAAGCAGCGATCTGCCCAAATCACCAGAGAAGGCAGAAACTGATCTGCCCAAATCAACAGATCAGGCAGAATCCAGTCAAAGGCAGAAACAGCAACCAATAGAGAAATTCAAGGTACCTCCTCCCTTCCCCAAAAGATTTGCAAGATCTCAAAAAGAAAAAGAGGAAAAAGAGATATTGGAGACACTTCGCAAGGTAGAAATCAACATTCCCCTACTTGATGCTGTAAAGCAAATTCCAAGGTATGCCAAATTTCTCAAGGAACTATGCACCAATCGAAGAAAACTTGCTGAGCGTGAGAAGGTAAGTGTGGGGGAGTGTGTCTCAGCTGTCATTCAAAGGAAGCTTCCAACCAAATGCAAGGATAGAGGGATGTTCGCAGTTTCATGTAAAATAGGCAATGTGGGGATAAGGAAGGCCATATGTGACCTTGGGGCTTCAATTAATGTCATGCCCCTTTCCATTTTTAACTTGTTGAATGCAGGTACACTCAAGGGCACCAGCATTGTGATCCAATTGGCTGACTGATCAGTTGTCTACCCCAAGGGAGTGCTTGAAGATGTGTTGGTGCAAGTGGACCAACTAGTCTTCCCAGCAGATTTTTATGTAATAGACATGGAGGAAGAAAAGAGCAACACCACCTCTGACATCCTACTTGGAAGACCATTCTTGAGCACAGCTAGATCAAAAATTGATGTGCATGATGGCACATTAACCATGGAGTTTGAAAGGGAAGTTATCAAGTTTAATGTTTATGATGCCATGAAATTCCCCAATGATGTTTCTCCTGTTTATGGCCTTGATGTTATTGATGATTTAAGTCAAGAAATTTTTGATTTTGATTAAGAAAACTTACTCTATGATGGTCTTTACAGGAAAGGAGAAGTGGACAGCAGCTGTGCCAAGACAGAAGCAGTGAAGACAGCAGACTGCTATACATTGCTGGTAGCGGATGATTTGCCCAAATCACCTAGACAAGCAGAATCTGATTTGCCCAAATCACTAGAGCAGACAGACAAGGCCAGGCTAAATTTGACCACATCACCAGAATCAATAACAGATGATCTGCCCAAATCACTGCGACAGACAGACATGACAGAAGGTGATTTGGCCAGACCATCCAAATAGACAGCAAGCAATCTACCCAAATCAGTAAACCAGCAACAATCTGCAGATAAGACAGCAAATGCACCAGATCTGAAGCCCTTACCAGAACATCTCAAATATGCCTTCTTGGGAGCTGGAAATACACTTCCAGTTATAATTTCCAACTAGCTCAGCCCAAAAGAAGAAGAAAAGCTCCTTGAGGTGTTAAGAAAACACAAGAAGGCAATTGGGTGGACCTTGGAGGACATCAAAGGCATATCACCCTCAACATGCATGCATCGGATACTCATGGAGGATGAGTGCAAACCTGTTCGTGAGGCACAAAGAAGGCTGAACCCACCAATGATGGAGGTTGTGAAGAAAGAAATTGTGAAACTCTTAGACACTGGAGTCATTTACCCCATCTCTGACATCAAGTGGGTGAGTCCCATCCACGTAGTCCCAAAGAAGACTGGGATAACTATTGTCCCCAATTCTGAAGGTGAGTTGGTACCCACTCGTGTGCAAAATGGGTGGAGAGTTTGCATGGATTACAGGAAGCCCAACATAGCCACAAGGAAGGACCACTTTCCCTTGCCCTTCATGGATCAAATGCTTGAGAGACTTGCTGGAAAGAGCCATTACTGCCTCCTAGATGGATATTCAGGATTTTATCAAATCCCTGTTGCACCTGAAGATCAAGAGAAGACTACTTTCACATGCCCATTTGGCACCTTCGCATTTAGAAGGATGCCCTTCGGTCTTTGCAATGCACCAGCCACTTTCCAAAGGTGCATGATGAGCATTTTTTCAGACTATGTGGAGAAGATTATTGAAGTCTTCATGGACGATTTCACGGTGTATGGCAACTCATTCAATGAATGCCTAGCCAACTTGGAGAAAATACTTCAAAGATGCTTGGAGTCAAATCTGGTTCTCAACTACGAGAAATGCCACTTCATGGTCAGCCATGGTTTAATCTTGGGCCATATTGTTTCAGCAAAAGGGATTGAGGTGGACAAAGCTAAAATTGACACCATCAAAAATCTACCCTATCCAACCAGCATTAGGGAGATTAGATCTTTCCTTGGCCATGCTAGTTTTTATAGGAAGTTTATTAAAGATTTCTCCAAAATAACCTAGCCTTTATGCATATTATTACAGCAGGATGTGCCATTCGAGTTTGATGACAGCTGCAAAACAGCTTTTGATTTGGTCAAATCACTGCTGGTCACTGCCCCAGTCATCTAGCCACCTGATTAGACCTTGCCATTTGAGATCATGTGTGACGCCAGCAATTTTGCTGTGGGTGCAGTGTTAGGACAGCGAAAAGGTAACTCTCCTCATGTCATTCACTATGCCTCACGCACCCTAGATGCTGCACAATGCAATTATTCAACCACGGAAAAATAATTGCTGGCTGTTGTGTTTGCATTAGAGAAATTTCGATCCTATCTACTTGGGACAAAGGTGATCATTTATTCAGACCATGTTGCATTGAGATATTTAATCAAGAAAAAGGAGTCCAAACCAAGGCTGGTACGATGGATATTGCTGTTACAAGAGTTTGACCTAGAGATCCGTGACAAGAAAGGAAAGGAGAACCTTGTAGCTGATCACCTCAGCAGAATTCTGACCGAGATGGAGACATGCCCCATCAATGAAAAATTCCCTGATGAGCACCTCTTTGCTGTCCAAGAAGAGGAACCATGGTATGCTGATATTGTTAATTTCCTTGCCACAGGTGATTTGCCTACTGATTTGCCCAAACACTTGAGAGACAAGATCAAGAAAGATGCAAGGTATTATGTGTGGGATGAGCCTTACCTATGGAAGCATTGTGCAGACCAAGTCATAAGGAGATGCATCCCGGATCAAGAAACACATTTTGTCCTAGCCTTCTGCCACTCATATGGCTGTGGAGGACACTTTGGGCCACGCAAGACAGCCTTGAAAATTCTTGAAAGTGGGTTATTTTGGCCTAACATATTTAGAGATTCCTATTTATTTTGTAGGTCATGTGCAAGATGCCAACAAACGGGAAATCTTGGCAACCGAAGTGAAATGCCACAAGCACCCATCATGGTGTGTGAAATCTTTGATATTTGGGGCATTGACTTCATGGGGCCATTCCCACCTTCCTTTGGCAACACCTACATATTTCTAGCCGTGGACTATGTGTCCAAGTGGATTGAGGCCAAGGCAACAAGGGCTGATGATGCAAAAACGGTTTGTGATTTTGTGAAATCCCAAATATTCTCAAGATTCGGTCTGCCCAAAGCTATTATCAGTGACCGAGGCACCCATTTCTGCAACAAGGTGGTAGAAACTCTCCTCAAAAAGCACCATGTCATCAATAGAACCTCTACTGCCTATCATCCTCAAACAAATGGGCTGGCCGAAGTCTCAAATAGGGAGATCAAGTCCATCCTTGAGAAAACAGTATGCCCAAATCGCAAGGATTGGAGTGTGCGCCTCAATGATGCCTTGTGGGCATATAGGACAGCCTATAAAACTCCAATTGGAATGTCTCCATATAGGCTGATTTATGGGAAAGCTTGCCATCTACCTGTAGAGCTTGAACACAAAGCCTATTGGGCTGTCAAAAGGTGTAATCTCGATGAAAAAAGAAGCTGGAGTCCACAGAAAGTTGCAAATTCAAGAGCTTGAGGAGATCCGGCATGATGCATATGAAGCTTCATGGAATTACAAAGCAAAAACCAAAGCCTTCCATGACAAAAATATCTCCAGAAAACACTTCCAGGTTGGTGATAAGGTTTTGCTTTTTGATTCAAGGTTCAAATTATTTCCTGGGAAGCTTCGGTCTAGGTGAATTGGGCCATTTGTGGTTGAGCATGTCTATCCACATGGGGCTATTGACATACGGAGTCCACAAACAAGCAAAGTTTTCAAAGTTAATGGACATCGTTTGAAGAAATTTTATGAAGGATTTACTGTTCATCTTGTGGAAGAGATCCCCTTGGATCCCCCTTCCCTAGACTGCTGAGCAAGACACTGTTGTCCAGCTCAAGACAGAAAACAAGGCGCTACTGGGAGGCAACCCAACTGAAGCAATCTGCCCAAATCATAGCCCAGTCTAGGGCAAATCGCCTGCATGCACCATAGTCACAAGTAATTGGGGCAAGTGATCTGCCCAAATCGACAGCCCAAATCAACAGGGTTCACCCCAGTAAGAGTAAGATCAAACTAGGCAGTTGCACCAAAGAAGTGATTTGCCCAGGTGATTTGACCAAATCGTTAGGCCAAATCAACAACTTTGCCTACCAACAGAAAAAGGCGTGAACAGTACCAGCCATGCAACAGCAAGGAAGAATGTGATTTGGCCAAGTGATTTGCCCAAATCACTGACCAAATCACCCTGTCAAGAAATCAGAGACTCAGCATTTAATGATCAGGGCAGCTCAACTACCCCAAATCACTTTAAATAATTTTTATTTTATTTTCTTCCTTTTCACGCTATCTCTTTCTGTTTCATCTCCTCTTTCTCTTTCAAGTCTTCCCTCACCGACGACCACTGGCTACACCAAACCACCATGGCCAGAACAAAGATGAAAGTCACCGGCGGCCCCGGAATGTGGAGGCGACGCGGGATGCCTAGGCCCATCCGCATTCCCACTGACAGTGATGAAGAAGCAATGGAAAACCCATCACCCGTCCCCAACGACGCCGACACTGAAGCAGCCGATGAAGCAAGAAACACCGTCAGTCCAGCAACTCAGACCTATCGTCGTCGGACTAGGGCGTCGTTGATTGCACCACCACCTTCCTCACCGTCAGTCGCGACAGACACCCAGGAAGGGGAGATGCCTGAAGAAGACACTCCTTCCACCAGTCATGGCCAGAAATGGCCAAGAACACCATCACCACCACCATCACCAAGCCCGGAGCAACAACAAGGGACACCCAGTGCCACACCTCCCGTAAGCCAAGAAGAAGGCGAGTTGCCCAGCGATTTGCCCAAACCAACCCACCCTGATCACATCACTCAGACCCTGACGTTCAACAAGGCGTCCGAAAGGGCCAGGCTAGACAGAGTTTCATCTACACCCTACCACCCAGGTAAGTACATTCACCTTGGCACTCTTCAAGAACCGAGACTCTAACGCCAGGTACGTACCTTCATCTCTGCCATTAGTTGGGACAAATTCTTCTTCCTCCACTTTCCATCCTTCACTGAACTCACACATGAGTTCTTCACTACTTTCTATTTTGATAGACCAGCCATGCACAACCTGCACACACCAGACATCATTGGATTCAGGCTATTGGGACAGCGATTTCGCTTGTCCCTGCAAGAGTTTGGCACTGCCATGGGCTGTGAATGCCCTGACTCCACCTGGGATTTTTCTGCAGAATTCAATCCCAGCACTGCTTATCTGGAATTATGTGATAACCCCCCTGATTCTTACTCGCCCACCAAGTCCAAGGACCTGTACCTCAAAAATCCAAGCTTGAAATACATTCACAGGTTTCTAGCCTACACATTTTCTGGAAGGAAGGATGCACCCAACATCCTGATCAGAATGGAGCTGTACATACTGTGGAGCATGCACCACCACCAGAAACTACACTTTGGTTATTGGGTTGCAACCCAAATATGCAGCATTATCTAGTACCACTGCCCCCTGATCCTTGGGCACTTGATCACTGCCATTGCAGTGAACCTGAAACTTTTACACACTGCTCATACTGACCTCACCCCCACTAACAAGCCAACCCCCCTGGACCTTCGATCTTTAGATGATATGGGGCAAAGTGGGGGACATTTTTTCTCTTTCGCCTGCAGGACCTCTCACACCATGCCATGAGCGTGTATTCAAGAAGAAGAAGACACAGCCTGCCCCAGCAGACGGGACAACAGGGGAAACAGAGCAGGCACCCCCAGCAAATAAACCACCTCCTGTGGCACCATAGCAGGAAGCACATCAGGACCCTAAAGACATAGCCCCAAACCAGACAGTTGAGGCTCGTCTCAGCAGAATTGAGACCAGAATGCACAACATGGAGCACTTGTTGTGTAATACCCGGCTAGAGTCCGGCACCGGAATTCCTGTTGTTTGGTGGAATCCGGGGTGTCGGAATTCTAGAAAAAGGTAGAATTTATGTTTTACTAAGTGGTATGATTTGTAGTGATGTTTTACGGTTAATGGAAGTGAGTTTTGAGTTGAATAACCTAAGGCAGTTGAGCCAAGTTCGGCCGCCGAA
This sequence comes from Manihot esculenta, assembly GCF_001659605.2. Lineage (NCBI taxonomy): Eukaryota > Viridiplantae > Streptophyta > Magnoliopsida > Malpighiales > Euphorbiaceae > Manihot > Manihot esculenta. The sequence goes on along the minus strand of NC_035178.2, from coordinate 18,591,808 downwards.
GATAAGTTCGGCCGCCGAAAGTGCCCAATGTTCGGCTTCCAAAGGTAAGTTCGGCCCCCGAATGTTGCATGGTTTTGCATGCGATTCGGCAGCCGAAGCTGAGTTGCTTAGCCAGCAGGTTTGTATCCCTTAGTCAGCATTTTGGACAGGTGTTGTCACCAGATCCTGTCCAGAAGTTGGCCACGTCTCCCCTGGTTTATTTGCTGAGTTTGAGCAGCTCATGCAAGAGTTAGCTAGTGTGCAAGAGATTTTGAAAGTGTTAAAGAAAACAAAAAACTAAGTGTTTGAGAGTTTGAGAGTGTGAAGAGGGGTGGTTTGTTTCCTTTGATCAGAGTGTTTATCTTCTTATAACAGGAGGTAAGTGATGCTCTTGAACATGTTTTTATGTTTTTTGAAGGTTTTATGGGAGTTATGGAAGGAGATGCATGCTTAGGTTATAAATGATAGTTTTGATGATTTATGCATGTATACATGTTTATGTGTGATGTTTGTTTTGTTGTTTGGGGTTATGAGATAGTTTTGGACCCCTGTGATCATATACATGAGTATATGTGTGTTGAGGAGTTGGAGTATATATGGGTTGAGTGGTTGAAGGGAAGGAGGAGATGGTTTGCCGTTGAAGCTGAGTTCTGGATGAACTCAGGTTCGGCAGCCGAAGGTGCATTCGGCCGCCGAACCTCTTGCATGGTGGCTTAGGCTGCCACAGCTTGCCCCCGCGAGTTGTGCATGTTCGGCTCTGTTTGGGGGATTCGGCCGCCGAAGGTGCCGCCGAAGGTGCTTGAGTTTCGTCTCTGGAGAGGACATTCGGCCGCCGAACCTGCCGCCGAAAGTGTTCTGTCCAGCTTTCCTTTGCTTGCTTTGCATGACTATTCGAGAGAGTTTTAGGGGATTCTTGGGGAGTTTAAATAGAGTTAGTCATAAGCTAGTTTGGTCCCTCATGTGCATTTATCTGGATAGGTACAGACCAGAGGAACCAGAGAGAGCAGCAGTGAGTACTGCTCCAGAGATTCAGAGCCTGCAGAGTCAGTCAGTCCAGTTAGCCCGAGGTGAGTGGAACTAAACTTATGACTTTTAATTGAACTACAAACTGCTTTTGAGCATATCTCATGCATCATGTTTATGCCATAGGTTGATTGCATTAGTATTCACGAATATGTTGCATTGCATCGTTATTTGATGATGTGAGTAAATGCTGAATGATCCAATAGTCTCAGACAGGAAGTCCAGGAGCCTTTGACTACGCTCTGGCAGGTATAGCAAAGTCCAGGAGCCTTTGACTACGCCCTGGCAGGTATAGCAAAGTCCAGGAGCCTTTGACTACGCCCTGGCAATGGTAAGTACAGAGGTGTTATATACACATATACATATATGACAGGAAGACCAGGTGCTCGATTCTACGCCCTGGCATAGAGTTACTGGGACTATGTGGTGACAGGTTTACTCTTGATGTGGCTTGTCTGTGATATGGTGCATTCCATGAGATCATATTTTACTGAGATGTTTTACTGTTCTACTCACTGGGCTATAGAGCTCATCCCACTCCCTTAACCCCAGTTTTGCAGGTTCAGTGTACAGTGTACAGGGACAGTCCAGCAGAGTACAGGAAAAGTAAAGAGATCTGTAATAGCTTAGAGTGGACATGTAATATTAACGAGAGATGTAATAGTTGTTGCTTGACCTAGTGATGTATGTTTTGTACATGATCTGTATATGTATATATGTTTTCCTGTATGTGAAAAACCAGGCTTAACAGGTATGAGTTAACCCATCTAGAGCAAGCTCTAGTCAGGGCTACAGAGTCCAGAGTACATGAGTACAGAGTACAGAGACAGTGCATGCACAGGTTGAGCCTTGGTTCAGAAAAGAGTTTTATTTTCACATAAAATGTATGATCATGTATGAGGTTTACAGGTACACAGAGAGTATAGCAGGCTTGCTACGGGTTCTGGCGGCCTTAAGCCGACCTGAATCCTAGCGCCGGTGACGGTCCATTTTGGGGTCGTTACAGATTGGTATCAGAGCCCTAGGTTCACATGATCGGACCTATAGAGATAGTGTTGGGCTCAGACAGGTTAGAAGTGGTCAAGCACAATAGGAAATCATGTCCACTAGGATAGGGTCTTGAGTCCTATCTGCTATGATATGCCATGAGTGTCGTATGTGATTGATATGTGATGTTTATGTGCTAAAGTGGTATGATATATGTTGTGTTTCCAGAATAAAGATGCGAGGAACTCGTCGATCAGCTCGATTGACTGGAGTCCCACCAGAGAATGAGAGACCAGCTGCTCGTCCTCCTGCATTGCCAAGGGCAAGGTCTCAGAGATCTAGCAGGGAAGGTATGTCAATAGACCCTAGAAGGTCTGTAGACGAGAGCAGAAGAGGAACAGCTAGGGGAGAAAGATCAGAAGAAAGGAGGGATGATAGCATGGGTATAGGCAGTTTTGAGGAAGGTATGGGAGAATCGCAGGGAGGTGCTCAGACCTCAGGTTTTGGCTATCCAGAGTATCCGATGGGAGGTATGTCGGAGTACTCGAGTTTTGTGCCATATCCTCCTTATATGCCTTATATGCCTTATCCTTACTATCCACCATATCCTATGTATCCCTCTTCCCCTACCCATCCAAGTGTAGCACACTTAGAGCCAAATGACCCAGTACTACCACCAGAACCAGTAGCCCCTGTTGTTGACAGACATGAACCTAGCTCATTTGGAGGTAAAGTCCAAATGACGGAGTACTTGAAATTGGATGCTCCTAAATACAATACGGGAGATGATCCATTTGATTACCTCAGAGCAGTTAGGATGATAACCAGTGAATTGGGAGCAGATGATAGGAGAGCCATTGAGATGGCAGGTTTCACATTAAAATGCAAGAAAGCCAGAGAATGGTTTAAGAATTATGTGGAGCCTAGAATGGACAGCATGTCATGGGGAGAGTTCGCCAATGAGTTTGCAGGGTGGGCTTTTCCTGACAGTTCGAGGGAGATGAAAGTAATTGAATTTGAACAGTTGAGACAGACAGAGGAGATGAGTGTTGATGAATTCACAGATAAGTTCCTGGATTTGCTTCAGTACGTGGGTCAAGCCTATGATACTGATCAGAAGAAAGCAAGGAGATATACGATGAGACTGCATCCCAGGTATGCTTCCTTGATTCTTCCAGCAGAAAAGGAGAGTTTCCATACGATAGTAGACGCAGCCAGGAAAATGGAAGCTAGTGCCAATATTCAGAAACAGTCAAAGGCACAGGCTTCGGGTTCTAAAGCCCCCACACCAAGCAGTAAAAGATGGGATAGAGCAAAAGGAACAAAGAGTAAGTTCTGGAATAAAGTCAAGTCAGGTCTGGGAATAGGTAGTGGCTCAAGCTCTGGCACAGCTCCAGTCTGCAGACGATGCGGAAAACCACATGGAGGAATTTGTTGGTTGGGATCTACAGCTTGTTTTTGATGTGGACAGGAAGGGCATATTGCTCGGGATTGTCCGCAGATGACTTTTGCACCATCCCAGCAGATGAGTTCAGGCAGTGTGGTACAGCCAGTTGTACAGCCAGCAGCTCCAGTCATGCCTCAGACTAGTGGCAGAGGTAGAGGGAGAGGGGTAGCCTCTACTTCAACAGCAGGTTCCCGAGGTGGAAATCCGGTAGCCCCAGCACGGATTTTCACAGTGACACAGGAGGAGGCTAACACGTCGAACACAGTGGTGTCAGGTAATCTCATCATTGGGTGTTCAGATGTGTATGCTTTGATGGACCCCGGTGCTTCTCATTCCTTTATTGCTTCGAGAGCCATAGAGCGATTGGGTTTGATCAGTTCTGAGTTAGAGTATCCTCTCTGGGTCAGTGGACCTAGATGTGACCCATCAGTGGCAGTGTCAGTTTGTCGTTTCAGTCCAGTGTTCATAGAGGGTAGATGCCTTCCAGCTGACCTTGTGGTTCTAGACTTGACAGATTTTGATGTCATTCTAGGGATGGATTGGTTATCTGCATATAGTGCTACGTTGGACTGTCGAGAGAAGCTAGTGAGTCTCAGAGACCAGGATGGGTCAGAGTGTGTCTTCAGAGGAGACAGGAGAGGTACACCCAGAGGTATGATTTCAGCCCTTCAGGCTCGTCGTTTGCTTAGGAGGGGTTGTCAGGGGTTTCTAGCTCATGTGAGAGAGCTAGACAGTCAGGTTAGGGAACCAGCCACAGTACCAGTAGTCCGAGAGTTTCTCGATGTGTTCCCAGACGATTTGCCAGGACTACCACCTGATAGGGAGATAGGGTTTGAAATTGAATTACTGCCAGGTACCAGACCTATCTCTATTCCTCCCTACAGGATGGCGCCAGCTGAGTTGACAGAGTTGAAAGAACAGTTACAGGACTTGGTAGATAAGGGTTTCATCTGCCCTAGTACCTCACCTTGGGGTGCTCCAGTGCTCTTTGTCAGAAAGAAGGATGGATCCCTCAGACTTTGTATCGACTACAGACAGTTGAACAAGGTCACTATCAAGAATAGGTATCCCTTACCTCGGATTGATGATCTATTTGACCAGCTAGCTGGAGCAGGTTGTTTCTCGAAAATAGATCTGAGATCCGGGTATCATCAGTTGAGAGTCAGAGAGGCAGATGTGCCTAAGACAGCTTTCCGGACGAGATATGGGCATTATGAGTTCTTAGTGATGCCGTTCGGGTTGACTAACGCCCCTGCAGCATTTATGGATCTCATGAACAGGGTATTCAGTGAGTTTCTGGATCACTTTGTCATTGTGTTTATCGATGATATCTTAGTGTATTCCAGAGATGCAGAGGAGCATGCCCAGCATCTGAGGATCATTCTGCAGACACTGAGAGAGCATGGTTTATATGCCAAGTTCTCGAAGTGTGAGTTTTGGTTACGGAGCATTGCCTTCTTGGGACATGTGGTATCAGCAGAGGGTATTGAGGTAGACCCCAAGAAGATAGAGGCTGTAGCTAACTGGCCCAGACCCACAACAGTGACTGAGATTAAAAGCTTTCTGGGACTGGCATGTTACTACAGGAGGTTCGTTCAGAACTTCTCAAAGATAGCAGCTCCTATGACCAAATTGACTCAGAAGAACCAGAAGTTTATCTGGTCAGACCAGTGTGAAGAGAGCTTTGAGGAGCTCAAGAGGAGATTGACAACAGCACCAGTGTTAGCTCTGCCTGTCAGTAATGAAGAGTTCACAGTGTTCTGTGATGCATCTCGAGTGGGATTGGGTTGTGTATTGATGCAGAGTGATAGAGTAATCGCTTATGCTTCTAGACAGTTGAAGAAGCACGAGTTGAATTACCCTACCCATGACCTAGAGATGGCAGCAGTTATCTTTGCACTTAAGATGTGGCGGCATTACCTCTACGGGGTTAAATGCGAGATCTTCACTGATCACAAGAGTTTACAGTACATCTTAAGTCAGAGAGAGCTGAATTTGCGGCAAAGAAGATGGGTCGAATTGCTCAGTGATTATGATTGTAAAATCCAGTATCATCCGGGTAAGGCGAATGTTATCGCAGACGCCCTAAGCCGGAAGTCACTAGGCAGTTTATCCCATATAGCAGCAGAGCGGAGACCGGTTGTGATGGAGCTTTATAAGCTCTTTGACGAGGGATTACAGCTAGAGTTGTCTGGTACAGGTGCGTTGATAGCACAGATGAGAGTGACACCTGTATTTCTGGAGCAGATAGCTCAGAGACAGCACGAGGACCCTGAGTTGATGAAAATTGCCAGGACTGTTCAGTCAGGCAATAGTGCAGAGTTCAGATTTGACAGCAAAGGGATCCCTCGCTATGGGAGTCGACTTTGTGTACCAGATAGGGGCAGTGTGAAGGAAGACATTATGAGGGAAGCTCATAATGCGAGGTATAGTGTTCACCCAGGAGCCACCAAGATGTATCAGGATCTGAAAAGGGTCTATTGGTGGCCAGCCATGAAGAAAGAAGTGGCGCAATTCGTGACAGCCTGTGAGGTTTGTCAGAGGGTGAAATTAGAGCATCAGAAACCAGCCGGAATGCTTAACCCATTACCGATTCCAGAGTGGAAATGGGAGAACATAGCCATGGATTTTGTAGTGGGTTTACCAGTAGCGTCCAACAGGATAGACTCGATATGGGTGATTGTGGACAGACTCACGAAATCTGCTCATTTTCTTCCAGTACGGAGTAACTATTCTGTGGATAAGTTGGCACAGGTTTATCTGGATGAGATAGTGAGATTACATGGAGTTCCAGTGTCTATAGTGTCAGACAGAGGACCACAGTTTACCTCCCGCTTTTGGCGGAGTCTGCAAAGTGCGATGGGCACGAGATTGGATTTTAGTACTGCTTTCCACCCACAGACTGATGGACAGTCAGAAAGGACCATCCAGACCATAGAGGATATGCTTCGCCTATGTGTGTTAGACTTTGGCGGTTCTTGGAGGCAGCATCTACCTTTGGTGGAGTTTGCCTACAATAACAGTCATCATGCTAGCATTGGGATGGCTCCTTATGAAGCTTTGTATGGGAGGAAGTGCAGATCCCCTGTTTGCTGGGAAGAGGTAGGAGAGAAGGCTCTTGCAGGGCCAGAGTTAGTAGACATAACCAGTAGAATGGTGCCCATGATCAGAGAGAGAATCAGAACAGCTCAGAGTAGACAAAAAAGTTATGCAGACGTTCGCAGGAAGCAGTTAGAGTTTCAGGAGGGTAATTGGATATTGCTAAAAGTGTCTCCAATGAAAGGAGTGGTTCGTTTTGGAAAGAAAGGTAAATTGGCTCCACGGTACATTGGACCCTTTGAGGTGTTGCAGAGGATCGAAAATGTGTCGTATAAGCTGGATTTACCTGCTTCTATGGAGAGAATTCACCCGGTATTTCATGTTTCTATGCTACGACAGTTTGTGTCAGATCCGAATCAGGTTCTGAGTGAGCCTGAGGTGGAGATTCATACGGATCTCACCTATATAGAGCAGCCAGTGCAGATTCTGGACACGCAGATCAGACAGCTAAGGAACAAGGAGATTCCGATGGTGAAAGTTTTATGGAACCACCATAATCTAGAAGAGTGCACCTGGGAGACGCGGGAGTCTATGCTCCAGCAGTATCCACATCTGTTTTGAGGTTAGTTTCCTCCTTGTGTTTTGTTTTTGTTGTTTTAGGAACATTCGAGGACGAATGTTCTTAAGGAGGGGAGAATGTAATACCCGGCTAGAGTCCGGCACCGGAATTCCTGTTGTTTGGTGGAATCCGGGGTGTCGGAATTCTAGAAAAAGGTAGAATTTATGTTTTACTAAGTGGTATGATTTGTAGTGATGTTTTACGGTTAATGGAAGTGAGTTTTGAGTTGAATAACCTAAGGCAGTTGAGCCAAGTTCGGCCGCCGAAGATAAGTTCGGCCGCCGAAAGTGCCCAATGTTCGGCTTCCAAAGGTAAGTTCGGCCCCCGAATGTTGCATGGTTTTGCATGCGATTCGGCAGCCGAAGCTGAGTTGCTTAGCCAGCAGGTTTGTATCCCTTAGTCAGCATTTTGGACAGGTGTTGTCACCAGATCCTGTCCAGAAGTTGGCCACGTCTCCCCTGGTTTATTTGCTGAGTTTGAGCAGCTCATGCAAGAGTTAGCTAGTGTGCAAGAGATTTTGAAAGTGTTAAAGAAAACAAAAAACTAAGTGTTTGAGAGTTTGAGAGTGTGAAGAGGGGTGGTTCGTTTCCTTTGATCAGAGTGTTTATCTTCTTATAACAGGAGGTAAGTGATGCTCTTGAACATGTTTTTATGTTTTTTGAAGGTTTTATGGGAGTTATGGAAGGAGATGCATGCTTAGGTTATAAATGATAGTTTTGATGATTTATGCATGTATACATGTTTATGTGTGATGTTTGTTTTGTTGTTTGGGGTTATGAGATAGTTTTGGACCCCTGTGATCATATACATGAGTATATGTGTGTTGAGGAGTTGGAGTATATATGGGTTGAGTGGTTGAAGGGAAGGAGGAGATGGTTTGCCGTTGAAGCTGAGTTCTGGATGAACTCAGGTTCGGCAGCCGAAGGTGCATTCGGCCGCCGAACCTCTTGCATGGTAGCTTAGGCTGCCACAGCTTGCCCCCGCGAGTTGTGCATGTTCGGCTCTGTTTGGGGGATTCGGCCGCCGAAGGTGCAGCCGAAGGTGCTTGAGTTTCGTCTCTGGAGAGGACATTCGGCCGCCGAACCTGCCGCCGAAAGTGTTTTGTCCAGCTTTCCTTTGCTTGCTTTGCATGACTATTCGAGAGAGTTTTAGGGGATTCTTGGGGAGTTTAAATAGAGTTAGTCATAAGCTAGTTTGGTCCCTCATGTGCGTTTATCTGGATAGGTACAGACCAGAGGAACCAGAGAGAGCAGCAGTGAGTACTTCTCCAGAGATTCAGAGCCTGCAGAGTCAGTCAGTCCCCGAGGTGAGTGGAACTAAACTTATGACTTTTAATTGAACTACAAACTGCTTTTGAGCATATCTCATGCATCATGTTTATGCCATAGGTTGATTGCATTAGTATTCACGAATATGTTGCATTGCATCGTTATTTGATGATGTGAGTAAATGCTGAATGATCCAATAGTCTCAGACAGGAAGTCCAGGAGCCTTTGACTACGCCCTGGAAGGTATAGCAAAGTCCAGGAGCCTTTGACTACGCCCTGGCAATGGTAAGTACAGAGGTGTTATATACACATATACATATATGACAGGAAGACCAGGTGCTCGATTCTACGCCCTGGCACAGAGTTACTGGGACTATGTGGTGACAGGTTTACTCTTGATGTGGCTTGTCTGTGATATGGTGCATTCCATGAGATCATATTTTACTGAGATGTTTTACTGTTCTACTCACTGGGCTATAGAGCTCATCCCACTCCCTTAACCCCAGTTTTGCAGGTTCAGTGTACAGTGTACAGGGACAGTCCAGCAGAGTACAGGAAAAGTAAAGAGATCTGTAATAGCTTAGAGTGGACATGTAATATTAACGAGAGATGTAATAGTTGTTGCTTGACCTAGTGATGTATGTTTTGTACATGATCTGTATATGTATATATGTTTTCCTGTATGTGAAAAACCAGGCTTAACAGGTATGAGTTAACCCATCTAGAGCAAGCTCTAGTCAGGGCTACAGAGTCCAGAGTACATGAGTACAGAGTACAGAGACAGTGCATGCACAGGTTGAGCCTTGGTTCAGAAAAGAGTTTTATTTTCACATAAAATGTATGATCATGTATGAGGTTTACAGGTACACAGAGAGTATAGCAGGCTTGCTACGGGTTCTGGCGGCCTTAAGCCGACCTGAATCCTAGCGCCGGTGACGGTCCATTTTGGGGTCGTTACATGTTGCAACTGCTAGTGAACCATTTTCTGCCTGCAGACCAGGACAGGCAGTGATTTGGCCGGGTGATTTGCCCAAATCACCTGCCCAAATCACCAACAGGCCAGGAAGTCCCTTTCCCTTTTCTTCTTAATTTTTATATATATATGTTTACACATTGAGGACAATGTTTGCAATAGGTGTGGGGGTACTGTTAGGTTATTTTTGCATTAATTACATTATCTTTTGCTTTCTTTTTGTTTCTTTTTGCATCTTTTTGCCCTATGACACACACCAAATTTTTTTTTTCTTCTCATATATTTTTCCCTTGCACACACACACAGAATTTTGTCTTAGCTTTTGCTCTACTCAGTATAGGTAACAAGGTTAAAAGAGCTTCCTATCTCATGACCCCATTGATTTTTCACCCCTTTAAGCCTAAATTGAATCAATTACAGTGTGCTATCTTCACTTAGGAAGTTCTTTTCTTGAATTGAATCTCTAAATTTGCTGTGGTCAAGGGAAATAAAAACATAAACACATGCAAATAAAAAGTTGGTGTAACTCCCTATGAGCTGATTTGCCCAAACTGTTAAGAAAAGAAAAAGAAAAAGAAAAAGAAAAAGAAAACCAGCACAAAAGCACAAATCATAAAACCTGTTTCTATGGCCAAATAAGCTATGAACAGAGCTAGTAGCCACTTGAACAAGTGACTAACTGAGTAACCGGAGGTGGGTATCACCAATATGCACCTTCGCGTAAAAAAGTTAGTGATTTTTTCAGGCAAGAATAAAAAAGTGCTGCTGAATAAAATAAAATAAAATGCTCAAAGAAGGGCAAATCACTCTTAGAGGTTGCATTGAGCTTATACAAAGAGAATAAGCATGATTGAATCAAAAACTTTTCCTTTGACCATGGTAGGTAAGGGGAAACAAGGAAAAGAGAAGAACAACCTTGGTGCATGTACTCTACACTGTAATACATCAATTTAGGAGTCTAGGGGGGCTGATTAAGTGGTACTTAGGCTCTAAAGAAAAAGGGGCTTGATTAACTAAGTTGTTTGTTGCTTGAGGACAAGCAAAAAGCTAGGTGTGGGGTATTTGATCAAACATAAATTAGCCACATTTTTATTATCTTTATCATTGCTTATTTACACATTTTTCAACTTAATTTATGGTTTTTATCTTATTTTTACAGAAAATGAAGAAATTGAAAAATTGGAGAAAAAATGCAGAAAAGGTTGGAAAAGTGATTGGGTCAGAGTGATTTGGCCAAATCACTCGCAGAGACTGGCCAAATCACTCGCAGAGACAGAAAAACTGGACTGACTCACAGAAAGCGATTGGGGCAAGTGATTTGCCCAAATCACCCGCCCCAATCACATTGACAGCAGAGCGGGAAAAAGGGAAAAATCATATTTAAAAAGAGTAGAAGCCCAAAAACACTTCAAACACTGCCAGCTCAAATCCAAAAGCCACAAGGATGTCCTTCTACCAAGAGAATTCCATCTACAACAAAATACAAGAAGAGAAAGAGGAATCAAAGACCACAAAGACCAAGTCAAAATAGGGATTCCAAACCCTAATTGAACTTGGACTCTCCAGCTATAAAAAGGCAGCCTCCAAACCAGCAAAAGCATCTCTACATCATCGGCAGTTCTGCAAAAGCACAACAGCAAGCCTGCGGCAGTCCCCATCTCTTTCTTTTCTTCTTTTCTTTTGTGATTTTGTCCACAATGAGTGGCTAAATCCATTCTTTTCTAGCTGAAGTTGAGGAAATTCAGATTTGTGATGAATTGGGAGATTTAAAACTCCATTGTTAAACTCTTATTTGCTTTCAATATTTATGCAACTTGATCCTTTATATAATTGTTACTTTGCTTTTAGAATCAATAAGGGCCCATTGCTTTTAAATTGCTTGAGTAATAAATTGTTTGAATGATTTAAGTCTGTAATTGCTTATATTATTCGAATACAAATATAATCAGTTGCATGATCTAGACTTGACCACGCGGTTGGCAAGGATAGAATTGGGTTTTTCTAAGTCTTAATGCAGTCAACAGTTGTTCGATGCTAAATGCCCCAAGGACGTTCCTTGGCAACTTGTCGACTAGTGTTTGATTGGCGAACGTTTCCTAATCGAACTAGAACTAAGGAGGAATTTGGTTGTGAGAAGCGTCTTCCATAACCAAAACTAATTTATTGAAAGAAAATAGGAGTCTTAAATAATCAATGATCAATTCTGAACAAGCTGAATTAGACTCATATTTCAACTAGAATCTCTTTCCCATTGAAATTCTCATTTATTTAAATTATTGCTTTCTCTTGCTTTCTAGATTTAATTCATCAAAACAAAACCCCCCTCTTTTATTTATTTGTCATTTATTTGCCTTAGTCATTATTAGGAAAATCTTTGGTGTCAATTCCCTGTGGTTCGACCCTATTGCCACTATCTGCAAGTTAATCGTTGATTGTTTAATAGGTTTATTTTTTACGGCTTCAACAACCGCTATCATACTCCATGAATGCTACTTGACTATTTGTGTGATTGAGTGTGAATAGCTTGAGCTCCCTATTTATGTCAAAGATTTTATTTGGATTATTGTTTGCAATATGACTCTTAGGATTGTTAGTTATGTGCATGTTGGTATACTTTTGTGCTTCAATCCAAAAGTCTAGATGAAAGAGTGGAGTTGATGATTTAAATTGTTTAAGTACTTGAGAGTAAGTATGGTTCAAGTGTGGGAGTATTTGATAGAGCATAAATTTAGCATATATTCTCATTCTTTTCTGTCACCTATCTAAGTGATTTTCTATTAATTCTACCCCTTTTGTCATATTTTTGCAGAAAAGCAAATGATAGAGAAGATGAGCTAAAATCATGAGAAAAGAAGTTGATTATATGTAGTGGTTGAATAGATTTGACTGAAAATTTGCTCAAGTCTCTGGGCAAACTTCCGAACAGCAGCAAAAGTAGACTTGATGTGAAAAAAGAAATAAAATCAAATCTTTCCATTAAAGAATACACGATCTCACGCGTTTCAGTCCAAATATCACTCCTTTAAGTACAATATGATCTCTCCCAAAAATCAAAGAATCTCTCCTCAAGGAAACTAATCAAAAGGAGATCTCTTATTAAAGTAATTTAAATCAAAATTTTTAGGAAAGTTTAGTAAGGGTTCTACTAGGGTTCAACTGCTATAAATATACCTTTTATCCAGCAGCAGCCGATATATTTTCTCCAGCCTAGTTCTCTTCTTCATTTTTTGTGTTTTCTTATAGCCATGTGTGGCTAGTTTCTTTATTTCTAGTTGGGGCACCACAAGATAAAAGTGGATTAGTAGCAAAAATTGGTAATGGATAATATTGATCTCTGAATAATAACGGATTAGTAACAGATATTAATGTAGGAAATAAATTAGTAACGGATTATCAAATCCGTTACTATTTCGTTACCAATTTTTGTAACGGATAACATTTATTGCAAAATGGTTTTAATTTTCATTATATAGTAATGGATATCCAAATTGATTACTGAAGTGCAATTTGTTAACGTATTTTAGCAATAGATTATAATATCCGTTGCTAACTTAAAGTTAAATTGCTAACTTAAAGACTTCCCTCTTTCTCTCCCCCGTGATTCACATAATTTCTAAGCCCTGCTAACAAAATCCCTATCCATCAATCCCAGCTTCCCTCCTAGACCAGTTGACGCCATTGCCTGAAGTTATCGCCGTCAGCCGTCTCTTTCTCCCTTCCCCTCGGTTCATCACCGTCTCTTTCTCCCCTTCCCTTAGTACATTGTTGTCTTCTTATCAGACATTTCCATCAGTCGCTAGGCTAGACCCCTTTCTTGCTCTTAGAAATCGCGTTCTTCTCTAGCTCTTTGCAATTGATTCTTAAAATTTACTTCTTCTTTAGTCTATCTATAAAGATAAGGGTATTAAGGTTTTTCTTTTTTGCTGCTTTAAGATTCTTAATTTCGTTTCTCCTTGATTTTATGCATGCATTTTATTTAATTTGATTTGTTATGTTATAATTGTTGTTTGTTTTAATTTCTTGAGGTTAACAACTATGAATTGAATCTAGTTTTAACAGGTAAGGGAGACTTCCCTATGCATAGACCTGTGACACTGTTTATGCCAATGAAGATGCACCACTGCAATTATGTAATGGTCTCATGGAATTTGATTGTGAATCCATAAGAGTGATTAGCCTTTGATTCAATTAATGATGCGGAACCCCAGCCTATTAGAGACTGAAACAACACATACCCTAGTAAAAGAACTTAGTTCAGAAAATAATTCCCCAATCTAAAGCACCCTTAATTAACATGCAATTAAGAACACTTATAACTGATTGATTTTAAAAGCAGCAAGAATAAGAAACATACAAGTTAGTATCGAACCTTATTCGTGATGCAGTGTCAAGAACCAAGATCTCTCTTAAGCTCTCAAAGAAGAATCGCATAAAGCAATTGTATTGAATAATTGATAATCTATCTACAATATGGAAAAAGAGATGCTTTATATAACCTAAATAAAGACCCATGATCTTTGCCACTTCTCACTACTAGGTATGGACCCATGATCTATGCCATTACCCACTACTCTGCATGGATCCATGATCTATGCTACTATCCATTACTGGATAACTACCCACTATTGGTTAACTATCCACTACCAAATAACTACCCACTACTGGTTGACTACCAACTACTAAATAGCTACCCACTATAAATACAAAATTTGAATTGTCAATAAGGACACATTCGGCCTAATTGACTTGGAATGGTCAGATTGTTCTTCAACTTCAAAATGAACTTGCAAAGCTTCAACATATTCCTTCATGAATCCTTGAAGTGCTTCCTTCAACCTCTTGGATCTCAACCTTGTAATTGGTCCTTGAGGCAATGCTAGCTCATCATTTTTAGTGTTGTTGGTCGTGCTTACATCATCCCCTCCCTCTTGAAAAGGATTCATCCTCGAATCTGTACCAAAATCAAAAGGAGACAAATCAGAAACAGTAAAGGTAGCACTTACACCAAACTCACCTGGCAGATCAATTACATATGCATTGTCATTGATCCGTTTTAGCACTTGATATGGTCCATCCCCTCGTGCATCCAGTTTTGATTTCCTTAGATTAGGAAACCCCTCCTTTCGCATATGGATCCAAACCCAATCACCTTATCTAAATACAACTTTCTTGCGACCCTTATTGGCCTGTTTCTCATACATTTTGTTACGCTTCTCAATATGCTCACGTGCTTTCATGTGTATTGATTTAACCATTTCAGCCTTCGCTTTTCCATCTAAATTAGACAACTCATTCAAAGGTAAATGCATTAAATCTAATACAGTTAATGGATTAAAACCATACACAATCTCAAAAGGTGAATAACCAGTAGAAGAATGGACAGCGCGATTATAAGCAAATTCAACATATGGCAAACATTCTTCCCAAGTTTTTAAGTTCCTTCCCACAATAGCACGAAGCATAGTTCCTAAAGTCCTATTAACAACTTCAGTTTGGCCATCTGTTTGTGGATGACAAGTAGTAGAAAATAAAAGTTTAGTACCCAATTTCTCCCACAAAACACACCAGAAATGATTAAGGAACTTAGAATCTCTATCATAAACAATAGTCCTAGGTATACCATGCAAACGGACTACTTCCTTGAAAAACAAATCAGCTATGTTCGTTGCATCATCAGTTTTATGACATGGAATAAAATGTGCCATCTTACTAAAGCGATCTACAACAACAAACACTGAATCTCTACCTCTTTTTGTCCTAGGTAAACCTATCACAAAATCCATAGATATATCAGTCCAAGGTTCAGTAGGTACAGGCAAAGGGGTATACAACCCATGTGGCAAGGACTTAGATTTAGCCTGTTTACATGTAAAGCATTGAGCACAAACTTTCTTTACATATTTTCGCATATTAGGCCAATAAAAGTGTTCGTTCAACATGTCTAAAATCTTTTGCACACCAAAATGTCCCATTAAGCCTCATGAATGTGATTCTCTAACAAGCAACTCACGCACTGAACACTTGGGTATGCATATTTGTTTTCCCCTAAAAAGAAACCCATCATGCAAATAAAACTTGTTAAACGCCCCATGTTCACATGCCTTAAATACATCATAAAAATCAGTATCATTCTCATACATATCTTTCAAATGCTCAAACCCTAACAACTTAGAACTAAGCATGGAAGTCAATGCATAACGTCTAGATAATGCATCAGCAACCACGTTCTCTTTACCTTGCTTGTATTTAATCACATAAGGAAAGATTTCGAGATATTCAACCCACTTACCATGCCACTTGTTCAACTTCCCTTGTCCCTTCAAGTGTTTGAGAGACTGATGGTCGGTATGAATCACAAACTCATTAGGCAGCAAGTAGTGTTCCCAAACTTCAAGAGCCCTAATCAGTGTGTAGAACTCTTTGTCATAGGTGGAATAGTTCAAATGTGCGCCACCTAGCTTCTCACTGAAATATGCTATGGGTCGGCCTTCCTGCATAAGAACAGCACCAATACCAATCCCAGAAGCATCACATTCAATTTCAAAGGTTTTAGAAAAATCAGGTAACCTTAAAACAGGAGCAGTAGTAAGTTTTTCCTGTAATGTGTTAAATGCAAGTTCCTATTCTTTACCCCATTTAAATCCTACAGCCTTTTTAATGATCTCATTTAGAGGTGCAGCAATAGTGCTGAAATCTCTAACAAACCTCCTATAGAAGCTTGCTAATCCATGAAAGGATCTCACCTCATTAGCATTCTTAGGTGTAGGCCATTCTTGGATAGCCTTAACCTTTTCAGTATCTACCTCAACTCCACGTGAACTAATAATAAATCCTAGGAATATGACACTAACAGTACAAAATGTGCATTTCTTAATATTAGCATACAATTCATGTTCACGCAACTTCTATAAAATAAGTTCAACATGCCTAATGTGGTCATCCATGTTTCGGCTATAAATCAATATATCATCAAAATATACAACCACAAACTTACCTAGGTAATCACGTAAAACATGGTTCATCAATCTCATAAATGTGCTAGGTGCATTAGTTAAGCCAAAAGGCATCACTAACCATTCATATAAATCATATTTTGTCTTAAAGGCAGTTTTCTACTCATCACCTAACTTCATCCTAATTTGATGATAACAGCTTTTCAAATCAATTTTTGTAAAGAAAACAGCACCACATAATTCTTCAAGCATATCATCTAATCTAGGAATATGATGGCGATACTTTACAGTATCTACCTCAACTCCACGTGAACTAATAATAAATCCTAGGAATATGACACTATCAGTACAAAATGTGCATTTCTTAATATTAGCATACAATTCATGTTCACGCAACTTCTATAAAACAAGTTCAACATGCCTAATGTGGTCATCCATGTTTCGGCTATAAATCAATATATCATCAAAATACACAACCACAAACTTACCTAGGTAATCACGTAAAACATGGTTCATCAATCTCATAAATGTGCTAGGTGCATTAGTTAAGCCAAAAGGCATCACTAACCATTCATATAAACCATATTTTGTCTTAAAGGCAGTTTTCTACTCATCACCTAACTTCACCCTAATTTGATGATAACCGCTTTTCAAATCAATTTTTGTAAAGAAAACATCACCACATAATTCTTCAAGCATATCATCTAATCTAGGAATATGATGGCGATACTTTACAGTGATTTTGTTGATCGCACGACAATCAACATACATGCGCATTGTTCCATCTTTCTTTGGAACCAACAAAACAGGTACTGCGCATGGATTGAGGCTCTCCCTGATATGTCCCTTAGCTAGCAACTCATTAACTTGCTTTTGCAATTCCTTCGTCTCCTCAGGATTACTCCGGTAAGCTGGACGGTTTGGAATCTGAGCTGCAGGAACAAAATCGATTTGATGTTCTATTCCCCTAATGGGTGGCAACCCAGATGGCACCTCCTCAGAAAATACATCCGCAAAGTCCTGCAATAACTTAGAAAAAGAACTAGGTAATTTATTAGTAGGGTTAGTCTCAATCATAAAATTGGAACTAAAACGCAATATAATTAAAACTCTCTTCCCTAAGTATGCTTTCTTCAACTCTCTCTCTTTACAATAAAAGGAAGACTTGCTGAATTCTTCACTCTTCTCACTCAACTCTTGTTTTACCTCCACACTCACTAACATTTTCTCTCCTGCACGTCTCTCATTTTTATCCTTTCCTGTGCAGTCACTTTCCTTTGGGCCATTCGAAACTTTCTTTTTACTACTGGCCTCTTTTCCCTCATTCTTTTTACTTGTCTCACCTCCCTTACCCAATTTAGCAGATTGTTGTAATTTCACTTGATCTGCATATACATCTTTAGGAGATAAGGGTACAAGTATATGTTTTACACTAAGGAACGTAAAAGAAAACCTATTACTATACCCATCATAAATGACACGCCTATCAAATTGCCATGGTCTACCTAACAAAATATGTCCAGCCTGCATGGGTACAATATCACAAGTAACCTCATCTACATACTTGCCAATAGAAAATGGCACTTTACATTGCTTGGTTACCTTTGCCTCGCCACTATCATTTAACCATTGAAGTCTGTAAGGATTGGGGTGTTTAATAGTTTCTAGTCCTAATTTATCAACTAAAATAGTACTAGCACAATTAACTTGACTACCCGAATCTATTATCATGCTACAGACTTTACCACCTACCAAACAACGAGTGTGAAAGATGTTTTCACGCTGTTCAAGTCCTTCTTCTTTAATAGAAACATTTAAAGTACTCAATATCACTAAGGACTCTCCTTGAACAGGATACTCTTCTATCTCTACATCGGAACAATCTTCTAAAGGTGGTATTTCATCAGAATCAGAATCAGTTTCGGAGACTATCTCATCTCCCCTCACTATCATGGCACGTTTATTAACACACTCATTGGCATAATGCCCACGCCCTTTACATTTAAAGCACTGAATATCTCTAGTCCTATTAGATTTAGGGGCTGATTCATTTTTCCCAAGAGAGTTGGATGTTTCTTTGGAACGTAACATGCCTTTTTGAGTTGAAGACTTATCAAACCTTTTAGGATCAGTCTTGGTGTTCCATTTGGAACCCCATTTACTGTTGGAGTTTTGAGCAGCCCTATTACTCCCCCATCTATTTCGGCCTCTTTGTCTTTCCACCTTAATGGCAATGTTCACCAAGTCTTCCAAATCAACATATGGTTGCAAATCAACCACATCAGCAATCTCCTTGTTTAGACCACCAAAGAATCGGGCCATAGTCTGGTCTTCCTCCTCCACTATGTTTGCTTTGATCAGGAGCAACTCCATCTCCTTATGATACTCATCAACAGACTTTGATCCCTGAGTTAATCTTTGCAATTGATGACGGAGATCTCTATGGTAATAAGTAGGCACATATTTCTTCCTTATGATTCGCTTCATCTCGTCCCAACTAGCAATGGGTAACTCTCCATTTCTTCTCCTAGATTTCACAAGCTCATCCCACCATATTAGTGCATAATCTGAAAACTCAAGGGCAGCAAGTTTTACCTTTTTATCATCAGAATAGCTTTGACAGTTAAAAACCATCTCCACTTTACGCTCCCACTCTAAATAGGCATCAACATCAGCCTTATCATTGAAGCTTGGAATCTTCATCTTTATGGAGTTCATATTATTATCTACATAGGGTACACGATCATTGAACCTTCTGGCTCGGAAAGGGGCTGATTGTGCCTCATGTTCCTCTTCATAGTATGGATCGTTTGTATCATCATCCCTTTGATTGGACTTGCCCTTTGAAGATCTAAGGTTATCCTCAAGGTTATCCATTCTCAAATTTAGCTTCTGAAAGCTATTCATGAAAGCTTTATACATATCTTTAAGATCAAATGTAGGGTTAGAAGTGTCACTAGTATTATGCCCAGACATTATAGAAAAATTCACAAATCTCTCAACTCACGTGTTTAACTTTCAAGCACTCACTTGGTATCTCAAAAGTGCACTTCAGAATAAAGGCTCAATAAGCCAAGCTTGTATGATTCAAATAATAAGGAAAGCAAGGAAAGGCCTAACAAGAAAAGATATGAAACAACACTAGATGCAAACTGACCAAAATGAACAAACAGATTGATTTAGCACACAAATGTCAAATTTCGTGTACTAAGTGTAATTAGATGTTCAACAATGTGCAATTTATCAAACTAAGTGTATGGAACCAACAGACAGAAAGACACCAAATTGACAAACTAAGAATCAAAAATTAACAAGACGGATATGCTTAACACGAAGTTATCCCTAAGCATGCAATCCTAGGTTAACTGATCTTAATATTGACTCAACAAAAACAATTCAAAGCAAGCAAACAAAATAGACACTTAAAACAGCAAGTATTGAGTGCAACTGGTTTTGTGAAAATACTATCCAAATTTGCCCTAAACCTACCCCAAACATGTATTTCGAATACCAAGCCCAGAAATATGTTCAAGGTATATGAAATATGATTTATACTAGTGGGTATCAATATCAGAATGAAGTTTGAACAATTGACCCAAAGTTGCAGAAATTCTTTTTTCTTTTTTTTTTTCTTCTTTTTGGTATTTTTTTATACGCACAGGAGTAAAACATTAGAAATACTATTCTAAGAGTATTAGAATAGGAGTATATGAACTAGGGCAAAAAGCACAAACCAAATCACTTAAGATAGTAATTCCGCCTAAATAAGAATTTAGGGTAAAATTCGATTTAAACAGAAACTAAATAATAAATTCGACTCTATTAGGTATCCCAAACGGAAAGATCATGAAAAATTGAAGAAAAGACACAAAGGATAGTTAAGAAATTATTACTAAGCCTAGCTCTGATACCAATTGATGCGGAACCCCAGCCTATTAGAGACTGAAACGACACATACCCTAGTAAAAGAACTTAGTTCAGAAAATAATTCCCCAATCTAAAGCACCCTTAATTAACATGCAATTAAGAACACTTATAACTGATTGATTTTAAAAGCAGCAAGAATAAGAAACATACAAGTTAGTATCGAACCTTATTCGTGATGCAGTGTCAAGAACCAAGATCTCTCTTAAGCTCTCAAAGAAGAATCGCATAAAGCAATTGTATTGAATAATTGATAATCTGTCTACAATATGGAAAAAGAGATGCTTTATATAACCTAAATAAAGACCCATGATCTTTGCCATTTCCCACTACTAGGCATGGACCCATGATCTATGCCACTACCCACTACTCTGCATGAATCCATGATCTATGCCACTATCCACTACTGGATAACTACCCACTATTGGTTAACTATCCACTACCAAATAACTACCCACTACTGGTTGACTACCAACTACTAAATAGCTACCCACTATAAATACAAAATTTGAATTGTCAATAAGGACACATTCGGCCTAATTGACTTGGAATGGTCAGATTGTTCTTCAACTTCAAAATGAACTTGCAAAGCTTCAACATATTCCTTCATGAATCCTTGAAGTGCTTCCTTCAACCTCTTGGATCTCAACCTTGTAATTGGTCCTTGATGCAATGCTAGCTCATCATTTTTAGTGTTGTTGGTCATGCTTACATCAATTAAGAAGGTTACAGTTTGTGAAAGAAGGTGAACAAAGGTTTATATTGCTGGTAGAAATAGCAAATAACTATTCTTTAATGTGCCTTGCATCCTGAACTCAAGACATTGTATTCTAACTTCAAGAAATCCCACTTATTCATATTTTAGTCTCATAAGAATCTGTAGATTTCATTAAAGCACCAAGGAATTCCCTTATTTGAGACTTAATCTTTTTGGATTCTTTTGAATGTAGTGTTATGTGAACTTGGCAGCTAGATACTTGAAGATAGGCTTATCTAGCTTTTGGGTAGGTTCCAATAGGTGGGGTAATTCTTTTTCCAGTAACAAAGACTAAAATGGCAGACAAAAGATAACTTTAAGTAGGATTGGTCAATTGGTTATTGGTAGTTTCATATTAAGATTTTAATCCATCAAAATCATAAAATTTTTCCCCTTAAATACGATTGCTTTGTTTTGTGGTTACTAATATCAAGATATGAATGAAGAGAGAAAGGGTAAATTAATTAATTATTATCTAAAAACAAGTATATTATTTATTTCAAATAATAAATAATCACTTTTTCTCACTGTCGTAAGTAAACTTTGTGTTTTATGTATACACCTTTAAATATTTGACACCTTAGCGAGACCCCAACTTTAGGTGATTATATTATAATGTCCCGCATGGATTACACAACATTAGGAAACACAATTTCTTTTTGCAAGAAAACCCATGTGTGCCACACGAGAACTGTTTCAAATTTAAACCTTTAAATGTGTTGCTGCTTACTGCATTGCATTTAGTTAGTCTTATGAGAGGATTACAAAGGGCATGTTGCCTTCTCCATCCATTTTGCTCATCAAGAAGCCAATTAAGCCTTCAGTTAGATAACAACAGATTACTCTGTTTTACCTAATATAATTTTAGTTGAACTCAATTAGGCTTATCCAAGGTTCAAATCAGTATAGTTGAGGACAAATGTTGCTTTTTAGACAAAACATGATTCTTATCTTCTTCTAGTCTTTGCTTGTAACCATATTGTTTTCCTATACGGCCTTGGTTTCTTTTCCCTTTGAATTCCTTTATGTAATTTTTGCTTTCTCCTTAAGTCCTTTCGTTCTTAATAGCTTTGTCTAGGAAAAGCAGTTCTTAGTTGTCCTTTTCAGAAGCAATTGGTTTATTTATTGAAATAAAACATGCAATTAAATTTCTCACTAGTTATATAGATTAAAAAAAAGAAAAAGAACAAATAGTACAAACTAGTAGGTATATGCTTGGATGGGTCCCCCCTCCCTTTTGGGGCTTTGGTTACTGATGGTGTGCCCACAAGCTTCGAATAGGACCACTTAGAACAATATGGCCTCTGGTCATGGATTTGAAATAAATAATAATAATCATAACACAGACTGAATTAGGATTCAAGAGTTTGAGTTGAACAAAACAGGTATATGATTTACATATTGAAGTGAACTCCCCCTTTCATTTCTGTTGGAATAGTATTCAAGTTAATAATTGCTCAAACCATATTACTTAAACAGCTCACATTTCAATTTAGTTTTTTTAGATGAGGATGTCGTTTTGACCAACTCATAATTTATTATTATATATTCTAGGTACAATAGGCACAATATGCATTCTGATAGACGTTGGATGTATACAAGACTAAAAGATGATCTACTAAATGCTTTATTTCTTGAAGAATTAAATGAATTCATATCAGTTGCCAAAAAGTTTCCAGACTGTTTGAATGGAGAACTAATTAGGTATTCATATAATCAGTTTAAGAGCCAAAATCACAATTTCGAAGATGAGAGTACAGTTAGGTTTCATCTGATGAAATATGGATTCGTTAGAGAATATTATGTATGGTATTTGCATGGTGAAATTCAAACCTACAATGCGGCTCATGGGAGAAGTAATGATTCGACTTACAATACTTGTAATGTGAAATATCAACATGATGAATTCTCTAATGCTTATGAACAACTTGTTGTAGATGCAGCAGGACCTAATTTCTCCCTATCAACAAGTAATAAGCCTCTAAACCAAGCTACTGAGAGATTGTTGACATGTTGGCCGCTACTAATAGGGAATTGTGGCTAGGCTGTGAAAATCATTCACCACTGTCAGTTGTAGCAAGGATATTGAATATCATTTGTCTGAACAGTGTTTTGATAATATTTACTGATAATTTCTACTCTACAAAAAAATTGCTTGAAGGCTTGGGATTACCAATTTAGAAGATTCATAGTTGCTTAAATGGTTGTATGATTTATTGGGGTGAGGATAATGAATTGCTCAGGTGCAAGGTGTGTGATCATCCAAGGTACAAATGATTGCGAGATAGCCAGAGCTCTAGTAAAACTTAAGTTGCTTATAGTAAAATGTATTACATGCCAATCACACCTAGAGTACAAAGGTTGTATGCATCTAATGATACAACTAAGGATATGACTTGACATACCAATCATGGGACTGATGATGATTTAATGTATCATTCATCTGATTCACATGCATGGAAAGCTTTTGATAATAATTGGCCTCATTTTAGTGCTGAGAAACGTAATGTCTGTTTAGGACTATGTACCGATGGTTTTCAATCCTTTGGACAATCTAGTCAGCAATATTCATCATGGCTTGTCATATTGACACCGTATAACTTACCCCATGGTTGTGCATGAAAGGTGAGTATATGTTTCTTACTATACTTGTCTCAAGGCCTAGAAATCCAAAAGATAAGTTGGATGTGTATTTGCAACCTTAGTAACTGATTTAAAAGATTTATGAGAGAATAGATTTGAAACATATGATGCATCCAATAAAGAAAATTTCAACTTGCAAGCTGCTTTAATGTGGACTATAAGTAATTTTTGTACTTATGCAATGTTATCTGGATGGAGCAGTGCAGAACGGACCGCTTGTCCTTATTGCATGAAAGATAGTGATGCCTTCACATTGACAAGAGGAGGTAAGTAATCATAGTTTAATAATCATCGCAAACTTTTACCTCCTAACTATTCCTTTAGAAGAAACAAAATAGCTTTTAAGAAGAATGTATCTATTACTAAGCAAGCTAAACCACTAATGTTTGGTGAAGAAGTACTGAAACAGATTGATGAATTAGGGTTTAAGAGGGTTATAGATGAAGATGCATTTGAAATAAATTCCCGTCTATCAAAGAAATGCGGTTGGCGAAAAAGAAGTATCTTATAGGATTTACCATATTGAAAAAGTAATTTGGCTCGACACATTAAGAAAATTTTCTTTGAAAATATAATAAACACTATAATGAGTATTGAGGGAAAGACAAAGAACAATGCTAAGTCAAGGGCAGACCTAAATGTGATCTGCGTTCGGCCAGAGTTGGAAATAGATCAAGTCACTGGGAGATATTCCAAAGCTTGTTATACTCTAGATAAGCAAAGTAAGCAAGTGTTATGTGATCGGTTGAAAAATCTCAAGTTTTCCGATGGATATGTTTCCAATATGGGGCAATGTATTGATATGAAGAAGCTGAAGATGTTTGAGATGAAGAGTCATGATTGTCATATTTTCATGCAACAGATTATGCCAATTGCATTTCGTGAGTTGCTTTTTTCGATTGTTTGGCAGCTTTTAACAGAGTTGAGCAATTTTTTTAAGGAATTAACATCTATTGCTATAAGTGAAAGTGATATATTATGGTTGCATGGTGAAATTCCTTTGATCATATGTAAGCTTGAGCGTGTTTTCCCTCCAAGCTTCTTTGATTGTATGGAATATCTCCCCTTCCATCTAACATATGAAGCATGGCTGGCAAGTCCAATACAATATTGGTGGATATATCCTTTTGAACTGTAAGTTCTTTTAACTTCACTTTAATTAAGTTATTTAATAATGTTTACTCATATTGGTCATATATTTTATAGATATCTACGTCGGCCTAAGAATAATATCAAAAATAAAGCTAGAGTCATGGGATCAATATGTAATGCGTACCTAGTAGAAAAAGCAACTTCATTTTGTGCACATTACTTTGAGTCATATGTCCAAACTAGACATCCAAAAGTGCCAAGAAATGTTAGCATTACAGAAAATACTGAAAATTATGAAGGCAATCTATCAATTTTCATGCAGTCCGGTCGACCAATAGGAAAAGGGATAACCAGGTACCTTATGGAGGATGAGTATAAAGCAGCACAAATGTACATATTATTAAATTACCCAGAAGTGAAACCCCACATTGAGTAAGTTATCATAAATAATTAATTTACATATTGTTTTTTTTTTTAAATTACTTTTTCTAATTAAGTTAAGGTTTTTCTAGCACTTACATTGATCAATTGTGCTCAAATGATCCGTTAGTCAATGATTCTCAGATTGACATCAAATTGGAGAGTGAATTCTCTATATGGTTCAACAATTTTGCTTATGATTCGTGCAGTAATATATCCAATAAGTTTATCATATCGCTTGCAAAGGGTTCATTGTGAAGTGTGACATCATACAATGGATATATGGTGAATGGATATAAGTTTCAATCAAAGTTATACTGTGCAATTAGAGCAACTATGAATAGTGGGGTGTGTATTAAGGGGTCAAATTATAGCAGCGAAGAGAGCGATTACTATGGACAATTGCTTGAAGTTATACGTTTAGAGTATCCAGGTCCTTCAATCAAGCGAGTTGTACTTTTCAAATGCAATTGGTTTGATCCCACTCTAAATGTAGGCACAAAGATCCATAGTAAATATAAAATTATTGATGTAAATCATAAACGAGCTTTTAATAGATATGAGCCTTTTGTGCTAAGAGTACAAGCAATACAAGTGATATATACTTTGTATCCTAGCCTAAAGCGAGACAAAATTGAATGGTGGGCTGCTGTAAAAGTCAAAGCACGTTCTGTAATTCAACTTCCAACATAGGAAAATACACAACCTGCTGATGAACCATTTCAATGAGATGAAATGGAACATATTGCCATTGTTAGAAAAATTGATAATTAAACACAACAATTAAATGATCCAACTGGGGATGTTATTAAAATTGATGATGGTGAAGAAAATAATGAAGATGAAAATATAATAGCAACAGAAATAGATGATGATGATGATGATAATGATGACTTAGATGTAAATAGTGAATAGAAGGTATAACATAATTGTTATCTATTTTTACTTTTAGTTATTGAATATGTTTTACTACATGTAATTTGTTTAATGTGAATTTATACAGGATGAGAGGACAAGGAAGTGGATCTTCATCACAGGGTCGAGGAGACCATGGTAGGGGCAGTGTCCACACAAGTGAATCACAAAATGACAATCAAGATTTAGTACAACACACTGCTTTGGTTCCTAGACTAGACCACGGTGAGAGATCCAAACAGGGTGCTGCATCTCTACTCCTGCTCAGTGCACATATCTACTATTGCCTCGCTCCCATAAATTTGCCACCTATTGCATTGACGGTTGCATTTGCATCTGCATATGCTTCTGGTAGTTGTGGACCTACAGGACACATACCATATATTCCCTTAGTAAACTCAATATGACTAAAATTTATAAGTATTTTTAGGTATGTATTTAATCTTTGCTTATTTTAAAATAATTATTTTGTCAATTATTCTTTTACAACATTCAACCTTCTGATCCGATTGTTAGGTGGATTACCTTGATCTTCAAGAAAAAGTTAGTAGCAGATGGTTTTTATTGAAAAAATATACCAGAAGAGGGTAAAGAATTCTATTGGCAAAAATTTAAGGTAATATAAATTTTACTGTACATGTGATTAATTTTACTGTGCATTATTTATCACTAAATGTGAGTAATTACAGAAACACTTCTTATGGGAGAAGGCAATAGAGCAGCTTATGAAGATAGCTTGGAGGAAGAAAGTTGTTGAACGCTACCGTAGCCTTATATGTAGCATAAGGAATGGGAAGGAGAAGAGGCTATCACTGTCAGAAAGAGTAATGGATGCATGGCAATCCGCTTGGAGTGCCGCTGAGTATCAAGACAAATGCAAAAGATTCTCAAATAGCAGAAAGAGTGAAACAGGTGGGCAAAGCGTTGGCTCATCAAGACGTTGTGGAGGATCCATATCTCAGTATAGGCATCAACAACAGATGGTATGTACTATTCATTTTCACTTAAATTTTTTCAAAAGCTTTAAATTTTTTCCAATTGGTTGTGAATTTATATTCAAGCATGTTATTACTATTTATATTTAACTTGCAGAGCAAAAGACTAGGCAGAGATCTTTTACCTCATGAGTTATTTGAGGTTCCTCATAAGAAGAAGGGTACCTCAGAGTTTGTTAATGCACGCTCAAAAGCCATTCATGTGAGAAATTAAATAAATTTGTAATAAATTATTTGATTTATAGTTTATATTGTTATATCACATGGTATTTATTTTTTGAAGGACTGCTTTCTAACTTTAAAAGGGCAAGCATCACATATAGATAATGACAGTATTGAGGCATCTCACATTGATGAGGCTTAATTATACTTTGAGGCAGTAGGTGGAGAGAAAAAAAAAAGAAGGGTGTACGATTTTAGATCACAGGCTTCAATTTTCTTCCCAAACAAGTCTTTTGCTAGTACATTCTTCACATCAGCTCAGCAAAATTAAGATCTTCATGATGAAATAGCTGATCTCAAATGCAAGTTACAAGAGCATGAGGATAATGAACAAGTATTGCGTGAGCAAAACGTACAGATTACCTCTAAGCTCTCACATGTGAAGGATTTACTTATGCAGCTCGTGAATCAAAGCTAAGATAGCCAGCCTTCAGCTCCTACTACTGGTGAGGGAACTTCTGCACAGCCTCCTGATCAAGCATATGAAGCTAATGATGAGGACGAGGATGAGGACACTTGTAATACCCGGCTAGACCCCGGCATCAGAATTCCTGCTTTCCAGCGGAATCTCGGATGTCGAAACCCTCTAGAAGGGTAAAAATCATGTTTTTATAAAATGTTTTTACATGTTTTATGCTTTGAATAAAGAAAGAAATTGAGTTTTGAAAGAAAAGACCAAGGTTGGTAAAGCCAGGTTCGGCCGCCGAACCTCATGTTCGGCCGTCGAACGTTGGTGACTTGCGGAAGCTCTTTTGGCCCCCGAAGGTGGTCTGGGCAGCCACCTATAAAAGCCCCCTTGTCCGAAAATGGGCGAGTTTTCTCTCTCTATTTTCGGGCAAAGGTGAGATTGTGCCCTCATTTGGTTGATTTTGAGTTTTCCTTCAATCTCTTAAAGTTTTAACAAGTTTTAACTTGGTTTTGAAGACTTTTGAGCTAAGATCAAGATTTTGAAGCTTGGAGACCCGGAGCTCGATTTCTCCCCATCTCCGAGTTTGGATCGCCTCTCCTCTCGATTTTCAAGAGGTAAGAGTAGATCCTACCCTTCTTTCATGTTTTTAGTAAGTTTTGAGGGGTTTGAAAGGTGTAGGATGCATGTTTGGAGTAGTTGTAAAATGTTAGGGTTTATGTGAGTTAAATGATGAAATGTATGTTTAAAGTATGTTAAATGTTGATGTTGTTGGGGTACATGTTAATTTTAAGCTCCTAAATGCTTGAGGATGTGTTTATGCATGATTTTGAGTGGTTTGGTTTGAGTTTTGGGGTTTTGGATGACTGGATACATGTTTGTGGCTTGGGTTCTGCTCTTCTGGAGGACCCAGGTTCGGCTACCGAAGTCATGTTCGGCCGCCGAACCTACCTGTAGAGACAGTTTGGCTGCCTAAACTCGTCCTCAAAAGTTTAGACTTTCAGCTATGGACCCAGTTTCGGCCGCCGAACTTACTGCCGAAGGTTGGTGACTTTCGGCTCTGGACAGACTTTCGGCTGCCGAACCCTGCCCCCGAAAGTGCTTGACTTTCAGCTCTGGAGGGACTTTCGGCCGCCGAACCTGCCGCCGAAAGTGCCCTGTCCAGGCTTCCTTTGCATGTTTTCTATGAATGTTTTATGATGTTTTAAGGGGTTTTTGGGGAGATGTTTAGAGTCATGTTAGTGTATGTTTGGTCCCTCATTTGAGTCTACCTGTGTAGGTTCGGACCCAAGGAACCGAGGACCCCAGCAGTGAGATAGCTGCTTCAAAGTCTTTTCATAGTCAACCTGAGGTGAGTAGAATGGATATTTATGTTTCAAAGCAAATAAATTTTGAGCATGTTCATGCATCACGAATGCCATGATATATACTACGTTGTTTGCATTAGACTTCACGAATATGTTGCATTGCATACTATGATATTGTTGTGGATGGATGTTGGATGACCCTTTAGCCCTTCAGATGATATGATGACGATGATACGGTATGGAAGTCCAGTGAGGCCCATTTTACGCCCCTGGCACAGAGTAAGAGAAAGACCAGTAAGGCCCATTCTACGCCCCTGGCACATTGGATATGTTATGTTATGTTATATTATGTTATGCTAAGAGAAAAACCAGTGAGGCCCATTCTACGCCCCTGGGACAGTTGGATATGTAGAGGGTTATTGGTGATAAATCCATCCGTGATGTGAATTGTTTGTGATGTGATGCATTCCATGAAAGCATATGATTTAATATATTGTTTTACTATTCTGCTCACTGGGCTCTAGTAGCTCACCCCTTTCCCTTAACCCCCAGGTTTGCAGGCTTAGGATAGATCGGGAGGTCAGTAAGAGTAAAGGCTTAGTGTATGTAATAGTTAGTTGTGGACATGAAAGAGAATGTGATGTAAAGTATTGTACAAAAATGTAATGTGGATTAGTATTGTGCTTGACCCTAGTATTTTTGGTTTATCCCTTCTGTTCATGATCATTATGAAATGTTTTAATGTTGAGAAATGTAAACCAAGCTTGATTATTGTAATGTTGACCCAACTAGAGCATTTGATGAGGGCTCTAGTGTGGGATTTTATGTTTATAGTTATGGTACATGCAGGTCAAGCTTGGTAGATGGAAAGTTTAAAATTTTTATGAAAATGTATGATCATGTATGAGATTTATCAGGTTTGACAGGTTATATTTTAGGCTTGCTACGGGTCCCGGCGACCTTAAGTCGATCTGGATCCTAACGCCGGTAGCGGTCCGATTTCAGGTCGTTATAGATTGGTATCAAAATCCTAGGTTCATATGGTCGGACCTAGAGAGTGTCAGGCTCATAGATGTTCTAGAAGGGCAAGCACAATAGGAAAAATCATGTCCACTAGGATAGGATATAGAGTCCTGTCTTGAATGATGATGTGAAATGCCATGATTTTATTCATGTGCATTAATGTTATGCTATTTATGTGATGCGGATTCATGTGTTTCCACATGAAGCATATGATGCTAATGTTTTATGTGATGTGTGCTATTTTTCAGAAGCAGGATGAGAAGCACTCGTCGATCTGCACGATTGACTGGAGTCCCACCAGAAAGTGAGAGCATGGATGCCCGTCCCCCTACTTTGTCGAGGGCAATGTCCTATAGGTCTAGTAGGAAGAGGGTGTCAAGAGACCCTAGAAGGTCTTTTGATGCAAGTAGCAGGGGAGCAGTTCAGGGAGGAGTGTCAGCTGGGGGGGATGAAATGGATGTTGACCAGAGAAGGGATGGAAGT
The DNA here is from genome assembly GCF_001659605.2 of Manihot esculenta. NCBI lineage: Eukaryota > Viridiplantae > Streptophyta > Magnoliopsida > Malpighiales > Euphorbiaceae > Manihot > Manihot esculenta. The sequence continues at coordinate 18,561,333 of NC_035178.2, read as the reverse complement.
CTGGGTGTGAGCATGTCTGAAGAGGGCATGGGAGAATCTCAAGGAGGCACTCAGGCCTCGGGGTTTGCTCAACCACCCCAATATCAACCCTTTCCATAGGGCCCCGGGTATTCGATGGGAGGTACATCGGATTACCCCGGCTTTAACCCTTATCCCTCTTTCATGCCTTACCCACCATACCCCCAATACCCAATGTATCCACCCTCACCTTTCTACCCAAATGTAGCAAACCCTAATCCAGGGAATGTTGCACCTCCTCCACCACCCCCTGAACCTGTAGCTCCTGAAGTCCAAGCACCTAAACCTAGCTCATCTGGAGGGAGCAGAGTTAAGATGATTGATTACTTGAAGTTGGATGCTCCCAAGTTCAAGACGAGAGATGATCCATTTGAGTACCTGAAGACAGTAAAAATGATTACAGATGAGTTAGGAGCAGATGACAGTAGAGCCATTCAGATGGTGGGGTTCACTCTTAAATGCAAAAGGGCCCGTGAGTGGTTTAAAAACTATGTGGACCCAAGATTGGACAGTTTAACCTGGGAGGAGTTTGCTAATGAATTTGCAGGATGGGCTTTCCCTAATAGCTCAAGGGAATTGAAGATAATTGAGTTTGAACAGTTGAGGCAGACTGAGGAGATGAGTGTTGATGAGTTTACAGATAAGTTCTTGGAGCTGTTGCCGTTTGTGGGGCAAACTTATGATACGGACCAGAAGAAAGCAAGGAGGTATACCATGAGGCTCCACCATAGGTATTCCTCCCTAATTCTTGCAGCAGAGAGGGAGAGCTTCCACACTATTGTGGATGCGGCACGAAAGATGGAGGCTAGTGCCATCATTGAGGGGATGGTTAAGCAGTCAGTGGCACAGTCTTCGGGTTCCAAGACCCTAGGCAGGGGAAAACTAGATCACTCTTCTCTGAGTGCAGTAGCTTCAGGCAGAAAGAGGTGGAGTAGTACCACCAAAAATCCAAAGAAGAATAAGTTCTGGAATAGCTTAAAATCAGGTCTGGGACTAGGTGGTGGCTCGAGCTCGGGTTCAAATGGTGTAGAATTTTTGAGGTGTGGTAAGCTACACAAGAGAGTGTGTCGGTTTGGGACTACAGCCTGCTTCATATGTGGGCAGGAGGGACACATGGCACGGGAGTGTCCTAGGGCACCTTTTATGGCACAGTCCCAGCAGACGGCTTCTGGTAGTGTGGCTCAGTCAGTAGCTCCAGCCTCGACTCAGGGTAGCGGCAGAGGCAGAGGGAGAAGGGCAGCCTCTTCTTCAGTAGGTTCCCGAGGTGAAGGTCCATCAGCTCCAGCTCGGATCTTGACTATGACTCAGCAGGAGGCAAACACATCCAACACCGTGGTATCAGGTAATCTCATCATTGGTTGTTCAGATGTGTATGCTTTAATGGACCCTGGTGCATCTCATTCATTTGTTGCTCCGAGAGCCGTAGAGAGGTTGGGTTTGATAGTTTCTGGATTAGAGTGTCCCCTCTGGGTCAGTGGACCCAAGTGTGACCCATCAGTGGCAGAGTCAGTCTGCCGATTCAGTCTAGTAATTGTTGAGGGTAGATGCCTTCCAGCCGACCTTGTGGTTCTAGATTTGACGGATTTTGATGTCATTCTAAGGATGGATTGGCTGTCTACTCATGGTGCTACCTTGGATTGCAGAGACAAGGTAGTCAGGTTTAGAGATCAGGATTGGTCAGAGGTTGTCTTCAGGGGAGACAAGAGAGGTATGTCTAGAGGTCTGATATCAGCCCTGCAGGCTCGTAGGTTGCTCAGGAGGGGTTGTCAGGGGTTTCTAGATCATGTGAGAGAGCTGGATAGTTAGGTTAGGGAGCCCGCCTCAGTGCCCGTGGTCAGAGAATTTCCAGAAGTCTTCCCAGACGAGCTTCCAGAACTACCACCTGCTAGGGAGATAGAGTTTGAAATAGAATTGATGCCTGGAACCAGACTAATCTCTATCCCTCCCTACAGGATGGCATCGACAGAGTTGAAGGAGCTAAAGGAGCAGTTACAAGAGTTGGTAGACAAGGGTTTCATCCGACCGAGTACCTCACCTTGGGGTGCTCCAGTACTATTTGTAAAGAAGAAGGATGGATCCTTGAGACTTTGTATCGACTACAGGCAGTTGAACAAAGTCATTACCAAGAATAAGTATCCGTTACCTGGGATCGATGATCTATTTGACCAGCTAGCTGGAGCAGGTTGTTTCTCCAAGATAGATCTGAGATCCGGGTACCATCAGCTGAGAATCAGAGAAGAAGATGTGCCGAAGACGGCGTTCAGGACCAGATATGGGCATTATGAGTTCCTAGTAATGCCGTTTGGGCTAACCAATGCCCCTGCAGCATTCATGGATCTCATGAACAGAGTTTTCAGTCAATATCTGGATCACTTTGTTATCATTTTCATTGACGATATCTTAGTGTATTTCAGAAATGCAGAGGAGCATGCCCATCATCTGAGGATGGTTTTGCAGACCCTGAGGGAGCATGGCTTGTATGCCAAATTCTCTAAGTGTGAGTTCTGGTTAAGGAGCATCTCATTCTTGGGGCATGTTGTGTCAGAACAGGGAATTGAAGTGGACCCCAAGAAGGTGGAAGTTGTAGCTAACTGGCCTAGACCCACTACAGTTACAGAGATTAAGAGCTTTCTGGGTTTGGCAAGTTACTACAGGAGGTTCGTTCAGGACTTCTCCAAAATTGCCGCTCCTATGACCAGGTTGACCAAGAAGAACCAGAGGTTTGTGTGGTCCGACCAGTGTGAGGAAAGCTTTGAAGAGCTGAAGAAAAGATTGACGTCAGCACCGGTGTTAGCTCTGCCTACCAGTAATGAAGACTTCACAGTGTTTTGTGATGCGTCCTGTGTGGGACTTGGTTGTGTGTTGATGCAAAATGAGAGGGTAATTGCTTATGCTTCTAGGTAGCTAAAGAAGCATGAGTTGAATTATCCTACACATGACCTAGAAATGGCAGCTGTGGTCTTTGCACTCAAAATGTGGAGGCATTACCTTTATGGGGTCAAATGTGAGATCTTCACAGATCATAAAAGCTTGCAGTACATCTTGAGTCAAAGAGAGTTGAACCTAAGGCAGAGAAGATGGGTAGAACTGCTTAGTGTCTATGATTGCAAAATTCAGTACCATCCGGGTAAGGCAAATGTTGTGGCAGATGCCCTAAGCCGGAAATCACTTGGCAGTCTATCCCATATTACAGCAGAGAAGAGACCGGTGGTGAGGGAATTATATAAGCTCATTAATGAAGGGCTGCAGATGGAGTTGTCTGGTACAGGTGCTTTGATAGCTCAGATGAGAGTAGCACTCGTGTTTCTGAAACAGGTGGCTCAGAAACAGCATGAGGACCCAGAGTTAGTGAAAATTGCCAGGACTATTCAGTCAGGCAAGAATGAGGAGTTCAGATTTGACAGCAAAGGGATCCTCCACTACTAGAACAGGTTATGTGTACCAGATGACGTGAGTCTGAAGGGAGACATTATGAGGGAAGCTCATAATGCTAGATACAGTGTTCACTCTAGAGCCACCAAAATGTATCAAGATCTGAAGCGAGTTTATTGGTGGCCAGTTATGAAGAGAGAAGTGGCACAGTTTGTGTCCGCCTACGAGGTATGTCAGAGGGTGAAGCTGAAACATCAGAAGCCGGCTGGAATGCTTAACCCACTGTCGATTCCAGAGTGGAAATGGGAGAATATAGCTATGGATTTTGTGGTGGAGTTACCGGCAACGTCCAACAGACTAGACTCCATATTAGGCCCCTTGTCCGAAAATGGGCGAGTTTTCTCTCTCTATTTTCGGGCAAAGGTGAGATTTCGCCCTCCTTTGGTTGATTTTGAGTTTTCCTTCAATCTCTTCAAGTTTTAACAAGTTTTAACTTGGTTTTGAAGACTTTTGAGCTAAGATCAAGATTTTGAAGCTTGGAGACCCGGAGCTCGATTTCTCCCCATCTCCGAGTTTGGATCACCTCTCCTCTCGATTTTCAAGAGGTAAGAGTAGATCCTACCCTTCTTTCATGTTTTTAGTAAGTTTTGAGGGGTTTGAAAGGTGTAGGATCCATGTTTGGAGTAGTTGTAAAATGTTAGGGTTTATGTGAGTTAAATGATGAAATGTATGTTTAAAGTATGTTAAATGTTGATGTTGTTAGGGTACATGTTAGTTTTAAGCCCCTAAATGCTTGAGGATGTGTTTATGCATGATTTTGAGTGGTTTGGTTTGAGTTTTGGGGTTTTGGGTGACTGGATGCATGTTTGTGGCTTGGGTTCTACTCTTCTGGAGGACCTAGGTTTGGCTGCCAAAGCCATGTTCGGCCGCCGAACCTGTCTGTGGAGGCAATTTGGCCGCCTAGACTCCCCTAAAAGTTTGGACTTTCAGCTCTGGATGAGAGTTTCAGCCGCCGAAGGTTGGTGACTTTCGGCTCTGGACAGACTTTCGACCGCCAAACCCTGCCCCCGAAAGTGCTTGACTTTCGGCTTTGGAGGGACCTTCGGCCACCGAACCTGCCACCGAAAGTGCCCTGTCCAGCCTTCCTTTGCATTTTTCTATGAGGCCCATTCTACGCCCCTGGGACAGTTGGATATGTAGAGGGTTATTGGTGACAAATCCATCCGTGATGTGAATTGTTTGTGATGTGATGCATTCCATGAAAGCATATGATTTAATATATTGTTTTACTATTCTGCTCACTAGGCTCTAGTAGCTCACCCCTTTCCCTTAACCCCCAGGTTTGCAGGCTCAGGATAGATCGGAAGGTCAGTAAGAGTAAAGGCTTAGTGTATGTAATAGTTAGTTGTGGACATGAAAGAAAATGTAATGTAAAGTATTGTACAAAAATGTAATGTGGATTAGTATTGTGCTTGATCCTAGTATTTTTGGTTTATCCCTTCTGTTCATGATCATTATGAAATGTTTTAATATTGAGAAATGTAAACCAAACTTGATTAATGTAATGTTGACCCAACTAGAGCATTTGATGAGGGCTCTAGTGTGGGGTTTTATGTTTATAGTTATGGTGCATGCAGGTCAAGCTTGGTAGATGGAAAGTTTAAAATTTTTATGAAAATGTGTGATCATGTATGGAATTTATCAGGTTTGACAGGTTGTATGTTAGACTTGCTACGGGTCCCGGCGACCTTAAGTCAATCTGGATCCTAGCGCTGGTAGCGGTCCGATTTCGGGTCGTTACAACACTACGCATTTATAGTTTCTATTTTTCATTACCCATATATACTAGGATAATAAATAATTTGTTAATTTTTTTAGTTTAAAATTGCTCAACTTGATACTTGGATATATGTTTGATTTGATTTTCATTATATATGATATTGGATTTGAGTTCATGTATGATATTGATTTTCACATTTGTTATTGAGATGAGTTGTAATAGTTAATGTATTTACAGGTTAAATTGTCTAGTTAGAGTATATAATTTGCAAATTTTATTGTAATTTTATAAATAGCAATGAATTAGTAATTGATAAAGTTTTTACTGATTCGTTAAAAATAATAATGGATTAGTAATGAATAAAGCTGTTACTGTTTTTTCAAAATTAGTAAAGGATTTCTGTAATAGAAAAATTTGTTACTAAAGAAATCCGTTACTAAAACTAAATAAAAGGAAATCAAATTTAGTAATGGATATTCTATTATAAATCCATTACTAAATTAGTAACGGATTACAAAATCTGTCACTAATGTATTAGCAACGAGATTTGCTATAACATAAAATTTTTGTTACAAATCTGTTATAAAATATTTTTAATAATTAGTAACGAAAATTTCCGTTACTAATCCGATATTTTTCGTTACTAATCCGATATTTTCTTGTAGTGTAGATAGGTTGAAATTTCAGTTTTTTCATGAATTATGAGATTTAAACATCATTGTTCATCTTTTATTCTTCCAATATTTATACAATTTCAATTTTTAATATTATTATTGCTTTGTTATTTGATCAAGAGAGTTTATTATTCACATTTTCAAAGTGATATATCATTAGTTTGGATATTTGAAGTCCGTAATTGCTTGAGTTATTCTACAAGTAATAATTAGTGTAATCACTAAGGAATTGCATGATATAGCTTGAACTCACAATACGGTTTAGTTTGTTGGTTAGAATTGGTCTATCTAATTCTTAAGGTGGTTGATAAATTAAATTCAATAGATGTTTTTTTGGTTGTTTGTTGACTAGAATTAATTAATGAATATTTCATAATTAATTTACACCTAATGAGAGATTGGTTATGTGGAGTGTCTTTCATAACTAGAACTAATTTATTGAAATGAATAAAGATATTTTTATTTTTATAATCAATTTTCAAAACTGAAATGCATTCTAATATTCGACTAGAATTTACTTGTATTGATTTGATTCTCTCTTGATTATTACTTTTTTTTTTAATTATCTTGATTTTTATTTTGATTTCTCTCTTCATCAAACCCTCTTTTGTTTTTGTAGTTTATTTTCCTAGTTATTGATTGGAAATTCTTACTGCCAATTCCTTGTAGATTCGATCCTATTCACTCTATATGTAATTTATATTTGTTGGATTTGAATATGTTTTTTCTAGTGATTTCAACACCCATCAAGGTGGTGCACCAAGCCAATAGCATTACAATAAAAATTTACTTCACTTAGATTTTTTTTATATGTAGATTTGTATATATGTACTAAGTATGGGTTTAAGTACAAAAGAAATCTATATCCAATAACTATTAAGTTCATAATTATTGCTAAATGTATCTTTTAAAATTCTATTTTTATCACTTTTTTATATCATGCGGGGATTGTTAGGTAATTAATAGAGAGAATAAACCGATTTCAGAGGTTATTACATAAAAAACTGACTTTATATTTGAATAGCCATAAATAGTCATGGTTGTGTTAAATTTTAGATATAGGAATGTATATTTTCTGCTTGACAAACTTCTTCCTTTCCAAAAATCCTTTTTCAAATTCAAAGATTTTCTATGGTATTTTTTAAGTGTATTGGACAAAACAATTAAAACATTTATAAAAAAATTTATTTTTATACCTTGGACAATAAAGGCAAAATTCTAAGATTAGAAATAATTTTAGTCCGTGGACTACATTGAATTCAAAATATTTAATGATAAATTACAACATGGTCCTTGAAGTTTTATTTAATTAATAAAATAATCATTTGATTTAAATATTTTTATTTTATCTATGCCAACTAAATTTAAAAAGTTCTCTTTTGTCAATTATTTTTTTCCCTTTATCAATAATTAAATAATTGAAGTTTAAATTAAATTTAACATTTTTTATTAACACATATTAGAAAAATGGAACTATGTGTTAACACATATTAAATTAAATTTAAAAAATTATATTTTTTAAAACAAAATATTGATAAAAATAAATTATTGTCAAATTCAAATGTGATAATGAAATAAATCCTGCTATATCATTAAAAATAACATCTAAAAAAATAAAAATTGAAAATATTCATGTTGATAACATATAAAATATAACTCGGCCTCAATTTTTGCCACGTGTATCCCTTTACTAAGCAATGGAAATAATCAGGCTAGAGCTATCATAAAAGATGAGTCATATGATGTTGGAAGCCTAACTACGAGAATCCAGGCAGTAAAGAATATCATGGCACTAAATCTCAAAATTTTGACAAGCTGTACAAAGTCTTAGTATCTCTGCTACTGTGATTTAGAGTGTATCAGGGAAAGTATCTCCCTAACCAGCTAAACATTATATGAGTGATAGAGCACGATTTAGTACATATATCATACTATTTTTAGCATTAAATTGAGTATTTTCTAATTAATTTTAGGAAAAAATACTTTTTAGTCCCTGAGATTTAACGTAATTAACACTTCTGTCCCTCTATTTTGACTACCCAACACTTAAGTCCCTCACTTTCTCTTCCATCCAAATTCATAGTCTTTCCATCCAAAATAGTCGTTTAGGACACGTGAATTGATAAAATTAACCCTTACTAAAAGTCCCTCTATTTCAAAATCATGAAACCCTATCCCTCTTTCTTCTCCCTCTCTCTCGTGCTCTCTCTGTTTTTGTCTAAACTTCTCTCTCTCTTAGCTTTGTCCCTTTCTCTCGCGCTCTCTCTGTCTCTCTCTCTGTCGAAACTAAACCCCTCTGTCTCTATTAAAACTTGTCCCTCTCTCCCGCGCTCTCTTTGTCTCTGTCGAAGCCTTGTCCTTCTCTCTCGCTCTCTCTCTGTCTCTCTCTCTATGGAAACTTCTCTCTCTGTGTGGTCCCATTGTCCATCATTTCCTTAATCTTCTCGAGAAACACTCAACCTACCATATTTCTAAGGTGGATTCAGTGTTCATATACGCAGAAGAAAATGAAATCATGGTCCACTTCGAAGCTACAAAAATCCCTTTTGTTTTATGATGAAGACAAATTCGTTGCTTTACTGTTTAGATTTTTTGAGTTAGAATAAATAATTTTTTATTTATTGGTTTTTCTAGGGTTTACTGTTAAGATTAGGAGTTTAATTTGGAAATTAATTTTGTAATTTTCTTTTTATTTTTTGCAGATAGCAATGGATAAATCTGAGAAGTATAATTTGTTAATCAAATATGAAGGGTATGAGGAGAGAATGAACAATTTGCTTGTTGACAGGTACTCCTACATCAGACTGTTGACTGACATATATAAGTTGTTGAATTTAAAGAGTGATTTTATAGAGATTAAGGCTGGTAATGGTTTCACAATAGAGAATGATGTTTATTTAATACTTATATTTGAGCTTTACAAGGAAAACGGAGAAATACCTACAACTAAGGCAGTAGCATTAAATGTAGAAATACCAAAACGAAATAGGAAAGGGAAAAATGTATGTTATATTGATATTAAGCAGGAAGTTGATGCTGTTGAAACTGTACCAGTTAGGAATTATGAGAGGGGAAGTTGTAGTTGAGTAATGCAGGTTCTGTTAGGGGCAGTGAGGGTGTATTTCATGAAGTTAATATTGAGGGTCCTAGCACTGGGGATAGTGAAGATGAGGAAATGTAGAAGGTGGAAAAAACGTAGAAGATGAGGAAAATATAGAACTAGAGGAGGAAAACATAGAAGGAGAGGAGGAAAATGTAGAAGGTGGAGAAAATGTAGAAAGTGAAGAAAGTATAGAAGTAGAGGAGGAAAACATAGAAGGAGAGGAGGAAAATGTAGAAGGTTGGGAAAATGTAGAGAGAGGAAAATATAGAAGTAGAGGAGGAAAACATAGAAGGAGAGGAGGAAAATGTAGAAGAAGCTAAGGATAATGCAGATTTTGTGGGTGTTGATTGTGTGGGTGCAGAATTTATGGATGTTGATTCTGTTGGTGCTGATTCTGTGAGTGCTGATATTGAAGACAGTAATAATGATGAATTGTGTAAAGAGGATGAGATGGAGGATGAAATGATGGGTGAAAGTGATTCTATCCCTTTTTCTGATTTTCATAGTGGAGATGAAGACAATGTTGATAAAGAAGCTGAAACTGAAGATGATTAGGGTTGTTAGAGAAAATGGAAAGATCCTTTAATAGGATTATACTCATATCCATTTTCTTGTTAAGAAAGGAAAGAAATACATTTTAAAATTGGTCAAGTTTTTGATAATGTCCAAGCAATTAGAGATGTACTTAGGGACTATGCAGTCAAAAGGGGCTTTACAATAATTAGAAAGAAAAATGATAATAAAAGAGTGACTACAGTATGTGACAATGATACTTGTCCTTTGAGATTTCATGCTTCTGTTTTACCTGACAATATTACATTTATGATTAAAATATTGCAAGATGAACATACATGAATAAGACCAATTGACAACCAAAATCATAACCATACTTGCATTTGGATTGCTGAAAAGCTTAAGAGTAGTTTGAGAGCTGATCCTGAAATGAGTTATGAATTGATGCAAAATAAGTTGAAGGAAAAGTGGGGTGTTGAGCCCCCTATATGGTAGTTGTATAAAGCCAAATGTAAGGAAAAAGAAAAAAAATATTGGTTTGCATGAAGACTCTTACAAACAATTGCAAAAGTATGTACACTACTTGAAGATGTTCAATCTTGGTACTGAGGTGAAAATTCAAAGTACCGAAACTGTTAATGTTAATGAACCTAGGGTCTTCAAGAGAGTGTTTATCATGTTTGATACTGTTAGAGCAGAATTCATAGATGGATGTAGACCCTTTTTGGGTTGGATGGATGTTATTTTAAGGGACTTTATGGTGGGATATTCCTATGTGCTATTGTATTGGATGGCAATAGGGGAGTGTTGCCCTTAGCTTTTGCAGTAGTTGAATCTGAATGTGGAGATAGCTGGAGGTGGTTTCTACAATGCATGGAATCACATATTGGGCAAGGTACATACAGACCATGGACAATAATGTCTAATAGACAAAAGGTATATGTTTATTATATGCATTATATTCCTTTTACAATTATTTCAATAGACTTTATATAATGAAAACTTTTTTTTTTTTTGGCAGGGATTAAAGGAAGCTGTGAAGGATATATTTCCTTCAGCTGCTTATAGGTTTTGCTGTAGACACTTATACAGTAATTTCAAGGAGTTTCCTGGGTTGACATTAAAGAAGGACTTCTAGAATGCAGCTAAAGCTACTCATGGATATGAGTTTTGGCTGCATATGAAAAATATAAAATCTAAGGAGCAGAAGCCTTATGATTGGTTACTGAAGATACCACTTTCACATTTGTCAAGACATACATTTTGGACAATAGTAAAGTGTGACTACTACACCAACAATTTCATTGAATCATTTAACAGCTGGATTGGAAATCTGAGGGGTTTGCCAATCATTCAGATCATTGATAAGGTAAAGCATAAATGTATGTTTAGATTCCATGAAAGGTATGAGAAGGCTGCAACTTGACAAGGTAAGGTGACCCCAAGAATTCAAAAAGTTTTGAGGCAAATTATAAACCGGAGTAGATGTGTGAAGTAAATTATGGGAAGAAATGATGAATTTGAATGTCATGAAAGTCCTTGTAGGTTTGCAGTTTCACTTGAAAGGAGAACTTGTTCATGTGGTTGGTGGGACATTTCAAGCTTGCCATGCAAGCATGCTGTTAGAGCAATAGGATACAAGAGAGCTGAGATTGAAGACTTTTGTGATGAATGTTTCATCATTTCTACATACAAGAAGGTATATCAACATGCAATACATCCTATACCATAAAGGGATTTGCAACCAGATGAAGATCACCCACCAATGTAGCCTCCTCCTTTGAAAAGGCAACCAGGCATACCAAAAAATGCAAGGAAGAGAGAAGATAGTGAGGTAGATCCAGCTCCAAAGAGGACAAGGAATGCTACAGTGGTTTGCAAAATGTGTCACAAGTTGGGACATAACAAAAGAACCTGTCAGGTTACACCTGGTGGGGTAAGAATATATTTATAATTATTATTTTCATTTACATATATGTCCATTTTCTTTTTCAATTTTTTTACTATTTCTATTAATTTTGATTGCACTCCACCAATAGTCACAGGGGAAGTCATTTTGAAATGGGGCAGACTGAACATGAGACAGTGAATATTAATTCTACTCAATCAATGGACCTTTATGGCCAAGCATCAGGAAACTAAGATGCATTTTGGAAAATTAAAGACATTTTGGAACTTATGTTTTTTTGGACAGATTTATTTTTGCATGTTGTAAAGTTTTTTATGGACAGGTGTGCAGGTTATGAGTTTTTTGTTGGATATATTGGATGTGAATATGTTTTTTTTGGACAGATTTGGTGAGTTTTAATTTAGTCTAAATTGGATGAAATTGTGATTTTTTTTTATATAATTAGTGTGCAGCTTTTGATGTTTGTTTTTTTTTTTTCCAGATTTCATTTGCAAGTTTTGAACATGTATTGGTCTTCTTGAGATCTTTAGATTTGCAGCTATTTTGGATATATACTGCTCATTTCAAATATGTAGATATTGTAAAGCTATTTTGAATAACTTTAGAGAATTTAAATAGGTATTTTGCATATATTTTGTGATGTAATGGAAAACATTTCATTTGCAATGTAATGGACTTGATCAGTAGAATGATAAGGCTGATATTGTCATTCAAATGATCAAACTTTTATATGAATGAATATGCAGTTTTTTTTCACATTCTATGTATGCGTTTATATTTCTTGTTGGCTACTTTTTTATAACATTTTTATATGTGAATAGGGATAAAGTATTTTGTAACAAAATAATACATATGTGAAGGATATTGTCACTTAATTAACTAAAAGTTTACAATCCTACAGTCCCCATACATTTAAATATTCAAACACTATAATCCTCATATTTTTAAATTTGCAAACACTTTAGTCCTTAAATGTTCAATTTTTTAAACACTTATATCCTCATAAAATTAATTATTCTAACACTTTAGTCCAACGTACTACTGTAAATTTAAAATATATATTCACAGCAAAAAAAAAGTAGTTTCTATTATCTAAATTCCCGGTACATATTATTTCAAATCACTTTCATTGCTACTCCAACTACAACAAAAATCAAAACAATATAAATTGTTCTCAATTGGCACATAATCCCTACAATATTTGCAATCTCATTTCTAATAGCTCTTTGTTCTTCCTTCATCTTTTTCAAATCATTCTTCATCTTTGCAATATTTTCTATTACCTTCTCTAGCATTTCTTTTATAGGTATTCTTTTTTGGATTTTTCATCCCTCATACACGTTAATGCTGCCACTTGATAGAGTTGAACTTTGATTCATAGGTTCACACCACCTACAAAAACTTCCTCACACATTATCTCTGCAAAAATAATATGGCTTATTAGGGGTTTTGGCTGACTCAGAAATCCTTATCCCAGCCCTTTTGCCACATCTGCAGTTCACATTCTTCAATCTTCCATTCTAGTACCTGGCAGACCCACTTGATACAAACATTATTCTTCCCCAGTGATGATTCACAACAATGGCCGAAAGAAAATAGAGAAGATATGAGGGAGAAGAAAGATGGAAATGAGAAGAAAAAAAGGAGAATCAACAATGGTCAAAAGGAAATAGAGAAGATATGAGGGAGAAGAAAGATATAAGAGAGTAGGAAGATATGAGTGAGAATAAAGATGGAAAAGAGAAAAAAAGGGAGAATCAACAATGGCCGAAAAGAAATAGAGAAGATATGAGAGAGAAGAAGGATGGACGGATATCACATTTAGAGGGGTTTTAACAAGTTCATTAAGGGCATTTTTGGTAAAAAAAACCTAATCTCACACCTTAGATTCTTTGACCAAACGGCTATTTTGGATAGAAGGACTGTGAATTTGGACGAAAGAGAAAGTGAGGGACTTAAGTGTTAGGTCATCAAAATAGAGGAACAGAAGTGTTAATTGCGTTAAACCTCAAGGACTAAAAAACAATTTTTCTTTAATTTTATGTTCCTTGACGATCTTTTACAGAAAAGCAAAAGAAAGGGAATTTGATGAAAATAGTGAAAAAGTATTGAATATGACTTGACCAATGATTTAGTCAAACCTGCCAGCTGATCCTGCTTCACAGAATCAAGACTTGCACAAATTCTCCAAGCTGAGTTGATGATACTCCAGTTGAAAGATTGGAGCAAAGATTTTCGCAAACCACTAGGCAAATCAACAGCCTACGCTGAGATCTGACAGTGAGCGAATCAAATTTGAAATAAAAAATCAGATCTCCTCATTCAAAGCCGTAAAATCTCATGGGATGTTCCCTCCTTAAAACGCGACATAATATCCTTCATAAATCAAGGAATCTCCTCTTGGAAGCAAAATTAAAGGAGGATGCCCAATCAAAGCAATCAATATCTCTTATTTTTCGAAGCATGAGGAAAGGATTCTGCTAGAGTTTAGCATCCATTTAATCTGATTTTTTGCGGATAGCCGAACAAACTCATCTTGATCAATCTCCTTCTTCCAACCGAGAACATCTCTTCTTCTCCAACAATTCTCTTTTCTTTTCTTTTCTTTTCTTTTGTGTTTTCTCTCGAGGCATATGTGGATACTCTTTATGTCTAGTTGATGTTAGGTTAAATTTTCAGTTTCTTCATGAATTGTGAGATGTAAACATCATTGTTCATCTCTTATTATTTCAATATTTATACAATTTCTATTCTTAATATTATTATTACTTTGTTATTTGACCAATAAGGCTCATTGTTCATATTTTTAAAGTAATATATCGTTAGTTTGGATGCTTAAAGTCCGTAATTACTTGAGGTATTCAACAACAAGTAACTATTAAGGAATTGCATGGTCTTGCTTGAACTCACCATGCGGTTTGGTTTGTTGGTTAGAATTGGGTCTCTCTAATGCTTAAGGCGGTTGATAAATTAAATTCAATAGACATTCTTTGAGTTGTTTGTTGACTAAGGATAATTAGCGAACGTTTTCTAATTAATTTAAATCTAAAGAGAGATTGGTTATGTGGAATATCTTCCATAATTAGAACTAATTTGTTAGAATGAATAAAGATATTTTTGTTTATATGATCAATTCTCACAACTAAAATAGGTCCTAATATTCAACTAAAACTCATTTGTATTGATTTGATTTTCTCTTGATTATTTACTTTCTTTAATTACCTTGCTTTTTATTTTGGACTCTCTCTTCATCAAACCTGTCCTTTTTATTTTCATTGTTTATTTTCCTAGTCAATGATTGGAAGTTCTTAGTGTCAATTCCCTGTAGATTTGATCCTATTCACCCTATACGCAATTCATATTTGTTGGTTTCGGATATGTTATATTTTGCAGTTGCGATACCCATCAATGAGTCAATTGTATGTCTGCCATAAATGTGCCGAGTGAAAAATCTTTGTCGAAAGTATGGTGGCCTATTCTAAAAAGACCTATGTCAAACTTATGTTGTACCTATTGTGAAACCAAAAGCATACGGGTCACACAAGTAATATAATAATAGTGTAGAGTTTTTAAGTATTAGGTTATGGTTGAAACAATTGTTTGGACTAATCAATTTTAATGCTAAAATTAACTAATGAAAGGAAAATATGCAGTAAATTAATCAAAATTAACTAAGAGATGACATTAAATTAATTAATTCTAGACAATAAAGAGAAATTAACTAGCAATTAAAAGCAACTAAACTAAGAAATGACAATTCAATTAGAAATTAACTAAAATTAACAATTAATTAAGATTAAAAACCAAGAATGGAAGGGCGATTTATAGATTTGGGATTCACACTCTAATTAATTCGGATTTTTCACAATTTCTATCAATCAATGTGTATTCTATTGCTTGAATCAATTAATTACAAAATCACTTTAATTCTGATTTAAGATATCAAAGTTGTGTCTTAATTAAACCAATTACTACTTTCGTGACTCTTGATTTAATAAAAACTCATTAGGTACTTTAATTAATTTTGAATCCCTCTCATATCCTTAGTTAATTTTTTGATTCTAAGAATATTAGTTCTATTAAGATATGGAGCCTAATGATGTATTATGGACTGTACACGGTATCCCGCGGTTGCGGATCAAACTCCACACTGAGGGGCAAGAGCTCCTAAGGTGAATTTTGTGAGGATTATTGTCTTTTTTATATTTTCATTGCGCATATAAATATGTAATATTCTCCTAGTATATCCTATTTGAAAACTCACAGAGAAAGAATAAAACTCTAGCCGCCATAGATGTAGTCAAATTGGTGAACCACATTAAATCTGTATGTTGTTTATTTTTCAAGCTTATTCTTTGATTGTGTGTGTAACGACTCGGAACCTGGACCGCTACCGGCGCTAGGATCCAGATCGACTTAAGGTCGCCGGAACCCGTAGCAAGCCTACTATACATCCTGTACATCTGATAAAATCCCATACATGATCATACATTTCCATAAAAACTTTAAACTTTCCATATACCAAGCTTGACCTGTGCATGCACCATAACTCTATACATACAAACCCCATACTAGAGCCCTCATCAAATGCTCTAGTTGGGTCAACATTACATATATCAAGCTTGGTTCAACATATATCATCATTAAAACATTTCATAAAGATCATGTACCAAAGGGATTAACCATACATTAGGGCCAAGCACAATACTAATCCTCATTACATCACTGTATTATACCTTACATTACATTACATTATTTTACATATCATGTCCATTACTAATCTATTACATCCTGCTATACCAGAACTCTGATGACTCTTCCATAGCTAACTGTGCTCCTGCAACCCTGGGGGTTAGGGGAAAGGGGTGAGCTATTAAAGCCCAGTGAGCAGAACCATAAAACAGTTTATAAACATATGCCATCATGAAATGCATCACATCACAAACATTTCACATCACGGATGGACTTGTCACCAATAACCCTCTACATAGTTCAATTGTGCTAGGGGCATAGTGCAGGCCACACCTGGTCTTTCTCTTACATATACATATCATAACATATCCAATCATACCGGGGGCGTAGTGCAGGCTACACCCGGACTTTCTCTTACATATTGCTAGGGGCGTAGTGTAGGCCACACTTAGTCTTCCACATCATAACATAGCATATCATATCGAGGGCTGACTCGCGGTTGTCGAAGCCGATCAAAAATAACCTTTCTGGTTATCAACAATTTACAACTGTAGATAGTGGTGAAAGGATCGAATCCACAGGGAATTAAGAACTTACCTATTTTTCTTATCAAGACCAAGAAAATTAACTAAAACAAAAATAAACTGAAATAAAAATAAACTGAAAGAGAAATAAACTGAAAAAAAAAATAAACTGAAAGCAAAATAAACTGAAACGAGATAAACTGAAAGCGGAATAAAAATAAATTGCAGTAAAACTAAAATGGGGGGTTTGAGATTGATTTGATTAACAAACTACTGAAAGCAATTAAAATAAGCGAATAATAAAATAAAAGAGAAATAAATAATAAGAAAGCTCTAGTTGAAGAATTGGATCCACTTCAGTTGTTGGGATTGATCATTGACACTTAGTTTCTTTTGATTGATTCAATAGATTAGTTATGGAGATGGAAGACGCTTCTCACCACCAAGTCTCTCCTTATAATTAAACCAATTAGGGAACGTTCTCTAATTAATTACTAATTAACAAATTTCCAAGGAACGTTCTTGGGCCTTAGGCATCAAACAATTGTTAATTGCATGAAGAAAGAGAGAGATCCAATCCTAACTACTCAAACGCATGAGATGTTGCTAGATCATATAATTTCCTTGGTTTTTACACCAAGTGTTCTTATGTTTGAATAATCCAAGCAATTACGGACTTAAATCATCCAAACTAACATATTATTACCTTGCAATCAAGAATCAATTAGCCATATTGATCAAAACAACAAAGCAACAATAGAATTAAGCATGAGATTGTATGAATATTGAATAACAAAAAATAAACAATGTTTGATCAAGTCTTCCAATCCATAAAACAACTAAAGCATCATCTAATCTTCAACTAGAATAAAAGATTTCAGCCTCTCATGGTTGAAACAAAAATAAAAAAGAAAAGAAAAGAAGAAAGGTAGAAGAAGAGATGTGAATCCCGTAGGTGTCTCCCAAGGGGAGTGTAAAAGCTGTGTGGAGACTCCTTATGTGTCTTTTTATAGTTGAAAGTGCTGCCCTAGGTCATACTTGCTTCCTAATTAGTGAAGAGGCTGCTCAAAGTGCTGAAAAGGAAAGAATCGCGTTGCAAATTCTCCAGAAGGAAGGAGGCACGCACCAAGGATTCAGAAAAGGAAGGCGTGCATCTTGCTTTGCAGAAGGCAGGTGGCGCGTGGTCATTGAATGCAGAAGGGAAAGTGAATCTGTCTTATCTTTCCTTTTTAGGTGGAGCATTCGTTTGAATTTTGAATGCTGAATGAAGAAGAGGCAAGTGCATCTCCTTGAAATCTTGCTGCCTAAATAGGAAGATTTGACTGCTGCAGTGTGTGCACATCTTTGAATAAGGAAAGAAAGATCTGCGATTTGAATTTCAAATAATCTTCTGACTGAGCTTTCCTTATTTGCTTTTCCTTCTGCACTTTCCTTATTTGAAAACTTTCCTTTTTGGCACTTTCCATATTTGACACTTTTTGGCAGTTTTAAGAGCATTTTCTCTAGATTGTCTCTTTACACCTAATATTTGCAAAACATGATTAAAACCACAAAATTAGGTAGAAAAGGTATAAATAAACATCAATAAGATTATGATAATATGGACTAAAATATGCTCTATCAAGGGGTAATGGGTCATCCAATATCCATCCACATCAACATCATATTATGCAATGCATTATATTCGTGAATTCTAATGCAAAACAACCTAGCATATATATCATGGCATTCGTGATGCATGAACATGCTAAAAATTTCATTTACTTTAAAACATAGTTTGGTTCTACTCATCTCTGGCTGACTCTAAAACAGCTAACACTGCTAGCCTCCTCGGTTCCTCGGGTCCGATCCTACACAGGTGGACTCAAATGAGGGACCAAACAAACTCTAATATGACTATAAACATCTCCCCAAAAACCCCCTAAAACATCATAAAACATGCATAGAAAACATGCAAAGGAAGGTTGGGCAGGGGACTTTTGGCGACCGAAGGTCCCTCAAGAGCCGAAAGTCAAGCACTTTTGGGGGCAAGGTTCGACGGCCGAAAGTCCTTCCAGAGCCGAAAGTCACCTACCTTCGGGGGTAGGTTCGGCATCCGAAATTCCCCTCCAGAGCCGAAAGTCCTTGCTTTCGGGGGCAGTTTAGGCGGCCAAAGGCTGCCTCTCTAGGCAGGTTCGGCGGCCGAACATGGCTTCGGCAGCCGAACCTGGGTTCTCCAGAATGGCAGAACCCGATTCCGCTTCATGCATTCAGCTATTCCAACTTCCCAACATGCATTCAACTATTCTACAACATGCATAAACACTTATTCAAGCATATAGGGGCATAAAACTAACTTAAATCCCAACAAACATCAACAGAGCATCGCATAAACATACATTTATCATTTAACTAACATAAACCCTAACATTTTACAACTAGCCTAAACATGCATCAAAACCCCTTAACCCCTCATAAAACTTACTTAAAACATAAGAGAAGATGAGGATCTACACTTACCTCTTGAAGATCGAGAGGAGATGCGATCCCAAACTTGGAGATATGGAGGAACGAGCTCCGGGGGTCTCCAAGCTTCAAAACTTTGATCTTAGCTTAAAATCTTCAAAACATGATAAAAACTCATAAAAATCTTGAAGGATTTGAGGAGGAAACACAAGATCAACAAGGGGGTGGTGGAGACTCACCTTGCCTGGAAATGGAGAGAGAAAATTCGCCCATTTTCGGACAGGGGGCCTTTTATAGGTGGCTGGCCAGACCACCTTCGGAGGCCAAAAGTGCCTCCGCAACTCCACCATGTTCGGCGGCCGAACCTAGGTTTCTCCTCCAAAATATTTTCTTTCAAAACTCAATTTTCTTTCTTCATTATAACAATAAAAACATATAAAACATTTTAGAAAACCTTTATTTTACCCTTCTAGAAGGCTCCGACACCCTAGAATTCCAGATTCCAATGGAGATTCTGCTGGAAAGTAGAAATTCCGATGTCGGGGTCTAGCCGGGTATTACAGTGTGATTCTTTGATTTTTAATAAGTTCTAATTCTTGGTTTTTCACCACTAATCTTCATCTTTGAATACATCAATTAATGATTAAAACAATACCTTGTTTAGCCAAACACAAAGCAAGAGAATAAATCACAAGGAAAATAATCAAAAATCAAATACCCAACTCAATAATAGAAATTAGCTCAAACTTATTAACAAAAATTAGTTCAAATCCAAGATTAGAATAGAGTATCACATGTCCAATCTCTAAAATTTAAGAAACTGCTCATTAAAAATAGTATTTACAAGGAAAATCTCAAAATAAAATAAAGAAAACATGAAATTAGTAAAGGAGAAAAAAAAAAAAACTTCAATGAAGAGCTCTTCAGATATCGAAAATCTATACTCAAAGATTCTCCATTTGTGAAGTTGCCGCTGCTCCTCCTTTTCTTTAAGAGATTTACGTTAACGGTGAAGAAGAAGGTGAAAGTGGTAAAATGGCTACTATTTCTTTTATTCTATGGTCTACTCCTCCTTCAAAATGAAGAAAAAGACTATTTATGTAACTTAAAAAGGTTGCTCTAAGAATGATAAAAAGTTATCATCTATCATAAAAATTAAATAGCAATTTTTTGTATATGTGATACGCTGACAAATTGACTGATATAAGTCATTATGTAATTATATTACTGGTTATGCAACTTTTTGCTCTTCTGTCAATTAATATCATTCAATAGCCAATTGACATGCCTTTTTCCTACAAAATAAGGATAAATTACCGAACACTAATTTATAAAAATTAATTAAATTTACTAAAAATAACAGATAAATAAATACAACTATTTATATAGGCAAAATAGATGTAAAATGTTCTTAAAATATATATACAAAATGGAGTTAATTAATGCCCGAAACTCAAACATTTGATTGTTCCTAAGCAAATCAAAATAAATATAAAAATCAAATATTTTGTCTCAAAAATTATAAAATTATTTATCTAAATTCTTAATTATGCTCCTAACCACTAACATACTAATATCTCTCCTACAAGGTATGAAGAAATCAAGTAATTGCTTTAGTAATCACCGATTAGCTAAATTAACCCAAAATATGCCATCATTAGTAAGAACAAGAGTCACTTGTATCCAAATAGACCCATCATTATTCTAAAGTCTTCTGCCCTTTAAAAATAATAATAATAAAAAAAGATTATTTATTCTGTTATACAAATTAAATACTAATTTTTTGCACTTGTGATGAGCCGGCAGATTGACTGCTAGTTATGCAACTTTTTGGCCTTCTTTCAATTAATACTCTTCAATGGCCAATTGATATGTCTTTTTCTTACAAATATAAAATATGATAACATTTCTCTTATGCCTTCTAAATTAGATTAGATCAATTATATCTTAATATCATATCAACTCTATCATTATTCTTATCAGTTTTTATCTTTTTACCACTCTTACATATAAATAAATCATAAGAATTTATATTATGAGGATATTACACCATCATCACTTCGAAGAGAGGAAATAAGTTCTTGCCAATTCATAATATTTTTTAGAAAAATTAAATTTAGAAAAATAGTTTTTACCATTAAAAAAATAATTTGAGCAAAAAGAAAAACAGTTATGTGTCTCTGTAAAATCAAGAGGAATGTTTCTTAATATTCAACAAGTTTTTTCTGCCTTTATTTGTTTTTTTTCACTATTAGTTTGAAATATTATTATGCTCATCAATAATATTATTAAATTTTATTTTATTCTTTTAGTGTTATTTAGAAATAATTAGACTTTTAGATGACTTTTCTATGGATAAATATGTAATACTTTATTATTTGTATTAATACTATGAGTGTTTTTTTATATGAAAATAATTAATAGTGATAATTTATTATAATAATAAAATATTAAATTTTATGAAAATGAAATGATTGTGTAACGATTAAAAATTCGTTTAAAACACGTTAAAAAATCTAGTATTTTAAAAAATAAAAGATATAAGTAAATTTATATATAGTATTATATTAATAAAATTCTCAATACTTAAAAATCATTTATTTTCTTTTAAATTAGTCATTTTCCTTTAAAATGATTTAATTTTTTTTCCTTTGGTCAAGTAAGTATTTTCATTAACAAATATTTCTTAAATAAATTGCAGACTTTATAAGGTTTGAATTTTCTTAAATAAAAAATTAAATTTTTTTATTTCAAATAAAAAGAATTATTAAATAAATTTCTTTCGCAAAATTTTGAATTAATATTCTAAATATCAGAAAATATATGAATAAAATTTAACAAAACAAAGTCTAATATTTGTACCTGAGTTATTAGGATTTCTTGAAAATTTACAAGTGGAAAAGACTTTATGAAATTCCATCTGATATGGATTCGGACATAAACATGTGCATCTCATGTGCATCTCATGTGCATCTCATGTATTTATGAAATTCCATCTCATGGATTCGGACATAAACATTCCATCCGAAATTTTCTGTTATAAAAAATCTCATTCCTAATGCATTATTACAGATTTGCTAATCCGTTAACGGGTTCATAACAGAAAATTTATTATTGAATTTAATTTTTTTATTTTGATTTAGTAATAAATTCGTTTAGTAACGAATTGGTCCGTTGTAAAAATCCGTTACTATTTTTAAATACAGTAATAATATTATCCGTTACTATTTCTAATATTATTAAAAAAATACATGCATATTATATACTCTGACTAAACTTTTTAATCTGTAAATATGCTCAATTATTGCAACTCATCTCAATAACAAATATCAAAATCAATATCATACATATCATAAAGGAACTCAAATCTAATTTCATATATAACATAAATCAAATCAAACACACACATAGTAGTAATATCTAAAAAGCATATCCAAATATCAAGCTGAGCAATTTTAAACTAAGAAATTATCAAAATAGCTATTATCATAGTACATATAGATAATGAAGAAAGAAACTATTACTTTGTAATGTCATCGTCATCACCATCAGCTTCATCTGCTTGAACATGAGGCTGTGCAGATGAAGTTCCCTCACCAGTAGTAGGAGTTATAGGCTGGCCGTTAGGTTTTAATTGAATTAAACGCAGCGAAAAGTATATAAAGATAAAAAAATTTTCTAATCAATATGAATTACGTTTAAACGAATAAAGTAATAAAAGTGAAAAAAATAAATACCTTTTATTTTCTTTGCAACAAAATGTGAGATTATTCGTCCTGGTTGGGTTGTTGTAAACCACAAACCGTCCAAGTGTAAGGTCTCTAACGATATCCACATTGAATACAAATAAAAAAACCTTAGAATAATTCTAAGGGTTGAAAAGGAGAAAATGTTTTGAGTGCTAACTCTATCTTTTCATACGAATTCTGAAGGCTCTCTAAAGTCTTTTTCTTGCTCTCACAGGAGGCCCTTTTATTCTAAAACAATGGGGTTTCAGTATAATATTATTTATTTATTGAACTAATTAAATAAATAAATTACAATTATGTCCTAAAACTTTAATAAATAAACCATATAAATCTTAGACAATTTTAATTAAGACCCTACTTAATTAATTAGGTCAAAATCGTAATCCTTTCAAATTACAATTTTATCTTAATGTCATAAAATTTATATGCAATCAAATCTTCTTGATTTGATTTTTTCATTTTCTCATGATATTCTTTATGTGTGTGATCTATTAGATTTCAAATATATTGACAACAAATATAATTAACTAAATAATTAATTTGAAGGTCAATAATAGCAATATGCCAAGACTACACAAATATTTAGAATGTTAAAGGTTGTTTGACTTAATCTTTCAGGGCATAGTTTCTTAGTATAATTGATGAGTTGCAAAACTCACAACTTCTTCCTTATTTAATTCAATAATTTTTCTATGATTTTGGTATAAATATTCACTTTTATTTTGAATTTAATTTTGGACAGGTTTATGAGCAGAAGTTGAGAAAAGGAACGAAAAAAAAAGTTGAATTAAAGGATTTTTGTTACGAGAGGTTGTGATCAAACCTGTAGCCATGGGGAGATAAAATAGATTTTGCCACCTAAGTAAGGATAAGATCAGCTTCAAATGGAATCAAGTTGAATTAAATTCAATTAGATTAGGATAAAAATAAGATAGGATAGAGATAAGATATAAGTAGTAAATTTTATTTTAAACTATTAAGTTTTATCTTTTGGTGCCTATATAAAGACTCTTAGCATTAAACATAGGGACATCATATTTTCTCCCTCTTTCCCTCCTCCCCTCTTTTGCCGTCGCCCCTCTCTCTTCTTCTCCATCTTCTTCTTTTCTTTTTCTTCTTTTCTTCTTTTTTTTTTTTAGCTTTTGCAATTTTATTATGGCCTTTAAAGGCTAAACAATTATTTTCAGTTAAAGGTTAAATTAAATTGAAGTTTGTTCAAGTTGTGAGGTTATGCACTTTAATTCTCTTCATCTTATTTCTATTTTTTGTCAATTTCTGAATTCGAGGAACACCACCTCCATTATTGTTTTCTTGAGAATTCAAGGGGTTTATTGAATCTCTTGGAAAGACAACATATTGCTAATTAATCTAATTAGATCCGTAATTGTTTAATTGGATTAATAATAAGTAGCAATTAATAAATTAGTTTATGTAAAGAAATTGATAGATTTGATTTAAATAAATCACGTGTTTTTATTGATCAAGTTTGGGTTCTTCTCTCTTAATGCAGTTGACTAATTAAATCTACACGTGTGTTGGGGTTATTAGTTAATTAGGAATTAATTTAAGTGCGAAGCGGATTAATTTATTCATAAGGAAGAATTGGTGGGATTCGCATGTTTGACCACTATAACCAAATAATAGATAATAACATGAATTATTTTTTTATAACCAATGATCAACTGCAAAATACCTCAATTTGATTACTTTCAGCTGAAAGTCTTAATTAATTATTTGTTTCTCAAATTTCAATTGCATTATTTATTGTTTTTCTTTTAAATTTATTTTTCTTGGCTTGCCCAAGGCAAAACCACTTTCATTAATAAAACTCTCTTCTTTTCACTTTTTGTATTAAACTACTCTTCTACTTCAAATTAGTCATCTAAATTAAACAGGATTAAGGTCTCTGTGGGATCGATATTCACTTACCCTATCTACAAGTTCTTATTAACCAAGAAAAGGAAAGTAAAATTAAATGGACAAATTCGACACCCGTCAAATTTTGGCGACTTTGCCGTTGACCTTTAACAATTTATTTTTGTTTTTATGACCAGGTTTGGAAATAGTAGAATTCAGTTTGATCTATAAATCGAGAAGGCTGCAAAAAGGTTGAGAAAAGCAACCAAGTTGCAAAAACAAGCCAAATTGGGAGCCTCTCAACCATCTGCCCGATCCCCTTTGTGCACCGAAGAGACATCATCTTCAACACCAACTGAGCCTCCAATTGATACAAACCAAAGAGACAATATGTCCGCAATTGCTGCCGCTGAACAACAACCCCTTTGCATCACATATCCAGTACTGAATGCACCTTTGGAATTGCAAACAGGTATGATTCATATGTAACCAAAATTCCAAGGTTTGGATAATGAAGACCCTATTGTCATCTAAAGGAGTTTTATGTGGTTTGTTCAAGTATGAGACCACAATTCCTTTCACTTTAATTGAATTCGCTAAGGATTGGCTCTACTATTTGCCCCCAGGTTCAATCACCACTTGGATGCAAAGTAGAGACTTATTCTTAGAAAGATTTTTCCCAGCGACTAAAGCATCATCAATAAGAAAGAAAATAAGTGGAATTAAACAAAGAAAAATGAAACTTTACATGAATATTGGGAATGATATAAGAAATTATTGCAAGTTGTCCAAAATATGGAATCACTCCAAAATAGCTTAACCTTCACTTCTACGAAGGACTTTTGCCATTAGAATGAAGGATGATTGATGCTGCTAGTGGAGGTACCATTTCAAAAATGGAACCTGAAGAAGGTAAAACCTTAATCTCAAAAATGGTCGCCAATTCTAGACAATATGGCCAAGAGGAGGACATTCTAAGAAATGCAAATGAGGTAAGTATTGCATCTTTAGATTCTAAAATTTCACAACTAACAGTTGCAATTCAACAATTGGCTGTAGGGAATAATGTACGAACTTGTGGTATTTGCAAACAAGCTGACCATCCCACAGATATGTGTCCTATCCTTCAGGAAGGAGAGCAACAGGTAAATGCCATTGGAGGGTTCAATAAACAATAAAGGAAGTATGACCCATTTTCAAGCACTTACAATCCGAGGTGGAGAGATCATCCAAACCTTAGCTATAGGAATAGACAACAGAAATTCCAGCCAAGAGCAAACTATTAAGCTGCAAATTCAGGTATGTCTCTAGAAGACATTGTTCAATCCCTTGCTAATAGCACTCTTGTTTTTCAACAGGAAACAAAATTGAGTATACAGAATTTGGAGAATCAAATGAGCCAACTTGCTATATCAGTGAGCAAGCTGGAATCTCAAGGGAAATTGCTCTCCCAAACCATACCAAATCCAAAATAGAATGTAAGTGTAATTATGCTGTGAAATGAGAAGGAGTTAGAATCTGTCAGCCTGAAGAGGCTTGCCCAAGGCAGTACGACATACTTGAAGGCAGAAGTAGAAATAGAAATTTCAACAGAGAATCAGCCTAAAAAATCAGAGGTAGAACAGCTCCCAATGCAAGTAATACGTTCTCCTTTTCCTGAAAGATTTGCTCAATCAAAAAGAGAAAAAGAAGAAAAAGAGATCTTAGGGATTTTTTGCAAAGTCCAAGTAAACATACCCCTTCTTGAAACTATAAAGCAAATACCCACGTACGTGAAATTTCTAAAAGACCTTTGCACTAATAAAAGAAAATTGTATGGGTACGAAAAGATTAAAGTAGGGGAGAATGTATCAATTGTACTCCAAAGAAAAATTGCACAAAAATGTAAAGACAAAGGCATATTTGCGATATCATGTAAAGTTGAAAACCTTGAAATCAAGAAGGCAATGTGTGATTTAGGAGCTTCCATAAATATTATGCCTCTGTCAGTTTATTTGTCTTTGGATGCAAGTCCTTTAAAACCAACAGGAATCACACTCCAACTCGCCGATAGATCAATAGTCTATCCTAAAGGCGTGTTGGAAGATGTTTTGGTCCTAGTGGGAAAATTAATTTTTTCAGTAGACTTCTTTGTCTTGGATATGGAAGATGACAGTTCATCCAACTCTACAGATTTATTGCTAGGAAGACTATTCCTTAGCACAGCTAGAACAAAGATTGACGTGCACGAAGGCACACTCACAATGGAGTTTGATGGATAGGAGGTAAAATTTAATGTCTATGATGCAATGAAGTATCCTGATAAAAACTTTTCACTTTGCAGCATAGATGTGGTTGAACCTCTTGCTCAAGAAGCATTCGAAATAAGCAAAGAAGACAAGTTGGAGGTAGTTCCAACTGTAAACTTGACATTGGACTTCCTTGACAATAGCACACTCAATGAAGAAATTGAAAAAATAGTCCGCTCATTGGACTCTTCAAGCCATAAGGCACCAAAAATTGAGTTAAAAGCACTTCCAGCTCTTTTGAAATATGTATTTCTAGAAAGTAATGACATATTTCCAATCATAATCTCCTCCAAGCTGAATCCTTTAAAAGCAATGAAGTTAATTTGGGTGCTAAATGAATACGAAGATGGAAGCGGATGAAGCTTAACATGCCATTGAAATCTAGCCTAGGACAATAAATAATGGCGCTGCTTGGGAGGCAACCCAAGGTTACAGGCTTGCCCAAGCCTGTAGAGTCATAAGTTTTCTTTTAATTTTTTTAGTTTTAATTAATTTATTTGTTATTTTTGGAGCAGATAGGATCTTCTAGGCAATTTGGAAATTTATGGAACCTTTTTGGAGGTAAGTTGTTATTTTTAAAATTGCTCCCAAATGAAGGTAAAATTCTATTTTATTGGTCTTATTTTTTCTATTTTTTTATTATCATTAAAAAAATAAAAAATAATAAGAATATATATAAACCTAATTCTTTCTCTCTCCACCTATCATCTTCATCTTCTATCATTTTTTTTCAAATCTGCAGCTTTCCTCACCGGTCGCAACCTCACACCAGACTTGTTCACAGACGAAAAGTAAGACTCCTGTCTATGACATAATGAGTGATGATGATGAGGAAGAATAGGAGGTGAAATCAAAGATCCTGAAGCAACTCCAAGATAGAACATGCACCACATTGATGCTAAATTGGAAGCCATTCTCTCTCACTTGGGGTTGTCCATACCCCAACCACCAATAGTTTGAGTTCTATGCGACTTACTCTCCGGGGAAGTTCTCTTTAACGTACTTTTACTTTATTTTGTTAACTTCCCCCGTTTGATTGAAATTTTTTTCACATTGAGGACAATGTGAGGAGTAAGTGTGGAGGGAGATATGGTATGGGAATAGAAGTGTTCTTTTTGATGAGATTGATTGATGAGCATATTTTGAATATATTTTTGTTGTGCTCTAAAATTTTTGGAAATTTTTTTTCTTTTTTTGTCATTTTTCTCTGCGTTTTTGCTGTTTGAGCTAGAGGCTTGCTCAAATCTATAAACACTTGATCTGTTTTTTATTATTCTTAGCACGTGCACTTGCTAAATTGTTTCTCAGATTTTTTTTTTATGATTTCTAGTATTAGCATCATTTTATTCAATAAAAAATAAACAAATAATAATAAACAAATAAAATTTTTTTACATCTCCTTACTTGTCATGAGAAATTGATATGTTCTTTATCATAGAATTTAAGTTCTTATGCCATTTGTATGCTAGCTTAAATAGAATAAGTTGATCATTGTTCATTTTATTAGTCTTGTTTTTAAGACTTGTTTTGAAAGTTTATGAATGGTCCTTGCCTAAATATAGTTAGATAATGAATGCATGTTCTGTAAATAAATTACTGCCCTTTGTTAAGAATAACTTTAAAGACATTGTCTAGACCACATGTTTATATGAAAATTAAGGGGAGTCAAAAAGCTAAAGAAAAAATATAGAAAAAGAAAAAGTAGGAATTAATGCACTCCTATAACCCATTCCTCTAGTTACTTGATTAATTGGTTACCAACCCGATAGTGCAGTACTTGGTGACCCCTTAAGGTGATTCCGTAGGAAAAATCGGTGTTTGAGAGAGTATCACCCCTTTTGGGCCGTTTAAAAACTCGCCCTATGCCTTTTAATTATGTAACCATGAGTGGAGCTAGTAGCCACATGAGCTGAAACCTGGGGCAAGTGGCTCAGTAACCATTTGTTTCACATTCACTTTATCGGTTTCAGACAAGATATAGTAGGAAGTGTAAAAATAATAAAAATAGTAATAATAATAAACCCCCAATTCTTTAAATTTTATTGGTCTAGTCAAAAGTTTCTAATAGTCTATTCATTCAAAAGGGCAGTTTAATATTATATGACATTCTAATATTTTATGTGTTTGAAATTGAATTGAGGACCAACTTTATGTCTTGAGATATACGCTTTAAACATGAAACTTGTTGAAGTGAACTTTGGTGAAATTAAGCTATTTCTGCTATCATCCTATTTGCATGACAATTTGGTTCTTTATTTTGGATAAATTAAATTTCAGATTGGTTGAGGACAAGAATGTGTTTTATTGTTTTTATTATTTTGAATTTTTATGCTTGAGGACAAGTAAAGGTGCAGGTGTGGGGGAATCTGATGAGTTGCAAAACTCACAACTTTTTCCTTATTTAATTTCATAATTTGGCTATGATTTCGGTATAAATATTCATTTTTATTTTGAATTTAATTTTAGATAGGTTTGTGAGCAGAAGTTGAGAAAAGGAACGAAAAAAGCCTGAATTAAAGGATTTTTATACTGAGATGTTACAACCTTGATCAAACCTGTAGATCAAGGGACGGGTGTCGAATCCGTCAATTTAAAATTTACTTCCCTTTTCTTGATTGATAAGAACTTGTAGATAAGGTAAGTGAGTATCGATCCCACAGAGACCTTAATTATGTTTAATTTAGATGACCAATTTGAAATAGAAGAGTAGTTTAATACAAAAAGTGAGAAGAATGAGAGTTTTTTTATGAAAGTGGTTTTGCCTTGGGCAAGCCAATAAAAATAAACTTAAAAGAAAAAATAAATAATGTAATTGAAAATTAAGAAACAAATAATTAATTAAAACTTTTAGCTGAAGGTAATCAAATTGAGGTTTTTTGCAGTTGATCATTGGTTAGAAAAAAATATTTCATATTATTATCTATTGTTTGGTTATAGTGGTCAAACACGCGAATCCCACCAATTCTTCCTTATGAATAAATTAATCCGCTTCGCACTTAAATTAATTCCTAGTCAACTAACAACCCCAACACGCGTATAGATTTAATTAGTCAACTGCATTAAGAGAGAAGGACCCAAACTTGATTAATAAAAACACGCGTTTTATTTAAATCAAATCTGTTAATTTCTTAACATAAACTAATATGTTAATTACTACTTGTTATTAACCCAATTAAACAATTATGGATTTAATCAGATTAATTAGCGATAAGTTATTTTCCCAAGAGATTCAATAGCCCGCTTGAATTCTCAAGAAAACAACAATGGAGGTGGTGTTCCTTGAAATCAGAAATTGACAAAAAATAGAAATAAGATGAAGAGAATTAAGTGCATAACCTCACAACTTAAACAAACCTCAATTTAAATTCACCTTCAACTGAAAATAGATTGTTTAGCCACTCATGGCCATAATAAAATTATAAAAATTAAGCAAAAGGAGAAGAAGAAGAAAAGAAGATGGAGAAGAAGGTGGGGGCAGCAAGAGAAGAAATGGGAGTCAGAGTGAATGCTAGGAGCCTTTATATAGGCATAAAAAGATAAAATTTAAAATAAAATCTATTATCTCTATCTTATCTCTATCCTAATCTGATCTTTATCCTCATCTGATTGAGTTTGATTCAATTTGACTCCACTTGAAGCTGATCTTATCCTTGCTTAGGTGACAAAATCTATCTTATCTCCCCATCGCCTCGGGTTACAGGTTTGGTCAAGGTTATAGCCTCCTAGTATAAAAAATCCTTTAATTCAACCTTTTTTCTTCTTTTTCTCAACTTCTGCTCACAAACCTGTCCAAAATTAAATTCAAATTAAAATTAAATATTTATATCAAAATTACAGTAAAATCAAAGAATTAAATGAGAAAAAAATTGTGAGTTTTGCAACTTATCATGAGATAAGATAGATTTTGCCACCTAAGCAAGAATAAGATCAGCTTTAAATGGGATCAAGTTAAGTCAAATTCAATCATATTAGGATAAAGATAAGATAGGGTAGAGATAAGATATGAGTAGTAGATTTTATTTTAAACTATTAAGTTTTATCTTTTTGTGCCTATATAAAGGCTGAAGGACCCAAACTTGATTAATAAAAACACGCGTTTTATTTAAATCAAATCTGTTAATTTCTTAACATAAACTAATATGTTAATTACTACTTGTTATTAACCCAATTAAACAATTATGGATTTAATCAGATTAATTAGCGATAAGTTATTTTCCCAAGAGATTCAATAGCCCGCTTGAATTCTCAAGAAAACAACAATGGAGGTGTTCCTTGAAATCAGAAATTGACAAAAAATAGAAATAAGATGAAGAGAATTAAGTGCATAACCTCACAACTTAAACAAACCTCAATTTAAATTCACCTTCAACTGAAAATAGATTGTTTAGCCACTCATGGCCATAATAAAATTATAAAAATTAAGCAAAAGGAGAAGAAGAAGAAAAGAAGATGGAGAAGAAGGTGGGGGCAGCAAGAGAAGAAATGGGAGTCAGAGTGAATGCTAGGAGCCTTTATATAGGCATAAAAAGATAAAATTTAAAATAAAATCTATTATCTCTATCTTATCTCTATCCTAATCTGATCTTTATCCTCATCTGATTGAGTTTGATTCAATTTGACTCCACTTGAAGCTGATCTTATCCTTGCTTAGGTGACAAAATCTATCTTATCTCCCCATCGCCTCGGGTTACAGGTTTGGTCAAGGTTATAGCCTCCTAGTATAAAAAATCCTTTAATTCAACCTTTTTTCTTCTTTTTCTCAACTTCTGCTCACAAACCTGTCCAAAATTAAATTCAAATTAAAATTAAATATTTATATCAAAATTACAGTAAAATCAAAGAATTAAATGAGAAAAAAATTGTGAGTTTTGCAACTTATCATGAGATAAGATAGATTTTGCCACCTAAGCAAGAATAAGATCAGCTTTAAATGGGATCAAGTTAAGTCAAATTCAATCATATTAGGATAAAGATAAGATAGGGTAGAGATAAGATATGAGTAGTAGATTTTATTTTAAACTATTAAGTTTTATCTTTTTGTGCCTATATAAAGGCTGAAGGACCCAAACTTGATTAATAAAAACACGCGTTTTATTTAAATCAAATCTGTTAATTTCTTAACATAAACTAATATGTTAATTACTACTTGTTATTAACCCAATTAAACAATTATGGATTTAATCAGATTAATTAGCGATAAGTTATTTTCCCAAGAGATTCAATAGCCCGCTTGAATTCTCAAGAAAACAACAATGGAGGTGTTCCTTGAAATCAGAAATTGACAAAAAATAGAAATAAGATGAAGAGAATTAAGTGCATAACCTCACAACTTAAACAAACCTCAATTTAAATTCACCTTCAACTGAAAATAGATTGTTTAGCCACTCATGGCCATAATAAAATTATAAAAATTAAGCAAAAGGAGAAGAAGAAGAAAAGAAGATGGAGAAGAAGGTGGGGGCAGCAAGAGAAGAAATGGGAGTCAGAGTGAATGCTAGGAGCCTTTATATAGGCATAAAAAGATAAAATTTAAAATAAAATCTATTATCTCTATCTTATCTCTATCCTAATCTGATCTTTATCCTCATCTGATTGAGTTTGATTCAATTTGACTCCACTTGAAGCTGATCTTATCCTTGCTTAGGTGACAAAATCTATCTTATCTCCCCATCGCCTCGGGTTACAGGTTTGGTCAAGGTTATAGCCTCCTAGTATAAAAAATCCTTTAATTCAACCTTTTTTCTTCTTTTTCTCAACTTCTGCTCACAAACCTGTCCAAAATTAAATTCAAATTAAAATTAAATATTTATATCAAAATTACAGTAAAATCAAAGAATTAAATGAGAAAAAAATTGTGAGTTTTGCAACTTATCATGAGATAAGATAGATTTTGCCACCTAAGCAAGAATAAGATCAGCTTTAAATGGGATCAAGTTAAGTCAAATTCAATCATATTAGGATAAAGATAAGATAGGGTAGAGATAAGATATGAGTAGTAGATTTTATTTTAAACTATTAAGTTTTATCTTTTTGTGCCTATATAAAGGCTCCTAGCATTAAACCTAGGGACATCATATTTTTTCCCTCTTTTCCTCCTCTCCTCTCTTGTCGCTGCCCCTCTCTCTTCTTCTCCATCTTCTTCTTTTCTTTTTCTTCCTTTTTTTCTTTAGTTTTTGTAATTTTATTATGGCCTTTAGAGGCTAGACAATTATTTTCAGTTGAAGGTTAAATTAAATTGAGGTTTGTTCAAGTTGTAAGGTTATGCACTTCAATTCTTTTCATCTTATTTCTATTTTCTGTCAATTTCTGGATTCGAGAAACACCACCTCCATTGTTGTTTTCTTGAAAATTCAAGGAGTCCATTGAATCTTTTGGGAAGACAATATATTGCTAATTAATCTAATTAGATTCGTAATTATTTAATTGGATTAATAACAAGTAGCAATTAATATATTAGTTTATGTTAAGAAATTGATAGATTTGATTTAAATAAATCGCGTGTTTTTATTGATCAAGTTTGGGTTCTTTTCTCTTAATGCAATTTACTAATTAAATCTACATGCGTTTTGAGATTATTAGTTAACTAGGAATTAATTTAAGCGTGAAGCAGATTAATTTATTCATAACAAAGAATTAGTGAGATTCACATGTTTGACCACTATAACCAAATAATAGATAATAACATGAATTATTTTTTTCTAACCAATGATCAACTACAAAACACCTCAATTTGATAACTTTCAGCTGAAAGTTTTAATTAATTATTTGTTTGTCAAATTTCAATTGCATTATTTATTATTTTTTTTAGAATTTATTTTCCTTGGCTTGCCCAAGGCAAAACCACTTTCATAAAAAAACTCTCTTATTTTCACTTTTTGTATTAAATTACTCTTCTATTTCAAATTGGTCATCTAAATTAAACAGGATTAAGGTCTCTGTGGGATCGATACTCACTTACCCTATCTACAAGTTCTTATTAACCAAGAAAAGGGAAGTAAAATTAAATTGATGAATTCGACACCCGTTAATAATTAATATCCTTTCATCACAATTTCCCTATTTAACATTTAATTCATAGAGCTTGTCTACTATATTAAATCATATTGATTCTCATTTATTAGCCATTAAACTATTGAATGAAATTTCAATTCTAATTTGCTAATTTTATTCTACCTTACGTAAGGATTTCATGATCAATACTAGCAGGAAACAAATGGGACATTCTCTAAGAAACCTAGGTGATGAATCCTATTTCGATCACAAAAATATTTTCATACAGTTTTTAATGTATCCAATTCATCCCCATTTATTACTCATGAATCAAGTAATGTGTAAGATGGATCAAGATATATAAGTATCTATATAAGATGATTTATTGATTTTAAGTCAAAGGATTACTTACACAATCATCACTTGAGTAATCCATAGACACAGGCTATTCTCCATATATGTTTTGTAGGTGGGTCAGTTCAGTATACTTATTTAAAAAATAAGTACTCACATATTAGTTATAGATATCTCACACATCTCAACTTATGAGATCAGCTACTTTCTCTAAAAGGAAAGAATATGTACCTGTCTCAACAACTCTAATCATTAATTCCAATAATGATAGGAACATTGACCAGGAATATTTAGAAACATTACTTCAATGCAATACGAAACTCACAATTATAACCATATTATAATTTCTTTTGCATAGTAATGTAGTCTCATAGGTTTTATCTTTACATTAAAGATAAATAAATGTCTTTATTGAAATATATTAAACACTTAAAAATACATGAAAGATAACGTCCAACTACAACCAACTGATTAGATGTAGTGCATATAACTAACACTGGCTAGCTCGCCTTTGAATCATGAGCTACATAAGTAAATTCTTCACATGTGAAAGTTCAGAGGTAATTCGTAAGTTGTTTTTGTTGACCTCCTGAAGACTCTGATACAATACTTATTCATTCTGCTCACGCTCCTAAAGCTTCTAAGTTAGAACCTGATCATTATCCTCACGCTCCTATCGATTGCGTCTGAGATCTGCCATTTCAGTATGAAGATCCATATTTTGCTGAGCTGATGTGAAGGATGCATTAGCAAAAGACTTATTCGAGAAGAAAACTGAAGCTTGTGATTCAAGTCCATACCCTTCTTTTTTCTCTCGACCTACTGCTTCAAAGTATAACTGGAGTTCATTGATGGGCATCGAATCCATCAATTAAAACTGATTTTCCTTTTCTTGGTTTAAAAGAATTTGCAGATAGGGTAAATTGTTGGTGTAAGCCCTAGTCCCATGTACATTGTAAAGACATTTTATCTATAATAAATAAAGATGAGACATTTGTTTTATCACTTTATTTATTACTGTGCATATTAAATTGATAAAACATCCTTAAATGTTGGGTCGGTTCAAGTTATCAAGTGTGAGGCACTTCGTAGTAAATCTTGAAACTTTAAAGAACAACATTCTAAACTTTCCTAGTCAATCATTGTCATAGGAGTGACTTTGAACTAAGGCTAGTATGGTCTCTGTGAGATCATGCTTTATGGATTGTAGGATATTGGATATCAATCAAAGAACATGAATACAAGTTAAGAATGTTTTGGAAATGATCCACTTACAAGAACACTATATGGTTGAAATTCATAAGTGTACTAGAAGTCCTTAAACTGGAAATCTCTACGGATGCCTAAATGAGTCCTCGTATGCTTTGACTTACACCTAATGCGCCCGTAAATGAATTAACAAGTACGGGTATGATTGGATGTGCCATGATTCATGCTAAGCAACATGAGAGAAGTGAAGGGATTGCCTCTCTCAAAAAAAGAGAAAATATCATCGCCACTTGACTAGTGAAACTGAGAAGAGTGTGGCCACACTGAAGTTATATGATAAGAGTTATCATTAATTTGATTGATTCAGTATCACTAATAGGTCAAGAAAAATTATAAGAGTAAGGTTGACTTGTTCCATGCCTTATACAAATCATGATATCTTATGGTAAAAGTTTATACTAGTTCACTAGTAGGGTGATTTTCTGAGCAAACTCATAACTATTCAATTTGGATAAAGAATACTCTGGTCTTTTCTTATTGGGCCATTAATAAGTGTTTTGTTTAAAACATTATCAATGGGCTCATGTAAATTTCAGCACACATTTCTAGGTCCACTTAATGTGGCTTAAGGTTTGATATAATTTGTTAATTAAAAGATTTAATTAATTAGTTAAAAGAGAGAGAGTCCTAATAGGATTAGGCTTGTTTTAAGGAATTTTATTTTAAATTAAATGTTAATATCTAATTGGATTTGAATTCAAATTAAATCAAACTTTCTCTCCAGGTTTTCTACTCCCTTAGCCAAATTAGATTTGTTGAAAATAGGAAAAAATAAAACCCTATAGGACTCTAAAGATGTGGCTATATATAAGGGAGAAAAAGGAGAGAGAGACACACGTCTTCCACCGCCTCTCTTTGGCCGAACCTCTTAGAGAAAAGAAGAGATTTTTCTCCTACTTGCTCATAAGTTTTTGACACTAAACACTTCAGGGATTGAAAGAGATCAGATCTCCAATCCTCTACCTAAGCCGAATTCATAAAACCGAAAGGAAGAGGCAAATATTCAAGGTGCTAGCACACTTCCTTTTGCCGAAAATTTTAGTGTGTGTAATTGTAGAGGGGAGTCGCTATTGGGTAGTCTTTTGGTCACATTTTGCTGCTGAAGAGGAGATCAAAAAGGTCATTTCTATTCATTTCATTTTGGTCTAGTCTTGCAAATAATTCAGCAAAGGTAACTCTTACACCTTTAATGCCATTGTTGCATGCATCGACTCTTGTTTATTCTTATAGCTTAAAATTATTTTATTTTTCCGCTGTGTCAATATGATATTAAGCTCATAAGATTTCCAATATAAATGAGTATTGATCCCACAGATACCTTAAAATTGTTTAAATTAAATGACAAGTAGAATAAGAAGAACAATTTAAAACAAAAAGAGAGAAAAAGAAAATTACTATTTGGAAAATTGAATTTAAGAACTAAAGAATAAATAAAATAATGCGATTGGAATTATGAAACAAATAATTAATAAAGAAAACTCAGCTGAAGGTAATCGAAATTGAGATATTTGCAGGTGATCATTGATTAAACAGATAGTTCATTTAATTATCCATTGTTTAGTTATAGTGTTCAAACAAGCGAATCCCACCAATTCTTCCTTATGATTAAATTAATTCGCGTAATGCTTAAATTAATTCCTAGTTAATCAATAACCCCATCAAGCTTGTAAATTTAATTAATTAACTGCTTTAAAAGAGAATAACCCAAGCTTGATCAACAATAAAAAGTTAATTATTTAAATCAAATCAATTAATTACTTAACATAAATTAATATGTTAATTTCTATTTATATTAATCCAATTAAACTATTACGTATTTACTTGGGTTAATTAGCAATATGTTGTCTTTTTAGGAGATTCAATAGGTCTCTTGAATTCCTAAGAGGACAATAATGGAGGAGGTATTCCTCAAAAATAGAAATTAAATAAAAATAGAAATAAGATGAACAAAAATTAAGAATAAAACCTCACAACTTTAAATAAACATCAATTTCATTAACCTTCAACTGAATAAAAGAGTTTAGCCTCTAATGGGCATAATAAATTGCATAAAATAAAAGAAGAAGGATAAGAAGAATTCGGCCTAGAAGGAGCTGAAAAAGAGAGAGGAGAAGAAGAGATGATATGAAATGTGTAGAGAGATGATTTTCTACTTTTAGGATAGCCTTTGTATAGACTTTTTTCAAACAAAAAGATAATTATTCACAATTTAAAAGAAAAAGTAGAATAAATCTACTACTCCTATGATAACTCTTATTCTAATCCTGATTTGATTATCTTTGCATCTATCTGAAATAGTTTTAAACTCTGTATAGCTGGCAAAAATCAAAATCCTGAAATCTGTCCATCAGCTTGGGCTACAGCCTTGGGTAAGGTTGTACATTCCAGTCAGAAAAAACTCTAAAACAGTTTCTTTTGATTCCTTTTCTTATTTTCAAATCAAAACCTGTCCAAAATCAAAATTTAAGTAAAAACCAATTTTGTTTATATCAAAATCATGGCAAAATTATAAAATTTAATATGGAAAAAATGGTGAGTTTTGCAACTCATCGGATTCCCCCACACTTGCACCTTTGCTTGTCCTCAAGCATAAAAATTTAAATTACTAAAAATAATAAAAACATAGCCCCATCCTCAACCATACAAATGTAAGTTGTCCAAAGCAAAAAACCAAATTGTCATGAAATAAGATAATAGCAGAAATAACTTAATTTCACTAAAGTTCATTTCAACAAATCACATATTTAAAATGTGTTTCTCAAGACATAAAGCTGGCCCTTAATCAAATTTCAAGCACACAAAATATTTAAAATACCATTAATATTAAACTACCCTTTTGAAAGAATAACCTCTTAGAAACTCTTAGCTAAACCGATAAAATTTAAAGACTTTGGGGAGTTTTATCACACTTCCTACTATATCTTGCCTAAGAGAACAAGAAAAGTGTGTATTATTATGAATAACAGATGAATTT
The DNA here is from genome assembly GCF_001659605.2 of Manihot esculenta. Taxonomy (NCBI): domain Eukaryota; kingdom Viridiplantae; phylum Streptophyta; class Magnoliopsida; order Malpighiales; family Euphorbiaceae; genus Manihot; species Manihot esculenta. The sequence continues at coordinate 18,522,822 of NC_035178.2, read as the reverse complement.
AAATACATACATACAACCCGTTTACATCCTACAAATAAGGGAGTTATACATATCTAAATACAATAGAAAGCTATTTCAAAACACTCAAAGAAGGTTTAGTATTATCCTTATGTATTATGCCCCCGCAAGATGGTGGTCGAGCTCCGACACCAATCTTGTTCTTGAACTTTGTAAACTCTGTAATTGGCAATGGCTTAGTTAATAAATCAACAATTTGTTCTTTAGAAGAAACATGGGTAACTCGTAGATGGCCAGCTTGAACCTTCTGTCTGATAAAGTGATAATCTAGTGCTATGTGTTTCATTTTGGAGTGGAAAATTGGGTTGGCAGCTACATATGTCGCCCCCAGATTATCATAGTAGATCATTGGGTTATCCGGAATTCAAACTTTCAATTCAAGAATCAGATTTTGTACCCAAATCAAGTTAGTTGTAGTTGTAGCTACTGACTTGTATTCAGCTTCTGTTGAAGATCTAGCAACAGATTTTTGTTTCTTCAACGACCAAGCGATGGGATTCCTCCCCAGAAAAATGACGTGAGCTCCTGTTGATGTTCGATCATCTCGGTCACCAGCCCAATCCGCATCTGAAAATGCATGTAGACTCAATGTGGATTGTTTATGTAACAGCCCGGAAACCGAACTGCCACCGGCACTAGGATCCAGATCGACTTAAGGTCGCCGGGACCCGTAGTAAGCCTGCTATCCTGTCTGTATACCTGTGAAATCCCATACATGATCATACATTTGCTGTAAAAACATAAAACTTTTCTTCATTCCAAGGCTTAACCTGTGCATGCACTCTCTCTATTCTCTACTAATCCCTACTAGAGCTCCTCATGGCTCTAGGCGGATCAAACTCATAATGTTAAGCCTGGTTTTGCTCATAAACATACAACAATACAGAAACATACATAAACTGATCATGTGACTCCACAAAGGGATGACAACTCTTATAGTCAAGCACCATTCTATACACTATACATAAACCTTATCTCTTTACATTTACATGTCCACACTAGCTATTACAAGACTCTGTACTCTTCCTGTACCCTGCTGAGTTCTCTCTGATCTCTGAACCTGCACAACTGAAGTTAGGGGAGAGGGATGAGCTACGATAGCCCAGTGAGTAGAATAGGCAAATACAGGTGATAAAACATGCTCTCATGGAATGCAACACATAATCACATAACCTCGGCCGGACGGATCAAAACTCCCTCTATCTCATCTGGGGTACCTAAGTACCATGTGCCTGGTCCCCGTAGGGCTGTTCCAGGTCTTTGTGTGTGTGTCTGGTCCCCGTAGGGCTGTTCCAGGTCTTTCCTCTGAGGGCTAATGAATCCTCACGAAGTCCGTGCCGTCTCACATAAGCAATGTACAAGGAGCAGTGCCAAGTACAAGGATAAATGCAATGCATCATCTTTGTGTACACTAATGCACTCACCCTATAGCATATTCATGATGCATGAAGCATGATAAAATATTCAGTTCTCATATTAAAACATTAAGTTAAATTCCACTCACCTGGTTATCTCTGCACTGACTCTGCAGGTTCTGACACTGGACTCACTGCTGACCTCCCTGATTCCTCTGGTCCGTACCTACACAGGTGGACTCAAATGAGGGACTAAACGCACTCAAGAACATCTCTACGAAACTCCCCAAAACCCCTCTAAACAATCCTCAAACCATCACATAAAACATGCAAAGGAAAGCTGGACAGGGCACTTTCGGCGGCAGGTTCGGCGGCCGAAACCCCTCTCCAGAGACGAAACTCATGCATGTTCGGCGGCACCTTCGGCGGCCGAAGGTCTCGTCCAGAGACGAAACTCACACACTTTCGGCGGCCGAACTCCCTCTTTCGGCGGCCGAAAGTCCCTTTCTAAACCGAAAGCCTAGCTTTCGGGGGCAACCTTTGGCAGCCGAACTGCCTCCACAAGGGGTTCGGCGGCCGAACCTTCCTTCGGCGGCCAAACCTGGTTTTGCCCGAAGGGCAGAACCCTGCTCTGTTTCATGCAAACTTTGCCCAAAAACCTACCAACATGCATATCAACTACTCCCAACTAGCATATACACATATATATGCACAAAGGGGTCTACAACTACCCTAAAACCCCAAACAAACATAGCACATAACACTTAAACATGCTGGAACACCACAAATCACCAAAAACCTCACCTAAACCTAAACATGCAAACTACCCATACAAACTTCATAAAACCTTTCAAAATCAGCAAAGAAGCTCAGGATCTTCACTTACCTCTTACACAACTTGAGGATGAAGGATCCTAACGTGGAGATATGAAGAAAAGCTCTTCCAAAGCTCCAAGCTTCAAAACTTGCTTCTTTTGCTCAAAACCTTCATAAGTCACCAAAACTCTTAAAACTCTTGAAAGATTTGATGAAAATCATGGAAAACATGAAAGTCAACGTAGGAGAGGCTGAAACTCACCTCTGGCTGCAAGTGGAGGAGAAATAACCTCCTTCCACCGACCCTTGGCCCTTTTATAGGTGGCTGGCCAGACCACCTTCGGCAGCCGAACGTGAAGCCGCAACCATGCAATGTTCGGCGGCCGAAAGTGACCTTCGGCGGCCGAACCTTTGCATTTCTCCCTTGTTGCTTTTCTGTCAAAACTCAAGTCTTTGGAACATGAAAACAAGTGAAAATACCTTGAACAACATATGCATTACCCTTCTCGAGGGTTCCGACACCCAAGATTCCACCGGACTACAGGAAGTCCGATGCCGGACTCGAGCCGGGTATTACATTCTCCCCCCCTTAAGAACATTCGTCCCCGAATGTCCCTAACACAACATAAACACATAGAAAAAGGGAAAACTAACCTTAAAACAGATATGGGTATTGCTGGAGCATGGACTCCCGAGTCTCCCACGTGCACTCTTCTAGGTTGTGGTGGTTCCACAAAACTTTCACCATTGGTATCTCCTTGTTTCTCAGTTTTCTGATCTGGGTGTCAAGGATCCGCACTGGCTGTTCTACATAGGTGAGATCACTTAAGATTTCCACCTCAGGTTCACTAAGAACCTTCTCTGGATCTGACACAAATTTTCTCAACATAGAAACATGGAATACCGGGTGAATTCGTTCCATAGAAGCCGGTAAATCTAGCTTATACGATACAGGCCCGATCTTCTGCAAGATCGCAAAGGGACCAATGTACCGTGGGGCCAGTTTACCTTTCTTTCCAAACCGAACCACTCCTTTCATTGGAGACACCTTAAGCAATACCATATCCCCCTCCTGGAACTCTATCTGCTTTCTCCGGATGTCTGCATAACTTTTCTGTCTGCTTACAGCTGTTCTGATCCTCTCTCTGATGATAGGCACTAACTTGCTGGTTATCTCAACTAACTCTGGCCCTGCAAGAGTTTTCTCTCCTACCTCTTCCTAGCAAACAGGTGTTCGGCACTTCCTCCCATACAAAGCTTCATAAGGGGCCATCCCTATGCTAGCATGATGGCTGTTGTTGTAGGCAAACTCCACCAGAGGTAGATGCTGCCTCCAAGAACCGCCAAAGTCTAACACACACATTCTTAGCATATCTTCAATGGTCTGGATGGTTCTCTCAGACTGACCGTCTGTCTGTGGATGGAAAGCAGTGCTGAAATCCAACCTTGTGCCCATTTCCGTTTGCAGACTCCGCCAAAACCTGGAGGTGAACTGAGGTCCTCGATCTGATACGATCGACACTGGAACGCCATGCAACCTGACTATCTCGTCTACATACACCTGCGCCAACTTGTCCACAGAGTAGTTACTCCTGACTGGAATGAAGTGAGCCGATTTAGTGAGTCTATCCACAATCACCCAGATGGAGTCTAGTCTGTTAGACGTCGCTGGTAAGCCCACTACAAAATCCATCGCTATGTTTTCCCATTTCCATTCTGGAATCGGCAGTGGGTTAAGCATTCCAGCCGGCTTCTGGTGCTCTAGCTTCACCCTTTGACATGTCTCGCAGGCTGACACGAACTGTGCCACTTCTCTCTTCATTGCTGGCCACCAATACACCCTTCTCAGATCTTGATACATCTTGGTGGCTCCCGGGTGAATGCTATACCTCGCATTATGAGCTTCCCTCATAATGTCTGCCTTCAAACTGCTATCATCTGGTACACATAATCTCTTACCATGTCGAAGAATCCCCTCACCGTCAAATCTGAACTCTGTACTGTTGCCCGACTGAACAGTCCTGGCAATCTTCACTAACTCGGGGTCTTCGTACTGTTTCAGAGCCACTTGCTCTAGAAACACTGGTGTCACTCTCATCTGTGCGAGCAAAACACCTGTAACAGATAACTGCAACTGTAACCCGTCTTCCACGAGCTTGTAGAAATCCTTCACCACCGGTCTTCTCTCTACTGCAATGTGGGATAAACTGCCAAGTGACTTTCGGCTTAAGGCATCAGCTACAACATTAGCCTTGCCTGGATGATACTGGATCTTACAATCGTAATCACTGAGCAATTCTACCCACCGTCTCTGCCTCAAGTTTAACTCTCTTTGACTTAAGATGTGCTGCAGGCTCTTATGATCCGTATAGATCTCACATTTTACCCCATAGAGGTAATGCCTCCACATCTTAAGTGCAAAGATAACAGCTGCCATCTCCAGATCGTGTGTCGGGTAATTCAGCTCGTGCTTCTTCAGCTGTCTAGAAGCATAAGCTATCACTTTGTCATTCTGCATCAACACACAACCTAATCCCACTCGGGATGCATCACAGAACACTGTGAACTCTTCATCACTAATCGGCAGAACTAACACCGGTGCTGAAGTTAACCGTCTCTTCAACTCTGCAAAACTTTCCTCACATTCCTTTGACCACACAAACTTCTGATTCTTTCTGGTCAGTCTGGTCATAGGAGCAGCTATCTTCGAAAAGTCCTGAACGAACCTCCGATAGTAGCCTGCCAAACCCAGAAAACTCTTGATCTCGGTCACCGTAGTGGGTGTAGGCCAGTTGGCTACTGCCTCTACCTTTTTGGGATCTACTGCTATACCGTCCTCTGATACAACATGTCCCAAAAAGGAAATGCTCCTTAACCAGAACTCACACTTGGAGAACTTGGCATACAAGCCATGCTCTCTCAAGGTTTGCAGCACTATCCGCAGATGATGGGCATGGTCCTCTGCATTCCTGGAGTACACCAAGATATCATCAATAAAGACGATCACAAAACGATCCAAGTACTCCCTGAAAACCCTGTTCATGAGATCCATGAATGCTGCAGGGGCGTTAGTCAACCCGAACGGCATCACAAGGAACTCATAATGCCCATATCTGGTTCGGAAAGCAGTCTTGGATACATCTCCTTCCCTGATCTTCAACTGGTGGTATCCGGATCTCAGATCTATTTTAGAAAAACAACCTGCTCCTGCCAGCTGGTCGAATAGATCATCGATCCTGGGTAAAGGATACTTGTTTTTGATAGTGACTTTGTTCAACTGTCTGTAGTCGACACAAAGTCTAAGAGGTCCATCCTTCTTTCTGACAAACAATACTGGAGCACCCCAGGGTGAGGTACTCGGGCGGATGAAACCCTTAGCTACCAAATCCTGTAACTGCTCTTTCAACTCTCGCAACTCTGCTGGTGCCATCCTGTAGGGAGGAATAGAGATCGGTCTGGCATTGGGCATCAACTCAATCTCGAACTCTATTTCCCTATCTGGTGGCAGTCCTGGAAGCTCTTCAGGAAACAAATCTGGGAAGTCTCTAACAACTGGTACTGAGGATGGTTCCCTAACCTGACTGTCTAGCTCTCTCACATAAGCTAGGAACCCCTGACACCCCTTCCTTGACATCCTATGAGCCTGGAGGGCTGATATCAAACCCCTAGGTGTCCCTCTCCTGTCTCCTCTGAAAACACACTCTGACCCATCCTGGTTTCTGACACTGACTACCTTATCTCTACAGTTCAGGGTAGCATCATACGTAGATAACCAGTCCATCCCTAGAATGACATCAAAATCTGTCAACTCTAGAACCACCAGGTCAGCTGGAAGGTATCTACCCTCTATGCACACTGGACTGAACCGACAGACTGACTCTGCCAAAGATGGATCACATTTGGGTCCACTGACCCATAGAGGACACTCTAACTCAGACACCATCAGACCCAACCTCTCTGCAGCTCTAGAAGAAATGAAAGAGTGAGAAGCACCGGGGTCCATTAAAGCATACACCTCTGAACACCCAATGATGAGATTACCTGACACCACCGTGTTCGACGTGTCTGCCTCCTGCTGAGTCAGGGTGAAAATCCGTGCTGGGGCTGACGGACCTGCACCTCGGGAACCCATCCCTGATGAAGAGGCTACCCCTCTTCCTCTTCCTCTGCCACTGCTTGGTGGTACGGCTGACGCTACTGGCTGTACTACACTGCCCGCACTCATCTGCTGGGATGGTGCAACCAAAGTCGCCTGAGGACATTCTCGTGCATAATGTCCCTCCTGCCCACATCTATAGCAGGCTGTGGATCCCAACTGACAAGCTCCTCTATGCTGTTTGCCACACCTCTTGCACACTGGAAAATCTGCGCCAGAACTAGAGCCACTACTCATTCCCAGACCCGACTTAAGCCTGTTCCAAAACTTGCCTCTCTTTCCTCTGAATTTCTCCCATCTCTTCTTACTTGCACTTGCTGTACCCTGTGAGGAGGAACCTGGTTTAACACCAGAAGACTGTGCCTTGACTACACCTTGACTTATGGCACTGGCCTCCATCTTTCTAGCAGCATCCACAATAGAGTGGAAACTTTCCTTCTCCGCATGAAGAATCAAAGAGAAATACCTGGGATGAAGCCTTGTGGCATATCTCTTTGCCTTCTTCTGATTTGTATCATATGCCTGACCGACATATGGCAACAATTCCAGGAACTTATCTGTATAGTCATCAACGCTCATCTCCTCCGTCTGTCGCAACTGCTCAAACTCCACAACCTTTAGTTCCCTGGAACTGTCAGGAAAAGCCCATCCAGCAAATTCGTTGGCGAACTCTTCCCATGTCATACTCGCAAGTCTCGGGTCCACATAGTTCTTGAACCATTCTCTAGCTTTCTTACACTTTAACGTGAACCCTGCCATCTCAATGGCTCTACCGTCATCAGCTCCTAACTCACTTGTTATCATTCTGACTGCACTGAGATACTCAAAGGGATCATCTCCTGTATTGAATTTCGTAGCATCCAACTTTAAGTACTCGGTCATCTTCACCTTACTTCCCCCTGACGAACTGGGTTGCTGTGCTTCCACAACAGGGGCTACTGGTTCAGGAGGTGGTGGTGGAGGAACTGGTTCCCTCACTTCAGGCTGTACTGGACGTGGAGGAGCAGGTGGGGGTGGATACATGTGATATGGTGGATAAAAGGAAGGATAGGGCATATAGGGCATGTAGGGTGGATATGGGGCAAAACTGGAGTAATCCGACGTGCCTCCCATCGGATACTCTGGGCCCTGTGGAAAGGGTGGATAGCCAAACCCCGAGGCCTGAACGCCTCCCTGGGACTCCCCCATACCTTCTTCTGACCTTCCTACACCCATGCTTACATCTCTACTCTGATCCTCTTCCAGCACACCTCTTTCTTCTACTGACCTTCCCCCTCTACTTACTCCTCTCCTGCTCTCGTCAGAAGACCTTCTAGGGTCTCGTGACGTTCCTTCCCTGCTTGACCTGTGAGATCTTGCCCTTGGCAAGGCAGGTGGACGAGCAGCTGTACCCTCACTTACAGGTGGGACTCCAGTCAATCTCGCGGATCGACGAGTTCCTCACATCTTCACGTTCTGGAAAACAACAAATCACATAACACATCAGCAACACATCAAAAACATGCACATGCATAACTCAGGGCATTGCACATCAGCATAACATCCTATCCTCCTGGACATGTTTTTTCCTATGGTGCTTGACCTGCTACACCTCTCTATGAGCCCAACTCTCTCTCTATAGGTCCGACCATGTGAACCTAGGGCTCTGATACCAATCTGTAATAGCCCGGAAACCGAACTGCCACCGGCACTAGGATCCAGATCGACTTAAGGTCGCCGGGACCCGTAGTAAGCTTGCTATCCTGTCTGTATACCTGTGAAATCCCATACATGATCATACATTTGCTGTAAAAACATAAAACTTTTCTTCATTCCAAGGCTTAACCTCTGCATGCACTCTCTCTATTCTCTACTAATCCCTACTAGAGCTCCTCATGGCTCTAGGCGGATCAAACTCATAATGTTAAGCCTGGTTTTGCTCATAAACATACAACAATACAGAAACATACATAAACTGATCATGTGACTCCACAAAGGGATGACAACTCTTATAGTCAAGCACCATTCTATACACTATACATAAACCTTATCTCTTTACATTTACATGTCCACACTAGCTATTACAAGACTCTGTACTCTTCCTGTACCCTGCTGAGTTCTCTCTGATCTCTGAACCTGCACAACTGAAGTTAGGGGAGAGGGATGAGCTACGATAGCCCAGTGAGTAGAATAGGCAAATACAGGTGATAAAACATGCTCTCATGGAATGCAACACATAATCACATAACCTCGGCCGGACGGATCAAAACTCCCTCTATCTCATCTGGGGTACCTAAGTACCATGTGCCTGGTCCCCGTAGGGCTGTTCCAGGTCTTTGTGTGTGTGCCTGGTCCCCGTAGGGCTGTTCCAGGTCTTTCCTCTGAGGGCTAATGAATCCTCACGAAGTCCGTGCCGTCTCACATAAGCAATGTACAAGGAGCAGTGCCAAGTACAAGGATAAATGCAATGCATCATCTTTGTGTACACTAATGCACTCACCCTATAGCATATTCATGATGCATGAAGCATGATAAAATATTCAGTTCTCATATTAAAACATTAAGTTAAATTCCACTCACCTGGTTATCTCTGCACTGACTCTGCAGGTTCTGACACTGGACTCACTGCTGACCTCTCTGATTCCTCTGGTCCGTACCTACACAGGTGGACTCAAATGAGGGACTAAACGCACTCAAGAACATCTCTACGAAACTCCCCAAAACCCCTCTAAACAATCCTCAAACCATCACATAAAACATGCAAAGGAAAGCTGGACAGGGCACTTTCGGCGGCAGGTTCGGCGGCCGAAACCCCTCTCCAGAGACGAAACTCATGCATGTTCGGCGGCACCTTCGGCGGCCGAAGGTCTCGTCCAGAGACAAAACTCACACACTTTCGGCGGCCGAACTCCCTCTTTCGGCGGCCGAAAGTGCCTTTCTAAACCGAAAGCCTAGCTTTCGGGGGCAACCTTTGGCAGCCGAACTGCCTCCACAAGGGGTTCGGCGGCCGAACCTTCCTTCGGCGGCCGAACCTGGTTTTGCCCGAAGGGCAGAACCCTGCTCTGTTTCATGCAAACTTTGCCCAAAAACCTACCAACATGCATATCAACTACTCCCAACTAGCATATACACATATATATGCACAAAGGGGTCTACAACTACCCTAAAACCCCAAACAAACATAGCACATAACACTTAAACATGCTGGAACACCACAAATCACCAAAAACCTCACCTAAACCTAAACATGCAAACTACCCATACAAACTTCATAAAACCTTTCAAAATCAGCAAAGAAGCTCAGGATCTTCACTTACCTCTTACACAACTTGAGGATGAAGGATCCTAACGTGGAGATATGAAGAAAAGCTCTTCCAAAGCTCCAAGCTTCAAAACTTGCTTCTTTTGCTCAAAACCTTCATAAGTCACCAAAACTCTTAAAACTCTTGAAAGATTTGATGAAAATCATGGAAAACATGAAAGTCAACGTAGGAGAGGCTGAAACTCACCTCTGGCTGCAAGTGGAGGAGAAATAACCTCCTTCCACCGACCCTTGGCCCTTTTATAGGTGGCTGGCCAGACCACCTTCGGCAGCCGAACGTGAAGCCGCAACCATGCAATGTTCGGCGGCCGAAAGTGACCTTCGGCGGCCGAACCTTTGCATTTCTCCCTTGTTGCTTTTCTGTCAAAACTCAAGTCTTTGGAACATGAAAACAAGTGAAAATACCTTGAACAACATATGCATTACCCTTCTCGAGTGTAACGCCCCGGAAATCCGGACCGCTACTGGCGCTAGGATCCAGATCGGCATAAGGCCGCCGGGACCCGTAGCAAGCCTAACATATACCTGTAAACCTGCTTAATCCCATACATGATCAACATCATACATAAAAATTAAAACTTTTCTTTTTATACATGCAGTCAATCACCAACTCAACCTGTGCATACTCTGAACATATACATAAATAAAGTCCCTCTGTGGGATCTCATCAAAGCCTCAAAGGCTATGCATCATGTGTTGAGTTAGTTTTGCATAAACATCATATCATAAGATCATGTACATAAAAAAAAAGGGATTAGCAATACACTATGGTCAAGCACAATTCTAACCTCAATAATCTCATTACATAACATACTGAAAATTCTTACATTTCATCATAATACAACTGTCATGTCCACAATCTAACTATTACATACATATGACTTTTCTCTTCTTTTCTTCTCTATCAATCCCGTACCTGCAAACCTGGGGGTTAGGGGAGAGGGGTGAGCTAGATGCCCAGTGAGTAGAACTATATAGAAAAAATTATTTAAAACATGCTATAATGGAATGCATCATTGCACAAACATTTCACATCATGGACGGACCGACCCAAAAATCCCTCAGCTCCATGCCCGGCCCTATTATGGGCACCACAGGACTTCGTATTGCCCGGCCCTATTATGGGCACCACAGGACTTCGTAAATCGGAGCTATTGCCCGGCCCTATTATGGGCACCACAGGACTTCGTACACAGGACTAGTGAGTCGTGCAATGTCCCTCCTCATCAACCACAATATAATAATGCAATGTAGCATATTCGTGATTCTAATGCAAACATCCTATATTATAGTCATGATGCATGAAACATGATAAAATATTCACTTTTTTAATTTAAAAGATTAAGTATAGTTCCACTCACCTCTGGCTGACTCTGTCAAACTCTCAGCAGCTGGCTCACTGCTGGGGTCCTTGGTTCCTCGGGTCCGAACCTACACAGGTGGACTCCAATGAGGGACCAACATATATAATCATAACTCTAATGTATCCCCCAAAAACCCCCTAAAACATCATGAAAACATCACAGAAAATATGCATGAAATGGCTGAACAGGGCACCTTCGGCGGCACCTTCGGCGGCCGAAAGTCCCAGACAGAGACGAAACTCAGCTAGGTTCGGCGGCACCTTCGGCGGCCGAAAGTGCCAGACAGAGACGAAAGTCTCTTTTCGGGGGCAACTTCGGCAGCCGAAAGGCCTGCCTCCCCAGCCATGTTCGGCGGCCGAAAGTACCTTCGGCTGCCGAACCTGGTTTCTGCCAAAGGGCAGAAACTTGGCTCCCTTTGCACATTTCGCCTCCAAATCTATAAATCATGCATATTTTTCAACCAAAGCATGCATACAAGTTCCTAGGGGCCTCAAACATGCATATACCCCATCTACAACACTTCATTCATACACAATCAAGCTACATTGTTCATCAAAGCATCAAAACCATAAACTCATCAACAAACCTAAACATGCATCTCTACCCCATAGATCTTGCATAAAACTTGTTTAAAACATAATGTAAGCTAGAGATCGACTCTTACCTCTTGAAGATCGAGAGTGGAGGCGATCTAACTTGGAGTTGGGAGAGATTGAGCTCCTTGGGTCTCCAAGTTCAAAACTTGCTCAAAACTCGTTTCAAAAGCTTAAAAACTTCAAAGCAAGATGAAGACTTGTTAAAACCATGAAAGATCTAAAGGAAACACTCAAGATCGAGGGAGGAGCGGCGGAGACTCACCTTGGCCGACAATGGGAGAGAAAAAGCTCGCCCGTGCGAACCAAGGGGACCCTTTTATAGTGGCTGGCCAGGCCACGTTCGGGGGCCGAATGTGCCTCCGCATCCATGCAATGTTCGGCGGCCGAACATAAGGTTCGGCGGCCGAACCTGCACTTCCCTCACTTAGACTTTCGGGGGCCTAACGTGCCTCCCAAAGTCCATGCATGTTCGGCGGCCGAAAGTGAGTTTCGGCGGCCGAACCTGGTTTTTTTTTTTTTTTCCTTAAAGAATTTTCATGCTAAAACTTATTTGAAATCATACTTAAAAACATTAAAAACATGAAAACATTTTATAAAAACATGCTTTTACCCTTCTAGAGGTTTCCGACACCCAAATTCCATCGGACGGTGGGAATTCCGATACCGGAGTCTAGTCGGGTATTACATTCTCCCCCCCTTAAGAACATTCGTCCCCGAATGTTCCTCAACTAGTACATGCATAGCAAAACAACATAACATACATATAAAACACATAGAGACTAACCTTAAAAGAGATGGGGATATTGCTGGAGCATGGACTCCCGTGTCTCCCAGGTACATTCTTCCATATTGTGGTGGTTCCAAAGGACTTTCACCATCGGGATTTCCTTGTTCCTTAGCTTTTTGATCTGAGTGTCAAGAATCCGCACTGGTTGTTCAACATAAGTGAGATCCTCTTGGATCTCCACATCAGGCTCACTAAGAACCTTGCCCGGATCTGACACGAACTTCCTCAACATGGAAACATGGAAAACCGGATGGATTCTCTCCATAGAAGCAGGCAAGTCCAGCTTGTACGATACGTTCCCAACTTTTTGCAAGACCTCAAAGGGTCCGATGTACCGCGGAGCTAGCTTACCCTTCTTCCCGAACCGAACCACCCCTTTCATCGGAGACACCTTAAGCAATACCAGATCCCCCTCCTGAAACTCCAATTGTCGTCTGCGGATGTCTGCATAACTCTTCTGTCTGCTTGCAGCTGTCTTGATTCTTTCTCTGATCATGGGTACCACCCTGCTGGTGATCTCTACTATTTCAGGCCCTGCCAAGGCCTTTTCTCCAACTTCTTCCCAGCAAACAGGCGACCTGCACTTCCTTCCATATAAAGCTTCATATGGAGCCATCCCGATGCTAGCATGATGGCTGTTATTGTAGGCAAACTCCACCAAAGGTAGATGCTGCCTCCAAGAACCGCCAAAGTCCAGCACACACATTCTCAGCATATCTTCTATGGTCTGGATGGTCCTCTCTGACTGTCCGTCTGTCTGTGGGTGGAAGGCAGTGCTAAAATCCAACCTAGTACCCATGGCATCCTGCAGACTCCGCCAAAACCTGGAGGTGAACTGGGGCCCTCTATCTGACACTATAGAAATAGGAACCCCATGCAGCCTGACGATCTCATCCACATATACCTGCGCCAACTTGTCCACAGAGTAGCCACTCCTGACAGGAATGAAGTGAGCAGATTTGGTGAGTCTGTCCACAATCACCCATATGGAGTCCAATCTGTTGGACGTCGCCGGTAACCCCACTACGAAGTCCATAGCTATATTCTCCCATTTCCACTCTGGGATAGGTAGCGGGTTAAGCATTCCAGCCGGCTTCTGATGTTCCAGCTTCACCCTCTGACATACTTCGCAGGCTGACACAAACTGTGCCACTTCTCTCTTCATAGCTGGCCACCAATAAACTTTCTTCAGATCCTGATACATTTTGGTGGCTCCGGGGTGAATGCTGTATCTTGCATTATGAGCCTCTCTCATAATGTCTCCTTTTAGCCCGATGTCATCTGGTACACATAGTCTATTCCCATAGCGGAGGATCCCCTTACTATCGAACCTGAACTCACTGTTTTTGCCTGACTGAACAGTCCTGGCAATCTTTACTAACTCTGGGTCCTCATGCTGTTTCTGAGCCACCTGCTCCAGAAACACGGGTGTTACTTTCATCTGCGCAATCAAAGCACCTGTACCAGACAACTCCATCAGTAGACCCTCATTGATGAGTTTATAAAATTCCTTCACCACCGGTCTCCTCTCTGCCGTGATGTGGGATAGACTGCCAAGTGATTTCCGGCTTAAGGCATCAGCTACTACATTAGCCTTACCCGGATGATACTGGATCTTGCAATCATAGTCACTCAACAGTTCTACCCATCTCCTCTGCCTCAAGTTCAGCTCTCTCTGGTTCAAGATGTGCTGCAGGCTCTTATGATCTGTGAAGATCTCACATTTTACCCCATAGAGGTAATGCCTCCACATCTTGAGGGCAAAGATAACTGCTGCCATTTCCAGGTCGTGTGTGGGGTAATTCAACTCATGCCTCTTCAGCTGTCTAGAAGCATAAGCGATCACCTTACCATTCTGCATCAACACACAACCCAGGCCTACTCTGGATGCATCACAGAACACTGTGAAATCCTCATTGCTGTTTGGCAGAGCTAACACTGGTGCTGAAGTCAACCTCTTCTTGAGCTCCTCAAAGCTTTCTTCACACTGATCGGTCCACTCGAATCTCTGATTCTTTCTGGTTAATCTGGTTAAAGGAGCTGCAATCTTAGAGAAGTCCTGAACGAACCTCCTGTAGTAGCCAGCCAAACCCAAGAAGCTTCTGATCTCTGTCACTGAGGTGGGTCTTGGCCAGTTAGTCACAGCTTCAACCTTCTTGGGGTCCACTTCTATCCCATTCTCTGACACTATATGCCCCAAGAATGATACGCTCCTTAACCAGAACTCACACTTGGAGAACTTGGCATACAAGCCATGTTCCCTCAAGGTCTGTAATACAATCCTCAGATGCTGGGCATGCTCCTCTGCATTCCTGGAATACACTAGGATATCATCTATAAAGACAATAACGAAGTGATCCAGGTATGGTCTGAATACTCTGTTCATGAGGTCCATGAATGCTGCAGGGGCGTTAGTTAACCCAAACGGCATTACAAGGAACTCATAGTGCCCATATCTGGTCCTGAAAGCTGTCTTTGGTATGTCTTCTTCCCTTATCCTCAGCTGATGGTACCCTGATCTCAGATCTATCTTGGAGAAACAACTCGCTCCTGCTAGCTGGTCGAATAGATCATCGATCCTTGGCAATGGGTACTTGTTCTTGGTAGTGACCTTGTTCAACTGCCTGTAGTCGATACAAAGTCTGAGGGATCCATCCTTCTTTCTCACAAAAAGCACTGGAGCACCCCAAGGTGAGGTACTCGGTCGGATGAAGCCCTTATCTACCAGATCTTGCAACTGTTCTTTCAGTTCCTTCAATTCTGCTAGTGCCATCCTGTAGGGAGGGATAGAGATCGGTCTAGTTCCAGGCATCAGTTCAATCTCGAACTCTATCTCCCTAGCAGGTGGTAGTCCTGGAAGCTCTTCTGGAAAGACATCCAGAAATTCTCTGACAACTGGCACTGAGGCTGGCTCCCTGACCTGACTATCTAGCTCTCTCACATGAGCTACATACCCCTGACATCCCTTCCTAAGCAGCCTACGAGCCTGTAGGGCCGATATCAGACCTCTAGGCGTACCCCTCTTGTCTCCTCTGAAGACAACCTCTGACCCGTTCTGATCTCTGAACCTGACTACCTTGTCCCTGCAGTCCAAGGTAGCACCATGGGTAGATAGCCAATCCATCCCTAGAATGACGTCAAAGTCTGTCAAGTCTAGAACCACAAGGTCGGCGGAGAGGCATCTTCCCTCAACAAACACTGGACAGTACCGGCAGACTGACTCTGCCACCGTCGGATCACACTTGGGTCCACTGACCCATAGGGGACACTCTAACCCAGAGACCATCAACCCTAACCTCTCAACTGCCCTCGGAGAAATAAAGGAATGAGATGCACCCGGGTCCATTAATGCATACACATCAGAACACCCAATGATGAGATTACCTGACACCACGGTGTTGGATGTGTTCGCCTCCTGCTGAGTCATTGTGAAGATCCTGGCTGGAGCTGATGGACCTACACCTCGGGAACCAGAAGAAGAGGCTGCCCCTCTCCCTCTACCTCTGCCACTGCCCTGTGTTGTGGCTGGAGCTGCTGGTTGTGCCACACTACCCGAAGCTGTCTGTTGGGGCTGGCCCATGAAAGGTGCTCTAGGACAATCCCGAGCTATGTGTCCCTCCTGGCCACATCTGAAACATGCATTGGTCCCCCATCGACATGCTCCCTTGTGTGGCCTCCCACACCTTTGGCATTCTGCACCATCTGAGCCTGAACTCGAGCCACCGCCAAATCCTAGACCGGATTTCAGCTTGTTCCAGAACTTGTTCTTCTTGGGCTTCTTAGTGCTACTCCATCTCTTACTTCCTGAACTCTGAGTAGAGGGTCCTGGCCCTCCTCTGCCTGGGGTCTTAACCCCTGAAGACTGGGTCACTGACTGCTTCACTGACCCCTCAACTATGGCACTGGCCTCCATTCTTCGAGCCATATCTACCACCGTGTGAAAACTCTCCCTCTCAGCTGATTGAATCAATGAGGAGTACCTGGACTGTAATTTCATGACATATCTCCTGGCCTTCTTCACATCTGTATCTAGAGCTTGCCCTGAGAAGGGTAATAGCTCCAGAAATCTATCTGTGTACTCCTCTATACTCATGTCTTCTGTCTGTCTCAGTTGTTCAAACTCAATCATCTTCAACTCTCTGGAACTATCTGGAAATGCCCATCCAGCAAACTCATTGGCAAATTCCTCCCATGTCATACTGTCTAGTCTCGGGTCCACATAGCACTTGAACCATTCCTTTGCCTTTTTGCACTTCAGGGTGAACCCTGCCATCTCAATGGCTCTTCTATCATCTGCCCCTAGCTCATCAGTGATCGTCTTCACTGCTCTCAGGTATTCAAAGGGATCATCCCCTGACTTATATTTAGGAGCATCCAGCTTAAGGTAAGCTGTCATTTTCACCTTACTCCCACTGGCTGAGCTAGGTCTAGGAGGTTGAGTAACTGGGGCTACTGGTTCTGTAGGAGGTGGAGGTGGGGATGCAGCATTCCCCGAGGTGGGGTTTGCTGGGTGAGGATGGAAGGATGAGGGCGGATAGGCTGGGTACTGTGGGTACGGTGGATAGAAAGGTGGATAAGGCATGTGAGTAGGGTAGGGATTAAAGCTGGAGTAATCCGACGTACTTCCCATCGGATACCCGGGACTCTGTGCATAGGGTGGGTAATAGGGTGGAAAACCATACCCCGAGGCCTGAGTGCCTCCTTGTGACTCCCCTGTCCCTTCTTCTGACATGCCAACATCCAGATTCCCATCCCTTCTCTGATCTTCTTCCATAACCTCCCTCACATCTGAAGAACTTCCTCCTCTTTCTGTCCCCCTTCTGCTAGTATCAAAAGACCTTCTAGGGTCCCTTGATACTCTTTCTCTGTTTGTTCTGCATGACATTGCCCTAGGCAATGTGGGAGGACGGGCGCTTGTGCCCTCGTCCTCTGGTGGGACAACTGTCAATCGTGCAGATCGACGAGTTCCTCTCATTCTGTTTCTGAAAAACAGCACATAACTCACAAGCATTAGCATCATATGGTTCATGTGGAGTCACATGAACCTACATCACATACATGGCAAACATAGCATATCATTTATGCGCATGCATATAGTCATGGCATATCACATCATCATAGCAAGACAGGACTCTACATCCTATCCTAGTGGACATGACCTTTCCTATTGTGCTTGACCCTCTAATACTTCTATGAGCCCGACACGCTAGGTCCGACCATGTGAACCTAGGGCTCTGATACCACTCTGTAACGCCCCGGAAATCCGGACCGCTACTGGCGCTAGGATCCAGATCGGCATAAGGCCGCCGGGACCCGTAGCAAGCCTAACATATACCTGTAAACCTGCTTAATCCCATACATGATCAACATCATACATAAAAATTAAAACTTTTCTTTTTATACATGCAGTCAATCACCAACTCAACCTGTGCATACTCTGAACATATACATAAATAAAGTCCCTCTGTGGGATCTCATCAAAGCCTCAAAGGCTATGCATCATGTGTTGAGTTAGTTTTGCATAAACATCATATCATAAGATCATGTACATAAAAAAAAGGGATTAGCAATACACTATGGTCAAGCACAATTCTAACCTCAATAATCTCATTACATAACATACTGAAAATTCTTACATTTCATCATAATACAACTGTCATGTCCACAATCTAACTATTACATACATATGACTTTTCTCTTCTTTTCTTCTCTATCAATCCCGTACCTGCAAACCTGGGGGTTAGGGGAGAGGGGTGAGCTAGATGCCCAGTGAGTAGAACTATATAGAAAAAATTATTTAAAACATGCTATAATGGAATGCATCATTGCACAAACATTTCACATCATGGACGGACCGACCCAAAAATCCCTCAGCTCCATGCCCGGCCCTATTATGGGCACCACAGGACTTCGTATTGCCCGGCCCTATTATGGGCACCACAGGACTTCGTAAATCGGAGCTATTGCCCGGCCCTATTATGGGCACCACAGGACTTCGTACACAGGACTAGTGAGTCGTGCAATGTCCCTCCTCATCAACCACAATATAATAATGCAATGTAGCATATTCGTGATTCTAATGCAAACATCCTATATTATAGTCATGATGCATGAAACATGATAAAATATTCACTTTTTTAATTTAAAAGATTAAGTATAGTTCCACTCACCTCTGGCTGACTCTGTCAAACTCTCAGCAGCTGGCTCACTGCTGGGGTCCTTGGTTCCTCGGGTCCGAACCTACACAGGTGGACTCCAATGAGGGACCAACATATATAATCATAACTCTAATGTATCCCCCAAAAACCCCCTAAAACATCATGAAAACATCACAGAAAATATGCATGAAATGGCTGAACAGGGCACCTTCGGCGGCACCTTCGGCGGCCGAAAGTCCCAGACAGAGACGAAACTCAGCTAGGTTCGGCGGCACCTTCGGCGGCCGAAAGTGCCAGACAGAGACGAAAGTCTCTTTTCGGGGGCAACTTCGGCAGCCGAAAGGCCTGCCTCCCCAGCCATGTTCGGCGGCCGAAAGTACCTTCGGCTGCCGAACCTGGTTTCTGCCAAAGGGCAGAAACTTGGCTCCCTTTGCACATTTCGCCTCCAAATCTATAAATCATGCATATTTTTCAACCAAAGCATGCATACAAGTTCCTAGGGGCCTCAAACATGCATATACCCCATCTACAACACTTCATTCATACACAATCAAGCTACATTGTTCATCAAAGCATCAAAACCATAAACTCATCAACAAACCTAAACATGCATCTCTACCCCATAGATCTTGCATAAAACTTGTTTAAAACATAATGTAAGCTAGAGATCGACTCTTACCTCTTGAAGATCGAGAGTGGAGGCGATCTAACTTGGAGTTGGGAGAGATTGAGCTCCTTGGGTCTCCAAGTTCAAAACTTGCTCAAAACTCGTTTCAAAAGCTTAAAAACTTCAAAGCAAGATGAAGACTTGTTAAAACCATGAAAGATCTAAAGGAAACACTCAAGATCGAGGGAGGAGCGGCGGAGACTCACCTTGGCCGACAATGGGAGAGAAAAAGCTCGCCCGTGCGAACCAAGGGGACCCTTTTATAGTGGCTGGCCAGGCCACGTTCGGGGGCCGAATGTGCCTCCGCATCCATGCAATGTTCGGCGGCCGAACATAAGGTTCGGCGGCCGAACCTGCACTTCCCTCACTTAGACTTTCGGGGGCCTAACGTGCCTCCCAAAGTCCATGCATGTTCGGCGGCCGAAAGTGAGTTTCGGCGGCCGAACCTGGTTTTTTTTTTTTTTTTTCCTTAAAGAATTTTCATGCTAAAACTTATTTGAAATCATACTTAAAAACATTAAAAACATGAAAACATTTTATAAAAACATGCTTTTACCCTTCTAGAGGTTTCCGACACCCAAATTCCATCGGACGGTGGGAATTCCGATACCGGAGTCTAGTCGGGTATTACATCGAGGGTTCCGACACCCGAGATTCCACCGGACTACAGGAAGTCCGATGCCGGACTCGAGCCGGGTATTACAGTTTACGCAAGATCAAACCATGATCAATTGTTCCAACCAAATAGCGACGTAACCTCTTCACTGCTGCCCAGTGATTGAACGTAGGCCGGTGAGTATACTGAGAGAGTTTATTGACAACAAAAGCAACATCCGGTCTAGTTAACAACAAGTATTGCAAACTTCCAATGATCGCCCTGTATTCGGAGACATCATCCAAAACATTTGAATCATATTTACTTAATACCACAGATACGGATAATGGAGTGGCAGCAGATTTTGCTTCATGCATGTTTACTTTTTCCAAAAGCTCTCTAACACAATTCTGTTGAGACAAAAACAGACCAGACTCAGTTCTTGTAACTTCCACTCCTAAGAAGTAATGCAAAGTGCCCAAGTCTTTGATAGAGAATTTCCCACCAAGTAACTGTATAAGCTGCTCAATCAAAACAGAGTTACTGCCAGTGACAATGATATCGTCGACATAAACAAGAATGTAGACACAATGACCATTCTTGAACGACATAAACAAACAACTGTCAGATTTCAACAGTTCAAAACCAGCACTAATAAGAAATGATGTTAATTCAGAGTACCACGCCCTTGGTGCCTGCTTAAGACCATACAATGACTTTTTCAATTGACAAATATAATGAGGAGCATCAGTGTCGACAAACCCAGGGGGTTGCTCCATAAAAACCTCTTCAGTCAATACACCATGCAGAAAAGCATTATTAACGTCAACTTGTCTCAAAGACCACCCATGAATAACAGCAAGAGATAGAATTATTCTTACAGTAGGATGTTTAGCAACAGGCGAAAAAGTTTGATCAAAATCGAAACCAGGGCATTTGCTGCTTTATCTGGAGAAACCAACGTCCAAGTCTTCTGCTTCATTAACGCATTATATTCAGCCTCTGTAACAGCCCGGAAACCGAACTGCCACCGGCACTAGGATCCATATCGACTTAAGGTCGCCGGGACCCGTAGTAAGCCTGCTATTCTGTCTGTATACCTGTGAAATCCCATACATGATCATACATTTGCTGTAAAAACATAAAACTTTTCTTCATACCAAGGCTTAACCTGTGCATGCACTCTCTCTGTTCTCTACTAATCCCTACTAGAGCTCCTCATGGCTCTAGGCGGATCAAACTCATAATGTTAAGCCTGGTTTTGCTCATAAACATACAACAATAAAGAAACATACATAAACTGATCATGTGACTCCACAAAGGGATGACAACTCTTATAGTCAAGCACCATTCTATACACTATACATAAACCTTATCTCTTTACATTTACATGTCCACACTAGCTATTACAAGACTCTGTACTCTTCCTGTACCCTGCTGAGTTCTCTCTGATCTCTGAACCTGCACAACTGAAGTTAGGGGAGAGGGATGAGCTACGATAGCCCAGTGAGTAGAATAGGCAAATATAGGTGATAAAACATGCTCTCATGGAATGCAACACATAATCACATAACCTCGGCCGGACGGATCAAAACTCCCTCTATCTCATCTGGGGTACCTAAGTACCATTTGCCTGGTCCCCGTAGGGCTGTTCCAGGTCTTTGTGTATGTGCCTGGTCCCCGTAGGGCTGTTCCAGGTCTTTCCTCTGAGGGCTAATGAATCCTCACGAAGTCCGTGCCGTCTCACATAAGCAATGTACAAGGAGCCATGCCAAGTACAAGGATAAATGCAATGCATCATCTTTGTGTACACTAATGCACTCACCCTAGAGCATATTCATGATGCATGAAGCATGAGAAAATATTCAGTTGTCAGATTAAAACATTAAGTTAAGTTCCACTCACCTGGTTATCTCTGCACTGACTCTGCAGGTTCTGACACTGGACTCACTGCTGACCTCCCTGATTCCTCTGGTCCGTACCTACACAGGTGGACTCAAATGAGGGACTAAACGCACTCAAGAACATCTCTACGAAACTCCCCAAAACCCCCTAAACAATCCTCAAACCATCACATAAAACATGCAAAGGAAAGCTGGACAGGGCACTTTCGGCGGCAGGTTCGGCGGCCGAAACCCCACTCCAGAGACGAAACTCATGCATGTTCGGCGGCACCTTCGGCGGCCGAAGGTCTCATCCAGAGACAAAACTCATACACTTTCGGCGGCCGAACTCCCTCTTTCGGCGGCCGAAAGTCCCTTTCTAAACCGAAAGCCTAGCTTTCGGGGGCAACCTTTGGCAGCCGAACTGCCTCCACAAGGGGTTCGGCGGCCGAACCTTCCTTCGGCGGCCGAACCTGGTTTTGCCCGAAGGGCAGAACCCTGCTCTGTTTCATGCAAACTTTGCCCAAAAACCTACCAACATGCATATCAACTACTCCCAACTAGCATATACACATATATATGCACAAAGGGGTCTACAACTACCCTAAAACCCCAAACAAACATAGCACATAACACTTAAACATGCTGGAACACCACAAATCACCAAAAACCTCACCTAAACCTAAACATGTAAACTACCCATACAAACTTCACAAAACCTTTCAAAATCATCAAAGAAGCTCAGGATCTTCACTTACCTCTTACACAACTTGAGGATGAAGGATCCTAACGTGGAGATATGAAGAAAAGCTCTTCCAAAGCTCCAAGCTTCAAAACTTGCTTCTTTTGCTCAAAACCTTCATAAATCACCAAAACTCTTAAAACTCTTGAAAGATTTGATGAAAATCATGGAAAACATGAAAGTCAACGTAGGAGAGGCTGAAACTCACCTCTGGCTGCAAGTGGAGGAGAAATAACCTCCTTCCACCGACCCTTGGCCCTTTTATAGGTGGCTGGCCAGACCACCTTCGGCAGCCGAACGTGAAGCCGCAACCATGCAATGTTCGGCGGCCGAAAGTGACCTTCGGCGGCCGAACCTTTGCATTTCTCCCTTGTTGCTTTTCTGTCAAAACTCAAGTCTTTGGAACATGAAAACAAGTGAAAATACCTTGAAAAACATATGCATTACCCTTCTCGAGGGTTCCGACACCCGAGATTCCACCGGACTACAGGAATTCTGATGCCGGACTCGAGCCGGGTATTACAGCCTCCATCGCCAATCTCCATTTGGGATCTTTTAGTGCCTGTGCCACTGTTTTAGGAACAAATAACATAGTTGGAGATTGAGAAATCATTTCCAAACACAACTTCTGAATAGGCTTTTGAATATTGTTTTTACTCCTGGTAATCATCGGGTGAATAGACTGATTTTGCACTTGAGGAACCAAATCCAACTGAGAGACATCCACAGTATCAGTATTATCAGATATTAAACCAGCAGAAAAATCCATACTCGTATTCGTTCCTGATCTGGATTCCGATGTGGCTCCCGGATTTGGCGTTGGTTGCAACTGAACCGGAGAAGGGGAAGCCATAGCAGCCACCGTCGATTCTAGCTCCCTGAGACAGTCAATTCCTGCAATTGGTAAAACAAAATGGATGGGAGACCAAGTATCTGTGGTAGAAGAATTTGGCCGTTCTAGGTTTTGAGCAAGAGTACAAAAGGGGAACTCTATTTCTACAAACTCCACATGACGAGAGAGATATAGTTTCGAAGTGAGTGGATCGTAGCATTTATACGCACTCTGCGTGATTGAGTATCCTAAGAAAACACAAGGAACAGAGCGTTTTTCAAGCTTATGGGAATTAAAGGGTCTAACCCAAGGGTAGCATAAACACCCGAAGACTTTTAATTTTACATAATTTGGTTCTTTCTTATGAAGACACCAGAAAGGAGAATTATTTTCAAGAATAGGAGTAGGCATCCTATTAATTAAGTAGACTGCCGTTTGAAAAGCATAGGACCAAAATGAAAGTGGCAAATTAGCTAAATGAAGTAAGGTGAGTCCAGTCTCAACAATATGTCGGTGCCTCCATTCAGCAATTGCATTGTGTTCAGGGGTATAAGGCGGAGTGAGAAAATGCGAAATCCCATTATCTTGTAAAAAACTCTTTAAATGATGAAATTCCCCCCAATTGTCTGAATAGATTGAAATAATTTTCGTGTCAAAATAATTCTCAACCATTTTCTTATAAACAGGAAAAATAGAAGACACATCCGACTTTCGTTTCAAGGGAAATAACCAGACATATTTAGTATAGTGATCGACAAAAATCAGGTAGTAACGGAACCCATCAACAGAAGTAATCGGGGAAGGACCTCAGACATCAGTGTAAATTAATTCCAATGGTTTTGAACTAGTAATTGTGGATTGAGAAAATGGAAGTTTGTGCATTTTGTTGCGCTTACAGAAATCACAGAAAAAATTATTATTGATAACTGAAAATTGAAACTGCTTCAAAAGAAGTCGCAAAACAGGGGTAGAGGGATGGCCAAGCCGACGATGCCAGAGAGACTGTGAATGGGCAACAGTATGATTCACACTTGGATTTCACAGAACTGACAAATCAGGTGGCCATTCATAAATTCCATTAACGGGCTTCCCTTCCGCCAGCAGTGCTCCCGTGCTCAAATCCTTCACATTAAATAAGAATGGATTAAATGTAACCTCAACATTGTTAGCATCACATAACTGATAAACAGAAACCAAATTCTTATTTAAAGCAGGGACACATAACACATTATTCAGATGCAAGGGCTTTGAGTGTGACAAAAGTTGAATAGAACCAATATGTGTTATAGGGTAAGAACTACCATCACCAAGAAGAACATCGTCATTGCCATCATATTCAGAATGGATTGCCAAATTCTGTAAGTCTTGAACAACATGTTGATTGGTGCCAAAATCCATGATCCACTTAGAATCAGTAGACTGCCCAGTTTGTGTCACACAATTAACCTGAGTTTTGTTTGCAACCTGCGATGCATCATTGTTAAACATCCAGGGCAGTAACTTTTTAAGTTTAAAGCACTCCTTGGTGGTATGACCCGGTCGATCACAAAATTGACATTTGACTTTTGCTTTCGAAGTCGATCCTCCTCCAGAATTACCAGGCAATGAAACCACAGCAGACATATTTGATCGAGTCCTAGTTGATTGAGACTGAGGCCGAGCAGATCCTGATTTGGCAGTATAGTTAACCGTAGTCGGCGCAGCAACAAAACCTTATTCGCGAGCCAACTGACTTTCAAAATCAGTAAGTTTATCATGCAAAATATCAAAAGATACCTCTGTATCTCGAGCACGAATTGAAGCAGCAACTTCCTTGTACTCCGGGGGTAACCCATGAAGAACATGAAGGACGACTTCATTCATAGACATCAGGACACCGGCGGCAGCAAGAGTGGTGGTGATAGCTTTAACTTTCTATAAAAACTCAGTGATAGTCATGGATCCCTTTTTAGTGGTGAACAGAGATTCCCTAAGACTCATAATCCGAGCCTGTGAAGGTTTTGCATACGTCTTTGCCAGGGTAAGCTAGACACCAGATGCAGATTTCTCACCAACTATAAAGGGAACAATATCCAGGGAAAGAGATGCTATTAGAGCACTTCAAATTAATTGGTCTTAATGAATGATGAGCGGTTGTCGAAACCGTCAAAAATAACCTATTATCAATCAACAAATAAATTTGCAGATAGTGGCAATAGGGTCGAACCACAGGGAATTGACACCAAGTATCTTCCTAATAATGACTAAGGCAAGTAATAACGAATAAGTAAAAGAGGGGGGTTTGTTTTGATGAGTTAAAATCTAAAAGCAAAAGAGAATAATAATTTAATTGAAAAGGTATTTCAATGAGAAAGAGATTCTAGCTGAAGTGTGAGTCTAATTCAATTTGTTTAGAATTGATCATTGATTATTAAAGACTCCTATTTGATTTCAATAAATCAGTTTTGGTTGTGGAAGACGCTTCTCACAATCCAAATTCCTCCTTAGTTCTAGTTCTATTAGGAAACGTTCGCTAATCAAACACTGATCAACAAGTTGCCAAGGAACGTCCGTGGGGCATTTAGCTTCGAACAACCGTTGGTCGCATTAAGACTTAGAGAAACCCAATTCTATCCTTGCCAACCGCGTGGTCAAGGCTAGGTTATGCAACTGATTATATTTAGGTTCAAACAATTTAAGCAATTACGGACCTAAATCATTCAAACAATTTATCACTTAAGCAATTTAAAAGCAATGGGCCCTTATTGATTCTAAAAGCAAAGTAATAATTATGGAAAAGATCAGATTGCATAAATATTGAAACAAGCAAGAGTTCAACAATGGAGTATTAAACCTCCCAATTCATCACAAATCTGAATATTCTCAACTTCAACTAGAAAATAATGAATTTAGCCACTCATGGTGACTAAAATACAAAAATAAAGAAGAAAAGAAAGAAGGAAAGTTTCTGCTGTGTTGCTGGAGAATTTCCGAGGATGGCAGATGCTGAAAAAGATCCTTTGCTGGTTTGGAGGTTGCTCTTTTATAGTTGGAGAATCTCATCCATCTAGGGTTTTGAAATCCCTTCTTGACTTGGTCTTTGATTCCTCTTTGGATATGGATTTTAATTGTAAAAGGAATTCCTTAGGTGAGAAATTGTCTCGAGGCTCCTGGAATTATGTTGGTAGTGATTGAGTTAGATTTGGACTTCTGATAATTCGAATTTCTAATTTCTGCACTTTTCCCGCTCTGCTGTCAACTTCTGCTGTCAAGGTGATTTGGGCAGTTTCTGCGAGTGATTTGGGCAAATCACTTGCCCAATCTGCCCCAATCGCTCTCTGGGATTCAGTCCAGTTTCTGTCTCTGTCTCTGCGAGTGATTTGGCCAGTTTCTACGAGTGATTTGGCCAAATCACTCCGACCCAATCACTTTTCCAGCTTTTTCTTCACTTTTTCTCTAACTTCCCAATTTCTTCCTTTTCTGTAAAAACATGACAAAAACACAAATTAAGCTAGAAAAATGTGTAAATAAATAGTAATAAATATAATAAAAATGTGACTAAATTATGCTTGATCAAATACCCCCACACCTAGCTTTTTGCTTGTCCTCAAGCAACAAATAACTTAGCCAATCAAGCCCCCTTTTCTTTTGAGCCTAAGTGCCACTTAATTAGCCCCCCTAGACTCCTAATTTGAAACACTACAGTGTAGGATGCATGTACTAAGGTTGTCCCCTTCTTTCCTTGTTTCCTATCACTCATCATGGCCAAGGGAAAGTTTTTGATTTGATCATTCTTATTCTTTTATATTAGGTTTAATGCAATCCCTTAAGAGTGATTTGCCCTATTTTAAGCATTTTTAATTACCAGCACTTTTTATCCTTGCCTGAAAAAATCACCAACCTTTTTACGCGATGGTGTATATGGGTGATACACCCCCGGTTACTCAGTTGGTCACTTGTCCAAGTGGCTACTAGCTCTGTTCATAATCTTAGACCATCGAAACTTTATTTTTATGCTTGAAAAGTCACCAACCTTTTTACGCGACGGTGCACATGGGTAATACACCTCCGGTTACTCAGTTGGTCACTTGTCCAAGTGACTATTAGCTCAGTTCATAGCCTTAGATCATAGGAACAGGTTGTGCTTTTTGATTTGCTGAGTTTTTCTTTTTCCTTTTCCTTTTTATATCAATTTGGGCAAATCAACTCAAAGAGAATTACACTAACTTTTATTGCATGTATTTTATTTTCCTTTCCTATTGGCCACAGCAGTTTCAAGAACTCAATTTAAGAAGAAAAACTTCCTAAGTAAAGGCTACACATTGTGCATGTTTCAATTCAGATTTAAAGGGTTGGATAATTTAATGGGGTCATGAGGTAAGAAGCTTTGTTGACTTAGTCATCTATGCTGAGTAGAGCAATAGGCTAGAAAAAATAAAATTCTGTGTGTGTGTGCATATGTGTGGCAGAGACAAAAAATTTCTGGTGTGTAACAGAGGTAAAACCTATGCAAAAATAAACAAAAAGAATGTAGAAGAAAACTAAACATGTAAGCATGGTGAAGAAAAAATGTTCCCCAAACACCCCCACACCTATCCTAAACATTGTCCTCAATGTTTAAACATAAATATGAAGAAAATTAATAAGGAGAAGGAAAGGGACTGCCTGGGATGTGGGTGATTTGGGCAAATTGCCTCAGTGATGTGGGCAAATCACCCAGCCAAATCACTGTCTTTGCTGTTCTGTGGGCAGGAAGTGATTCACCAGTATTTGAAGCAAGTGCTCCATATTGTGCATTCTGGTCTCAATTCTGTCAAGACGAGCCTGTACTGACTGGTTAGGGGCTACGTCTTCATGGACTTGATTCTGTTCCTGCTGTGGTGCTTCTGGAGGTGCTTCTTATGCTGGTTCATTGACTCTCACTTCTGCTGGTGCTTCTTGAGGTGCAGGATGCTGAGAAATGGATGGTTGACTGGCTTGCCTTTTCTTGAACACACGCTCATGGCGTGGTGTGAGGGGTCCTGCAGGGGAAAGAGAAAAAATGCCCCCCACTTGGCATAGCAACCCCATATCATCCAATGATCGAAGGTCCAGGGGAGTTTGCTTACCAGTGGGGGTGAGGTCAGTATGGGCAGGGTGTAACAGCTTCTGATTCACTGCTATGGCAGTGATCAGATGCCCAAAGATCAGTGGCCTATTGTATTGTATGATGCTTGAGATTTGTGTTGCTACCCAATATCCTAAGTGAATTTTCTGTTGTGTGTGCATACACCACAGAATGTAAAGTTCTATTTTGGTTAGGATGTTAGGTGCATCCTTTCTCCCAGAAAAGGTATAGGCCAAGAATCTGTGCAGGTATTTGAGGCTGGGATTCCTCAGGTACAGGTCTTTGGACCTGGTGGGCAAGTAAGAATCTGGAGGGTTATCACATAACTCCAGATAGGCATTGCTGGGATTGAAGTCAGTAGGAAAATCCTAGGTGGATCCAAGGCATTCAGAGCCCATGGCAACGCCAAACTCCTGCATGGACAAGCGAAATCGCTGTCCCAAAAGTCTAAATCCAATTACATCATGTGTGTACAGATTGTGCATTGCATGCTTATCAAAGTAAAATGTAGTGTAGAACTCTTGTGTGAGTTCAGTGAAAGAAGGGAGGTGAAGGTAGAAGAACCTGTCTGACGCGGAACCCTATGGCACAAGCCTCAAACCCACACGCACAAGTAGATATGGAATCCAAAGATCTGATAAACCCACCTCCTATGGCACCCCAAACTTAGAGAAGCTGAAACACCAATGATCGAAGGATTTAGATGAGAATCCGACAAACGCCACAACGAATAGTTGATAAGTTAGCCAAGATTCTTGGTGCAATTGATGAAAGCAAATCCTCACACTCACTCAAAGCAATACACGCCAAAGGCATGAAAAGAATTCTGAAATTTTGATTAAAAGCTGCCTCTTACAATTGTTTCTTATCCTTATATAGTAAGGAGAAAAACAAATAAAACCCTAAGACACTCTTCTTGGACCTGATTTAAACACATAAGGCCCAAGCCCAATCACACACTAAAATAACATATAAGTATTAAAACATAAGCCCAAAACATGGCCCAACACTCTAAAACTTAAAAGATACAGTATGGCCAGAATACAAGCCCAAACAAAACTAAAATAAAACAAGTGTTAAATAATAAAAATATAGCAAGCCCATCATAACAAAGCTGAATCTTCACAAAAGCCTTACTTGATCTTCACTTTAGGCTTCCCTTTGTGTAGTTTTAGCCCATAGGTTTGATTAGGCTCCCTAAGCTTGTGATTGCAAGTGTTGCACCAAATCTGTCCCATATGAGTTGAAGCACGCCCCAAATATATATGGATCATATGAATATGATTTTGAACTCCTTTTAGATCCATTTCAATAACATAAGTTTGCTCCACACCATTGTTAGAAATTTTCCCTATTGGATCCGTATCATTCTCTCCTTCTTTAGAAAAGATACGTCCTCGAATCTTGCTGATATTTATGTCAAAAAGGGAAGCTTTAGGAACCCATGTATCTTCAAAGACCTCCTTTTGAATAGGTGGAAATAGGATAAAACTTTCGTCATGAATGTTTTCATCAACAACCTGCACATCAAGAACAACTAAACTAGGCATAAAAATATTAGTCATAGAAAGATCTTGTGGATGTGACCCATTCTCCTCTACAACTTCCAAAACAGTCTCATTCACCTCCTCCACCTCATCAATCACGTGCTCCCCATGTCCCTCATCATTCACAACCTCTTCTATAATAAGTTCATTGATGGAATTCTCAACAACAACTATATTAGATTCATGCATTACAACTTCCTCTTCAATTTCAATCTCTATGGAAGTTGAGATTGGAACTTTAGCCTCTTCTTTCTCCTTTTCTTTCTCCACCTTCCCTCCTTGAACTAGTCTTAATTCTTTTCCAGGTTGTTTACCCTCAAACTCACTCTTTTCTCTCATCTTTTCCGCAGAATTCAAGCTCTCACTCCCCTTTGTGGCCAAGGCCGAAGCCTCCCTCTCCCTCTCCAGCATCTTTATGTGATCAACATATACCTCTTGAGGTGATAAAGGAGCGAGTATAACCTTCTGTCCTTCATGAGTGAAGGAGTACTTGTTATTGAACCCATCATATTGCACCTTTCTATCATGTTGCCACGGTCTACCCAACAACATATGGCTTGCCTGCATAGGTACCACATCACATAAGATCTCATCCTTGTACCTACCAATAGAAAATGGTATAACCACCTGGCGTGTAACCCTAACCTCACCACAATCATTCAACCATTGCAATCTGTATGGCTTAGGGTGGTCAATAGAAGCCAAGCCCAATTTATCCACCATATACACACTTGCCACATTTGTGCAACTACCTCCATCAATAATGAGAGTATACACTTTTCCATTAACCAAACACCTAGTGTGAAATATGTTTTCCCGTTGTTCTAGGCTTTCTTTCTTAACCTGCATATTCAGAGCACGCCTAGCAACAAGCATCTCATAATGTGTAGCAAGCAACACATTATTAACCAACACATCTGAATCATCACAGGCATTATTGCAATTAAGAGTTCTTTGAGGTATTCTTGTAGAAGTGGAAGCTTGTGAGACATTCAAACTCTCCATAGTTTCAGTTAACCTCTCAAGAGTCTTATTGAGCCTTTGTAACTCACCACTGACTGACTTCTTAAAGAACTTATAATCGTTACCCATATTCGATTCACTTCCATCAGTACGATCCACCACATTCTTGTCTTTACTCATCCTACCTTAAATCAACAAAGAACAAAAAGAACTAGCAAATATTGTGTTAAAAAAAGAAAGTACTCAAGTGTTTGCACTCTTACCATTCTTTTGCTGATTCTTCAATTGCACTTCAGAAACTAAGGTCAACCAACCAACCACAAGGTGCATTTAATGAAACAAAGAAGAAAACCTAAAGAAAGAAGGAAGCGCGCAAAAACTAGAAAGAAGACACTGACAATTTGGAAAGTAACACATGAACTATGTTTTGTGCTACTTGAAAAATATCACCTAGAGTATAGACACAAGCAAACAATACTCCAGCAATGTCAAGGAAGCAAAAGCAAG
The DNA here is from genome assembly GCF_001659605.2 of Manihot esculenta. Taxonomy (NCBI): domain Eukaryota; kingdom Viridiplantae; phylum Streptophyta; class Magnoliopsida; order Malpighiales; family Euphorbiaceae; genus Manihot; species Manihot esculenta. The sequence goes on along the minus strand of NC_035178.2, from coordinate 18,491,449 downwards.
CTTAAACAAAAAAAAGAAACTTAGAAATCAAATAAAAACGAACCTGGACAAAAAATATTGCATTTAATTCACTTCAACGCAAATTAAATATGGATCTACTTAAATCTACCCAAAAAGGAAAGTATCAAAACCCCACAAATAGAATCAGAAAAGAAAAATGTAAATTTCTCTCAGATCAGAAACATGGACGAAAATTCTGATGTTAAAAGAAGGATTTCACATCAAATCAATTTCGATGCAATTGCCCTAAATGTGCACTTTAGGAAATAGGCAGAATTTCTTTTATCTCCTAATTTGGATTCGACCAAATTTAAAATTCAAAATTCAAATTGATTCCCATAAATTACTGCAATTAATTGAGATAGGTAAGACAATATATATGAAAAAAGGAAGCAAATCACAATTTCGGCCAGATCAAGGTAAATAAGGCAAAGGCGATTTTTTTTTTTTTTTTTGGATTTCAATTTTTTTTTTATGATTAATAATCAAGAAGGTGCAGCCATGGACACACAAGCTTTCACCGAAAACAACAAGGAAGAAAATGAAAACTCAAAAAAATAACTCTAGATCCTGAGATAAATAAGAATTTACCTCACTTTGGCTCTGATACCAACTGACGCGGAACCCTATGGCACAAGCCTCAAACCCACACGCACAAGTAGATATGGAATCCAAAGATCTGATAAACCCACCTCCTATGGCACCCCAAACTTAGAGAAGCTGAAACACCAATGATCGAAGGATTTAGATGAGAATCCGACAAACGCCACAACGAATAGTTGATAAGTTAGCCAAGAAAGATTCCTGGTGCAATTGATGAAAGCAAATCCTCACACTCACTCAAAGCAATACACGCCAAAGGCATGAAAAGAATTCTGAAATTTTGATTAAAAGCTGCCTCTTACAATTGTTTCTTATCCTTATATAGTAAGGAGAAAAACAAATAAAACCCTAAGACACTCTTCTTGGACCTGATTTAAACACATAAGGCCCAAGCCCAATCACACACTAAAATAACATATAAGTATTAAAACATAAGCCCAAAACATGGCCCAACACTCTAAAACTAAAAAGATAAAGTATGGCCAGAATACAAGCCCAAACAAAACTAAAATAAAACAAGTGTTAAATAATAAAAATATAGCAAGCCCATCATAACAAAGCTGAATCTTCACAAAAGCCTTACTTGATCTTCACTTTAGGCTTCCCTTTGTGTAGTTTTAGCCCATAGGTTTGATTAGGCTCCCTAAGCCTATGATTGCAAGTGTTGCACCAAATCTGTCCCATATGAGTTGAAGCACGCCCCAAATATATATGGATCATATGAATATGATTTTGAACTCCTTTTAGATCCATTTCAATGACATAAGTTTGCTCCACACCATTGTTAGAAATTTGCCCTATTGGATCCGTATCACTGTCCCAACCAATGGCAGTAATTAAAGAGCGTACCTGGGTATGGAGTCTTAGGGTGGCAAGAGTGTTATGATGGAGGCATTTACCTGGATGGTGTGGTAGGGACGAGATTCTGGCAAGCCTGGCCCTTTCTGAGGCTTTGTTGAATGTGAGCGCCTGGCTGATGTGATCAGGGCATGACGGTTTGGGCAAATCACTGGGTAATTCGCCCCCTTCATTGCTTGCGGGAGGTGTACTAATGGGGGCGTCTGAATGTTGCTCGGTGTCGGGCGGTGGTGGTGACGGTGTCCTGGGTCTTTTCTGACCACTGGTGGTGGAAGGCGTGGTCTCTTGAGGCGTTTCGCCTTCTTGAATGTCCGTCACGACTGGTGGGGAAGGAGGCGGTGGTGCCTTCAATGACGACCTAGTCCGACGGCGGTAGGTCTGCGCCACTGGTCTTTCTGAGTTTCTTGCTTCGACTGTCACTCCAGTGTCGACGCCGTCATTGTTGGGTACTGATGGAGGGCTGTCCATTGCTTCCTCGTCGCTGTCAGTGGGAATGCGGACGGGCCTAGGCATTCCGCGTCGCCTCCACATTCCGGGGCCGCCGGTGGCCATCATCTTGCTACGGGCCATGGTGCTTCTTGATGTCGCCGGTGGGTAGGATCTTGAAAGAGAAGGAGAAGAGGAAACAAAGATTGCGTAAGAAAAAAGAAATAAAAAAAATGAAAGAGAAATTACTTAAAGTGATTTGGGTGGTTGAACTGCCCTGATCATTAAATGCTGGTCCTCTGGATTCTTGACAGGATGATTTGGGCTAGTGATTTGGGCAAGTCACTTGGCCAAATCACTTTTCCTCATTGCAGTGCTATGTTGGTATTGTTCGCGTGACTATTCACTCCTCGTGATGATGTGCTGAATGGGCGTTTTGGCCTGGTGATTTGGTCAAATCACTTGGGCAAATCACTCATTGGGTTCGACCGACTTGTTGAGCTTATTCTCCCTGTCGATGTTCCTGTCGATTTGGGCATATCACCTGCCCCAATCACTTTTAACTATGCTACAGTCAGATGATCTGCCCCAGTGATTTGGGCAAATTGCCCCAGTGATTTGGGCAAATCGCCCTAGTGATTTGGGCAAATCACTTCATCTGGGCTGCCTCCCAGTAGCGCCCTGTTTTCTGTCTTGGGCTGGACAGCAGTATCTTACTCAGCAGTTTGGGAAGGGGGATCCAAGGGAACCTCTTCCACAAGATGGGCAGTGAAGTCTTCATAAAATTTCTTCAAACGGTGCCCATTAACCTTAAAAACTTTGCTTGTTTGTGGGCTCCGTATGTCAATAGCTCCATGTGGATAGATGTGCTCAACCAAGAATGGCCCAATCCATCTAGACCGAAGGTTCCCAGGGAATAATTTGAACCTGGAATCAAAGAGCAAGACCTTATCACCCACCTGGAAGTGTTTTCTGGAGATATTCTTGTCATGGAAGGCTTTAGTCTTTGCTTTGTAATCCCATGAAGCTTCGTATGCATCACGTCGAATCTCCTCAAGCTCTTGAATTTGCAAATTTCTGTGGACTCCAGCTTCTTTTTCATCAAGATTACAGCTCTTTACAGCCCAATAGGCTTTGTGTTCAAGCTCCACAGGTAGATGGCAAGCTTTCCCATAAATCAGCCTATATGGAGACATCCCAATTGGGGTTTTATAGGCTGTTCTATATGCCCATAGAGCATCATTAAGGCGCACACTCCAGTCCTTGCGACTTGGGCAGACTATTTTTCTCCAAAATTGACTTGATCTCCCTATTTGACACTTCGGCAAGCCCATTTGTTTGAGGATGATAGGCAGTAGAGGTTCTATGGATGACATGGTGCTTCTTGAGGAGAGTTTCTACTACCTTGTTGCAAAAATGGGTGCCTCGATCACTGATAATGGCCTTGGGCATACCAAATCTTTAGAAAATATGGGATTTCACAAAGTCAACCACTGTTTTTGCATCATCAGCCCTTGTTGCCTTGGCCTCAATCCATTTGGACACATAGTCCACGACAAGAAGTATGTTGGTGTTGCCAAAGGAAGGTGGGAATGGCCCCATGAAGTCAATGCCCCATATGTCAAAGATTTCACACACCATGATGGGTGTTTGTGGCATTTCACTTCGGTTGCCAATATTTCCCGTTTGTTGGCACCTTGCACATGACCTACAAAATAAATAAGAGTCTCTGAATATGTTAGGCCAAAATAACCCACTTTCAAGGATCTTCATGGCTGTCTTGCGTGGCCCAAAGTGACCTCCACAGCTGTGAGAATGGCAGAAAGTTATGACAGAAGAAATCTCATGATTTGGGATGCATCTCCTTATGACTTGGTCTGCACAATGCTTCCATAGGTAGGGCTCATCCCACACATAATACCTTGCATCTTTCTTGATCTTGTCTCTCATGTATTTGGGCAAATCAGTAGGTACATTTCCTGTGGCAAGGAAATTCACAATATCAGCATACCATGGTTCCTCTTCTTGGACAGCAAAGAGGTGCTCATCAGGGAATTTTTCATTGATGGGGTAGGTCTCCATCTTGGTCAGAATTCTGCTGAGGTGATCAGCTACAAGGTTCTCCTTTCCCTTCTTGTCTCGGATCTCTAAGTCAAACTCTTGCAACAACAATATCCATCGCACCAGCCTAGGTTTGGACTCTTTTTTCTTGATTAAATACCTTAGTGCCGCATGATCTGAGTAGATAATCACCTTTGTCCCAAGTAGATAGGACCGAAACTTCTCCAATGCAAACACAATAGCCAGCAACTCTTTTTCTGTGGTAGAATAGTTGCATTGTGCAGCATCTAAGGTACGTGAGGCATAGTGAATGACATGAGGAGAGTTACCTATGCGCTGTCCCAACACTGCACCTACAGCAAAGTTGCTGGCGTCGCACATGATCTCAAATGGGAGAGTCCAATCAGGTGGCTGGATGACTGGGGTAGAAATCAGTAGTGATTTGACCAAATCAAAAGCTGTTTTGCAGTTGTCATCAAACTCGAATGGCACATCTTGCTGTAACAACCTGCACAAGGGCTGAGTTATCTTGGAGAAATCCTTGATAAACCTCCTGTAAAAACCAGCATGTCCAAGGAATGATCTAATTTCCCTAATGCTGGTTGGGTAGGGCAGATTTTTTATGGTGTCAATTTTAGCTTTGTCCACCTCAATCCCTTTTGCTGAAACAATATGGCCTAAGATTAAGCTATGGCTGACCATAAAGTGGCATTTTTCATAGTTGAGAACCAGATTTGTCTCCAAACACCTTTGAAGTATTTTCTCCAAGTTGGCTAGGCATTCATGGAATGAGTTGCCATGCACCGTGAAATCATCCATAAAGACTTCAATAATCTTCTCCACATAGTCAGAAAAGATGCTCATCATGCACCTTTGGAAAGTGGCTGGTGCATTGCAAAGGCCAAAGGGCATCCTCCTAAATGCGAAGGTGCCAAATGGGCATGTGAAGGTGGTCTTCTCTTGATCTTCAGGTGCAATAGGGATTTGATAGAAGCCTGAATATCCATCAAGGAGGCAGTAATGGCTCTTTCCAGCAAGTCTCTCAAGCATTTGGTCCATGAAGGGCAAGGGAAAGTGGTCCTTCCTTGTGGCTGTGTTGAGTTTCCTATAATCCTTGCAAACTCTCCACCCATTTTGTACTCGAGTGGGCACTAGCTCTCCTTCAGAATTAGGGACAATGGTAATCCCAGTCTTCTTTGGCACCACATGGATGGGACTCACCCATTTACTGTCAGAAATTGGGTAGATGACCCCAATGTCTAAGAGCTTTACTATTTCTTTCTTCACAACCTCCATCATGGGTGGATTCAGCCTCCTCTGTACCTCACGAACAGGTTTGCACTCATCCTCCATAAGTATTCGATGTATGCATGTTGAGGGTGATATGCCTTTGATGTCCTCCAAGGTCCACCCATTTGCCTTCTTGTGCTTTTTCAACAAATCAAGGAGCTTTTCCTCTTCTTCTTGGCTGAGCTGGTTGGAAATGATTATTGGGAGTGTATTTCCAGCCCCCAAGTAGGCATATTTGAGGTGATCTGGCAGGGGCTTCAGATCTGGTGCACTTTCTGTCTTTGTCTCAGCCTGCTGTCTGTTGGTTGATTGGGGCAGATTTCCTGTTGATTTGGGCAAATCATCCGGTGATCTGGGCAAATCTCCTTCTGTCATTTCTGTCTGCTCACTGATTTGGGTAGATTGTCTAGGTGATTTGGGCAGATCACTCGCAGAAACTGCCCATATCACTGTCTGGTCTGTCTCTGAGCAGTTTCTGTCCATCTCTTCATATCTGCACAAATCAGCATGGAGTGTTTCCTCTAGATCAAAATCAAAGACTTCTTGGCTCAAGTCATCAATGACATCAAGGCCATAAACAGGAGAAACATCTTTAGGGAATTTCATAGCTTCATAAACATTGAATTTGATAATCTCCCCTTCAAACTCCATGGTTAATGTGCCATCATGCACATCAATTTTGGTTCTTGCTGTGCTCAAGAATGGCCTTCCAAGTAGGATGTCAGAGGTGGTATTGCTCTTGTCTTCCTCCATGTCAATGACGTAAAAATCAGCTGGGAAGACTAGTTGGTCCACTTGCACCAACACATCTTCAAGCACTCCCTTGGGATAGACAATTGATCGGTCAGCCAATTGAATTACAATGCTGGTGCCTTTTAGTGAACCTGCATTCAATAAATTAAAAATAGAGAGGGGCATGACATTGATTGAAGCTCCAAGATCACACATGGCTTTCTTTATCCCCACGTTGCCTATCTTGCATGAAACAGCGAACATCCCTCTATCCTTGCATTTGACTGGAAGTTTTCTTTGAATAACAGCTGAGACACACTCCCCCACACTCACCTTTTCACGTTCAACAAGTTTCCTTCGGTTGGTGCATAGCTCTTTGAGGAACTTAGCATACCTTGGAATTTGCTTTACAGCATCAAGTAGGGGAATGTTGATTTCCACCTTGCGAAAGGTCTCAAGTATTTCTTTCTCCTCTTTTTCTTTTTGAGACCTTGCAAATCTTTTGGGGGAGGGAGGAGGTACCTTGAATTTTTCTGCTGGTGGCTGTTTCTGCTTCTGACTGGAATCTGCCTCATCTATTGTTTTGGGCAGATCAAGTTCTGCCTTCTCTAGCGATTGGGACAGATTACCGCAGGTGATTTGGGCAGATCGATCGCAGAAACTGCCCTGATCACTTTCTGGCAGATTTTCCTCCATGGCCTGTTTTTGCAAGTTTTCAGACCTACTGTCTTGCAACTCCTTTCCACTCCTCAATGTGATGGCACTAGCGTTTTGCCTTGGGTTTATCTCAGTTTGGGAGGGTAGCTTCCCTTGAGACTCATATTTGCTCATTAAGGAGGCCATTTGACTCACCTGTTTCTCAAGACTTTGCACAGTATTTGCTAAATTTTGCACAATCTCTTCAAGAGGTACTTTGGAGTTCTGAGGTGCAGCTTGAGCTTGATTCCTTTGCTGATAGCTTGGGTATTGATTTCCCCTTGCATAGCTAAAATTTGGATGGTCCCTCCAACCTGGATTATAAGTATTTGCATAGGGATCATACCTTCTTTGCCCATTGAAACCCCCAACAGCATTGACTTGCTGGTCCTCCTCTTGAAGGGAAGGACATAGATCAGTTGGGTGGTTGTTGGCACATATTCCACATGGCTTGGGCTGCTGAATCTGCTGGACTTGTTGGGTTTGACTCACAACAAGGCTACGGACAACATTGGTGAGTTCAGAAAGTTGGGATGATAAAATGGAATTACTCACCTCATTTACATTCCTTGTTGGCAGCTCTTGGTCTCCAAATTGTTGAGAAGCTGCAGCCATGGAGGAAATTAAGTCCCTCATCTCTCGAGGTGATTTTTTTTCAATTGTTCCTCCACATGCTGCGTCAATAAATTTTCTCTCTGAGGGTAGCAAACCTCCATAGAAGTACTCAATGAGAGATTGGTCAGAAATACCATGCCGAGGGCAGCTTGTGCACAACTTTTTGAACCTTTCCCAATACTCATACAAGCCTTCAGAGTGCTTTTGCTTTATGCCACTTATTTCTCGACGGATGCCTATGGCTTTTGAGGTTGGAAAGAATTTTCTCAAGAATGCTCTTACCATATCAGCCCATGATGTGATGGATCTGGGTGGCAAGTAGAATAGCCATTCTTTGGCATAGTCTTCAAGGGAAAAAGGGAAGGCTCTAAGCTTGATATCGTCTTCTGGAATGCCTTGGGGTCTCATGGTTGAGCACACAACGTGGAATGCCTTCAAATGCTTGTGAGGATCTTCATTTTCTAGGCCTCTGAATTTAGGAAGGAGATGAATCAGTCCTGTCCTTAGCTCGAATGGTGCTGTCAATAGGGGATATTCAATGCATAAGGGTGCTTGATCTCCTGTTGGTTCAACTAACTCTCCGAGAGTTCTTTCCCGTGGCTGGGGTGCTTGGATGGGCGCGTTTCCAGCTTGTATTTCAGCTTCTACATGTGCAGCAGGTGGTGCTGCCATTGCTGGATTTTCTGCCATAACCTGGAATCGGGTATCAGGTTCAAATGCAGTAGTGGCCGTAGGAGAGTCTGCTGGTGCAAAGATTTCTGCAGCAGGGGCAGATGTGACAGCAAGTGCTTCAGCTGGTGCAGAAGTAGGTGAATTTGCTGGTGCAGAAAAATTAGCAGGTGTAGCAACAGCTCTGTGAGATGGTGTTGCTGATGAAGATGCTTTTGAGGCTTGGTTCCTCAAATTTGCTTGCTTCCTTAAGTGCTTGGCAGTTTTCTCAATCTCAGGGTCGTAAAGAAGAGTGTCTTTACGGCCAGACCTGGTCATAAAGGGAAAATACGTTAGTTTAAATCAACTCCCCGGCAACGGCGCCAATTTTTGATGAGCGGTTGTCGAAGCCATCAAAAATAACCTATTATCAATCAACAAATAAATTTGCAGATAGTGGCAATAGGGTCGAACCACAGGGAATTGACACCAAGTATCTTCCTAATAATGACTAAGGCAAGTAATAACGAATAAGTAAAAGAGGGGGGTTTGTTTTGATGAGTTAAAATCTAAAAGGAAAAGAGAATAATAATTTAATTGAAAAGGTATTTCAATGAGAAAGAGATTCTAGCTGAAGTGTGAGTCTAATTCAATTTGTTCAGAATTGATCATTGATTATTAAAGACTCCTATTTGATTTCAATAAATCAGTTTTGGTTGTGGAAGACGCTTCTCACAATCCAAATTCCTCCTTAGTTCTAGTTCTATTAGGAAACGTTCGCTAATCAAACACTGATCAACAAGTTGCCAAGGAACGTCCTTGGGGCATTTAGCATCGAACAACCGTTGATCGCATTAAGACTTAGAGAAACCCAATTCTATCCTTGCCAACCGCGTGGTCAAGGCTAGGTTATGCAACTGATTATATTTATGTTCAAACAATTTAAGCAATTACAGACCTAAATCATTCAAACAATTTATCACTTAAGCAATTTAAAAGCAATGGGCCCTTATTGATTCTAAAAGCAAAGTAATAATTATGGAAAAGATCAGATTGCATAAATATTGAAACAAGCAAGAGTTCAACAATGGAGTATTAAACCTCCCAATTCATCACAAATCTGAATAATCTCAACTTCAACTAGAAAATAATGAATTTAGCCACTCATGGTGACTAAAATACAAAAATAAAGAAGAAAAGAAAGAAGGAAAGTTTCTGCTGTGTTGCTGGAGAATTTCCGAGGATGGCAGATGCTGAAAAAGATCCTTTGCTGGTTTGGAGGTTGCTCTTTTATAGTTGGAGAATCTCATCCATCTAGGGTTTTGAAATCCCTTCTTGACTTGGTCTTTGATTCCTCTTTGGATGTGGATTTTAATTGTAAAAGGAATTCCTTAGGTGAGAAATTGTCTCGTGGCTTTTGGAATTATGTTGGTAGTAATTGAGTTAGATTTGGACTTCTGATAATTCGAATTTCTAATTTCTGCACTTTTCCCGCTCTGCTGTCAACTTCTGCTGTCAAGGTGATTTGGGCAGTTTCTGCGAGTGATTTGGGCAAATCACTTGCCCAATCTGCCCCAATCGCTCTCTGGGATTCAGTCCAATTTCTGTCTCTGTCTCTGCGAGTGATTTGGCTAGTTTCTACGAGTGATTTGGCCAAATCACTCCGACCCAATCACTTTTCCAGCTTTTTCTTCACTTTTTCTCTAACTTCCCAATTTCTTCCTTTTCTGTAAAAACATGACAAAAACACAAATTAAGCTAGAAAAATGTGTAAATAAATAGTAATAAATATAATAAAAATGTGGCTAAATTATGCTTGATCAATGAAACCAGATTGGATCTTATTCAATGGTTACATCACTTGGTTTCTCAACATATTTAAGAAAATCATACCCCACCAACAGCGAATACCACTGTGTATGCCAGGATTGGTAATTCGTGGAGGTGAGTTTGATAGGTGCTTGCACTGCAGCATTAATAGAAATAAGTTGAGAACCAGAGGACACAGTAGGGGATTGCACAACCGAAGGGGTTGTTGTACTCTCAACAGTAGGAGATGGCAGATCCATAACACAGGAAAGGAAAAAAAAATGGATCGAAAAAAGTGCTGTTAAGCTTTCAGCTCTGATACCATAAGAGAACAGGAAAAGTGTGTATTATTATGAATAACAGATGAATTTAAATACATACATACAACCCGTTTACATCCTACAAATAAGGGAGTTATACATATCTAAATACAATAGAAAGCTATTTCAAAACACTCGAAGAAGGTTTAGTATTATCCTTATCTATTATTGCCTAAAACTGATAAAGTGAACATGAAACAAATGGTTACAAAGCCACTTGCCTCAGGTTATTCACCTTAGGTGGCTACTAGCTCCACTCATGGTCACCTAACTAAATGCATGTGGCGAGTTTTTAAATGGCCCAAAAGAGGTGATACTCTCCCAAATACCGATTTTTCATATAAAATTACCTTAAAGGGTAACCAAATATCGCACTACTTTGGCCATCGAGTTGGTAACCAAATAACCAAGTAACTAGAGGAGTGGGTCATAGAAGTGCATTAATTTCTGATTTTTTTGCTATCTTTCTTTTTTCTTTTTTTTTTTTATGACACCCCTTAATTTTTATATAAACACATAGTCTAGACAATATCTTTTAAATCATTCTTAACAAAGGGCAATAACTTATTTAAAAGAATATGCATTAATTACCCATTTATTTAAATAAGGACCATATTTCATGAATTCTCAAAACAAGCCTTAAAAATAAGACTTACAAAATTAACAATAATGAATTTACTCTATTTATAAAAACTTGAGTTTTTTGATAAGAACATATCAATTTCTCATGGAAAGTAAGGAATTGTAAATTTTTTTTTTAAAATAAACCTCAAAAATAGAAAAAATAAAATCTGAAAATTGAAGAAAATGACAAATCAGCAAGTGCATGTGTTGAGAAACTACTGAAATAGAAAAATAGATCAAGTCATATAGGCTTGGAGAAGGCTCTAATAGCATGACAAAATTTTGTGCAGAACAGCAACAGTAGAAGAGAAAAAAAAAGCAGAAAAATATGTACATCAGTCAACACAGCAAAAACAAAATAAAAAAAAAACTTCTATTCCAATCACTTCTCCCCCCACACTTACTCCTCACATTATCCTCAATGTGGAAATAAAATTCAAGTAGCGAGGGAAGTTCATCAGCAAATTAGCAAAAGTGAGTAAAGAGAACTTCCCTGAGGAGTAAGTTGCCTAAAACTTTTGGCTGGTGGAGGCTGGGGTATAGGCAGCCCTAAGTGGGAGAGAATTGCATTAAGTTTAGCTTTAATGTGGTGTATTTTCACCTCAATTCTGGCTAGGCAGGCTTGATTATCAGGTTTTGGAGGTGCTGCTGAGGAAGCTGGGGACTTGTCCTGTAATACTCGGCTAGACCCCGGCATCGGAATTCCTACCTTCCGGCGGAATATCCGTTGGAATTCAAAATTTTTCGGATGTCGGAGCCTTCTAGAAGGGTAAAGTAAAGGTTTTCTAAAATGTTTTTATACGTTTTTATGGTTTTAATGAAGAAAGAAATTGAGTTTTGAAAGAAAAGACCAAGGAGGAAAAGACCAGGTTCGGCCGCCGAACATGGTGGACTTGCGAAAGCACCTTTGGCCCCTGAAGGTGGTCTGGCCAGCCACCTATAAAAGGCTCCTTGTCGGAAAATGGACGAGTTTTCTCTCTCTATTTTCGGGCATAGGTGAGATTTTGCCCTCCTATGGTTGATTTTGTATTTTCCTTCAATCCCTTCAAGTTTTGATGAGTTTTTACTTTGTTTTAAAGATCTTTGAGCTAAGATCAAAGTTTTGAAGCTTGGAGACCCCCGGAGCTCGATTTCTCCCAATCTCCAAGTTTGGATCACCTCTCCTCTCGATCTTCAAGAGGTAAGCGTAGATCCTCGCCTTCTTTTATGTTTTAAGTAAGTTTTGAGGGATTTTAAGGGTGTTTAATGCATGTTTAGAGTAGGTGTAAAATGTTAGGGTTTATGTTAGTTAAATGATAAATGTATGTTTATGTGATGCTGTTGATGTTTGTTGGGGTTTAGGCTAGTTTTATGCCCCTATATGCTTGAATAAGTGTTTATGCATGTTTTAGAATAGTTGAATGCAAGTTGGAAAGTTTTGGGTGGCTGGATGAGTGAGGCGGAAGCATGTTCTGCCCTTCGGGAGGACCCAGGTTCGGCCACCGAAGCCAGTTTTGGCCGCCGAACCTGCCTGTGGAGGCAGTTTTGGCCGCCGAACCTGCCTGTGGAGGCAGTTTTGGCCGCCTAAGCTTACCCCCGAAGGTTTGGACTTTCGACTCTGGAGGGGAGTTTCGGCCGCCGAACCTGCCCCAAAGGTTTGGATTTTTGAATCTGTGGAGGACTTTCGGCCGCCGAACCTTGCCCCTAAAAGTGCCTGACTTTCGGATATGGAGGGACCTTCGGCCTCCGAACCTGCCGCCGAAAGTCCCCTGTCCAGCCCTCCTTTGTTAGTTTTCTATGCATGTTTTGATGATATTTTAGGGGGTTTTTGGGGAGTTTTTTAGAGTCATGTTAGAGTTGTTTGGTCCCTCATTTGAGTCCACCTGTGTAGGATCGGACCCGAGGAACCGAGGAGGCCAGCAGTGTTAGCTGTTTCAAAGTCAGCCAGAGGTGAGTAGAATAGAACTACTTTTTATTTTTAAAAGTAACTAAACTTTTAAGCATGTTCATGCATCACGATTGCCATGTTTATAGGTTGTTGCATTAGAATTCATGAATATGATGCATTGCATAATTTGCTGTTGATATGGATGGATATTGGATGACCAACTAGCCCTCGATATGATATGCTATGTTATGATGTGGAAGTCCAAGTGTGGCCTGCACTACGCCCCTGGCAATATGTAAGAGAAAGTCTGAGTGTGGCCTGCACTACGCCCCCGGCATGGTTGGATATGTTATGATATGTATATGTAAGAGAAAGACCAGGTGTGGCCTGCACTACGCCCCTGGCACAATTGGACTATGTAGAGGGTTATTGGTGACAAGTCCATCCATGATGTGAATTGTTTGTGATGTGATGCATTTCATGATGGCCTATGTTTATAAATTGTTTTTATGGTTCTGCTCACTAGGCTTTAGTAGCTCACCCCTTTCCCCTAACCCCCAGGTTGCAGGGCCAGAGATAGCTCAGGAAGTCAGCAAGGGTAAAGGCTATGTATATGTAATAGATTAGTAGTGGACATGTAATGTAAAATAATGTAATGTAATGTAAGGTATCGTACAGTGATGTAATGAGGATTAGTATTGTGCTTGGCCCTAATTGTAATACCCGGCTAGACTCCGGTATCGGAATTCCTACCGTCCGGCGGAATCTCGGATGTCGGAGACCTCTAGAAGGGTAGAATCTTGTTTTATAAAAATGTTTTCATGTTTTAATGGTTTTAAGTATGAAACTAAATGAGTTTTGCATGAAAATAGCATTGGAGGAAAACCCAGGTTCGGCCGCCGAAAGTCAAGTTCGGCCGCCGAACATGCATGCGTTTTGGAGGCACGTTAGGCCCCCGAAAGCATGAGTTAGGGAAGTTCAGGTTCGGCCGCCGAAAGTCAAGTTCGGCCGCCGAACATTGCATGGATGCGGAGGCACATTCGGCCCCCGAACGTGGCCTGGCCAGCCACCTATAAAAGGGGCACTTAGCCGAAATGGGCGAGCTTTCTCCCATTTTCGGCCACAGCAAGCTTCTCACCTTCCCTTTGCAACTCTTGTGTTCTTCCTCCAAATATCTACCATTTTTCTTGAGTTTTAAGCTTGCATTGAAGGTTTTGAGCTTTTAAATCAAGTTTTGGAGCTTTGGGAACTCAGGAGCTCATTTTCGTGGATCTCCAAGTTTAGGTCGTCTCCCTCTCGATCTTCAAGAGGTAAGAGCCGATCTTAAGCTCCTTATGTGTTTTAAGTAAGTTTTAAGTGATTTTATGGGGTAGAATGGCATGTATAGGGTTGTATGAGTTTTTAAGCAAATGTTAGGTTTTATGTGATTTATGAACAATGTGGCATGTTTGAGTATGCTTGAAGTGTTGTAGTTGGGGTATATGCTTGTTTGAGGCCCCTAGGAGCTTGTATGCATGTTTTGGTGAGTTTGGAGGCGAAAATGCTTGAGGGAACCGAGTTTCTGCCCTTTGGCAGAAACCAGGTTCGGCAGCCGCAGGCACTTTCGGCCGCCGAACATGGCTGGGGAGGCAGGCCTTTCGGCTGCCGAAGTTGCCCCCGAAAAGAGACTTTCGTCTCTGTCTGGGACTTTCGGCCGCCGAAGGTGCCGCCGAACCTACCTGAGTTTCGTCTCTGTCCAGGACTTTCGGCCGCCGAAGGTGCCGCCGAAAGTGCCCTGTTCAGCCATTTCATGCATATTTTCATGTGATGTTTTCAGGACGTTTAGGGGGTTTTTGGGGAATATATTAGAGTTATGTTTATGTATGTTTGGTCCCTCATTGGAGTCCACCTGTGTAGGTTCGGACCCGAGGAACCAAGGACCCCAGCAGTGAGCCAGCTGCTACAGAGTTTGTCAGAGTCAGCCAGAGGTGAGTGGAACTAAGCTTAACCTTTTTAAATTAAGAAATGAAATGCTTTTATCATGCTTCATGCATCATGATCATATTATAGGTTGTTTGCATTAGAATTCACGACTATGCCGCATTGTATTGTTGTGATAGATGATAGTGGATGGACATTAGGATGATTCATTAGCCTTCTATATACGAAGACCTGTGGTGCCCATAATAGGACCGGGCAATAACTCCGAGTACGAAGTCCTGTGGTGCCCATAATAGGGCCGGGCAATACGAAGTCCTGTGGTGCCCATAATAGGGCCGGGCATGGAGTTGAGGGATTTTTGAATCAGTCCATCCGTGGTGTGATTTATTTGTGCAGTGACGCATTCCATAATAGCATGTTTTAAATATTCTTTTTACAGTTCTACTCACTGGGCATCTAGCTCACCCCTCTCCCCTAACCCCCAGGTTTGCAGGTACGGGATAGATAGAGAAGGCAAGACGAGATAAAGTCATATGTATGTAATAGTTAGTTGTGGACATGACAATTGTATTATGATGAAATGTAAAAATATTCAGGATGTTATGTAATGAGGTTATTGAGGATAGAGTTGTGCTTGACCATAATATATTGTTAATCCCTTTTGTATATACATGATCTTATGTTATGATGTTTATGTAAACTAACTCAACACAGGTTGTTTTGCCTTTAAGGCTTGATGAGATCCCACAGAGGGACTATGTTATGTATATGATCAGAGTATGCACAGGTTGAGTTAGTTGATGACAGTATGTATGAAGAAAAGTTTTAATTTTTATGCAGGTTGTTGATCATGTATGGGATTATACAGGTTTACAGGTTATATGTCAGGCTTGCTACGAGTCCCGGCGGCCTTAAGTCGACCCGGATCCTAGCGCCGGTAGCGGTCCGGATTTCCGGGGCGTTACAGAATGGTATCAGAGCCCTAGGTTCATATGGTCGGACCTAGAGTGTCGGGCTCACAGATGTTATAGAAGGTCAAGCACAATAGGAAAGTCATGTCCACTAGGATAGGATGTTGAGTCCTGTCTTGTATGATGATGTGAAATGCCATGATTTTGTACATGTGCATTGATGACATGCTATGCTATGTGATGTATGTGATGAGGGTTCATGTGTGCCCACATGAACCATATGATGCTAATGTTTGCTTGTTATGAGCTGTTTTTCAGAGAATAGGATGAGAGGAACTCGTCGATCTGCGCGATTGACTGGAGTGCCACCTGAGGATGAGGGCACGAGCGCCCGTCCTCCTACATTGCCTAGGGCAATGTCTTGTAGAGCCAACAGAGATAGGGTGTCAAGGGACCCTAGAAGGTCTTTTGATGCTAGCAGAAGGGGGACAGATAGAGGTGGAAGTTCTTCAGATGTGAGGGAGGTTATGGAAGAGGATCAAAGGAGGGATGGGAACCTGGATGTGAGCATGCAGGAAGAAGGGACAGGGGAGTCTCAAGGAGGCGTTCAGGCCTCGGGGTATGGTTTTCCACCCCATTATCCACCCTTCCCACAGGGTTCAGGGTATCCGATGGGAGGCACATCGGATTACTCCAGCTTTCACCCCTATCCTACCTACATGCCTTATCCACCTTTCTATCCACCCTATACACAGTACCCAGCTTATCCACCCTCACCTTTCTATCCAAACCCGGCAAACCCCACCTCGGGGAATGCTACACCTCCACCTCCACCACCTACAGAACCAGCAGCCCCAGTTACTCAACCTCCTAGACCTAGCTCAGTCGATGGGAGCAAGGTAAAGATGACAGATTACCTCAAGCTAGATGCTCCCAAATACAAGTCAGGGGATGACCCCTTTGAGTATCTGAGAGTAGTGAAGACAATAACTGATGAGCTAGGGGCAAGTGACAGCAGGGCCATTCAGATGGCAGGGTTCACTTTAAAGTGCAAGAAGGCACGGGAATGGTTCAAGTGTTATGTGGACCCGAGACTAGATGGTATGACATGGGAAGAATTTGCGAATGAGTTCGCTGGATGGGCTTTTCCAGACAGTTCTAGAGAACTGAAAATGATTGAGTTTGAGCAACTGAGGCAGTCAGAGCACATGAGTGTAGAGGAGTTCACGGATAAATTCTTGGAGCTATTGCCTTTTTCAGGGCAAGCTCTAGATTCAGATACGAAGAAAGCCAAGAAATATGTTATGAAGCTGCATTCCAGGTACTCCTCGTTGGTTCAGTCAGCTGAGAGAGAAAGTTTCCACACTGTGGTGGATATGGCTCGAAGAATGGAGGCAAGTGCTATAGTTGAGGGGTCAGTGAAGCAGTCAGTGACCCAGTCTTCAGGGGTTAAGACCCCAAACAGAGGAGGACCAGGTTTCTCTTCTCAGAGTTCAGGTAAGAAGAGGTGGGATAGCACCACCAAGAAGCCGAAGAAGAATAAGTTTTGGAACAAGTTGAAATCCGGTCTGGGTTTTGGCGGTGGCTCGAGCTCAGGCTCAGATGGTACAGAATGCCAGAGATGTGGAAGACCGCACAGGGGAGTGTGTCGAGCTGGGACTAATGCATGTTTCAGATGTGGACAGGAGGGACACATAGCTCGGGATTGTCCTAGAGCGCCTTTTATGGGCCAGCCCCAGCAGACAGCTTCTGGTAGTGTGGCACAGCCAGCAGTTCCAGCCACAACTCAGGGCAGTGGCAGAGGTAGAGGGAGAGGGGTAGCCTCTTCTTCTGGTTCCCGAGGTGAAGGTCCATCAGCTCCAGCCAGGATCTTCACCATGACACAGCAGGAGGCTAACACATCCAACACCGTGGTGTCAGGTAATCTCGTCATTGGGTGTTCTGATGTGTATGCATTAATGGACCCGGGTGCATCTCATTCATTTATTGCTCCGAGAGCCGTTGAGAGGTTAGGTCTGATAGTCTCTGGGTTAGAGTGTCCCCTATGGGTCAGTGGACCCAAGTGTGACCCGTCAGTGGCAGTGTTAGTCTGCCAGTACAGTCCAGTTTTTATTGAGGGAAGATGCCTCTCCGCCGACCTTGTGGTTCTAGATTTGACAGACTTTGACGTCATTCTAGGGATGGATTGGCTATCTACCCATGGTGCTACCTTGGACTGCAGGGACAAGGTAGTCAGGTTCAGAGATCAGAACGGGTCAGAGGTCGTCTTTAGAGGAGACAAGAGGGGCACACCTAGAGGTCTGATATCAGCTCTTCAGGCTCGTAGGTTGCTTAGGAAGGGATGTCAGGGGTACTTAGCTCATGTGAGAGAGTTAGACAGTCAGGTCAGGGAGCCGGCCTCGGTGCCAGTTGTCAGAGAATTTCAGGATGTCTTTCCGGATGAGCTTCCAGGTTTACCACCTGCTAGGGAGATAGAGTTCGAGATAGAGTTGATGCCTGGAACTAGACCGATCTCTATCCCTCCCTACAGGATGGCTCCAGCCGAGTTAAAGGAGTTGAAAGAGCAATTGCAAGAGCTGGTAGAAAAGGGTTTCATCCGACAGAGTACCTCACCTTGGGGTGCTCCGGTCTTGTTTGTGAGGAAGAAGGATGGATCCCTTAGACTTTGTATCGACTACAGGCAGTTGAACAAAGTCACTACCAAGAATAGGTACCCATTGCCTAGGATCGATGATCTATTCGACCAGCTAGCCGGAGCGAGTTGTTTCTCCAAAATAGATCTAAGATCGGGGTACCATCAGCTAAGGATAAGGGATGAGGATGTGCCAAAGACGGCTTTCAGGACTAGATATGGGCATTTTGAGTTCCTTGTGATGCCGTTCGGGTTAACTAACGCCCCTGCAGCATTCATGGATCTCATGAACAGAGTGTTTAGCCAGTACCTGGATCACTTCGTTATTGTCTTCATAGATGACATCTTGGTGTATTCCAGGAATGCAGAGGAGCATGCCCATCATCTGCGGTTGGTCTTGCAGACTTTGAGGGAACATGGCTTGTATGCCAAGTTCTCTAAATGTGAGTTCTGGCTGAGGAGCATTTCGTTCTTGGGGCATGTAGTGTCAGAGAATGGTATTGAGGTAGATCCCAAGAAGACAGAAACTGTGGCTAATTGGCCTAGACCCACTTCAGTGACAGAGATTAGAAGTTTCTTGGGTTTGGCAGGTTACTACAGGAGGTTCGTTCAGGACTTCTCAAAGATAGCAGCTCCTCTGACCAGACTAACCAGGAAGAATCAGAAGTTTCTGTGGACCGACCAGTGCGAGGAGAGTTTCGAAGAGCTTAAGAAGAGGTTGACTTCAGCACCAGTGTTAGCTCTGCCATCTAGGGATGAGGACTTTACAGTCTTTTGTGATGCGTCCCGTGTGGGACTGGGTTGTGTACTGATGCAGAATGAGAGGGTGATCGCTTATGCTTCTAGGCAGCTGAAGAAGCATGAGTTGAATTACCCCACACATGACCTTGAGATGGCAGCAGTAATCTTTGCACTCAAGATGTGGAGGCATTACCTCTATGGGGTGAAATGTGAGATCTTTACAGATCATAAGAGCCTGCAGTACATCTTGAGTCAGAGGGATCTGAATCTGAGGCAGAGGAGGTGGGTAGAGCTGCTGAGTGACTATGATTGCAAGATTCAGTATCATCCGGGTAAGGCGAATGTCGTGGCAGACGCCCTAAGCCGGAAGTCACTAGGCAGTCTATCCCACATCGCGGCAGAGAGGAGACCAGTGGTGAAGGAGTTTTACAAGCTTATTGAGGAAGGTCTACAGTTGGAGTTGTCTGGTACAGGTGCCTTAGTGGCCCAGATGAGAGTAGCACCCGTGTTTCTGGAGCAGGTGGCTCAGAAACAGCATGAGGACCCGGAGTTAGTGAAGGTTGCCAGGACTGTTCAGTCAGGCAATGATAGCGAGTTCAGATTCGACAGTAAGGGGATCCTCCGCTATGGGAGCAGACTATGTGTACCAGATAACATTGGGCTAAAAGGAGACATTATGAGAGAGGCTCATAATGCAAGATACAACATTCACCCCGGAGCCACCAAGATGTATCAAGATTTGAAGAAAGTTTATTGGTGGCCAGCGATGAAGAAAGAAGTGGCACAGTTTGTGTCCGCCTGCGAAATATGTCAGAGGGTGAAGCTGGAACATCAGAAGCCGGCTAGAATGCTTAACCCGCTACCCATTCCAGAGTGGAAATGGGAGAATATAGCTATGGACTTCGTAGTGGGGTTACCGGCGACGTCCAACAGATTGGACTCCATATGGGTGATTGTGGACAGACTCACCAAATCTGCTCACTTCATTCCTGTCAGGAGTGGCTACTCTGTGGACAAGTTGGCGCAGGTATATGTGGATGAGATCGTCAGGCTGCATGGGGTTCCTGTTTCGATAGTGTCAGATAGAGGGCCCCAGTTCACCTCCAGATTTTGGCGGAGTCTGCAGAATGCCATGGGTACTAGGTTGGATTTCAGTACTGCCTTCCACCCCCAGACTGATGGAGAGTCAGAAAGGACCATCCAGACTATCGAGGATATGCTCAGAATGTGTGTGCTGGACTTTGGCGGTTCTTGGAGGCAGCATCTACCTTTGGTGGAATTTGCCTACAACAACAGCCATCATGCTAGCATCGGGATGGCTCCATATGAAGCTTTGTATGGAAGGAAGTGCAGATCACCTGTTTGCTGGGAGGAAGTAGGAGAAAAGGCCTTGGCAGGGCCTGAGTTAGTAGAGATCACCAGCAGGGTGGTACCCATAATCAGAGAAAGAATCAAGACTGCTGCAAGCAGACAGAAGAGCTATGCAGACGTCCGCAGAAGACAGTTAGAGTTTCAGGAGGGGGATCTGGTATTGCTCAAGGTGTCTCCAATGAAGGGAGTGGTTCGCTTCGGGAAGAAGGGTAAACTAGCCCCACGATACATCGGACCCTTTGAAATCTTGCAAAAGATTGGGAATGTGTCGTACAAGCTGGATTTACCTGCTTTGATGGAGAGAATCCATCCGGTTTTCCATGTTTCAATGTTGAGGAAGTTTGTGTCAGATCCGAGCAAGGTTCTTAGTGAGCCTGATGTAGAGGTCCAAGAGGATCTCACCTATGTTGAACAGCCAGTGCGGATCATAGACACCCAGATCATAAAGTTAAGAAACAAGGAAATCCCGATGGTGAAAGTCCTGTGGAACCACCACAACTTGGAAGAATGCACTTGGGAGACACGGGAGTCTATGCTCCAGCAGTACCCTCATCTCTTTTAAGGTTAGATCCCTATGTGTGTTATGTTCTTTGCCTTGCTATGTGTGCTAGTGAGGAACATTCGGGGACGAATGTTCTTAAGGGGGGAGAATGTAATACCCGGCTAGACTCCGGTATCGGAATTCCTACCGTCCGGCGGAATCTCGGATGTCGGAGACCTCTAGAAGGGTAGAATCTTGTTTTATAAAAATGTTTTCATGTTTTAATGGTTTTAAGTATGAAACTAAATGAGTTTTGCATGAAAATAGCATTGGAGGAAAACCCAGGTTCGGCCGCCGAAAGTCAAGTTCGGCCGCCGAACATGCATGCGTTTTGGAGGCACGTTAGGCCCCCGAAAGCATGAGTTAGGGAAGTTCAGGTTCGGCCGCCGAAAGTCAAGTTCGGCCGCCGAACATTGCATGGATGCGGAGGCACATTCGGCCCCCGAACGTGGCCTGGCCAGCCACCTATAAAAGGGGCACTTAGCCGAAATGGGCGAGCTTTCTCCCATTTTCGGCCACAGCAAGCTTCTCACCTTCCCTTTGCAACTCTTGTGTTCTTCCTCCAAATCTCTACCATTTTTCTTGAGTTTTAAGCTTGCATTGAAGGTTTTGAGCTTTTAAATCAAGTTTTGGAGCTTTGGGAACTCAGGAGCTCATTTTCGTGGATCTCCAAGTTTAGGTCGTCTCCCTCTCGATCTTCAAGAGGTAAGAGCCGATCTTAAGCTCCTTATGTGTTTTAAGTAAGTTTTAAGTGATTTTATGGGGTAGAATGGCATGTATAGGGTTGTATGAGTTTTTAAGCAAATGTTAGGTTTTATGTGATTTATGAACAATGTGGCATGTTTGAGTATGCTTGAAGTGTTGTAGTTGGGGTATATGCTTGTTTGAGGCCCCTAGGAGCTTGTATGCATGTTTTGGTGAGTTTGGAGGCGAAAATGCTTGAGGGAACCGAGTTTCTGCCCTTTGGCAGAAACCAGGTTCGGCAGCCGAAGGCACTTTCGGCCGCCGAACATGGCTGGGGAGGCAGGCCTTTCGGCTGCCGAAGTTGCCCCCAAAAAGAGACTTTCGTCTCTGTCTGGGACTTTCGGCCGCCGAAGGTGCCGCCGAACCTACCTGAGTTTCGTCTCTGTCCAGGACTTTCGGCCGCCGAAGGTGCCGCCGAAAGTGCCCTGTTCAGCCATTTCATGCATATTTTCATGTGATGTTTTCAGGACGTTTAGGGGGTTTTTGGGGAATATATTAGAGTTATGTTTATGTATGTTTGGTCCCTCATTGGAGTCCACCTGTGTAGGTTCGGACCCGAGGAACCAAGGACCCCAGCAGTGAGCCAGCTGCTACAGAGTTTGTCAGAGTCAGCCAGAGGTGAGTGGAACTAAGCTTAACCTTTTTAAATTAAGAAATGAAATGCTTTTATCATGCTTCATGCATCATGATCATATTATAGGTTGTTTGCATTAGAATTCACGACTATGCCGCATTGTATTGTTGTGATAGATGATAGTGGATGGACATTAGGATGATTCATTAGCCTTCTATATACGAAGACCTGTGGTGCCCATAATAGGGCCGGGCAATAACTCCGAGTACGAAGTCCTGTGGTGCCCATAATAGGGTCGGGCAATACGAAGTCCTGTGGTGCCCATAATAGGGCCGGGCATGGAGTTGAGGGATTTTTTAATCAGTCCATCCGTAGTGTGATTTATTTGTGCAGTGACGCATTCCATAATAGCATGTTTTAAATATTCTTTTTACAGTTCTACTCACTGGGCATCTAGCTCACCCCTCTCCCCTAACCCCCAGGTTTGCAGGTACGGGATAGATAGAGAAGGCAAGACGAGATAAAGTCATATGTATGTAATAGTTAGTTGTGGACATGACAATTGTATTATGATGAAATGTAAAAATATTCAGGATGTTATGTAATGAGGTTATTGAGGATAGAGTTGTGCTTGACCATAATATATTGTTAATCCCTTTTGTATATACATGATCTTATGTTATGATGTTTATGTAAACTAACTCAACACAGGTTGTTTTGCCTTTAAGGCTTGATGAGATCCCACAGAGGGACTATGTTATGTATATGATCAGAGTATGCACAGGTTGAGTTAGTTGATGACAGTATGTATGAAGAAAAGTTTTAATTTTTATGCAGGTTGTTGATCATGTATGGGATTATACAGGTTTACAGGTTATATGTCAGGCTTGCTACGGGTCCCGGCGGCCTTAAGTCGACCCGGATCCTAGCGCCGGTAGCGGTCCGGATTTCCGGGGCGTTACACTAATGTATGGTTAATCTCTTTGGTACATTATCTTTATGAAATGTTTTATTGATGATATATGTTGAACCAGGCTTGACATATGAGATGTTGACCCAACTGGAGCATTTGATGAGGGCTCCAGTAAGGGGTTTTATGTATACAGTTATGATGTATGCACAGGTCAAGCTTGGTATATGAAAAGTTTATGTTTTTATGGAAATATATGATCATGTATGGGATTTTATCAGGTGTACAGGATGTATAGTAGGCTTGCTACGGGTCCCGGCGATCTTAAGTTGATCTGGATCCTAGCGCTGATAGCGGTTTGGTTTCCAGGTCATTACATGTCCTCTGTTCGAAATAAGCGCGATTGTGGTGGAATGATGGGATCCGAGGACAAAATACAATTTCTTTTCTCTCCTTGAGGTAAAGTAAGCCCTTAGAATTAAGTGCAGATATATCAAAAGGAAGAATGTGCTCAGCTATCTGCAAATCAGTATTCTCTATGTCAAGCAAACTCAATCCTATATCACAGAACCTAGATATATACCCCGCCCAGCATCAGATATACTTTCAAACTGGGACTTTCCGTTTATTCAATATACACCATAAAAAGAAGAGTCCATATTTTGTCATCTTGGTGAGATCTTTATTTTTCTCAGAAAATGTATAACAAAGGAACATGTAAATGTATCTAAGGGCAGGGCTCTGGATATCATTTGCTTTAGATTTTCCTCCTTTAAATTCAAGCGCAGGATTCCCTGTTAATTCATTGTATACCAAAATTGGATCCCTACCAGCTGGATAATCACACAAAGAGTCTAAGTACTCAACAGTTTTAATATAATCATCATCATAAACACCCAAATGGATATTAAAACATGTAATTGAACAATGTATCAGATTATTCTACAACTTAAAGTAAATAATAGGTACATTTAAATTAAAATTCTGCACATCAAAAGAGAACTTATAGGTGGCATAGAACTCACGGCACAGCTCAACATAAGAGGGGTAATTTATCGCAAAAAAATTTCTCCATCCAATATTATCAACTAAAGCATAAACCTCATTAAGTAATTGCAACTGGGTCAAAGCAGCATCACTTATTCTCTTACAAGAAAAGATATCAGAATGGAGAAAAATTTGGTACCTCACCTTATCATCACCCTCAAAGTTGAATTCACCGTGTAGGTCTTATTCCTCGGGCAAGTATCTAGCCTTGCCACCGGCTATTCTGGGCATTCTTTTCTTCTATTTCTTTCTTGGAGGAGAAATGGGTTGAACCTCCTCACTGCTAGTGTCCTCTGCCTCCTTCACTGGCCCTGTGGTATCCTTTCCACTGTGACTCGAGACTGTGTCCTCGCTATTACTTTCTAAGGCTTCCAAGACCAATGTGGTGGACTTGGATTGTGTTCTTCGATCCTGTAATTGCTTCAAGATTTTGGGCTTGACCTCCCATTCATCATCATCATCAGTGTTCACTTCATGGATAGGGGTTTTGCCCTTCACCTGCGAACAAGTGGTTCTCCTTATTGCGACCAGCAGAGAAGACATTGATGTAGTAGAAATCGGCTCTGGCAATGCGGTTGCTATTGGTGATGGTACCATTGGAATTTATGTCAATCTTTCAGCAGCTAGTGTCTCTGTCGATGAACGTTGTTGGGGTCGACGAAACTTGGCGGCGGCGTGTGGAGGATGGCACGTTGGATGTCGTCGCGTCTGGCTGGGCTTCGGTGAGCTGGTGCTTCGGCATCATCATTCCTGCAAGGAAAGGGAGAGTCGTGAGAGAGAGAGAGGCACGGGGAAGAAGGAAAAAGAGAACAAAATAAAATAAGGGTTTTAGGATTTTTTTTTATCTATAATAAAAGTAAACAGTAAATAAAAATAGTAAAAATAAAATTACCTCTCTTTATAGCAGTTTTAAAATTTACTCAAATAATTATTGAAGGTCATATATGATCTTATAAAGTTCAGACTTTTCCAGAAGATCTAATCTGCTCCAAGGTTGAAGATAATAGAGAAATAAATTAAAAGATTAAAAGAAAACCTCATGGTGACTGTATAGGCTTGGACAAGCCTGTAACCTTGGGTTGTCTCTCAAGCAGTGCTCTTATTTATTATCGTAGGCTGTACTTTAGTGGAATGGTTAGGCTTCATCCACTTCCATCTTTGTATTCATTCAGCACCCAAATCAACTTCTTTGCTTTTAAATGATTCAACTTAGAAGAGATTAGATTGGAAGTGTGTTATTACTTCCTAAAAATACATATTTCAAATGTCCTGGAAGTGTTTTCAACTTAAGTTTTGGTGCCTTGTGGCTCAAAACATCCAATGAGCGGATTGTTTCTTCGATTTCCTCATCGAGTTTCTATGTGCTATTGTCAAGGCAGTCCATTGTCAAGTTTTCAGTTAAAACTACTTTCAACTTGTCTTTCTTACTTAATTCAAATACTTCTTGAGTGAGAGGATCAACAATGTCTATGCTGCAAAGAGAAAAATTATCATCAGGATACTTCATTGCATTATAGACATTAAATTTTACCTCTTCTCCGTCAAAATCCATTGTGAGCGTGCCTTCATGCACGTCAATCTTCGTTCTAGTTGTGCTGTGGAATGGTCTCCCTAGAAACAAATCGGTAGAGTTAGATGATCTGTCATCTTCCATGTCCAAGATAAAAAAGTCTGCTGGAAAAATTAATTTTCCTACTTAGACCAAGACACCCTCCAACACACCCTTAGGATAGACTATTAATCTATCGGTGAGTTGAAGGGTGATTTCTGTTTGTTTCAAAGGACCTACATTCAAATACGAATAAACAGATAGAGGCATAACATTTATGGAAGCTCCTAAATTACACATTGCCCTCTTAACTTCAAAGTTACCAACTTTACATGATATGGTAAACATGCCTTCATCTTTACATTTTTGTGGAATTTTCCTTTGAAGCACAGTTGACACATTTTCACCTACTTTAATCTTTTCATGCCCATTCAATTTCCTTTTATTAGTGCAAAGATCTTTTAGAAATTTAGCATACCTAGGTATTTCCTTTATGGTTTCAAGAAGGGGTATGTTTACCTGAACTTTGCAAAAAAATATCCAATATCTCTTTTTCTTCCCTTTCCCTTTTGGATTGAGCAATTTTTTCAAGAAAGGCAGGACATGTTACCTGAATTAGGGGTTGTTCCACCTCTAATTTCTAGGGCTGGTTTTCTGCTGGAATTTTCAATTCTACTTCTAGCATCAGGTCTGTCACACTGCCTTAGGCAAGCCTCTTCGAGCTGGCAGTTTCCAATTCTTTCCTACTTTGTAATGTAATTGCGCTTGAGTTATGTTTTGGGTTTGGCACGGTTTAGGAGGGCAGTTTCCCTTGAGATTCCAGCTTGCTTATTAATGTAGCAAGTTAGTTCACTTGGTTTTCCAAATTTTGAATGCCCGATTTCGTTTCCTGTTGAAAAGTGAGAGTGCTATTAACAAAAGATTGCACAATGTCTTCTAGAGACATACCTAATTTTGCAGCTTGATAATTTGCTCTTGGTTGAAAATTTTGCTGTCTATTCCCATAGCTAAAGTTCGGATGATCTCTCCATCCTGGATTTTACATATTTGAAAATAGGTCATACTTCCTTTATTATCCATTAAATCCTCCAATTGTATTAACCTGTTGCTCACCTTCCTGAACGGTAGGACACATATTTGTGAGATGGTCAGCTTGTTTGCAAATACCATAAGTCCATACGTTATTTCCTACAGCCAACTATTGAATTGCAGGGGTAAGTTGTGAAATTTTAGAATCTAAAGATGCAATACTTATCTCATTCGCATTTCTTGGAATGTCCTCATCTCGGCTATACTGCTTAGAGTTGGCAACCAATTTCAAAATTAAAGTTTTACCTTCTTCAGATTCCATTTCCCAATGGATCCTCAAATAGCAGTATCTATTATTCTCCTTTCTAATGGCAAAAGTCCTCCACAGAAGTGAAGGTTGAGTTGTTTTGGAGTGATTCCATATTTTGGACAGCTTGCACTTAATTTCTTATAACGTTCCCAATATTCATGGAGAGTTTCATTTTTTTTTTCTTTGTTTGATTCCAATTATTTCCTTCCTTATAGATGAAGCTTTAGTTGCTGGAAAAAAAAAATCTTTCTAAGAATAAGTCTCTAATCTGCGCTTAAGTGGTGATTGATCCTGGGGCAAATAGTAGAGCCAATACTTAGCAGATTCAATCAAAGTAAAAGAAAAAGCTACTAACCTGATTTGTTTGTCAGATATCCCCTATGGTCTCAAACTTGAACAAACCATGTAAAACTCTTTCAGATGATGATGTGGGTCTTCATTTTTCAATCTTTGAAATTTTGGTAACATATGAATCATACCTGTTCGCAATTCCAAGAGTGCGTTTAACACTGGGTATGCGATGCAAAGAGGTTGCTCTTCGGTAGCAGTTGCAGCCATCGTGCCTCTTCAGCTGGGCTCAATTGGGGGTTTGGTTAGTATTGAAGACGTAGGGTCTTTGGTAGTCTCACATAGAAGGGTTCGGGCAGGCAGTTGAGAGGCTCCCGGATTGGCCTGTTATTGCAACTTGGTTGCTTTTTTCAACCGTTTTGCAGTCTTCTCGATTTTTGGATCAAACTAGATTCTACTGTTTTTAGACCTAGTTATAAAAATAAAAAACAAACTGTTAAAGTCCCCAACAACGGTGCCAAAATTTGACGGGCGTTGAATCCATCAATTAAAACTGATTTTTCATTTTTTTGGTTTAAAAGAATTTGCAGATAGGGTAAATGAGTGTCGATCCCATAGAGACGTTAAAGATGTTTGAATTAAATGACAAGTAGAATAAAAATACAGTTTAAAACAAAAAGAGAGAAAAAGAAAATTGCTATTGGGAGAAATTGATTTTAAGAAAAATTAAAGAAAAAAAATAAAATAATGTGATTGGAATTATGAACCAAATAATTAATAAAGAAAATTCAACTAAAGGTGATCGAAATTGAGAGGTTTGCAATTGATCATTGATTAAAGAGATAGTTCATTTAATTATTCATTGTTTGGTTATAGTGTTCAAACAAGCGAATCCCATCAATTATTTCTTATAATTAAATTAATTCGCGTAACGCTTAAATTAATTTCTAGTTAATCAGTAACCCCATGAAGCGTGTAGATTTAATTAATTAACTACTTTAAGGGAGAAGAATCCAAATTTGATTAATAATAACAAGCGAATTATTTAAATCAAATTAATTAATTACTTAACATAAACAAATATGTTAATTGCTACTTGTATTAATCCAATTAAACAATTACATATTTACTTGGGCTAATTAGCAATATGTTGTCTTTCTAGAAGATTCCATAGGCCTCTTGAATTCCTAAGAGGATAGCAATGGAGGTAGTGCTCCTCAAAAACAGAAATTAATTGAAAATACAAATAAGATGAACAAAAATTAAGAACAAAACCTTACAAGTTTAAATAAACCTCAATTTGATTAACCTTCAACTGAATAAAAGAGTTTAGCCTCTAAGGGTTATAATAAAATTGCAGAAAATAAAAGAAGAAGGAGAAGAAGAATTCGATCAAGAAGGAGCCGAAAAAGAGAGAGGAGGAGAAGAGATGATATGAGATGTGTAGAAATATGATTTTCTACTTTTAGGGCAGCCTTTATATAGGTTTTTTCCAAACAAAAAAATAATTATTCACAATTTAAAAGAAAAAGTAGAATAGATCTACTACTTCTATGATAACTCTTATCCTAATCCTGATCTGATTGTATTTGTACCTATTTGAAATAGTTTTAAACTCTATACAGCTGGCAAAAATCGAAATTATAGAATCTGTCTGTCGGCTTGAACTACAGTCTTAGGCAAGGCTGTACCTTTCAGTCAGAAAAAAACTCTAAAATAGCCTCTTTTGGTAAATTTTCTCATTTTCAGCTCAAAGTCTGTTCAAAATTAAAATCTAAGTAAAAACCAATTGCTTATATCGAAATCATAGCAAAATTATGGAATTTAATATGGAAAAAATGGTGAGTTTTGCAATTCATCATTCATCAATGCGAAATGTCCCGCTGCTATCATTCTCCACCTGTGATGCTTGCTCTTTTAAAGATAGAAAGAGGTCCTAAAAAAAATAAATACCATGTAATATAATAATATAAAATATAAATCAAATAATTTATTATAAATTTATTTAACTTCTCATATTAATGGATTTTGAGCGTGCATCAACAAACTCTTATGTACCATTCTTCTTATGAGTAGCCTCAAATAACATATAGGAAGAAGATCTCTGCCTAATCTTTTGCACTGCAAGTTATTATAGATAGTAATAACATGCTTGAATATAAATTAACAACAAATTAGATAAAATTTAAATCATTTGAAAAAATTTTAAAAATTAGCAAAAACATAATAAAATTAATAATACATTGAATATTACATACCATCTGTTGTTGATGCGAAACTGAGATATGGATCCTCCGCAATGTCTTGATGAGCTAGCACCTTACCACCTATTTCACTCTTTCTGTTATTTGAGAATTTTTTGCATTTTTCTTGATACTCAGGGGTACTCCAAGCGGATTTTCATGCATCCATTACTCCTTCTGATAGTGCTAGCCTCTTGTACCTCCCATTCCTTATGCTATACATTAGGCTACGGTAGCGCTCAACAGCTTTTTTCATCCAAACTATCTTCATAAGTTGCTCTGTTGCCTTCTTCCATAAGAAGTGTTTATGTAATTACTCAAATTTAGTGACATATTATGTACAGTAAAATTATTCACATGTATATTGATATTGTTTTAAAAGTTGTTTTACCTTAAACTCTTGCCAATAGAATTTCTTAACCTTCTCTGGCACATTCTTCTAATAAAATCTGTCAACAACTAGCTTTTTCTTGAATATGAAGATGATTCATCTAACAATTATATCAAAAGGTTGCATGATATAAAAGAATAATTGACAAAACACTTATTTTACAAATAAATAGAGAAAATAAATGCATATTTTAAAATTAATATAGTTGTCACAATTTCTATTTACCTTGAGTTAACTAAAGTAATATGTAGTCTATATCCTAGAGGTTTAAAGGCAAATGTAGATACAGCTATAGATCCAGTAGGTAGTAGTCTTATAGGTGCTAAGGCGGTAGCGAATGATATTGCACCCTGTGTAGATCTCTCACTCTGAACTGGTTTATGAATTAGATTAGTAGACTGCACCAAATTTTGATCGATATTCTGTGATTCCTTTGTATGGCCACGACCCCAACCATGGTCTCCTCAACCTCAGCTAGATGAAGATCTACATCTTTGTCCTCTCATCCTGTAGAAATTCATATTAAATAAATTACAGTTAATGCATATTCAATAACTTAAAATAATATTAAATATTAATTATGGTATACCTTTTATTCAATATCTACATCTAATTCATTATTATTGTTATCATTATCATCTGTTTCTGATGCTATTATAGGTTTATCTTCCTCATTTTCTTCACCATCATCAATCTCAATAACTTCTCCAGTTGGATCAATTAATTATTGTATTGAATCATCATTTTCTAATTCCATTTTATCTTGTTAAAATGATTCATCAGTAGATTTTGTATTTTCCTCTGTTGGAAGATGAATTACCAAATGTGCTTTGACTTTTATAGCAACCTACCAATCAACTTTTTCTCACCTTATGCTAGGATGTGGAGTATATATCACTTGTACTGTTTGTACTCCCAGCACAAAAGACTCATATCTATTAAAAAAATGTTTATGATTTACATTAATGAGTTTATATTTGGTATGAACCTTTTTGTTTACATTCAGAATTGGATCAAGCCAATTGCATTTGAAAAGTACAATTCAATTGATTGGTAGTGCTGGATACTCCAAACGTATAACTTCAAGCAACTATCCATAGTAACTGCTCTCATCACTGCTATAATTTGATCCCTTAATACACACTCCACTGTTCATGGTTGCTCTACCTACATTATGTGACTTTATTTGGAACTCATATCCATTCACCATATATCCATTGTATTATCTCACACTTCATAGTGGACCCTTTGCAAACGATATCACAAAGTTTATGGATATGTTGCAAGAATCATGAGCAAATTTATTGAACCATATAGAGAATTCACTGCAAATGCCATTCATAATAGTCTCTAATGAACCTATATTTTATTAGATGAAACCTTATTGTACTCTCATCTTCCAAATTGCGATTTTGACACTTGACTCGAATATATGGACAACTAATAAGTTTTCCATTCAAACAATCTGGATATTGTTTGGCAGCTGATACGAATCCACTTAATCCTTCCAGAAATAAAGGATTTAGTAGACCATCTTTTAGTCTTGCATACATCCAACCTCTATCAGAATGCACATGTGCCTATTTATAATAGGAAGAAAAAGAAAAGAGCAGAGAGACATAAAGGAGTAGTTAGATAGGTTGTATTTGGTGCAATTAGCTAGAGTATTACCTTGCTTGCATATCCATTGAAATAATGAAAACTAAACAAGCTGAAGAGAGACAGTAAGAAAACAGTAGGACAAACACTAATATGATAATAAAAGTAACCACAATTGCAAATGCAGGTATAAATACTAATATGATAATAAAACAGTAGGCCAAGGAACAACTTAAAGTCATCATGCGTGAACTCAAATATAACCAGAACATGGAGGAGATTGACTGTGATTCTAAGGTAATTTCTGAGGACTTGGGACTTCCTCGTGAAAGTTTTGAACATGTTGATTACTAGAGGTGATCATCATTTTCAGACTATTCCATACAATCCTGAATATAGTCTTTCTATAATCTTAAAAGGTGAGCAAATCTAATAAAATTAATGAGGCTTGACGGATGGACTTTCAGGACAGAACTTTTAGTATCTCCACAATGTAGCTTTTCTAATACGGGTATAATCATGAGTCTTGGCTTTGTGAAGAATTTCTTTTTTTTTTTTTTTACAAAAACAATATTAGCGATGAATCAATTTAATTAGAGCACTACAATGTCTTAGCTACATAAGACAGGATAGTTAGTTATATTATAAACCATATGAAAGATTAGTAACAACTATGTAGTTTTGATATTTCCAATTAAATATTCTTAATGTTGCCCTTTAATTAACTGTTGTTTTATTGTGTGCTGATGATATGTTTACGTTTGATATCATGTTTCACACTCTTGGCATGGCAAGATTTATGTCTGTGCACATGAGCACATGTAAGCTCACATTGTTTGCAGGTATGTAGCTGTACACAAGTAAGCGTCGCCTAGTACGTACTGCATCGCCTTCAGCTTCTAAAGTCCGTTCTAATTGCCAAGGTATTCCCACAATCTGTTTGCTACATCTTTTGTAAATAAATTGTTTGTTTCAAGTTTGAAATTATCCTTCTGCATTTTATTGGCAAAAGATGTTGTGGTGAGTCTTTCTTTATTGTTAATCTCTTGTTTCTCAACTGTGATTAATACCATTGCTCCAATAATAGGCTGCGTTAAACATAGTTTCTGCAGTAAACTTCTTGGTGGAGCAATTAGGACGCTTTAAATCTAATTTGTAACTTGTGAGAAGAAAGTAAAGAAAAGTTTAGGAAAAGGAAGAATAAATAAAAAAGAATTATACACAACTCAACTAGCAAAAACAATAGTACCCAAGTGCAGAATGAGGAAGAAGTCGATCATCTGATCACTTGAGTTAGTTACCTGGAGTTAAGCGACCCTAATTTTGCTAGATTTTGTATTTGAAATTAGCTAATTAGAATCTTACTCATTTTTTGTTGTCAATTGCACCATTTGACAATGAATGTTCTATATTGATCTTAGATTTTTTATGTGAATTGCAAAAAGTAAATTTGTTTCAATTCCATCATAGAACATCTATTTCAAACATGATCAGATGTCTAAAATAATATGCCTACATCTAGGGCTTTTTGCTAATTTGGGGTTGAGGAGTAGAAATTTTACTAATTTAGGGTTAGGGGAAAAGTATTTGTCAAATTGAGATTTGACCGCCTATGGTAAGATCTCGTTCCTAGTGCACTTTATAAGCGCGCCAAGGCCTGGCGCTCTTCACAATAGTGCTAGGTTGAATTATTTATTTATTTATTTTTATTAAAATAGTTTGGCGCTGAAAAATTTTATTATAGCGCTTACTCTGAACCTGGCGTTTCTTCTCCCTATAAAAACCCCACCCCAACCCTCAATAAGAAGTACCAGGTTCTCCCCATAAAAACTCCACCCTGGCCCTCAATCCTCCTTCCCCCTCGTTCTAATTAAATTTTTTAACTCTCTCATTTTCTCTCAATCTCACTATTTCATCTCTCCCCTCATTCTAATGTTTAGCATAGTAATGCAAT
This sequence comes from Manihot esculenta, assembly GCF_001659605.2. Lineage (NCBI taxonomy): Eukaryota > Viridiplantae > Streptophyta > Magnoliopsida > Malpighiales > Euphorbiaceae > Manihot > Manihot esculenta. The sequence goes on along the minus strand of NC_035178.2, from coordinate 18,458,146 downwards.
TATTATCTTATCTTAATTTTTACATTAGCTAATTTATTTCTAATAATATTTTATTATATTTTTATTAACAGATGACAACTATTTACATTGTACCAAACGTATTAAGAGGCAAGTTTGTAAATTAGAGAATTAAAAAAAATGTGAAAAAAAAAGCATACAAATTAAGAATGGAAAGCTGTAGAAATTTATTTCAACACGTTCTATGGCTGCACTATTGTTTGCAAGAAATCATTTGATGCGGTTATAATATGCTAGACAAACAAATAGTTGATGCATTATTGAACAGTATCGCTAAGTTATTTTAAAATTTTAAGTACTATTTTCTAAACACGAAGTAAAAAATTATTCTCATTTATTAATTAATTATTTTCATATGTATAAAAATTTGTATCCTGAACGTTAGAAGTATATGCAAAATAGCCTTCTCCTATCATAAAAAAGAATATTATAAAAGAGAAAATAAAAAATTAAGAGGTACGTAATAATATAAAAAATTAATTTAATTTTAAATGAAATTTTGGTGCTTTTTTCCTTTTATTTCTTGTTTGAGCAAACCTTATGAACAAAATAGGGAGTTGTTATAGATCTACTCCGGTCGGTTGTTTTCTCTTTTCTTTTTTAGTTATTTGGTATTTAGTGTTTGCATGCAGGTTGGATGAGATTCATAAAAGAGCTGAAATTTTTAGGCTCTTTCTAGATGTGTGTTAGTTCAGTAGTTGAATCAATTTCCTATGCTTTTCTATGTTCTTTGTTTGGCGAAGTTTAGTAAGGCAGTGGCTCATCATGGAAGGTGCGAGTGGGCCACCTAGAGATAGTTTTTGTCCCCTTCATCTCCCTTATGGATCAATTGAAGCCTATCGACCTTTTGGTGTTTGGTTGAAGCTTTGATGGTAGTATTTTTCTGTTACTTCAGTTTTGCCTCCTCCGTTAGTAGTTTGGTTTTGGCCTGGGTTTGTTGGTACTTTTGATTCTCCTCTATGCTTTAATCTATTGGTTATGGTTTGCTCAGGCCATTGTAGAGAGGATGTTTTCATTTTTTCAGCTCCAATAGTGTCACAGTTTTAGATTTTAGCAATCGCCTGAAACCATGCGGTACTTGACTTGAACACCTTCAAGCCAAGTCAGCCTTAAGAATCACTCGATACCCTGTGAACATGAGTATCTTGATTAGTCAAGATTATATAAGCGAACAACGAAGCCAACAGGTAGCATTCCATTAGAAGCTTCACAGTAGGCATAAAAGATAAGAACTGAACATGAGAATTCATGAACAGGCTACTTATTTTATTTCAGGGGAAAAATAGTAATTATACATTATTATCGACGCAATTGTTACAATAATTTCCACCTTCCTCGTAGATAGGGGGGACGGTCTACAAGGAGTGAAGGCATAACTTAGGATCTCCGTAGGCCTACGGTAGCCAACTGGGCCCAGCTCTTGTTGGTGGCTGACTGATCACTCCCCCTAAAGAGCCTTAGAAAAAACTAGGCTTGTGGCAGGAGGAGACATCAACATGTCTCATATGACACCCCCCAAAATAAATACATGGAAAGGAATTACAACAAATTGTCTCAGCCCTTATCTTCCTATTAATTTTTACTAATTTATCCCAATATTGCTTCTTGGGAATTCCAATGTTGGAAACTTACAGTTTTGGTCCCTGAAAACTCTATGACCCTGACACTCCCCCATATAAATGGTCGACGTCCTTGTCGGCTGAGCTTGTTGGGATTCTTCAATCTTCGAGTTCGACACTTTTAGGCTTATTCGCAATGTGATCTAATCCCAGTCCTACTTGATTAAGTTGTTGGACAGTCTTAATCTTTGTTATGAGATTATTTAGTTCTTGGTATCTCTCCCCAATTGATCTATGTGAGCTGCTAGCTCTTACTGATGATGAAACAACGAAAGCTCTATTTTTGGTAGGTAAATGTTCTACCCTTGATTCTTTAGTCTACTGCAATTGTTGCAAGAAGTTGTTATTTTACTCCTCCATGCGAACTTATTGCCTGAACTCGTTGATCGTTGGTTCTTTTCCCCTTAACTTGTCTCTCCATTACTTGACTTTAGCTGTTGACCTTACTCTTTGCCTCAAAAAGCACAACCCTATCATACAACAAATCCATCAACCTGCATACACTCATGCCCCTCCGGCATCATGATTAATTATGAATCAACAAGTGTGCCAACAACACTTGATCACTGCGACTTGAACTGCCTTTACCCATCTCCTTGACACAACACAACCTTCTTTCAGCTGTAGCGAAGCTCGGCGAATCCTGCTATGAAATCGGTGTCCCCACTTTTCAAAAGAGTTCATTCAACACTCTCTTCCTCTTTTGTATGTCTTATGGTCCTCCCCTTCATAAGCTCTGGTATTCTGCACACTTTATCTTCTTTTCTCTACCTAAGAATGTAGTTTACTCAAATAACTATAAAAAGATGTATTACACATAAAATATCCACGACGACTAAACAGTGGCATTTTCTTGTTGGACCCTATGAGCAACAAAAGTCTACACAAGACAACTATTAAGACTAACTATGCATGAAGTAATTAATACCATCGTTGTGACTCAACACTAAGAAAATATTAGAAGATACTCCCTTTTATTATACGATTTTCATCATAGCTCACAACATCAACTTGTCTCATCAACTTACCTCAAGCAACCTGTGCTTCTTGACCTATCTCGGTCCTCCTATACGGTGGTCCACTTGTGAGAACTTTTATTTTGCCATGAGGTCTCTTTCCTGCCCAATGACAAAGGTAGGACTAAACTTGTCCTTTTAATAATTCACATTATTTTTCAATCCCTTCTACGGAAGCTATACACTATATGTTCACAATATCTGTTAGATCCAACTTATCAAGTCCCACATCACAAGGAACCTAACTCAATACTACACAAAATATCTCGGAATAAATGAATAACTAAATAAAGTAAGATAAAGAATAATATCAGAAAATACAAAAATATTATACTCATCTGATGTGAGAGGGTTCCCTCTCATTAAATTCCCTTCTCTCATACTAAATTATCATTAAGGATCTCAATCTCTCATCATTACCTTAAGCACCACACTCTTTTGACCGGTTCAATGGTCCTTACCTTTGTCAGTTTTCGATTATCCTCCTTCTTTCTTTTGTTGTAGGATGAATGAATTATTTGCTTTCACAACGCTGTTGCTCCCAACGGCCCTTGATACAACCCTCACCCAATGTTACCCTACATTCCTCTTGGTTGTCGTATCAAAATGTTTACTTACCTCAAAGAGAATGAACATGTACTTGGCAATCATAGTTGGTTGGCACTTATCATACATTGTTTCATACTCTTGCAATTATTGTTTTTTTTTATTCCCTCTAGATTCCCATTTATTCCACTTTTTGTCTCATTTTCATCATTGCGAAACTTAGTCTTGGCTTCTTTTTCCCATTTTTTTCCCTTTTTAGGGTACGCCCTTCCTATTTTAGTGCTCGTATTCTGTATACTTGTAAATGATATATTTTGAGAGATGAGGCAACTACCACCTTTGATGTATCACCATCTCATCCATACCAACGTTTCACATGGGTCTCTCAAAACTTTTTCTTCTGCACTAACAATGTTGTACAACATAGCAAGAGTTATAGGAGGAATGGCTTGCTCACTAGTTATGCTCCAAGATCAAGTAATTTATAAAAGAACATCATAACAGTTAATGCCTAATATACTCATTTCTCATAATTACCACATTTTTTTTCACTTACACACGGATAGACAATACTTCATTGAATGCTACTTTTTGTTGAGTTTACTCTTGCACCACCTCGTGCTGGATAGCCACTAGTTTTTTCTTCACTACTCTCGATTACCCCTCCTTTATCAAGGAACAATTATTAGTCGAAACAGAGATAATTTGTATCGTTCTGGGAGACGCCACATCTATTAACGTCTCGGGTTCACTAAAAGGAGAAATTGTGAAGTCCATCTTGCTTGTCGATGTCCTCGATTAAGCGAGTTTGTCAAAGGACATGCTCACATTAATCCCTGCACTCCAGTTTTCTGCTTTATCTATATTTCCTCATATCATCCACTTCAGTTTTAGTCTTGATACTAACAATTGTGTAACTAGTCCACGAATCTTGTATCTGTGCCTGCTTTGTAGCATCAACTCCGATATACCTGACACTGGGCAGCGATATGTTGTTTTATACTAGTTTCGATTCTCATTTCTTCTCTTAGAGTCCTGAAGAAGACTTTAAAGATCTCCTCCTCCATCCCATGTCCCTTATTTGACACAACACTCACAGAATATTTCCATCATGCTTGATCCCTTCATGTAAATAATACTACCTTAGGCGGGGAGGAACAAGAAAGCACAAACAACCTAGAGTTGATAACTCTATGATTTATACCTTATGTTCCCTCCTCCCTTACTCACCAGGTCCTTTAAGACCTTCAAAGCATTTCCGCACAAGCAAGTTGTGGAATAATATGGCTTTCTTCATAGAGAACACTTCATACTGCGTAGTTATGCCACTTCTATGTCATCTTATTTACCATATTTCAGACCACTCCCCCACTTACTGCTTTGGCCCATCTTCTTAGGCGGCTATCAGTCAGATACCGGAGTTGAACATCTCTTTAACTCCTTGGTAATAGAACCAACTCAATCTCGGTCACCCTTTGCTCTACACTATATTCCTCCAGGTTTCGACCTTATTCCGGAAGATTTTAAGCTCAGTCATGTCTCTTGAATTTGTTGTCAAAATCCGCTTACTCTATTAAAAATCAAGCGCCACATTCTTTTGTGTCAGCTATAAATAAGTTCCTTTATGTACTTTCCTTATGAACACCTTGTTGGAGTTTATCAACTCTCTTGAATAACAAATGTTACATTCTTGAAGTAAAATTGAAGCTTATCATTTCATATCCCCCTTTTCTCATGTATAGTGTGAACACTCTCTATCCATATGACTTTACACTTTCATTCTTCGAATAAATTTACCTTTATAGTTTGATCACATGAATGTTATTCTTTATATGTCTGCACAATCATAATTTCCAATAATATTAATAAATAAGTTCATATAAAAGAGAAAATTATTTACCTTCGTCCCACAACAAGGATTGAGGTTCTAGGATTCCACCCTTGCCTACTTCATAGGCATTAGCTCGTAATTCACGCCATTGATAATTGTTCCTCTGGTTCACTTCTGAAGTATTGCTAATAGTCTTTCCTATGTCATATTTAATATTATTGCACCATCCCTGCAAGAAAAAAAATACATGAGAGGCCTCTGCCTCAATTTTATTTGAGGAGGCCTCTTGCCTCAATTCTGTCCCAGGAGGCCTCTTGCCTCAATTTTGAGTGAAATGGTCTCGGGATTCTCAGATGGCCTCAAACTCTATTTGGCTCATCGTCCCCCTTATCACCATACCCAGAGGTCATTACTCTCTCTAAGGGTCACTAAAAGGGAGTATGTAGCACCTAGTCATTACCCTCTCCCCAGAAGACATTTCCAATGGAGTGTGCGATACTAGGTCATTACCTCTCTCCCAATGGCGTCCCTAGTGGAGCTTGCAACACCTCTAGTTAATATGGTCAGTTTAGTCAGAAGGCTCATGCTTTTGTCTTCTTTGTCTCATAACTATTCGTACTACTACTCCTCGTAACTTCATAATTGGGAGGTCACTACCTCCCCCTTTCATCATTTTACGCTCAAGATCACCCCACCGGGTGTCATTCGCATGAAAGAGGTTTTGGGTGGCCTCAATCTCCCGAAAATTTAGCTATCATTGCAACAACATTCATTTTTCCCTCTCTAGTGCCTCTAGGCACTCCTAACCAGAATCAATCTCCAATGCCCCCCCTTTTAGGTGGCATAGACATCCAACCAGGCAGCAAGGTTCGCACCCTTCTCCCAAAGGCCTTCGTGCGTGTGCTAAACTTTTTCATTGCTTTATATTGCTTGCAGATCTTTCTTGCTCTGATACCAATTGTTACGGTTTCAGATTTTAGCAATCACCTAGAACCGTGCGGCACTTGACTTGAATACCTTCAAGCCAAGTCAGCCTTAAGAATCATCTGATACCCTATGAACATAAGTACCCTGATTAGTCAAGATTATATAAGCGAACAACGAAGCCAACAGGTAGCATTCCATTAGAAGCCTCACAGTAGGCATAAAAGATAAGAACTGAACATGGGAATTCATGAACAGACTACTTATTTTATTTCAGGGGCAAAATAGTAATTATACATTATTATCGACGCAATTGTTACAATAATTCCCACCTTCCTCGTAGATAGGGGGGACGGTCTACAAGGAGTGAAGGCACAACTTGGGATCTCCGTAGGCCTACGGTAGCCAACTGGACCCAGCTCTTGTTAGTGGCCGACTGGTCACTCCCCCTAAAGAGTCTTAGAAACAACTAGGCTTGTGGGAGGAGGAGATATCAACATGTCTCATATGACACCCCTCAAAATAAATACATGGAAAGGAATTACAACAAATTGTCTCAGCCCTTATCTTCCTACTAATTTCTACTAATTTATCCTAATATTGCTTCTTGGGAATTTCAATGTTGTAAAATTACAGTTTTGGTCCCTAAAAACTCTATGACTTTGATAGCATGCTCAACCTCAAGCGACCAGAAGAATGGAGGAGGTGGCGGTGCTAGAATATTTTTTTGGATCTTCTTCGAATCCTTACCATGGATCGAGTATTTTAGGTTCCGTATTTGGACTTCTATTAGTACTTTCAAGTTCTGTAAATGGGTCTTTAAAATGTTATATGAACCTTATAGTCAAGGCTTTAAGCTTATTTTTACTCTAATGAAATCTTATCTTTGACACAAAAAAAAAAATCTAATAGGAATACATACCTATGATACAAGGTTCGATCCTTGTTGCCAACATTAGCAAAAAAAAATTTTGGGTTAAAAATTGTTGTTACGATTTGAAAAATCCAATTTAATTTGGATTGCTTGCCGGTTTATCAATTAATGAGTCTATTCATACCAAAATAAACTGGTTCTTTGAAATTAATAGTTTATAGATAATCAAACTAAATTAAATCGATTTTTTGAAATTAAGAGTTTATAGATAAACCAAACTGAAGTTTGATTCAATTTTCAATTAAATCAATCCAATCGATTGATTCAATTTGATTTTGACAATCATCGGTATAACTAGTAAAGTAAATATTCTCATATTAAAATAAATTTATATTTAATAAGCTTATCAATAATTTGGGTAAAAATATGTAAAAAAAAATTAATTTTAATGAAATAAAGGAGAGAAAGCAAAATAGGAGGAAGGTAAAACAAAAAATATATATATTTCTCATAGAATAAGAAAGAGAAAAAGATACAAAAAAACCTTAAATGTAATTTTTTTTTGAAATGGTTAAATGTAATTTTAAATAGTGTCATAAGAAATTATTAATTTTTATTTAATTTTAAATAAAAATTACTATCAAATTGTAATTTATTAATATATGAGTTTAAATAATTAATTTTTAATTGTACTTTTATATATTTTTAAGGCAATCAAATAATTTGTAATGCATCTATTTAAATTATAATAATTTATACATTATAAATTATTAAAGATATAAAGTTTGATGAGTCGATTAATAAAAATTAAGAATTTACTATATTTATTTAAGATTTTTTTATAAATATTTAAGAAGACTAATAAAAATAGTGAGAGATTTAATAAAAAATGAAACTTTATTTTAATTACTAAAATAGTTTAAAAAATAGTTGAGGGTCAAAACTTATATTATATTACTATACTATAAAAAAATAAAATATTTTAAATTATTTAATATATATAAAATAAAAAAAAAAAATGAAAGAGATTTGGGGGACCGGTGCTCTCACTTGTCACCCTATCTCCACCCTTGACACCATTGCTTTGTAAGACTTTGGACCAATTAGTCAAAGGCCTTTATACGCCACCTAAAGTTCAACCCTTAAAACTGAACTTGTCAAGCTCCATTTTCATCTTTAATCAAACTACCCAATTCTTGATACTCTCGTAAAAGTAAATTGAAGACCAAGTACTCTAATTAGTATGTGTGTGATTTATCATAATCTGAAATTTAGAATCAACTCAGTGATTAAAAATTTCATCATACAACTTAATAAAGAACGAGACAAATATGTCTTCTAAAATATTGTTTTATTACACCCAAAAACAGACTCAACGTGAGAAAGGGGTCACGGGCATATTTTAAAATTTTTTTAAGAGTATTAATATAATTTCACACTGATACCCAAAAATCTAAATTCTTCCCTCATTTTTTATTTTTTTTCTCACTTCTACAGCAGCCTCCAACCTCCCATTTTCTTTCATCTCTCAATTTCTGTTCAATAAGTTTCATTTTAATTCACAAATTTTATTTCTTCAAATCCACTATCCATCTCTTTTTCAAGGTGAGTTATTTTCTCATTTTCTCATTTTATTTTTTTACACTATTATTTATCGTTAAGAATTAATTTATATTTTTTTATTTATTTTATCATGTTATTAATTTATTATTATTTATTTCACTTAATTATTAATACTATTATTATGGATAGTAATTTAGTCTACTTAAAATTTAATAAATTATATAAAATTTAAATATTATTTTTATGGATAATAATTTAATCTAGTCAAAATTAGTAAAATAGTATAAATTTTAAATAATATTTGTATATGTAATAATTTAATCTAATCAAAATTTAAAAAAATTGTAAATATTAAATATTATTTTTATGGATAATAATTTAGTGTGATAAAATTTAAAAAATTATGTAAATATTAAATATAGTTTTTATGGATATAGTTTATATCTAATTAAAATTAAAAAATTATAAATATATTAAATATATTAAATATATTTTCTATTGGTAATAGTTTATGTCTAACTAAAATTGGAAAAATTAAATAAATTTTAAATATTTTTTATGGTAATAGTTTAAATTTTGGTCAAATATAATTTTATGGGTGAATTAATAAAATATCATTTTTTAAAAATAAATTTTAACAATAAATATTGAATTGAATTATTAATGTATTTAAATTGTGTGTATTATTATAGGATGGAGCGATTCTTTAAAAGAATATCAACAAATGCATCGTCATCATCGTCGGTGAATCAATCCGTTCAATCAACTTCACCTAAGCAAGTAACTATTGAAAATTATGAAGTTGATATTGAAAACATTTTATCTGATTCAGGACTTCGGCTTAATATAATGAGGTATTCGCCTGATATTAGAAATCAGGTACGCAGAACTTACCTGCTAAAAGGTCCGTGTCAACCACACAGTCATAAATTTCCTCAAAGAGTAGATGGAAATCGAAATAGAAGATTTATTGTGTCTTGATTTGATGAATTTGGGAGTTGGTTAGAATATAGCATAGCTAAAGATGCTGCATAGTGTTTATATTGTTATCTTTTTTCATCTGGGCGTAGTGGAAGCGGTCATGATGCTTTTGTTACCGAAAGTTTTACTAATTGGAGAAAAAGGGAAAGATTGAGAAAATATGTAGGAGACTATAATAGCGATCATAATAGATGTAGTTTAACTTGTCAAGATTTAATGAACCAACATCAACACATTGAAGAGTCTATTTCAAAACAATCAGAAAAGTCAAAGATTGAGTATCATTGTAGATTAAATGCATCGATTGTTTGTCTCCATTATCTCTTGATGCAAGGTTTGACTTTGCGAGGGAATGATGAGTGTGAAGAGTCATTAAATCAGAGAAATTTTATTGAATTGTAGAAGGTGTTACCTTCATATAATGAGAAAATTAATAATGTGATGTTGAAAAATGCTTTTGAGAATTTAAAGCTCATAGCTCCTTATATTCAAAAAGATATCATTAATGCATGTACAGTTGAAACAATAAATGTTATAATTAGATATTTAGGGGATGATTTATTTTTCATTTTAGTTGATGAATGTCGGGATGTATCAGTGAAAGAGCAAATGGGAGTTGTCATTCGTTATGCTAATAAATTTGGATGGGTTGTTGAAAGTTTTTTTTGGCTATTATGCATGTCAATGATACTAGTGCATCATCACTTAAAAAAGCTATAGAGTTTTTATTCTCTACCCATGGTTTGAGTGTATCAAGTTTGAGAGATCAAGGATATGATGGAGCTAGTAAAGTGCGAGAAAAATTTAATGGGCTCAAGAATTTGATTTTAAGGGAGAATTCTAGTTCTTATTATATCCATTGTTTTGCTCATCAACTCCAACTCACACTTATTGCTATTGCTAAAAAATATTCAAGCATAAGCATTTTTTTTAATATCATTGCACGTTTGTGCAATGTTGTTGGAGGTTGTTATAAAAGAAGAGACATGCTTCAAGAAAAGCAAAGAGAGAAAGTAGTTGAAGGGATTAAAATTGGAGAAATAGCAATTGGACAAGGTTTTAAACTAAGAGATAACAATAAAGAGACCAAAAAATACTTGTTGAAGTTCTCATTATAGTACATTAATTAATTTGATACATTTATTTTTATGATTGATTTTCTTGAGTATATTGGTGAAAGTAGGAATGATAATCCACCAAAGGTTGAAGCAATTGAGTTGCTAGATATTATCAGTCGTTTTGAATTTGTTTTTACGTTGTTTCTCATGAGAAAAATTTTGGGAATCACTCATAACTTATCACAAGCTTTTCAAAGAAGAGATCAAGATATTGCAAATGCTATGCAGCTAGTTAAAGTTTTCAAATGTTGTTTGCAAATTATCAGAGATGATGGTTAGGAATCTTTACTATTTGAAATAATGCAATTTTGTAGTAAACATAATATAGTTGTGTTAGAGATGGATGATTTGTACACAATAAGAGGGAGATCAAGAAGAAGAACTGAAAAGATGACAAAACTTCATTTCTACCGTGTTGAGCAATTCTACTCGGTAATTGATATGCAGCTTCAAGAGCTTAATAATCATTTTGATAAAGTAAATACAAATTTGCTTTTATATATGGCATGTCTTGATCCTAAAGACTCATTCTCTGCATTTAATGTGAGCAAATTGATTGAACTTGCAAAATTGCATCCATGTGAATTTTCTCCAATTGCTCTACTTGAACTTGAATCTTAATTTGAGAATTTTGTTTTGATATACGTATGGATAAGAAATTTTTTTATGTGAAAGAAATTGGAGCTCTTTCTGAAAATATGGTAGTTACAAGAAAATATATTATATTTCCCTTGGTATATACGTTGGTTAAATTATCATTGCTCTTACCAGTTGCTACGGCCACGGTTGAAAGAGCATTTTCTGCAATGCACATCATCAAAAATCGGCTCTGCAATAAAATGAGAGATGATTTGTTTAATGATTATTTAATAACTTATATAGAAAGAGATGTATTTATAAATGTTGATAATAAAGATATTATAAATAAATTTCAAGCGATAAAAAATAGGCGAGAAATATTATAATTTCATTATAACTGCTTATCAACTTTTTATAATGTATTTTTTTAATGTATATTTTTTTAATTATTTATTTAATTTGAATTCCTGATCAAAATTTTTGGATTCGTTACTAACTACTCCTAACCAGCCAATGTGATTAGTAACAGAGATAATCAAAGCAATTTACCACAAGAAATTCTTGATAAGTTAATTAACTATGGAAGAAATCCAAATTAAAACGCCATAAGTTCAAATCTTGATAAGTTGCTAAACAAATAGAGAAAAACCAAAGATCTAAGAATAAATTTCCGTTATGGACAGAAATATCAAATATTTACTTATTAACTTCTTAACTTCCCTACATACAAAATAAAGACTATTTATAATAAGACAAATTCTAGTTAAATTAGAAAAACATATGACAATCCTATTTAAATAAATAAAACTACATTTAATAAGTAAAGATTTAAAAACACACTAAAATATCTCATTTATGAATTTTTAAAAGTAAATAAATTATGGCTAGAGTTGGACCCATGAATTTTAAGAAAAATAAGATCATTTTTTTTTGTCTTTCAAACGTGATATTCAGAATGAATTACTAGAATTCTTCTTTCATTTATCATGATTCAAAACTTTCCATATTAAATTTTTAAAAAATGTGAAAACTTCAATGTGCATTTATTATTAAAAAATCGTATCATTTTCATGCTCACATCAATATAGAATTGGATTGACTCACGTAAATAAACTTTTTTTTATATATCTTTAAAAATATATTTCTTAAATATCTCTTTTTCTCTCTTACTCTTATTATCACTACTTTCATATATATACTTATATATATACTTTTATGATTCATACTTATTATTACCTAATTAATTTTATAAATTAGAGCGGTGCTATAATTTAAATATAAATCAATACAATAAAATCAATGAAGTTTATATGTATGTGTATAATTATGTATTAAGTTGAGTATATTTATATCAATATATTTATTTCATATATAATTTTTTGTTTTTATATTATATATAATAATCTTTTATATTATATATAATAATCTTTTGTATCGTATAAAATAATTTAACATAAATAATATATTTGAATTATAAATAAATGATAATGCATTAATAATTTAATAATTAATAATTGAATTTATTTTTAAATTTAATTGCTCTGTATTTTTTTTTTTTACAGAATCATTTGTTTTTTATTTGTTTTATGTTATTGGAATTGGTATTTTTTTATCTTTTTGTAATATAAGTGTAAACTCTTTTTATTTTTCATGTTATTTGTATTATGAATGATTAATGACTTACGGAAATGAAAATGTGTTGGAGAAAAGATTTGATTTAATTTTCAAATCGAACTTGAACGAGTTTGAACTTATTTTTTATGTTATTGAAATTGGATTCGAGCTTTTTAACAAGACTTATTTTTTAGTTTAAACAAATTTTTAGTAAGTCAATTTTAAATTGAGATTGAATTAAAAAAATTCAATTAAATTAAGATCGAACTCAAACTTTTATGAGTTTAAAATTTTATGAGTTTAAATCTAAACTTTTTAAAACTGAGCGCAACTCAATTCTACTCCTAGAGATACCTTTAGAAGTGCATATCTTTTAAAAGTAATATATGTTGTTATTGCCTGTTAGCCGTGCATTTGGAGGCAATGAGATTGGAATGTGGGATGAATTATTATTAACGTTTTATGATTGTGTTAGATATAGTTAGTGAAATTTAGCAATTCTATACCTAAATTTATGAGAGAGCTTTTGTTTCTATAAATCTTAAATAACCAAACTAATTAAATTTAGTCGGTGAAAAAATTTGGAGGGAACTCTAAATTATTAAATTGGAATTGGCCTTTAAATATTTAATTATTTAAAGGTGAAAAAATAAACATTTGAGACACAACTGTTCAAAGTAAGAGTAATAAATGTTGTCTTAATAACTATTTTGCAAACAATTATGTCATAATATAAGATAATAAATACTTGCAAATAACAGTATTTTTTTTTTTACTTTCACAAATCCACTCAAATATTTCATTTTGTTTTTGGGGAAATTATATATTTGGTGTATAGAATTTCATATGTCTTTCTTTAATTTTGACAGAAATCAATCATTACACCCAGTAGCAATATAGTAGGACTTAATTATATTTATTATTTTCCTAACAGATGGTTGTTTTGTCCCATAAGCTAATAGTTTGAGCTTTTGAGGAACTTAGATTGTACAATATTTATTTTATTGGAATAATGGCATTGAGCTCAATAGGGATTGCTTTAATATTTAACTTTTGTGTCAAAATAGATTATATTGACCAGATTGTTGCATATTTGAGATTTTTGCTTTGAGAATGGTCATGGAGACCTTCAAAGGGATGCTTTGGCTATTCACTTCAATTATAAATTCTAGACTTGCTGAGAGTTTTTGCCCTCGGGCTGCTACAAGTGTTTCTCATTTATTGTTTGGAGAGGATTGATTTTTTTTTTTTTTTTCAGACTTAAGAAAGGAATGTTCTTCCATTAAACATATTTTGCAACAATTTGGGGAGGCTTCAGATCAGGCATAGAATTTTCATAAATCAAATATTTTTTTCAGCTCCAACATTCCAACTGATATTTAGGATTTGATTAGCAGTGAATTACAAGTTTTCACTCCTTTAAATCGGGCTCATATTTGAGACTTCCATATCTTATTAGTCATAATCGGCGATAAATTTTCTCCTTTTTAAAAGATCGTCCTTAGCAAAAGATTGAATAGTTGGCCAAAAAAAAAATTTTTAGTCGACCTGGTAAGGAGGTGTTATTGAAATCAGTAACTCACTCAATACCGTCTTATTATATGAGCGCGTTCCAAATTTCTATTTCTATTTGTATTTCTATTTGTGAGGAGCTACAGCGAATGATAAATTCATTTTGGAGGGGTTCGAAAAAAGATGAAAGACGAAGACTGCATTGGTATTTATGGGATCTTATGTGTGGTTCGAAGCATGGGATCTTATGTGTGGTTCAAAGCACTATGAAAGAATGGGTTTTTGGGATTTACTTTCTTTTAATGTAGCCATGCTTGGACAGCATGATTGGAGGTTAATAGTTGATCAATACTCTCTCGTGTCTCAAATTTTCAAAGGAAGATATTACGTTTCGGGAGACTTTGTTAGTGCCCATTTGGGGTATAATTCTAGTTTCATTTAAAAAAATGTTTGTTATCTGCTCAACCTATTATCCATGTTGACATGCATTGGCGAATTGAAAATGGTATCAATGTTAATATATGGTATGATCCTTGACTGCATAGTGAAGATGAGTTTCATGTTTCATCACCAATTGTACCACGTTTTGAGAATTTATTGATTTGTGACTTATTTTATGGAACATGTCAATGGAACTATTTCTTAATATGTGGTTTATTCCTATTTAGGGATGCAAAAAAATTTTTAAAAATATCAATTTGTCGAGAAAATTTGGAAGATGAGTTGGTGCGGTATTATACCCGTTGTAACGATCTGGAAACCAGACCGCTACGGCGCTAGGATCCACATCGACTTAAGGTCGCCGGGACCCGTAGCAAGTCTACTATACATCCTGTACATCAGATAAAATCCCATACATGATCAACATTTCATAAAAACTTTAAACTTTTTATACACCAAGCTTGACCTGTGCATGCACCATAACTGAAAACATAAAACCCCACACTAGAGCCCTCATCAAATGCTCTAGCGGGGTAACATATCATATGTCAAGCCTAGTTCAACATCACTCATCATTAAAACATTTCATATAGATCATGTACAAAAGGGGGATTAACCATACATTAGGGCCAAACACAATACTAATCCTCATTACAACCCTGTACAATACCTTACATTACATTACATTATTTTACATATCATGTCCGCTACTCATCTATTACAAATACATAGCTTTTACCCTTGACGACCTCTCGATCTATCTTGAACCTGCAAGCCTAGGGGTTAGGGAAAAAGGGTGAGCTACAAGAGCCCAGTGAGCAGAACAGTAAAAGCATATTATCAAACACATGCTTTCATGAAATGCATCACATCACAAACAATTCACATCACGGATGGATTTGTCGCCAATAACCCTCTGCATAGTCCAATTGTGCCAGGGGCGTAGAATGAGCCTCACTGGTCTTTCTCTTAACATCACATAACATAACATATCCAATGTGCCAGGGGCATAGAATGGGCCTCACTGGTTTTTCTCTCACATCGTGCTAGGGGCGTAGAATGGGCCTCTCTGGACTTCCATACCGTACCATAACATGTCATATCGAGGGCTAGTGGGTCATTCAATATCCATCCACATCAACATCATATTATGCAATGCACCATATTTGTGAATTTCTAATGTAAACAACCTAGTACATATCATGGCATTCATGATGCATAAACATGCTAAAAATTTCATTTATTTTAAAACATAGTTCAGTTCTACTCACCTCTGGCTGACTCTGAAATAGCTAGCACTGCTGGCCTCCTCGGTTCCTCGGGTTCGATCCTACACATGTGGACTCAAATGAGGGACCAAACATACTCTAACATGACTCTAAATATCTCCCCAAAAACTCCCTAAACATCTCCCCAAAAACCCCCTAAAACATCATAAACATGCATGGAAAAACAGGCAAAGGAAGGCTGAACAGGAGACTTTCGACGGCAGGTTCGGCGGCCGAAAGTCCCTCCAGAGCCGAAAGTCAAGCACTTTTGGGGGCAGGGTTCGGCGGCCGAAAGTCCTTCCAGAGCCGAAAGTCACCATCCTTCAGGGGCAGATTCGGCGGCCGAAACTCCCCTCCAGAGCCGAAAGTCCAAACTTTTGGGGGTGAGTTTAGGCGGCCAAACTGCCTCCACAGGCAGGTTCAGTGGCCGAACATGGCTTCGGCAGTCGAACCTGGGTTCTCCAGAATGACAGAACCCGATTCCGCCTCATGCACTCAGCCACCCAAAACTTCACAACATGCATTCAACCATACTAAAACATGCATAAACACTTATTCCAACATATAGGGGCATAAAACTAGCCTAAACCCCAACAAACATCAACATGGCATCACATAAACATACATTTACCATTTGACTAACATAAACCCTAACATTTTACATCTAGCCTAATCATGCATCAAAACCATTAACCCCTTCTTAAAACTTACTTAAAACATCATAAAAGGCGTGGATCGACACTTACATCTTGAAGATCGAGAGGAGATGCGATCCCAAACTTGGAGATATGGAGGAACGAGCTCCGGGGGTCTCCAAGCTTCAAAACTTTGATCTTTAGCTCAAAAACTTCAAAACAAGACGAAAGCTTGTCAAAAACTTAAAAGATTTGAAGGAAAACATAAAATCAACCAAAGGAGGGCGAAATCTCACCTATGCCCAAAAATAGAGAGAGAAAACTCGCCCATTTTCGGACATGGGGCCTTTTATAGGTGGCTGGCCAGACCACCTTCGGGGGCCAAAGGTGCCTCCGCAAACCCCCCATGTTCGGTGGCCGAACCTGGGTTTTCCTCATTGGTCTTTTTCTTTCAAAACTCAATTTTTTTTCTTCATTAAAACCATAAAAACATGTAAAAACATTTTATAAAAACATATTTTACCCTTCTAGAGGGTTCCGACATTTGAGATTCCGCCGGAAAGTAGGAATTCTGATGCCGGGGTCTAGCCGGGTATTACACCCGTAATGGTGAATACACTGTGAAGTCATATTATAATATTATATTGTCTTTAACCTGCTTTTTCAAGTTATCGACTCAATTGGGTGATTGGAGCAAATTTTGAGCATTACAAATACCACCTAAAATGAAGAATTTTATGTGATGTGCATTACATAATTTTATTCCCACTAAGGACAATTTGCATGATTGAGGAGTACCTGTTGATCTTCATTGTCTTTTTTGTTCAGGTGGTTCAAAATCTATTGCTCATCTATTTATCCATTTTCCTTTTGTTGCACAATATTGGAGGTTGATTCATCTTCGTGATTTGGATATCCAAACCCTTTTTCCAGAATTTTGTTTTCAAATGATTGTTTCTCAACCTACATATGTAGCAAGTCTTCAACGTGTTGTCCTATGAAATCTATGGAATATACATAATAGTATTCATTGGGATAATGTAATGGTGTCAGTACGTCAAGTTATTACTTGCTCCAAATTGGTCTTGCATGATTGGGCTGTAGCACTGTCATTCTTCCTCTCAAGTTGATAATCGTCCTAATGCACCTGATCTCTGCAATGGACCAAACTAATATCAGGTACTCTGAAATGCAATGTGGATGCCTTTATTAATTTGAATGCATGCAATTCTTCCTTGGCTTTAGTAGTCCATGATGAATTTGGTACTATGTTATGTGGTTTCTCGGGCTTCTATCATGGCACAGTTTTTCTTTTAGTAGCTGAGGCTGTTGCGCTTAGGGAGACCTTAAGGTGACTACTTTCCTTGAATTTGCACTCTATATCCATTGAATCTGATTCGCAGCTAGTGTATCAACGACTTCTTTCCTCGGCTGTTGATCAATCAGAGTCTGGTTTGATAATTTCTTATTGTAAAACTTTGCTTATTTGTCCATTAGTTGGATAAGTAGGCATGTCAATATGGTGGCTCGCGAGTCACATGTTTTTATGCTAGTCCTATTACATTATTAATTTTATCTAATTCTTGTAACGACTTCTTATTATCTAATCTATGAACGTATTTATTTTAAAAAAAAAAAAAGATATTTTATTTTTAATATTGTTGTTGAAATGTGAAAGAGAATCTTTTACTGTAGTAAGTCACTTAATTGCAATTTAGATGGCAGTGAAATTTTTTGAAATTAGAAGCAAATTGAAGTTTTTTTTTTTTTTTAATGGATATAAATCTAATTAAACTCTTTTAGATAAATAAGTCAAATTCAAAATTTTAGATCAATTAAGTCCTTGCGCTATTATTTAAAAGTTCTCATATTTAATATAATATTATTTTTTAATAATAAAAATAATTTTTATATAATAAACTTTACTTTTCTAATTTTAAAAATTATTTATTATATCTATTTTTTAAAATTTTTATAATAATTAAAATACTAAAACTTTAATTTTTAAATTATAAAAAATAATATTATATTATATTAAGAATTATTTAACCTTAACAAGGATATAGGAATTAAATGACAAAAATTTTAAAAGGCACTCTTCTAATCCTTGAGAAAAGGTAAAGTGTTACTTTCATTACCATCCATGTAGTCTGAATGATTGTTTAATGACTAAAAATTGAATTCATTTTATTGAAACAAAAACTAAAATAATCTTTATTTATTGAAATAAAAAAAAACCGTAGCATCGTGGGGACTTTTAAACTTAATTAATCATAATTATGATTAATATTAAATCTTATAATAAATTCAAAATCTAAAATAACTTACATTTAAATTAATTCATTCTCTCCTTATTTCGTATGCTAATTTTCATGGATACTGTTATTTTATACAGGTTTGTATAACTTTTATATGGGCTGCTACACGGGTTATGTGAAGAAAATATAATTAATTCTGATGACCATAATAAAAGGAGAGAAGTGAAAATAATTAATTTATATATTTAAAAAATAGTTAATTATTTTTAAATTATTATAAAGTGTTAGTCTCATTAGCCTTTGTAATGAGTTTTCAAGACACTTCAATGAACCTATATATCCAAAAAGAAACTTACTCACTAAAAATAAAATAGTTATTTGGTAAGATAGAAAAAATTAAGAAATCAAGGTTTTTTTATTTTTTCAAATTTTTTTACTATAATCTAATTTATTATAATTGAAAAAAAAATAAAACCAAAAAAAGAAAAAATAAACTCAAAAAGAAAGAAAATAACTCAACTCAAATAAGGTAAAAAAATAATTTAAAAAATAAAAGAAAATAATTTAAACATAAAAATAAATAAATTAATTATGAAAAAAATATTTTTAATTAAAAAATAATTAAATTAAAAAATTAAGAAATATTTTTTATTTTATTTTTAAATTTAGATATGAAATTTATTTTAATATGAAAAGAGATATTTACGAATATAGTAAATATAAAATTAGATAAAAAATATAAAAAAATAAATTAAATATAAAAAGAAATTATAGAATTTCAATAATATAATTTATTTAAATTTAAAATTTAAGAAAAATGAATATAAAAAAAATAAAAAAGAAGCAAATCTATTCCAATATCAAGAAAGAAACCATTGGACTAAACTCTAATTTCTCCGTGAAGTCTAGCCGCTTTTTATCATATGTTTTAATACTTAGTTAATAATATTTTTTTAAGTAAAAGTATGGAATATTATTAATGGCTATTTAGCCTTAAGGAATCAACTATATAAATAGGAGTTGAAATTCTATGGGATTCATTACAGAATAGGCAGTTTTAACTAAACGATAATTTACACCATTTATAGATAATATAAAGGAAATAGAAATCTCACTAGTCTCATATAAAAGAAATATAATTATAAATAATTGAATCAAAGGGAGTCAGATTTAAATAATTAGAGTCAGTAATGGTTTGAACACAAAACTGAGCATTTGATCCCACAATTACCTGCGACCAAATATTATCTTTAATCTAGCTAAGTGCTTTTCGAATTGATATAACTTATGCTATTTGGGCACCAACATTACCAATGACAGAAATTTGTTTAGTCTGCATAAATTCACCATCACTGTTATAAAGGACTAAATCAAAACAAACATGTGAAGTGCCAAAGAGGCACATAAGTTAATAATATGAAATCAAATACTAAAATAAAAAAAAATAAAAACAAGTAATTAGAAATACAAAAGTACAAAGATTGAATCTACCAAAAATTAGTATGGACAGTTCTTACAACAAAAATCAAAATTCAATAATAAATAGTAAATATGCTCAAAAAATTGTAAAATTTTATTTGGATGCTCTATATTTTAGAATATATAAGAAAAAAAATACACTAAAAAGATTTATATATTTTGAGTTATTTTAATTGTAATAGGTATATCACTGTACAGATTATAATTTGCTACCAAATTTATTTAGAAGTAGAAACTTAAAAACCTCAAAACATAAAAGTTATGATACACTTTTCAACATGATTTTATACATAAGTATCACCTTATTTGGTAATCTAAAAATCAAGTTATTCATTTTTAAAGTTTCAGATATTCCAATATGATTAGCTAAAATTCTTGTAATTTTAAAAATTCATAACTATTTCAATGAAAATCTTAAACATGCAAATAATATATGAAAATTAAAAATTTTATCAAGTATTTAAGAAAAATATTTAGAAAGTCATAATCTTTTTTATTAGTATGAAAAATCTGAATATGTTATTGTTTATATAGTTTCATACATAAAATTTATGTTGCTTTCAAGTTTTACATTAAAATTAATCCGATAATACTTAATATATTCAAATTAATTAAAAAATATATAAAATAAATAGTTTTATGTTATTAAATTATTTATTTGAGTATATTATCTTGAAAACAAATAAAAAATAAAAAATAAATAGAAATTTAAAGATGTTGGCTTGAAAACTTGAAAAATGATACTATTTTTTAATAGTTTTAGAGTAAAATTGAGAGAAAAGAAGGATAGAACTAACTGCTGTTACTGCTACAAAGATTAAAGAGAAAAAAAAAATGCTAGATAGAATTTTTTGAGGAGAAAAAAAGAAGTTTTAAGGAGATGTGACAACAGAAAAAAAAAAGTAAGAAAATAAAACTTATTATTATTATTAATATTGTCCAAGAGGAGTCGGCGCCTCCTTTTCTTTTTTTTTTTTTTTCTCTTTATTTCTTGTTATTATTTTTTAAATAATCAATTTTTTTTCAATTTAATTATTTAATTAATTTTATTACTTGAATAAATTATTTTTATTTAAATTTATCATGGTTTAGTTTTACTTTAATTTTTCATATTTTATTTTTAATTTATTATTTTTTAATATTTTCCATGCATAAATATCTCTTTATTGTTTTAAAATTAATTTTAAGTATATTAAAATTGTAATGTGATTTTCATTATCATTTTTAATATTTTAAGTGTATATATTTCGGTATAAAAATAAGAATTTATATTAAAAAAATAACTTACATTTTTAAAATATTAAAAAATTTATTTAAATTGAATTTAAATCACCAATATTACAAAATGATAATAAATTTATATGAAATTTTATATATATAATTTTTATATAATAAAATCTATTTATTTATATCTTAAATCTACTCAACTGAATGTTTATAAGTTGTCTTCCATATCTCAAATTTTATACCATTAGGCCTAAAAAGGATTGCTGGTAGCCTGGGAAAGGGTTGTTAGTCCTATGCGCTATGTTAATTTTTCTCAGGGGTGTTTAAAATATTAAGAATTATTAAATTATTATTGTTATCCCTTGAAACAATCCAATACGGGTGGATTGAGTTTATAAAAAAGGTTTAAAAGTAAAAATACAAATTAAAAAAGAATAAGGAAGAAAGAGAATAATAAATACGCTTACTATCTCAAACTTACATCTTTTTCTCAAGACTCTCCTTGAGAGATCAATCCCGCTATCAAATTTTATTTGGGTGAAAATTAAAACTCTTTACAATTCTCTTTTTCTGACAATAGCAATCATTTGTTCAAAATGACACCCATTATAATAAATTCACTCAACAACTTTCACCCAATCTTAAAACACAAACCAATTACAATTCAAGGTAAATTTTCAAAAAATTAATACTATAACTCAAGGTTTTGAAAGAAAGAGAGTGAAAAATGTTTTAATCTCAATAATTGTATGCTTAGATAGTTATTGTAACTTCTTTCAGATAAAAAACACATTATATTTATAGTTTTGACATAAATATGGCTGTTGAAGATGCATTAAATACAAATACAGCCATTTGTGTACATAAATAATCGTTATGTCATGCTCAGAAAAATTCAGGTTTAGCGGCCTAAGGTTAAAGTCCGATGGCCGAACCATTAAAGGTGAAAAACAACCTCTTGAAAATAGACTTTCGATAGCCTAAAGTCTATTTTTCGCGGTCGAACATTTGAAACTTTTGCCTCTGTCCCTTCACTTTTGAAAGTCAAAAGTTTTACTTTAGGATGCATATTGAAAACATGCTTTCGACGGCCTAAAGTCCATGTTCGGCTGCCGAACATTTTGGACTTTTGCCTCTGTCCCTTCTCTTTCGGAAGCCGAAAGTTTCACTTTAGGGGGCATATTGAAAATAGACTTTCAGTGGCCTAAAGTCCATGTTTGGTGGCCGAACATTTGAGACTTTTGCCTCTATCTTTCACTTTCGAAAGCCGAACAAAACTTTAGAAGGCATAAAAAAATTTCATTAAATCTTTGAAAAATCGTAACTTAGGCCATGAAACTCCATTTTTCAATCCGTTTGAATTTTTCTAACCTATATTTTGAGATCTTTTATTTGATAAAAAATAATTTCAAAATCACTCCTTTTAAAAAAATTTCATTTTGGTCCCTCAAAGTCATGGAGCGAAAAACTTAAGTTATAAACTTCTAATTTTGATTCTATTTAAATTTTTGTAACTTATAATTTGAAATCTCTTATTTGGTAGAAAAATATCTTCACAAAGACTCCATACACTAAATTTCATTTTAGTCCCAAAAAACAATTACTTAAAACTTGGTCATATGTATAAGCTTTTAGGATTAAAAAAAAATTTGAGCCATCACAATTAATTAATTGAAATTGACAATGCATAAAGTAAAAAATTATATTTTGATCCTTTTCTTATAGTATACTTCCAAATTTGGCACTTTTCATTCTTGAAATTGACCCTTTTTTATGATAACAAACAATTGGTGGATGATAAAGATAATGATCACAAGTGTAGAGTCCAACAATCCCCCCCCCTTTTTTATGATGACAAACAATTGGTGGATGATAAGATAATCACAAGTGTAGAGTCCAACAATCTCCTCCTTTTTTATGATGACAAATAATTGGTGGATGATAAGATAATGATCACAAGTGTAGAGTGTGGATTTTAAGAATTACTCCCCCTTAATGTGCTTCCCCTTTCAAAAATAATTTATGCCATATTTAAATTTGAGAAGACACAAAAGGGAGGTTTTGACTCAATGAAATGAGATGCAATGGATCTTATATGAATGAATGAGCCTATGAAAAAGATAGAAAAATGCATCTTAAGAAGAACTAGAATCATACAAAATATTCATAATTCAAGAGAGTCAAAATATGTTTAATTCAAAAGAGTTAAACAGTCATCAAGGTATCATCAAGGTACTCCATAAACATCATCTAACATATGTACATATACATATCTCTCCCTTTTAACATCATAAAAAAAAAACAACA
Organism: Manihot esculenta; assembly: GCF_001659605.2. Classification (NCBI taxonomy): domain Eukaryota; kingdom Viridiplantae; phylum Streptophyta; class Magnoliopsida; order Malpighiales; family Euphorbiaceae; genus Manihot; species Manihot esculenta. The sequence goes on along the minus strand of NC_035178.2, from coordinate 18,434,336 downwards.
AAAGCACCAAAGGGGAAAAACAAGGTGAGATAAGCAACACAAAAAGAAAAAAAAAAGACATATAATATCACTGAGGTGGCTGAGGAGGTGGCATTCGAGACGACTACTGAAAGATGTATAGAATCTGCCTCTACTGCTCAATAAGGATCTACTGCTGATCAGTAAGTCATCCTAAATGTTGCTCCATCTGAGTCTAGCAATCAAACATGTGAGCAACCTACAGCTCTAGGCGACCTATAGCATCAAAAAGATTATATGTAGTTCGGAAAGATGTAGCCCGCTTGGTAGACCTTCCTGTACTAGCATCTCCTCTAGAAACCTGCTCTGTCACTGGATCAGCAAGAGAAACATCATCTGAATCCTCCTCACCGTCAGTATCATCATCCTTTTATGCGGATGCTCGTGCCGCTCGTCGAGCTGCAAAATCTCTCCTAGAATTATAAAACTCATTGCCTCTCTTAGTTAGACCCATATGGAGGAGAGTAGCCTCAGTGTAAGGCTAGTACTCACAGGATAGGGGTAAGGCAGACTCGGTGTTTGGGTCAACCCCTAGGGCTCGGAGAATGATGGTGAGATGACGACCAAAAAGGAGACAGTCCTTACTCAACCTAAGAGAGTCTGCTATGGTATGAAGCATAATGTGTGGAAGGTTTAGAGCTCGACCCTCTAGGAGGCAAGACACCACGAACATGTCAAAATAAGAAAGAGCAGTCCTATGACCTGCTCGGAGGAGAACCTCATAGGTAACAATATGATGGACAACTTTAGGGAGAGTAGTGAGATTACATGTCATAAGCCTGGATGGCTGCTCGCGCTCAAAGTCACCTGAAATAACATGAGTCTGGTGAAGGGAAGAAATCTCACCAGAGATCCATTTATAGGTGGTGGATACTACCGCTCCAGAAATTACGAATACCCAAGTGCTGAGCAATGATTTCAGGAGTGAGATAATCTCGTTGACCATTAACAAAGCTAACAAGATGAGGGGGAGACTGACGAGTGAATGTGTGCAAGTTAACATAAAACTCCATAACAATCCTAGGGTGAGTATCAGAGGGAGTGACCAAGAGATGCTCCCAACACTGAGCTATAAAAGGCTGAAGGAAGCCATGAGTACGAAACAACTCAACACTGTTAGAATGAATGGTTCTCCCAGGATGAACAAATCTCAAAGAAAAAGACTGAAAAGAAGGATCATCCTCTCTAACTATAAACTACTCAAAAGGTGGAGGTGAAGGAGGGTCTGGTGAAGGAGATCTAGGAACCTCTGCTTGCCTACTTGAATGACCTCTAAAATAGGGATGCTTACGGACTACTTATTTTCTTTTCATCTTCGAAAAACAAAACTAGAGAGGCACATGGTATAAACCAAAAAGAGACAATGAAACCAAAAATCCAACCCATAAGCAATACAATAGGCAAGTTTATATAACATAGCATCATACTCATAAACAATATCAAAAAGAGTAAACCACAAAAAAAAAAAAAAAAAACCAAGCTTTGATCAATCTATAATTTGCATTTAAAAATAAAATTATAAAACAAAATAAAAGAAATAAGACACCCAAAAATATACATACATATATATATATATAAAGAGCAAAATATACCCAAGAGATTATATAAGCCAATATCAATAATTTCTACAAAAATCAAATTAGGAAAACAAAAACAAAATCAAATCAAAAGAAGATTATTAAGAAACAAGAGAAATAAAGCAAAAAGCACAAAAAAAAAGTAGAGAGAGAGTTCACATACCCAAAACCAAAATCCTTCAAATGGATTCCTTGAGAGAAAAGAGAGTATTTTTATATGTTTTAATGAAGGAAAAGAAAAAAAAATGAAGATTTTAGGAGAAAAATGGCCCAAGGTAGCTGATTTTAAGAGGGAGACATAGAGGGTTTGAAAAAAGAGAGAGAAGACGCGTAAAGGAAATGAAGAAGACGATGAGCTATCGCGGGGGGATTTAAATCGCGCAGCTTCGGTGGCCAAACTAAGTTTCGGCGGCCGAAGCTGAAAAAATTGGACAGCCAAAAAAAAGGATAGGCAGTAAAAAAAAAAAAAACAATCCCGCTATTTATGTTGCCCTTCAAAGTTAAGGTTAAGCGGCCAAATATGCCTTCGAACCTGGAATTTTGGGTTTTTTTAAAAAAAATTAAATTAAATAAAATACCATTGAGAAAGAATTTAAAGTGTTTTGAAAAGGAAATTAAATCATTGAAGAGAATAAACAATCTAAAACGTCATTTTCATTACTATTCATTTTAGGTATGTAAAACATGATGAACTTACATTTTATAGTAATCAAAAGGATATCAAACACATTTGATAAACTTTCAAATAAAAAGGTAGAACAAGTAAATGTATTAAAAAATTAAAATCATATAATCAACAAACAACACCATCTAACATTACCAATTTCCTTTTAATGAAGTTAAATCTTTCTTCATTTAAAGGTTTACTAAAAATATCAGTTAATTGGTTGTTTGCATCCACAAACTCAAGAACAATATCACCATTTAGCACATGATCGCGAATGAATGATGTCTAATGTCAATATGCTTAGTTTTAGAATGTTGAATGAGGTTTTTGGTCAAATTGATTGAACTTGTATTATTACATTTAATAGGAATGTAATCAAGAGATACTTCAAAGTCTCTCAGTTGTTAATCCAAAAGATTTGACTACAATAAAGACCCGCTGCCACATATTCGGTTTCGGCAGTTGAAATTACAACCAGATTTTATTTCTTGCTACACCAAATGTGACTCTTTAGGATATGATTGAAAACGTGCACATAAGCATACGAAAAACATAATATTTGGTCTAGATACGGTGAGGCATAAAAGGCTTCTGATCATACCTCTATAGAGCTTTTCATCAATCGGTTTTATAACGACCCGAAAATCGGACCGCTACCGGCGCTAGGATCCAGGTCGGCTTAAGGCCGCCGAGACCCGTAGCAAGCCTCACATACAACCTGTACACCTGTTTAATCCCATACATGATCAACACGTACATAAAATTTTGAACTTTTCTCATTCATTTACCAAACTTAACCTGTGCATGAACAACTCATAAACATAAACATCAACCCCACACTGGAGTCCTCAACAATGCTCCAAAGGGGGTAACGTAACATGTATTAAGTTTGGTTTACATAAACATTATTAAAAATCATGTACTCAAAAGGGATTAACAACATACTGGGGTCAAGCACAACTCTAATTCTCAATAACATCATTACATTACATAACTGTTTAATACTATTCGTTACATTTCAATATTTATCATGTCCACTACTAGCTATTACATAACCATGGCTTTACTCTAGCTGACCTCCTGGTCTATCCCGTACCTGCATACCTGGGGGATTAGGGAAATGGGGTGAGCTACTAGAGCCCAGTGAGCAGAATAATAAAATGTTATATTTAAAACATATTATATCATGGAATGTATCACATCACAGACAAATCACATCAAGGATGAATTTGTTACCAATAGCCCTCTACACATTCCAATAGTGCCAGGGGAGTAGAATGGGCCTCACTGGTCTTTCTCTTACATAGCATAACGTAACATAATATTCCAGTAGTGCTAGGGGCGTAGAATGGGCCTCACTGGTCTTTCTCTTACATAGTGCCAGGGGTGTGGAATGGGCCTCACTAGTCTTTCACACCGTATCATTACTATCTCATAACATATCATGTCATAGTGAGGGCTAAAGGATCATCCAACATTCATCCACATCATCAACATATTATGCAATGCAACATATTCGTGAATTCTAATGCAAGCACCCTAATATAACTCATGGCATACATGATGCGTGAATCATGCTAAAACTTTCATTTATTTGCCTTGAAACATAAAGAGTCATTCTACTCACCTCAGGCTAGCTCTGACAAGACACTGAAGCAGCTGACTCACTGCTGGGGTCCTCGGTTCCTCGGGTCCAACCTACACAGGTGGACTCAAATGAGGGACTAAACATACAAGAACATGACTCTAAAATACTCCCCAAAAACCCCTAAAACACCTTAAAACAATCATAGAAATCATGCAAAGGAGGGCTGAACAGGGCACTTTCGGCGGCAGGTTCGGCGGCCGAAAGTCCCTCAAGAGCTGAAAGTCATGCACCTTCGGCGGCACTTTCGGCGGTCAAAGGTTCCCTCCAGAGACGAAACTCATGCATGTTCGGCGGCACCTTCGGCGGCCGAAACTCCCTTCCAGAGCCGAAAGTCCACTTTCGGGGGTAGGGTTCGGCAGCCAAAGGCTTGCCTCCACAGGCAGGTTCGGCGGCCGAAAGTCCCTTCGGCTGCCGAACTTGAGTTCTTCCAAAGGGCAGAACTCAGCCTCTTTCATGCACAAATGCCTCCCAACCCACTCAACTCAAAACCAACACTTCCACAACATGCATACACACATACATAAGCTCCTAGGGCTTCAAACTCTCCTAAACCCCAACTATAACACATCAAACATACATATACAACTCACATTGTTCATAAACACAACATTAACCAAAAAACTCAAAATAGTCCTACACATGCATTTCTACCCCAAGAAACTTCATGAAACTTAACCAAAACATGAAAAGAAAGGAGGATCTACTCTTACCTCTTGGAGATCGAGAGGGAAGACGATCCAACTCGGAGATGAGGGAGATCTCGCTCCTTGGGTCTCCAAGTTCCACAACTTGCTCAAAGTTCACAAATCTTCAAAAACCAAGCAAACACTTGTTAAAACTTGAAAGATTGGAGGAAAAAACATCAAAAACGACCATGGGAGAGCATGGACTCACCGTTGGCCGAAAATGGGGAGAAAACTCGCACGTTTCGGTCATGGAGCCCTTATATAGGGGCTGGCCAGACCACCCTTCGGCAGCCTAAAGTGCCTCCAAAACTCATACAAGTTCGGCGGCCGAACATGAGGTTCGGCGGCTGAACCTGAATCGCTTTCGGAAGCCTAACTTGCCCCCTTAAACTATCCCATGTTTTGCGGCCGAACTTGAGGTTCGGCGGCCGAACTTAGAAATGCCTCCATGGTCTTTTTCAATAAAAACTCAACTTCTTTCTTACTTAAAATCATCAAATACATTAAAACATTTCATGAAAACATGATTTTACCCTTCTAGAGGTTTCCGATATCCGAGATTCCACCGGACGGTAGGAATTCCGATACCGGAGTCTAGCCGGGTATTACATTCTTCCCCCCTTAAGAACATTCGTCCCCGAATGTTCACCAAACAACACATGCAAAGCACATAAAACTCACCTTAGAAGAGATGAGGATATTGCTGGAGCATGGACTCCCGTGTCTCCCAGGTACACTCCTCAATGTTATGGTGATTCCAAAGGACTTTCACCATCGGGATTTTCTTGTTTCTTAATTTTCTGATCTGGGTGTCTAGGATCCGTACTGGCTGCTCAACATAGGTGAGATCTTCTTGGATCTCCACATCAGGCTCACTAAGAACCTTGCCCGGATCTGACACGAACTTTCTTAACATGAAAACATGGAAAACCGGATGGATTCTTTCCATAGAAGCAGGTAAGTCCAACTTGTACGATACATTCCCAATCTTCTGCAAGATCTCAAAGGGTCTGATGTACCGTGGAGCTAGCTTACCTTTCTTCCCGAACCGAATCACTCCTTTCATTGGAGACACTTTGAGCAATACCAAATCCCCCTTCTGAAACTCCACTTGCCTTTTGCGGATATCTGCATAACTCTTCTGCCTGCTCACAGCAGTCTTGATCCTTTCTCTGATTATGGGCACCACTCTGCTGGTGATCTCTACTAGCTCAGGCCCTGCCAAGGCCCTTTCTCCAACTTCTTCCCAATAGACAGGCGACCTGCACTTCCTTCCATACAAAGCCTCATATGGAGCCATCCCTATGCTAGCATGATGGCTGTTATTGTAGGCAAACTCCACGAAAGGTAGATGCTACCTCCAAGAACCGCCAAAATCCAGCACACACATTCTTAGCATATCCTCTATTATCTGGATGGTCCTCTCTGATTGTCCGTCCGTCTGAGGATGGAAAGCAGTGCTAAAATCCAACCTGGTACCCATAGCGTTCTGCAGACTCCGCCAAAACCTGGAGGTGAACTGGGGTCCTCTATCAGACACTATTGAAACAGGAACCCCATGCAACCTGACAACCTCATCAACATACACCTGCGCCAACTTGTCCACAGAATAGCCGTTCCTGATAGGGATGAAGTGAGCAGATTTGGTCAGTCTGTCCACAATCACCCATATGGAGTCCAATCTGTTGGACGTTGCCGATAACCCCACCACGAAGTCCATAGCGATATTCTCCCATTTCCACTCTAGAATCGGCAGTGGGTTAAGCATTCCAGCCGGCTTCTGATGTTCCAGCTTCACCCTCTGACACACTTCGCAGGCTGACACAAATTGTGCCACTTCTCTTTTCATAGCTGGCCACCAATACACTCTCTTCAGATCTTGATACATCTTGGTGGCCCCAGGGTGAACACTGTATCTGGCATTATGAGCTTCCCTCATAATGTCTCCCTTCAGACCCACGTCATCTGGTACACACAATCTATTCCCATAGCGGAGGATCCCTTTGCTGTCAAATCTGAACTCTTCATTCTTGCCTGACTGAACAGTCCTGGCAATCTTCACTAACTCTGGGTCCTCATGCTGTTTCTAAGCCACCTGCTCCAGAAACACAGGTGCCACTCTCATCTGGGCTATCAAAGCACCTGTACCAGATAACTCCAACTGCAAACCTTCATTAATGAGCTCGAAGAACTCCCTCACCACTGGTCTTCTCTCTGCCGAAATATGGGATAAACTGCTAAGTGATTTCCGGCTTAAGGCGTCTGCCACAACATTCGCCTTACCCGGATGGTACTGAATCTTACAATCGTAGTCACTAAGCAGTTCTACCCATCTTCTCTGCCTCAGATTCAATTCTCTCTGACTCAAGATGTACTACAGGCTCTTATGATCTGTAAAGATCTCACATTTTACCCCATAAAGGTAGTGCCTCCACATCTTGAGTGCAAAGATTACAGCTGCCATCTCGAGGTCATGTGTAGGGTAATTCAACTCGTGCTTCTTCAGCCGCCTAGAAGCATAAGCAATCACCCTTTCATTCTGCATTAGCACACAACCCAGTCCCACATGGGACGCATCACAGTACACTGTGAAGTCCTCATTACTGGTCGGCAGAGCTAACACCGGTGCTGAAGTCAACCTCTTCTTTAGCTCCTCAAAGCTCTCCTCACATTGGTCGGTCCACACAAACCTCTGGTTCTTCTTAGTCAGTCTAGTCATAGGAGCTGCAATCTTAGAGAAGTCCTGCATGAACCTCCTGTAGTAACCTGCCAAACCCAAGAAACTCTTGATCTCTGTCACTGTAGTGGGTCTAGGCCAGTTAGCTACAGCTTCCACTTTCTTAGGGTCCACTTCGATTCCATTTTCTAACACGACATGCCCCAAGAAAGAGATGCTCCTCAGCCAGAACTCACACTTGGAGAACTTGGCATACAAGCCGTGTTCCCTCAAGGTCTGTAGAACTAACCTCAGATGATGGGCATGCTCCTCTGCATTCCTGGAATACACTAAGATATCATCTATGAAGACAATAACAAAGTGATCCAGATACTGACTGAAAACTCTATTCATGAGATCCATGAATGCTGCAGGGGTATTGGTTAACCCGGACGGCATCACAAGGAACTCATAGTGCCCATATCTGATCTTAAACGCCGTCTTCGACACATCCTCTTCTCTTATCCTCAGCTGATGGTACTCGAATCTCAGATCTATCTTGGAGAAACAACCTGCTCCTGCTAGCTGGTCGAATAGATCGTCGATCCTAGGCAACGGGTACTTATTCTTGGTAGTGACCTTGTTCAACTGCCTGTAGTCGATACAAAGTCTGAGGGATCCATCTTTCTTTCTCACAAACAGTACTGGAGCACCCCAAGGTGAGGTACTCGGTCGGATGAAGCCCTTATCTACCAGCTCTTGCAACTGCTCCTTAAGCTCCTTCAATTTTGTTGGTGCCATCCTGTAGGGAGGGATAGAGATCGGTTTGGTTCCATGCATCAATTCAATTTCGAACTCTATCTCCCTAGGAGGTGGTAAGCCTGGTAGCTTGTCTGGGAAAACATCTATGAACTCTCTGACCACGGGCACTGAGGTGGGCTCTCTGACATGACTGTCCAGCTCTCTCACATGAGCTAGAAAACCCTGACAACCCCTCCTGAGCAGCCTACGAGCCTCTAGGGCTGATATCAAACCTCTAGGCGTACCCCTCCTGTCTCCTCTGAAGACAACCTCTAACCCATCCTGACATCTGAACCTGACTACCTTGTCTCTGCAGTCCAAGGTAGCACCATGGGTAGATAGCTAATCCATCCCTAGAATGACGTCAAAATCTGTCAAATCTAGAACCACAAGGTCGGCGGAAAGGCATCTCCCCTCAACAAAAACTGGACTACACTGGCAGACTGACTCTGCCACTAACGGGTCACACTTGGGTCCACTGACCCATAGGGGACACTCTAACCCAGAGACCATCAACCCCAACCTCTCGACGGCCCTCGGAGCAATAAAAGAATGCGATGCACCAGGGTCCATTAAGGCATAAACATCTGAACAACCAATGATGAGATTATCTAACACCACGGTGTTTGATGCATTTGCCTCCTGCTGAGTCATCGTGAAGATCCGTGCTGGAGTTGATGGACCTTCACCCCTGAAACCCGCTGAAGAAGAGGCTGCCCCTCTCCCTCTGCCTCTGCCACTGGCCTGAGTCGTGGCTGGAGCTGCTGGCTGAGCCACACTACCAGAAGCTGTCTGCTGGGACTGTGCCACAAAAGCTGCTCTAGGACACTCCCGTGCCATGTGTCCCTCCTGCCCACACCTGAAGCAGGCTGTCGTCCCAAACCGACATATTCCCTTGTACGGCTTTCCACATTTCACACATGCTGCATTATCTGCACCTGAGCTCGAGCCACCTCCTAATCCCAGACCTGACTTGATCTTGTTCCAGAACTTGTTCTTCTTTGACTTCTTGGTGGTACTGCCCCACCTCTTACTGCCTGAACTCAAAGAAGAAGGGTCTAACCTTCCCTTACTTAGGGTCTTGGAACCAGAAGGCTGTGCTACTGACTGCTTAACTTTCCCTTCGATGATCGCACTAGCCTCCATCCTCTGGGCCATATCCATTATGGCATGGAAACTCTCCTTCTCTGCTGACTGGATCAAGGAGGAATACCTGGAATGTAGTTTCATGACTTACCTCCTTGACTTCTTCTGATCTGTGTCAAGATTCTGCCCAGCAAATGGCAACAGCTCCAAGAATCTGTCTGTGTACTCATCCACACTCATCTCCTCCGTCTGCCTCAACTGCTCAAATTCAATCATCTTCAACTCCCTTGAACTGTCAGGGAAAGCCCATCCAGCAAATTCATTAGCAAACTCCTCCCATGAAACACTATCCACCCTCGGGTTCACATAATTTTTAAACCACTCTCGGGCCTTCTTGCACTTCAATGTGAACCCAGCCATCTGAATGGCTCTACTGTCATCAGCTCCTATCTCATCTGTAATCATCTTGACCCTCTCGAGGTACACAAACGGGTCATCACCTGTTTCAAACTGGGGAGCACCCAGCTTCATGTAGTCGGTCATCTTGACCTTGCTCCCTCCAGATGAGCTAGGCTTAGGTACTTGGGTTACTGGTTCTGCTGGTGGTGGAGGAGGTGCAACATCCCCTGGATTAGGGTTTGTTGTACCTGGGTAGAAAGATGGGGGTGGGTACATAGGGTACTGTGGGTATGGTGGGTAGAAAGGTGGGTATGGCATGTGTGAGTGATAAGGGTTAAAACTAGGGTAATCCGATATACCTCCCATCGAATATCTGGGATTCTGTGAAAAGGGTGGGTACTAGGGTGGCTGAACAAATCCCGAGGCCTGAGTGCCTCCTTAGGACTCTCCCATGCCCTCTTCAGACATACTCACTCCAAGACTGCCATCCCTCCTTTGATCCATATCCATTTCATCCCCTACATCCTCTGACATTCCTCCTTGCATTGTTCCTCTTCTGCTCACATCAAAAGACCTTCTAGGGTCCCTCGATGTTCTCTCCCTGCTAGACCTGCAGGACATTGCCCTAGGCAATGTTGGAGGACGGGCATCCATGCCCTCATCCTGGGGTGGTACTCTAGTCAATCGTGCAGATCGACGAGTTCCTCTCATCTTGCTTACTGAAAAACAACACCCATCACATAAACATTAGCATCAAATGGTTCATGTGCAAACACATGAACCCGCATCACATACATCACATACATAGCATATCATTAATGCACATGCATATAATCATGGCATTTCACATCATTATTCAAGACAGGACTCTACATCCTATCCTAGTGGACATGATTTTCCTATTGTGCTTGACCCTCTAGAACATCTATGAGCCCGACACTCTATATAGGTCCAACCATATGAACCTAGGACTCTGATATCAATCTGTAACGACCCGGAAATCGGACCGCTACCGGCGCTAGGATCCAGATTGGCTTAAGGCCGCCGGGACCCGTAACAAGCCTCACATACAACCTGTACACCTGTTTAATCCCATACATGATCAACACGTACATAAAATTTTGAACTTTTCTGATTCATTTACCAAACTTAACCTGTGCATGAATAACTCATAAACATAAACATCAACCCCACATTGGAGTCCTCAACAATGCTCCAAAGGGGGTAACATAACATGTATTAAGTTTGGTTTACATAAACATTATTAAAAATCATGTACTCAAAAGGGATTAACAACATACTGGGGTCAAGCACAACTCTAATTCTCAATAACATCAATACATTACATAACTGTTTAATACTATTCGTTACATTTCAATATTTATCATGTCCACCACCAGCTATTACATAACCATGGCTTTACTCTAGCTGACCTCCTGGTCTATCCCGTACCTGCATACCTGGGGGATTAGGGAAATGGAGTGAGCTACTAGAGCCCAGTGAGCAGAATAATAAAACGTTATATTTAAAACATATTATATCATGGAATGTATCACATCACAGACAAATCACATCAAGGATGAATTTGTCACCAATAGCCCTCTACACATTCCAATAGTGCTAGGGGCGTAGAATGGGCCTCACTGGTCTTTCTCTTACATAGCATAACGTAACATAACATTCCATTAGTGTCAGGGGCGTAGAATGGGCCTCACTGGCCTTTCTCTTACATAGTGCCAGGGGTGTGGAATGGGCCTCACTGGTCTTTCACACCGTATCATTACTATCTCATAACATATCATGTCATAGTGAGGGCTAAAGGATCATCCAACATTCATCCACATCATCAACATATTATGCAATGCAACATATTCCTGAATTATAATGCAAGCACCCTAATATAACTCATGGCATACATGATGCGTGAATCATGCTAAAACTTTCATTTATTTGCCTTGAAACATAAAGAGTCATTCTACTCACCTCAGGCTAGCTCTGACAAGACACTGAAGCAGCTGACTCACTGCTGGGGTCCTCGGTTCCTTGGGTCCGAACTTACACAGGTGGACTCAAATGAGGGACCAAACATACAAGAACATGACTCTAAAATACTCCCCAAAAACCCCCTAAAACATCTTAAAACAATCATAGAAATCATGCAAAGGAGGGCTGAACAAGGCACTTTCGGCGGCAGGTTCGGAGGCCGAAAGTCTCTCCAGAGCCGAAAGTCATGCACCTTCGGCGGCACTTTCGGCGGCCGAAGGTTCCCTCCAGAGACGAAACTCATGCATGTTCGGCGGCACCTTCGGCGGCCGAAACTCCCTTCCAGAGCCGAAAGTCCACTTTCGGAGGCAGGGTTCGGCAGCCAAAGGCTTGCCTCCACAGGCAGGTTCGGCGGCCGAAAGTCCCTTCGGCTGCCGAACCTGAGTTCTTCCAAAGGGCAGAACTCAGCCTCTTTCATGCACAAATGCCTCCCAACCCACTCAACTCAAAACCAACACTTCTACAACATGCATACACACATACATAAGCTCCTAGGGGCTTCAAACTATCCTAAACCCCAACTATAACACATAAAACATACATATACAACTCACATTGTTCATAAACACAACATTAACCAAAAAACTCAAAATAGTCCTACACATGCATTTCTACCCCAAGAAACTTCATGAAACTTAACCAAAACATGAAAAGAAGGGAGGATCTACTCTTACCTCTTGAAGATCGAGAGACGATCCAACTCGGAGATGAGGGAGATCTCGCTCCTTGAGTCTCCAAGTTCCACAACTTGCTCAAAGTTCACAAATCTTCAAAAACCAAGCAAACACTTGTTAAAACTTGAAAGATTGGAGGAAAAAACATCAAAAACAACCATGGGAGAGCATGGACTCACCGTTGGCCGAAAATGGGGAGAAAACTCGCTTGTTTCGGTCATGGAGCCCTTATATAGGGGCTGGCCAGACCATCCTTCGGCAGCCTAAAGTGCCTCCAAAACTCATGCAAGTTCGGCGGCCGAACCTGAATCACTTTGGGAAGCCTAACTTGCCCCCCTAAACTATCCCATGTTCGGCGGCCGAACTTGAGGTTCGGCGGCCGAACCTGAAAATGCCTCCATGGTCTTTTTCAATAAAAACTCAACTTTTTTCTTACTTAAAATCATCAAATACATTAAAACATTTCATGAAAACATGATTTTACCCTTCTAAAGGTTTCCGATAACCGAGATTCCACCGAACGGTAGGAATTTTGATACCGGAGTCTAGCCAGGTATTACAAGTTTACCCTTTTCATCCTTGTCAAGTTTGGTGTTTATGCTCATTGGAGTTCTACTAGGCTTACTATTCTCCATTTCAAATCTTTTGATTAGCTCCTTTGTATTCTTAGCTTGGTTGATGAAATCCTTAGTTTGTTTGATTTGAAGCCCAAGGAAGAATTTGAGTTCTCCCATCATGCTCATCTCAAACTCACTTTTCATTACTTTTCAAAACTTTTCACACAAACACATATTAGTAGCACCAAATATGATATCATCAACATATATTTGCACTATAAGGATGTTATTTCTATGATTTTTGACAAATAGTGTTGTATCTACTTTATCTTTTGAAAAATTATTTTGCAAAAGAAAATTACTTAGTCTTTCATACCAAGCTCTTGGAGTTTGTTTTAAATCATATAAAACTTTTGACAATTTAAAAACATGATTTAGAAAGTCATGATTTTCAAAGGCCAGAGGTTGCTCAACATAAACCTCACCCTCAATAAAACCATTTAAAAAGACAATTTTCACATCTATTTGAAAGAGTTTAAAATTCATATAGGATGCATATGCAAATAAGATTATAATGGCTTCTAATCTAGCTACGGAGGGAAACATCTCATCATAGTCTCCTCTTGGTTATAGCCTTTAGCTACCAACCTAGTTTTGTTTCTAGTGGTATTGCCATCCTCATCAAGCTTATTTCTAAACACCTATTTGGTGCTTATAGTGGGGTGATGTTTAGGTCTAATAACTAAGGTCCAAACCTTGTCCTTTTCAAATTGGTTGAGTTCTTCTTGCATAGCAAGAATCCAACTCTCATCACTAATAGCCTCATCTATGGATTTAGGTTCTATATGAGATATAAATGTAATGTTATTATATATATGTCTAATAGAGGATCTAATTGTTACCCCTTGTGATGCATCACTAATTATTTGGTCCTTGGGGTGATCCTTCTTGTAGGTTCAATCCTTTGGCAAGTCATGTTGGACTCCTTAACTTTGTGTAATTTGCATTTTGATACGAGTAAGGAAATAATACGATGTTTCAAAGATTTAAAATGGAAAACTCCAAATCATGACAAATCAAGTTGCCATCGCTTAATTCAAGGCTTACGAGATGAGAACTATATTTGGGAAGCATGGGAGAATAAGGAAACAAGTCACACTCTCTTCAACACATGTGGACGCACAACGCAATTTCAGATCGCATAATACGTGTATGGCTAAATTGCATTTAGGCTAATTTTATTATTTTGGTATTTTAATATTTTGTGGGATTTGTTTTAAATTAATTTGGCCTATATTAGAAGCCAAATTCGTGCAGCCCATTTAGGAAGGAGATTTCTCCAAGATAATTTAGGAAAATGATCTTTAATGTAATCCAGGTTTGACTATTTGACTAGATACCTTTCCTATATTATAATTACACCTTCCTACAGTATAATTAGGGTTTGAAGGCTATAAAAACACCCAAAAGGTAGCAGCCACGAGGAAGCCAATGAATAGAGATGATTTTATGAACAATATTTTGTTCTTCTCCATTATTTAGCAACTTATTGAGGTTTAACCTTGTGGCGTTCTAATATGGATCTCCTCCATGCTTAGTTAACTTATCAAGAATTTCTTGTGGCGTTCTCGAAGCTGGAATCACTTGATTATCTATGTTTCTAATCACATTGGTTGGTTAGGGGTGTGGTAGAGTAACTTTCGCTTGATTATCTATGTTTCTAATCACATTGGTTGGTTAGGGGTGTGGTAGAGCAACCTTCGCTTGATTGTCTATATTTCTAATCACATTGGTTGGTTAGGGGTGTAGTAGAGCAACCTTCTGGAAGATATCTTTGTCTTGTTCTTTGTCAAGTTTTGTGACGGGTTTTTGATCACATGTTGATCCTGGGTTCCGCATCACATTTGTTACTCTTGAAGTCCAATCTCATCTTCCTTTGCCTCCATCGAATCCTCTTTGGGTTGACTTTAATCTCCATGAGGTTGAGGATCTTTAATGGTCAACTCATCAAGGTTATCTACAGATCATCATCACAAGCTATCTCCTTTCTAGGAGCAAAGGGATTAAATTCATAAAAAATAACATGCATTGACTCTTCAACTACCAAGGTTCTTTTATTGAATACTCTATATGATTTACTAGATTTAGAGTATCCTAAGAAAATGCCTTCATTAGTTTTGGAGTCAAATTTACCCAAATTATCCTTATTGTTTAATATGAAGCATTTGCAACCAAAAACTTTAAAATAACTAACTCTAGATTTTCTTCCATTCCAAAGCTTATAAGGGGTTTTATTTAAAAGAGGTTTAATTAGAACTCTATTTGAAACATAATAGTCGTATTAATGGCTTCCGCCCAAAAATAGGTAGGTAGATTATATTCTCTTAACATAGTCCTTCCCATATCTAAAAGAATTCTATTTTTTCTTTCAACAACACAATTTTATTGGGGAATCCTAGGAGATGAAAAATTATGAGTGATTCCTAACTTATTACAAAAGATTTCAAACCTTTCTTTTTTAAATTCTCTACCATGATCACTCCTTATTGAAGAAATTTGAAAACCATTTTCATTTTGAACTTTCTTTGTAAAACTTTTAAAGGCATCAAAGCAATTATTTTTGTGAGCAAGGAACACAACCCAAGTGTACCTAGAGTAGTCATCTACTATAACAAACTCATAATGCACGCCACCAAGGCTAGCTACTCTAGTTGGACCAATTAAACCCATATGCAAAAGTTATAAAGATCTAGAAGAGATTGTTGGGAAATCCCGAGATTATTACAACCCAGTTGCGCAGCGAAAAAATAAAATCTCTGTTGATTTCCTTTCCCAGAATCCGAGTGTTTCGTTTAATTCAAAAGATGGATATGAGACTAACCTGTTAATCTCGTCAAGAAGATACAATGCCGGACTGATGGTGCTGCCTTTTCAAACGAACACCCTCAATGGTATCCACACGAACGTCTTCTATCCTTCTAGAGTGCTAGCTCTCTCAAGGATGGATAGATTATGTGCTCCACAATCTGCAGCGGTTAGACTGAATTTTCTAAAAACTGTCATCAACACTCTCTTCGTAGAAGGAATATTTATATGTTTCAGTCTTTTTATTTTCCCAGTTGTGCTACTTTTTTCCCAAAAGAGTTGTGTTCAGAACCCACTATCACAATCTCGCAGATACTCAAATATCTTTATGTGATAGAGTCCTATATCTTTATGTGATAGAGTCCTTTATCTGTAACAATTACAGATAGACTGCAGATCTTTTAAATATTATTATCTTATAATAATTAATAATTAATAATAATAACACTTTATTATTATTAATTATACTAATAGGCTTTTAGCCCATTAATATAGCACATCAATAACGTTCTTGTGTGTGACCCAATAGGCTCACATTAATTGGCAATAGGCCCAGTCCAACAAGGCCTATAAGTCATAAGTGGCCTCTAGCAAGACATTATGACTACCCAACTAATATGAGGATCAATAGTCCGATAAAGCCTATTAAATAGAACATGTATTAATCCCTTTGTCACACGATATCTAGTTTGAACATAAGTCATAGTCAATGTCAAACTTATAATGTTCAAACTTATGATTTCTCGATCTCTAAGTAGACTGATAAATTCAAATGATATTGATCACACTATCAATTCATTTGAGCATGGCCATGTATTTCTCAGTCTCACTTATCGAGGGGCCCAGAAGATATCTCTCTCATAGAGAGAGACAAATCCTATCTTGATTGTTCATTATCCTCTACATAATTTCTATTATGCTCAATCATAACCTTTATGATTGTCCGATTAAAGACAACGTTTGGTTATGTCAAAACATAATAGTCCTTATGTTGGAAACTATGACAATCTCAAGTCAAAGGATTAAGACATAACTACTTTGAGATTCACTTATGACAATGACCCATGTAGTGATCTCAATGCGGGTCCATCCAATACTTTGTTCTCCAACAAGTATTTATGATTATTGAATTATATCAACATATACATAATTATCTCATGATTATCAATCAATAACCATACCAGTTATATTTTATTATTATCAACATAATAATAAGTAACCAGGGATGATAATCATTATTATGTAACATGCAAACAAATAATAATGATAAAAACCTCTTTTATTAATAACCAAAATGACATACAAAAAGGCCCAAGATAATGGCCTAGGGCATATACACTAACAATCTCCCAATTGCACTAGGCCTAATCACACAAGTATCTAATACCCATAGACCTAGTGTGCTGATCATGCTTGACCTGTGAAAGAGGCTTGGTCAGTGGATTTGCAATGTTGTCATTTGTGTCTACTTTGCATATTTTGATATCTCCTCTATCAATGATCTCTCGAATAAGGTGATATCGAGTGAGTATATGTTTAGATCTCTGGTGAGATCTGGGCTCCTTTGCCTGTGCTATGGCACCGTTATTACCATAATAAAGGTCCATAGGATTTGCAATGCTGGGAACCATTCCCAACTCTGAGATGAAATCCTTCAACCAGACTGCCTTTTTAGCTGCATCTGATGCTGCTATATACTCAACTTCTATTGTAGAATCTGCTATGATGCTCTGCTTGGAACTCTTCCAACTAACAACTCCACCATTTAAAGTGAATACAAAAACTGACTGTGATCTTAAGTCATCTATGTCGGTTTGGAAACTAGCATTTGTGTAACCACTTACAACTAGCTCGTCTTCCAATCCTCCATAAACTAGGAATGCATCCTTAGTCCTTCTAAGGTACTTTAGGATATTCTTAACAGCTGTCCAGTGACTTTCATCGGGATCTGCCTGATATCTGCTTGTTGTGCTCAAGGCATATGAGACGTCTGGTCTAGTACATAACATGGCATCCATTCTCGCTCATCAGATGTCATATGACATTGATTCTTGCTGAGACGAATACCATAAGACATGGGCAAGAATCCTCTTTTGGAGTCTTGCATGCTGAAACTTTTCAGCACTTTGTCAATATAAGTACTTTGACTCAGACCAATTATCCTCTTGGATCTATCCCTATAGATCTTAATACCAAGGATATATGCGACCTCACCTAAGTCCTTCATTGAAAAAAGAATTCCCTAACCAAGTCTTAACCTTTTGCAAGGTAGGAATATCATTTCCAATGAGTAATATGTCATCCACATATAGGACTAGAAACACAATTGCACTCCCACTAACCATCTTGTAAACACAAGGTTCATCTTCATTTTTGATGAATGCAAAGTCCCTGACTGTTTCATCAAAACGAAGATTCTAGCTCTGAGAAGCTTGCTTCAATCCATAAATGGATCTCTGAAGCTTGCAAATCTTACCAGAATTCTCAGGGATTACAAAACCCTTAGATTGTGTCATGTACACATCCTCGAGCAAAAGTTCACGACTGTCAGTCATGAGAAATCCATATCTCTCAGGCTGATGACGTGTCCTATCAGATCTGCATGGGACTTGTGTCACCTTTTTAGTTTCCACAACTGTTTGTGGTTCTAAAAGTAGTTCTACTAGCGGTTCAATGCTCTTTTGTGGTACTTGAGTTTCCTCAAGTCGCAATATACTCCCACTGAATCTCTGAGAGATAAATTCCTTTTCTAAAAATGTACCATTTCGAGCAACAAACACTTTGTTCTCTGAGGGAATATAGAAATAGTATCCTTTGGTTTCCTTAGGATACCCCACAAAATTGCACTTGATATATTTTGGAGCTAGCTTATCTGAAACTGGGCGTTTTATATAAGCCTCACACCCCCAAATCTTAAGAAAAGACAAATTGGGCATTTTGCCAGTCCATAACTCATATGGTGTCTTTTCAACCGCTTTCGATGGTACTCGGTTTAAAATGAATGCAGCTGTTTCCAAGGCATAACCCCAAAACGATAAAGAGAGATTTGTTTGACTCATCATAGATCGAACCATATCTAATAAAGTTTAATTTCTCCTTTCAGAAACACCATTCCATTGTGGAGTTCCTGGAGGAGTTAATTGTGAAACAATTCCACAGTTTCTAAGATGTTCATCAAACTCTTGGCTCAAATATTCACCACCTCGATCAGATCGAAGCATCTTGATAGTTCTACCAAGTTGATTTTGTACTTCATTTTGAAAAGTTCTAAACATTTCAAAAGATTCATGCTTATGTTTCATTAGGTAGACATAGCCATACCTACTGAAATCATCAGTGAATGTAATGAAGTACTAATAACCTCCCCTGGCACTAATGCTTAGTGGGCCATATACATCTGTATGTATTAAGCCCAATAAGTCTGAAGCCCTTTGACCTTGTCCAGTAAAAGGGTCCGTTGTCATCTTACCTACAAACAAGATTCACAATTTTCAAATGATTCAAAATCAAATGAATCTAATAAACCATCTTTATGGAGCTTAGATATGCAATTCTCATTTATATGGCTAAGACGACAGTGCCATAAATATGTTAGGTTTAACTCATTTGGCTTAGTTTTCTTATAAATTATGTTATAGATATTGTTGTCTCTAGAATCATCTAGATTAAGGACATAAAGGCCATCATATGAATTTGCAATACAATAAAGCAAATCATCTTTATTAATGGAGCATTTCTTATTCTTAATAAGAAATGAAAAACCTTCATCGTCCAAAACAGAAACTGAAATAATATTCCTACTCAAAGTAGGAACATAAAAGCAATTGTTCAGAACTAACAAAAGCCCATTGGGCAACACTAGTTCATATGTCCCTACAGCTATGGCAGCAACTCTTGCTCCATTGCCTACACGTAGGTTCACATCGCCCTTTTTCAGTTTTCTACTCCTTTTGAGACCCTTCAGCCATTTTGTACAAATGTGAGAGCCGCATCCAGTATCTAATACCCATGAAGTAGAAATAGATAAATTAATATCTATAACATAAATACTTGAAGTCGTAGTCTCACTACTCTTCTTCTTCTTGCACTCATCCAAATAGAGTTTGCAATTTCTCTTCCAATGCCCTGGTTCATTGCAATGGAAGCAGATTCCTTCCGTAGGAACTATTTCCTTAGGAACTTTTGCCTAGGATTGCCATTTAGGCTTGCTTCGTCCCTTAGGCCCATTACCACCTTTAGACTTGGGCTTCCCCTTATTTTTCATGGGCTTACCCTTATTGACATTCAAAATTTGGGTAGGCCTTTTCTTGATATTTACCTCAGCTGTCTTTAGCATCCCATGCAGCTCAGGAATGGATTTCTCCATATTGTTCATGTTATAGTTCATGACAAACTGAGAAAAACTGCCAGGTAAAGAATGTAGGATCAAATCCGTGGAGAGTTCTAAACTCAAAGAGTAGCCAAGCCTAGCAAGATGATCAATGTAGCCTTTCATTTTCAAAACATGAGCACTAACTGATTCACCTTCAGCCATTTTGCAATCATGCAATGCAATGGTGGTTTCATACCTATCCTGCCTAGCTTGTTGTTGGAAAGCCTGTTTGAGATGGACACTCATCTCATAGGCCTCAAGGTGCTCCAGATCCTTCTGAAGTTCTGGGCACATAGTTGCCAACATAAGACATCCAATGTCATTAGAATCATCCATATGCTTCTTATGCTTGTTCTTAACAGCATTAGTAGCATCAGCAAGAGGTGGTTCTGGGATAGCTTCATCAAGCACATAGGAATTTTTCTCTTGCTTGAGAACAATTCTCAAGTTTCTAAATGTAACGACCCAGAAATCGGACCGCTACCGGCGCTAGGATCCAGATCGGCATAAGGCCGCCGGGACCCGTAGCAAGCCTAACATGCATCCTGTATACTTGTTTAAATCCCATACGTGATCAACATTTACATAAAAACTTAAACTTTTTTCTTCTTTCATTCACCAAGCTTAACCTATGCATGCACAACTCATAATCGTAAACATTAAACTCCACACTGGAGCCCTCATTAAATGCTCCAATGGGGTAACATCACATACATTAAGCTTGGTTTACATAAACATCATTAAAACTTTTCATTTAAAAGGATCATGTGAAAGAGGGATTAACTTTACATACTAAGGTCAAGCACAACTCTAAACCTCAATAAACATCATTACATTACATTACTGAACTATACATCACATTACATCATTTTCATGTCCACATCTAGCTATTACATAAAACTTGACTTTACTCTTGCTGACATTCTGATCTAACCCGTACCTGCAAACCTGGGGGATTAAGGGAATGGGGTGAGCTACTAGAGCCCAGTGAGCAGAATAGTAAAACATTATATTTAAAAACATATGATCTCATGGAATGCATCACATCACAAACAAATCACATCAAGGATGAACTTGTCACCAATAACCCTTTACATAGCATTCCAATGTGCCAGGGGCGTAGAATGGGCCTCACTGGTCTTTCCCTTACATTAACATAACATAACATTCCAATATGCCAGGGGCGTAGAATGGGCCTCACTGGTCTTTCTCTTACATAGTGCCAGGGGCGTAAAATGGGCCTCACTGGTCTTTCATACCGTATCATAATCATATCATATCATATCATCGTGAGGGCTAAAGGATCATCCAACATTCATCCACATCAACATTAAATTATGCAATGCAACATATTTGTGAATTCTAGTGCAAACAACCTAATACATCACGTGGCATTCATGATGCATGAATCATGCTAAAACTTTCATTTAATTGTTTGAAACATAAGGAGTCATTCTACTCACCTCAGGCTAGCTCTGATAGGACACTGGAGCAGCTATCTCACTGCTGGGGTCCTCGGTTCCTCGGGTCCGAACCTACACAGGTGGACTCAAATGAGGGACCAAACATACATGAACATGACTCTAAACAACTCCCCCAAAACCCCCTAAAACACCTTAAAATAATCATAGAAAACATGCAAAGGAAGGCTGAACAGGGCACTTTCGGCGGCAGGTTCGGCGGCCGAAAGTCCCTCCAGAGCCGAAAGTCATGCACCTTCGGCGGCCGAAGGTTCCTTCTAGAGACGAAACTCATGCATATTCGACGGTACCTTCGGCGGCCGAATCTCCCCTCCAGAGCCGAAAGTCCACTTTCAGGGGCAGGATTCGGCAGCCAAAGGCTGGCCTCCACAGGCAGGTTCGGCGGCCGAAAGTCCCTTCGGCTGCCGAACCTGAGTTCTTCCAAAGGGCAGAACTCAGCCTCCACAATGCACATTTGCCTCCCAAACCATTCCAACATGCATTTGGCTATTCTACAACATGCATACACAAGCAAATAAGCATATAAGGGCCTCAAACTATCCTAAACCCCAACACAAACATAAAAAGCAACTCAAACAACATACATTACTCATAAACTCAACATTAACCCTAACATGCAATCAACTAACTTACACATGCATTTCTACCCCATAAACTTTCATAAAACTCGGTCAAAACATGAAAAGAGGTGAGGATCTACTCTTACCTCTTGAAGATCGAGAGGAGAGGCGATCCAACTTGGAGGTGGGAGAGATCTAGCTCCTTGGACCTCCAAGTTCCAAAACCTGCTCTAAGCTTCAAAAATCTTCAAAACCAAGTTAAAACTTGTTAAAACTTGAAAGATTTGAGGAAGAACATCAAAACCAACCATGGGAGAGCATGGACTAACCGTTGGCCGAAAATAGGGGAGAAAGCTCGCCCATTTTCGGCCATGGGTCCTTTTATATGTGGCTAGCCAGGCCACCTTCGGAAGCCGAAGGCGATTCCAAAACGCATGCATGTTCGGCGGCCGAACATGAGGTTCGGCGGCCAAACATGAGTCACATTCGGAAGCCTAACGTGCCCCCCTAAACTATCCCACGTTCGGCAGCCGAACCTGGAAATGCCTCCATGGTCTTTTTCATTCAAAACTCAATTTCTTTTGTTACTTAAAACCATAAAATACATTAAAACATTTTATGAAAACATGATTTTACCCTTCTAGAGGTTTTCGACAATCGAGATTCCACCGGACGGTAGGAATTCTGATACCGGAGTCTAGCCGGGTATTACATTCTTCCCCCCTTAAGAACATTCGTCCCCGAATGTTCACCAAACAACACATGCATAGCATAAAACATGGGCATACACATAAAACACAGAACACTAACCTTAGAAAAGATGAGGATATTGCTGGATCATAGACTCCCGTGTCTCCCAGGTACACTCTTCGATATTGTGGTGATTCTAAAGGACTTTCACCATCGGGATTTCCTTATTTCTTAGCTTTCTGATCTGGGTGTCTAAGATCCGCACCAGCTGCTCAACATAGGTGAGATCTCCGAGGATCTCCACATCAGGCTCACTAAGAACCTTGCTCGGATCTGACACAAATTTCCTCAACATGGAAACATGGAAAACCAGATGGATTCTTTCCATAAAAGCAGGTAAATCCAGCTTGTACGATACATTCCTAATCTTTTGCAAGATCTCAAGGGGTCCGATGTACCGTGGAGCTAGCTTACCTTTCTTCCCAAACCGAATCACCCCTTTCATAGGAGACACCTTGAGCAATACCAAATCCCCCTCCTGAAACTCTACTTGCCTTCTGCAGACATCTGCATAACTCTTTTGCCTGCTCACAGCCATTCTGATTCTTTCTCTGATTATGGGCACTACTCTGCTGGTAATCTCTACTAGCTCAGGCCCTGCCAAGGCCCTTTCTCCAACTTCCTCCCAACAGACAGGTGACCTGCACTTCCTTCCATACAAAGCTTCATATGGAGCCATCCCTATGCTAGCATGATAGCTGTTATTGTAGGTAAACTCTACCAAAGGTAGATGTTGCCTCCAAGAACCGCCAAAATCTAGCACACACATTCTGAGCATATCCTCTATTGTCTGGATGGTCCTCTCTGATTGTCCGTCCGTCTGTGGATGGAAAGCAGTGCTAAAATCCAACCTGGTACCCATTGCACTCTGCAGACTCCGCCAAAACCTGGAGGTGAACTGGGGTCCTCTATCAGACACTATTGAAACAGGAGCCCCATGCAACCTGACCACTTCATCAACAAACACCTGCGCCAATTTGTCCACAGAATAGCCACTCCTGACAGGGATGAAGTGAGTAGATTTGGTCAGTCTGTCCACAATCACCCATATGGAGTCCAATCTGTTGGACGTTGCCGGTAACCCCACCACGAAGTCCATAGCGATATTCTCCCATTTCCACTCTGGAATCGGTAGTGGGTTAAGCATTCCAGCCGACTTCTGATGTTCCAGCTTCACCCTCTGACATTTTTCTCAGGCTAACACGAACTGTGCCACTTCTCTTTTCATAGCTGGCCACTAATAAACCCTTTTCAAATCTTGATACATCTTGGTGGCTCCTGGGTGAACACTGTATCTGGCATTATGGGCTTCCCTCATAATGTCTCCCTTCAGACCCACGTCATTTGGTACACACAATCTATTCCTATAGCGGAGGATCCCCTTGCTGTCAAATCTGAACTCTTCGTTCTTGCCTGACTAAACAGTCCTGGCAATCTTCACTAACTCTGGGTCTTCATGCTGTTTCTGAGCCACCTGCTCCAGAAACACAGGTGTCACTCTCATTTGGGCTATCAAAGCACCTGTACCATACAACTCCAATTGCAAACCTTCATTAATGAACTTGTGAAACTCTTTCACCGCCGGCCTCCTCTCTTCTGTAATATGGGGTAGACTGCCATGTGATTTCCGGCTTAAGGCGTCTGCCACAACATTCGCCTTACCCGGATGGTACTGAATCTTGCAATCATAGTCACTAAGCAGTTCTACCCATCTTCTCTGCCTCAGGTTCAACTCCCTCTGACTCAAGATGTATTGCAAGCTTTTATGATCTGTGAAGATCTCACATTTAACCCCATAAAGGTAATGCCTCCACATCTTGAGTGCAAAGATTACTGTTGCCATCTCTAGGTCATGTGTAGGATAATTCAACTCATGCTTCTTCAGCTGCCTAGAAGCATAAGCAATTACCCTTTCATTTTGCATCAACACACAACCTAGTCCCACACGGGACGCATCACAAAACACTGTGAAGTCTTCATTACTAGTTGGCAGAGCTAACACCGGTGCCGACGTCAACCTCTTCTTCAGCTCTTCGAAGCTCTCTTCACACTGGTCAGTCCACACAAACCTCTGATTCTTCTTAGTCAGTCTGGTCATTGGAGCAGCAATCTTAGAGAAGTCCTGAACGAACCTCCTGTAGTAACCTGCCAAACCCAAAAAGCTCTTGATCTCAGTCACTGTAGTGGGTCTAGGCCAGTTAGCCATAGCTTCTACCTTCTTGGGGTCCACTTCTATTCCATTTTCTGATACGACATGCCCCAAGAAAGAAATGCTCCTCAACCAGAACTCACACTTGGAGAACTTCGCATACAAGCCATGTTCCCTCAAGGTCTGCAAGACTAACCTCAGATGATGGGCATGCTCCTCTGCATTCCTGGAATACACTAAGATATCATCTATGAAGACAATAACGAAGTGATCCAGATACTGACTAAAAACTCTGTTCATGAGATCCATGAATGCTGCAGGGGCATTGGTTAACCCGAACGGCATCACAAGGAACTCATAGTGCCTATATCTGGTCCTGAATGCCATCTTCGACACATCTTCTTCTCTTATCCTCAGCTGATGGTACTCGGATCTCATATCTATCTTGGAGAAACAACCTGCTCCTGCTAGCTGGTCAAACAGATCGTCGATCCTCGGCAACAGGTACTTGTTCTTGGTAGTGACTTTGTTCAACTGCCTGTAGTCGATACAAAGTCTAAGGGATCCATCCTTCTTTCTCACAAACAGCACTGGAGCACCCCAAGGTGAGGTACTCGGTCGGATGAAACCCTTGTCTACCAGCTCTTGCAACTGCTCTTTAAGCTCCTTCAATTCTGCTGGTGCCATCCTGTAGGGAGGGATAGAGATCGGTCTGGTTCCAGGCATCAATTCAATTTCGAACTCTATCTCCCTAGCAGGTGGTAAACCTGACAGCTCGTCTGGGAAGACATCTAAAAACTCACTGACCACGGGCACTGCTCTTTGACATGACTATCCAGCTCCCTCACATGAGCTAGAAAACCCTGACAACCCCTCCTGAGTAACCTACGAGCCTGTAGGGTTGATATCAAACCTCTAGGTGTACCCCTCCAGTCTCCTCTGAAGACAACCTCTGACCCATCCTGACCTCTGAACCTGACTACCTTGTCTCTGCAATCCAAGGTAGCACCATGGGTAGATAGCCAATCCATCCCTAGAATGACGTCAAAATCTGTCAAATCTAGAACCACAAGGTCGGCTGAAAGGCATCTCCCCTCCACAAAAACTGGACTACACTGTAGACTGACTCTGCCACTGATGGGTCACACTTGGATCCACTGACCCATAGGGGACACTCTAACCCAGAGACCATCAAACCCAATCTCTCGACGGCTCTCGGGGCAATAAAAGAATGAGATGCACCAGGGTCCATTAAGGCATAAACATCTGAACAACCAATGATGAGATTACCTGACACCATGGTGTTTGATGCATTTGCCTCCTGCTGTGTCATGGTGAAGATCCGTGCTGGAGCTGATGGATCTTCACCCCTGAAACCCGCTGAAGAAGAGGCTACCCCTCTCCCTCTGTCTCTGCCGTTGGCCTGCGTCGCGGCTGGAGCTACTGGCTGAGCCACACTACCAGAAGCTGTCTGCTGGGACTGTGCCATAAAAGCTGCTCTGGAACACTCCCGTGCCATGTGTCCCTCCTGCCCACATCTGAAGCAGGCTGTCGTCCCAAACCGACAGACTCCCTTATGCGGCTTCCCACACTTCATACATACTGCATTGTCTAGACCTGAGCTCGAGCCACCTCCTAAACCCAGACCTGACTTGATCTTGTTCCAGAACTTGTTCTTCTTTGACTTTTTGGTGGTACTGCTCCACCTCTTACTGCTTGAAGCTGCTGAACTCAAAGAAGAGGGATCTAACTTTCCCCCACCTGGGGTCTTGGAACCAGAAGGCTGTGCCACAGACTGCTTAACTCTCCCTTCAATGATTGCACTAGCCTTCATTCTCCGGGCCATATCCACTATGGCATGGAAACTCTCACTCTCGGCTGACTGAATCAAGGAGGAATACCTGGAATGAAGCCTCATGATATACCTCCTAGCCTTCTTCTGATCTGTGTCCAGATTTTGCCCAGCAAACGGCAACAGCTCCAAGAATCTATCTGTATATTCATCTACACTCATCTCCTCCGTCTGCCTTAACTGCTTGAATTTAATCATCTTCAACTCCCTTGAGCTGTCAGGGAAAGCCCATCCTGCAAACTCATTCGCAAACTCCTCCCATGATAGGCTATCCAATCTCGGATTCACATAGTTTTTAAACCACTCTCGGGCCTTCTTGCACTTCAGTGTGAACCCAGCCATTTGAATGGCTCTACTATCATCAGCTCCTATCTCATCTGTAATCATCTTGACCCTCCCAAGATACTCAAACAGATCATCACTTGTTTCATACTGGGGAGCACCCAGCTTCATGTAGTCGGTCATCTTGACCTTGCTCCCTCCAGATGAGCTAGGTTTAGGTACTTGGGTTTCTGGGACAGTAGGTTCTGCTGGTGGTGGAGGAGGTGCAACATCTCCCGGGTTGGGGTTTGCTGTACCTGTCTAGAAAGATGGGGATGGGTACATAGGGTACTGTGGGTATGGTGGGTAGGAAGGTGGGTATGGCATGTGAGAAGGGTAAGGATTAAAACTGGGGTAATCCGATGTACCTCCCATCAAATACCCGGGATTCTGTGAAAAGGGTGGGTACTGGGGTGGTTGAACAAACCCCGAGGCCTGAGTGCCTCCCTGAGACTCTCCCATGCCCTCTTCAAACATGCTCACACCAAGACTGCCATCCCTCCTCTGATCCACATCCATATCATCCCCCACATCTCCTGATATTCCACCTTGAACTGTTCCCCTTCTGCTCACATCAAAAGACCTTCTAGGGTCCCTTGATGTTCTCTTCCTACTAGATCTGCAGGACATTGCCCTAGGCAATGCAGGGGGACGGGCATCCGTGCCCTCATCCTGAGGTGGTACTCCAGTCAATCGTGCAGATCGACGAGTTCCTCTCATCCTGTTTACTGAAAAACAGCACACATCACATAAAACATTAGCATCAAATGGTTCATGTGGAAACACATGAACCCGCATCACATACATAGCATATCATCAATGCACATGCATAAAATCATGACATTTCACATCATTAATCAAGACAGGACTCTACATCCTATCCTAGTGGACATGATTTTTCCTATTGTGCTTGACCTTCTAGAAGACCTATGAGCCCGACACTCTCTAGGTCCAACCATATGAACCTAGGGCTCTAATACCAATCTGTAACGACTCAGAAATCGGACCGCTACCGGCGTTAGGATCCAGATCGGCATAAGGCCGCCGGGACCCGTAGCAAGCCTAACATGCATCCTGTATACCTGTTTAAATCCCATACATGATCAACATTTACATAAAAACTTAAACTTTTTCCTTCTTTCATTCACCAAGCTTAACCTGTGTATGCACAACTCATAATCGTAAACATTAAACCCCACACTGGAGCCCTCATCAAATGCTCCAATGGGGTAACATCACATACATTAAGCTTGGTTTACATAAACATCATTAAAACTTTTCATTTAAAAAGATCATGTGAAAGAGGGATTAACTTTACATACTAGGGTCAAGCACAACTCTAAACCTCAATAAAATTCATTACATTACATTACTGAACTATACATCACATTACATCATTTTTATGTCCACATCTAGCTATTACATAAAACTTGACTTTACTCTTGCTGACATTCTGATCTAACTCGTACTTGCAAACCTGGGGGATTAAGGGAATGGGGTGAGCTACTAGAGCCCAGTGAGCAGAATAGTAAAACATTATATTTAAAAACATATGATCTCATGGAATGCATCACATCACAAACAAATCACATCAAGGATGAACTTGTCACCAATAGCCCTCTACATAGCATTCCAATGTGCCAGGGGCGTAGAATGGGCCTCACTGGTCTTTCCCTTACATTAACATAACATAACATTCCAATATGCCAGGGGCGTAGAATGGGCCTCACTGGTCTTTCATACCGTATCATAACCATATCATATCATATCATCGTGAGGGCTAAAGGATCATCCAACATTCATCCACATCAACATTAAATTATGCAATGCAATATATTTGTGAATTCTAGTGCAAACAACCTAATATATCACGTGGCATTCATGATGTATGAATCATGCTAAAACTTTCATTTAATTGCTTTGAAACATAAGGAGTCATTCTACTCACCTCAGGCTAGCTCTGACAGGACACTGGAGCAGCTATCTCACTGCTGGGGTCCTCGGTTCCTCGGGTCCGAACCTACACAGGTGGACTCAAATGAGGGACCAAACATACATGAACATGACTCTAAACAACTCCCCAAAAATTTCCTAAAACACCTTAAAATAATCATAGAAAACATGCAAAGGAAGGCTGAACAGAGCACTTTCGGCGGCAGGTTCGGCGGCCGAAAGTCCCTCCAGAGCCAAAAGTCATGCACCTTCGGCGACCGAAGGTTCCTTCCAAAGACGAAACTCATGCATGTTCGGCTGTACCTTCAGCGGCCGAATCTCCCCTCCAGAGCCGAAAGTCCACTTTCGGGGGCAGGGTTCGACAGCCAAAGGCTTGCCTCCACAGGCAGGTTCGGCGGCCGAAAGTCCCTTCGGCTACCGAACCTGAGTTCTTCCAAAGGGCAGAACTCAGCCTCCACAATGTACATTTGCCTCCCAAACCATTCTAACATGCATTTGGCTATTCTACAACATGCATACACAAGCAAATAAGCATATAGGGGCCTCAAACTATCCTAAACCCCAACACAAACATAAAAAGCAACTCAAACAACATACATTACTCATAAACTTAACATTAACCCTAACATGCAATCAACTAACTTACACATGTATTTCTACCCCATAAATTTTCATAAAACTCGGTCAAAACATGAAAAGAGGTGAGGATCTACTCTTACCTCTTGAAGATCGAGAGGAGAGGCGATCCAACTCAGAGGTGGGAGAGATCTAGCTCCTTGGACCTCCAAGCTCCAAAACTTGCTCTAAGCTTCAAAAATCTTCAAAACCAAGTTAAAACTTGTTAAAACTCGAAAGATTTGAGGAAGAACATCAAAACCAACCATAGGAGAGCATGGACTCACCGTTGGCCGAAAATAGGGGAGAAAGCTCGCCCATTTTTAGCCATGGGTCCTTTTATAGGTGGCTAGCCAGGCCACCTTCGGAAGCCGAAGGCGACTCCAAAATACATGCATGTTCGGCGGCCGAACATGAGGTTCGGCGGCCGAACATGAGCCACATTCGGAAGCCTAACGTGCCCCCCTAAACTATCCCACGTTCGGCGGCCGAACCTGAGGTTCGGCGGCCGAACCTGGAAATGCCTCCATGGTCTTTTTCATTCAAAACTCAATTTCTTTCTTACTTAAAACCATAAAATACATTAAAACATTTTATGAAAACATGATTTTACCCTTCTAGAGGTTTCCGACAATCGAGATTCCACCGGACGGCAGGAATTCCTATACCGGAGTCTAGCCGGATATTACACTAAACCAGTCAATAAAATTAGTCCCATTTTTTTTTCAGTTTATCCTTCTCAAGGATGGATCGTAGTGATAAGGTGGAATTGTTATTAGCACCTATAATTATCTACAAAAATATGCAAACTTAATTAATTTAGTAGACAAATTAATATTGAGGTGATAATAATCTCCCACTAAAATATAACCCTCAAAATAATAATATTTTAGCGGGCTAAGATCCATATTTCACCTAATTCTAAGTCTGCTTTGGCATGACGTTTAGAATTAAGTTATTTAGGTAGGTAACTCATTACCAATTACATCTAATATAACTCTTAAATTATGAGGTGTTGACATCATATGTCAAATACATGTTATACCCCATCTAATACCTTAGGCCCAAAACCGTTTTGATAGCCTAATTAAGCTCAACCAAAATTAAATAAATGAGTAACCATTACTCATCCTATCTTACTAGAATAACCTAATACACTTTGCTTTAGCAAAACCTGCATTTTGGTGATCTTAGTCTTGATAGGTTTTTAATATATGGGTGGCATTAAAACTTAATATTTTAGAGTGAGGGTTTAACTTTTAATTATTTTATCTTGCATATATATATATATATCATAGCATCCAATATGCATACATATATATATATAGACAATGATGTATAGTATCTCATACTAATAAAATATAGTCCTTTAAATCTGATTTAAAGACTAAAAATAATAATAAAATATAGTCATTTAAATCTAGTTTAAAGACTAAAAAAAAAATAATTTTTAAAATTTATTTTCTTATTAATATATATATATATATATTAATTATTATTATTATTTTATTTTCAGGGGTAGAATGGTAATTGGGGCATCCAAGCAATTCTCCACAGCCAACTGTCTTCCAATTACCAGCACAGACCATCGCCAATCCGACGTCTGGCTGTTCGCGCAACGGTTGCGCATCCATCAGCCCCTGTAATCCGATGCCGGCGAGCTTGGAGTCCACAACATCACGAAGCGAGTTGCGATCTCACGGAATCGTGACGTCGTCAGGTTGCCGTTCTTCCATCTGTCCATTGACAAGATGGACGTACGGCTTCTTGCCTCGTTGCCAGTTGCGCAACACTTGCGCATCCCACTGGCCATCATCCAATCAACGAATGCATGAGGATTTCCATAAATTCCATTTTAATTAATTAATTAATTAATTAATTAATTTTTTTTATTGTTGTTGTTTTAATTTAACAATTAAAAGTTAAAACAACAAATCAAAACAATTTTGATTCTAGATCCAAAATTTTTAATTTAATTTTTCTAACAAAAATTACCTAAATGATCTGATCATTCTTCCACGAATTATTCCATAATTATCATGCCATTCTAATAAACATATATCGTATATATAATATCAATAATGACATAATTAATTTAAACGAAAAGCACAGGTTGGCTTTGATACCACTGTTGTGAAATCCCGAGATTATTGCAATCCAGTTGCGCAGCGAAAAAATAAAATCTCTGTAGATTTCCTTTCCCAGAATCCGAGTGCTTCGTTTAATTCAAAAGATGGATATGAGACTAACCTGTTAATCTCGTCAAGAAGATACAATGCCGGACTGATGGTGCTGCCTTTTCAAACGAACACCCTCAATGGTATCCACACAAATGTCTTCTATCCTTCTAGAGTGCTAGCTCTCTCAAGGATGGATAGATTATGTGCTCCACAATCTGCAGCGGTTAGACTGAATTTTCTAAAAACTGTCATCAGCACTCTCTTCGTAGAAGGAGTATTTATATGTTTCAGTCTTTTTATTTTCCCACAACTATTTTCCTAAAAGAGTTGTGCTACTCTTTTCCCAAAAGAGTTGTGTTCAAAACCCACTATCACAATCTCGTAGATACTCAAATATCTTTATGTGATAGAGTCCTTTATCTGTAACAGTTACAGATAGACTGCAGATCTTTTAAATATTATTATTTTATAATAATAAATAATTAATAATAATAACACTTTATTATTATTAATTATACTAATGGGCTTTTAGCCCATTAATATAGCACATCAACAACGTTCTTGTGTGTGACCCAATAGGCTCACATTAATTGGCAATAGGCCCAGTCCAACAAGGCCTATAAGTCATAAGTGGCCTCTAGCAAGACATTATGACTACCCAACTAATATGAGGATCAATAGTCCGATAAAGCCTATTAAATAGAACATGTATTAATCCCTTTGTCACACGATATCTAGTTTGAACATAAGTCATGGTCAATGTCAAACTTATAATGTTCAAACTTATGATTTCTCGATCTCTAAGTAGACTGATAAATTCAAATGATATTGATCACACTATCAATTCATTTAAGCATGGCCATGCATTTCTCAGTCTCACTTATCGAAGGGCCCAGAAGATATCTCTCTCATAGAGAGGGACAAATCCTATCTTGATTGTTCATTATCCTCTACATAATTTCTATTATGCTCAATCATAACCTTTATGATTGTCCGATTAAAGACAACATTTGGTTATGTCAAAACATAATAGTCCTTATGTTGGAAACTATGACAATCTCAAGTCAAAGGTTTAAGACATAACTACTTTGAGATTCACTTATGACAATGACCCATGTAGTGATCTCAATGCGGGTCCATCCAATACTTTGTTCTTCAACAAGTATTTATGATTATTGAATTATATCAACATATACATAATCATCTCATGATTATCAATCAATAACCATACCAGTTATATTTTATTATTATCAACATAATAATAAGTAACCATGGATGATAATCATTATTATGTAACATGCAAACAAATAATAATGATAAAAACCTCTTTTATTAATAACCAAAACGACATACAAAAAGGCCCAAGATAATGGCCTAGGGCATATACACTAACAGGGATTACCTTATTAATGGATTAAAACAGATTTTAACTTGCTTACCTATTTGACATGCATCACACACTTTGTCCTTTTCATATTTGATCTTTGGAAGGCCATCAACTAGCTCATCCTTGGTCAAATTTTTTAGAAGATCCATGCTAACATGAGAAAGCCTTATATGCCAAATCCAAAAATTATCACTAATAGAAACAAAGCACTTCATATCTAGGTTAGTCATAGCTTGTAAATCAATAAGATAGATATTTTCGACTTTTTCACCAACAAACAATATTTTATTATTCGACATTTTAGAGACAAAGCATGATTTTGGTTCAAAGATAACTCTACAACCTCTATCACATAATTGACTTTCACTTAACAAATTATGCTTCAAGCGATCAACTAAGAGAACTTTATCAAGAATAGGAGAGTTTTCCTTACCGACTTTACCTATTCTAATAATTTTACCTTTTTCATTATCTCCAAAAGTTATTTGTCCACTATCATTCTTCTTTTCAAGAGAGATGAAGTGACTTGAATTTCCGGTCATATGCCTTGAACATCCACTATCTAAATGGCATTTACTTTCAATCTTTGCAGATTTCAAGCACACCTAAAAAAAAGAGATTCAAACACTTTTAGGTATCTAAATGTACTTGGGTCCTTGAAGGTTAGTCATTTCATTTTTCGATATCTATATGCTTTCATATCCAAGATGTACTTTTCTAATAGTACATCTATAGTTGGTATGACCAAACTTGCCACAATAGTGGCAATGACCATTGGACCTTCTTGTTCTATGTCCATAGGTGAGTGAGTGTGTTTGAGTTCTCATGTAGCCATTTCTCCCTTGTCTATTATAAGTATGTGAGTAAGAGATATAATGAGTGTAATAATTATGTGAACTAGAAATGTGTGCTCTATAATAATCATTTCTTCTATATGCAAATTGCTTAGGTGTGTGTCTTATACAAGCATTGTGACTAGTGGATTGGTGTACATGTGCATTTCTTTTAGGTACATTACTACTAGAAGCTTTAGGTATATTTCCATTAGAGCTATATACCTTAGGTTCATTTAAGTTAGTAGTTTTAACAAAATTATTTTTAGAAGAATTTGGTTGAGTTGATTTATCATGGCCAAGTCCATACTTGATACTAGAAGACCTTTGAGAGTCTAATATTTCATCAAGTTTATCCTTACCTTTTAAAAAATTTGAAAGAGAATTTTTCAACTCAAGGATTTCACTTTTCAAATTTTTGTTTTCTAATGAGAGCTCACCTAAGGATTTTTGTAAATCATCATTTGAGGATAAAGATTCCTTAGGTGAGTTCTCACTTTCCCTTTTTAAGCTAGCTAACTCACTTTTCAAAATTTTGTTTTTCTTATGACTCTTTTCAAGTTCATTATTCATCAATTTTAAAGCACTAACTAGTTCATCATATGAAAATTCAACAACATCATCACATAAAGTAATATCGTCAAGTATAGTTACCTCATCGGAGCTTTCCTCTAAAGCCATGAAGCACATGTTGGCAACTTCATCACCAACGTCCTCCTCTTTGGTGTCACTTGACTCATCCCATATTTCTTTGAAGGCCTTCTTCTTGAACTTTTTGATGGCCTTCTTCAACTTGGGACAATTCACTTTGTAGTGATCCGGTTTATTGCACTCATAACAAATGACCACTTTCTTTTTGCTTGATTCACCTTTTTCCTTTCTAAAATTCTTCTTTGGGATGAACTTTTTATTTTGAAGGAGCAACTTTCTTATCCTCCTAGTCACCAAGGCTAATTCCTCTTCACTTATCTCTTCTTTTTGCTCACTAATGTCTTCGGAGGATACCCTTAGAGTAATGTTCTTTTTCACTTTGCTAGGTTCCTCCACTTGCTCTCTCTTTAGAGTCATCTCATAATCAATGA
This sequence comes from Manihot esculenta, assembly GCF_001659605.2. Classification (NCBI taxonomy): domain Eukaryota; kingdom Viridiplantae; phylum Streptophyta; class Magnoliopsida; order Malpighiales; family Euphorbiaceae; genus Manihot; species Manihot esculenta. The sequence goes on along the minus strand of NC_035178.2, from coordinate 18,399,124 downwards.
GATTTCTCAAAAGTTCATCCAATTGTACTTTACTCAAATCTTTAGCACCCTTTAAGGAGGTTACCTTTGGTAGCCATTCCTTAGGTAGACAACTAAGAATTTTCTTCATCAATTCTTCATTTGTGAATATCTTTCCAAGAGATTTCATTCCTCCAACGATCTCAATGAACCTATCATACATTTGGCTAATAGTTTCATCGGATTTTATTTTGAACAACTCATATTGGTATATAAGGAATTCCATCTTGTTTTTCTTTGACTTGATTGGTACCTTCATGAGTGACAACCAAAGCATCCCAAATCTCCTTGGCGGTAGACTTCATGCATACTTTGTTGTACTCACTTCTACTAAGAGCACAAAACAAAATGTGAATGGCTTTGTCATTAAGGGCTACCCTTCTCTTTTCTAGTTCACTCCATTCACTCTTAGGTTTTTTGCTTTTGCTTTCCTTCTACCACTTTTGTTCAAAAGAAAGAACCATTCTCTATAATGTCCCACAAATCAACTCTTTCCAATTTGAGAAAATAATACATTCTATTTTTCCAATATAAAAAGTCATTCCCATTAAAGAAGGGTGGTCTCACAACCAATTGACCTTCTTGAGCATTGAGGGTTGTCATCCGATCTTTACTCCAAGATGATTAAATCTTCAAGATAAGGAGACTTAGCTTTGATACCACTTATTGTTCCTTGAAGCAGCCCAAGAGGGGGGTGAATTGGGTTTATAAAAAATATTTAAAGTTAAAAACACAAATTAAAAAGAAATAAGGAAGGAAGAGAATAATCAACACAATGATTTATAGAGGTTCAGCTATCTCAAGCCTACGTCCTCTCCTCAAGGCCCTCCTTAAGAAATCAACTCCACTATCAAATCTTCTTTGGGTGAAGATTAAAACTCCTTACAATTCTAGAGCAAAACTCTTACTCTTTACAATTCTCTTTTTCTCACAATAGTAATCCTTTGCTCAAAATCACACCCACTATAATAAATTAACTCAACAACCTTCACTCAATCTTAAAACACAAACCAATTACAATTCAAGGCAAACTTGCAAGAAATTAATGCTATAGCTCAAGGTTTTGAGAGAGAGAGAGTGAAAAAGGCTTTAATCTCAATAATTATATGCTTAGATGGTTATTATAACTTCTTCCAAATCAAAAACACATTATATTTATAGTTCTGACATAAATATGATCGTTGGGGATGCATTAAATGCAAATAGAACAGAAAAACTCAGGTTCGGCGGCCGAACCATTGAAGGTGAAGAATAACTTCTTGAAAATAGACTTTCCGCAGCCTAAAATCTATTTTCGGCGGCCGAACCTTTGGGACTTTTTCCTCTCTCCCTTTACTTTTGGAAGCCGAAAGTTTCACTTTAGGAGGCATATTGAAAACAGACTTTTAACGGCCTAAAGTCCATGCTCGGCGGCCGAATATTTTGGACTTTTGCCTCTATCCCTTCTTTTTCGAAAGCCGAAAGTTTCACTTTAGGAGACATATTGAAAACAGACTTTCGGCAGCCTAAATTCCATATTCAGCAGCCAAACATTTGGAACTTTTGCCTCTGTCTTTCACTTTCGGAAGCTGAACATTTGACTTTAGGGGTACAAAAATATTTTATTAAATCTTTGAAAAATCGTAACTTAGGCTATGAAACTCCATTTTTCAATCCTTTTGAATTTGTTCAACCCATGTTTTGAGATCTTTTATTTTGATAAAAAATAATTTCAAAATCACTTCTTTTGAAAAATTTCATTTTGGTCCCTCAAAGTCATGGAGCGAAAAACTTAAGTTATAAACTTCTAATTTTGATTCTATTTAAATTTTTGTAACTTATAATTTGAAATTTCTTATTTGATAGAAAAATATTTCCACAAAGGCTCCGTATATCAAATTTCATTTTGGTCCCAAAAACAATTACTTAAAACTTAGCTATATGTATAAGCTTTTAGGATTAAAAAAAAAAAAACTTGAGCCATCACAATTAATTATTTGAAATTGACAATGCATAAAGTAAAAATTATATTTTGATCCCTTTCTTGTGGTATGTTTTCAAATTTGGCACTTTTCATTCTTGAAACTGAAGCGATTTCATTTATTTTAATAAGGGATCTACAAGTTCACGCAAACACTTTTAAAGATAATTAATAGCACACCAATTATTTATTAGTCATCAAAACAGGAATTAGAATACTTAGGTTTTTTTTTTTTTTTGAAATAACAAGAAAACTTCATTAATTCAAAGAGAACAAAGAAACAATATGAGGAGGAGGGATATCAATCCAAACTCCTTGACCTGACTCAGAATGAGCCGATGTTGCTAGAACATGAGCGACATCATTCGCAGATCTATGAACAAAAACACACTTTGCTTCCTCATAACTAGATAGAAGCAGTTTACAATCTTGAACCAAAAGGCCAAAAGACGATAAATCATCTAACAAAACACAATTAACTGACATCACAAGTACCTGAGCATCCAATTCGAAAAGAACTCGATCCCATCCACACTCTTTAATCCAGCTCAATGCTTCCCGGAAGGCTATAGCTTCAGCACACTTTGCATCCATCTGGCTATAAAAAGAGCCTGCTCTAGCAGCCACAAAACTCCCATCATCCTTCCGGATTACACAACCGAAACCTACTGAACCTCATTGCAAGCTTAAAGAGGCGTCAATGTTCGCCTTGATCCAACCGTGCGGCGAAGGAGACCAGATCGGGCGAGCCGGGTCGACAATGGTGCTTACTGAGGACACGACCCGGGCTGCTTTCCATTGCAGCAAAAAATTCAGAGCCATGAAGAACACACCACTCGCAGTCTGACCCTGGCCCTTCCATACAACATTGTTCCTATTTTGCCACAAAGCCCATAAGATCATTAGCATAAGGGAGGCATTTTCCACAGAAGCAGAAGAGAAGGCTAAAGAAAACCACTCATTTAAAGAAGATGCAGAAGGCGCAGGCCAACCCAACGGCGAGCTTAATCAGCAGCTGCGGGCAAAAGGGCACTGAATCAAAATATGCAAGACATTCTCAGGGGCTACATGACACAACGGGCATGAAGGATCAACTGGGACTCTCTTGGACTGAAGTGACGAGAGGCAAGGGACAACATTAACTAGAGCCCGCCAGCAGAAATTGAGCACTTTTGGGGGAACTTTAGCTTTCCAGAACCTTTTCCATATCTCGCTCCCTTCCCTATGTTGAAAGCCATCAACCAGGAACCTATATGCACTCTTAACCGAATAGTGACCTTTGGACTCGAATTTCCAGCACCATGTATCAGAACACGATGAAAGACTAAGAGGGATGTTCAAAATACAACTTCTATCTCTTTCGTTGAACATCTGTGCAATTAAACTCTCGTTCCATCTGTGGTTAATTATGAGATCTGAAACAACAACTCTAGCATAGTTCAAAGGAGGGGTTGTGGAAACCAGGGACTCAGGCAGCTCTCTCAACCAGGGTTGCCCCCAGACTGAAACTGACTGACCATTCCCAATCCTCCAATAAGCCCCAGCTCGAATCAGACCCCGAGTTTCCCATATGCTGCGCCACAAAAAACTAGGGTTACTTCCCAAAGGAGCTTCAAAGAAAGATTGTGTCGAAAAATAGCGGGCCTTAAGGACACGAGCCACTAAGGACTGAGGCCTGTTGATAATGTGCCAGCCCTGCTTCCCAAGTATGGCCAAGTTAAACTTATGAAGAATTTTGAAACCTAGCCCGCCATCAGATTTGTGCTTTGCCATTCTGTGCCAACCCAGCCAATGAATACCCCGATTTTGATCCGCCCCCATACTCCACCAATATCTAGTCATCATGCGTTGCAGTTCATCACAAAGAGTCCGAGGAAGTAAAAATAAGCTCATCACATAGTTTGGCAAAGCTTGGAGGACTGTTTTCAAGAGAACCTCCTTACCTGCTTGAGACAGTGCCCGATGCTTCCAAGAATTCAGCCTTTTCCACAATCTATCCTTAACAAAACTGAACACTTTCCTCTTATTATTTCCAACATGAGAAGGAAGTCCTATATAATTTCCAAAATCTGGTTTCTCCTCAACCTGAAGTACTGAGCATACAGAGACCCGAAGAGCCACAGGAGTGTACCTACTAAAGGAGATAGATGATTTCTGAAGGTTTATCACCTGTCCAGATGCATTTTCATACATGCGAAGGATACGCTTGAGTTCCAAAGCCTCCTGAACACTTGCTCGGAAGAAGATCAAGCTATCATCTGCGAAAAAAAGGTGAGAAATCTGCGGGCCACCCCGAGAAACCCTATACCCCTGAAGGCTTCCACTGCTTATACAATTTTGCAGGAGACGGGAAAGCCCCTCAGCACAAAGAATAAACAAGTACGGCGATAAGGGGTCTCCTTGCCTCAATCCCCTTGTAGGAACAATAGGGCCTAACTCCTTGCTATCATGCAGGATCCAATAACGAACAGTGGAGATACAAGGGAACAGCAAAGCAACCCATTGTTGCGCAAAACCCAGCCGAAGAAGCATATCCCGAATGAAACCCCACTCAAGTCTATCATAGGCCTTGCTGATATCCATTTTGAGGGCCCCAGAAAACTCTTTTTTCCTTTGATGCCCTTTAAAACCATGCAAGGCCTCAAAAGCTAAGATTATATTATCCTGAATACTTCGACCAGCAATAAAAGCACTCTGACTCTCCGAGATGATGGTGGGCAGAAGGGACTTAAGCCGATTAACTATCATCTTAGTGATGATCTTATAGACCACATTGCAGAGGGCTATAGGACGCAAGTCGCTCATTCGCTCAGGCACAAACTTCTTTGGAATCAAAACTAAAGCCGTCTCATACAACTTTAGAGGAATAGACCCGGAATGCAGACACTCAATGCAAAAACTAGATATATCATCTCCTATAATATCCCAATACTGCTGGAAAAAACCAGGATTGAAACCATCTAGCCCAGGGGATTTATCAATTTTCATGGAAAAGGCTGCAGACCTTACCTCATCACAACTGTATGGCGCTAAGAGAGAAGCATTATGATCCTGTGATACTAACGTCGGGACACACTGCAAAACATGTTCAGAATTACAACTGTGGGAAGTAAAAAGGGTCATAAAGTAATCAGTCATCACACCCTCCAACCCCGAATTCCTGTCCCGCCATACATTTGAATCATCCAGCAGTTTGACAATCGTGTTTTTCCTTTTTCGAGCACTGGCAGACTGGTGGAAAAAACGAGTATTAGCATCACCCTCCTTAAGCGAAAATTGCTTGGCCCGCTGCTTCCAGAAGATCTCACAGAGATTTAGGAGGTGAAAGAAGCGGGCTTTAGCTCGTAAAAACTCAGTTATATGTTCTTGTAGACGTAAACGGGACATGATAGCAAGGCACTCATCCATCTCCACTTTGTGCTTAAGAAGAAGATTTATACCCCAAGATTTGAGAGCAGAACGACAAGCCTCAAGCTTACCCGCAGCATCCATGTTAGAAGAAGACTGCCAAATATCAAAATAAGATTTCGGCAATCGGTCTCACGTAGCCACGTATTCTCAAAACGAAACCGGTGAGCATGACGCTGTTCCACAAAGCATTTAACTACAAGCAGGATAGGCAAATGGTCAGATGTAGAGAAACCCATCACTTCAGCTGAAGAATTAGAGAACCTGGCACGCCATTGAGTATTAGTAAGAACACGATCCAACTTAGATTCCACCCAACTACCACTGTTTCTGCTATGCTCCCACGTGAACGGGTATCCTGTCATAGGAAATTCCATAAGACCAGAATAAATCACTAAATATATTTAATTAAAATATGAAAATTAGTGGGACACTAAAATAATGAATTAAATGATTTTTCATTTTAAACATTATTTAATGGCTGGGATATTGAAATCAGGTTATAATATATTAATAAATTAAAAATTGTTAAAATTAAAATTACATTAGAAATGAATAAATTATCAAAATTATTAAATCATTTACAATATTTTCAATTTATAAGCTTGGCCATGATGAATTCGGTTTCATTAATTTTAAAATTAAAATCAATTATAGAGCTTAAATGGAAACGAATCAATATTGAATCAATTAATTATGATATTCTTCATACAGTTGTTGTTTTAGTTTTGAGCCGATTTAATTTTATTTCAATTTATGTGTTTATGGTTTTATTTTAAAAATGGTCTAGTATATATATTCTCTGAGGTTATCAATTTAAAAAATAATAAAATAAAATAAAGTTTAAACTGGGCTATTTCCAACAATTTTTTCTTTTCTTAAGACTATTGAATTTCTATATTTTTAAATTACTCAATAAACTACGGTTATTAATTTTTATATTAAAAGAACTCCGAATCGACTTCTTTTATTTTATCAGAAAAATTAAATAATATAAATATTTAAAATTAAATAATATATATATATATATATAATTAAAATTATTAATTTGGAGAATATAAATATTCAAAATAGCGTTTATTTGATAAATAAACTAAATAAATTGATTTTAAAAGAAATATAAATAAGTATGGAGTAATTTTATTAAGTGATGACCCAGTTTCATCAACGGGAGTATATTCCTTCCGATTTTAATTTTAATTTTAGATACTATTCTTCATCTTCTAAAAAATTTAATAATGTAATAAAATTGAAAAAAAGGGAGTGAAGAAGTGAAATATTAAGAGCTGTTTCGAGTTAAATTTATTTTAGAGTTATGGTTCTTCACCAAAAATTATACTGAATGCCTTATAATTTGTTTTTATTTTATTATTATTAATACCATTAATAGTTAATGGTATGGTAAATTTATTAAAATATAAAAGCACTATAAAAATACATTAATAATATATATATAACGATTGATTATTATTATATTAAATTTTAATGATCATTATCGTTAAAAATAAAAATATTGATTGTTAAAGTGCAAGTATTTCATAGAAAAAAAAAAGAGTTATCATTTAAAACTATTATAAATTAATAAAAAATATAACTTGTATAATTTACATATAAATTGAAAATTTTCTTTTATAAAAAATATATTCTTAATTACTATCAATATTTAATTATTTTTAATTATTATCATTATTTTAAAATTATTATATTATAAAATAATATTTTTTATTTAAATTTTAATATTAATTTTTATTGTCGTTATCAAATTTTTTACGATTATATTAATTATTATTAATAAAAAATAAACTCTTTATTATTGTTATAATTTTAATGATAGTTATAATTAGTATGAATGAATAATGTAGAAAATTTCTTGTTAAAATTTTTTATCAATAGAACCACTAATAACGGGTTAATATCAAATATAATAACCATTAATAATTTTAAAATGATCAATTTTTAATATTTAATAATAATTTTTCTCAAACTAATGAACATTTTTTAACATTAAAAGTTTAATTTTGATTTTTTTAATTTTTCAAATTATAATGTTATTATAATTTTATATTTTATTTATCTTTAATATTTTTGTAAAAAAATAAGTTTATTATTATTATTACTATTATTTTTATATATTTTATTTTTTATCAAATAAAAGTAAAAAATATTTATTTCAAAAAATTGTTTTATTTACTTTAAATCTAATTTCTATAATTCTTTAATTATTGAGAAAGAAGAAATAATATAATTAACAAAATATGATATTATTGAATTTAATATACTTAAAATTAATAATTATTTTAAATTATTTTTTTAATAACCTTAAACAATATATTTGTAATAGAAAGTTTTATTATTATTATTTTTATTATTATTATATTTTTTGTGTTTTTAATTGATTTAATAATAATATATTATATATTTATATAACACAATAATCGTTCAAAATAAATCATGAGTTTTCATCTTTAAGACAAGATTATGTGATAAATGTCTGATCAGGTGATATACAGTATCACTCATAAAAAGAAAGATTCAAATACCGTAATTCTCGGTTTTTCGCCAAGACTTGTTCTTTTAACAACAGAATAAGGTCTCACAGAAAGTTATCATTAGAGAACATAATCCAACAAATCCCTATTATACTTATAATCGCAGGATCTCTTATCTACTAGTTAGTATTAATCGGATTTCAAGAAGATTTGATAACCAACTCCAAATTCTTACAATATAAAAACTGATGAACACAGAGATCAATGTACGCATGCTTACACAACTACTCTTGAGTTCTAAATAATTTATTACACTCGCCCTTTTCTTCAGTTTACTGACTTGAGAGTCGAAGTAGCTGCCGTAAGTGCCAACCACTTCACATTCTCTTTCTTACAGATTGATAAATTGCATCACAATTTCGTTTCAGCCACATCATTTGGTACCGTTACAGGAAAATCCATTGAATTCTCTCTGTTCATTTGAATTAAAATCGGTCTCCTATCCTCTTAAAACTTTTCCTTCTTCATCTTTCTAAATGGCTGACAATTCACGAGCTGTTGCTAAGATTGTTGCAACAAAAGTGCCATCATTTCCTCCACTCCTAACAGTGTACAAAACACACTCTTAATGGTCACTGAGATTGATCTGGACAATTTAAATAATGACCAAATACTCCAATATATTAAAAGGTTGTAGGCCACTTTCGAGTAGTATAAACTCGGGAGGAAGCCTCATTGAGGGTTCCCAAGATAAGAGAGGAAGCCTCCATCGATACCTAGAGAACTCGAACAAAAATAATCCAAACGTAGTCGAAAGAGAAGGCCAAGCTGGAGGAAGAGGAGTCGTCGAACGAGGCTCCGAAGGACGTTGACTGGAAGCTAATATAGGTCGTGCAAAGGTACCAAAAGGAGCAGGAGAATAACTATGGCCTTGACGATGCCTCGCCCCTGTTAGAAAAGATCCTAGTAGAGACTTTTTCTGCCAAGTTCAAACTCCCATGTTTGGACAAATATGATGGACCATCAGATCCCAGGAGTCACTTGATGATCTTTAGAACAACAATGCAGCTTCATGACGTCAATAATTTGTATTGTGCCGAGTGTTCCCATCCACGCTCACAGGTTTGACTCAGAAATGGTACCAACATCTGAGCCCATATTCAATTCAAAACTTTACACAATTTGTTATGTTGTTTAAATCTAGGTTTATTACTTGCATACCTCCTAAAAAACTTTTCTCTAACTTGCGAAAGATTCTCCTGGCTGACAGATCCGTGGCATACCCAAAAAGTGTTCTAGAAGATGTTCTAGTTCAAGTGGATCAACTTGTCTTTTCAACAGACTTCTATGTGATTGATATGGAGGAGGACAATAGCAACACTACCTCAGACATCTTGCATGGACGACCCTTCTTGAGCATGGCCAGAACTAAGATAGATGTGCATGATGGCACACTGACCATGGAATTTGAAGGGAAAGTAATAAAGTTTACTATTTATGATGCCATGAAATATCCCTATGACATGTCCCCTGTTTGTGGTTTAGATATCATTGACTGTTTGAGCCAAGAAATTTTTGAAATGAATCAAGATGATAGGCTAAATAATGATTTTTGCAGGAAAGACAACCAAGAAGGTGAAGGAAGCTAAAAAGAACCAAGAAGGGCAGCAACAGTCTGCTGCATATAGAGGACAGACTGTTGTCCACCCAAACAGACAGCAGAGAAAGGACAGGCAAGTTTCTGTTTGCCCAAACAGGTCCGGCAGCCAATGCAGACAAATTGTGGACTATCCAAACCACCCCAGCATACAGAACGCAGCTTGCCCAAACCAGTTGAACAAATATCCCAACAAGAATGCCATTCACTCAAGCAGCCAGCAGAGGAGCATGAGAAAAATTGTTGTTTGCCCAAATAGCAAGAGAGGATCGAGTCCAGTTTATCCAGGTTGCTAGCACAGGCGAATTGTTGTTCGACCAAGCAAATAGCAGAGGAAAAGAAGGTAGACCCTTACTTGCCCAAAAAGGTTATGCAGGTGACACAAGCAGAAAGTCGTTTGCCCAAACAGAAGGATAAGGTAGAATCCTGTCTGCCCAAACAGCAACCAACAGATAAAAAAATTTCAAACCCAGATTTGAAGCCCCTTCCTGGACACTTGAAATACATGTACAGGGGGCCCATCTGAAGCTCTAACTCCAAGGACTATAAGAAATAAGACGAGATGCATACACGACTTCTTGGGACTATAAAGCCAAAACCAAAGCCTTCCATAATAATCATATTTCAAGAAAATAATTCAAGGTTGGTGATAAAATCCTACTCTTCGACTCTCGTTTAAAATTATTTTCAGGAAAGCTACGGTCTAGGTGGATTGGACCATTCATTGTGGAGCATATTTATCCCCATGGAGCCGTAGATAAACAGCTTAGAAACCGAGAAAGTCTATAAAGTAAATGGGCATCATTTGAAACCGTTCTATGAAGGGTTTGTGGTACAAGTAGTGGAAGAAGTTCCACTAAATCATCCTCCATAAGAGATAGGTTCTTGAAAAAAAAAAAGATATGTGTTTGTTTGCCCAAATAGCAGGGGCAAACCAAACCAAATGTGCAAGTACAAATACTGTAACCCAATTCCAGGATTTAGTTGTTTTGGAGGTGGAAAAAATGTTTGGCCAAACTATTTGTCCAAACAAACTGGGCAAACAATCCAGACAACCTAAGAGACGGAAAGAGAGCTTCCGATGGACAGATTGCCCGAACTATAAAAAAAGCGCGCAGCACTCAGTAGCCAACCCAACTTGTTCGACCAATTATTTGCCCAACCAACCACAAGCCCATGCGCGAGAAGAATGACAACAACAAGCTAGGCCACACCACGCAACATTGTTCGACCAAGCTGTTTGCCCATACAGACTGGTCAAACAACCGAGGCAGAGAAATTGACAGAGGAAGAAATTAAACAGGGCAATACCTTCTTCATTTAAATTCAGTATTCTATTCTACCCTCTCCATGACAATTCTTCTTCTTCTCAAAAACTTCTTGTTGCTGCATAAAATGGGCAGCATCTTTTGCATTTTCCTTGCAAGTCCAATTGTCCTGAGACATGAAAGAATGTTTGGGCATCACACAACAGCAACCAGCAGGCCTATCAGCAAGCACACCAGCAGGCAGACCCATCTCCAACCCAGCAGGCAGACCCTCCACCAGCCCCACAACCAGACCAGCAACCTCCAGCAGCTGCACAGATAGAAGCAACACGCATGGACAGAATTGAGGCCAGGATGGCCCACATGGAAAGCATGCTAGAGTTGCTGGTGTAGCACCTACTGCCATCTGCTCACCAAAACACCTAGTTTGGCCAGACTTTTTGTCCAAATAGACTGGGCAAATAACCACACCAGGGGAGTACTCAGTTTCTTTTGAACTTTAATATTTTCAATACATTGAGAACAATGCATGATTTAAGTGTGGGGGTGCATATCTCTGAATTTTGATGCTTCATGCATTCTTTTTTTTTCTTTTATACCCATTTAAGTTTTAATTTTTAATTAGCATACATTAGGTGAAATTTTTTCATTTTTGGTTTCACATAGTGATAGAGCCAAATTTAGACCCATTTTTCATGTTGTTATTTATGTTAATTTACACATTTTCTACCTAATTTTGTGGTTTTAATCTTATTTTGCAGAAAATGGTGTAAAAGGGCAATTGGATAAAAATAGCCTTAAAACTGCCCAAAAGAGAACAAGCTGGTTTGCCCAAGTCCGTTTGCCCAAATCCAAGTTAAAGCTAAAATGGGAGAAGAATAATCTGCTGTTTGACCAGACTGTTTGCCCAAACAGATTGGGCAAACAGACTAGCAGGACAAAAGCAGTGCACAGACATAAAGGAAGACAGACTGTTTGCCCAAACAACCCGGGCAAACAACACTTGCTACAACAGACAACAGATTGCGGGAAATTCAAATTTTGAATCTTCAAGAAGTCTTTTTCACACCAAACACGTGAGGACAGCTCAATAACCCTTTAAGGCACTTAAATGCTTAATCCCACATATTTAGGAAGCCAAATCTCATCAAGATACAATTACCTTTCAAGAATTCAACTCCAATTGGGAAAAGGAATCCAATCCAAACAAGGAAACTAGGGCAGCCCTTCATCTATAAATAGACAGCCCTTCATCTATAAATAGACAGCAAACCATCAATCAAAGATATCTCCAATCTTAGGAATCAAGGCCAGTAGCTTTGCGCGCCTCCAGCCGCACCAGCCAGCTCTTCTTCTACCTTTTTTTTGCTTTCTTTCTTTTCTTTTATGTTTGTTTTAGCCATGAGTGGCTGAAACTTTTATTTCTAGTTGAAAATTAGGTGATACTTTAGTTGTGTATGGATTGGAAGATCTGAACATATTTTGTTAATCTTTTATTTATCAATATTTATGCAATTTCATGCTTAATTCTATTGTTGTTGATAAGTTGCAAAACTCACAATTTTTTCCTCATTTAATTCCTTGGTTTTACTGTAATTTTAACATAAATATTTAATTTTAATTTGAATTTAATTTTGGACAGGTTTGTGAGCAGAAGTTGAGAAAAGGAAGAAAAAAGGCTGAATTAAAGGATTTTTTATTCTGGGAGGCTACAACCTTGACCAAACCTGTAACCCAAGGCGATGGGGAGATAAGATAGATTTTGCCACCTAAGTAAGGATAAGATCAGCTTCAAGTGGAGTCAAATTAAATCAAACTCAATTAGATGAGGATAAAGATCATATTAGGATAGAGATAAGATGAGGATAGAAATAAGATAGGGATAATAGATTTTATTTTAAATTTTATCTTTTTGTGCCTATATAAAGGCTCCTAGCATTCAACCTGGAGAATCATATTCTACCTCTCACTCTCATTTCCTCTCTTGCTGTCCCCCACCTTCTTCTCCATCTTCTTTTCTTTTTCTTTTTCTTTTACTTAGTTGTTATAATTTTATTATGGCCATGAGTGGCTAAACATTTATTTTCAATTGAAGGTTAAATAAATTGAGGTTTGTTCAAGTTGTGAGGTTATGCACTTTAATTCTCTTCATCTTATTTCTATTTTCTATTAATTTATGAATTTGAGGAATACCACCTCCATTGTTGTTTTCTTGAGAATTCAAGGGGCCCATTGAATTTCTTGGGAAGATAACATATTATTAATTAATCTAATTAAATCTGTAATTGTTTAATTGGGTTAATAATAAGTAGCAATTAATATATTAGTTTATATTAAGAAATTAATAGATTTGATTCAAATAAAACGCGTGTTTTTATTGATCAAGTTTGGGTTCTTCTCTCTTAATGCAGTTGACTAATTAAATCACACGCGTGTTGGGGTTGTTAGTTAACTAGGAATTAATTTAGGTGTGAAGCGGATTAATTTATTCATAAGGAAGAATTGGTGGGATCCGCGTGTTTGACCACTATAACCAAACAATAGATAATAATATGAAATATTTTTTTTTCTAACCAATGATCAACTGCAAAATACCTCAATTTGATTACCTTCAGCTGAAAGTCTTTTTTAATTATTTGTTTCTTCAATTTCAATTTCATTATTTATTATTTTTCTTTTAAGTTTATTTTTTTGGCTTGCCCAAGGCAAAATTACTTTCATAAAAGAAAACTCTCTTCTTCTCACTTTTTGTATTAAACTATTCTTCTATTTCAAATTGGTCATTTAAATTAAACAGGATTAAGGTCTCTGTAGGATCGATACTCACTTACCCTATCTACAAATTCTTATCAATCAAGAAAAGGGAAGTAAATTTTAAATTGACGGATTCGACATCCGTCAAATTTTACCACCGTTGCCGGGGACCTTTAACAATTTGTTTTTATTTTTATGACCAGATCTGAGAATAGTAGGATTCAGTTTGATCCAGAAATTGGGAAGACTGTAAAAAGGTTGAGAAAAGCAACCAAGTTACAAAAACAGGCCAATTCGAGAGCCTCTCAACCATCTGCCCGATCCCCTCTGCGCATTGAAGAGACCTCATCTTCAACACCAACTGAGTCTCCAATTGACACAAACCAAAGAGACAATATGGCCACAGCTGCTGCCGCTGAAGAGCAACCCCTTTGCATCACATACCCAATACTGAAAGCACCCTTGGAATTATGAACATGTATGATTCATATGTTATCAAAATTTCAAGGCTTGGAGAATGAAGACCCTCATCGTCATCTTAAGGAGTTTTATGTGGTTTGTTCAAGTATGAGACCACTACGTATAACTGACGAACAAATAAGGTTGGTAGCTTTCCATTTCACTTTAATTGAATCTGCTAAGGATTGGCTCTACTATTTGCCCCCAGGTTCAATCACCACTTGGGTGCAAATTAGAGACTTATTCTTAGAAAGATTTTTCCCATCATCAATAAGAAAGGAAATAAGTGGAATTAAACAAAGAAAAAATGAAACTTTACATGAATATTGGGAAAGGTATAAGAAATTAATTGCAAGTTGTCCAAAACATGGAATCACTCCAAAATAGCTTAACCTTCACTTCTACGAAGGACTTTTGCCATTAGAACGAAGGATGATTGATGCTACTAGTGGAGGTGCCATTTCAGAAATGGAACCTGAAGAAGGTAAAACCTTAATCTCTAAAATGGCCGCCAATTCTAGACAATATGGCCAAGAAGAGGACATTCCAAGAAATGCCAATGAAGTAAGTATTGCATCTTTAGATTCTAAAATCTCACAACTAACGGCTGCAATTCAACAATTGGCTACAGGGAACAATGCACGAACTTGTGGTATTTGCAAACAATTTGACCATCCCACAGATTTGTGTCATATCCTTCAAGAAGGAGAGCAACAGGTAAACGCCATTGGAGGATTCAATGGACAACAATTTAATGGACAACAAAGGAAGTATGACCCATTTTCAAGTACCTACAATTCAGGATGGAGAGATCATCCAAACATTATGACTCGCAGTTGTCGAAGCCGATCAAAAATAATCTTTTTGGTTATCAACAATCTTACAACTGTAGATAGTGGTGAAAGGATCGAATCCACAGGAAATTGAAAACTTACCTATCTTCCTTATCAAGACCAAGAAAATAAACTGAAAGCAAAGAAACTGAAAGCAAAGTAAACTGAAAGCAAAAGTTAAAAAAGGGGGGGTTTGAGATTGATTCAGTTAAACTAATAAAGAAAGCAATTAAATAAGCGAATAATAAGAGTAAAGAGAAATCAATAATAAGAAAGCTCTAGTTGAAGAATTGGATCCACTTCAGTTGTTGGAATCGATCATTGACACTTAAGCTCTTTTGATTGATTCAACAGATTAGTTATGGGACATGGAAAACGCTTCTCACCACCATGTCTCTCCTTAATCATAAACCAATTAGGGAACGTCCTCTAATTAATCCCAAATCAACAAGTTGCCAAGGAACTTCCTTGGGCCTTAGGCATAAAAAAAACTATCAATTGCATCAAGAAATAGAGAGATCTAATCCTAGCTACCCAAACGTATGGTGATAACGCTAGATCATGCAACTTCCTTAGTTTTTACACTAAGTGTTCTTGTGTTTGAACAATTCAAGCAATTAGGGACTCAAAATTATTCAAACTAACAATATATTACCTTGCAATCAAGAATCAACTGGCCACATTGATCAAAATAACAAAGCAATAATGGAATCAAGCATGAAATTACATAAATATTGAATAAACCAAAGACAAACAATGTATGTTCAGATCTCACAATCCATAAAACAACTAAAGTTTCAACAAATTTTCAACTAGAATAAAAGGTTTCAGCCACTCATGGCTGAACCAAAACCAAAAAAAGAAGAAAAGAAGAAGAAAGAAGAAGAAACCGAAGATTGAGAAGCTTGGAGAGCCTTGCGCCGATTGGAGAAGATATGGAAGGGGTGTGCAGCAGCCTTAAGGGCTGTTTATATAGAGTTTAGATACTCCCCTAAGTCTTCCTTGTTGCCCAAGTTGATCTCCTTGTTGCCCAAGATGCCGCCCATGCACATATTGATGAGGTGGAGCCTCTCTTTGAATTTTGAATTTTGAATGTGCAAGACTTGAGGTGGCATGTGTGTCTTCTTTGGCTTCCTTGACAAGCTAAATTTGAATTTCAAATTTGAAAGTGCATCTTCTAGAGATTTGGCTTCCTCAATAAGGAAAAGGCTTCTTGAAGATTTGAATTTCAAATTGCTTTGCACTTTTCTTGTTTGCAACTTTCCTTATTTAGCTGAATCTTGATTTTGAATTCTCTTGGAGATATGAAATTTGAATTTCAAATTACTTTCCTTATTTGGCTCCTTTCCGGTTGCACTTGGCATGCTTGCTCTCCTTTGCTCCATTTTAGGCAGTTTTAGGGGCATTTTCACAAAATTGTCTCTTTACACCATTTTCTGCAGAACAAGGTCAAACCACAAAATTAGGCAGAAAAAGTGTAAATTAACATCAATAACATCATGATAAAATTACCTAAATTATGCTCTATCAAATACCCCCACACCTAGCCTTTTGCTTGTCCTCAAGCAAATAAACATAGTCAAACAGGCTCTCTTTGATACTTCATCCTTTATTTCCACTTAAGTTCTTACTCTAGACCCTTACTTTGAATCATTGCAGTGAAGAATGTATTCATCAAGGTTACTCACCTTCTTTCCTTGTTTCCCTTCACCTACCATGGTTAGTATTTGTTTTCCTCAAGAGAGAGATTACACATGCACATATGATTTGTTCAATTAAGACTTTTTCTAGCTTTTAGAGTGACTTGCCCTTACCTTGAAGTACTATATTCAGGTTTTTGCACTTTAATCTTGCTTGAAAAAGTCACCAACCTTTTGATGTGAATAGTTGGTCACCTGTCCAAGTAGCTACTAGCTCTGTTCATAATCTTTCAACCATTGGAACAGTTTTTAATTTGTGCTCATGAAGTCTAAGCTTTTGCTGAATTTCTTATCTCAATGATTTGGGCAAATCAACACGAATTCCTAAAACAAGTCATGTTAAGTTCATTCACACATCTTTCAATTCATTCTCTCTAATGAGCAATATAGATTTTTCACCATGGCAAGCTCAAAGATTCAATTCAAAAGGCAATTCCCAAACATGAATACAACTCACTGCAATTGATTCAACTTAAGTTTAAAGAGTCATCACATCAATGGAGTTATGGAAAGAAAGCTCATTCAACATAGTCTATGAGTTTGAGTAAAGCAAATCAAAACAAAAAGAAAAACTGTGGCTACATATGTGTGCAATGAAAGCAAAATAATAAAAATGAAAAAAAATCAAACTGTGGCTATTCAAACTAAAACTGAAAGCAAAAAAAAAAAATGGACTAAAAATAAAAGTTCAGAGATATGCACCCCCACGCCTAATTCATGCATTGTCCTCAATGTATTGGAAATATTAAAGTTCAAAGGAAACTGAGTACTCCCCTGGTGTGGTTTGTGTGGTGCGTCCTTGTTTAAGGTCACGGGCTGGACCTTGTCCATTTGATCACGGCTCAAGTAATTGGGGGAGGAAAAAGGGTCCCAACTGCATTAAGTAAAAAGTGTAGCACTCCTTTTGATATGGTCATAACCCATCCTATTTCTTTCATGTACTTGTAAAGTAACATGGTTAGCTTTTTCTCTTTCAAATGAGGTGTGCCTCTAGCCCTTATGTTTGCATTTTTGAGTACTTCAAACTTCAATTCATATTTCTCCATAGGTGGCTCCAATTTGGTACTGAATTCGGGCAAAACAAATTCTACCTTATCCAGTGGTTTGGGAAGGCATTGATCCGCATGCTCCTTTGGTTTGGGTGATTGGACTTCCACTTGTTCCTTGTGCGCATGGGCTGTTTGCGTTGGCTGGCTGGCTGAAATGGATTCAGCTTCCTCCTTCTGCGCAAGACTTGTCTGCGTTGGAAGGCTGGAGGGAGTGATCTGTGATCCAAGCTAAAGATGTGCAAATGGTCTTCCCTCTTTTAGCACTTATTGGTTTTCTTCACCTTTTTGGCTAGCCTCCATGCAAAGATCATTGTTTAGCATATCATCTTGATTCATATAAAAAATATCTTGACTCAAACAATTAATGATATCTAAACAATCAACAAGTTCTGTTTGACCGGTTTGTTTGGACAAACAGTTTTCTGGTTGTGTCTCTTCAGCAGCTTGTTCTTGTATTTGCGATCTTTCATCATCAGCCTCGGCATCTTGAAGTTCTTCCTCACTTCTTAACATGTGTGCACTCAATGAGGTGGCCATTTGTTTCATCTGCGTTTGGAGACTTTGCAAAGTCTTCACTATCTCATCAAGACTAGTATTGGAACTTGGAGGTGCTGGTTGGGCTTGATTTCCTTGATAATTTTGGTAGTTGTTAGCCCCAGAATAGTCATAGTTTGGATGGTCTCCCCAATCTGGAGTGTATGTGTTAAGCAGGGATCACGTCTTGTCTGTCCATAGAATCCTCCAAATGTATGTACTTGTTGGTCATCCTCATAAAGTATAGGACATTGATAAGTTGGGTGTCCTATATGTGCGCATATCCCACATAATTGAGATTGCTGAAGTTGTTGAGCTTGACCTATGACATAACTTTTTACAGCAGAGGTTAGTTCAGAAAGTTGAGAATAGAGAATAGATGTACTTACCTCATCCATGAATCATTTCCTTGAGTTCAGATCTGGTCATGAAAGAAAAACAGATTAGTTAAATCAATTCCCCGGCAACGGTACTAATTTTTGACTCGCGGTTATCGAAGCCGGTCAAAAATAACCTTTCTAGTTATCAACAATCTTACAACTGTAGATAGTGGTGAAAGGATCGAATCCACAAGGAATTGAAAACTTACCTATCTTCCTTATCAAGACCAAGAAAATAAACTGAAAGCACAGAAACTGAAAGCAAAAGTAGAAAAAGGGGGGGGGGGGTTTGAGATTGATTTAGTTAAACTAATAAAGAAAGTAATTAAATAAGCGAATAATAAGAGTAAAGAGAAATCAATAATAAGAAAGCTCTAGTTGAAGAATTGGATCCACTTCAGTTGTTGGGATTGATCATTGATACTTAGGCTCTTTTGATTGATTCAATAGATTAGTTATGGAGATGAAAAACGCTTCACACCACCATGTCTCTCCTTAATCATAAACCAATTAGGGAACATCCTCTAATTAATCACTAATCAACAAGTTGCCAAGGAACGTTCTTGGCCCTTAGGCATCTAAACAACTATCAATTGTATCAAGAAATAGAGAGATCTAATCCTAGCTACCCAAATGTATGGTGATAACGCTAGATCATGCAACTTCCTTAGTTTTTACACCAAGTGTTCTTGTGTTTGAACAATCCAAGCAATTAGGGACTCAAAATTATTCAAACTAACAATATATTACCTTGCAATCAAGAATCAACTGGCCACATTAATCAAAATAACAAAGTAATAATAGAATCAAGCATGAAATTGCATAAATATTGAATAAACCAAGACAAACAATGTATGTTCAAATCTCACAATCCATAAAACAACTAAAGTTTCAACCAATCTTCAACTAGAATAAAAGGTTTCAGCCACTCATGGCTGAACCAAAACCAAAAAAAGAAGAAAAGAAGAAGAAAGAAGAAGAAACCGAAGATGGAGAAGCTTGGAGAGCCTTGCGCCGATTGGAGAAGATGTGGAAGGGGTGTGTGGCAGCCTTAAGGACTGTTTATATAGAGTTTAGATGCTGCCCTAGGTCTTCCTTGCTGCCCAAGTTGATCTCCTTGCTGCCCAAGATGCTGCCCATGCCACCCATGCACATATTAATGAGGTGGAGCCTCTCTTTGAATTTTGAATTTTGAATGTGCAAGACTTGAGGTGGCATGTGTGTCTTCTTTGGCTTCCTTGACAAGCTGAATTTGAATTTCAAATTTGAAAGTGCATCTTCTAGAGATTTGGCTTCCTCAATAAGGAAAAGGCTTCTTGAAGATTTGAATTTCAAACTGCTCTGCACTTTCCTTGTTTGCAACTTTCCTTATTTAGCACTTTCCTTATTTAGCTGAATCTTGATTTTGAATTCTCTTGGAGATATGAAATTTGAATTTCAAATTACTTTCGTTATTTGGCTCCTTTCCAGTTGCACTTGGCATGCTTGCTCTCCTTTGTTCCATTTTAGGCAGTTTTAGGGGCATTTTTACCAAATTGTCTCTTTACACTATTTTCTGCAGAACAAGGTCAAAACCACAAAATTAGGCAGAAAAAGTGTAAATTAACATCAATAACATCATGATAAAATTGCCTAAATTATGCTATATCACCTTAGCTATGGGAATAGACAACAGAACTTCCAGCCAAGAGCAAACTATCAAACTGCAAATTCAGGTATGTCTCTAGAAGACCTTGTTCAATCCCTTGCTAATAGCACTCTTGCTTTTCAACAGGAAACAAAATCAAGCATATAGAATTTGGAGAATCAAATGAGCCAACTTGCTACGTCTGTGAGTAAACTAGAATCTCAAGGGAAACTACCTTCCCAAACCATACCAAATCCAAAACAGAACGTAAGCGCAATTACACTGCGAAGTGGAAAGGAGTTAGACTCTGCCAGCCCGAAGAAGCTTGCCCAAGGTAGTATGGCAGACCAGAAGGCAGAAGCAGAAATAGATATTCTATAAGAGAAACAACCCGAGAAATCTAAGGAAGAACAATCCCAATGCAGGTAATACATCCACCTTTTCCCGAAAGATTTGCTCAATCAAAAAAAGAAAAGGAAGAGAAAGAGATCTTGGAGATTTTTTGCAAAGTCCAAGTAAACATACCTCTTCTTGAAACTATAAAGCAAATACCCAGGTACGCGAAATTTCTAAAAGATCTTTGCACTAATAAAAGAAAATTGTATGGGCAAGAAAAGATTAAAATAGGGGAGAATGTGTCAGCTGTACTCCAAAGAAACATTGCACAAAAGTGTAAAGACAAAGGCATATTTGCGATATCATGTAAAGTTGGAAATCTTGTAATCAAGAAGGCAATGTGTGATTTAGGAGCTTCTATAAATGTTATGCCCCTGTTAATTTATTTGTTTTGGATGCAGGTCCTTTGAAATAAACAGGAATCACACTCCAACTCGCCGATAGATCAATAGTTTATCCTAAGGGCGTGTTGGAAGATGTTTTGGTCCAAGTGGGAAAATTAATCTTCCCAATGGACTTCTTTGTCTTGGATGTGGAAGATAACAATTCATCCAACTCTATAGATTTATTGCTAGGAAGACCATTCCTCAGCACAACTAAAACGAAGATTGATGTGCATGAAGGCACACTTTCAATGAAGTTTGATGGAGAAGAGGTAAAGTTTAATGTCTATGATGCAATGAAGTATTCTGATGATAAATTTTATCTTTGCAGCATAGATATAATTGACCCTCTCACTCAAGAAGCCTTTGAACTAAGTAAGGAAAACAAGTTGGAGGTAGTTCCAATTGAGAACTTGATATTGGACTGCCTTGACAATAGTACATCTAAACTCAATGCAGAAATTGAAAAAATATTCCGCTCATTGGGCGCTTCAAGCCATAAGGCACTGAAAATTCAGTTGCAAACACTTCCTGTGCATTTGAAATATGTATTCCTAAGAAATAAGAACACACTTCCAATCATAATTTTCTCCAAGTTGAATCATTTAAAAGCAATGAAGTTAATTTGGGTGCTGAATGAATATGAAGAGGGAAGTGGATGAATCATAACATGCCATTGTCCAGCCTAGGACAATAAACAAGGGCGCTGCTTGGGAGGCAACCCAAGGTTACAGGCTTGCCCAAGCCTGTAGAGTCACAAGTAAGTTTCCTTTTAATTTTTCAATTTCAATTAATTTATTTGCTATTTTTTGGAGCAGATTGAATCTTCTGTGCAATTTGAAAAAATTTAAAGAATTTATTTTTTTAGAGGTAAGTCGTTATTTTTGTTACTCCATAAAAAAGGTAAGTTCTATTCTACTTCATCTTATTTTCTACCAAAAAAATAAAAATAAAAATAAAAAATAATAAAAAAATAAAAATAAAAATAAAAAATAATAAAAAAAAATAAAATAAACCTAATTCTTTCTCTCTCCTATCATCTTCATCTTCATCTTTTTTTTTTCTTTCTTTTCTTTTCTTCACTGCAGATGGCCTCCCGCGTCGCTTCCTCCGCTGCCGGAAGGCGCCGCTCGTCGCGCCTCCAGACCACGGCGAAGATCCCGTTGGACGCAGCGACCAGGCCTCGTGTGCAGACCGGATCAGCAGGCGCTCCACCACGCGCCAGGCGCAGCGCTCTCTCCCTCCTCGCCGGACGTAGCCTTCGCATAAGCCTCCCCGCCGGTCGCGAGGCCTGCGCAACCTCACTCACCGGTCGTGCATCTCTCTTCGCCGATTGCAAGTCTGTCTGCGCCCTTTGCCGATCGCGACGTCTTCGCTGCTGATTGCTAGCCAGCCGCTCCTTTCTCACCGGTCGTAACTTCTTCCGCAACGACACCACCGCCTCTGCCGCTGTCCACTTCCTCGCTGGATGCAACCAAACGCCAGCGTTTGCAGATGAGATGAGTTATGACGATGAGAGGTAAAACTTGAAATCCTAAAGCAACTCCAAGACCGAGAAATGCAACCCAACCACCACCAGCTTGAGTTCTATGCGACTTACTCCTCAGGAAAGTTCTCTTTTAACTTACTTCTATTTTATTTTATGGACCTCCCCCGTTTGATTGAATTTTTTCCATATTGAGGACAATGTGAGGAGTAAGTGTGGGGGAGATGTGGTATGGAAATTGAAGTGATTTTTTTTATGTGATTGATGAGATTGATTGATGATTGACTCGCGGTTGTCGAAGCCGGTCAAAAATAACCTTTCTAGTTATCAACAATTTACAACTGCAGATAGTGGTAAAAGGATCGAATCCATAGAGAATTGAGAACTCACCTATTTCTCTTTTTATGACCAAGGAAATAAAATGAAACGATAATAAATTAAAAATGAGATAAAAGACTGAAAGTGGGATCAAATGAGATAAACTGAAAATTGGGATCAAAACTGTCAACAAAATAACAGGGGGGAGTTTGAGATTGATTGTGGTAAACTAATAATGAGAATAATAATGGAAAGCAAATAATTAAATAAAAAAGTAATCAATAACGAGAAAGCTCTAGTTGAAGTATTGGATCCACTTTAGTTGTTGGGATTGATCACAGACACTTTGTTCTTTTGGGTTGATTCAATAGATTAGTTATGGAGATGGAAGACGCTTCTCACCACCATGTCTCTCCTTATTATTAAATTAATTAGGAAACATCCTCTAATCAATTACTAATCAACAAGTTGCCAAGGAACGTCCTTGGGCCTCAGACAACAAACAACTGTTAATTGCATTAAGAAATAGAGAGATCCAATCCTAGCTACCCAAACGTATGGAGATAACGCTAGATCATGCAACTTCCTTGGTTTTTATGCCAAGTGTTCTTATATAAGAATAATCTAAGCAATTACGGACTTAAATCATTCAAACTAACAAATAATTATTTTGCAATTAAAAATCAACGTAGTTTTCAATAACAAAGTAATATGAAAATTAAGTATGAAATTGCATGAATATTGAATTCCCAAAAACTAAACAATATTTGATCAAGTCTCACAACCCATTAAACAACTAAAGCTTCAACCAATATTCAACTAGATTAAAGAAATCAGCTACTCATTGGCTGAATTAAAAACAGAAAAATAAAAGGAAAAAGAAAAGAAGAAGAACCGATGGAGCCGAATTCTTCCTCCCACAAAAGCTTGGCGGAATTGCCGAGAATTGAAATTGTGTGTCGGCCACTTAAGGTCCTTTAAATAGGATTAGGGAGGCTGATTTTAGGTCTTGAATTGCTGAGCTGTCCATGTGCACGAGCGTCCCATAGCCATGAGTTTCCCATGTGTTCATGCTTGGTTCTTTGCGCGGAATGGGGCTGTCCGTGTGTGTGAGTTGAGGAAGTGCGCTGGTCCATGTGCAAGAACGGACTGGAGTTGAAGTGCTGGCCACATGTGTTTGTGAATGGGCTGGAGTTGAAGTGAGCTGTCCATGTGCGGTCCACGGCGAAGTGAGCATTGAAGCGGGCCCATGTGCAGTCCACGGCAAAGTGAGCATTGAAGCGGGCCCATGTGCATGTGTCATTGGCGTGAAGTGCTTGGTGGTGTGGGCCATATGCGTGAGAATGCGCATAGGATAGGTGAGGTGGGAGCATGCATTTTGGCCCATAATTGTGAGGATGGCTGTCCATGTGCGCGTAAGGGCCATGTGCGTGAAATGGTGAAGCACTTTTGGCGGGCCCATATGCGTGAGTGATGAAGGCGGGCCATGTGCAAGAATGGGCTTGGGCTATCCAATGTGTGAATGTGTGGATCCATGTGCTGGCAATGGGCTGTCCGTGATTGCAAAGTCGCTTGAATATTTAATTTTCAAAATATTTTCCTCATTCAGTTTGACTTGAATCCAACTTGACAGGCTTGCCTTCTTCTGCTCCAAATAAGGCAGTTTTAGGGGGATTTTCTCCAAATTGTCCTTTTATAGCATTTTCTGCAAAATAATATTAAAAGTACTAAATTAAGCAGAAATCATATAAATATTCATCAATAATATTAATATAAAATGGACTAAATTATGCTCTATCAAATACCCCCACACCTAGCCTTTTGCTTGTCCTCAAGCAAATAAACATAGTCAAATAAGCTTTCTCACTCTAGATCCTTATTTCCACTTAAGCTCTTACTCTAGACCCCTATTTTGAATCATTGCAGTGACGAATATATGCATGATGATTACTCACCTCCTTTCCTTGTTTCCCTTTACTTACCATGGCTAGAATTTATTTTACTCAAGAGAGATCATACATGCACATATTATTTGTTCAGATAAGACTTTTTCTAGCTTTCAGAGTGACTTGCCCTTACCTTGAAGTACTTTATTAAGCTTTTTTCACTTTTAATTTTGCTTGAACAAGTCGCCAACCTTTTGACGTGAAGGTACATATTTGTGATACCCACCCCCAGTTACTCAGTTGGTCACCTGTCCAAGTGGCTACTAGCTCTGTTCATAGTCTTTTGACCATTGGAACAGTTTTTAATTTGTGCTTTTGAAGTCTAAGCCTTTGTGAATTTCTTTCTCTCAATGATTTGGGCAAATCAACACCAATTGCTAAATCAAGTCATGTTAAGTTCATTCACACAATTTCAATTCATTCTCTCTAATGAGTGTCATCAATAGATTTTTCACCATGGCAAACTCAAAGATTCAATTCAAAAGGTAATTCTCAAACATGAATATAACTCACTGCAATTGATTCAACATAAGTTTAAAGAGTTATCACATCAATGGGGTCATGGAAAGAAAACTTATCCAACATAGTCTATATGATGAGTAAAGCATCTCAAAAACGTAAACAAAATAAATAATAAAAAAAACTGTGGCTATTTGTGTGTGTTATTGAAAGCAAAAATAAATAAAAAAATTCAACTGTGGCTATTCAGAAAGAAAAATCGCAGAAGAGGATTGCAAGGAGAAGAAAACGCAAGACTAAAAAAAAAATTGGGAAGAAAAATCGCAAAAATGAAAAAAAATGCAAAATGCAAAAGTGAAATTTCAGATTTATGCACCCCCACACCTAAATCATGCTTTGTCCTCAATGTATAGAAAATATTAAAATGCAAAAGAAACTGAGTACTCCCCTGGGTGTGGTGTGCATGGTGCGATCCACTTGCTCAAGGCGCAAGTAATTGGGGAAGGGAAAAGAGTCTCAACTGCGTTGAGCAAAAAGTGTAGCACTCCTTTTGATTTGGTCATAGCCCATCCTATTTTTTTCATGTACTCATGAAGCAACATGATTAGCCTCTCCTCTTTCAGATGAAGTGTGCCTCTAGCCCTTATGTTTGCATTTTTGAGATGATTGGGCAGCACTTTGAACTCCAATTCATGTTTCTCTATGGTTAGCTGCAATTTAGTACTGAATTCAGGCAAAACAAAATCTACCTTATCCGGAGGTTTGGGAAGGCATTGATCCACATGGTCCTTTGGTTTAGGTGCTTGGAATACCGTGTGTGTGAGTTGAGGAAGTGCGCTGGTCCATGTGCAAGAACGGGCTGGAGTTGAAGTGCCGGCCACATGTGTTTGTGAATGGGCTGGAGTTGAAGTGAGCTGTCCATGTGCGGTCCACGGCGAAGTGAGCGTTGAAGCAGGGCCCATGTGCATGTGTCATTGGCGTGAAGTGCTTGGTGGTGTGGGCCATGTGCATGAGAATGCGCGTAGGATAGGTGAGGTGGGAGCATGCATTTTGGCCCGTAATTGTGAGGATGGCTGTCCATGTGCGCGTAAGGGCCATGTGCGTGAAATGGTGAAGCACTTTTGGCGGGCCCATATGCGTGAGTGATGAAGGCGGGCCATGTGCAAGAATGGGCTTGGGCTGTCCAATGTGTGAATGTGTGGATCCATGTTCTGGCAATGGGCTGTCCGTGATTGCAAAGTCGCTTGAATATTTAATTTTCAAAATATTTTCCTCATTCAGTTTGACTTGAATCCAACTTGACAGACTTGCCTTCTTCTGCTCCAAATAAGGCAGTTTTAGGGGGATTTTCTCTAAATTGTCCTTTTATAGCATTTTCTGCAAAATAATATTAAAAGTACTAAATTAAGCAGAAATCATGTAAATATTCATCAATAATATTAATATAAAATGGACTAAATTATGCTCTATCAATGATTGATGAACATTCTGAAATTTTTGGGAATTTTTCTTTTTCTGCCATTTTTCTTTGAGTTTTTGGTGTTTGAGTTAGAGGCTTGCCCAAATTTATAAACACTTGATCTGTTTTTATGATTCTCAGCAGTTTCTCAGCACTTGCACTTTAAATTATTTCTCATATTTAATTTTTATGATTTCTAGTATTGACAACATTTTGTTCAAAAAAATAAAATAAACAAAAAATAAATAAAAATTAAAAAACTGAAAAAAATGAAAAAAAAATAAATTTTTTTACAGCTCCTTACTTGTCATAAGAAATTGATGTCCTTTATCATAGAATTTAAGTTCTTATGCCATTTATATGCTAGCTTAAATAGAATAAATTTATCATTGTTCATTTTGTTAGTTTTATTTTTAAGTCTTGTTTTGAAAGCTCATGAAGTATGGTCCTTATTTAAATAGTTGGGTAATGAATGCATATTCTTTTAAATGAGTTGTTGCCCTTTGTTGAGAATGAATTAAAGGATATTTTCTAGACTATATGTTTATGTGGAAATTAAGGGTGTCATAAAAAAAAATAAGAAAAAAAAATAAAAAAAAAAATAAAAATCAGAAATAAATGCACTCCTAGGACCCACTCCTCTAGTTGCTTGATCAAATGGTTACCAACCCGATGGTCCAAGTGGTGCGGTACTTGGTGTTCCCTTAAGGTGATTCCGTATGGAGAAATCGGTGTTTAGAAGAGTATCACCCCTTTTTGGGCCGTTTAAAAAACTCGCCCATACCTTTTTATTGGGTAATTATGAGTGGAGCTAGTAGCCACCTGAGCTGAATAACCTGGGGCGAGTGGCTCAGTAACCATTTGTTTCACGTTCACTTTATCGGTTTCAGGCAAGATATAGTAGGAAGTGTAAATAATAAATAATAAACCCCCAAATCTTTAAATTTTATTAGTCTAGTTAAGAGTTCTAAGATTCTATTCTTTCAAAAGGGCAATCTAATATTATATGACATTCTAATATTTTTGTGTTTGAAATTGAATTGAGAACCAATTTTATGTCTTGAGAAACACATTTTAAATATGAAACTTGTTAAAGTGAACTTTGGTGAATTAAGCTATTTCTGCTATCATTCTATTGCATGACAATTTGATTCTTTGCTTTAGACAAATTAAATTTCAGATTGGTTGAGGACAGGGTTGTATTTTATTGTTTCATTTTAATTTTTGTGCTTGAGGACAAGCAAAGGTTAAGTGTGGGGAATCTGATAAGTTGCAAAACTCACAATTTTTACCTCATTTAATTCCTTGATTTTACTGTAGTTTTGATATAAATATTTAATTTAAATTTAAATTTAATTTTGGACAGGTTTATGAGCAGAAGTTGAGAAAAGGAAGAAAAAAGGCTAAATTAAAGGATTTTTTACACTAGGAGGCTACAACCTTGACCAAACCTGTAACCCAAGGCGATGGGGAGATAAGATAGATTTTGCCATCTAAGCAAGGATAAGATCAGCTCAAGTGGAATCAAATTGAATCAAATTTAATCAGATGAGGATAAAGATCATATTAGGATAGAGATAAGATGAGGATAGAGATAAGATAGGGATAATAGATTTTATTTTAAATTTTATCTTTTTGTGCCTATATAAAGGCTTCTAGCATTTAACCCGGAGAATCATATTCTACCTCTCACTCTCATTTTCTCTCTTGTTGTCCCCCACCTTCTTCTCCATCTTCTTTTCTTTTTCTTATTCTTTTGCTTAGTTGTTATAATTTTATTATGACCATGAGTGGCTAAACATTTATCTTCAGTTGAAGGTTAAATTAAATTGAGGTTTGTTCAAGTTGTGAGGTTATGCACTTTAATTCTCTTCATCTTATTTCTATTTTCTATTAATTTTTGAATTCGAGAAATACCACCTCCATAGTTGTTTTCTTGAGAATTCAAGAGGCCCATTAAATCTCTTGGGAAGACAACATATTGCTAATTAATCTAATTAAATCCGTAATTGTTTAATTGGGTTAATAATAAGTCGCAATTAATATATT
The DNA here is from genome assembly GCF_001659605.2 of Manihot esculenta. Lineage (NCBI taxonomy): Eukaryota > Viridiplantae > Streptophyta > Magnoliopsida > Malpighiales > Euphorbiaceae > Manihot > Manihot esculenta. Next base: position 18,370,492 of record NC_035178.2, on the reverse strand, counting down.
AGTTTATATTAAGAAATTAATAGATTTTATTTAAATAAAATGCGTGTTTTTATTGATCAAGTTTGGGTTCTTCTCTCTTAATGCAGTTGACTAATTAAATCTATACGCGTGTTGGGATTGTTAGTTAACTAGGAATTAATTTAGGTGCGAAGCGGATTAATTTATTCATAAAGAAGAATTGGTGGGATTCGCGTGTTTGACCATTATAACCAAACAATAGATAATAATATGAAATATTTTTTTTTCTAACCAATGATCAACTGCAAAATACCTCAATTTGATTACCTTCAGCTGAAGGTCTTTTTTAATTATTTGTTTCGTCAATTTCAATTGTATTATTTATTATTTTTCTTTTAAGTTTATTTTTTTTATTTTGTCCAAGGCAAAAATACTTTCATAAAAAAAAAAAAAAAACTCTTTTCTTCTCACTTTGTATATTAAACTACTATTCTATTTCAAATTGGTCATTTAAATTAAATAGAATTAAGATCTCTGTGGGATCGATACTCACTTACCCTATCTACAAGTTCTTATCAATCAAGAAAAGGGAAGTAAATTTTAAATTGACGGATTCGGCACCCGTCAGTTGCTTTGTTATTTAGATCAATAGGGCCCATTGATTCTTGATTACAAAGTGATAATTTATTAGTTTGGATAGTTTGAAGTCCGTAATTGTTTGAATTATTCAAACACAAGTAACCCTTGGTGTAAAAACCAAGGAAATTGCATGATCTAGCAATATCACCATACGTTTGGGTAGCTAGAATTAGGTCTCTCTATTTCTTAATGCAATTGACAGTTGTTAGATGCCAAAGGCCCAAGGACGTTCCTTGGCAACTTGTTGATTAGTGGTTAATTAGAGGATGTTCCTTAATTAATCTATGCTTAAGGAGGGATATGGAGGTGAGAAGCGTCTTCCACCTCCATAACTAATGTATTGAGTCAAATAAAAGGATATAAGCATCAATGATCAATCCCAACAACTAAAGTGGATCCAATTCTTTAACTAGAGCTTTCCTTATTATTGAATTCTCTTCACTTTATTACTTGCTTTACTTTGCTATTTTTAATTCTAGTTTAGTCATCAAACTTCAAAACTCCCCAATTTACTTTTATTGTCTATTTATTTACTTGGTCTTGATTAGGAAAATAAGTAAGTATCAATTCCCTGTGGATTTAATACTTTTGCCGCTATCTACAGTTGTAAAATCGTTGATAACCAATAAGGTTATTTTTTACCAGTTTCAACAACCGCACAGTCAAAAAATTGGCACCGTTGCCGGAGAATTGATTTAACTAATTTATTTTTCTTTCATGACCAGGTATGGACATAAAGAAACACTGCTCTACGATCCAGAAATTGAGCGTACAGCCAAGCAACTAAGGAAGCAAGCCAATCCGAGGAACCAAGCCTCAAGGCCATCCTCATCAACAGCTGCTGTCCAAACGACACCTGTTGAAGCTACTGCTGTCCAAAAGACAGCCATAACACTGCTGCACAACACACTTTTGCTGAAGAAAATTCTACAGCACATACTGTCAGAAATCCATAAATTGCTACTGAAACACCTTCTGTACCTGCTATCCAAGCTGCAAAAAATAAAGACAACAACTGCTATCAGATTGCTGAAATCATTGCTGTCCGCAAGACAGCACCTGCCGAAGCACAGCTTGCATTCCCTGCTGCTGTCCAAAAACCAGCAGCCACTGTAGAACCAGCCCTTGCAAACACTGTTGTACCTGCTGCACAAGTCACTGCTGTAATCGGATAAAACACTGTTGAACCAACTGTTGAAACTGTCACAGAACCAGCCATTGAATCTGTTGCTGTACCTGTTGAATTTGTCACAAGAACCAGCTGCAGAACCTGCTAAACAGCTGCTGAATTTACTGCACAATCTACTGCAAAGGTGACAGATTGATCCACAATTGATACACAAACTGCCTGCACCAGAACCAGCTACTGTCCTTGCTGAATTTGATGCAGAAAATGTTAAGGTGAGAGCTCCAATGGCACAAGAAAGGATTCTTCGCGAACTAGCAACACCCGTGGGTGATCAAGCACCATGGTGCATAACTTACCCACCTTTGATAGTCCCTTTTGAGCTTAAAACTGGATTGATTCACCAACTTCCGAAATTCAGAGGTTTGGAAAATGAAAATCCATACAAGCACCTTAAAGAATTTCACATTGTGTGCTCAACAATGAGGCATCAAGGTATTTATGAAAAGCATGTTAAATTAAGAGCCTTTCCCTTTTCTTTTGATTATTTTGCCAAAGATTGGTTGTTCTATTTACCTCCCGGATCTATCACTTCATGGAATGGGATGGTGAGAGCCTTCTTGAGCGAATACTTCCCAACCTCAAAAGTTATTGGCATCAGAAGAGAGATCAGTTGCATCAAGCAAAAAGATTATGAAGAGCTATATGAATATTGGGAAAGATTCAATCGATTGTGCACAAGCTGCTCTCAACATAATATCTCTGATAAATCCCTTGTTGAACATTTCTATGGAGGCTTGCTACCTTCAGAAAGGAGATTAATTGATGTAGCATGTGGAGGATCAATTGGGAACAAGACACCTCAGGCCATAAGAGATATAATCTTCACCATGGCAGCATCCTCAAAACAATATGGAGATCAAAGAGAACTGCCAAGGAGAATTAATGAGGTAAGTACATCTTCCTTAGCCTCACAAATTTCTGATTTAACTTCTCTTGTCCGTAGTTTGGTTGTAGGTCAGGCTCAACAAATTCATCAAGAACAGTAAGTCAATGCCAATGGAGGATTTAATAGACAACAGAGATACAATCCCTACTCTGATACCTAAGATCTAGATTGGAGGGAGCACTCGAACTTCAGTTATGCTAGGGCAAATCAATATCAAAATCCAGCCCAAGCAACACCTCAGGAATCTAATGTGCCCCTTGAAGAGATCATAAAATCTATAGCAAATACGACGTAAAACCTTCAAGAGCAAATAAGTCAAATGGCTACTTCCGTGAGCAAGCTAGAATCTCAAGAGAAATTACCTTCCCAAATAGAGATTAATCTAAAGCAAAATCTTAGTGCCATCACGCTGAGAAGTGGGAGAGAGCTTCAAAATGACCAAGCTGAAGAATGGACTGCATAATTGCACGAACAGGATGTTGAAGAAAATCTGCTAGAAAGTGAACCAGAAAATTTGTTTGCCATAATAACAGGCCAAATAAACAGGGAGACTGCACAGCAGAGCATAAACTATTTGCCCAAACAGACAGGTGAGGCAGAAATTTGTTTGCCCAAACAGACTGGACAGACAGATTCGGTTCAGAAGACAGAATGCTATTTACCTAAACAGGTTATGCAGGTAACACAAATAGAAAGCTGTCTGCCCAAATTGATACGAACCAGCAAACCCAATCACATGAGAATCAAGGGAGCAAGGATCCATTGGTGCTCCCTAGTGGACCAGTGACAAGGAGCAAAGCTAAGAAGCTTGAAGCAGCTATGAACTTACACATTCAAGAACAAGTAACACAAGAATTGACTGAGCTTGCCTTTGGCAAATGTCTCGTGATGCTTGAAGACACACCTAAGCTACTCACCTTGCTTAAGGTGTGTAATGGAGATAGTGCTGTCTAATTTATTCAGCATTGATATGATGGGCTTGCTATATTTTTATGATTTAACACTTATTTTATTTTAGTTTTGTTTGGGCTTGTATTCTGGCCATATTTTATCTTTTAAGTTTTAGAGTGTTGGGCCATGTTTTGGGCTTATGTTTTAATACTTATGCGTTATTTTAGTGTGTGATTGGGCTTGGGCCTTAGGTGTTTAAGTCAGACCCAAGAAGAGTGTCTTAGGGTTTTATTTGTTTTTCTCCTTACTATATAAGGATAAGAAACAATTGTAAGAGGCAGCTTTTAATCAAATATTTCAGAATTCTTTTCATACCTTTGGCGTATATTGCTTTGAGTGAGAGTGAGGATTTGCTTTCATCAATTGCACCAAGAATCTTGGCTAACTTATCAACTATTCATTGTGGCGTTTGTCAGATTCTCATTAAAATCTTCGATCATTAGTGTTTCAGTTTCTCTAAGTTTGGGGTGCCATAAGAGGTGAGTTTATCAAATCTTTAGATTCCATATCTACTTGTGCGTGTGGGTTTGAGGCTTGTGCCATAGGGTTCCGCGTCAGTTGGTATCAGAGCCAAAGTGAGGTAAATTCTTATTTATCTCAAGATCTAGAGTTTTTTTCTGAGTTTTTCTTTTCTTCGTTATTGATTTCGGTGAAAACTTTTGTATCCATGGCTGCACCTTCTTGATCATTAATCATCAAAAAAAAAAAAAGAAAAATTCGAAATCCCAAAAAAAAAACGAAGAAAAAAAAAATCGCCTTTGCCATATTTATCTTGATCTGACCGAAATTGTGATATGCTTCCTTTTTCATCCATATTTCCTTACCTATCTCAATTGATTGTTGTAGTTTATGGAAATCAATTTTGAATTTTGAATTGGGTTGAATCCAGATTAGGAGACAAAAGAAATCTGCCTATTTCTTAAGGTGCACATTTAAGGCAACTGCATCTAAATCGATTTGGTGTCAAATCCATCTTTTAATGCCCATTTTCGTCCATGATGCTGCACTGAGTGAGATTTTTTTTTTTAGTCTATTTGTGGGGTTTTGATACTTGCCTTTTTGGGTAGATTTAAATAGATCCGTATTTAATTTGTGTTGAAGCGAATTAAATTCAAACTTTTGTCGAGATTCGTTTTTATTTGAATTCAAAGTTTCATTTTTGGTTTAAGCTTGCTTTATTTCCTTGACATTGCTGGAGTATTGTTTGCTTGTGTCTATACTCTAGGTGATATTTTTCAAGTAGCACAAAACCTAGTTTGTGTGTTACTTTCCAAATTGTCAGTGTCTTCTTTCTAGTTTTTGCGCGCTTCCTTCTTTCTTTAGGTTTTCTTCTTTGTTTCATTAAACGCACCTTGTGGTTGGTTGGTTGACCTTAGTTTCTGAAGTGCAATTGAAGAATCAGCAAAAGAGTGGTAAGTGTGCAGACACTTGAGTGCTTTCCTTTCTAACACAATATTTGCTAGTTCTCTTTGTTCTTTGTTGATTTAAGGTAGGATGAGTAAAGACAAGAATGTGGTGGATAGTACTGGTGAAAGTGAATCGGACATGGGTAACGATTATGAGATCTTTAAAAAATCAGTCAGTGGTGAGTTACAAAGGCTTAGTAGGGCTCTTGAGAGGATGACCGTAAGTATGGAGAGTTTGAAAGTCTCACAGGCTTCCACTTCTACAAGAATGGCCCATCGAATTCTTAACCCCGATAGACCACAAGTCCGAGAACCTCAAGTTCGAGGTGAAGTTGATGATACAGAAGATATTGTCAGACAAGGAAGGGGGAGAGGAGAAGTTCATGGAGGTAATAGAACTGGCGTAGGGTGGAATAGAGGTGGAGATGCTAGACTTGGCAGAAATGATGATGACACCGAGACATACCAAACCAACACAATTGATGGTGACTTGAGCTCCATAAAGATGAAAGTTCCTAAATTTAAAGGGAATAACAATGCTGAAGAATACATTGAATGGGGGAGAAAAATTGAGCAAATATTTGAGTGTCATGACTATACCAAGGAGAAGAAGTCTCATATCACCACCGTTGAGTTCACGGGTTATGCCTCTCTCTCTGGTGGGATCAATTGAAATACACTAGGAGGAATAAGGGCTTAAGGGCAGTTCCACCATGGGACTACTTGAAAGAGTTGATGCGCCAAAGATTTATTCCTTCACACTATTATAGGGATTTGTACAACAGGTTGGCAAGACTGGTGCAAGGAGGAAAGAGTGTGGAAGAATACCACAAGGAGATGGAGATGATGATGGCTAGAGCTCATATTGAGGAGGATGAGCAAATGTTGATGTCCAGATTTCTAGGTGGTCTTAACCACTACATTGCTGAAGAACTTGACATGTACCAATACAATACCATGGAGGATATGGTAGATAAAGCAATGAAAATAGAAAGGCGACACAAGGGCAGAAATAATCTTAAACTCACATACAAGTCCTCAAATAGTGGTGGTGGGTTTCCAGGCTATAAAAGTGGAGAAAAGAAAGATTACAAAAGCCCGATCCAAGGGGGCAAAGATTCGGTCCCCACTAACAAAGGACCTTCTCAAGGGAATAACAAGGAACAGTCAGGTACTTCTAACTCTCGTGATGCTTGAAGACACACCTAAGCTACTCACCTTGCTTAAGGTGTGTAATGAAGATGGTGCTGTCTAATTTATTCAGCATTGATATGATGGGCTTGCTATATTTTTATGATTTAACACTTATTTTATTTTAGCTTTGTTTGGGCTTTTATTCTAGCCATATTTTATCTTTTAAGTTTTAGAGTGTTGGGCCATGTTTTGGACTTATGTTTTAATACTTATGCGTTATTTTAGTGTGTGATTGGGCTTGGGTCTTAGGTGTTTAAGTCAGACCCAAGAAGAGTGTCTTAGGGTTTTATTTGTTTTTCTCCTTACTATATAAGGATAAGAAACAATTGTAAGAGGCAGCTTTTAATCAAATATTTCAGAATTCTTTTCATGCCTTTGGCGTGTATTTGAGTGAGAGTGAGGATTTGCTTTCATCAATTGCACCAAGAATCTTGGCTAACTTATCAACTATTCATTGTGGCGTTTGTCGGATTCTCATCTAAATCCTTTGATCATTGGTGTTTCAGCTTCTCTAAGTTTGGGGTGCCATAGGAGGTGAGTTTATCAAATCTTTGGATTCCATATCTACTTGTGCGTGTGGGTTTGAGGCTTGTGCCATAGGGTTCTGCGTCACAAATAGACAGCAGAGGGAAAATGGCCAGACAGTAGTTTGCCCAAACTAGTTCAACAAGCAGCCCAAATAGAATGCAGTTTGCCCAAACTGAAGAACAAGACAGAATTCGATTGGCCAAGAATCAGTACCAGATTGCAGCCACCTATGGAGAAATATGAATTGGAGTTTGATGTGCTACCCAATCACCTTAAAAATGTAAACATAAGGGCTAGAGGCATCCCTCACTTGAAAGAGGAGAAACTAATCATGTTACTTCATGAGTACATGAAAGAAATAGAATGGGTTATAACCAAAATAAAAGGCGTGCTGCATTTCTTACTTAATTCAGTCGGGACCCTTTTCCCTCCCCCAATTACTTGAGCCTTGATCAAGTCAAGAAAGTGCAGCCTGCGACTTTAAACCAGGGTGCTACTGGGAGGCAACCCAGTGGAGACATGCCCAATCAAGGAAGACTTCCTAGTAGTTAATTTCATGCTTTTAAAAAAAAAAAAAAACAGAGATATGTGTTCGTTTGCCCAAACAACAGGGGCAAACCAGACCAGATATGCAAAAAGCAGATGCTGTAACCCACTTTCAGGTTTTCACTATTTTTGCAGGAGAAAGATGTTTGGCCAACTGTTTTCCCAAACGAACTGGGCAAACAGCCGAAGGAGGAGGTTGGCACACTGTGCACCCGAACAGCAGTAGCCTCACGCACAACACGCTGCAACAAGCTCCAAACTTGTTGACCAACCTGTTTGCCCACTCAACTAGGCAAACAATAGGCCCGTGCGAGAGAAGACTTCCAGACCACACCACAGATCACTATTCGACCAAGCTGTTTGCCCACACAGACTGGGCAAACAACCGAGGTAGAGAAAATCAATAAGAGGAAAATAAACAGGGCAGTACTTTTTCCATTTGAACTCAGTGTTTTATTCTTTCCTCTGCACTTCAACACTTCTTCTTCTTCTCAAAACTTCTCTCTTGCACAAGCTCAGAGCTACAAGATTATTGTTGCAAAACGGGCAGCAAATCAGCAAAGCAGCCCAGCACACAACAACATATTAGTAGATCAGCAGGCATATTAGTAGGCCTACTAGCAAACAACAACCCACCACCCAGCAGCCCCACAGCAGACAGACCCACAGAAACACCTGCAGCACCCAGTCCGAGCCAGTTGTTTGCCCAAGCAGACTGGGCAAACAACCACACCAGGGAAGTACTTAGTTTTCTTTTGAACTTTAATTTTTTCATACATTGAGGACAATGCATGAGTTAGGTGTGGGGGTGCATATCTCTGTATATCTCTGAATTTTGATGCTTCATGCATTCTTTTTTATTTCTTTCATATCCATTTAGGTTTTAATTTCTAATTAGCACACATTAGGTGAATTTTTTTCATTTTTTGCTTTCAATTCACACACACACACACACACTCACATAGCCACAGTCTTCACACACATTTAGCCACAGTTTTTCTTTTTCTGTTTTGTTATGATCTACTCAAATACATAGACTATGTTGAATGAGCTTTCTTTCCATGACCCCATTGATGTGATGACCATTTAAATCTAAGTTGAATCAATTGTAGTGAGTTGTATTCATTCTTGGGAATTTCCTTTTGAATTGAATCTTTGAGCTTGCCATGGTGAAAAATATATGACATTACTCATTAGAGAGCATAATAAAGATGTGTGAAAAACTAAACATGACTTATTTTAGCAATTGGTGTTGATTTGCCCAAATCATTGAGAAAAATAAAATTCAGCAAAAGGCAAAAACCTCAAAAGCACAAAATAAAAATTGTTCCAATGGTCAAAAACTATGAACAGAGCTAGTAGTCACTTGGACAGGTGACCAACTAAGTAACCGGAGGTGGGTATCATAAATATGTACCTTCGCATCAAAAGGTTGGTGACTTTTTTCAGGCAAGAATAAAAGTGCAAAAAGCTGAATAAAAAGTAAAATGCTTCAAGTAAAGGGCAAATCACCCCGAGAGCTAGAATGAGTCTAAACTAAATAAAAATATGTGCATGTATAATCTCTCTCTTGAGGAAAACAAATACTAACCATGGCAGGTAAAGGGAGACAAGGAAAGAAGGAGAGTAACCTTGGTGCATACACTCTTCACTGCAATGCTTCAAAATAGGGGTCTAGGGTAAGAGCTTAAGTGGAAATAAAGGATCAAGTAGTAAAGAAAGCTTGTTTGGCTAAGTCTATTTGCTTGAGGACAAGCAAAAGGCTAGATGTGGGGGTATTTGATAGAGCCAAATTTAGACTCATTTTCCATGTTGTTATTTATGTTAATTTACACATTTTCCACCTAATTTTGTGGTTTTAATTTTATTTTGCAAAAAATGGTGTAAAAGGGCAATTTGGTAAAAATGGCCTTAAAACTGCCCAAAAGAGAACAAGCTGGTTTGCCCAAGTCCGTTTGCCCAAATCCAAGTTGAAGCTGAAATGGGAGAAGAATAATCTACTGTTTGACCAGACTGTTTGCCCAAATAGACTGGGCAAACAGACCAGCAGGACAGAAGCAGTGCACAGACAGAAAGGAAGACAGACTGTTTGCCCGAGCTATTTGCTCAAACAACCCGGGCAAACAGCACTTGCGACAGCAGACAGCAGATTGCGGGAAATTCAAATTTTAAATCTTCAAGAAGTCTTCTTCACACCAAACACGTGAGGACAGCTTAGCAACCCTTCAAGGCACTTAAATGCTTAATCCCACATATTTAGGAAGCCAAATCTCATCAAGATACAATTACCTTCCAAGAATTCAACTCCAATTGGGAAAAGGAATCCAATCCAAACAAGAAAACTAGCGCAACCCTTCATCTATAAATAGACAGCAAACCAGCAATCAAAGATATCTCCAATCTAAGGAATCAAGGCCAGCAGCCTCGCGTGCCTCCTGCCGCACCAGCCGTCTCTTCTTCTACCTTTTTCTTGCTTTCTTTCTTTTCCTTTATGTTTGTTTCAGCCATGAGTGGCTGAAACCCCTATTTCTAGTTGAAGATTAGGTAAAACTTTAGTTGTGTATGGATTGGGAGATCTGAACATATTTTATTAATCTTTTATTTATCAATATTTATGTAATTTCATGCTTAATTCTATTGTTGCTTTGTTATTTAGATCAATAGGGCCCATTGATTCTTGATTGCAAAGTGATAATTTGTTAGTTTGGATAGTTTGAAGTCCGTAATTGCTTGAATTATTCAAACACAAGTAACCATTGGTGTAAAAACCAAGGAAATTGCATGATCTAGCAATATCACCATACGTTTGGGTAGCTAGAATTAGGTCTCTCTATTTCTTAATGCAATTGACAGTTGTTAGATGCTAAAGGTCCAAGGATGTTCCTTGGCAACTTATTGATTAGTGGTTAATTAGAGGACGTTCCCTAATTAATCTATGCTTAAGGAGGGATATGGAGGTGAGAATCATCTTCCACCTCTATAACTAATTTATTGAGTCAAATAAAAGGATATAAGTATCAATGATCAATCCCAACAACTAAAGTGGATCCAATTCTTCAACTAGAGCTTTCCTCATTATTGAATTCTCTTCACTTTATTACTTGCTTTACTTTGCTATTTTTAATTCTAGTTTAGTCATCAAACTTCAAAACCCCCCAATTTACTTTTATTGTCTATTTATTTACTTGGTCTTGATTAGGAAAATAAGTAAGTATCAATTCCCTGTGGATTTGATCCTTTGCCGCTATCTACAGTTGTAAAATTATTGATAACCAAAAAGGTTATTTTTGACCGGCTTCGACAACCGCACAGTCACATAGCTATAGTCTTTACACACATGTAGCCATAATTTTTTTTTTCTTTTTTCTGTTTTGATATGCTTTACTCAAACACATAGGCTATGTTGAATGAGCTTTCTTTCCATAACCCTATTGATGTGATGATTCTTTAAATCTAAATTGAATCAATTGCAGTGAGTTGTATTCATTTTTGGAAATTTCCTTTTGAATTGAATCTTTAAGCTTGCTATGGTGAAAAATGTATGACATTACTTATTAGAGAGAATAATAAAATAAAAGATGCGTGAATAAGGAAATATGAATTATTTTAGCAATTGGTGTTGATTTGCGCAATTCATTGAGAAAAGAAATCCAGAAAAGGCAAAGACCACACAAAAGCACAAATTAAAAAATGTTCCAATGGTCAAAGACTATGAACAGAGCTAGTAGCCACTTGGACAGGTGACCAACTAAGTAACCGGGGGTGGATATCACAAATGTGTACCTTCATGTCAAAAGGTTGGTGACTTTTTCGGGCAAGGATAAAAGTGCAAAAAGCTTAATAAAGTGCTTCAAGTAAGGGCAAATCACTCCGAGAGCTAGAAAGAGTCTAAAATAAACAAAGAATAAGTGCATGAATAAGCAAAATCTCTCTATTAAGGAAAATAATTAATAACCATGGTAGGTAAAGGGAAACGAGGAGAGAGGAAAGTAACCTTGATGCATGCAATGCTTCAAATTAGGGGTCTAGGGTAAGAGCTTAAGTGGAAATAAAGGATCAAGTAGCAAAGAGAGCTTGTTTGACAAAGTTTATTTGCTTGAGGACAAGCAAAGGGCTAGGTATGGGGGTATTTGATCAAGCCAAATTTAGACCCATTTTTTATATTGTTATTTATGTTAATTTACATATTTTCTACCTAATTTTGTGGTTTTGATCTTGTTTTGTAGAAAATCGTGTAAAAAGGTAATTTGGAGAACATGGCCTTTGAACTGCCCAAAAGACAATAAAAGAGAACAAGTCTGGTTTGCCCAAGTCAAATTGAAGCTGAAATGGGAGAAGGTTGAGAAAAGCACAGATTCATTGTTTGACCAGATTGTTTGCCCAAGCAGACTGGGCAAACAGATCCCACAGACAGAAGCAGAGAGGGAGGCAGCACCCAAGACAGACTGTTTGACCAAGTTGTTTACCCACACATACTGGGCAAACAAGATCGTGTGACAGTAGAATAGCATGGACGCGGGAAACTTGGAATTCAAGCCTTCAAGAAGTCTTTCCCTCCCCAAACACGTGATGACAGCTCAGCAAATCTTCAAGACACCTCAACACTCTATCCAACATATCTAGGGAGCCAAATCTCCAGAAGATACAATTGCCTTCCAAGAATTCAAATCCAAATAGGAAAGAGAACTCCATCTCAACAAGGAAACAAGGGGCAACCTATTCAGCTATAAAAAAGGACAGCAAAAACCAGCAAAGAGATAGATCCTCATCTTCGGGAATCAACACCAGCAGTTGCGCGCTACACCAGCCGACCCTTCTTCTCCTCCTTGTTTTCTTTCTTTTATTTTTTGTTAGTTTCAGCCATGAGTGGCTGAAACCCTTTTTCTAGTTGAAGATTAGGTTAAACTTCAAGTTGTTTATGGATTGTGAGATCTGAACTTATTATGTTCTTTTATTTATCAATATTTATGCAATTTCATGCTTAATTCTATTGTTGCTTTGTTGTTCAAATCAATAGGGCCCATTGATTCTTGATTGCAAAGTGATAATTTGTTAGTTTGGATAGTTTGAAGTACGTAATTCCTTGAATTATTCAAACACAAGTAACTTTTGGTGTAAAAATCAAGGAGATTGCATAATCTAGAAAGATCACCATACATTTGGGTAGCTAGAATTAGGTCTCTCTATTTCTTAATGCAATTGATAGTTATATGATGCTAAAGCCCCAAGGACGTTCCTTGCAACTTGTTAATTAGTAATTAATTAGAGAACGTTTCCTAGTTAATCTATGCTTAAGGAGGGATATGGTAGTGAGAAGCGTCTTCCACCCCCAAAACTAATTTATTGAGTCAAATAAAAGAACCTATGTGTCAATGATCAATCCCAACAATTGAAGTGGATCCAATTCTTCAAGTAGACTTTTCTCATTATTGAATTCTTTTTACTTTATTTTTTGCTTTACGTTATAGCTTTTAATTCTAGTTTAGCTTAACAATCTCAAAAACCCCCCTTTTATTTTATTTTAAGTTATTTACTTGGTCTTTGATAAGAAAAATAGGTAAGTATCTATTCCTTGTGGATTCAATCATTTTGCCACTATCTACAGTTGTGAAATTATGGATAACCAAAAAGGTTATTTTTGACCGGTTTTGACAACCGCACAGTCAACCTCCCAAGCTCAACCTAGAGAAAGTTGGAAGGCGAGAAAGGACTAAGTATTGTTGTTTTCATGAAGACCACAAACATATAATGGAGGAATGCCGGCAGCTGAAAGATGAAGTCGAGAGGTTAATAAGGGATGACACACTTTGAAAGTTTTCCAGAAAGAATAGAGAAGAGAGGAGCCTGAACTTGAGGTAACAAGCCCTGAAACCACCCTGACAGTGAACCTATAGGGGTTTATATATATAATTGCAGGAGGACTCAGCGATGGCAAAGAAAAAAATAAATGCATTGTAGAAGATGTCCTATCAGTTGAGTAGGAACCATGGGTCAAACAGGAAGTAAGGTTCAGACCTACAGATAAGGCGATAGGATTTTTTCAAAATGACCCACTGGTCATTAGCATCCGACTTAACATGTATGAGGTGAGGCAAGTCTTAGTTGATACAGGTAGTTCTGTTAATCTCCTCACCTTGGATGTCTTTAACAAGTTAGGCTTAGATAAAAATAGCCTTGTTAAAGTCTCATACCCGTTAGTGGTATTAGGATAAAACTGTGGCACCATCAACCTCCCCCTTGTGCTGGGGGATGAGAAGCACAAGCGAGAGTTGTATGTGGAGTCTACGATGGTAGATATCTCACTTGCATACAATGTGATACTCAGTCGCCCAGTCTTAAACTGTCACGGTATAGTTATTAACATGGGTGGTATGTGTCTTAAGTTACCAACTTCAGGAGGATTAGCCGTCATTCGAGGCAACCAGAAGTCAGCCCAAGAATGCTACAGGCACTCCACAAGAAGCCTTGGAAAAGCACCCATGCCCATCGATCTGTTGGAAAAAATAGACTCCCACGTAAAATCAAAACTAGCAGACCCTGTGGAAGAGGTCTAGTTAGGTATAAATAAAAAGGTACGATTCGAAACTGCGTTAATTGTGAAATAAATAATCATTTAATAGAATTACTAAAACATAGAGTGACTACTTTATACGGATCCAATAGGGCAAATTTCTAACAATAGTGTGGAGCAAACTTATGTCATTCAAATGGATTTAAAAGGAGTTCAAAATCATATTCATATGATCCATATATATTTGGGGCGTGCTTCAACTCATATGGGGCAGATTTAGTGCAACATTTGCAATCATAGGCTTAGGGAGCCTAATCAAACCTATGGGCTAAAACTACACAAAGGGAAGCCTAAAGTGAAGATCAAGAAAGATTTTTGTGAAGATTCAGCTTTGTTATGATGGACTTGCTATATTTTATTATTTAAACACTTGTTTTATTTTAGCTTTGTTTGGGCTTGTATTCTGGCCATATTTTATCTTTTAAGTTTTAGAGTGTTGGGCCATGTTTTAGGCTTATGTTTTAATACTTAAGTGTTTGATGTATTATTTTAGTGTGTGATTGGGCTTGGGTCTTGTGTGTGGTTCGGCCAGCCCTAAAAGGATTGTCTTAGGGTTTTATTTTCTCTCCTTACTATATAAGGGTAAAAAACACTTGTAAGAAACAACTTTTAATTAAAATTTTCAGAATTCTTTTCATGCCTTTGGCGTGTATTGCGTTGAGTGAGAGTGACGATTTGCTTTTTATCAATTGCACCAAGAATCTTGGCTAACTTATCAACTAGTCATTGTGGCGTTTGTCGGATTCTCGTCTAAATCCTTCAATCATTGGTGTTACGGCTTCTCTAAGTTTGGGGTGCCATAGGAGGTGGGTTTATCAAATCTTTGGATTCCGTATCTACTTGTGCGTGTGGGTTTGAGGCTTGTGCCATAGGGTTCCGCTTCAGTTGGTATCAGAGCCAAAGTGAGGTAAATTCTGATTTCTCTCATGATCTAGAGTTTTTTTGAGTTTTTCTTTTCTTCGTTATTGATTTCGGTGAAAGCTTTTGTTTCTATGGCTGCACCTTCTTGATTATTAATCATCGCAAAAAAAAAAAAAAATCGAAATCCATAAAAAAAATCAAAACTAAAAAAAATCGCCTTTGCCTTACTTATCTTGATCTGGCAGAAATTGTGTTATGCTCCCTTTTACATCTATATTGCCTTACCTATCTCAATTGATTGCTATAGTTTATGGGAATCAATTTTGAATTTTAAATTGGGTTGAATCTATATTAGGAGACAAAAGAAATCTGCCTATTGATTTTTTTTTTCTGTTTCTATTAGTGGGTCTTGATACTTGCCTTTTTGGGTAGATTTAAATAGATATTTAATTTACTTTGAAGTGAATTAAATTCAAACTTTTGTCCAGGTTCGTTTTTATTTGAATTCCAAGATTTCTTTTTTTGTTTAAGCTTGCTTTTACTTTCTTGATATTGCTGGAGTATTGTTTGCTTGTGCATACTCTAGGTGTTATTTTTCAAGTAGCACAAAACTTAGTTCTTGTGTTACTTTCCAAATTGTCAGTGTCTTCCATCTAGTTTTGCGCGTTTTCTTCTTTCTTTAGGTTTCTTCTTTGTTTCTTTAAACGCACCTTATGGTTGGTTGGTTGACCTTAGTTTCTGAAGTGCAATTGAAGAATCAACAAAAGAATGGTAAGAGTGCAAACAAGTGAGTGCTTTTATTTCTAACACCATATTTGCTAGGTCTCTTTATTCTTTATGGATTTAAGGCAGGATGAGTAAGTACAAAAATATGGTGGATAGTGATGATGAAAATGAATGGGACATGGCTAGTGATTATAAGCTCTTCAAAAAGTCAGTTGGTGGTCAGTTTAGAAGGATCTATAAGAATTTTGAGAGGTTGACCAAAGCTATGAAGAGTTTGAAAGACTCACAAACTTCCACTTCTATAAGAACGCCTCAAAGAACTCTTAATTCCAATAAGTCTCAAGTTCGAGATGAAGAGTTGATGCAACAGAGATTCATCCCTTCACACTATTATAGGGATTTGGACAACAGGTTAGCAAGAATAATTCAAGGAGGGAATAGATGGAGAAAGAAAAGGAGAAAGAAGAGACTAAAGTTTCAATCTCAACTTCCATAGATATTGAAATTGAAGAGGAAGTTGTAATGCATGAAGTTAATGTTATTGTTGCTGAAAATTCCATCAATGACCTTATAGAAGAGGTTGTGAATGATGGTGGACATGGGGAGCATGTGATTGATGAGATGGAAGAGGTGAATGAAGTTGTTTTGGAAGTTGTAGAGGAGAATGGATCACATCCACAGGATCTTTCTATGACTAATATTTTTATGTCTAGTTCATTTGTTGTTGATGTGCAGGTTGTTGGTGAAAATGTCCATCATGAAAGTTTTGTGCTATTTCCACCTATTCAAGAGGATGTCTTTGAAGATGCATTGGTTCCTAAAGCTTCACTTTCTGACACAAATATCAACAAGATTCGAGGACAAATATTTTCTAAAGGAGGGAATGATACGGATCTAATAGGGCAAATTTCTAATAATAGTGTGGAGCAAACTTATGTCATTCAAATGGATTTAAAAGGATTTTCAAATCATATTCATATGATCCATATATATTTGGGGCGTGCTTCAACTCATATGGGGCAGATTTGGTGCAACATTTGCAATCATAGGCTTATGGAGCAGAATCAAACCTATGGGCTAAAACTACACAAAGGTAAGCCTAAAGTGAAGATCAAGAAAGGTTTTTGTGAAGATTCAGCTTTGT
Organism: Manihot esculenta; assembly: GCF_001659605.2. Lineage (NCBI taxonomy): Eukaryota > Viridiplantae > Streptophyta > Magnoliopsida > Malpighiales > Euphorbiaceae > Manihot > Manihot esculenta. The sequence continues at coordinate 18,353,893 of NC_035178.2, read as the reverse complement.
TATGATGGACTTGCTATGTTTTATTATTTAAACACTTGTTTTATTTTAGCTTTGTTTGGGCTTGTATTCTGACCATATTTTATCTTTTAAGTTTTAGAGTGTTGGGCCATGTTTTGAACTTATGTTTTAATACTTATGTCTTTGATGTGTTATTTTAGTGTTTGATTGGACTTGGATTTTGTGTGTGCTTCGGCCAGTCATAAAAGGAGTGTCTTAGGGTTTTATTTTCTGTCTTTACTATACAAGGGTAAGAAACACTTGTAAGAAACAACTTTTAATCAAAATTTTCAAAATTCTTTTCGTGCCTTTGGCGTGTATTGCGTTGAGTGAGAGTGACGATTTGCTTTCATCAATTGCATCAAGAATCTTGGCTAACTTATCAACTAGTCGTTGTGGCGTTTGTCAGATTCTCGTTTAAATCCTTCGATCATTGGTGTTTCGGCTTCTCTAAGTTTGGGGTGCCATAGGAGGTGGGTTTATCAAATCTTTGGATTCCGTATCTACTTGTGCGTGTGGATTTGAGGCTTGTGCCACAGGGTTCCGCGTCAGTTGGTATCAGAGCCAAAGTGAGGTAAATTTTGATTTATCTTAGGATTTAGAGTTTTTTTGAGTTTTCCTTTTCTTCGTTATTGATTTCGGTGACAACTTTTGTCTCCATGGCTGCACCTTATTGATTATTAATCATCACAAAAAAAAATTGAAATCCATAAAAAAAATCAAAAAAAAAAATCGCCTTTGCCTTACTTATCTTGATCTGGCAGAAATTGTGTTATGCTCCCTTTTGCATCTATATTGCCTTACCTATCTCAATTAATTGCTGTAGTTTATGGGAAATTTATTTTGAATTTTGAATTTTGAATTGGGTTGAATCCATATTAGGAGACAAAAGAAATCTGCCTATTGAATTTTTTTTTTGTTTCGATTAGTGGGTCTTGATACTTGCCTTTTTGGGTAGATTTAAATAGATCCATATTTAATTTACTTTGAAGTGAATTAACTTCAAACTTTTGTCCAGGTTCATTTTTATTTGAATTTTAAGTTTCCTTTTTTTATTTAAGCTTGCTTTTACTTTCTTGACATTACTGGAGTATTGTTTGCTTGTGTCTATACTCTAGGTGATATTTTTCAAGTAGCACAAAACTTAGTTCTTGTGTTACTTTCCAAATTGTCGGTGTCTTCTTCCTAGTTTTGCGCATTTTCTTCTTTCTTTAGGTTTCTTCTTTGTTTCTTTAAACGCACCTTATGGTTGGTTGGTTGACCTTAGTTTTTGAAGTGCAATTGAAGAATCAGCAAAAGAATGGTAAGAGTGCAAACAATTGAGTGCTTTTATTTCTGACACCATATTTGCTAGGTCTCTTTATTCTTTATTGATTTAAGGCAGGATGAGTAAGTACAAAAATATGGTGGATAGTGATGATGAAAGTGAATGGGACATGGCTAGTGATTATAAGCTCTTCAAAAAGATAGTTGGAGGTGAGTTTAGAAGGATCTATAAGAATCTTGAGAGGTTGACCAAAGCTATGGAGAGTTTGAAAGACTCACAAACTTCCACTTCTATAGGAACGCCTCAAAGAACTCTTAATTCCAATAAGCCTCAAGTTCGAGATGAAGAGTTGATGCACCAGAGATTCATCCCTTCACACTATTATAGGAATTTAGACAACAGGTTAGTAAGAATAATTCAAGGAGGGAAGATGCAAAAAGAAAAGGAGAAAGAAGAGACTAAAGTTTCAATCTCAACTTCCATAGAGATTGAAATTGAAGAGGAAGTTGTAATGCATGAAGTTAATGTAGTTGTTGCTGAAAATTCCATCAATGAGCTTATAGAAGAGGTTGTGAATGATGGTGGACATGGGGAGCATGTGATTGATGAGGTGGAGGAGGTGGATCAAGTTGTTTTGGAAGTTGTAGAGTAGAATGGATCACATCCACAGGATCTTTCTATGACTAATATTTTTATGTCTAGTTCATTTGTTGTTGATGAAAACGTCCATCATGAAAGTTTTATGCTATTTCCACCTATTCAAGAGGATGTCTTTGAAGATGCATTGGTTCCTAAAGCTTCACTTTCTGACATAAATATCAACAAGATTCGTGGATGAATCTTTTCTAAAGAAGGAGGGAATGATACGGATCCAATAGGGCAAATTTCTAACAATAGTGTGGTGCAAACTTATGTCATTTAAATGGATTTAAAAGGAGTTCAAAATCATATTCATATGATCCATATATATTTGGAGCGTGCTTCAACTCATATGGGTCAGATTTGGTGCAACATTTGCAATCATAGGCTTATGGAGCATAATCAAACCTATGGGCTTAAACTACACAAAGGGAAGCCTAAAGTGAAGATCAAGAAAGGTTTTTGTGAAAATTCAGCATTGCTATGATGGACTTGCTATGTTTTATTATTTAAACACTTGTTTTATTTTAGCTTTGTTTGGGCTTGTATTCTGGCCATATTTCATCTTTTAAGTTTTAGAGTGTTGGGCCATGTTTTGGGCTTATGTTTTAATACTTATGTGTTTGATGTGTTATTTTAGTGTGTGATTGGGCTTGGGTCTTGTGTGTGGTTCAGCCAGTCATAAAAGGAGTGACTTAGGGTTTTATTTTCTCTCCTTACAATATAAGGGTAAGAAACACTTGTAAGAAACGACTTTTAATCAAAATTTTCAAAATTCTTTTTATGCCTTTGGCGTGTATTGCATTGAGTGAGAGTGAGGATTTGCTTTCATTAATTGCACCAAGAATCTTGGCTAACTTATCAACTAGTCGTTGTGGCGTTTGTCGGATTCTCGTCTAAATCCTTCGATCATTGATGTTTCAGCTTCTCTAGGTTTGGAGTGCCGTAGGAGGTGGGTTTATCAAATCTTTGGATTCCGTATCTACTTGTACGTGTGGGTTTGAGGCTTATGCCACAGGGTTCCGCGTCAGTTGGTATCAGAGCCAAAGTGAGGTAAATTTTGATTTATCTTAGGATCTAGAGTTTTTTTGAGTTTTCCTTTTCTTCGTTATTGATTTCGGTGAAAGCTTTTGTATCTATGGCTGCACCTTCTTGATTATTAATCATCACAAAAAAAAAATCACCTTTGCCTTACTTATCTTGATCTGGCAGAAATTGTGTTATGCTCCCTTTTGCATCTATATTGCCTTACCTATCTCAATTAATTGCTGTAGTTTATGGGAAATTTATTTTGAATTTTGAATTTTGAATTGGGTTGAATCCATATTAGGAGACAAAAGAAATCTGCCTATTGAATTTTTTTTTTGTTTCTATTAGTGGGTCTTGATACTTGCCTTTTTGGGTAGATTTAAATAGATCCATATTTAATTTACTTTGAAGTGAATTAAATTCAAACTTTTGTCTAGGTTCATTTTTATTTGAATTCTAAGTTTCCTTTTTTTATTTAAACTTGCTTTTACTTTCTTGACATTGCTGGAGTATTGTTTGCTTGTGTCTATACTCTAGGTGATATTTTTCAAGTAGCACAAAACTTAGTTCTTGTGTTACTTTCCAAATTGTCAGTGTCTTCTTTCTAGTTTTGCGCGTTTTCTTCTTTCTTTAGGTTTCTTCTTTGTTTCTTTAAACGCACCTTATGGTTGGTTGGTTGACTCTAGTTTCTGAAGTGCAATTGAAGAATCAGCAAAAGAATGTTAAGAGTGCAAACAATTGAGTACTTTTATTTCTAACACCATATTTGCTAGGTCTCTTTATTCTTTATGGATTTAAGGCAGGATGAGTAAGTACAAAAATATGGTGGATAGTGATGATGAAAGTGAATGGGCAATGGCTAGTGATTATAAGCTCTTCAAAAAGTCAGTTGGTGGTCAGTTTAGAAGGATCTATAAGAATTTTGAGAGGTTGACCAAAGCTATGGTGAGTTTGAAAGACTCACAAACTTCCACTTCTATAAGAACGCCTCAAAGAACTCTTAATTCCAATAAGTCTCAAGTTCGAGATGAAGAGTTGATGCAACAGAGATTCATCCCTTCACACTATTATAGGGATTTGGACAACAGGTTAGCAAGAATAATTCAAGGAGGGAATAGATGGAGAAAGAAAAGGAGAAAGAAGAGACTAAAGTTTCAATCTCAACTTCCATAGATATTGAAATTGAAGAGGAAGTTGTAATGCATGAAGTTAATGTTATTGTTGCTGAAAATTCCATCAATGAGCTTATAGAAGAGGTTGTGAATGATGGTGGACATGGGGAGCATGTGATTGATGAGATGGAAGAGGTGAATGAAGTTGTTTTGGAAGTTGTAGAGGAGAATGGATCACATCCACATGATCTTTCTATGACTAATATTTTTATGTCTAGTTCATTTGCTGTTGATGTGCAGGTTGTTGATGAAAACGTCCATCATGAAAGTTTTATGCTATTTCCACCAATTCAAGAGGATGTCTTTGAAGATGCATTGGTTTCTAAAGCTTCACTTTCTGACACAAATATCAACAAGATTCGAGGACGAATCTTTTCTAAAGAAGGAGGGAATGATACGGATCCAATAGATCAAATTTTTGACAATAGTGTGGAGCATACTTATGTCATTCAGATGGATTTAAAAGGATTTCAAAATCATATTCATATGATCCATATATATTTGGGGCGTGCTTCAACACATATGGGGCAGATTTGGTGCAACATTTGCAATCATAGGCTTATGGAGCATAATCAAACCTATGGGCTAAAACTACACAAAGGAAAGCCTGAAGTGAAGATCAAGAAAGGTTTTTGTGAAGATTCAGCTTTGTTATGATGGACTTGCTATGTTTTATTATTTAAGCACTTGTTTTATTTTAGCTTTGTTTGGGCTTGTATTCTGGTCATATTTTATTTTTTAAGTTTTAAAGTGTTGGGACATATTTTGGGCTTATGTTTTAATACTTATGTGTTTGATGTGTTCTTTTAGGTGTGATTGGGCTTGGGTCTTGTGTGTGGTTCGGCCAGTCATAAAAGGAGTGTCTTAGGATTTTATTTTCTCTCCTTACTATATAAGGGTAAGAAACACTTGTAAGAAACAACTTTTAATCAAAATTTTTAGAATTCTTTTCATGCCTTTGGCGTGTATTGTGTTGAGTGAGGTTGAGGATTTGCTTTCATCAATTGCACCAAGAATCTTGGCTAACTTATCAAATAGTCGTTGTGGCGTTTGTCGGATTCTCGTCTAAATCCTTCGATCATTGGTGTTTCAGCTTCTCTAAGTTTGCGGTGCCATAGGAGGTGAGTTTATCAAATCTTTGGATTCCGTATTTACTTGTGCGTGTGGATTTGAGGCTTGTGCCACAGTGTTCCGCGTTAGTTGGTATCAGAGCCAAAGTGAGGTAAATTCTAATTTATCTTAGGATCTAGAGTTTTTTTGAATTTTTCTTTTCTTCGTTATTGATTTCGGTGAAAGCTTTTGTGTCCATGGCTGCACCTTCTTGATTATTAATCATCACAAAAAAAAATTGAAATCCATAAAAAAAATCAAAAATAAAAAAAAATCGCCTTTGCCTTACTTATCTTGATCTGGCAGAAATTGTATTATGCTCCCTATTGCATCTATATTGCCTTACCTATCTCAATTAATTGCTGTAGTTTATGGGAAATTTATTTTGAATTTTAAATTTTGAATTGGGTTAAATCCATATTAGGAGACAAAAGAAATCTGCCTATTGAATTTTTTTTTTTTTTTTGTTTCTATTAGTGGGTCTTGATACTTGCCTTTTTGGGTAGATTTAAATAGATCCATATTTAATTTACTTTGAAGTGAATTAACTTCAAACTTTTGTCCAGGTTCATTTTTATTTGAATTCTAAGTTTTCTTTTTTTATTTAAGCTTGCTTTTACTTTCTTGACATTGCTGGAGTATTGTTTGCTTGTGTCTATACTCTAGGTGATATTTTTCAAGTAGCACAAAACTTAGTTCTTGTGTTACTTTCCAAATTGCCAGTGTCTTCTTTCTAGTTTTGCGTGTTTTCTTCTTTCTTTAGGTTTCTTCTTTGTTTCTTTAAACGCACCTTATGGTTGGTTGGTTGACCTTAGTTTCTGAAGTGCAGTTGAAGAATCAGCAAAAGAATGATAAGAGTGCAAACAATTGAGTGCTTTTATTTCTAACACCATTTTTGCTAGGTCTCTTTGTTCTTTATTGATTTAAGGCAGGATGACTAAGTACAAAAATATGGTGGATAGTGATGATGAAAGTGAATGGGACATGGCTAGTGATTTTAAGCTCTTCAAAAAGTCAGTTGGAGGTGAGTTTAGAAGGATCTATAAGAATCTTCAAAGGTTGACCAAAGCTATGGAGAGCTTGAAAGACTCACAAACTTCCACTTCTATAAGAATGCCTCAAAGAACTCTTAATTCCAATAAGCCTCAAGTTCGAGATGAAGAGTTGATGCACCAGAGATTCATCCCTTCACACTATTATAGGGATTTGGACAACAGGTTAGCAAGAATAATTCAAGGAGCCAAGATGGAGAAAGAAAAGGAGAAAGAAGAGACTAAAGTTTCAATCTCAACTTCCATAGAGATTGAAATTGAAGAGGAAGTTGTAATGCATGAAGTTAATGTAGTTGTTGCTGAAAATTCCATCAATGAGCTTATAGAAGAGGTTGTGAATGATGGTGGGCATGGGGAGCATGTGATTGATGAGGTGGAGGAGGTGAATGAAGCTGTTTTGGAAGTTGTAGAGGAGAATGGATCACATCCATAGGATCTTTCTATGACTAATATTATTATGTCTAGTTTATTTGTTGTTGATGTGCAGGTTGTTGATGAAAACATCCATGATGAAAGTTTTATGCTATTTCCACCTATTCAAGAGGATGTCTTCGAAGATGCATTGGTTCCTAAAGCTTCACTTTCTGACATAAATATCAACAAGATTCGAGGATGAATCTTTTCTAAAGAAGGAGGGAATGATACGGATCCAATAGGGTAAATTTCTAACAATAGTGTGGAGCAAACTTATGTCATTCAAATGGATTTAAAAGGAGTTCAAAATCATATTCATATGATCCATATATATTTAGGGCGTGCTTCAACTCATATGGGGCAGATTTGGTGCAACATTTGCAATCATAGGCTTAGGGAGCCTAATCAAACCTATGAGCTAAAACTATAAAAAGGGAAGCCTAAAGTGAAGATCAAGAAATGTTTTTGTGAAGATTCAGCTTTGTTATGATGGACTTGCTATGTTTTTTTATTTAAACACTTGTTTTGTTTTAGTTTTGTTTGGGCTTGTATTCTGGCCATATTTTATGTTTTAAGTTTTAGTGTGTTGGGCCATGTTTTGGGCTTATGTTTTAATACTTATGTGTTTGATGTGTTATTTTAGTATGTGATTGGGTTTGGGTCTTATGTCTGGTTCGGCCAGCCCTAAAAGGAGTGTCTTAGGGTTTTATTTTCTCTCCTTACTATATAAGGGTAAGAAACACTTGTAAGAAACAACTTTTAATCAAAATTTTCAGAATTCTTTTCATGCCTTTGTCGTGTATTGCGTTGAGTGAGAGTGAGGATTTGCTTTCATTAATTGCACCAAGAATCTTGGCTAACTTATCAACTAGTCGTTGTGGTGTTTGTCGGATTCTCGTCTAAATCCTTCGATCATTGGTATTTTAGCTTCTCTAAGTTTGGGGTGTGATAGAGCATATTTTAGTCCTTTTTATCTTGATATTATTGATGATTATTTACATGATTTCTGCTTAATTTAGTGCTCTTGATATTGTTTTGCAGAAAATAGTGTAAAAGGATATTTTGGAGAAAATCCCCCTAAAACTGCCTTATTTGGAGCAAAAGGGAGCAAGCCTGCCAAGTTGAAATCAAGTCAAGCTAAATATGGAACGTTCTAAATAAGGAAAGTGGTAAATATGGAGAGAACATTCAGCCAAGGCAATTTGAAATTCAAATTTCAAATTTCCAAGTAGCATTCTCCTTATTCAAGATGCCATATCTCAAGCTGCCATATATGGAGAGCCAAATGAGGAAAGTATTTTGAAATTCAAATCCCCAAGATTCATATTCAGACTTTGGATTTCAAGATTCAGCTTGGCAAAGAAGCCAAAGAAAATCACACATGCCACACATGCCATGCACATTCAAAATTCAAATTGCAAAAGGAGGCTCCACCTTTCTTATTAGTGTATGGGCGGCAAGAAGAATGCAAAGGGACTTCTTGAACACACTAGGGCAGTATCTTGAAGACCTTGGACAGCAATTAAAAGACCAAAGAGCCCCCCACTTGCAATTCAAGACATGCTTCACGTTTTTGGCTTCACACATGCACATAGAAGGCATATATGGGACCAATGGCACTTTGGGCAGCCTCTAAAAGACTCATGGACTGCCATAGAACCCTAGGCAGCCTCTCAAGACATATAAAAAGCCTCCAAGAATACAAGAAGAGGCAGAATTCAATCTCCCAACTTCTCCAAGGTTCGGCTGCCGCTCCATCTCCACCTTTGCCACCGCCGATGCACCTCCTCCCTCCCTTCTCTTCTATTTTCTATTTTGGTTCAGCCATGAGTGGCTGAAACCGTTAATTCTAGTTGAAGATTGGTTGAAACTAAGGTTGTTTTATGGATTGTGAGATCTGAACATAAACTATTTGTCTTTGATTAGTTCAATATTCATACAATTGTGTGCTTGAATCTAAGATTGCTTTGTTGCTTTGATCAAATTGGCCACTTGAATCTTGATTGCAAAGTTAATTGATTGTTAGTTGGGATATTTTTTAGTCCGTAATTACTGGAAATATTCTGACCTAAGAACACTTGGTGTAAAAACTAAGGAATTGTATGATCTAGCAACATCTCATGCGTTTGAGTAGCTAGGGTTGGATCTCTCTCTTTCTTCATGCAATTGACAATTGTTTTGATGCCTAAGGCCCAAGGACGTTCCTTGGAAATTTGTTAATTAGTAATTGATTAGAGGACGTTCCCTAATTGATTTAATCATAAGGAGAGACATGGTGGTGAGAAGTGTTTTCCATCCCCATAACCAATCTATTGAACCAATTAAAAGAACATAAGTTTCAATGATCAATCCAAGCAACCAAGGTGGATCCATATCTTCAACTAGACCTTTCTCATATTGATTTCTTCTTTTATTTTAATTACTTGCTGTTTTAATTGCTTTCAATAGTTGTTAATCAAATCATTCTCAAAACCCCCCTTTTTACTTTATTGCACTTTACTTTTATTCTACTCTCAGTTACTTGCTTTCAGTTGTGCTTTCAATTGAATCTCTTGATCTTGTTGGGAAAAATAGATAAGTATTCAATTCTCTGTGGATTCGATCCTTTACCACTATCTGCAGTTATAAAATTGTTGATAACCGTAGAGGTTATTTTTGACCGGCTTCGACAACCGCGAGTCAAAAATTGACGCCGTTGCCGGAGAATTGATTTAACTTGTTTATTTTTCTTTCATGAGCAGATCTGAATGCAGGGACACTCTGCCCTTTGATCCAGAAATTGAATGCACCCTCAGAAGATTAGGAAAGCAAGCTACTGAGCATTCTTCCCAACATTCGGCCGCCGAACCCCATAAACCTTCGGCCGCCGAACCTTCCCTTCTCCAGCAACCAAACTTTGCACCAATGGCAGAACCTAATGCACAAGCCGCTGCCCCTAATGGACATGTTGTCCAGAACCAAATAATTCAAGAAAATTCAGCCATGAGACCACAGATGCCAAGAGAAAGAACCATGAGAGAATTGGCAACACCTGTAGGTGATCAAGCACCACTTTGCATCACCTATCCACCTCTGACAGTTCCCTTTGAACTGAAAACAGGTTTAATTTATCTTCTTCCTAAATTTAGAGGTTTGCAAAATGAAAATCCACACAAGCACTTGAAAGAGTTTAATATTATTTGTTCATCCATAAGACCTCAAGGTATCTCTGAAGATCATGTTAAATTAAGAGCTTTTCCCTTTTCATTGGATGACTTTGCTAAAGATTGGTTATTTTATTTGCCATCTGGATCTATAACTTCTTGGAATGATATGGTCCAAACCTTTTTGAATAAATACTTCCCAACATCTAAGTCAATTGGCATAATAAGAGAAATCACTAGCATAAGACATAAACCAACTGAGGATTTATATGACTATTGGGAAAGGTTTGAAAGACTGTGTACAGGTTGCCCACAACATGATATGTCAGACAGGTCTCTCATACAGTTCTTCTATGGAGGATTGCTCTCATCAGAAAGGAGATTTATAGATGTAGCTTGTGGAGGATCCATTGCAGACAAGACACCTAAGGAGATGCGATAGTTGATTTCTATACTTGCAGCTTCATCTAGGCAATATGGAGAAGAAAAGCAAATGCAAAGAGGAGTGAATGAGGTAAGTTCACCTACTATTTCTGAACTGATAGCTGTTATGAAAGATTTTGCCATAGGACTGGTTCAACAGATGCAAGCAGCCCAGCCGCCTAGGCCATGTGGGATCTGTTCTTATGTAGGACACACAACTGATCAATGTCCTACACTGCAAGAAGACAACCAGCAAGTTAATGCCATTGGAGGGTACAACAACCAACCTAGACATGATCCATATTCCAACACATACAATCCAGGCTGGAGAGACCATCCCAATTTCAGCTACGAAAGGGCCAACAATAATCAGAACCATCAGAACTACCACAGAAATCAAGCCCAACCAGCACCTTCAAGTTTCAATCAGCACCTTGAAAAGATTATGGAGACACTTACAAACACTGTGCAATCTCTCGAACAACAGATGGGACAAGTGACCGCATTCATGAACAAAGTTGAGTCCCAAGGTAAGCTCCCTTCTCAAACTGAAACTAATCCTAGACAGAATGTGAGTGCCATTACTTTGAGAAGTGGAAAAGAACTTCAAAATGCTAGTTATGAGCAAGAGAAGCAAGAAGCGCAAGAACCAAATGATTCAGAAGCCTCTCCAACGCATTTTGAGAAGCTAGTTGCGCAAAGGCAAGCATCTGCAGCGTCTCCTGCGCAATCTGCAACACCTCCTGTGCAAAAGACTGAACAAAAGGTACATTTTCACATTCCACCTCCTTTCCCAAAAAGATTTGAAAAAACACAAAAAGAAAAGGAAGAAAAGGAGATCCTAGAGACTTTCAGGAAAGTGAAAATCAACATACCACTGCTAGATGCTGTTAAGCAGATTCCAAGGTACGCAAAATTTCTGAAAGAATTGTGCACCAATAGAAGAAAGCTAGCTGCAAGAGAGAAAGTAAGTGTAGGTGAAGTTGTTACTGCTTTGATTAAAAGAGAACTCCCTACTAAATGCAAAGACAAAGGTATGTTTGCAATTTCTTGTAAGATAAGGAATGTTGGAATCAAGAAAGCCATGTGTGATCTTGGTGCATCCATAAATGTCATGCCTCTCTTCATCTATAAATCTCTGAATGCATGTGCACTGAAATACACAAGAGTTGTGATCCAATTAGCTGATAGATCTGTGGTATATCCCATAGGTGTTCTAGAAGATATGTTAGTTCAAGTAGATGAACTTGTCTTTTCTGCAGATTTTTATGTGATTGATACTAAGGAAGATAGTTGCAATGCTAGTTCTGATATCCTTCTTGGACGTCCTTTCTTGAGTACTGCTAGAACTAAGATTGATGTACATGATGGTACTTTGACCATGGAGTTTGAAGGGGAATTTATTAAGTTCAATGTCTATGATGCCATGAAATATCCACATGATATGTCCCCTGTTTATGGTCTTGGTATTGTTGACTGTCCGAGCCAGGAAATTTTTGATGAAAATCAAGATGATATTCTTAACAGTGATTTCTGTAGAGATACTGATCAGATACAGATTGAAAGCCAAAAAGAGTCAAAACTGAAAGAAACTGTTTGCAGTATCCAACAAATTGATGTTGCGCAGACTGAAGACTTTCGGCCGCTGAATACAGACAACTTTCGGCCGCCGAACCTGACTGTCTTCCAGACGCAGAATCCATCGCCACAGCCTGTCCAGCACACTGAAAACTTTTGGCTGCCAAATCCAGACCTCTTTCGGCCGCCGAATCTGACTGTCCTTCAGACACCGAATTCTGTTGCTCCACTTCAGAATGAACCTGCACAGACTGAAACTTTTCAGCCACCGAAGCCAGACCTCTTTCGGCCGCCGAGCCTCTCACCTCAGTCTCCAATGCAAGCAAGCTCTTCCAGTCCTCTATTGTAGACAAGCCAAGAGCAGCCCCTTTCAGAATCTGAAGAATGTAAGAACGACCTAACTGAACAAATCTTCCTTGCTCAATCTAATGAACCATGGTACGCAGACATGGTGAACTACTTGGCTACAGGTAATCTACCTTCTAACATGCCAAAGCACACTAAGGATAAGATAAAGAAAGATGCCAAATACTATGTTTGGGATGAGCCATATTTGTGGAAACATTGTGCTGACCAAATGATAAGGAGATGTATTCCAAATCAAGAAATAGCTTATGTGCTTACTTTTTGTCATTCATATAGTTGTGGTGGACACTTTGGTCCAAGAAAGACTGCTTATAAAATACTTGAAAGTGGCCTGTTTTGGCCCACTATTTTTCGAGATGCCTTTCTATTTTGCAGATCATGTGCTAGGTGTCAACAGATTGGAAATCTGAGCAAAAGAAATCAAATGCCACAAAACCCCATCATGGTCTGTGAGGTATTTGATGTTTGGGGCATAGACTTCATGGGACCATTCCCACCATCCTTCAGATACACTTACATCATCCTTGCAGTGGATTATGTGTCCAAGTGGGAGAAAGCTAGAGCTACTAAGACTGATGATGCCAAGGCAGTAGTGGACTTTGTGAAGACCAACATCTTTGCCAGACACGGAGTACCAAAGGCAATCATCAGTGACAGAGGGACCCATTTTTGCAATAGGGTAGTGGAAAGCCTTCTCATAAAACACAATGTGATCCATAGAACACCCACAGCATACCACCCTCAGACACATTGGCAAGCTGAAGTGTCCAATAGAGAAATCAAGGCCATCCTCGAAAAGACAGTCTCTCCTAACCGAAAGGATTGGAGTGCCAGATTAGAAGATGCTTTATGGGCCTACAGAACAGCCTACAAGACTCCCATAGGTATTGTAATGACCCGAAAATCGGACCGCTACCGGCGCTAGGATCCAGATCGGCTTAAGGCCGCCAGGACCCGTAGCAAGCCTAACATACCTCCTGTATACCTGTTAAATCCCATACATGATCATACAAATACATAAAACTTTAAAATTTTTCTTTCATTTACCAAGCTTAATCTGTGCATGCACAAACTCATAACCATAAAACCCCACACTGGAGCCCTCATCAAATGCTCCAATGGCGGCCGAACCTGAGTTTTCCTCCAATGCTATTTTCATGCAAAAACTCATTTTCTTTCATGCTTAAAACATAAAACACATTAAAATATTTTATAAAAACATGGTTTACCCTACTAGAGGCTTCCGACATCCGAGATTCCACTGGACGGTAGGAATTCCGATACCGGAGTCTAGCCGGGTATTACACCTTTCATAGGAGACATCTTAAGTAATACCAAATCCCCTTCCTGAAACTCTACTTGTCTTCTGCGGATATCTGCATAACTCTTTTGCCTGCTCACAACAGTCTTGATCCTTTCTCTGATAATTGGTACTACTCTGCTGGTGATCTCTACTAGTTCAGGCCCTGCCAAGGCCCTTTCTCCAACTTCCTCCCAGCAGACAGGTGACCTGCACTTCCTTCCATACAAAGCTTCATATGGAGCCATCCCGATGCTAGCATGATAGCTGTTATTGTAGGCAAACTCCACCAAAGGTAGATGCTACCTCCAAGAACCGCCAAAATCTAGCACACACATTCTAAGCATATCTTCAATTGTCTGGATGGTCCTCTCTGACTGTCCATCAGTCTGTGAATGGAAAGCAGTGCTAAAATCCAATCTGGTACCCATAGCATTCTGCAGACTCTGCCAAAACCTGGAGGGGAACTGGGGTCCTCTATCAGACACTATTGAAACAGGAGCCCCATGCAGCCTGACCACTTCATCAACAAATACCTGCGCCAATTTATCCACAGAATAACCACTCCTAACAAGGATGAAGTGAGCAGATTTGGTCAGTGTGTCCACAATCACCCATATGGAGTCCAATCTGTTGGACATTGCCGGTAATCCCACCATGAAATCCATAGCTATATTTTTCCATTTCCACTCTGGAATCGGCAGTGGGTTAAGCATTCCAGCCGGCTTCTAATGTTCCAGCTTCACCCTTTGACATACTTTGCAGGCGGACACAAACTGTGCCACTTCTCTTTTCATAGCTGGCCACCAATAAACTCTCTTCAGATCTTGATACATCTTGGTGGCTCCAGGGTGAACACTGCATCTAGCATTATGAGCTTCCCTCATAATGTCACCTTTCAGACCCACGTCATCTGGTACACACAATCTGTTCCCATAGCGGAGGATCCCCTTGCTGTCAAATCTGAACTCTTCATTCTTGCCTGACTGAACAGTTCTGGCAATCTTCACTAACTCTGGGTCCTTATGCTGTTTCTGAGCCACCTGCTCTAGAAACACTAGTGTCACTCTCATCTGGGCCATCAAAGCACCTGTACCAGATAACTCTAACTGTAGACCTTCATTAATGAGTTTGTGAAACTCTTTCACCATCGGTCTCCTTTCTGCTGTGATATGGGATAGACTGCCAAGTGATTTCCAGTTTAAGGCGTCTGCCACAACATTTGCCTTACCCGGATGGTACTGAATCTTGCAATCATAGTCACTAAGCAGTTCTACCCATCTTCTCTGCCTCAAGTTCAACTCTCTCTGACTCAGGATGTACTGCAGGCTTTTATGATCTATGAAGATCTCACATTTAACCCCATAAAGGTAATGCCTCCATATCTTGAGTGCAAAGATTACAGCTGCCATCTCTAGGTCATGTGTAGGGTAATTCAACTCGTGCTTCTTCAACTGTCTAGAAGCATAAGCAATTACCCTTTCATTTTGCATCAATACACAACCTAGTCCCACGCGGGACGCATCACAAAACACTGTGAAGTCTTCATTGCTGGTAGGCAGAGCTAACACCGGTGCTGACGCCAACCTTCTCTTCAGCTCTTCAAAGCTTTCCTCGCACTGCTCATACCACACAAACTTATGATTCTTCTTGGTCAATCTGGTCATAGGAGCTGCAATCTTAGAGAAGTCTTGAACGAACCTCCTGTAGTAACCTGCCAAGCCCAAGAAGCTCTTGATCTCTGTCACTGTAGTGGGTCTAGGCCAGTCTACAGCTTCCACCTTCTTGGGGTCCACTTCTATTCCATTTTCTGATACGACATGCCCCAAGAATGAAATACTCCTCAACCAGAACTCACACTTGGAGAACTTGGCATACAAGCCGTGTTCCCTCAAGGTCTGCAAAACCAACCTCAAATGATGGGCATGCTCTTCTGCATTTCTGGAATACACTAGGATATCATCTATGAAGACAATAACAAAGTGATCCAAATACTGACTGAAAACTCTATTCATGAGGTCCATGAATGCTGCAGGGGCATTGGTTAACCCGAACGGCATCACAAGGAACTCATAGTGCCCATATCTGGTCCTGAACGCCATCTTTGGCACATCTTCTTCTCTTATTCTTAGCTGGTGATACCCGGATCTCAGATCTATCTTGGAGAAACAACCTGCTCCTGCTAGCTGGTCAAATAGATCGTCGATCCTAGGTAACAGATACTTATTCTTGGTAGTGACCTTGTTCAACTGCCTGTAGTCGATACAAAGTCTGAGGGATCCATCCTTCTTATTCACAAAAAGCACTGGAGCACCCCAAAGTGAGGTACTCAGTCGGATGAAACCCTTGTCTACCAATTCTTGCAGCTGCTCCTTTAGTTCTTTCAACTCTGCTGGCGCCATCCTGTAGGGAGGGATAGAGATTGGTCTGGTTCCTGGCATCAATTCTATTTCGAACTCTATCTCCCTAGCAGGTGGTAAACCTGGCAGCTCGTCTGGGAAAACATCTAAAAACTCTCTGACCACGGGCATTGAGGTGGGTTCTCTAACATGACTATCCAGCTCTCTCACATGAGCTAGAAAACCCTGACAACCTCTCCTGAGCAACCTACGAGCCTGTAGGGCTGATATCAAATGTCTAAGTGTACCCCTCCTGTCTCCTCTAAAGACAACCTCTGACCCATCCTGACCTCTGAACCTGACTACTTTGTCTCTGCAGTCCAAGGTAGCACCATGGGTAGATAGTCAATCCATCCCTAGAATGACATCAAAATCCGTCAAATCTAGAACCACAAGGTCAGCTGGAAGGCATCTACTCTCCACAAACACTGGACAAAATCGGCAGACTGACTCTGCCACTGATGGGTCACACTTGGGTCCACTGACCCATAAGGGACACTCTAACCCAGAGATCATCAAACCCAACCTCTCAACGGCTCTCGGAGCAACAAAAGAATGACATGCACCAGGGTCCATTAAGGCATAAACATCTGAACAACCAATGATGAGATTACCGGACACCACGGTGTTTGATGCATTTGCCTCATGCTGTGTCATCATGAAGATCCGTGCTGGAGCTGATGGACCTTCACCCCTGAAACCCGCTGAAGAAGAGGCTGTCCCTCTCCCTCTGCCTCTGCCACTGGCCTGAGTCGCGGCTAAAGCTACTGGCTGAGCCACACTATCAAAAGCTGTCTGCTGGGACTGTGCCATATAAGCTGCTCTAGGACACTCCTGTGCCATGTGTCCCTCCTGCCCACATCTGAAGCAGGCTGTCGTCCCAAACCGACATACTCCCTTGTGCGGCTTCCCACACCTCATACATACTGCACTATCTGTACCTGAGCTCGAGCCACCTCCTAATCCCAGACCTGATTTTATCTTGTCCCAAAACTTGTTCTTCTTTGGCTTCTTAGTGGTATTAGCCCACTTTTTACTGCCTGAAGCTGCAGTACTCAAAGAAGAAGGGTCTAACCTTCCCCCACCTGGGGTCTTGGAACCCGAAGACTGTGCCACAGACTGCTTAACCTTCTCTTCAATGATTGCACTAGCCTCCATCCTCCGGGCCATATCCACTATGGCATGGAAGCTCTCCCTTTCTGTTGATTGGATCAAGGAGGAATACCTGGAATGAAGCCTCATGATATACCTCCTAGCCTTCTTCTAGTCTGTGTCAAAGGTTTGCCCTACAAATGGCAACAGCTCCAAGAATCTATCAGTGTACTCATCTACACTCATTTCCTCCGTCTGTCTTAGCTGTTCAAACTCGATCATCTTCAACTCCCTTGAGCTATCAGAGAAAGCCCATCCTACAAACTCATTAGCAAATTCCTCCCAGGATAGACTATCCAATCTCGGGTTCACATAGTTTTTAAACTACTCTCGGGCTTTCTTGCATTTCAGTGTGAACCCAGCCATCTGAATGGCTCTACTGTCATCTGCCCCTAACTCATCTGTTATCATCTTGACGACCTGAGGTACTCAAATGGGTCATCACCTATTTCATACTTAGGAGCATCCAACTTCAAGTAGTCTGTCATCTTGACCTTGCCCCCTCCAGATGAGCTAGGTTTGCGTGCTTGGACTTCAGGAGCTACAGGTTATGCTGGTGGTGGAGGAGGTGCAACATCACCTGGGTTAGGGTTTGCTGTACCTGGATAGAAGGATGGGGGTGGGTACATAGGGTATTGTGGGTATGGTGGGTAGAAAGATGGGTAAGGCATGTAAGAAGGATAAGGGTTAAAACTGGGGTAATTCGATGTACCCCCCATCGAATACCCGGGATTCTGTGAAAAGAGTGGGTGTTGGGGTGGTTGAACAAACCCCGAGGCCTGAGTGCCTCCTTGAGACTCTCTCATGCCCTCTTCAGACATGCTTACACCAAGACTGCCATCCCTCCTCTGATCCACATCCATATCATCCCCCATATCTTCTGACACTCCTCCTTGAACTGTTCCTCTTCTGCTCATATCAAAAGACTTTCTAGGGTCCCTTGACACTCTCTCCCTACTGGACCTGCAGGACATTGCCTAGGCAATGTAGAAGGACGGGCATCCGTGCCCTCATCCTGAGGTGGTACTCCAGTCAATCGTGCAGATCGACGAGTTCCTCTCATCCTGTTTTCTGAAAAACAGCACACATCACATAAACATCAGCATCAAATGCTTCATGTGGAAGCACATGAACCCGCATCACATACATAACACATCATCAATGCACATGCATAAAATCATGGCATTTCACATCATCATTCAAGACAGGACTCTACATTCTATCCTAGTGGATATGATTTTTCCTATTGTGCTTGCCCTTCTATAACATCTATGAGCCCGACACACTATAGGTCCGACCATATGAACCTAGGGCTGTGATACCAATCTGTAACGACCCGAAAATCAGACCGCTACCGGCGCTAGGATCCAGATCGGCTTAAGGCCGCCGGGACCCGTAGCAAGCCTAACATACCTCCTGTATACCTGTTAAATCCCATACATGATCATACAAATACATAAAACTTTAAACTTCTTCTTTCATTTACCAAGCTTAATCTGTGCATACACAAACTCATAACTATAAAACCCCATACTGGAGCCCTCATCAAATGCTCCAATGGGGTAACATATCATACATTAAGCTTGGTTTACATAAACATCATTAAATCATTTCATTAAAAGATCATGTACCCAAAAGGGATTAACATACACTAGGGCCAAGCACAATTCTATCCTCAATACTATTCTTTACATTACATCACATTATAACATTTTACAATACACGTCCACAACTAACTATTACATACAACATGACTTCTTTACTCTTGCTGACTTCCTGGTCTATCCCGTACCTGCAAACCTGGGGGTTAAGGGAATGGGGTGAGCTACTAGAGCCCAGTGAGCAGAATAGTAAAACATTATATTAAAATTCATGCTTTCATGAAATGCATCACATCACAAACAAATCACATTAAGGATGAACTTGTCACCAATAGCCCTCTACATATCCAATAGTGCCAAAACGTAGAATGGGTCCTGGTCTTTCCCTTACATAACATATCATAACATTCCAATCTGCCAGGGACGTAGAATGGGTCTTCCTGGACTTTCTCTTACATTGTGCCAGGGACGTAGAATGGGTCTTCCTGGACTTCCATACCGTATCATCATCATATCATTTCATTCCATAAGAGGACTAATGGATCATCCAATGTTCATCCACATCAACATCATATTATGCAATGCAACATATTCGTGAATTCTAATGCAAACAACCTAATATATCTCATGGCATTCGTGATGCATGAACATGCTCAAAATTTATTTATTTACTTTGCAATATAAAGAGTCATTCTACTCACCTCAGGCTAGCTCTGAAAAGACTCTGAAGCAGCTATCTCACTGCTGGGGTCCTTGGTTTCTCAGGTCCGAACCTACACAGGTGGACTCAAATAAGGGACCAACAAACACTATCATGACTCTAAACAACTCCCTAAAAACCCCCTAAAACACCCTAAAACAATCATAGAAAACATGCAAAGGAAGGCTGAACAGGGCACTTTTAGTGGCAGGTTCGACGGCCGAAAGTCCCTCCAGAGCCGAAACTCAGCCACTTTCGGCGGCACCTTCGGCGGCCGAAAGTCCCTTCTAGAGACGAAACTCATGCATGTTCGGCGGCACCTTCGGTGGCCGAAACTCCCCTCCAGAGCCGAAAGTCCAACTTTCGGGGGCAGGGTTCGGCAGCCAAAAGCTTGCCTCCACAGGCAAGTTCGGCGGCCGAAAGTCCTTCGGCTGCCAAACCTGAGTTCTTCTAAAGTGGCAGAACTCAACCTCCTCATGCACATTTTGCCTCCCAAACCTTTCAAACATGCATTTAGCTATTCTACAACATGCATACTCATGCAAACAAGCATATAGGGGTCTCACACTCTCTTAAACCCCAACAACAACACATATAGCAACTCATACAACATACATTATCCATAAACTCAACATTAACCCTAACAACAATCAACTAACCTAAACATGCATTTCTACCCTATAACCCCTCATAAAACTTGTGTTAAACATGGGATAAGCTAAAGATCTACCCTTACCTCTTGAAGATAAAGAGGGGAGGCGACCTAAACTTGGAGAAATGGAGGAAGAAAGCTTCGGGGTCTCCAAGCTTCAAATCTTGATCTTTAGCTCCAAAAATCTTCAAAACCAAGTTAAAACTCGTTAAAACTTGAAAGATTTGAGGAAAATCATCATAACCAACAATGGAAAGGCATGGACTCACCGTTGACCGAAAATAGGAGAGAAAGCTCGCCCATTTTCGGTCATGGGGCCTTTTATAGGTGGCTGGCCAGACCACCTTCAGAAACCAAAGGTGACTCCAAAACTCCACCAAGTTTGGCTGCCGAACATGAGGTTCGGCGGTCGAACCTGGATTTTTCTCTATGGTCATTTTCATTCAAAACTCAATTTCTTCCTTACTTAAAACCTAAAAACACTTGAAAACATTTTATAAAAATATTATTTTACCCTTCTAGAGGTTTTCGACATCCGAGATTCCACCGGACGGTAGGAATTTCGATGCCGGAGTCTAGCCGGGTATTACAGGTATGTCTCCCTACAGATTGGTCTATAGGAAAGCTTGTCACCTTCCGGTTGAGCTTGAACACAAGGCATATTGGGCTGTAAAGAATTGTAACATGGACCTTAAGGAAGCTGGCCACCATCGCAAATTACAACTGCAAGAGCTAGAGGAAATAAGACGAGATGCATATGAGAATTCTTGGAACTACAAAACAAAAACCAAAGCCTCCCATGATAGTCATCTTTCAAGAAAACAATTTGAGGTTGGTGATAAAGTCTTACTCTTTGACTCTTGTTTGAAATTGTTTCCAGGAAAGCTACGGTCTAGGTGGATTGGACCATTCATTGTAGAACATGTCTACCCATATGGAGCTGTAGACATCCGAAGCATAGAGACTGGAAAAATCTTCAAGGTGAATGGACACCGTCTGAAGCCTTACTTTGAAGGATTCGCAGTACAAGTGGTGGAAGAAATTCCACTACAACATCCTTCAGCCTAAAAAATCGCACACCATGCACCACACCCTAGAGGAGTACTCAATTTCCTTTGTTCTTTTATGTTTCTTATACATTGACGACAATGCATGATTTAGGTGTGGGGGTGCATGTCTCTCTCTTCCTCCCCCTTTTCTCTTCTTCTTTTTCTTTCAGTATTGCGCACATGTTTCCCTTTCAGTTTCATTTTTGCGATTTGCTTGTTCTGAATAGCCACAGTTGAAATTTTTTTTTTTTTAGTTTTTGCTTTCAATAACACACACACAACCACAACCTTCTTCTTTTTTGTTTTGCTCTACTCAAACTGATGAACTATGTTGGATGAGTTTTTCTTTCCATGACCCCATTGATGTGATGACTCTTTAAACTTATGTTGAATCAATTGCAGTGAGTTGTATTCATGTTTGAGAATTGCCTTTTGAATTGAATCATTGAGTTTGCCATGGTGAAAAATATATTGATGACCCTCATTAGAGAGAATAAATTGAAAGTTGTGTGAATGAACTTAACATGACTTGATTTAGCAATTGGTGTTGATTTGCCCAAATCATTGAGAGAAAGAAATTCACAAAGGCTTAGACTTCAAAAGCACAAATTGAAAACTGTTCCAATGGTCAAAAGACTATGAACAGAGCTAGTAGCCACTTGGACAGGTGACCAACTGAGTAACTGGGGGTGGGTATCACAAATATGTACCTTCACATCAAAAGGTTGGTGACTTGTTCAAGTAAAAATTAAAAATGCAAAAAGCTGAATAAAGTACTTCAAGGTAAGGGCAAGTCACTCTGAAAGCTAGAAAAAGTCTTAACAAAAATGTGCATGTATGGTCTCTTTTGAGGAAAACAAATCCTAGCCATGGTAAGCAAAGGGAAACAAGGAAAGAAGGTAAGTAATCTTCATGCATATATTCTTCACTGCAATGATTCAAAATAGGTGTCTTGAGTAAGAGCTTAAGTGGAAATAAGGATCTAGAGTAAGAAAGCTTGTTTGACTATGTTTATTTGCTTGAGGACAAGCAAAAGATTAAGTGTGGGGGTATTTGTTAGAGCATATTTTAGTTCTTTTTATCTTGATATTATTGATGATTATTTACATGATTTCTGCTTAATTTAGTTCTCTTGTCATTGTTTTGCAGAAAATGGTATAAAAGGACATTTTGGAGAAAATCCCCCTAAAATTGCCTTATTTGGAGCAAAAGGGAGCAAGTCTGCCAAGTTGAAATCAAGTCAAAATAAATATAGAAAGTTCTAAATAAGGAAAGTGGTAAATATGGAAAGAACATTCAGCCAAGGCAATTTGAAATTCAAATTTCAAATCTCCAAGTAGCCTTCTCCATATTCAAGATGCCATATCTCAAGCTGCCATATATAGAAAGCCAATTGAGGAAAGTATTTTGAAATTCAAATCCCCAAGATTCATATTCAGACTTTGGATTTCAAGATTCAGCTTGCCAAAGAAGCCAAAGAAAGTCACACATGCCATGCATATTCAAAATTCAAATTGCAAAAGGAGACTCCACCTTCCTTATTAGTGCATGGGCGGCAAGGAGAATGCAAAGAGACTTCTTGGACACACTAGGGCAGTATCTTGAAGACCTTGGACAGCAATTAAAAGACCAAAGAGCCCCCCACTTGCAATTCAAGACATGCTTCACGTTTTTGCCTTCACACATGCACATAGAAGGCACATATGGGACCAAGGGCACTTTGGGCAGCCTCTAAAAGACTCATGGACTGGCATAGAACCTTAGGCAGCCTCTCAAGACATATAAAAAGCCTCCAAGAACACAAGAAGAAGCAGAATTCAATCTCCCAACTTCTCCAAGGTTCGGCCACTACTCCACCTCCACCTTTGCCACTGCCGGTTCACCTCCTCCCTCCCTTCTCTTCTATTTTATGTTTTGGTTCAGCCATGAGTGGCTGAAACCCTTAATTCTAGTTGAAGATTGCTTGAAACTAAGGTTGTTTTATGGATTGTGAGATCTGAACATAAACTATTTGTCTTTGATTAGTTCAATATTCATACAATTGTGTGCTTGAATCTAAGATTGCTTTGTTGCTTTGATCAAATTGGCCACTTGACTCTTGATTGCAAAGTTAATTGATTGTTAGTTGGGATATTTTTTAGTCCGTAATTGCTGGAAATATTCTGACCTAAGAACACTTGGTGTAAAAAATAAGGAATTGTATGATCTAGCAACATCTCATGCATTTGAGTAGCTAGGGTTGGATCTCTCTCTTTCTTCATGCAATTGACAATTGTTTTGATGCCTAAGGCCCAAGGATGTTCCTTGGCAATTTGTTAATTAGTAATTGACTAGAGGACCTTCCCTAATTGATTTAATCATAAGGAGAGACATGGTGGTGAGAAGCGTTTCCATCCCCATAACCAATCTATTGAACCAATTAAGAGAATATAAGTTTCAATGATCAATCCAAGCAACCAAGGTGGATCCATATCTTCAACTAGACCTTTCTCATATTGATTTCTTCTTTTATTTTAATTACTTACTATTTTAATTGCTTTCAATAGTTGTTAATCAAATCATTCTCAAAACCCCCCTTTTTACTTTATTGCACTTTACTTTTATTTTGCTCTCAGTTACTTGCTTTCAGTTGTGCTTTCAATTGAATCTCTTGATCTTGTTGGGAAAAATAGATAAGTATTCAATTCTCTGTGGATTCGATCCTTTACCACTATCTGCAGTTGTAAAATTGTTGATAACCGTAGAGGTTATTTTTGACTGGCTTCGACAACCGCGAGTCAGGGTGCCATAGGAGGTGGGTTTTTTAAATCTTTGGATTTTGTATCTACTTGTGCGTGTGGGTTTGAGACTTGTGCCATAAGGTTCCACATCACTACTTTTACTTTGTCTCCAGAAGATGTAATAGGTGTGGACTCAACTCTTATCACCCATAAGTTACCTATTGACAAAACAATAAAACCAATACAATAGAAAAAAAGAAAATTTGCATCAGAGAGGCAGCAGGTGATTGAAGAGGAGGTTAATAAATTGTTAAGTGCAGGATTAATAAAAGAGGTCTAGTGTCCTACATGGCTCCTGTAATACCCGGTTAGACTCAGGCATCGAAATTTTCGCTTTCCGGTGGAATCTCGGATGTCAGAACCCCCTAGAAGGGGTAAAATATGTTTTTCTAAAATGTTTTCATGTGTTTTAAAGTTTTAAGTAAGAAAGAAATTGAGTTTTTGAAAGAAAATCACCATGGAGGAAAATCCAGGTTCGGCCGCCGAACTTGGTGGAGTTTTGGAGTAACCTTTGGCTTCCGAAGGTGGTCTGGCCAGCCACCTATAAAAGGCCCCATGTTCGAAAATGGGCGAATTTTCTCCTCCATTTTTGGGCAAAGGTGAGTTCATGACCTTCCATGGTTGGTTTTGAGGCTTTCCTTCAAATCCTATAAGTTTCTAATAAGTTTTAACTTGGTTTTGAAGTTTTTGAGCAAAGATCGAAGTTTGGAAGCTTGGAGACCTCCGAAACCCGTTTTCCCCAAATCTCCAAGTTGGGTCACGTCTTCTCTCAATCTTCAAGAGGTAAGCATCGATCCTTGCCTCCTTCGATGTTTTAAACAAGTTTTATGAAGGTTTATGGGGTAGAAATGCATGTTTAGGTTAGTTGTTAAAATGTTAGGGATTATATTGGTTCTATGGGTAATGTATGATATATGTGTTGCTAGATGTGTTTTTGTTGGGGTTTAGGCTAGTTTGAGACCCCTATATGCTTATGTATGTGTGTATGCATGTTTGTACATGAGTTGGTTTGAGTTTGGAAGGTGTGGGAGGCATTTGTGCAGAAGAGAGGCTGAGTTCTCCCCCTTTGGAAGAGCTCAGGTTCGGCAGCCGAAGCCATGTTCGGCTGCCGAACCTGCCTGTGGTGGCATGTTTTGGCTGCCGAATCCTGCCCCCAAAAGTTTGGACTTTCGGCTCTGGAGGGCAGTTTCGGCCGCCGAAGGTGCCGCCGAACATGCATGAGTTTCAGCTCTGGAACCACTTTCGGCCGCTGAACCTGCCGCCGAAAGTGCCCTATTCAGCCTTCCTTTGCACATTTTCTATGATTGTTTTAGGGTGTTTTAGGGTGTTTTAGGGGGTTTTTGGGGAGTAGTTTAGAGTTATGATAGTGTATGTTTGGTCCCTCATTTTGAGTCTGCCTGTGTAGGTTTGGAACCGAGGAACCGAGGACCCCAGCAGTGAGCTAGCTGCTTCAGAGTCAGCCTGAGGTGAGTAGAATGGATCTTTATGTATCAAATTAAATCAGTTTTGAGCATGTTCATGCATCATGAATACCATGTTATTTACTAGGTTGTTTGCATTAGAATCCACGAATATGGTGCATTGCATATTATGATGATGATGTGGATGGATGTTGGATGACCCATTAGTCCTCGATATGATGAGATATGATATGATATGATTCGGAAGTCCAGGTGTGGCCTGCACTACGCCCCTGGCATGATTGGATTATGTAGAGGGCTATTGGTGACAAGTCCATCCTTGATGTGATTTGTTTGTGATGTGATGCATTTCATGAAAGCATGAATTTTAATACAATGTTTTACTATTCTACTCACTGGGCTCTAGTAGCTCACCCCTTTCCCTTAACCCCTAGGTTTGCAGGTTCAGGATAGACCAGAAGATCAGCAAGAGTAGAGGGTTAGAGTATGTAATAGTTAGTAGTGGACATGTATTGTAAAATGATTTTATGTAACGTAATATAGAGAATGTTTTTATAGTTTAGTATTGTGCTTGGCCCGAATAGTAATGTTAGTTCCCTTGTACATGATCTCTTAATGAAATGTTTTTATGATGAGGAATGATAGTCCAAGCTTGGTGTATGTTATGATAACCCACTAGAGCATTTGATGAGGGCTCTAGTTTGGGTTTTATGTTTATTATTTTAGTGTATGCACAGGTCAGGCTTGGAATATGGAAAGTTTTAAATTTTTATGAAAATGTATGATCATGTATGGGATGTTAACAGGTATAGGAGGCTTACTACTGGTTCCGGCGGCCTTAAGCCGATCTGGATCCTAACGCAGGTAACGGTCCAGTTTTCGGATCGTTACAGATTGGTATCAGAGCCCTAGGTTCATATGGTCGGACCTAGAGAGTGTCGGGCTCATAGATGTTCTAGAAGGGCAAGCACAATAGGAAAATCATGTCCACTAGGATAGGATGTAGAGTCCTGTCTTGAATGATGATGTGAAATGCCATGATTTTATGCATGTGCATTAATGTTATGCTATGTATGTGATGCGGGTTCATGTGTTTCCACATGGACCATTTGATGCTAATGTTTTATGTGATGTGTTGTTTTTTAGTAAGCAAGATGAGAGGTTCTCGTCGATCAGCGAGATTGACTGGAGTCCCACTAGAGAATGAGGGCATGGATGCCCGTCCCCCTGCATTGCCAAGGGCGATGTCATGTAGGTCAAGGAGAGGGAGAGTGTCAAGGGACCCTAGAAGGTCTTTTGATACTAGCATAAGGGGAACAGATCTAGGAGGAGGGTCTTCTGATGTGAGGGAAGTGATGGATGAGGATCAGAGAAGGGATGAAAATCTGGATGTGAGCATGTCTGAGGAGGGTACAGGGGAGTCTCAGGGAGGCGCTCAGGCCTCGGGGTTTGGTTATCCACCCCAGTATCCACCCTTTCCACATGACCTAGGGTATCCGATGGGGGGTACATCGGATTACTCCAGCTTTAACCCCTACCCTACCTTCATGCCTTATCCACCTTGCTATCCACTGTACCCCCAATACCCAATGTATCCACCCTCACCTTTCTATCCAAATGTAACAAACCCTAATCAAAGGAATGTTGCACCTCCTCCACCACCCCCTGAACCTGTAGCTCCTGAAGTCCAAATACCCAAACCTAGCTCATCTAGGGGGAGCAGAGTTAAGATGACAGATTACTTGAAGTTGGATGCTCCAAAGTTCAAGACGGGAGATGATCCTTTTGAGTATCTAAAGACAGTGAAGATGATTACAGATGAGTTAGGGACAGATGACAGTAGAGCCATTCAGATGGCGGGGTTCACACTCAAATGCAAAAAGGCCCGAGAGTGGTTTAAAAATTATGTGGACCCGAGATTGGACAGTTTGACCTGCGAGGAGTTTGCAAATGAATTTGCAGGATGGGCTTTCCCTGATAGCTCCAGGGAGCTGAAGATGATTGAGTTTGAACAGTTAAGGCAGACAGAGGAGATGAGTGTAGATGAATTCACTGATAGATTCCTGAAGCTGTTGCCGTTTGCAGGGCAAGCTTTTGACACAGACCTGAAAAAGTCTAGGAGGTATGTCATGAAGCTCCACTCCAGGTATTCCTCGTTGATCCAATCAGCAGAGAGGGAGAGTTTCCATGCTATAGTGGATATGGCTCGGAAGATGGAGGCTAGTGCAATAATCGAAGGGAAAGTTAAGCAGTCAGTGGCACAGTCTTCGGGTTCCAAGACCCCCGGCGGGGGAAGGTTAGACTCCTCTTCTTTGGATGCAGCAGCTTCAGGTGGAAAGAAAAAGTGGGACAGAGGCTCCAGGAAGCCCAAGAAGAATAAGTTTTGGAACAGGTTGAAATCATGTCTGGGACTCGGTGGTGGCTCGAGTTCGGGTTCAGATGGTGCTGAATGTGTGAGGTGTGGAAAGCTGCACAAGGGAGTGTGTCGATATGGGACTACAGCCTGCTTCAGATGTGGGCAAGAGGGACACATGGCACGGGAGTGTCCTAGGGCATCTTTCATGGCGCAGTCCCAGCAGACAGCTTCTGGTAGTGTGGCACAGCCAGCAGCTCCAGCCGCGACTCAGGGCAGTAGCAGAGGCCGAGGGAGAGGGGCAGCCTCTTCTTCAGCAGGTTCCCAAGGTGAAGGTCCATCAGCTCCAGCTCGGATCTTCACTATGACACAGCAGGAGGCGAACACATCCAACACCGTGGTGTCAGGTAATCTCATCATTGGATGTTCAGATGTGTATGCTTTAATGGACCCCGGTGCATCTCATTCTTTTATTGCTCCGAGAGCTGTTGAGAGGTTGGGTTTGATAATCTCTGAGTTAGAGTGTCCCCTCTGGGTCAGTGGACCCAAGTGTGATCCATCAGTGGCAGAGTCAGTCTGCCGGTTTAGTCCAGTGTTTGTTGAGAGTAAATGCCTTCCAGCCGACCTTGTGGTTCTAGAATTGACAGATTTTGATGTCATTCTAGGGATGGATTGGCTATCCACTCATGGTTCTACCTTGGATTGCAGAGACAAGGTAGTCAGGTTCAAAGATCAGGATGGGTCAGAAGTTGTCTTCAGAGGAGACAGGAGGGGTACGCCTAGAGGTCTGATATCAGCCCTACAGGCTCGTAGGTTGCTCATGAGAGGTTGTCAGGGGTTTCTAGCTCATGTGAGAGAGCTGGATAGTCAGGTTAGGGACCCCGCCTCGGAGCCCGCCTCAGTGCCCGTGATCAGAGAGTTCTTAGATGTCTTCCCAGATGAGCTTCCAAGACTACCACCTGCTAGGGAGATAGAGTTTGAAATAGAACTGATGCTTGGAACCCGACCAATCTCTATCCTTCCCTACAGGATGGCGCCAGCAGAGTTGAAAGAACTGAAGGAGCAGTTGCAAGAGTTGGTAGACAAGGGTTTCATCCGACCGAGTACCTCACCTTGGGGTGCTCCAGTGCTATTTGTAAGGAAGAAGGATGGATCCTTGAGACTTTGTATTGACTACAGGCAGTTGAACAAAGTCACTACCAAGAATAAGTATCCGTTACCTAGGATCGACGACCTATTTGACCAGCTAGCTGGAGCAGGTTGTTTCTCCAAGATAGATCTGAGATCTGGGTATCACCAACTGAGAATAAGAGAAGAAGATGTGCCGAAGACGGCGTTCAGGACCAGATATGGGCATTATGAGTTCCTAGTAATGCCGTTTGGGCTAACCAATGCCCCTGCAACATTCATGGATCTCATGAACATAGTGTTTAGCCAGTACCTGGATCACTTTGTTATTGTCTTCATTGATGATATCTTAGTGTATTCCAAGAATGCAAAGGAGCATGCCCATCATCTGAGGATAGTTCTGCAGACCCTGAGAGAGCATGGCTTGTATGCCAAGTTCTCCAACTGTGAATTCTGGTTGGGGAGCATCTCATTCTTGGGGCACGTTGTGTCAGAAAATGGAATAGAAGTGGACCCCAAGAAGGTAGAAGCTGTAGCTAACTGGCCCAAACCCACTACAGCAACAGAGATCAAGAGCTTCTTGGGTTTGGCGGGTTACTACAGGAGGTTCGTTCAGGACTTCTCTAAAATTGCCGCTCCTATGACCAGATTGACCAAGAAGAATCAGAAGTTTGTGTGGTCTGATCAGTGCGAGGAAAGCTTTGAAGAGCTGAAGAGAAGGTTGATGTCAGCACCGGTGTTAGCTCTGCCTACCAGCAATGAATACTTCACAGTGTTTTGTGATGCGTCCTGCGTGGGACTAGGTTGTGTGTTGATGCAAAATGAAAGGGTAATTGCTTATGCTTCTAGACAGCTGAAGAAGCATGAGTTGAATTATCCTACACATGACCTAGAGATAGTACCTGTGATCTTTGCACTAAAGATGTGGAGGCATTACCTTTATGGGGTTAAATGTGATATCTTCACAGATCATAAGAGCTTGCAGTACATCTTGAGTCAGAGAGAGTTGAATCTGAGACAGAGGAGATGGGTAAAACTGCTTAGTGATTATGATTGCAAAATTCAGTACCATCCGGGTAAGGCAAATGTTGTGGCAGATGCCCTAAGCCGGAAATCACTTGGCAGTTTATCCCATATCACAGCAGAGAGAAGACCGGTGGTGAGAGAGTTCTACAAACTCATTCATGAAGGGCTGCAGTTGGAGTTATCTGGTACAGGGGCTTTGATAGCTCATATGAGAGTGACACCCGTGTTTCTGGAGCAGGTGGCCTAGAAACAGCATGAGGACCCAGAATTAGTGAAAATTGCTAGGACTGTTCAGTCAGGCAAGAATGAAGAGTTCAAATTTGACAACAAAGGGATCCTTCCCTATGGGAACAGGTTATGTGTACCAGATGACATAAGTCTGAAGGGAGACATTATGAGGGAAGCTCATTGTAACGACCCCAAAATGGACTGTCTCCGGCGCTAGGATTCAGATCAGCTTAAGGCCGCCAGAACCCGTAGCAAGCCTGCTATACTCTCTAAGTACCTGTAACATCTCATACACGGTCATACATTTTCTGTGCAAATACAAACTTTTCTCTGGACCAAGACTTAACCTGTGCATGCACTATCTCTGTACTCTGTACCCCTGACTAGAGCTTGCTCTAGATGGGTTAATTCATATCTGTTCAGCCTGGTTTTTAACATACTCTGTAAAACAGTTATATAAACAGACCATGTATACAAAAGATTTACAACACAAAATAACTAAATCAAGCACCATTCTAACTTTACACACAACTGTTACATCTTTTTAAGTTTACATGTCCACAATATTCTATTACAAAACTCTTCTCTCTTCCTGTACTCTGCTGGACTTCCCCTGTACACTGTACACTGAACCGGCAAGACTGGGGTTAAGGGAGTGGGATGAGCTCGATAGCCCAGTGAGTAGAACAGTAAAACAAGTCATTAACACATGATCTTATGGAATGCATCATATCACAGACAATCCACATCAAGGGTAAACCTGTCACCACATAGTCCCGGTAGCTCTACCGTGCCAGGGCGTAGAATCGAGCACCTGGTCTTCCTATCATATATTTATACGTGTATATAACACCTGTGTACTTACCATTGCCAGGGCTTAGTCAAAAGCTCCTGGACTTCTCTATACCTGCCAGGGCATAGTCAAAGGCTCCTGGACTTCTCTCAGAGAGTATTGGATCATTCAGCATTCACCCACAGCAACAAATAACTATGCAATGCAACATATTCGTGGATTCTAATGCAAACAACCTACTGCATACTCATGATGCATGACTTATGCTAAAAGCATTTCATTTCTCAATTAAAAGAATTAAGTTTAGTTCCACTCACCTCTGGCTATCTGGACTGACTCTGCAGGCTCTGTAAACGCTGGAGCAGTACTCATTGCTGCTCTCTCTGGTTCCTCTGGTCTGTGCCTACACAGATGGACTCAAATGAGGGACCAAACTAGCTTATGAACAACGCTATTAACCCCCCAAGAATCCCCGTAAACTCACTCAAACATCCATGCAAAGCATGCAAAGGAAGGCTGGACAGGACACTTTCGGCGGCAGGTTCGGCGGCCGAAAGTCCTCTCCAGAGCCGAAACTCATGCACCTTCGGCGGCCGAATCTCAACGTTCGGCAGCCGAACCCTTTCGGGGGCACGTTTCGGGGGCTGAAAGGCATTCCAGAGACGAAAGTCTCTAACCTTCGGGGGCATCTTCGGCGGCCGAAACTCCCCTCCAGAGCCGAAAGTCTAAAGGCTCGGGGGCAAGCTTAGGCAACCGAAGCCACCTCCTCAGCACATTCGGCGGCCGAACCATTCTTCGGCGGCCGAAGCTGGGTTCATCAGCAAGGCAGAACCTTGCTCTGCCTCACGCCAAAATGCACCAATCTTCCTCCAACTCAAACACCTCAACTCCTCAACATGCATACACCCAAGTATATGCTCAAAGGGGTCAGAAACTACCTTAAAACCCCAGCAACACAAAACATATAACACATATACAAGCTTTTCTCACAAAAATATCAACAAGACTCTCTTTTACCCTAATCATACAACTCTCCCCCAAAACCTCAAAAATCTTCCATAAATCATGAAAACAAGCTCAGGATCTTCACTTACCTCTTGAAACCAAGAAGATGAACGATCCTAACGTGGAGTTTTGGAGCAACTCTCCTTCAAACTCTCCAAACTTCAAAATTCAAGTTTTTAGCTAAAACCTTTAAAATAGCATAAAATTAATCAACGCTTTGCAAGATTTCATGAAAACATGAAGCAAACTTAAGGAAGACAGAGTCTCACCTCAGAAAGAGGCAATCCTTATCCTTTCAACTGACTGAGGGCCTTTTATAGGTGGCTGGCCAGACCACCTTCGGCAGCCACACGTGAAACCGAAAGCCATGCATGTTCGGCGGCCGAATGTCACCTTCGGCGGCCGAACCTGGCTTTTCTGCCTTGGTGCTTTTCTTTCACACACTTAGTTCCATTTAACGTTAATGGTTAGAAAAAGCATAAATCTTACCCTTCTAGAGAATTTCGACATCCTGGATTCCACCGGACGACAGGAATTCCAATGCCAGACTCTAGCCGGGTATTACATTCTCCCCCCCTTAAGAATATTCGTCCTCGAATGTTCCTCAAATAAACAAAGAAACATATAAAAGGTGGAAAACTAACCTCAAAACAGATATGGATACTGCTGGAGCATAGACTCCCGCGTCTCCCAGGTGCACTCTTCTAGATTATGGTGGTTCCACAGGACTTTCACCATCGGAATCTCCTTGTTCCTTCGCTGTCTGATTTGTGTGTCCAGAATCCGTACTGGCTGCTCTATATAAGTGAGATCCCCAAGAATCTCCACATCAGGCTCACCCAGAACCTGACTTGGATCTGACACAAACTGCCGTAGCATAGAAACATGAAATACCGGGTGAATTCTCTCCATCGAAGCAGGTAAATCCAGCTTATACGACACATTCCCGATCTTCTGCAAGATCTAAAAGGGTCCAATGTATCGTGGAGCTAGCTTACCTTTCTTGCCAAAACGAACCACTTCTTTCATTGGAGACACTTTCAGCAATACCCAATCACCCTCCTGGAACTCTAACAGTTTCCTGCGAACGTCCGCATAGATTTTCTGTCTACTCTGAGCTGTTCTGATCCTCTATCTGATCATAGGCACTATTCTACTGGTAATCTCTACTAACTCTGGCCCTGCAAGAGCTTTCTCTCCGACCTCTTCCTAGCAAACAGGTGATCTGCACTTCTTCCCATACAATGCTTCATAAGGAGCTATCCCGATGCTAGCATGATGACTGTTATTGTAGGCAAACTCCACCAGAGGTAGATGCTGCCTCCAAGAACCGCCAAAGTCTAACACACACAGTCTGAGCATATCCTCAATGGTTTGGATGGTCCTCTCTGACTGTCCATCAGTCTGCGGATGAAAAGCAGTGCTAAAATCCAACCTTGTGCCCATCGCATTCTGCAGACTTCGCCAAAATCTGGAGGTGAACTGAGGTCCTCTGTCTGAGACTATAGACACTGGGACTCCATGTAATCTCACTATCTCATCCAGATATACCTGTGCCAACTTATCCACAGAATAGTTACTCCTAACTGGAATAAAATGAGCAGATTTCGTGAGTCTGTCCACAATCACCTATATGGCGTCTATCCTGTTGGACGCTGCCGGTAAGCCCACTACGAAATCCATAGCTATGTTTTCCCATTTTCACTCTGGAATCGGCAGTGGGTTAAGCATTCCAGCCGGCTTCTGATGTTCCAGTTTCACCCTCTGACAAACCTCACAGGCTGTCACGAATTGCGCCACTTCTTTCTTCATGGCTGGCCACCAATAGACCCTCTTCAGATCCTGATACATCTTGGTGGCTCATGGGTGAACACTATACCTCGCATTATGAGCTTCCCTCATAATGTCTTCCTTCAGACTGCTACTATCTGGTACACAAAGTCGACTCCCATAGCGAAGGATCCCTTTACCATCAAATCTGAACTCTGCACTGTTGCCTGACTGAGCAGTCCTGGCAATTTTCATCAACTCTGGGTCCTCGTGCTGTTTCTGAGCTATCTGCTCCAGAAACACAGGTGTCACTCTCATCTGTGCTATCAATGCACCCGTACCAGACAACTCTAGCTGTAACCCTTCCTCCATGAGCTTATAAAGCTCCATCACTACTGGTCTCCGCTCTGCTGCTATATGGGATAAACTGCCTAGTGACTTCCGGCTTAGGGCGTCTGCCACAACATTCGCCTTACCCGGATGATACTGGATCATATAATCATAATCACTGAGCAATTCTACCCATCTTCTCTGCCTCAAATTCAGCTCTCTCTGGCTCAAGATGTACTGTAAACTCTTGTGATCAGTGAAGATCTCGCATTTAACCCCATAGAGGTAATGCCTCCACAGCTTGAGTGCAAAGATAACTGCTGCCATCTCTAGGTCATGGGTGGGGTAATTCAACTCGTGCTTCTTCAACTATCTCGAAGCATAAGCAATCACCCTATCACTCTGCATCAAAACACATCCCAATCCCACTCGAGATGCATCACAGAACACTGTGAAATCCTCGTTACTAACAGGCAGAGCTAACACTGGTGCTGATGTCAATCTCCTCTTGAGCTCCTCAAAGCTCTCTTCACACTGGTCTGACCAGACAAACTTCTGGTTCTTCTGAGTTAGTTTGGTCATAGGAGCAGCTATCTTCGAGAAGTCCTGAACGAACCTCCTGTAGTAACCTGCCAGTCCCAAAAACTCTATCTCCCTCTTATATGGTAGTCCTGGAAGTTCGTCTGGGAAAATATCTGGAAATTCTCGGACTACTGGTATCGAAGCTGGTTCCCTAACCTCGCTGTCTAGCTCTCTTACATGAGCTAGAAACCCCTGACAACCCCTCCTAAGCAAACGACGAGCCTGAAAGGCTGAAATCAAACCTCTGGGTGTACCCCTCCTGTCTCTTCTGAAGACACACTCTGACCCATCCTGGTCTCTGAGACTAACTACCTTTTCTCTACAATCCAAGGTCGCACCATATGCAGATAACCAATCCATCCCTAGAATGACATCAAAATCTGTCAAGTCTAGAACCACAAGGTCAGCTGGAAGGCATCTACCCTCTATGAACACTGGACTGAAACGACAGACTGACGCTGCCACTGATGGGTCACACTTGGGTCCACTGACCTAGAGAGGATACTCTAACTCAGAAATGATCAAACCCAATCTCTCTATGGCTCTCGAAGCAATAAAGGAATGAGAAGCACCGGGGTCCATCAAAGCATACACATCTGAACACCCAATGATGAGATTACCTGACACCACTGTGTTCGACGTGTTAGCCTCCTCTTGTGTCACAGTGAAAATCCGTGCTGGGGCTGCCGGATTTCCACCTCGGGAACCTGCCGCTGAAGTAGAGGCTGCCCCTCTCCCTCTACCTCTGCCACTACTCTGAGGCATGACTGGAGCTGCTGGCTGTACTACTGGCTGTACCACACTGCCTGAACTCATCTGCTGGGATGGTGCCACAAAAGTCACCTGAGGACAATCCCGAGCAATATGCCCTTCCTGTCCACATCTATAGCAAGCTGTAGATCCCAACCGACAAGCTCCTCCATGTGGTCTTCCGCATCTTCTGCATATTGGATAAGCTGTGCCAGAGATTGAGCCACTACCCATTCCCAGACTAGACTTACCTTTACTCCAGAACTTATTCTTTAATCCTTTTGCTCTATCCCATCTCTTGCTGCCTGAAGTTCCTGAACTGGGGGCCTTCGAACCCGAAGCCTGTGCTTTTGACTGTCTCTGACTATTGGCACTTGCTTCCATTTTCCTGGCTGCATCCACTATAGAGTGGAAACTCTCCTTTTCTGCTGGAAGAATCAAGGAAGAATACATGGGATGCAATCTCATAGTATATCTCCTTGCCTTCTTTTGATCAGTATCATAGGCTTGACCCACATACTGAAGCAAATCCAGGAACTTATTGTAAACTCGTCAACACTCATCTCGTCTGTCTGTCTCAACTGCTCAAATTCTATTACTTTCATCTCCCTGGAGCTATCAGGAAAAGCCCACCCTGCAAACTCATTGGCGAACTCTTCCCATGACATACTGTCCATCCTAGGCTCCATATAGTTCTTAAACCATTCTCGAGCTTTCTTACACTTAAGTGTAAACCCCGCCATTTTTATGGCTCTGCTATCATCTGCTCCCAACTCATCAGTGATCATCTTCACAGTTTTAAGGTACTCAAATGGATCATCCAATTTCAAGTACTCTGTCATTTGCACCTTACCTCCCCCAGATGAACTAGGCTGATGTGCTTCAATAACAGGGGCTACTAGTTCTGGTTGTGATGGTGGAGGTACTGGTTCATTTAGCTCTGGGTGTGCTGCACTTGGATGGGTAGGGGAAGGTGGATACATAGGATATGGTGGGTAATAATGAGAATAAGGCATATATGGCATATACATCGGATATGGGGCAAAACTAGAGTACTCCGACATACCTCCCATCGGATACCCTGGGTCCTGAGGAAAGGCTGGATAACCAAACCCTGAGGTCTGAGCGTCTCCCTGCGACTCTCCCATACCTTCTTCAGATCTGCCTACACTCATGCTTTCATCTATAGACTGGTCAATCTCCATAGCCTCCCTCACTTCCTCTGATCTTCCTCCTCTAATTGTACCTCTTCTGCTCTCGTCTACAGACCGTCTAGGGTCTATTGTTGTACCTTCCCTGCTAGATCTCTGAGACCTTGCCCCTGGCAATGCAGGAGGATAAGCAGCTGTTGTCTCACTCTCTGGTGGGACTCCAGTCAATCGTGCTGATCGACGAGTTCCTCGAATTTTAACTCTGGAAAACAACACATAACATATCAGCATATATTGCACTCATATATCTCAATAATGCATATGCATATCATGGCATGTTATAGCATCAAATAGACAGGACTCAACATCCTAGCCTAGTGGACATGATTCCCTATTGTGCTTGACGTCCTCTAACCTCTATGAGCCTGACACTCTCTCTATCGATCATGTGAACCTAGGGCTCTGATACCAATCTGTAACGACCCCAAATTGGACCGTCACCGGCGCTAGGATTCAGATCGGCTTAAGGCCGCCAGAACCCGTAGCAAGCCTGCTATACTCTCTGAGTACCTGTAACATCTCATACACGGTCATACATTTTCTGTCAAATACAAACTTTTCTCTGGACCAAGACTTAACCTGTGCATGCACTATCTCTGTACTCTGTACCCCTGACTAGAGCTTGCTCTATATGGGTTAATTCATATCCGTTCAGCCTGGTTTTTCACATACTCTGTAAAACAGTTATATAAACAAACCATGTATACAAAATATTTACAACACAAAATAACTAAGTCAAGCACCATTCTAACTTTATACACAACTGTTACATCTTTTTAAGTTTACATGTCCACAATATTCTATTACAAAACTCTTCTCTCTTCCTGTACTTTGCTGGACTTCCCCTGTACACTGTACACTGAACCTGCAAGACTGGGGTTAAGGGAGTGGGATGAGCTCGATAGCCCAGTGAGTAGAACAGTAAAACAAGTCATTAACACATGATCTTATGGAATGCATCATATCATAGACAATCCACATCAAGGGTAAACCTGTCACCACATAGTCCCGGTAGCTCTACCGTGCCAGGGCGTAGAATCGAGCACCTGGTCCTGTCATATATGTATACGTGTATATAACACCTGTGTACTTACCATTGCCAGGGCATAGTCAAAGGCTCCTAGACTTTTCTATACCTGCCAGGGCATAGTCAAAGGCTCCTGGACTTCTCTATATCTGCCAGGGCGTAGTCAAAGGCTCCTGGACTTCTCTCAGAGACTATTGGATCATTCAGCATTCACCCACAGCAACAAATAACTATGCAATGCAACATATTCGTGGATTCTAATGCAAACAACCTACTGCATACTCATGATGCATGACTTATGCTAAAAGCATTTCATTTCTCAATTAAAAGAATTAAGTTTAGTTCCACTCACCTCTGGCTATCTGGACTGACTCTGCAGGCTCTGTCATCGCTGGAGCAGTACTCACTGCTGCTCTCTCTAGTTCCTCTGGTCTGTGCCTACACAGATGGACTCAAATGAGGGACCAAACTAGCTTATGAACAACGCTATTAACCCCCCAAGAATCCCCGTAAACTCACTCAAACATCCATGCAAAGCATGCAAAGGAAGGCTGGACAGGACACTTTCGGCGGCAGGTTCGGCGGCCGAAAGTCCTCTCCAGAGCCGAAACTCATGCACCTTCGGCGGCCGAATCTCAACGTTCGGCAGCCGAACCCTTTCGGGGGCACGTTTCGGGGGCTGAAAGGCACTCCAGAGACGAAAGTCTCTAACCTTCGGGGGTATCTTCGGCGGCCAAAACTCCCCTCCAGAGCCGAAAGTCCAAAGACTCGGGGGCAAGCTTAGGCAACCGAAGCCACCTCCTCAGCACATTCGGCGGCCGAACCATTCTTCGGCGGCCGAAGCTGGGTTCATCAGCAAGGCAGAACCTTGCTCTGCCTCACGCCAAAATGCACCAATCTTCCTCCAACTCAAACACCTCAACTCCTCAACATGCATACACCCAAGTATATGCTCAAAGGGGTCAGAAACTACCTTAAAACCCCAGCAACACAAAACATATAACACATATACAAGCTTTTCTCACAAAAATATCAACAAGACTCTCTTTTACCCTAATCATACAACTCTCCCCCAAAACCTCAAAAATCTTCCATAAATCATGAAAACAAGCTCAGGATCTTCACTTACCTCTTGAAACCAAGAAGATGAACGATCCTAACGTGGAGTTTTGGAGCAACTCTCCTTCAAACTCTCCAAACTTCAAAATTTCAGTTTTTAGCTAAAACCTTCAAAATAGCATAAAAATTAATCAACGCTTTGCAAGATTTCATGAAAACATGAAGCAAACTTAAGGAAGACAGAGTCTCACCTCAGAAAGTGAAAGAAAGAGGCAATCCTTATCCTTTCAACCGACTGAGGGCCTTTAATAGGTGGCTGGCCAGACCACCTTCGGCGGCCACACGTGAAACCGAAAGCCATGCATGTTCGGCGGCCGAATGTCACCTTCGGCGGCCGAACCTGGCTTTTCTACCTTGGTGCTTTTCTTTCACACACTTAGTTCCATTTAACGTTAATGGTTAGAAAAAGCATAAATCTTACCCTTCTAGAGAATTTCGACATCCTGGATTCCACCGGACGACAGGAATTCCGATGCCGGACTCTAGCCGGGTATTACACTCATAATGCTAGATACAGTGTTCACCCTGGAGCCACCAAGATGTATCAAGATCTAAAGAGAGTTTATTGGTGGCCAGCTATGAAAAGAGAAGTGGCACAGTTCGTGTCCGCCTGTGAGGTATGTCAAAGGGTGAAGCTGGAACATCAGAAGCCGGCTGGAATGCTTAACCCACTGCCGATTCCAGAGTGGAAATGGGAGAATATAGCTATGGATTTTGTGGTGGGGTTACCGACAACGTCCAACAAATTAGACTCCATATGGGTGATTGTGGATAAACTGACCAAATCTGCTCACTTTATCCCTGTTAGGAGTGGCTATTCTGTGGACAAATTGGC
Organism: Manihot esculenta; assembly: GCF_001659605.2. NCBI lineage: Eukaryota > Viridiplantae > Streptophyta > Magnoliopsida > Malpighiales > Euphorbiaceae > Manihot > Manihot esculenta. Next base: position 18,314,492 of record NC_035178.2, on the reverse strand, counting down.
ACAGGTGTTTGTTGATGAAGTGGTCAGGTTGCATGGGGATCCTGTTTCAATAGTGTCTGATAGAGGACCCCAGTTCACCTCCAGGTTTTGGTGGAGTCTGCAGAGTGCTATGGGTACCAGGTTGGATTTTAGCACTGTTTTCCATCCTCAGACTGATGGACAGTCAGAGAGGACCATCCAGACAATTGAAGATATGCTTAGAATGTGTGTGCTAGATTTTGGCGGTTCTTGGAGGCAGCATCTACCCTTGGTGGAGTTTGCCTACAATAACAGCTACCATGCTAGCATAGGGATGGCTCCATATGAAGCTTTGTATGGAAGGAAGTGCAGGTCACCTGTTTGCTGGGAAGAAGTAGGAGAGAGGGTCTTAGCAGGCCCAGAGTTAGTAGAGATCACCAGCAAGGTGGTATCCATTATCAGAGAGAGGATCAGAACTGCTATCAGTCGGCATAAGAGCTATGCAAATGTCCGCAGGAGACAAGTAGAGTTCCTGGAGGGAGATTTGGTGTTGCTCAAGGTGTCTCCTATGAAAGGAGTGATTCGCTTTGGGAAGAAAGGTAAGTTAGCTCCACGGTACATCAAACCCTTTGAGATCTTGCAAAAGATCAGGAATGTATCGTACAAGTTGGACTTACCTACTTCAATGGAAAGAATCCATCCGGTTTTCCATGTTTCCATGTTACGGATGTTCGTGTCAGATCCGGGCAAGGTTCTTAGTGAGCCTGATGTGGAGATCCTAGGAGATCTCACCTATGTTGAGCAGCCAGTGCGGATCATAGACACGCAGATCAGAAAGTTGAGGAACAAGAAAATAATAAAAAATAAAAAATATTTAATTAATTTTATAAACTACACTACGAAATTTTGCAAACTACATTCTAGCTAATAATAGAAATACAAAAAAAAATTAATTTCAAAATAAAAATTATAACTTTAATTTTAATTTTATAGAAATTAAAAATTGAAATAAATTTTTTGCATTATTTTAATATTTAAAAATGTAATTAATTTTAATTTTTCAGAACTTAAAAATTAAATAAAAAATTAAAATAATTTGTGTAAATTATTTTAACTATTTTTTTAGAAATATAACTTAAAAAGTTGAAATAATTTTTGAATGTTATTTTAAATTTTTTTAGAAATATGATTAATTTTATAAAAAAATAGAATAAAATAATTTTTATATATTATTTTATCTCTTTCTTTTCAGAAATATTGCTACCTTTTTAGTTTTCTATGAATAAAAAAAGTTAAAATAATTTATGTATATTATTTGAACGTTTTTTAGAAATATAATTAATTTTAATTTTATAGAAATTAAAAAATTAAATTTTTTTTTTGCATTATTTTAATCTTTTAAAAATGTAATTAATTTTAATTTTGCAGAACTTAAAAAATAAAATAACAAATTAAAATAATTTCTGCAAATTATTTTAACTATTTTTTTTTAGAAATATAACTTCAAAATTTTGAAATAATTTTTTAATATTATTTTAACTTTTTTAGAAATATAATTAATTTTATAAAAATTAAAAAAAATAGAATAAAAAAATTAAAATAATTTTTATATATTAGTTTAACTCTTTCTTTTCAGAAATATAGCTACTTTTTCAGTTTTCTATGAATTGAAAAATTAAAATAATTTATGTATATTATTTGAACTTTTTTCATGATTAATTTTAATTTTATAGAAATTAAAAAATTAAAATAACTTTTTACATTATTTTAACCTTTTTTAAAATGTAAGTAATTTTAATTTTATAAAAATTAAAAAGTTATTGCATCTGAAATAGTTAAAAAAATAATAATAATGTCCGCAACATATATTGTAAGTGCAAGGATAATTTTAATTTTTTAAAAAATAAAAATTAATTGAACTCAAACATTATATTTTTAATAATAATAAAAATATAAAAAATAAATTAATTAATGTTACTATGATTGACGTAAAATAGTTATTTATTGGTCAATTAATAAAAATTAGATAAAATATATAATTAAATTTGTAACATTACCACATAATTTGTTTATTTTAATTGAATTTAATGAATCCATCAAATCCAGGTACACTTAATATATTATAAATAACTTACATATGTTTATATCTGATATTTTATAATAATGATAAATTCTTTATCTAATTTAAAATAGTCTTAAAAATTATCAATATTGAATGATTTTATAATGAAATTTTTAAAATTCAAAATTTTTTATTTTAAACAAAACAATTGCAAAAACAGAAATCAAATTGAATTAAAATCAGTTTAACCCAAAGCCCCTGATGAATCAGAATGAAGTTACTCCTATTTAAGTAAAAGGTGGTCACTCCACAGATGGATACCATTCCATTGGCTGATTATTGAAAACAGAATATATCCTCATACACCCATTCAATGAACAAACCTATTGGTAATTATTTCAGTAGCTATCAAAATTTCAACATCCTATGTTACATTAGGAAAAACTCTCCACAAATCAAGTCTTGCCACTGGGCAGAAAATAAAGGTTGTAGACCTTCGGAATACCTAATACAACTACCATATTAAAACAGTTAGAATACAAATTTTTCTTCCTCTGTCTCAACTGAGATTACCCTATCTTTCATCTCCCTGAGAGCACCAGCCGTCGAATCACTTATCCCCAACAGATACTGCAACCGGGACAGCTTTTCCTGTTCTGGGTCATTTTTCATGTAGATGGTAAATAAATCAGCTAGCTCCTCTGGTACCTCCCATGTCAATGGCTCAGAAGGCACAGCTTTGTCGCAAGCTAGCAAATCATTAAGCGTAGAAACCTACAAAAGCAGAACAGCCTCCTCAAATCTTGGCCTCTATGAGTTCAAATAAATTAACCCACTAAGACTTCAATAACTATCATATATATTTGCTTGAAAAATTAAAATATGAAAATATATTTGTATTCGTAGAAGCTGTACCACGCCTTGGTGATTTCTCTGCCTTAGTAGTGCCACAGATTGAACCAGCGAGTTTGATAGTCTATTCTGAGCAAGTTCACGAACAACTTGTTTGGCCTTCTCGGCACTGATGTTAAGATCTGCAGGGATTTTCTCATAGACTTCCTCCTCGTCAAACTCTCCAGTGCCCGATGAGAAAATTTCGTCCACAGTTTTTTTGAACAGGTTTTCTCGCAATCTCTCAGAGATCATGCTGTCCAAATCAACATTTGCTTCCTTCAATTCTCTAATCTGTTTAATATTAAGTCTCCCACGATTGATGGCAGTTTCAAGAGCAGCTGCCATTTTTGTAGTTGTAATGCTCTTTATTACTTTTTGTGCATACTCTGGGGGCAAGCCAACTTGCTTCTGCACCTCGTTCAGCTGCTCAACCCTGGCTTTTGTCAATTGTCCATCGGCTAAAATCACCTCGGCTTGCTGCCTAAAAGCCTGCTCAGCAAGGCTCCTGTGAACTTCTACAATTTCCTTGACAGTCAATCCCAAAATTCCACCAAGTTGATTTAGCAAAACATACTCAGAGTCATCCTTTTTTGTGGTGATTTGAGCACCAAATGGAATTCTGGTCACTTCCCCAGTTAAGCAGTACAGCAAGTATGTCTTGTAAAGGTCAGTTCTATCTCTTTCAGGAAGATCATCTCTTAGATTTATCTCTGTCTGGCCAGGTTTACCCATCTTTGCTGTAAGCTCCTCACTAGGTTTTATTTTCCTGAGTGTCTCAAGGGACTCCCATTCTTCATCATCATCCCACTCCTCATCCTCTTTAATTTTCTCTTCCACCTTAGGCTCTTCTGGTGGAGTATCAGAAGATTCCCCTTTTATATCAGCTACTAATTCAGTCACAACCAATGTATTGAAAGCAATCATTTTCTTCAGTTCTTTTGCAGCCTCCGTGCGGTTATCAGCTGTCCTCGCTCGCTTTATATAGTTTATGAAAATCTTTCGAACCTACATTGTGGATCATTAAATAAAACTTTAAAAAATATATAAAACATATCTCTTATTTGGGACCTATATTTTACTCAAATAATTCATGTTTAGCAATCAAAATATGTTCTTACTGCTTTGCCAGCAATAGACATGGCAGCTTCCCGGGTTAATCGTAAGCCATGAGCAGCCTTCCTTACTGCCTTCTTAACATCAGCATCATAACCATCAACACCTGATGCAATTGCCTCTTTGACCACCTGAAAGACCAAATAGTTAGGTCAGCATTATTCACCTAATTAGCCCACAGGAACCATCACTTTGTAAATTATCTTACAGCATGTGTCTTCGAGCTACCTCAACTATCAGATATGAAAGTAAACTTGCTCTTATTTAAAAAAAAAAAAAATGAAAAGAGGAGGACCAGAAGCCAACCATAAAAGGCAGAGATCTAAGCAAATGGTCAATGCACAAAAGAATTGGCATCAAGGATGCAGATCAAATTTCAAAATAAAAAATTCTGAAAGAACAAGCAATTAAAGAAACAATCCCAACCAGGAACTAGTACATAATCATGTTCTATCAAAGCTTAAGCTTGCCAATAACATCAAAAATATGAAACTTTTGTTGGTTCATTCCCAAAAACAGCATTCTCTTGCCTTTCTGCTTAATGCATTAACAGTTTTATTTTGATAATAGCTCCAGATTTTGGGAACTGCTAATTTGATCAGGCAGGTTTCCATCTAATGGAACAACCTTCTGGTTTCTCCTCAACAGATCAAAAGTGGCAACAAATCCACCATAGTGATGCCTGTTTGATAGTAACTATGAATATTTAAAGTTATATGTCCACCTCTATGATCCCAATCCCATCTATAAACCGAAACTGATAACTCGAGGAAAGGTTTCACAAAATTACTAGAGTTCATATATAACACAAAATCATAAATTAAAAAAAATAAATTACCTTTTCAAACAAACTGCCACAGACATCGGAGTGAGCTGCATCAATAGTTTGCTGACGAATGCAGAGCATGACTCTCAAACGGTTCAAAGCTACAACATCATCCTCACTCAGTTCCCCATCAGCCACACATTGCTGGAGCTTCTGCCGGTAAATTTCTTGAAGAAACAAGAGACATAATTCACTAAATAATACTCAGTTCAACTAAACCTTAATCCCAATTTTTCACTTCTACAATCCACAAGTTAAACTCTAAACCAGCAAAAACTAATTCCAAAAGACATAAGTTTGAACACTAGGTTAATACACCGATGAATTCAAATTATTTGGTACCTTCATGTATCTCAGTTGCCTTCTCTGCATCAAAGTACAATTCTTCACACAGATTTTGCAGGAAGGCAGCTTTACTAGTGGCCAAATCCAAATCACCACTGGAAACAGCCTGTGCAAGTCGTTTACGATATGCTTTTGAGGTAACATCAAGTGTAATTGCTTCTGCCTCCCTTTTGCCTAAACCAAATATATTCCTTAATTGATTCAAGGCAGAAAGCTACAAAAATTTAAAAAAAAAACCAAAAAAAAAGTTACAAAATTATAATACATAAATGTGTAAATACAAAAGAAAACACCAATATAAGCAACAAGCAAAAGCTTCAAACTCATAGAGACATTTAAATAACAATGAACAATATTTTGATCATAGATGAATTGACAATATAAATCCAAGAGAATCTCTCTGTGTGATGTTGATAGAGAAAGGAATTTGTAAGGTAGAAGAGTGTAAGAGAATGAGAGAAATCGGTCAGAAGGTCGGATTAAAAGAGAAAAAAAGAAAATCACCAGAGGAAAGAAATTCTATTAATCGCTGAAAAGATAGAGTAAACAATCTCTCCCAACAGAGAACTGCTTAATAGACATTAATTCTTCTTCTTCCTCCTTCTACCATACTCTATTATTTTTATACACAATTGATGCCCTTCTCACAAGCTTCATGCTTTCTGGTATAACAGAATTTATGCCAGCTCATCTACTGGCATCTTGGGTTTTCTAGAATATACTTTCCACGTGCTTCTTGCCCTTCCTCTAACCTGCTGCTCTTTTCCCATCTCCTTTTGTATAAGCTCATCAATGCCACCCCCATTAGAAGCTACATTGTCCTCAAGGCAGAAGGTGGGAAATTGACCCTGGAAATCAACTGCATCGATCCAAGTTACTTCTTCGATTGAGAGGCCTTGCCATTTAATCAACAGTTGGGGCACCTGGCTGCCATTCTGATCCACAATACGACGACTTAAAATTTCTTCGAAAAGTATAGGTATGGGCTCATCGATAGCCAATTCCGGAGGCAATGTACCCAGACCTGGATGATCTCCAATAACCTCTTCTAATTGTGAGACATGAAAAATTGAGTGGATACAGGCCTTAGGTGGGAGCTGCATTTTGTATGCCACTGCTCCTATGCGTGCAGTGATCAAGAAGGGTCCATAGAAGCGTGGGGACAATTTAGGACTGATGCAATTGTGAACTGAGATTTGCCGATAGGGATGGAGTTTAAGGAAAACTTGATCACATACTTGATATTTAATATCCCTTCATTTCTTGTTAACATACTGAGACATAGAGTTCTGAACTTTTTGAAGGTTATATTTTAACTACCAAAGTATCTCATCTCGATTGGATAGGGTAGTCGAAACCTCCTCAATTCTGGTTTCTCCTGGTAAGTACTGAAGTATGGTCGAGATGCTTGAAAAGGGATTAGCTTAATGGCACTCTGATAGGAGGTGTTGTACCAGTACTAAGCCCAATGAAGCCACCTTAACCAGAACTTAAGTTGCTCAGAAGTGAAGCAATGAAGGTATTGTTCCAAACTATGATTCAAGACCTCCGTTACCATCCGTTTGTGGATAGTATGCGAAACTGATGCATAAAGAAGTGCCTTAAAAAAATTCTTACAAAAAATGACCGATGAAAATCAGGTCCTTATCACTCTTACAATAGAATGAGGAACTCCATCTAAGTGGAAAACTTCTTTGACAAATAGCTCGGCCACCAATTTAGCAATATAAGGATGACACAGTGGAAAAGAATGAGCATACTAAGGCGATCAACCACAACCAATACACAATCAGTCCCCTGATGTTTGAGTAGACCTGTAATAAAGTCTAACGAAATGTCCTCCCAGGCATTTCGTGGAACAGGGAGAGGTTGAAGTAGGTCGTCTGGGAAGAGAGCTTCATATTTGTTCTTCAAACATACAAGACAAGAAGCAACAAAGTCCTTGAACAGTTCTCATCATGCCTTTCCAATAAAAAGTGGTTGCCACACGTCGATAACTTCTGAAGACACCAAAATGACCTCCCATAGGTGTGAAATGAAATTCAACTAAGAATTGGGGAACACATTTGGAATGAATTGGGATCACAAGCCTTCCTTTAAAGAATAACAATTGTTGAATTACAGAATAAGAGGGATGGCTAGTAGAATCCTGCTGGAGATCATCCATGATCACTTTAAGTTTGGGATCCTTTTGGATTGCAGTTACCAACTCATTGAAATCCAGCTAACAAGGATAACTCAGTGCTGTTAATTCAGCTAAAACCTCTTCTCGAGATAAGGAGTCAACACCTTGATTTGATCGGCCCAGCTTATCTTCCACCACATAACGATATCCCAACAATTTGGAAACCCACACTTACTGAGCTAGAGTGAGAATCGACTGCTCCAAAAGGTGTCGGAGGCCTCGTTGATTCGTTCGAACCACGAATAGTCAGCCCAACAAATAAGGGCGCCAGTGCTGAATTGCTAAAGCCACTGCCATTAATTCTTTTTCATAAGTTGAGTTGTTGATTGATTTAGGGGAGAGCCTTGCTAAAGTAAGCAATTGGCCTGCCCTATTGTGTCAAAATGGCTCCAATGCCAGACTTGGATGTATCACACTCTAATTCAAATTGTTGAGAAAAGAGAAAAGTCAGGCATGGTAAGAACAGAGGGTTAGTGGAATTTCTGCTGAGCTGCTTTGGAGGTGAGTTGCGTTAAAGGATAGGCTATGTACCATAATCACGAATAAACCGCCTACAATAGCCTGTGAGACCAAGAAATCCCAAACACCCTTAATAGATTTGGAAATTGGCCAACGCATCACAACCGATATTTTACTAAGATCTATAGCTACGCCATTGAAAGAAATGATATGTCCCAAGTACTCCAAAGAACTCTTCCCCAAAGCACACTTCTTATAATTTGTCGAAAACTTATGATCATGGAGTGTTTGCAAAAGTAACTGTAAGTGATGAAGATGTACCTTCCATGTTTGGGAGTAGATGAGAATATCATAAAAACAAAAAAACAGAACAAACCGACATAAATATATTCAAAAAATATTATTCATGGTAACATGGAAGGTGGCCTGAGCATTGGTAAGACCAAACGGCATTACAACAAATTCATAGTGTCCAAGTGTACGAAAAGCTATTTTCAGAATATCTGCCTTTGATCCGTATTTAATAATGACCAAAATGGAAATCAATCTTAGAGAAGTAAGCGGCACCATGGAGCTCATCATGGAGTTCCTGAATAACAGGAATGGCATACAGGTATAGTATGGTCACTTTATTGAGTTGACAGAACCGCCAACTACCATCCTTCCTACGTACCAACAAAACAGGGCTACAGAAGAGGCTGAAACTTGCCCTAATAATACCTGCAGCAAGCATTTCAAATACCATCTTCTCTATTTGATTCTTCTGGTCATGACTGCAGCAACACAGTCAGATAGAAATAGAAGTTACCCCTTAGGGAATGTGATGATCAGAGTGCCAAGTAGGGGAAAGGCCAACCGCATCAGAGAATAATGTTGGAAATTGGTTGATTAGAGCATATAACTGTTGAAATTGGAGGTCCGAGGGAGGAAGGTCCATTGAGAGAGGTTGCGTCCGAAACAAAACAATTCCAGAGTAGCCAAGCATAATCAATGTCTGGAGTGTAGAGGTACATAAACTCCATTATGGACTAAAGAGGATGGACTATGGACTAAAGAGGAGTTGCCCTGTAAGGTTACATAAACTCCATTATGACGGAACCACGTGGTGAGCCATCACCAATTGACCTTAACATCTCCCAGTGTTTCTAGCCAAGAAATTCCCAAAATTACATTGACACCGCCCAAGGAAAATACATAACAATCTAGCGCAATAGATAAAGAACCCAATTTGATTGGCAACGCCGGACAATAACCCAAAGAAGTGAGGCATCACCCATCCCCCAATTTGACATTGAAAGGAAAAGTGGACTGAACCGATAAGGAGCGCTTCTGCACCAAGGTTTCAAAAACAAAACAGTAGCTAGCACCACTATCAATCATGAGGATGATTTGTGTATCGACTATCTGGCCATGCATCTTCATTGTTTGTAGGTGAGAAATGCCACCCAATGAAGAGAGAGAGAGAGAGAGATCCAATTGAGCGAAGTGAGACTCAATGATCTCGAGAGAAGTAGCAGGTGGTAGCTCCGAAATGGAATCCAATATTGTGGCATCCATTTGGGATTTGGGTCTCATCATCAATGCAATCACCATGCGCAAGGATTTATTTAGGCATTGGTGTAAGGGAGAGTATGGTTGTTTACAATAAGAATATAATCCACTAGAACTGAGATTGTTGTATTCTTGGTTGGAGAGAAATTTGGTATTTCTAGGTTTAGCATGTTCAAGAGGAGAATTCGATTTGCTAAAACCGGTGGAAGAAGAAAGAAGAGGACGGGTGGTAGAAGATGTGTATTCATCAGGTGGCTTGGGTTGGATTGGTAATAGGCCGGAAGGAGTGGGGTGAGAAGTGGGTGGTGAAGAAAAGGTGGGTCAATACCCAAGCCCATTTTGTGAAAGCGGATGAGAACGTGAGGAGGGTTTATGTCTGTTCGGAAATGTCACCTGTAATTCTCGTTCCACTCCTCGAGGTAAAACCATTGTTCTAGAGAGATACTGTGCAACTGAACAAGAATCTATTCCCGTAAACCATTGAGGAAGAAAGCCAATGAATGGGATCAGGGAGGCTAGAAACCTGAGCAGCCCGCGTCACAAACTCATCAATATAAGAATCGATTAAATCAGTTTGTTTCAAAAGGGCTCATCATCAAATTAGCACTGTAATGATTCACGAGAAGTATTCCCAAGTAAGGTGTGGCTGGCGATGGCAAAGCCAACGGAGAGCAATTGCTCAGCCCTACAAGCCACCCAATGGAATTAGTACCATTGAAACTGGGTTATCTCCAAGGTCCTTGAAAAAGGAGGAACAGTGATACAAATAGAGGCCCAAAGACTGATTTTATTGGGGGCCTTAAAACAAGAAATTACAAGGTTTACTCTAGAAGGAAAAAGAAACCGATGGAGCTCCTAGCAGGTAATCCCAGTGAAGAAGGAGAGCAAGACACTTGGAAAAAGTTTGTTACAGCAGGAGATTCCATTCCCACTTTTAAGGAAGAGAGGGAGGAGAATGAGGGGATCTTTTTCGGAATATCTGATTTTGTCTCGTGACTGAGAGGGGCAGGGCTCAAGTGAGTCACTGCACGGGATACTACGGGATACTGATCCTAGTGCCTGATTTTAGTCTGGTTATTTTTCTTTGTATTCCTCATTGTATTACCCTGTTTCTGTTGAGCATTTTGTCTTTTAGAGTTGGGTTTTGAGTGGTGAAATATACAAATAACTCTTCTATTTCTCTTCTTCACTCGGAGAAGAGGATGGAACAGGTAGAGGGGAGTGTGGAACTGTTACAAAAAGCGGTGACGGCGATTAAGCTGGGTCAAGATCAAAGCTAAGCAGAGCTAGAGCAAAGGTTCAGCAGATTGGAAAGCATGATAGCTTCTCTCATAAAGGGAAAAGGGACCGCTGAAGTAGGGGATTCCTCGGTGCAAACTCCAGAGCAACAGTTTCGGCTGAATACTTCAGCCAATAAGGCCATATCTCGGCCTCTATTGCTGGAAGATGCATTCTCAGTGGCGAAGGTGGAAATGCCAGATTTCGATGGGACGGATCCTGTTGGTTGGGTAGCACGATCAGAACAATTTTTCGAGATCCAGAACATTGTGGAAGAAACCAAGGTTCCTCTGGCCTTGGTCAGTATGGAGGGTGCTCTGTTACACTGGCTGCGGGGGTTGCGGCAGAGAAATCCATTACTCACATGGGAACAACTTAGGGAAGAGTTGATGCAGAGGTATAGTGAAGATCTCTCAGAAAACCCTTATAAGCATTTGGTACCTCTCAAGCAGGTTGGTACTGAGGCAGAATACGTGGATGACTTTGTGGCTCGAGCATCCCTGGTTCCGAATGTAACGGATAAGCAATGCTTGGGATTTTTCTTGAATGGATTGAGGGAGAACATACGGCTACGGTCGCATGAGACCACCGACCTGTATAAAACGATGAAGTTGGCCAAAGAGATTGAACAGCAGCGTTCATCATCGTGCAAGGGGAAAAGCATCACGTGGGGAGCTAATGTGATGAGGCAGAAGGGTTTTAGCCATGGTTTGGGCCAGGGCACTATGGGTCCTCAGTTCTTAAAAGGCTCGGGTGGGCCACAAAACAAACAGAAGTGGGATGGGCTACCTTCTAAGCCCCCAGATAATACGGCCTGTTTAGGGAACAAAACCCTATCCCAGCCTTTTGGTGGAACCAAGGCACCGAACACTCCTGTCAAGTCCAGATGTTCCCAACAGTACTCTCATCAGGAGTACCAAGAGATGAGAGCGAAAGAATTGTGTTTCAAATGCCGACAGTCATACTCTCCTTTGCATGAGTGTCCAGGCAAAACATTAAGGGCTATCATTGCCACGGAAGAAGAGTCATTCACGGAGGAGAGCGAGATAACCGAAGTGGATAAACAAGAAGAGTGATGCTGGCAGAAATTGATGAAGCCCATTTCTGTAATATGGAGTTACCAATGTATTCGGTGGGTGGAATCCAAAGGCCGAAAAAGATGAAGTTCAAGGGCTCGATAGGGGCACGAGAGGTGGTGATACTCGTGGACAGTGGAGGGACGCACAATTTCGTTTCAACGAAATTAGCGAAGCAAATGGACTTTTCTATTACAGAGACTCATGTTTTCAAGGTGAAGCTAGGCGATGGGTGTCGTGTTCCTTCGTCAGGACTAGCAGGTAGAGCTAAAACTCTCATATTATAAAATTGTAGCAGATTATTATCAATTTCCCCTGGGAGGTGTAGATGTAATTCTTGGAGTTGCATGGTTGGAGACTTTAGGGGATATCCAAGCCAATTGGAAGAAATTGACGATGAAATTTCAGTCGGGAAGTCAAGAAGTTTGTTTGCAAGGAGATAATTCTCTGGTACGGACACCGGCCTCACTCAGATCAATCAAGAAAACTAGCAATGTGGATTTTGCAGCAATTCTGTGGCCTACAGACATTCAATTATCCATGGGAAATATAGGAAGTCATCTTATGGAATCCCAGAAGAAGGAATTACATAAAGTCTTTGGCAGCTTTGGCAAGGTTTTCGAAGAAATACAAGAGTTACCACCAGAACGACAGTCGGATCATTACAAAAGTAGAGAAGGGGTGCACCAAGTATGAGAATTTCTCTCTTATACAGAGAAATTGTATCACAAGGGTCGGTTAGAGATACCAGCCAAATCTCCTTGGATTAGTTTCATTCTTCTAATCAAGGAGGTCACTCTGGGGCCTATCGGACATACCGACGGGTGGCATCAAATTTCTATTGGAAGGGAATGATGGCAACGATACAAAAATTCGTAGCTGCCTGTTTGGTTTGTCAAACCCACAAATATGAAGCACAGAGCCCAGCAGGGTTGATACAACAACTTCCAATACCAGGAAATATTTGGGAAGACATATCAATTGATTTCATCGCAGGACTGTCGCGTTCACATGGGTTTGACTGTATACTAGTAGTGGTGGATCGTTTATCTAAGTTTGGCCATTTTCTTTCTCTTCGACATCCTTTCACTGCGAGGGGAGTAGCAGAATTATTCGTCAGGGAAATAGTTAGATTACATGGAATTCCAAGGTCAATCATCAGTGACAGGGACCCTGAGCAATTTTGATTTTCCGACTACAGGGAACTAAATTGAAGTTTAGTACGGCCTATCATCCTCAAACGGACGGCCAGACGGAGGTATTGAATAGATGTTTAGAAACATACCTGAGATGTTTTTCGTCAGAACAGCTGCTCGAAATGGGTGTGCTGGGCAGAGTATTAGTACAATACCAATTTCCAAGCTGCAATTGGTAAAACACCTTTTGAGGTAGTATATGGGAGGCCTACACCTAGCTTACAACATTACCTTTCAGGGGAGACAAGATTTGAAGCAGTCTCCGAGATGAAATATTGAGATAGTTGAAATATAACCTGCATAGAGCTCAACAAGTGATGCAGAGGAATGCCAATAAGCATCAGCGTGACATAGAATTTGTTGTGGGGGATCATGTTTTCCTTAAGCTAAGGCCTCACCGTCAGCAAACCGTAACTCCCAGCTAATTCAAAGATACACCCCGTTTTTCATGTGTCTCAACTAAAGAGTGATAGAAAGTCATTCTGTGACAGGGGAAATACCACCGCAATTGGATGTTACTAAAGATGACATGGTGGAACCAGAACAAATCTGCCAATATAGAAAGATAGGAAAGGATGCTCAGCAAATCCCTCAAGTCTTAGTGAAGTGGAGAGGGAAAGGAGTGGAAGAGGTGACTTGGATGGACTTGGCAGACTTCAAGGGTCAATTCCCATACTTCAGCCTTTAAGGACAAGGCTGTTTCTCAAGGAGGGAGTATTGATACAAATAGAGGCCCGATTGATTTTATTAGGGGCCTTAAACCAAGAAATTACAAGGTTTACTCTAGAAGGAAAAAGCAACTGATGGAGCTCCTAGCAGGTAATCCCGTTGAAGGAGATCAAGACACTTGGCAAAAGTTTGTTACAGCAAGAGATTTCATTCCCACTTTTAAGGAAGAGAGGGTTTTGGAATATCTGATTTTTGTCTTGAGAAGCATTTTTCTTGCTGACTGAGAGGGGCAGGGCTCAGGTGAGTCGCTGCACGGAATACTGATCCTAGTGGCTGATTTTAGTATGGTTATTTTTCTTTGTGTTCCTCATTGTATTACCCTGTTTCTGTTGAGTGTTTTGTCTTTCAGAGTTGGGTTTTGAGTGGTGAAATATACAAATAACTCTTTTGTTTCTCTTCTTCACTCATTTACTCCTATCATTTTGAGGAGATAAAAGAGTGAGGGAGGTGAGGGTATTTGGTTGGGAAGGGGTAAGAATATTTGGAATAAGTGAAGTGGACACTTCTCCTTCATCAGCCACAGATTTGCCACAGGTATTAAGGACTCAATGGAGGACAATTTGGACCGAACAAATTCATTATCGATTTTGAGTTTGGAAAAGCCATCTTCTAGCAAGGACAAATCCTCTCTACCAACTCAAGTCTAGTTTCCATTCTAGTTTCGGGTATTCGACCGGCAAGTCGAACCAACTGATAGAGAAAGGAATTTGTAAAATAGAAGAGTGTAAGAAAATGAGAGTCAAAAGGTCGATAGGTCAGATTAAAAGAGAAAAAAAGAGAAATCACTAGAGGGAAGAAATTCTATTAATGGCTAAAAAGACACAAAGAGTAAACAATCTCTCCCAGTTGAGAACTGCTTAATAGACAGTAATTCTTCTTCCTCCTATCATACTCTATTATTTTTATACACATAATTGATGCCCTCCTCACATGCTTCATGCTTTTTGGTATAACAGAATTTATACTTTCCACATGCTTCTTGCCCTTCCTCTAACCTGTTGCTCTTTTCCCGTCTCCTTCTGTATATGCTCATCAGATGTATGTCAAAGATAGCTTTTATACCATGATTTGGGGTTAAACAGAAACTAGAGATATGACAGATCTACCTTAATCCCGAAGATAGGAACAAGAATTCCATCCTTGATCCTAAAATCCTCCTTTGGCCTACAATAGGAATGGCAATGTTGCAAGCAAGTTTTAGCATTCCCATCAAGCACTATCTTTTTGAGTTGGAAAAGAACTAGAAGTTTTATATAACTTCCCTTTCCCCTTGCCCAACATCACTCTAATAGAATGCCCAAACTACATGCTTGCATAGAACCATCCAACCCACAAAAACAGCAATACATTAGGCATCCTTATTGTCTTTATTTTGACCAAGGAACAATTCTTGTTACCTAAATTTCCCCAAGTCTAGATGAGAAAAATTACCCTCTTCAAGGTTAGGCCTATTCAAAAACCTTCTTTCAAATACCTCACTAACTTAATCATCAAACTATGTAATCAATTCCAAAATAAGAATCCCCAAAATGTAAAAATACCCTTTTCATCGATTTTCACACATTAATTAACTTTTAGCAATCTTATTTACCATTTGCAATATTATTGGAAAAGTTTCAACATGAATTTTTAAATTGTTTATAAATGAACAAATACAAGCACTGGTGAGCTCAACTGAATCATGTTCAACAACAGGCTTATGTTAGATGATCGACTTCAAACTATCCAAACTTGGCCTTTCCATAATACATTCAGCATACTATTGTTTTTATGTTAATAGTGTGTTATGTGCTTTTCACAATGATACATTGCATGAACAAAATTAATTACAAAACAAGTTTTTTTTTTTCAATTTCACATGAAAAAGAAAATTGAAATTTTCTATCACATTGAAAATGAGTAATATTAAAACAGTGTTGCTTTAAATGAGTGATATAAAAGCGGTGTTGCCCTACTTTACATATGGGTGAAGCCACTCTCTTTGTATGGGTTTCATAATGTTGAAAATATATCAGAAATTATATTATAATAGTTACAATTTTGAGTATAGTTTAAGTTCAATCAAACTATCAAATTCAGCTTGGGTGGGCTTAATAATTTTTACTTCATCACTTGGACAGTAAAGTTTGAGCTCATATGATCCTAAGCTTGCTAAAAATCAAACAAATAAAGTTCATTCACCTTAATAGCCAACTCAGCTCAGCTCATCTACAACTTCTCATTTTATTTTTCCTTTCATCAAGGCTGTGCCCATGTGCTTAATTTAGGTTCATAAATTTTTACAATCAATAAGTTTTAAGTCTTGCAAGAACAAGAGGTCACATATATGCAAGAAGAAAGAAAAAGTAAAACAGCATAGAAGGCGCAGGCTGTGATTTGTTACCTTATTTTCTTCCATGCGACTGCTTGATAAAGCATCTGTAATATAAGCTCTATAGAGAAGCTTCAAGTCATCCATCTTTCTCTCATTATCATACTCACCACCTAGATCACAAAGTTTCATTGGTGCCAGTTTGCGGATTAGAGATGTCCCATATTCATTCATGTAAGGAAATCAAAAGCTCCATCACATCCTTACCTACTAGAGAAACTGGACCAACCCCTCGGGCAAGGGAAGCTGCCTCAGGATGATTCTTCAATGAAATAAGCTTATTATTGAATGCCAATATCTTATCGAGCTCTTCCACGACTTGCACAACACCCCTCCTATACAAACCTAAATTACTTAGACGTTGCAAATCTAACATATATCACAATAATAAATGATTCTGCTAATGATACTTTGAAAAATAAGGAATACAGATTCTTCAAAAATAAAGTACTAGAATTTTTTACAAAGAGCTGCATTTAAGCAGAGTGATAATAATCATACACAGCTCTTGTCCTAGACTTTAAAACATCCAATGCCGCTGATATATTTTCCTCAAACAGTTTTCTTGTCTGCTGCCTAAACAAATCCTCAGCGAGCTGTACAAAACACAACATACCATGTAAAGTGCCAACCATGAACCAGTAAAAAAAATGTGAAGAAGTTACCTCATCAGAAAGTTTATATTGAAGTTGTGCTCGCCTGAGGGTAACAAGCTCCTCCACATCAACATCTATTTGGAAGGAAAAGGGAATTTATTAGAACATTGTTTGAGTGGAAGTATTGGTGTCAAAAGCAATAGGAGCTTTTCAACCCATGTGTCGAAATTATTAGCAAAATATCACTAAAATTTCCTGCTTTTTGAGAAAGAAAAATTATAAATCAACTGCCACTATTCCAACCCTAAGAATTTTGGCCAAACTTGTTTAGAAATCAACAACAATAGTCTGTTATAGTTGAAAAAAGTCCACAACTTCACAACAAAGCAAGAAAACAAATGCACAATCAATCGATTGGTAATTGTTGACAAAGGGAAGCACTTTTAGATTGTGGAATGTGGATAAATATGTGACACCCATCATATAGATAAAAATTCAGCTGCTGTTGGCACCCAACCAGGCCATAGCACTTGGATCACCCAACATGGTAGAACAATCATATTAAAGACCTTAAAAGAACATTGCATCTACCTCTGGTAACTGACTTTAGCTTTGAAGTATATAACCTTTGGGCATTATCACGAATAGCAATCTCAACCTGCGCGAATCAGAAAAGTGAGGCCAATAAAATTCTTACAACCCAAAAGACAAATAATTATGAGAAACTCTCAAGACTGAGAGCCACACTAACAAGAGAACATGTGAAATTAGGTGCATGCCAACATTTCAGAGTCAGCCATATCATAATATAGATTATCTATGCTAAGACATCACATTAAAGGTCAATTATAAATCATGACATGGACTGAAAAAAGATAAAACTATATGAATAAATACCTGGGAATCAGTAACCTTGAAAACACGTTTCCAAGGTAAAAGAAATGATGATGCTTCTCCAAAAACTAGAGTCGACACATAGATCAGCTTCTGAAATGCCTGCACTAGAGAATCAGCACCAACGATCAAGCTCCACATCTCCATTCAAACCCCCATACACAAACATCTCCATCTTTAGTGCTAATACATGCAGAAGGGAAATTACAAGAAGCATACCCGACGCTGCTCTACATCGCCATCACGATCTCCGGTCTCAAGCCTTTGCCTGAAAATCCGTCGACCAATCTACAACCAAAAAAAGAGAACATTTTCGAAAAAAAAAAAAAAAGACATGCATTCACCATATTCAACCATAAGGATAATAATTTCCTTCACATGCATGAGGACTATTTACGTAGCAATACCTCCACATGCATGTTAGCAGCATCAGGATCATCAATGCCCAATGCACTTTTGAAGTTGGTTATTATTTCAACTTCATCCCCTCTAAGATCTTCACTTCCCGGAGGAAGAACAGATGACACAAACCTATACAGAAACCGATGATGAAAATTTAAAAAAATAAAAAAAAAAAAAGTCCTTGAGAAATCTGTTTGCAATAGAATTATCAAAATCGAAATTACTAAAGGGACCATTTCTTAAATACTGCACTTGGTAGGTGTTTATTGACTTCCGAATCAAAACAAAAATTCACATCCTCCTCTTGCTCAAATGCACACCTTTACAGATGGAACCAATATTAATTTGAGCTCCACAATTAACATTGGTAACTTCAACTCACCTACAGTACAGATCACAAAGTTCTGCGTTGAACGCCTCGTTCTGCTTGCTCACACCATATCTGATATAAAAAAGTTGAAAAAGGAATTTCATAACTAAAAAAGTATATTAAAAGCATCATTAGCAGTTTGCAACTAAGTGAATGAAAACTGAGGACTACATCAAAATTGCAAATCAGATGCGCATAAAACCAGAAGGAAGCACAAGCCAAACTGCTAATGCATACAAATCATACAAATTGTTTTGTACAACAACTCAACGTACTCCAAAAAAAAAAAAAACAACAAATGCACCACAACAATTGAACAATTTCAGAAAAAACCAACAACTGAACTGACTTTTTGGCAATCTGTTCAATATCCTCCTTCTTAACGGCTTTGGGATCATCGCACCCAACCACATAGTTATGTAAATCAGCAGCGGCAACGTCAGGTATGCACGAATTCATAGCATAGACCACAGCGCCACCGGCAGCCCCCATAGCAGCGGCACCACCCAAAGCCAAATTCTGAGTCTTACCAAACCTAGACCCCAACCCATAACCAGAAGCCACAGCTCCAGCAAGAATAATCACGGAGCTAGCTATTCTCACCGGTGGCGAGAGATTAGCCACCAAAGGCTGTACCCCAGTAAGCTCTCGCTTGCCTCCAAAAACATCAGAAATGGCTGATGCTGATGACGAAGAAGACGTCGACACAGAATCGGAGGAGGTATCAGCAGGCTTATCGGAGGAGTTACGAGGAATGGAGACCCTGAAACGACGTCGTTTAGGGAGGGAGATAGAGGAAGGACAGGAGAGATTGAGAGGGGATGAGGTGAGGAAAGGGGAGAGGAAAGCCGGAGTAGAGGAAGAAGGGGAGGAGAGGAGAGAGGGATTCATGGCTCTTCCTCTGGAAGAATGGAGATTTGGTAACGGCGTTGGGTTTTGTGGCGCTGTAGGGTTTAAAGAAAAAGAAGAAGAAGAAGAAGAGGAAAAGAAGATAGAGCGAAAAAGGGTTATAGATAACAGAATAGAACAACGCCAAACTTCGGGACGACATGAAAAAATGGAGTTTTCTTAATTGGGTTTTTTACCACTGCCCATCTTTCGCAAAAGATTGAAAATGGGTAAATTTGACCGAAATCAAATAGCATTTTTACCCCTAAACTCTTGGGCTGATGTCTAAATTTACTCCAAATAAGTTTTCAACTTAATTAAATAAACAAATGTCTTTGCATCTTAACATTCAAAATGGGGATTTTCAAGATGTTTCTTTGGCCTCCCAACTCAGTTTCAAAGATTAAAATGCCAAACTCCTTGATTATATCCGAGAATGAGAATAAGTGTGTGAGTTGGAAGGAGAAACTATTTTCTAAGGGGAGAAAAGAGATTCTTATTAAAGTTGTTCTTACTGTGATGGCAATGTCCTGTTTCCAATTTCCTGTAACTCTTTGTGTCAGAATTAATACCATAGTTGCTAATTTTTACTGGATAGCATGGTCAAAGCTTTGTACTTTTAAGGGGGAAGAAGGTCTGGGCTTTAGAGATATGAAAATTTTTTAACAAACCTTTAATTGCAAAGCAAGGGTATATGGCACATTCTATCAAACCCTTATTCTCTTCTTGGTCAACTTCTTAAGGGATAATAGTTCCCCCATACTTCCTTTCTGCAAGTTTTTCAAGGAAGTAAGATTTCATGGGATGGTAAAGTATATTTTGAACTAGAAATTCTCAAAATAGAGGTGAGATGACATGTTGAAACTTGGATCCCAAATATTTTTTCCATATAAACCTAAAGTTATATCACATCATGATATTAACATTCCAAGGGCTTCTCAACTAATCGATCACTCATTTAAAAGCTAATTTTAAGGAGGATATAAACCACACACTAGTTATCCCTATTAATTTATTTCATATATAAGGACATACTGATTTGTCATTTCAATAGAAGTAGAGAGTACTCGATTAAATTTGAAATAAGATTGCTCACCACATTGCTAGAACAAGTACTATAAGAGAATAGAGAGATCCAAGGCCATCTTCTTCAACTAATATTTTTTTAAAAGAATCTTTGCAAATTTAATTTACCAAGTAAAATCTAGCCTTTAGCTCTTATGCATTTGAGAAGCTAGTTTGTAAGTCTCTTTTGTATGCTAGATTTCTACATTTCAAACTTAAAATGTTCCTTTGACGTGCCACAAAAACAGTCGAAAATCTTTTCTTTACTTTTCCACATACAATGAAAATTTATCAATCCCCTTAAAATTTTAAATTTTATAGGGGAGTAGGATAAATATGAGTTTATTTTTAACACATTTCTACGTTTAACCCCTTCATTTAAAAAAAATTAGAAAATTGATTTTCTTATTGGTCTAGCTAAATTCAAATTTAATGAATTAGAATTATAATTCTACTTAAATCTAATTTTATTTAAATTATAATTAGTTTAGCATAATTGTATTTAATTTAAACTTTTTAAAAGGTGTGCTTTATTTCTAAGTATAAATACTATAATTATTAAAAGCGGACCTAAGGCACAAAACACAGGAGGCTCACAGTCCTGTGCCTTGTAGCCTATAAGGTAAGCGACTTAAACCAAGTGCACCTAGGCGCAAGGCACACCTTAAATAGTTCAAGCGCCTTTCTGCTTTTTAAATTCCACTAAGCCATTCAGCCAAAGAGAGAGAGAGGGGAGGAGGAGGAAGGCTTATCAGCTGCTATTGTGTTTCTCTTATTTTTACTTGATCTTTTTCTTCTTTCTTCTTATTTTCCTCCTAATCTCCTACTCTTATTCTTCTTCTTCTTATATTCTAGGGGTTTTTTTCTTCTTTTTTTTTTTTTTATGGTAGCATAGTCTTCCTTCCTTTCTCCATTTGTTGCTCTTTTTTTTTTTTCTTTCTTCTTCTTTTTCTTCCTCTGATTATGACGTGATTGAAATTGTTGCTATAATTTTTTTTTCTTTTCCTTTTCTTTCTCTTTTTCCACTATTATGGTATGACTGAAATTTCTACTATTTTAGATTATGAGTCGTGACATTATATATTAACTTCTTAATCTATTGATAGTTTTTTTGTTAATTTAAATTGAAAAATTATGTTGTGTGAAGTATATTTGACATTAGGAATTTATGATATTATATTATTATGCTATTTGAAATTTGTTTATATATTTCTTTTTCTTCTTTTCTTTTTTGCGCCTTGCTTCGCCTAGGTGTGTGCATGCATCTAGACTCCAAGACTCCTTGGTGCTTTGATGTGCTTTGAGCCTTAACAACTATGGTACCTATTAAGTTAGTGAGAATTTTGACCCTTGTTGCATACACCCTTATAAGTGTAAATGTTGTGTTCACCATCTAGGCATAAATATCTCGTCCGTCACGGATGGTAAAATGGTTAGAAATATGTAGCTTCCTCTCCTAAAATAGTTTTGACTCAGAATTTATTATTTTTGATAGGGCTGAGCATTCGGTTGGTTCGGTTTAAAACTAAACCAAATCAAAAAATTAAAAACTGAAATTTTAGAGTTTGTGAAAATTGAATTGATTTTGGGCAAAAAATAATTTGATTCAAACTGGTCTGATTTAGTTCAATTCAATTTAATTTGATTGGTTGGGATTTTTAATTTTAAAACTTTATTTTTAGTATTCTAAAATTTAATTTAAATATTTCAACCTTGATTATGGTATAATATATTTGTATTATAAAAAATAATATATTATTATCATTAATCAGTTCAGTTTTACTGATTTTTTCTGATCAAAATCGAAACGAATCGAAATAACCAAAAATTTTTAAAATAAAAACTGAATCGAACCGAAAACAATAAAAAACCAAACTAAAATTTTGAATTAATTCGATTTGATTGATTTTTTCGGTTCGAATAAAATATTGTTCATCTTTAATTATCGATATCTTTCTTCATTGGTTTATTTAAAAAGATTGAAATGAATTCACCTTTAATTAAAGGAGAAAGCCCCTTGAAGCTATCATCATTGTTGCTATTCATGATAAAGAAAGATTTTGCATTAGTCAATACCACACTGACTTACCAAGAAGTTGCAACCAACTAGCCCTTAACCTATTGGCATCCTCCATCTTTAGATTTTATCAAGCTTAATATGGATGCAGCTATAAATACAAGAGCTAATTGTGGAGCCACTACTATTATTGCCTGTAATTGATAAGGCTTATTTTTAGATTAGTATTTTTGTTTGTGGAGTTCCTTCATGAACCCTTTTACTTTTGAAAAGCGTTGCTTACAAAGAAGTTTTATTATTGGCAAATAGTAGAGATTTTTTTAGAGTTATTATTAAAAGTGATTCTTCCTCAGTTATTAATATTTGTAATAGTCTTATTGCCCCTTTAGATATTCAATAGATCATTAAGATATCTTAGAATTGTGCAAGGACTTCTCTTCGATATCCTATTGTTTACTATGAGGGAAGAAACTGAGTTGCTCACACTTTAGGTTGAAAATTCATTCAAGATAGTGCTTTCAATAGTGTTTTTCTTATTTACCATCCTAATGGCTTAATGAATTTATCTTTGATGGAAAAAAATAATTAAATTAGACCTCTTAATTTAGAGTAACTACTATCCAATTTCTGAACACGTGTATATGAGACTATGGTAGAATATTTATGATTTTAAAAGTTAAATGGATGAGAGAATATAATTTTTTTGGCTTAAAAAGTAATAATTAGTGTGTTTTAAATTAACGAATTTTATGAAGTTTGTAACTGCATAAGAAGGCAAGAGGAGTTTTCTTCTACAATGGTAGTATATCCTATTACAATACTGTATATATGAACTAATTATAGATGTTATTAAATGAAAGGCTTATCGATTTGTAAGATCTTATCTATTTGATGCAAGTCGAACGTAAGAATCTTGAAATCATTTCCCAATAAGTCGAGACATAAAGAGAATCATCGTAAGGATATTCAATGGGTTGCACAACTCATTCACACTATTAGACCAGCTGGAAATATTCTACTCCTCAAAGCAAATTTTTCAAAAGACGAAGTGACCAACATCCTTGTTGGGTTTTAATTGGATTAAATGCAGCAGAAAGAATAGGAAAAACAAAAAATTTTCCACCAACACAGATCACGTTCAAATGAATAAAGTAATAAAATGAAGAAAATAAATACACTTTATTTTCTTTATAGCAAAAAGTGCGATTGTTTGTCTTGTTTATATTATCGCAAACCACAAATCGTCCAAATGTATGATTTCTAACGATATCCACACAAAATATCAATAAAAAAACCTTAAAATAATTCTAAGGGTTGAGAAGGAGAAAAGGTTTTGAGCTAGCTCTCTGTCTTTTCTCACGAATTCTATAGGCTCACTAAAAAACTCTCTGCAAGGTCTCAAAAGAGATCCTTTTATACTAAAACTCTAGAGTTTCAGTATAATAATATTTATTTATTTAATTAAATAAATAAATTATAACAATGTTCAAAACTTTAATAAACATACCATATAAATCTTAGACAATTTTTATTAAATTCCTACTTTATTAATTAGATCAAAATCATAACCCTTTTAAGTTACAATTTCATCATAATATCATAAGATTTATATGCAATTAAGTTCTACTTGATTTAATTTTTTATTTTATTATCTCATACTATTTTTTATGTGTGTGACCCATTAAATTTCAAATATATTAATAACAAATATAATTAACTCATTAATTAATTTAAAGGTCAAGAATATTGTCTACCCACATGTCAAGACTACCCAAATATTGGAATATCAAAACTGGTTTAACTTAACTTTTCAATCATAGTTTCTCAGTGTAATTAATATCCTTTCATCACAAATGTTCCAATTGAACATTTAATGCATGGAGCACGTCTACTATATTAAATCATATTAGTTCTCATTTATTAGCCATTGATCTATTGAATGAAATTTTAAATTTAATTTGCTAGTTTTTATTCCACCTTGTACAAGAATTTCATAATCAATGCTAGTAGAGAATAAATAGGACATTCCTTAAGAAACCTAGGGTAATGAATTCTATCTCAATCACATAAACACTTTCATATAATTTATACCATATCCAATTCATCCCCATTCATAACTCATGAACCGAGTAACGTATAAGATAAACTAAAATATACAAGTCCCTATATCAGATGATTTATTGGTTTCAAGTAAAATTATCACTTACACAACTATCATTTGAATAATCTATAGACACAGATTATTCTCCATATGAATTTCTCAGGATGATCAATTCAATGTACTTATTTATAGAATAAATAGTGCTCTTATTTATAAAATAAACACCTACATATTAGTTCTAAATATCTTACATATTTTAGCCTATGAGATCAGTTGCTTCCTTTAAAAGGAAATAAAATAATATGTATCAGTTTCAACAGGTCTAATCATTGTCCATTAATGATAAGAATATCAACCAGAAACATTTAGAGACATTATATAAATGCAATAGAAACCTTACAATTATAACCACATTATAATTTCTTTTGCACAGTAATATAGTCTCATGGACTTGACATTTACATTAAAAATAAATAAATGTCTTTATTAATATGTATTAAATACTTAAAATACATAAAAGATAATATCCAACTACAATCAACCGATTAGCTATAAGGCATATTACTAACAATCTTCCACCTGCACTAACGCCAATCACCCATGTGTCTTATTCCATAAGCACCTATGCGGTAATTATATTTCTACTGGAATAATGCCTTAGTGAGAGGGTCTACAAGATTCTCATCATTGGAAGCTCATTTTATCTCCCCAACATTCCTTTTAATGATCTCTATAGTTAAACATAATTGCCTAGATACATGCTTGGATCATTAATAAGTCTTGGGTTCTTTTGCTTGTGCAATGGCTCCATTCTTATCACAGTACAAGGTAACTGAATCAACAATGCTAGGAACCACACCAAGTTTAGAAATGAACTTTTTGATCCAAAATGTATCCTATGCTATCTTAGATGCAGAAATGTACTCAGCTTGAGTCATAGACTCTGTAGTCGTCTCTTGTTTGGAACTTTTCCAACTCACTACTCCACTATTTAGAATAAAATATAACCAGATTAAGATATATTATCATCAAAATATGATTATAAACTAGCATCCAAATATCCATAAACTTTGAGTTCATCAATCTTTCCATAAACTAGAAAATTATCCTTAGTTCTTCTCAAGTACTTGAGGATATTTTTTTACAGTAGTCCAGTGACCTTCACTTGGGTCTACTTAGTATCTACTAGCTATACTCAAAACATATGATACGTCTAATATAGTGCATAGGGTTGCATACTGTAATACCCGGCTAGACCCCGGCATTGGAATTCCTATTTTTCCGGTGGAATCTCAGATGTCGGAAACCTCTAGAAGGGTAAAATATGTTTTTCCAAAATGTTTTTCATGTTTTTGATGGTTAATTTTGAGTTAAAGTTTTAAAGAAAGGAAAAGAAAGAGAATGAAGGAAGAGCCCAGGTTCGGCCGCCGAACCTCATGTTCGGCCGCCGAACATGGGATGCATGCGGAGGCACGTTAGGCCCCCAAAAGTGGTCTGGCTAGCCACCTATAAAGGGGTCCCCTGTCCGAAATGGGCGAGTTTTTCTCTCCCCATTTTCGGCCCAGGTGAGTCTCCGCCATCCCTTATCGATCTTGTATCCTTCTTTCAAGTCTCTCATGATTTTTATGAGTTTTTAACTTGGTTTTGAAGATTTTCAAGCAAAGAATGAAGTTTTGAAGCTTGGAGACCCCAGAGCTCGATTTCTCCCATCTCCAAGTTTGGATCGTCTCCCCTCTCGTTTTTCAAGAGGTAAGAGTAGATCCTACCCTTCTTTTATGAGTTTAGTAAGTTTTGAGGGGGTTTTAGGAAGCTTTGATGCATGGTTAGCTTAGTTGTAAAATATAATACCCGGCTAGACTCCGGTATCGGAATTCCTACCGTCCGATATCTCGGATGTCGGAGACCTCTAGAAGGGTGAAAACCATGTTTTCATAAAATATTTTAATGTATTTTATGGTTTTAAGCAAGAAAGGAATTGAGTTTTGAATGAAAAAGACCAAAGGGGCATTTCTAGGTTCGGCCGCCGAACCTCAAGTTCGACCGCCGAACATTGGATGGTTAAGGGGGGCAAGTTAGGCTTCCGAAAGTTTCAAAGGTTCGGCCGCCGAACCTCATGTTCGGCCGCCGAACTTGCATGATTTTTGGAGGCACTTTAGGCTGCCGAAAGGTGGTCTGGCAGTCCCTATATAAGAGCTCCATGGCCGAAACAGGCGAGTTTTCTCCCTATTTTCGGCCATGGTGAGTTCTTGCTCTCCCATGGTTCGTTTTTTATGTTTTTCCTCCAATCTTTCAAGTTTTAACAAGTTTTCACTTGGGTTGAAGAGATTTGAGCAAAAGAGCAAGTTTTGAAGCTTGGAGACTAAAGAGTTGGTTTCTCCCCATCTCCAAGCTAGGATCGTCTTTCCTCTCGATCTTCAAGAGGTAAGCTTAGATCCAACCTTCCTTGTATGTTTTAAACAAGTTTTATGAAGATCTATGGGGTAGAAATACATGTGTAGGTTTATGATGAGTTTTTGGTTAAATGTATGTTGAATATGCATGTTTGATGTGTTTTGGTTGGGGTTTAAGTTAGTTTGAGGCCCCTATGTGCTTGTTGGCTTGAGTTTGCTTGTTGTAGAATAAGTAAATGCATGTTGCATGAGTTGGGAGGCTTTTGTGCATGTTGGAGCTGAGTTTCTGCACTTTGGGAAGAACTCAGGTTCGGCAGCCGAAGGCTCTTTCGGCCGCCGAACCTGCCTGTGGTAGCATGTATTGGCTGCCGAACCCTGCCCCCGAAAGAGGACTTTCGGCTCTGGAAGGGAGTTTCGGCCGCCGAAGGTGCCGCCGAACATGCATGAGTTTCGTCTCTGGAGGGAACCTTCGGCCGCCGAAAGTGCCGCCGAAGGTGCATGACTTTCGGCTCTGGAGGGACTTTCGGCCGCCGAACCTGCCGCCGAAAGTGCCCTGTTCAGCCTTCCTTTGCATGATTTATGTGATTGTTTTAAGATGTTTTAGGGGAATTTTGGGGAGTATTTTAGAGTCATGTTCATGGATGTTTGGTCCCTCATTTTAGTCCACCTGTGTAGGTTCGGACCCGAGGAACCGAGGACCTCAGCAGTGAGATAGCTGCTTCAGAGTCATTAGAGCTTCAGCCAGAGGTGAGTGGAATAACTCCTTATGTTTTAAAGCAAATAAATAAATTTTGAGCATGATACATGCATCACGTATGCCATGAGATATACTAGGTTGTTTGCATTAGAATTCACGAATATGTTGCATTGCATAATATGATGATGATGTGGATGGGTGTTGGATGATCCTTTAGTCCTCGTATGATATGATGTAATATGATATGGTATGGTATGGAAGTCCAGGTCGAGGCCCATTCTACGCCCCTGGCACTATGTTAAGAGAAAGACCAGGTCGAGGCCCATTCTACGCCTCTGGCATTATAGGAATGTTATGTCATGTATGTTATGCTAGGAGAAAGACCAGGTCGAGGCCCATTCTACGCCCCTGGCACTATTGGGTATGTTGAGGACTATTGGTGACAAAACCATCCTTGATGTGACTTGTTTGTGCTGTGTTGCATTTCATGAAAGCATGAAATATAAATTGAATGTTTAACTATTCTGCTCACTGGGCTTTATAGCTCACCCCTCTCCCTTAACCCCCAGGTTTGCAGGTATAGGGTAGACCAGGAGGTCAGCAAGAGTAGAGTTATGTTATTGTAATAGCTAGATGTGGACATGAATATGATGTAATGTAAAAGTATAGTGTAGAAATGTAATGTAATGATGCTTATGGAAGTTTAGAGTTGTGCTTGACCATAGTATGATTGTTAATCCCTTTCTAGTACATGATCTTAAATGTTTAATGATGATTATTGTAAACCAAGCTTAATGTATCTTATGTTACCCCATTGGAGTATTTGATGAGGACTCCAGTGTGAGGCTTTATGTTATGATTTGTGCATGCACAGGTTAAGCTTGGTGAATGAATGAAAGAATGAATGAAAGAATGAAAGAATGAATGAATGAGTGAATGAATGACCAAATGAGAAAGTTTTAAAATTTTTATGTAATTGTTGATCATGTATGGGATTAAACAGGTTTATAGGATGAATGTTTGGCTTGCTACGGGTCCCGGCGGCCTTAAGCCGATCTGGATCCTAGCGCCGGTAGCGGTCCGGTTTTTGGGTCGTTACATAAAATGTTAGGGTTATGTGAGTTTAATGATGAAATGCATGTTAATGTGTTGCTTTGGTGATGTTTATTGGGGTATAGGATAGTTTGAGACCCTAATTTGCTTGTGTATATGTTTATGCATGTTTTTGCATGAGTTGGGTTGAGTTGGAAGGCTTGGGAGGCAAATGTGCATGTTGGTGGCTTGGGTTCTGCCTAATGGAGGACCCAGGTTTAGCTGCCGAAACCATGTTCTGCCGCCGAACCTGCCTGGGGAGGCAGTTCTGGCTGCCGAACCCTGCCCCCGAAAGTTTGGACTTTCGGCTCTGGAGGGGGGTTTCGGCCGCCGAACCTGCCCCCGAAGGTTGGCGAGTTTCGACTCTGGAACCACTTTCGGCCGCTGAACCTGCCGCCGAAAGTGGCTGAGTTTCGACTCTGAAGAGACTTTCGGCCGCCGAACCTGCAACCGAAAGTGCCCTGTTCAGCCTTCCTTTTTATGTTTTCTATGATTGTTTTAAGGTATTTTAGGGGGTTTTTGGGGAGATGTTTAGAGTTATGTTAGTGTATGTTTGGTCCCTCATTTGAGTCCACCTGTGTAGGTTCGGACCCGAGGAACCGAGGACCCGACCCCACCAGTGAGATAGCTGCTTCAGAGTCTGTTCAGAGTCAGCCTAAGGTGAGTAGAATGGATCTTTATGTTTCAAAGTAAATAAATTTTGAGCATGTTCATGCATCACGAATGCCATGATATATACTAAGTTGTTTGCATTAGAATTCACGAATATGTTGCATTGCATACTTTGATGTTGATGTGGATGGATGTTGGATGACCCATTAGTCCTCGGTATGATATGATGACGACGATACGGTATGGAAGTCCAGTGAGGCCCATTCTACGCCCCTGGCACAGAGTAAGAGAAAGACCAGTGAGGCCCATTCTATACCCCGGCACCATTGGAATGTGTAGAGGACTATTGGTGACAAGTCCATCCTTGATGTGATTTGTTTGTGATGTGTTGCATTCCATGAAAGCATATGTTTTATAAACTGTTTTACTATTCTGCTCACTGGGCTCTAGTAGCTCACCCATTTCCCTTAACCCCCAGGTTTGCAGGTTCGGGATAGGCAAGGAAGTCATCAAGAGTAGAAGTATCATGTATGTAATAGTTAGTTGTGGACATGAAAGATATTGTAATGTATTGTATAAATTTGTATTGAGGTTTAGTATTGTGCTTGGCCCTAATGTTATGTTAATCCCCTTTTGTACATGATCGTTATAAAATGTTTTAATGTTAAGAAATGTTAGACCAAGCTTGATGTATGATATGATGTCCTACTAGAGCATTTGATGAGGGCTCTTTTGTGGGCTTTATGTTATGGTTATGATGCATTCAGGTCAAGCCTGGTGAATGAAAAAGTTTAAAATTTTATGTAAATGTATGATCATGTATGGGATTATCAGGTATGACAGGTTGTTTGCTAGGCTTGCTATGGGTCCCAGCGAAATTAAGTCGATCTGGATCCTAGCGCCAGTCGCGGTCCAATTTCGGGTCGTTATAGATTGATATCAGAGCCCTAGGTTCATATGGTCGGACCTAGAGAGTGTCGGGCTCATAGGAGTTATAGGAGGGCAAGCACAATAGGAAAATCATGTCCACTAGGATAGGATGTGGAGTCCTGTCTTGAATGATGATGTGAAATGCCATGATTTTATGCATGTGCATTAATGATATGTTATGTGTGAGGCAGATTCATGTGTTTCCACATGAACCATATGATGCTGATGTTTTATGTGATGTGTTGTTTTTTAGTAATCAGAATGCGAGGCACTCGTCGATCTGCACGATTGACTGGAGTCCCACCAGAAAATGAGGGCATGGATGCCCGTCCCCCTGCATTACCAAGGGCAATGTCCAGTAGATCTAGCAGGGAGAGAGTGTCAAGGGACCTTAGAAGGTCTTTTGATACAAGCAGAAGGGGAGCAGTTCAGGGTGGAGTGTCAGCTGAGGGGGATGAAATGGATGTTGACCAGAGACGGGATGGAAGTTTGGGTGTAAGCATGTCTGAAGAGGGCATGGGAGAATCTCAAGGAGACACTGCCTCGGGGTTTGCTCAACCACCCTAATATCAACCCTTTCCACAGGGCCCCGGGTATTCGATGGGAGGTACATCGGATTACCCCAGCTTTAACCCTTATCCCTCTTTCATGCCTTACCCACCTTTCTATCCATCATACCCTTAATACCCAATGTATCCACCCTCACCTTTCTATCCAAATGTAACAAACCCTGACCAAGGAAATGTTGCACCTCCTCCACCATCCTCTGAACTCGTAGCTCATGAAGTCCAAGTGCCTAAACCTAGCTCATCTAGAGGGAGCAGAGTTAAGATGACTGACTACTTGAAGCTGGATGCTCCCAAGTTCAAGACGGGAGATGATCCCTTCGAGTACCTGAAGACAGTAAAGATGATTATAGATGAGTTAGGGGCAGATGATTGTAGAGCCATTCAGATGGCGGGGTTCACACTTAAATGCAAAAAGGCCCGTGAGTGGTTCAAGAACTATGTGGACCCAAGGTTGGACAGTTTGACCTGGGAGGAGTTTGGTAATGAATTTGCAGGATGGGCTTTCCCTGATAGCTCAAGGGAATTGAAGATAATTGAGTTTGAGCAGTTAAGGCAGACTGAGGAGATGAGTGTAGATGAGTTTACAGACAGGTTTTTGGAGCTGTTGCCATTTATGGAGCAAACCTATGATACGAATCAGAAAAAGGCAAAGAGGTATACCATGAGGCTCCACTCTAGGTATTCCTCCTTGATTCTTGCAGCGGAGAGGGAAAGCTTCCACACTATTGTGGATGCGGCACGGAAGATGGAGGCTAGTGCCATTATTCAGGGGACAGTTAAGCAGTCTGTGGCACAGTCTTCGTGTTCCAAGACCCCAGGTGGGGGAAAGTTGGATCCCTCTTCTCTGAGTGCAGCAGCTTCAGGCAGTAAGAGGTGGAGTAGCACCACCAAAAAGTCAAAGAAGAATAAGTTCTGGAACAGGTTAAAATCAGGTCTAGGACTCGGAGGTAGCTCGAGCTCGGGTTCAGATGGTGCAGAATGTTTGAGGTGTGGTAAGCTACACAAGGGAGTGTATCGGTTTGGGACTACAACCTGCTTCAGATGTGGGCAAGAGGGACACATGGCACGGGAGTGTCCTAGGGCACCTTTTATGGCACCATCCCAGCAGACAGCTTCTAGTAGTGTGGCTCAGCTAGTAGCTCCAGTCGTGACTCAGGGCAGTGGCAGAGGCCGAGGAAGAGGGGCAGCCTCTTCTTCAGTAGGTTCCCGAGGTGAAGGTCCATCAGCTCCAGCTCGGATCTTCACTATGACACAGCAGGAGGCGAACACATCCAACACCGTGGTGTCAGGTAATCTCATCATTGGTTGTTCAGATGTGTATGCTTTAATGGACCCTAGTGCTTCTAATTCTTTTATTGCTCCGAGAGCCGTTGAGAGGTTGGGTTTGATAGTCTCTGGGTTAGAGTGTTCCCTCTGGGTCAGTAGACCCAAGTGTGATCCATTAGTGGTAGAGTCAGTCTGCCGATGTAGTGTAGTGTTTGTGGAGAGTAGATGCCTTCCAGCCGACCTTGTGGTTCTAGACTTGACGGATTTTGATCTCATTCTAGGGATGGATTGGCTATCTGCTCATGGGGCTACCTTAGACTGCAGAGACAAGGTAGTCAGGTTCAGAGATCTGGATGGATCAGAGGTTGTCTTCAGAGGAGATAGGAGGGGTATGCCTATAGGTCTGATATCAGTCCTACAGGCTCGTAGGTTGCTCAGGAGAGGTTGTCAGGGGTTTCTAGCTCATGTGAGAGAGCTGGATAGTCAGGTTAGGGAGCCATTGGTGCTCCCTAGTGGACCAGTGACAAGGAGCAAAGCTAAGAAGCTTGAAGCAGCTATGAACTTACACATTCAAGAACAAGTAACACAAGAATTGACTGAGCTTGCCTTT
This sequence comes from Manihot esculenta, assembly GCF_001659605.2. Lineage (NCBI taxonomy): Eukaryota > Viridiplantae > Streptophyta > Magnoliopsida > Malpighiales > Euphorbiaceae > Manihot > Manihot esculenta. The sequence goes on along the minus strand of NC_035178.2, from coordinate 18,281,950 downwards.
GGCAAATGTCTCGTGAAGCTTGAAGACACACCTAAGCTACTCACCTTGCTTAAGGTGTGTAATGGAGATAGCGCTTTCTAATTTATTCAGCATTGATATGATGGGCTTGCTATATTTTTATGATTTAACACTTGTTTTATTTTAGCTTTGTTTGGGCTTGTATTCTGGCCATATTTTATCTTTTAAGTTTTAGAGTGTTGGGCCATGTTTTGGGCTTATGTTTTAATACTTATGCGTTATTTTAGTGTGTGATTGGGCTTGGGCCTTAGGTGTTTAAGTCAGACCCAAGAAGAGTGTTTAGGGTTTTATTTGTTTTTCTCCTTACTATATAAGGATAAGAAACAATTGTAAGAGGCAGCTTTTAATCAAACTTTTCAGAATTTCTTTCATGCCTTTGGCGTGTATTGCTTTGAGTGAGAGTGAGGATTTGCTTTCATCAATTGCACCAGGAATCTTGGCTAACTTATCAACTATTCGTTGTGGCGTTTGTCGGATTCTCATCTAAATCCTTCGATCATTGGTGTTTCAGCTTCTCTAAGTTTGGGGTGCCATAGGAGGTGGGTTTATCAGATCTTTGGATCCCATATCTACTTGTGCGTGTGGGTTTGAGGCTTATGCCATAGGGTTTCGCGTCAGTTGGTATCAGAGCCAAAGTGAGGTAAATTCTTATTTATCTCAGGATCTAGAGTTTTTTTTTTTTTTGAGTTTTCCTTGTCTTTCTTGTTGATTTCATTGAAAGCTTTTGTATCCATGACTGCACCTTCTTGATAAATTATCACATAATCTCTTTTGGGAAAAAAAAAAAAAAAACGAAAAAAAAAATGAAAAAAAAAAAATTCTCCTTTGCCATATTTATCTTGATCTGGCTGAAATTGTGATATGCTCCCTTTTTCATCCATATTTCCTTGCCTATCTCAATTGATTGCTGTAGTTTATGGAAATCAATTTTGAATTTTAAATTGCGTTGAATCCGGATTAGGAGACAAAACAAACCTGCCTATTTCTTAAGGTGCACATTTAAGGCAACTGCATCTAAATCGATTTGGTGTCAAATCCATCTTTTAATGCCCATTTTCGTCCATGATGCTGCACTGAGTGAGATATATTTTTTTTTTAGCCTATTTGTGGGGTTTTGATACTTGCCTTTTTGGGTAGATTTAAATAGATCCGTATTTAATTTGCGTTGAAGCGAATTAAATTCAAACTTTTGTCCAGATTCGTTTTTATTTGAATTCAAAGTTTCGTTTTGGTTTAAGCTTCCTTTTACTTCCTTGACATTGCTGGAGTATTGTTTGCTTGTGTCTATACTCTAGGTGATATTTTTCAAGTAGCACAACACCTAGTTTGTGTGTTACTTTCCAAATTGTCAGTGTCTTCTTTCTAGTTTTTGCGCGCTTCCTTCTTTCTTTAGGTTTTCTTCTTTGTTTCACTAAACGCACCTTGTGGTTAGTTGGTTGACCTTATTTTCTGAAGTGCAATTGAAGAATCAGCAAAAGAGTGGTAAGTATGCAGACACTTGAGTGCTTTCCTTTCTAACACAATATTTGCTAGTTCTCTTTGTTCTTTGTTGATTTAAGGTAGGATGAGTAAAGACAAGAATGTGGTGGATAGTACTGGCGAAAGTGAATCGGACATGGGTAACGATTATGAGATCTTTAAAAAATCAGTCAGTGGTGAGTTACAAAGGCTCAGTAGCGCTCTTGAGAGGATGACCATAAGTATGGAGAGTTTGAAAGTCTCACAGGCTTCCACTTCTACAAGAATGGCCCATCGAATTCTTAACCCAGAGACCACAAGTTCGAGAACCTTAAGTTCGAGGTGAAGTTGATGATACAGAAGATACTGTCAGACAAGGAAGGGGGAGAGGAGAAGTTCATGGAGGTACTAGAGCCGGCGTAGGGTGGAATAGAGGTGGAGATGCTAGACTTGGCAGAAATGATGATGACACCGAGACATACCAAACCAACACAATTGATGGTGACTTGAGCTCCATAAAGATGAAAGTTCCTGAATTTAAAGGGAATAACAATGCTGAAGAATACATTGAATGGGAGAGAAAAACTGAGCAAATATTTGAGTGTCATAACTATACCGAGGAGAAGAAGTCTCATATTGCCGCCGTTGAGTTAACGGGTTATGCCTCTTTCTGGTGGGATCAATTGAAATCCACTAGGAGGAATAAGGGCTTAAGGGCAGTTCCACCATAGGACTACTTGAAAGAGTTGATGCGCCAAAGATTTATTCCTTCGCACTATTATAGGAATTTGTACAGCAGGTTGGCAAGACTGGTGCAAGGAGGAAAGAGTGTGGAAGAATACCACAAGGAGATGGAGATGATGATGGCTAGGGCTCATATTGAGGAGGATGAGCAAATGTTGATGTCCAGATTTCTAGGTGGTCTTAACCACTACATTGCTGAAGAACTTGACATGTACCAATACAATACCATGGAGGATATGGTAGATAAAGCAATGAAAATAGAAAGGCGACACAAGGGCAGAAATAATCTTAAACTCACATACAAGTCCTCAAATAGTGGTGGTGGATTTCCAGGCTATAGAAGTGGAGAACCCACACGCACAAGTAGATACGGAATCCAAAGATCTGATAAACCCACCTCCTATGGCACCCCAAACTTAGAGAAGCTGAAACACCAATGATCGAAGGATTTAGATGAGAATCCGACAAACGCCACAACGAATAGTTGATAAGTTAGCCAAGATTCCTGGTGCAATTGATGAAAGCAAATCCTCACTCTCACTCAAAGCAATACACGCCAAAGGCATGAAAGAAATTCTGAAAAGTTTGATTAAAAGCTGCCTCTTACAATTGTTTCTTATCCTTATATAGTAAAGAGAAAAACAACTAAAACCCTAAACACTCTTCTTGGGTCTGACTTAAACACCTAAGGCCCAAGCCCAATCACACACTAAAATAACGCATAAGTATTAAAACATAAGCCCAAAACATGGCCCAACACTCTAAAACTTAAAAGATAAAATATGGCCAGAATACAAGCCCAAACAAAGCTAAAATAAAACAAGTGTTAAATCATAAAAATATAGCAAGCCCATCATATCAATGCTGAATAAATTAGAAAGCGCTATCTCCATTACACACCTTAAGCAAGGTGAGTAGCTTAGGTGTGTCTTCAAGCTTCACGAGACATTTGCCAAAGGCAAGCTCAGTCAATTCTTGTGTTACTTGTTCTTGAATGTGTAAGTTCATAGCTGCTTCAAGCTTCTTAGCTTTGCTCCTTGTCACTGGTCCATTAGGGAGCACCAATGGATCCATGCTTCCTTGATTCTCATGTGATTGGGTTTGCTGGTTCGTATCAGAGAGGCTCATAATGCTAGATACAGTGTTCACCCTGGAGCCACCAAGATGTATCAAGATCTGAAGAGGGTTTATTGGTGGCCAGCTATGAAGAGAGAAGTGGCACATTTCGTGTCCGCCTGCGAAGTATGTCAGAGGGTGAAGCTGGAACATCAAAAGCCGGCTGGAATGCTTAACCCACTACCGATTCCAGAGTGGAAATGGGAGAATATAGCTATGGACTTCGTGATGGGGTTACCGGCAACGTCCAACATATTGGACTCCATATGGGTGATCGTGGACAGACTGACCAAATCTGCTCACTTCATCCCTGTCAGGAGTGGCTATTCTGTGGACAGATTGGCGTAGGTGTTTGTTGATGAAGTGGTCAGGTTGCATGGGGCTCCTGTTTCAATAGTGTCAGATAGAGGACTCCAGTTCACCTCCAGGTTTTGGCGGAGTCTGCAGAATGCTATGGGTACCAGGTTGGATTTCAGCACTGCTTTCCATCCACAGACTGACGGACAGTCAGAGAGGACCATCCAGACAATTGAAGATATGCTTAGAATGTGCGTGCTAGATTTTGGCAGTTCTTGGAGGCAGCATCTACCTTTGGTGGAGTTCGCCTACAATAACACCTATCATGCTAGCATAGGGATGGCCCCATATGAAGCTTTGTATGGAAGGAAGTGCAGGTCACTTGTTTGCTGGGAAGAAGTTGGAGAAAGGGCCTTAGCAGGGCCTGAGCTAGTAGAGATCACCAGCAGAGTAGTGCCCATCATTAGAGAAAGGATCAAGACTGCTGTGAGTCGGCAGAAAAGCTATGCAGATGTCCGCAGGAAACAAGTAGAGTTTCAGGAGGGAGATTTGGTATTGCTCAAGGTGTCTCCTATGAAAGGGGTGATGCACTTTGGGAAGAAGGGTAAGCTAGCTCCACGGTACATCGGACCCTTTGAGATCTTGCAAAAGATTGGGAATGTATCGTATAAGCTGGACTTACCTGCTTCAATGGAAAGAATCCATCCGGTTTTTCATGTTTCCATGTTAAGGAAGTCCGTGTCCGATCCGGGCAAGGTTCTTAGTGAGCCAGATGGGGATATCCTAGGAGATCTCACCTATGTTGAGCAGCCGGTGCGGATCCTAGACACGCAGATCAAAAAGTTGAGAAATAAGGAAATTCCGAGGGTGAAAGTCCTTTGGAATCACCACAACATAGAAGAATGTACCTGGGAGACATGGGAGTCTATCCTCCAGCAATACCCTCATCTCTTTTAAGGTTAGTTTTTGTATGTTTTTATGTCTTTATGTGTGTTTCGCCTTGCTATGCTTGTTTGGTGAACATTCGGGGACGAATGTTCTTAAGGGGGGAGAATGTAATACCCGGCTAGACCCCGGCATCGGAATTCCTATTTTTCCGGTGGAATCTCGGATGTCGGAAACCTCTAGAAGGGTAAAATATGTTTTTCCAAAATGTTTTTCATGTTTTTGATGGTTAATTTTGAGTTAAAGTTTTAAAGAAAGGAAAAGAAAGAGAATGAAGGAAGAGCCTAGGTTCGGCCGCCGAACCTCATGTTCGGCCGCCGAACATGGGATGCATGCGGAGGCATGTTAGGCCCCCGAAAGTGGTCTGGCCAGCCACCTATAAAGGGGTCCCCTGTCCGAAATGGGCGAGTTTTTCTCTCCCCATTTTCGGCCCAGGTGAGTCTCCGCCATCCCTTGTCGATCTTGTATCCTTCCTTCAAGTCTCTCATGATTTTTATGAGTTTTTAACTTGGTTTTGAAGATTTTCAAGCAAAGAACAAAGTTTTGAAGCTTGGAGACCCCGGAGCTCGATTTCTCCCATCTCCAAGTTTGGATCGTCTCCCCTCTCGTTTTTCAAGAGGTAAGAGTAGATCCTACCCTTCTTTTATGAGTTTAGCAAGTTTTGAGGAGTTTTAGAAAGTTTTGATGCATGGTTAGCTTAGTTGTAAAATGTTAGGGTTATGTGAGTTTAATGATGAGATGCATGTTAATGTGTTGCTTTGATGATGTTTGTTGGGGTATAGGATAGTTTGAGACCCCAATATGCTTATGTACATGTTTATGCATGTTTTTGCATGAGTTGGGTTGAGTTGGAAGGCTTGGGAGGCAAATGTGCATGTTGGTGGCTTGGGTTCTGCCTAATGGAGGACCCAGGTTCGGCTGCCGAAACCATGTTCGGCCGTCGAACCTGCCTGGGGAGGCAGTTCTGGCTGCCGAACCCTGCCCCCGAAAGTTTGGACTTTCAGCTCTGGAGGGGGGTTTCGGCCGCCGAACCTGTCCCCGAAGGTTGGCGAGTTTCGGCTCTGGAACCACTTTCGGGCGCCGAACCTGCCCCCGAAAGTGGCTGAGTTTCGGCTCTTGAGGGACTTTCGGCTGCCGAACCTGCCGCCGAAAGTGCCCTGTTCAGCCTTCCTATGCATGTTTTCTATGATTGTTTTAAGGTGTTTTAGGAGGTTTTTGGGGAGATGTTTAGGGTTATGTTAGTGTATGTTTGGTCCCTCATTTGAGTCCACCTGTGTAGGTTCGGACCCGAGGAACCGAGGACCCCAGCAGTGAGATAGCTGCTTCAGAGTCTGTTCAGAGTCAGCATGAGGTGAGTAGAATAGATCTTTATTTTTCAAAGTAAATAAATTTTGAGCATGTTCATGCATCACGAATGCCATGATATATACTAGGTTGTTTGCATTAGAATTCACGAATATGTTGCATTGCATACTTTGATGTTGATGTGGATGGATGTTGGATGACCCATTAGTCCTCGATATGATATGATGACGATGATACGGTATGGAAGTCCAGTGAGGCCCATTCTACGCCCCTAGCACAGAGTAAGAGAAAGACCAGTGAGGCCCATTCTACGCCCCTGGCATATTGGAATGTTATGTTATGTGATGTTAAGAGAAAGACCAGTGAGGCCCATTCTATGCCCCTGGCACCATTGGAATGTGTAGAGGACTATTGGTGACAAGTCCATCCTTGATGTGATTTGTTTGTGATGTGTTGCAATCCATGAAAGCATATGGTTTATAAACTGTTTTACTATTCTGCTCACTGGTGTAACGACCCGAAAATCGGTCCGCTACCGGCGCTAGGATCCAGATCGGCTTAAGGCCGCCGGGACCCGTAGGAAGCCTGACATGTAACCTGTAAACCTGTTTAATCCCATACATGATCAACAATCATACATAAAATTAAAACTTTTCTTTCATTCATTCCTCATACACCAAACTCAACCTGTGCATGCACTAAAACATAATCATAAACTTGACCCCTCTGTGGGATCTCATCAATGCCCCAATGGGCGATATACAAGTGTTGAGTTGGCTAACATCTATATCATCAAATATCTAAGATCATGTATCAACAAGGGATTACAATGAACTATGGTCAAGCACAATTCCAAACCTCAATATCATTACACATAACATAACTATTAAGTTATACATCATCTTACAATTTATCATGTCCACTATCTATCTATTACAAACATAAGACTTTACTCTTCTTGACTTCTCTCTCTAGCCCGTACCTGCAATCCTGGGGGATTAGGGAAAAGGAGTGAGTTACAAGAGCCCAGTGAGCAGAATAATAGAAAACAATATTTAAAATCTCATGCCATTATGTAATGCAACACATCACAACTAATCACATCTCGGATGGTATTGTCACCAATAGTCCTCTACATTCCAAAGTGCCGGGACGTAGAATGGGTACAACCGGTCTTTCTCTTATCATAACATATCATAACATACCAATGTGCCAGGGACGTAGAATGGGTACAACCTGGACTTCCATACCATCTCATGCCGTAGCATCATCATATCATATGAGGACTAAAGGGTCATCCAATAACCAATCCACATCAACATCATAAATGCAATGCAACATATTCGTGAATTCTAATGCAAACAACCTAATTCATCACATGGCATTCATGATGCATGAACATGCTCAACTGTGTAATTCATTTGCTTCAAAAAAAACATAAAGGTTTATTCTACTCACCTCTGGATAGCTCTGACTAGACACTGGGGCAACAGACTCACTGCTGGGGTCATCGGTTCCTCGGGTCCGAACCTACACAGGTCGACTCAAATGAGGGACCAAACATACCTGAACATAACTCTAAACTATTCCCCAAAAACCTCCTAAAACATCATGGAATAATCATAGAAAAACATGCAAGAAATGACTGAACAGGGCACTTTCGGCGGCCGAAAGTCCCTCCAGAGCCGAAAGTTAGGCAGGTTCGGCGGCACCTTCGGCGACCGAAACTCCCAGACAGAGGCGAAACTCATGCATGTTCGGCGGCACCTTCGGCGGCCGAAAGTCCCAGACAGAGACGAAAGTCTCCTTTCGGGGGCAACTTCGGCAGCCGAAAGGCCTGCCTCCCCAGCCATGTTCGGCGGCCGAAAGTGCCTTCGGCTGCCGAACCTGGTTTCTGCCAAAGGGCAGAAACTTGGCTCCTTTATGCACATTTGCCTCCAATCTCATCCAAACATGCATAAACCTATTCTACAACATTCCCAAGCATTCACAAGCAAACATACAAGTTCCTAGGGGTATCAAACCATCAAAAACCCCAACTACAACACACAAGCAACTCACATTGTTCAAAAACGCATACAAAACCCATAAACATCACTATGACCTAAACATGCGTTCTACCCCCATGAACTTCATAAAACTTGCTTAAAACATAAAGTAAGCTAGAGATCGACTCTTACCTCTTGAAGATCGAGGGTGGAGGCGACCAAACTTGGAGTTGGGAGAGATTCGAGTTCTTGAACCTCAAAGCTCCAAAACTTTGCTCAAAAGCTCAAATCTTCAAAACGAAGTCAAAACAAGTGAAAAACTTGAAAGATCTAGAGGAAAAACATCAAAGATTGGTGAGGGGCGGCGGAAAGCTCACCTTGGCCGAAAATGGGGAAAAGCTCGCCCGTTTTCGGCTAAGGGACCCTTTTATAGTGGCTGGCCAGGCCACGTTCGGGGGCCGAATGTGCCTCCGCATGCATGCCATGTTCGGCGGCCGAACCTGGACTATCCTCACTTATGCTTTCGGGGCCTAAAGGCACTCCCGAAGGCATGCATGTTCGGTGGCCGAACTTGAGGTTCGGCGGCCGAACCTGAGTTTTCCTCCAAGGTTGTTTTAATGCAAAAACTCATTTCCATTTTACTTAAAACCATGAAATACCTTAAAACATTTTATGAAAACATGATTCTACCCTACTAGAGGCTTCCGACATCCGAGATTCCATCGGACGGTAGGAATTCCGATACCGGAGTCTAGCCGGGTATTACATTCTCCCCCCCTTAAGAACATTCGTCCCCGAATGTTCCTCAACTAGCATATAGCATGGCATAAAACATAACATAGCACATAAACACATAGAGATCTAACCTTAAAAGAGTTGAGGGTTCTGCTGGAGTATAGACTCCCGTGTCTCCCAAGTGCATTCCTTCAAATTGTGGTGGTTCCACAAGACTTTCACCATCGGGATTTCCTTGTTTCTTAGCTTTCTGATCTGGGTGTCTATGATCCGTACTGGCTGTTCAACATAGGTGAGATCCTCTTGGACCTCCACATCAGGCTCACTAAGAACCTTGCTCGGATCTGACACAAACTTCCTCAACATTGAAACATGGAAAACCGGATGGATTCTTTCCATTGAAGCAGGTAAATCCAGCTTGTACGACACATTCCCAATCTTTTGCAAGATTTCAAAGGGTCCGATGTATCGTGGGGCTAGTTTACCTTTCTTCTCGAAGCGAACCACTCCCTTCATAGGAGACACCTTGAGCAATACCAGATCCCCCTCCTGAAACTCTAATTGTCTTCTGCGGACGTCTGCATAGCTCTTCTGTCTGCTGGCAACAGTCTTGATTCTCTCTCTGATTATGGGTACCACCCTGCTGGTGATCTCTACTAGCTCAGGCCCTGCCAAGGCCTTTTCTCCAACCTTTTCCCAGCAAACAAGTGATCTGCACTTCCTTCCATATAAAGCTTCATATGGAGCCATCCCGATGCTAGCATGATGGCTGTTATTGTAGGCAAACTCCACCAAAGGTAGATGCTGCCTCCAAGAACCGCCAAAGTCCAGCACACACATTCTGAGCATATCCTCTATGGTCTGGATGGTCCTTTCTGATTGTCCGTCCGTCTGTGGGTGGAAGGCAGTACTGAAATCCAACCTAGTACCCATGGCATTCTGCAGACTCCGCCAAAATCTGGAGGTGAACTGGGGCCCTCTGTCTGACACTATCGAAACAGGAACCCCATGCAGCCTGACGATCTCGTCAATATACACCTGCGCCAACTTGTCTACAGAGTAGCCACTCCTGACAGGAATGAAGTGAGCAGATTTGGTGAGTCTGTCCACAATCACCCATATGGAGTCCACTCTGTTGGACGCTGCCGGTAACCCCACTACGAAGTCCATAGCTATATTCTCCCATTTCCACTCTGGAATAGGTAGCGGGTTAAGCATTCCAGCCGGCTTCTGATGTTCCAGCTTCACCCTCTGACATACTTCGTAGGCGGACACAAACTGTGCCACTTCTTTCTTCATCGCTGGCCACCAATAAACCTTCTTCAGATCTTGATACATCTTGGTGGCTCCGGGGTGAACGCTGTATCTTGCATTATGAACCTCTCTCATAATGTCTCCTTTGAGCCCTATGTCATCTGGTACACATAGTCTGCTCCCATAGCGGAGGATCCCCTTGCTGTCGAATCTGAACTCACTATCATTGCCTGACTGAACAGTCCTGGCAATCTTCACTAACTTCGGGTCCTCATGCTGTTTCTGAGCCACCTGCTCCAGAAACACGGGTGCCACTCTCATCTGGGCCACCAAGGCACCTGTACCAGACAACTCCATCTGTAGACCTTCCTCAATTAGCTTGTAAAACTCCTTCACCACTGGTCTCCTCTCTGCCGTGATGTGGGCTAGACTGCCTAGTGACTTCCGGCTTAGGGCGTCTGCCACGACATTCGCCTTACCCGGATGATACTGAATCTTGCAATCATAGTCACTCAGCAGCTCCACCCATCTCCTCTGCCTCAGATTCAGATCCCTCTGACTCAAGATGTACTGCAGGCTTTTATGATCTGTGAAGATCTCACATTTCACCCCATAGAGGTAGTGCCTCCACATCTTGAGTGCAAAGATTACTGCTGCCATCTCAAGGTCATGTGTGGGGTAATTCAACTCATGCTTCTTCAGCTGCCTAGAAGCATAAGAAATCACCCTCTCATTCTGCATCAGTACACAACCCAGTCCCACACGGGACGCATCACAAAAGACTGTAAAGTCCTCATCACTAGATGTCAGAGCTAAAACTGGTGCTGAAGTCAACCTCTTCTTAAGTTCTTCAAAACTCTCTTCGCACTGGTCGGTCCACATAAACTTCTGATTCTTCCTGGTTAGTCTGGTCAGAGGAGCTGCTATCTTTGAGAAGTCCTGAACGAACCTCCTGTAGTAACCTGCCAAACCCAAGAAACTTCTAATCTCCGTCACTGAAGTGGGTCTAGGCCAGTTAGCCACAGTTTCTGTCTTCTTGGGGTCCACCTCAATCCCATTCTCTGACACTACATGCCCCAAGAACGAAATGCTCCTCAGCCAGAACTCACATTTAGAGAACTTGGCATACAAGCCATGTTCCCTCAAGGTCTGCAAGACCAACCTCAGATGATGGGCATGCTCCTCTGCATTCCTGGAATACACTAAGATATCATCTATGAAGACAATAACAAAGTGATCCAGGTATTGACTAAACACTCTGTTCATGAGATCCATGAATGCTGCAGGGGCGTTGGTTAACCCGAACGGCATTACAAGGAACTCAAAATGCCTATATCTGGTCCTGAAAGCTGTCTTCGGCACGTCTTCATCCCTTATCCTTAGCTGATGGTACCCCGATCTTAGATCTATTTTGGAGAAACAACCCGCTCCTGCTAGCTGGTCGAATAGATCATCGATCCTTGGCAGAGGGTACCTATTTTTGGTAGTGACTTTGTTCAACTGCCTGTAGTCGATACAAAGTCTGAGGGACCCATCCTTCTTCCTTACAAACAAGACTGGAGCACCCCAAGGCGAGGTACTCTGTCGGATGAAGCCCTTTTCTACCAGCTCTTGCAACTGTTCTTTCAACTCCTTCAACTCGGCTGGGGCCATCCTGTAGGGAGGGATAGAGATCGGTCTAGTTCCAGGCACCAACTCTATCTCGAACTCTATCTCCCTAGCAGGTGGTAGACCTGGAAGCTCATCAGGAAAGACATCCTGAAACTCTCTGACAACTGGCACCGAGGCCGGCTCCCTGACCTGACTGTCTAGCTCTCTCACATGAGCTAAGTACCCCTGACATCCCTTCCTAAGCAACCTACAAGCCTGAAGGGCTGATATCATACCTCTAGGTGTGCCCCTCTTGTCTCCTCTGAAGACGACCTCTAACCCGTTCTGATCTCTGAACCTGACTACCTTGTCCCTGCAGTCCAAGGTAGCACCATGGGTAGATAGCCAATCCATCCCTAGAATGACGTCAAAGTCTGTCAAATCTAGAACCACAAGGTCGGCGGAGAGGCATCTTCCCTCAACAAAAACTGGACTATACTGGCAGACTGACACTGCCACTGACGGGTCACACTTGGGTCCACTGACCCATAGGGGACACTCTAACCCAGAGACTATCAGACCCAACCTCTCAACGGCTCTCGGAGCAATAAATGAATGAGATGCACCCGGGTCCATTAATGCATACACATCAGAACACCCAATGACGAGATTACCTGACACCACGGTGTTGGATGTGTTAGCCTCCTACTGAGTCATGGTGAAGATCCTAGCTGGAGCTGATGGACCTTCACCTCGGGAACCAGAAGAAGAGGCTGCCCCTCTCTCTCTACCTCTACCACTGCCCTGAGTTGTGGCTGGAACTGCTGGCTGTGCCACACTCCCAGAAGCTGTCTGCTGGGGCTGGCCCATAAAAGGCGCTCTAGGACACTCCCGAGCTATGTGTCCCTCCTATCCACATCTGAAACATGTATTAGTCTTAGCTCGACACACTCCCCTGTGCGGTCTTCCACATCTCTGGCATTCTGTACCATCTGAGCCTGAGCTCGAGCCACCGCCAAATCCCAGACCGGACTTCAACTTGTTCCAAAACTTATTCTTCTTCGGCTTCCTGGTGGTGTTATCCCACCTCTTCTTACTTGAGCTCTGAGAAGAGAGACCTGGCCCTCCTCTGCCTGGGGTCTTAACCCCTGAAGACTGGGTCACTGACTGCTTCACTGACCCCTCAACTATAGCACTTGCCTCCATTCTTCGAGCCATATCCACCACAGTGTGGAAACTTTCTCTCTCAGCTGACTGAATCAACGAGGAGTACCTAGAATGCAGCTTCATAACATACCTCTTGGCTTTCTTCGTATCTGTATCTAGAGCTTGCCCTGAAAAAGGCAATAGCTCTAAGAATTTATCCGTGAACTCCTCTACACCCATGTGCTCTGACTGCCTCAGTTGCTCAAACTCAATCATCTTCAGTTCTCTGGAACTGTCTGGAAAAGCCCATCCAGCGAACTCATTCGCAAATTCCTCCCATGTCATACCGTCTAATCTCGGGTCCACATAACACTTGAACCATTCCCGTGCCTTCTTGCACTTTAAAGTGAACCCTGCCATCTGAATGGCCCTGCTGTCACTTGCCCCTAGCTCATCAGTTATTGTCTTCACTACTCTAAGATACTCAAAGGGGTCATCCCCTGACTTGTATTTGGGAGCATCCAGCTTGAAGTAATCTGTCATTTTCACTTTGCTCCCATCGACTGAGCTAGGTCTAGGAGGTTGAGTAACTGGGGCTGCTGGTTCTGTAGGTGGTGGAGGTGGAGGTGCAGCATTCCCCGAGGTGGGGTTTGCCGGGTTAGGATAGAAGGGTGAGGGTGGATAAGCTGGGTACTGTGTGTAAAGTGGATAGAAAGGTGGATAAGGCATGTAGGTAGGGTAGGGGTTAAAGCTGGAGTAATCCGATGTACCTCCCATCGGATACCCTGAACCCTGTGGGAAGGGTGGATAATGGGGTGGAAAACCATACCCCGAGGCCTGAACGTCTCCCTGAGACTCCCCTGTTCCTTCTTCCTCCATGCTCACATCCAGGTTCCCATCCCTCCTCTGCTCCTCTTCCATAACCTCCCTCACATCTGAAGAACTTCCTCCCCTATCTGTCCCCCTTCTGCTAACATCAAAAGACCTTCTAGGGTCCCTTGACACTCTTTCTCTGTTGGCTCTACAAGACATTGCCCTAGGCAATGTAGGAGGACGGGCGCTCGTGCCCTCATCCTCAGGTGGCACTCCAGTCAATCGTGCAGATCGACGAGTTCCTCTCATCCTGTTTTCTGAAAAACAATACACATCATACAAACATTAGCATTATATGGTTCATGTGGGCACACATGAACCCTCATCACATACATCACATAGCATAGCATATCATTAATGCACATGCATATAATCATGGCATTTCACATCATCATACAAGACAGGACTCCACATCCTATCCTAGTGGACATGATCTTTCCTATTGTGCTTGACCTTCTAGAACATCTATGAGCCCGACACTCTAGGTCCGATTCTATGAACCTAGGGCTCTGATACCATTCTGTAACGACCCGAAAATCGGTCCGCTACCGGCGCTAGGATCCAGATCGACTTAAGGCCGCCGGGACCCGTAGCAAGCCTGACATGTAACCTGTAAACCTGTTTAATCCCATACATGATCAACAATCATACATAAAATTAAAACTTTTCTTTCATTCATTCCTCATACACCAAACTCAACCTGTGCATGCACTAAAACATAATCATAAACTTGACCCCTCTGTGGGATCTCATCAATGCCCCAATGGGCGATATACAAGTGTTGAGTTGGCTAACATCTATATCATCAAATATCTAAGATCATGTATCAACAAGGGATTACAATGAACTATGGTCAAGCACAATTTCAAACCTCAATATCATTACACATAACATAACTATTAAGTTATACATCATCTTACAATTTATCATGTCCACTATCTATCTATTACAAACATAAGACTTTACTCTTCTTGACTTCTCTCTCTAGCCCGTACCTGCAATCCTGGGGGATTAGGGAAAAGGGGTGAGCTACAAGAGCCCAGTGAGCAGAATAATAGAAAACAATATTTAAAATCTCATGCCATTATGTAATGCAACACATCACAACAAATCACATCTCGGATGGTATTGTCACCAATAGTCCTCTACATTCCAAAGTGCCGGGACGTAGAATGGGTACAACCGGTCTTTCTCTTATCATAACATATCATAACATACCAATGTGCCAGGGACGTAGAATGGGTACAACCTGGACTTTCTCTTACATCGTGCCAGGGACGTAGAATGGGTACAACCTGGACTTCCATACCATCTCATGCCGTAGCATCATCATATCATATGAGGACTAAAGGGTCATCCAATAACCAATCCACATCAACATCATAAATGCAATGCAACATATTCGTGAATTCTAATGCAAACAACCTAATTCATCACATGGCATTCATGATGCATGAACATGCTCAACTGTGTAATTCATTTGCTTCAAAAAAAACATAAAGGTTTATTCTACTCACCTCTGGATAGCTCTGACCAGACACTGGGGCAACAGACTCACTGCTGGGGTCCTCAGTTCCTCGGGTCCGAACCTACACAGGTGGACTCAAATGAGGGACCAAACATACCTGAACATAACTCTAAACTATTGCCCAAAAACCCCCTAAAACATCATGGAATAATCATAGAAAAACATGCAAGAAATGGCTGAACAGGGCACTTTCGGTGGCAGGTTCGGCGGCCGAAAGTCCCTTCAGAGCCGAAAGTCAGGCAGGTTCGGCGGCACCTTCGGCAGCCGAAACTCCCAGACAGAGGCGAAACTCATGCATGTTTGGCGGCACCTTCGGCGGCCAAAAGTCCCAGACAGAGACGAAAGTCTCCTTTCGGGGGCAACTTCGGCAGCCGAAAGGCCTGCCTCCCCAGCCATGTTCGGCGGCCGAAAGTGCCTTCGGCTGCCGAACCTGGTTTCTGCCAAAGGGCAGAAACTTGGCTCCTTTATGCACATTTGCCTCCAATCTCATCCAAACATGCATAAACCTATTCTACAACATTCCCAAGCATTCACAAGCAAACATACAAGTTCCTAGGGGCATCAAACCATCAAAAACCCCAACTACAACACACAAGCAACTCACATTGTTCAAAAACGCATACAAAACCCATAAACATCACTATGACCTAAACATGCATTCTACCCCCATGAACTTCATAAAACTTGCTTAAAACATAAAGTAAGCTAGAGATCGACTCTTACCTCTTGAAGATCGAGGGTGGAGGCGACCAAACTTGGAGTTGGGAGAGATTCGAGTTCTTGAACCTCAAAGCTCCAAAACTTTGCTCAAAAGCTCAAATCTTCAAAACGAAGTCAAAACAAGTGAAAAACTTGAAAGATCTAGAGGAAAAACATCAAAGATCGGTGAGGGGCGGCAGAAAGCTCACCTTGGCCGAAAATGGGGAAAAGCTCGCCCGTTTTCGGCTAAGGGACCCTTTTATAGTGGCTGGCCAGGCCACGTTCGGGGGCCGAATGTGCCTCCGCATGCATGCCATGTTCGGCGGCCGAACCTGGACTTTCCTCACTTATGATTTCGGGGGCCTAAAGGCGCTCCTAAAAGCATGCATGTTCGGCGGCCGAACCTGAGTTTTCCTCCAAGGTTGTTTTAATGCAAAAACTCATTTCCATTTTACTTAAAACCATGAAATACCTTAAAACATTTTATGAAAACATGATTCTACCCTACTAGAGGCTTCCGACATCCGAGATTCCACCGGACGGTAGGAATTCCGATACCGGAGTCTAGCCGGGTATTACAACTGGGCTCTAGTAGCTCACCCCTTTCCCTTAACCCCCAGGTTTGTAGGTTCGGGATAGGCAAGGAAGTCATCAAGAATAGAAGTATCATGTATGTAATAGTTAGTTGTGGACATGAAAGATATTGTAATGTATTGTATAAATTTGTATTGAGGTTTAGTATTGTGCTTGGCCCTAATGTTATGTTAATCCCCTTTTGTACATGATCGTTATAAAATGTTTTAATGTTAAGAAATGTTAGACCAAACTTCATGTATGATATGATGTCCCACTAGAGCATTTGATGAGGGCTCTTATGTGGGGTTTATGTTATGGTTATGATGCATGCAGGTCAAGCCTGGTGAATGAAAAAGTTTAAAATTTTATGTAAATGTATGATCATGTATGAGATTATTAGGTATGACAGGTTGTTTGCTAGGCTTGCTACGGGTCCCGGCGACATTAAGTCAATCTGGATCCTAGCGCCGGTAGCGGTCCAATTTCGGATCGTTACACATACATTATGGATCCTATCACAGAAGCATATGGAACTCTTTCCATTATATCTTTTTCAACTTGTGTCTTAGGATACATGTTTTTGGAGAGATGAACTCCATGTGACATAGGCAGAAATCCTCTATTTGATTCCTCCATGATAAACCGTTTTAGTACTTTGTCAATGCATGTGAACTGGGATAAGCCAAGCAACCGCTTAGATCTATCTCTATTGATCTTAATTCTTAGAATATAAGCTGCTTCTCCCAAACTCTTCATGGAAAAATTCTTTGTAACGACCCGAAAATCGGACCGCTACCGGCGCTAGGATCCAGATCGGCTTAAGGCCGCCGGGACCCGTAGCAAGCCTGACATGTAACCTGTGAACCTGTATAATCCCATACATGATCAACAACATGCATAAAAATTAAAACTTTTCTTTCCATATACATCAACCAAACTCAACCTGTGCATATACATTAACATAACATTGATCCCTCTGTGGGATCTCATCAGTGCCCCTAATGGGTGACATAACATATTGTTGAGTTGGTTTACATAAACATCATAAAAGTCTCTAAGATCATGTAATAAAAGGGATAACAACAATCTATGGTCAAGCACACCTCTAACATTCATAAACATCATCTCATTACATATCTAAACCGTACTTTTACATTACATCGTTCTACGATTTGTCATGTCCACATTCTATCTATTACATAAACAAGCTTTACTCTAACTGACCTCCTCTTCTATCCTGTACCTGCAAGCCTGGGGGTAAAGGGAGAGGGGTGAGCTAAAAGCCCAGTGAGCAGAACTATAAAACATATTAACACTATGCTCCAATGAAATGCATCATAACACAGACAATTCACATAAAGGCTGGGTGAACTTGTCACCAATTAGTCCAAGCTAACTCTGTGCCAGGCCGTAGCATGGGGTCCTGGTCTTTCTGTCATAACATACATTACTTACCATTGTCCCAGGGCCTCCTCTGGGCTCCTGGTCTTCGAGTCCCATAACCGTGCCAGGCCGTAGAATGGGGTCCTGGTCTTCCTGTCATGGACTAATTGGGTCATCCAATATTCACCCACATCAACAACAATCGATGCAATGCGGCATATTCGTGAAACTAATGCAATCATCCTATTGCATAATCATGATGCATGAAACATGATAAAACATTTAATTTCTCAATTTAAAAGATTTAAGTTTAGTTCCACTCACCTCTGGCTGACTCTAACAACACCGAAGCAGCTGAACTCAATGCTGGGGTCTTCGGTTCCTCGGGTCCGAACCTACACAGGTGGACTCAAATGAGGGACCAAACATACTAGAACATAACTATAAACTACTCCCCAAAAGCCCCCTAAAACATCATGAAACAACCATAGAAAAACATGCAAAGGAGGCCTAGACAGGGCACTTTCGGCGGCAGGTTCGGCGGCCGAAAGTCCCTCCAGAGCCGAAAGTCAGGCAGGTTCGGCGGCCGAAACTCCCAGACATAGGCGAAACTCATGCATATTCGGTGGCACTTTCGGCGGCCGAAACTGCCAGACAGAGACGAAAGTCTCCTTTTAGGGGCAGGCTTCGGCAGCCGAAAGGCTGCCTCCCCAGCCATGTTCGGCGGTCGAAAGTCCTTCGGCTGCCGAACCTGGTTTCTGCCAAAGGGCAGAAACTTGGCTCCTCTTGCACATTTCGCCTCCCAACCTTCCAAACACGCCTCAAACCTATTCTACAACACACATACACAAGCATACATGTTCCTAGGGGCCTCAAACCATCATAAACCCCATCTACAACACATCAAGCATCTACATTGTTCATGAACATACATTTATACCCATAAACATAACCATAACCTAAACATGCATTCTAACCCATAGATCTACTTAAAACTTACTTAAAACATGCAATGAGTTTAAGATCGGCTCTTACCTCTTGAAGATCGAGAGAGAGAGACGTCCTAAACTCGGAGTTGGGAGAGATTGGGTTCTTGAACCTCCAAGCTCCAAAACTTTGCTCAAAAGCTCAAATCTTTAAAACAAAGTTAAAATAAATGAAAATCTTGAAAGATCTAGAGGAAAAACATCAAAGATTGGTGAGGGACGGCGGAGAGCTCACCTTGGCCGAAAATGGGGAAAAAGCTCGCCCGTTTTCGGCTAAGGGACCCTTTTATAGTGGCTGGCCAGGCCACGTTCGGGGGCCGAACGTGCCTCAGCATGCATGCCATGTTCGGCGGCCGAACTCGAGGTTCGGCGGCCGAACTCGAGGTTCGGCGGCCGAACCTGGACTTCCCTCACTTATGCCTTCGGGGGCCTAAAGCACTCCCGAAGTGCATGCATGTTCGGCAGCCGAACTAGGGGTTCGGCGGCCGAACCTGAGTTTTCCTCCAATGCTATTTTCATGCAAAAACTCATTTTCTTTCATGCTTAAAACATTAAAACACATTAAAACATTTTATAAAACATGGTTCTTACCCTTCTAGAGGTCTCCGACATCCAAGATTCCACCGGACGGTAGGAATCGCGATACCGGAGTCTAGCCGGGTATTACATTCTCCCCCCCTTAAGAACATTCGTCCCCGAATGTTCCTCAACTAGCACATGCAAGGCATACAACATAACATAGAAATAAAACTCATAAGAAACTAACCTTAGAAAAGATAAGGGTACTGCTGGAGCATGGACTCCCGTGTCTCCCAGGTGCATTCTTCCATATTGTGGTGGTTCCACAGGACTTTTACCATCGGGATTTCCTTGTTTCTCAGCTTCCTGATTTGAGTGTCCAGAATCCGTACCGGCTGCTCAACATAGGTGAGATCCTCTTGGATCTCCACATCAAGCTCACTAAGAACCTTGCCCGAATCTGACACGAACTTTCTCAACATAGAAACATGGAAAACCGGATGGATTCTCTCCATTGAAGCAGGTAAATCTAGCTTGTACGATACATTCCCAATCTTTTGCAAGACTTCAAAGGGTCCGATGTACAGCGGAGCCAGCTTCCCTTTCTTCCCAAACCGAACCACTCCTTTCATTGGAGACACCTTGAGCAATACCAGATCCCCCTCCTGAAACTCTACTTGCCTTCTGCGGATATCTGCATAACTCTTCTGTCTGCTTGCAGCCGTCTTGATTCTTTCTTTGACTAAGGGTACCACCCTGCTGGTGATCTCTACTAGCTCAGGCCCTGCCAAGGCCTTCTCTCCAACTTCTTCCCAGCAAACAGGTGACCTGCACTTCCTTCCATATAAAGCTTCATATGGAGCCATCCCGATGCTGGCATGATGGCTGTTATTGTAGGCAAACTCCACCAAAGGTAGATGCTGCCTCCAAGAACCGCCAAAGTCCAGCACACACATTCTTAGCATATCTTCTATGGTCTGGATGGTCCTCTATGACTGTCTGTCTGTCTGTGGATGGAAGGCAGTACTGAAATCCAACCTGGTACCCATGGCATCCTGCAGACTCCGCCAAAACCTAGAGGTGAACTGGGGTCCTCTATCTGACACTATAGAAACAGGAACCCCATGCAGTCTGACTATCTCATCAACATACACCTGCGCCAACTTGTCCACAGAATAGCCACTCCTGACAGGGATGAAGTGAGCAGATTTGGTGAGTCTGTCCACAATTACCCATATGGAGTCCAATCTGTTGGACGTCGCCGGTAACTCCACTACGAAGTCCATAGCTATATTCTCCCATTTCCACTTTGGAATAGGTAGCGGGTTAAGCATTCCAGCCGGCTTCTGATGTTCCAGCTTCACCCTCTGACACACTTCGCAGGCTGACACAAACTGTGCCACTTCTCTCTTCATAGCTGGCCACCAATAAACCTTTTTCAGATCTTGATACATCTTGGTGGCTCCGGGGTGAACGCTGTATCTTGCATTATGAGCCTCTCTCATAATGTCTCCTTTTAGCCCTATGTCATCTGGTACACATAAACGACTCCCATAGCGGAGGATCCCCTTGTTGTCGAATCTGAACTCACTGTCTTTGCCTGACTGAACAGTCCTGGCAATCTTCACTAACTCTGGGTCCTCATGCTGTTTCTGAGCCACTTGCTCCAGAAACACAGGTGTCACTCTCATCTGGGCCACTAAAGCACCTGTACCAGACAACTCCAACTGTAGACCTTCATCAATGAGCTTGTAAAACTCCTTCACCACTGGTCTCCTCTCTACCGTGATGTGGGATAGACTGCCTAGTGACTTTCGACTTAGGGCGTCTGCCACAATATTCGCCTTACCCGGATGATACTGAATCTTGCAATCATAGTCACTTAGCAGCTCTACCCATCTCCTCTGTCTCAAGTTCAAATCTCTTTGACTCAGGATGTACTGCAGGCTTTTATGATCTGTGAAGATCTCACATTTTACCCCATAGAGGTAGTGCCTCCACATCTTGAGTGCAAAGATTATTGCTGCCATCTCAAGGTCATGTGTGGGGTAATTCAACTCATGCTTCTTTAGCTGTCTAGAAGCATAAGCAATCACCCTCTCATTCTGCATCAGTACACAACCCAGTCCCACACGGGACGCATCACAAAAGACTGTAAAGTCTGCATCACTAGATGGCAGAGCTAACACTGGTGCTGAAGTCAACCTCTTCTTAAGCTCTTCAAAACACTCTTCGCACTGGTCAGTCCACATGAACTTCTGATTCTACCTGGTCAGTCTGGTCAGAGGAGCTGCTATTTTCGAGAAGTCCTGAATGAACCTCCTGTAGTAACCTGCCAAACCCAAGAAACTTCTAATCTCTGTCACTGAAGTGGGTCTAGGCCAGTTAGCCACAGCTTCTACCTTCTTGGGGTCTACCTCTATACCATTTTCTGACACCACATGCCCCAAGAATGAAATGCTCCTCAGCCAGAACTCACACTTGGAGAACTTGGCATACAAGCCATGTTCCCTCAAGGTCTGTAGAACCAACCTCAGATGATGGGCATGCTCCTCTGCATTCCTGGAATACACTAGGATATCATCTATGAAGACGATAACAAAGTGATCCAGGTACTGGCTAAACACTCTGTTCATGAGATCCATGAATGCTGCAGGGGCGTTGGTTAACCCGAACGGCATCACAAGGAACTCAAAATGCCCATATCTGGTCCTAAAAGCTGTCTTTGGCACATCTTCTTCTCTAATCCTCAGCTGATGATACCCAGATCTCAGATCTATTTTGGAGAAACAACCCGCTCCTGCTAGCTGGTCGAATAGATCGTCGATTCTTGGCAATGGGTACTTGTTCTTGGTAGTGACTTTGTTCAACTGCCTGTAGTCGATACAAAGTCTAAGGGATCCATCCTTCTTTCTCACAAACAAAACTGGAGCACCCCAGGGTGAGGTACTCGGTCGGATGAAGCCCTTGTCTACCAGCTCCTGTAACTGCTCCTTCAACTCTTTCAATTCTGCTGGCGCCATCCTGTAGGAAGGGATAGAGATCGGTCGGGTTCCAGGCATCAGTTCTATCTCGAACTCTATCTCCCTAGCAGGTGGTAATCCTGGCAGCTCGTCTGGGAACACATCTAAGAACTCTCTAACCACTGGCACCGAGGCGGGCTCTCTGACCTGACTGCTAAGCTCTTTCACATGAGCCAAATACCCCTGACATCCCCTCCTGAGCAGCCTTCGAGCCTGAAGAGCTGATATTAGACCTCTAGGTGTACCCCTCCTGTCTCCTCTGAAGACAACCTCAGACCCATCCTGACCTCTGAACCTGACTACCTTGTCCCTGCAGTCCAAGGTAGCACCATGGGTAGATAACCAGTCCATCCCTAGAATGACGTCAAAATCTGTCAAATCTAGAACCACTAGGTCGGCGGACAAGCATCTTCCCTCAACAAACACAGGACTACACTGGCAGACTGACTCTGCCACTGATGGATCACACTTGGGTCCACTGACCCAGAGAGGACACTCTAACCCAGAAGTCATCAGACCCAACCTCCCCACGGCTCTCAGAGCAATAAAAGAATGAGATGCACCAGGGTCCATCAAGGCATACACATCTGAACAACCAATGATTAAGTTACCTGCCACCACGGTGTTAGATGCATCTGCCTCCTGCTGTGTCATTGTGAAGATCAGTGCTGGAGCTGATGGACCTTCACCTCTGAAACCCGCTGAAGAAGAGGCTGCCCCTCTCCCTCTGCCTCTGCCACTGGCCTGAGTCATGGCTGGAGCTGCTGGCTGCGCTACACTGCCTGAAGCTGTCTGCTGGGACTGAGCCATCGGGACTGCTCTTGGACATTCTCGAGCCATATGCCCCTCCTGACCACATCTGAAACAGGCGTTCGTCCCAAACCGACATACTCCCTTGTGTGGCCTACCACACTTCGCACAAACTGCATTATCTGCACCAGAGCTTGAGCCACTGCCAAATCCTAGACTAGACTTGACTTTGCTCCAGAACTTATTCTTCTTACCCTTGGGTTTACCCCATCTCTTACTGCCTGAAGCTGCTGCACTCAGGGTAGAGGGATCTAACCTTCCCCCACCCGGAGTTTTAGAACCAAAAGGCTGTGCCACTGTCTGCTTAACTGTCCCCTGAATGATGGCACTGGCCTCCATTTTCCTGGCCATATCTACTATGGCATGGAAGCTTTCCCTGTCCACGGACTGAATCAAGGAGGAATACCTGGAATGAAGTTTCATGACATACCTCCTTGACTTCTTTGAATCTGTATCCAAACTCTGCCCAGCAAAAGGGAACAGCTCCAAGAATCTGTCGGTGTACTCCTCTACACTCATATCATCTGTCTGCCTCAACTGCTCAAACTCTATCATCTTCAACTCCCTTGAACTATCGGGAAAAGCCCATCCTGCAAACTCGTTTGCAAACTCTTCCCAAGACAAGCTCTCCACTCTCGGGCTCACATAACTCTTAAACCACTCTCGGGCTTTCTTGCATTTTAATGTGAACCCAGCCATCTGAATGGCTCTACTGTCATCCGCCCCTAACTCCTCTGTAATAGTCTTGACCCTCTCAAGATACACAAACGGGTCATCACCTGACTCAAACTGGGGAGCACCCAGCTTCATGTATTCAGTCATCTTGACCTTGCTCCCACTGGCTGAGCTAGGTCTAGAAGGTTGAGTAACTGGGGCTGCTGGTTCTGTAGGTGGTGGAGGTGGTGCAACATTTTCTGAGGTAGGGTTTGCTGGATTTGGATAGTAAGGTGGGGGTGGATACATTGGGTATTGTGAATATGGTGGGTAGTATGGTGGGTATGGCATCTGTGTGGGATAAGGGCTAAAGCTATGGTAATCCGATGTGCCTCCCATCGAATACCCAGGGTTTTGTGAGAAGGGTGGGTAGTGAGGTGGCTGAACAAATCCCAAGGCCTGAGTGCCTCCTTGGGATTCTCCCATTCCTTCTTCTGACATGCTAACTCTCAGACTGCCATCCCTCCTCTGCTCTACATCCATATCATCCCCCATGTCCTCTGACGCTCCTCCATGAATTGTTCCTCTGACTGATCTGCTTCTACCCAGATCCAGAGACCTTCTAGGGTCTCTTACTGCTCTTTCTTTACTAGACCTACTAGACATTGCCCTAGGCAATGCTGGAGGACGGGCGCTCGTGCCCTCATCCTCAGGTGGTACTCCAATCAATCTTGCTGATCGACGAGTTCCTCTCATCCTGTTTTCTGAAAAACAGTGCACATCACATATACATTAGCATCATATGGTTCATGTGGGCACACATGAACCCGCATCATATACATCACATATCATAGCATATCATTAATGCACATGCATATTATCATGGCATTTCACATCATCATACAAGATAGGACTCCACATCCTATCCTAGTGGACATGATCTTTCCTATTGTGCTTGACCTTCTAACACAACTATGAGCCCGACACTTCTAGGTCCGACCATATGAACCTAGGGCTCTGATACCATTTTGTAACGACCCGAAAATCGGACCGCTACCGGTGCTAGGATCCAGATCGGCTTAAGGCCGCCGGGACCCGTAGCAAGCCTAACATGTAACCTGTGAACCTGTATAATCCCATACATGATCAACAACATGCATAAAAATTAAAACTTTTCTTTCCATATACATCAACCAAACTCAACCTGTGCATATACATTAACATAACATTGATCCCTCTGTGGGATCTCATCAGTGCCCCCAATGGGTGACATAACATATTGTTGAGTTAGTTTACATAAACATCATAAAAGTCTCTAAGATCATGTAATAAAAGGGATAACAACAATCTATGGTCAAGCACACCTCTAACATTCATAAACATCATCTCATTACATATCTAAACCGTACTTTTACATTACATCGTTCTATGATTTGTCATGTCCACATTCTATCTATTACATAAACAAGCTTTACTCTAACCGACCTCCTCTTCTAATCTGTACCTGCAAGCCTAGGGGTAAAGGGAGAGGGGTGAGCTAAAAGCCCAGTGAGCAGAACTATAAAACATATTAACACTATGCTCCAATGAAATGCATCATAACATAGACAATTCACATAAAGGCTGGGTGAACTTGTCACCAATTAGTCCAAGCTAACTCTGTGCCAGGCCGTAGCATGGGGTCCTGGTCTTCCTGTCATAACATACATTACTTACCATTGTCCCAGGGCCTCCTCTGGGCTCCTGGTCTTCGAGTCCCATAACCGTGCCAGGCCGTAGAATGGGGTCCTGGTCTTTCCTTACTCTGTGCCAGGCCGTAGAATGGGGTCCTGGTCTTCCTGTCATGAACTAATTGGGTCATCCAATATTCACCCACATCAACAACAATCGATGCAATGCGGCATATTCGTGAAACTAATGCAATCATCCTATTGCATAATCATGATGCATGAAACATGATAAAACATTTAATTTCTCAATTTAAAAGATTTAAGTTTAGTTCCACTCACCTCTGGCTGACTCTGACAACACCGAAGTAGCTGAACTCACTGCTGGGGTCCTCGGTTCCTCGAGTCCGAACCTACACAGGTGGACTCAAATGAGGGACCAAACATACTAGAACATAACTATAAACTACTCCCCAAAAACCCCCTAAAACATCATGAAACAACCATAGAAAAACATGCAAAGGAGGCCTGGACAGGGCACTTTCGGCGGCAGGTTCGGCGGCCGAAAGTCCCTCCAGAGCTGAAAGTCAGGCAGGTTCGGCGGTCGAAACTCCCAGACAGAGGCGAAACTCATGCATATTCGGCGGCACTTTCGGCGGCCGAAACTGCCAGACAGAGACGAAAGTCTCCTTTCGGGGGCAGGCTTCGGCTGCCTCCCCAGCCATGTTCGGCGGCCGAAAGTCCTTCGGCTGCCGAACCTGGTTTCTGCCAAAGGGCAGAAACTTGGCTCCTCTTGCACATTTCGCCTCTCAACCTTCCAAACACGCCTCAAACCTATTCTACAACACACATACACAAGCATACATGTTCCTAGGGGCCTCAAACCATAATAAACCCCATCTATAACACATCAAGCATCCACATTGTTCATGAACATACATTTATACCCATAAACATAACCATAACCTAAACATGCATTCTAACCCATAGATCTACTTAAAACTTACTTAAAACATGCAATGAGTTTAAGATCGGCTCTTACCTCTTGAAGATCGAGAGAGAGAGACGTCCTAAACTCGGAGTTGGGAGAGATTGGGTTCTTGAACCTCCAAGCTCCAAAACTTTGCTCAAAAGCTCAAATCTTCAAAACAAAGTTAAAACAAATGAAAATCTTGAAAGATCTAGAGGAAAAACATCAAAGATTGGTGAGGGACGGCGGAGAGCTCACCTTGGCCGAAAATGGGGAAAAAGCTCGCCCGTTTTCGGCTAAGGGACCCTTTTATAGTGGCTGGCCAGGCCACGTTCGGGGGCCGAATGTGCCTCCGCATGCATGCCATGTTCGGCGGCCGAACTCAAGGTTCGGCGGCCGAACCTGGACTTCCCTCACTTATGCCTTCGGGGGCCTAAAGCACTCCCGAAGTGCATGCATGTTCGGCGGCCGAACCTGAGTTTTCCTCCAATGCTATTTTCATGCAAAAACTCATTTTCTTTCATGCTTAAAACATTAAAACACATTAAAACATTTTATAAAACATGGTTCTTACCCTTCTAGAGGCCTCCGACATCCACGATTCCACCGGACGGTAGGAATCCCGATACCGGAGTCTAGCCGGGTATTACATTCTTAGACAACCAAATCTTTATAGATTGTAGTAATGAAATGTCATTTTCTATTATTAATATGTCATATACATATAAAATAAGAAAAACAACTCCACTCCCAATAACCTTCTTATATACATAAGGTTCATCCATATTTTTGACAAAATCAATCTGTTTGATTATTTCATCAAAATGGATGTTCCAACTCTATGACGCTTGCTTAAGTAAAAAATGGACCTTTGCAATTTGCATACCTTATTAGGAAATTTCTTGGATTTAAAATCTTTAGGTTGTGTCATATACACATCCTCAAGAAGATTCCCATTTAAGAATATTGCTTTGACATCCATTTGCCAAATTTCATAATCATGGTATGCTACTATTGCAAGTAAAATACTTATGGATTTAAGCATAGCTATTGGTGAAAATATTTCATTAAAGTCAACACCTTATCTCTGTTTGTAACTTTTAGCAACTAGTCTAACTTTTTACATTTGTATATTGCCTTCCATTTCAGTTTTTCTATTAAAATCCTACTTACACCTAATTGGTTTTATTCCTTCAAGTGCATCAACCAAAGTTCATACTTGGTTAGTATACATAGAATCCATTTTGGATTTCATTGCTTCAAGCCAATCTGAAGAAATAATATTAGACATTGCTTCTTCATAGCTGTTAGGCTTATCAGGCATAAGTGAAATATCGTTATAAGTCCCGACAAAAAGGTCTAACCTCATTAGAGCTCTATTTGTAATACCCAGCTAAATTTCGGCATCGAAATTCCAATCTTCCAACAGAATCTCCGTTGGAAATCAGAATCTCGAAGCTAGAATCTCTCTAGATGGGTAAAACAAGGTTTTCTTAAAATGATTTTTTAGATTTGTGTTAAAAGAAAGAAAAGAGTTTTAAAGGAAAATTTTTCGAGCAAACCCCAGGTTCGGCTGCCAAACCTTCAAGTTCGGCCACCGAAGGTGGTTCCTTCATGCCGCCGCGGGACCTTCCCTTTCGGCCACTGAAAGTGGTTTATCCAGCCACCTATAAGAGGCCTTCAGCACGAAAATGAGAGAGCTTTCTCTCCATTTTCGGGCAGAGGTGAGTTCTTGCCCTCCCTTTGATGTTCTTGTTGTTTTTCCTTCAATTTCTCAGGAAATTCATGAGTTTTTTCTTGTTTTTGAAGATTTGAGTTCAATCTAAGTTTTTAAACCTTGGAGACCTCCGGAGATCGATTTTCTCTCATCTCTAAGTTGGGTTGTTGCTACCTTTAGATCTCCAAGAGGTAAGTTTAGATCTTTGCTTATCCTATGTTTTAAATAAGTTTTAAGAAGGGTTAAAGGGTTTTTATGCATGAAATGGTTAAATATAAAGTTTTAGGGTTTGAGTTAGGTTGATATTGAATGTTTTCTCTTATGTTGTTTTTGTTGTTGCTTGAAGGGGATTGAGCTAGTTTTTATGTCCCTTATGCATGTTTGAATGGGTATGGATTTTTATGAATAGTTGGGTGTGAGGATCGGAGTGTTTGGTGGCTTTGTGCATAGGGCAGAATCGGATTCTGCCTAGCTGGAGAACTCAGGTTCAGCCACCGAAGCAAGGTTCGGCTGTCGAACCTGCTTGTGGAGGCAGCCTTTTGGCCGCCTAACCTGCCCCTAAAAGCATGGACTTTGGGATCTGTTAAGGGGTTTAGGCCGGATCTGTGAAAGGTTTAGGTCGCCAAACCTGCCCCCGAAAGTCCCTGACTTTCAAATCTTTGAGGGACCTTCAGCCGCCGAAAGTCCTCTGCCCAGACTTCTTCAGTTTGCTTTACATACATGTTTCGGTATGTTTTAGGGGGTTTTTAGGGAGTTGTTTAGAGTCTTGTAAGAGTTATGTTTGGTCCCTCATTTGAGTCCATCTGTGTAGGATCGGACTTGGGAGATCGTAGCGGCCTGCAGTAAAATAATTGTATCAATATTAGGCAAGCGTCAGCCAGAGGTGAGTAGAACTGAACTGATCTATTATTTTAAAGAAATCAAACTTTCTAAGCATGATCATGCATCACGAATGCCATGTTTATGTATTAGGATGTTTGCATTAGAATTCACGAATATGATGCATTGCATAATTTACTGATGATGTGGATGGATATTGGATGACCCATTAGCCCTCGAGTATGATATGATATGATATGATACGGAAGTCTAGGTCGAGGCCCATTCTACGCCCCTAGCAATATGTAAGAGAAATTCCAGGTCAAGACCCATTCTACACTCCTGGCATTATGGATATGTTATGTTATGTTTAAGAGTAAGTCCTGAGGAGCTCCCGTTGAGGGCCGACCATTATTGGAATATGTAGAGGGTTATTGGTGACAAGTCCATCTTGATGTGAATTATTTGTGTTGTGACGCATTTCATACGATCATATGTTCATTAAATTGTTTTTATGTTCTGCTCACTAGAGTCTTCTAGCTTATCCCTTTCCCCTAACCCCAGGTTTGCAGGGTCGAAGATAGCTCGGGAAAGTCAGCATAGTTGCTGGTATAGACTAATGTAATAGTATAGTTGTGGATATGTATTGTTTAATGGATTAGAATTGTGCTTTGTCCTAGTTTTTGACCTTGTAATCCCTGTTAATATGTTCCTTATATAAAAGTTTTAATTATGAGTTATGTTTGAATCAAGCTCGAGGCATGTGATGTTTACCATACTAGAGCATTTGATGAGGGCTACAGTATGGGTTTTATATTTTCAGTTTTAATACATGCACAAGTTGATCCTTGGTTCATGAAATGTTTATGTTTATGTTGTCTTGTGTGATCATGTATGGGATTTTATAAGGTACATAGGCTTGTGACTCGCAGTTGTCGAAACCGGTCAAAAATAACCTTTTCGGTTATCAACAAACAATATTACTACTGTAGATAGTGGTAAAGGATCGAATCCACAGAGAATTGAAAACTTATCTATTTTTCTCAATAAGACCAAAAGAATTAACTGAAAGCGCAACTGAAAGCAAAATAAACTGAAACGAGATAAAGCTGAAAGCAAACGGACTGAAAGAAAATGGGGGGAGTTTTGAGATTGATGCAAGAGATTTAAAACTGAAAGCAATAAAAGAAGGCAAATGATTAAAATAAAAGAAATCAATAATAAGAAAGACTAGTTGAAGAATTGAATCCACTTTAGTTGTTGGGATTGATCATTGAAACTTATGTTCTTTTGATTGATTCAATAGATTAGTTATGGAGATGGAAGACGCTTCTCACCACCATGTCTCTCCTTAATCATAAACCAATTAGGGAACGTCCTCTAATTAATTACTAATCAACAAGTTGCCAAGGAATGTCCTTGGGCCTTAGGCATCAAAACAACTGTCAATTGCATTAAGAGATAGCGAGAGCCAATCCTAGCTACCCAAATGCATGAGATGTTCCTAGATCATACAATTTCCTTAGTTTTTACACCAAGAGTTCTTATGTTTGAACAATCCAAGCAATTACGAACTTAAAATTATTCAAACTAACAATATATTACCTTGCAATCAAGAATCAATTGGCCACATTGATCAAAATAACAAAGCAATAATGGAATCAAGCATGAAATTGCACAAATATTGAATAACCAAAAGATAAACAATATATGATCAAGTCTCCCAATCCATA
This sequence comes from Manihot esculenta, assembly GCF_001659605.2. Lineage (NCBI taxonomy): Eukaryota > Viridiplantae > Streptophyta > Magnoliopsida > Malpighiales > Euphorbiaceae > Manihot > Manihot esculenta. Next base: position 18,251,397 of record NC_035178.2, on the reverse strand, counting down.
AAACAACCAAAGTTTCACCTAATCTTCAACTAGAATAAAAGGTTTCAGCCACTCATGGCTGAAAAAAAAGTAGAAAATAAAAGAAAGGAAGAAGAAGAGATGGTGCCACTTGCAATCCCATAGGTGTGTCCAAGGGGGAGTTGAAAGACATGGGGAGGCTCCTTATGTGTCTTTTTATAGTTGAAAGTATTGCCCTAGGTCCTTACTTGCTGCCCAAGAGGCTGCTTGCTGCCCAAGTTGTGTCTGAAATAGAAAGAATTGCGTTGCAAGGTCTTCAGAAGGAAAGAGGCGCGCGGATGGCTCTTCAGAAGGAAGGTGGCGCGCGGATGGATTGTGCAAAGGGAAATATATGCTGTCCAATCTTTCCTTTTTAGGTGGAGCCTTCGTTTGAATTTTAAATCTTGAATGCTGAATGCAAGAGAGGCAAGTGCGTCTTCTTGAGATCTCACTTCCTGAATAGGAAGAACTGACTGCTAAGGTGTCTGCACATCTTTAAATAAGGAAAGAAAGATCTGCAATTTGAATTTCAAATAATTTGCTGATTGCGCTTTCCTTATCTGTTTTTGCTTCTGCACTTTCCTTATTTGAAAACTTTCCTTATTTGAAACTTTCCATATTTGGCACTTTCCATATTTGACACTTTTTGATAGTTTTAAGAGTATTTTCTCCAAATTGTCTCTTTACACCTATTTTCTGCAAAACAAGACTAAAACACCAAAATTAGGCAGAAAAAGTGTAAATGAACATTAATAATATCATGATAAAATGCCCTAAAATATGCTCTATCAAATACCCCCACACCTAGCCTTTTGCTTGTCCTCAAGTAAATAAACATAGTCAAACAAGCTCTCTTTGCTACTTGATCCTTATTTCCACTTAAGCTCTTACTCTAGACACCTATTTTGAATCATTGCAGTGAAGAATATATGCATCAAGGTTACTCACCTTCTTTCCTTGTTTCCCTTTACTTACCATGGCTAGGATTTATTTTCCTCAAGAGAGAGATTACACATGCACATATTATTTGTTCAATTAAGATTCTTTCTAGCTTTCAGAGTGATTTGCCCTTACCTTGAAGTACTTTATTAAGCTTTTTGCACTTTAATCTTGCTTGAAAAAGTCACCAACCTTTTGACGTGAAGGTATATATTTGTGATACCCACTCCCAGTTACTCAGTTGGTCACCTGTCCAAGTGGCTACTAGCTTTGTTCATAGTCTTTCAACCATTGGAACAGTTTTCAATTTGTGCTCATGAAGTCTAGGCCATTGCCGAATTCCTTTAATCAATGCATTGGGCAAATCAACACCAATTGCTAAAATAAGTCATGTTAAGTTCATTCACACATCATTCAATTCATTCTCTCTAATGAGTGTCATCAATATATTTTTCACAATGGCAAGCTCAAAGATTCCATTGAAAAGGCAATTCCCAAGCATGAATACAACTCACTGCAATTAATTCAACTTAAGTTTAAAGAGTCATCACATCAATGGGGTCATGGAAAGAAAGCTCATCCAACATAGTCTATCAGTTTGAGTGAAGCAGAACGGATCATAAAAAGGAAGAAGGCTATGGTTGTGTGTGTTATTGAAATCAAAAATGAAAAATTGAAAAAAAAATCACACTGAAAATGACAACAAAAATTCAAACTGAAAATCAAAGCAAAAATAAACAAAAATAAAGATTCAGAAATATGCACCCCCACATCTAAATCATGCATTGTCCTCAATGTATAGGAAATATTAAAATGCAAAAGAAAACTGAGTACTCCCCTAGGTATGGTTGTGAGGTGCCATCCACTAGATCAATGCTCAAGTAATTGGGGGAGGGAAAAGGGTCCCAACTGAATTGAGTGAAAAGTGTAGCACTCCTTTTGATATGGTCATAACCCATCCTATTTTTTCCATGTACTCATGAATTAACATGATTAGCTTCTCCTCCTTCACATGAGATGTGCCTCTAGCCCTTATGTTTGTATTTTTGAGATGATTGGGAAGCACTTTGAATTCCAATTCATGTTTCTCCATGTGTAGCTGTAATTTGGTACTGAATTCAGGCAAAACAAATTCTACCTTATCCGGAGATTTGGGAAGGCATTGATCCGCATGGTCCTTTGGTTTAAGTGCTTGGAATACCATTTGTTCCTTGTGAGCATAGGCTGTTTGCGTTGGATCTATGGCTGAATTGGTTTCAGTTTGCTCCTTCTGCGCAAGATTGGTCTGCAATGGAAGGCTGAAAGGAGTTTCATGCGATGGAAGCTGAAGAGGTGCGACTGGCAGTGTTGCAGGACTGTCCTGTGCAAGGCCTTTCTGCGAACTCATCTGAAGAGGTGCGATTGAGCTTTCTTCATTCTGCACATGGTTGCAGTCCACCTGTTGGATGCAACAGTCGGTTTCTTTTAGTTCTGGCTCTTTCTGGCTCTCTTCCCTGCATAGATCATTGTTTAGTATATCATCTTGATTTATATCAAAAATATCTTTGCTCAAACAATCAATGATATCTAAACTATCAACAAGTTCTGTTTGACTGGTTTGTTTGGACAAACAGTATCCTGGTTGTTTCTCTTCGACAGTTTGTTCTTGTACTTGTGAACTCTCATCATCAGTCTCATCATCTTGAAACTCTTCCTCTCTTCTTAACATGTTTGCATTTAATGAGGTGGTCATTTGATCCACCTACTGTTGGAGGCTTTGCAAAAAAATTGCCAATGTCTCTATCATCTTCTCAAGGTGCTGGTTGGAACTTAGAGGTGCTGGTTGGGCTTGATATCCTTGATAGCCCTGGTAGTTGTTAGCCCCTGCATAACTGAAGTCTGGATAGTCTCCCTAACCTAGATTGTATGTGTCATGGTAGGGATCATGTATTGGCTGTTCATAGAATCCTCTAAATGTATGTCTAGGCTGACTATTGAATCTTTCAAACGCTTGCACTGGTTGGTCATACTCATAAAGTGTAGGACACTGATCAATTGGGTGTCCCACATATGCATAGATCCTACATGGCTTTGGTGGCTGAAATTGTTGAGCTTGACCTATGACAATACTTTTCACAACAAATGTGAGTTCAGAAAGTTGAGAATAGAGAACAGATGTACTTACCTCATCCATGAATCAGTTATGCGATGGTGACTTGCTTTGATGAGAGGATGGGTAATCCGAATGGTGAAGAGAAGGTGAGATGTGCGATGGAGATGTTTCAGAGATGGGATATGCGATGGTGGCTTCTTCAGAGGCAGATTCGGTGGTGCTTTGTTTCTGATTTGGTCCTGAAAGAAAAATAGATTAGTTGAATCAACTCTCCCGCAACGGCGCCAATTTTTGACTCGCGGTTGTCGAAGCCGGTCAAAAATAACATTTCCGGTTATCAACAATATTACTATTGTAGATAGTGGTAAAGGATTGAATTCACAGAGAATTGAAAACTTATCTATTGTTCTCAACAAGACCAAAAGAATTAACTGAAAGCGCAACTGAAAGCAAAATAAACTGAAACGAGATAAAGCTGAAAGCAAACAGACTGAAAGTAAAATGGGGAGGGTTTTGAGATTGATGCAAGAGATCTAAAACTGAAAGTAATAAAAGAAGGCAAATGATTAAAATAAAAGAAATCAATAATAAGAAAGATCTAGTTGAAGAATTGGATCCACTTTAGTTGTTGGGATTTATCATTGAAGCTTATGTTCTTTTGATTGATTCAATAGATTAGTTTTGGAGATGGAAGGTGCTTCTCACCACCATGTCTCTCCTTAATCATAAACCAATTAGGGAACGTCCTCTAATTAATTACTAATCAACAAGTTGCCAAGGAATGTCCTTGGGCCTTAGGCATCAAAACAACTGTCAAATGCATTAAGAGATACAGAGAGCCAATCCTAACTACCCAAACGCATGAGATGTTGCTAGATCATACAATTTCCTTAGTTTTTACACCAAGAGTTCTTGTGTTTGAACAATCCAAGCAATTATGGACTTAAAATTATTCAAACTAACAATTTATTATCTTGCAATCAAGAATCAATTGGCCACATTGATCAAAATAACAAAGCAATAATGGAATCAAGCATGAAATTGCACAAATATTGAATAACCAAAAGATGAACAATATATGATCAAGTCTCCCAATCCATAAAACAACCAAAGTTTCACCTAATCTTCAACTAGAATAAAAGGTTTCAGCCACTCACGGCTGAAACAAAACAGAAAATAAAAGAAAGGAAGAAGAAGAGATGGTGCCACTTGCAATCCCATAGGTATATCCAAGGGGGAGTTGAAAGACATAGGGAGGCTCCTTATGTGTCTTTTTATAGTTGAAAGCATTGCCCTAGGTCCTTACTTACTGCCCAAGAGGCTGCTTGCTGCCCAAGAGGCTGCTTGCTATCCAAGTTGTGTCTGAAAAGGAAAAAATTGCATTGCAAGGTCTTCAGAAGGAAGGAGGCACACAGATGGCTCTTCAGAAGGAAGGTGGCGAGCGGATGGGTTATGCAAAGGGAAAGATATGCTGTCCAATCTTTCCTTTTTAGGTGGAGCTTTCGTTTGAATTTTAAATCTTGAATACTGAATGCAAGAGAGGCAAGTGCGTCTTCTTGAGATCTCGCTTCCTGAATAGGAAGAACTGACTGCTGAGGTTTCTGCACATCTTTAAATAAGGAAAGAATGATTTGCAATTTGAATTTCAAATAATCTGCTAACTGTGCTTCCCTTATCTGTTTTTGCTTCTGCACTTTCCTTATTTGAAAACTTTCCTTATTTGAAACTTTCCATATTTGGCATTTTCCATATTTGGCACTTTTTGGCAGTTTTAAGAGCATTTTCGCCAGATTGTCTCTTTACACCTATTTTCTGCAAAACAAGACTAAAACCACAAAATTAGGCAGAAAAAGTGTAAATGAACATTAATAATATCATGATAAAATGGCCCAAATTATGCTCTATCAGTTTGGTATGGGCTCCGGCGACCTTGAGTCGATCTGAACCCTAGCGCCGATAGCAGTCCAATTTCTGGATCGTTACATAGTGGTATCAGAGCTCTAGGTTTATATGGTTGCACCTAGAGGGTGTTGGACTCATAGATTTTATAGAAGGACAAACACATTAGGAAAAATCATGTCCACTAGGAGTCTTGATGAATGTATGATTTTGTGTAATGCCATGATTGTATGCATGTGCATTAATGATATGTTTTGTATATGATGTGGGATCATGTGTATCCATATGAACTATATGATGCTAATGTTGATACGATATACGTTGTTTTTTAGAAGACAGGATGCGAGGCTCACGTCGATCTGCACGATTGACCGGAGTTCTACCTGATAATGAGGGCATGGATGCCCTTCCTCCTATTGCTCCGTTGAGAGCATAGTCAAGTAGGACTAATAGAGGTGAAATATCGAGGGACCCTAGAAGGTCTTTTGATGTAAACAGACGAAGAATAGATCTGGGAAGGATGTCTGCAAATATTAGGGAAACAGTGGAGGATGATCAAAGAAGAGACAGAAGTTTGGGTGTGAGTTTTTCAGGAGAGGGTATGGGAGAATCTGAAGGAGGGGCTCAAGCCTCGAGTTTTGCTTACCCACCTCAGTACCAACCCTACCCACAGGGACTCGGGTGTCCAATGGGAGGCACATCGGATTACTCTAGCTACCACTCGTACCCCTCATTCATGTCCTGTCCTCCCTACTACCCACCATATTCACCTTACCCTATGTTTCCACCTCCATTTTATTACCAAAATCCAGCAAACCCTAATCCAGGGAATGCTACACCACCTCCTCCCCCAGCAGAACCAGAAATTCCTAAAACCCAACCACCCAAACCTAACCCATCAGCAGGGAGTAAGGTGAAAATGACAGACTATCTGAAGTTGGATGCTCCTAAGTATAAAACAGGTGATGTTCCATTTGAATACATCAAAGCAATGAAGATGATAGCTGATGAGTTAGGGGCCAGTGACAGCAGAGCCATTCAGATGATGGGGTTCACTCTAAAGTGCAAGAAGGCAAAGGAGTGGTTCAAAAATTACATGGACCCAAAACTGGATAGCCTTTCTTGGGAACAGTTTGCAAATGAGTTTGCAGGATGGGCTTTTCTAGACAGTTTGAGCAAGTTGAAAGTAATAGAGTTTGAACAGTTGTGACAGACTGAAGATATGAGCGTGGATGAGTATACAGACAAGTTTCTGGAGTTGCTTCAGTTTCTGGGTCAGGCTTATGACACTGACCAGAAGAAGGCTAGGAGGTATACCATGAGACTCCACTCTAGGTACTCCTCCTTGATTTTAGCAGCAGAGAGAGAGAGAGCTTCCACACTATTGTGGATGCAGCCAGGAAAATGGAGGCTAGTGCCATCATACAGGGGACAGTAAAGCAATAAGTGGCACAGTCCTCAGGTTCCAAAACCCCGAGTACAAGGAAATTTGATCTCTCTTCTCTAAATACAGCCGCCACAAAAAGTTAAAAATGGAACAAATCCACTAGGAAGCCAAAGAAGAACAAGTTCTGGAATAGATTGAAGTCTGGTCTGGGAATGGGTAGTGGTTCAAGCTCTGATTCAAATAGCTCTTGATGTGTGAGGTGCAGTAAGCCGCACAAAGGGCTTTGTCGGTTTGGGACTACAGCTTGTTATAGATGTGGATAGGAGGGGCACATGACACATGAGTGTCTCAATGCAGCTGATGGCTCAATCCCAACAGACAGCTTCTAGCAGTGTGGCTCAGCCAGCAGCTTTAGCCACATCTCAGGGCAGAGGGCGAGGTCGAGGGAGAGGGACAGCCTATTCTTCAGCAGGTTCCCAAGGGGAAGATCCTTCAGCTCCAGCACGAATCTTCACCATGACACAGCAGGAGGCCAACACATCAAACACGAGGGTGTCAACTAAACTCACTATTGGGTGTTCTAATGTATATGCTCTTATGGACCCTGGTGCCTCTCATTCTTTTATTTCTCTAAGAGCCGTAGACAGTTTGGGTCTGATAACTTCTAGGCTAAAGTGTCCTCTTTGGGTCAGTGGGCCAAAGTGTGATCCATCTGTGGCAGAGTCAGTCTGCTGGTTCAGTCCAGTCTTTATTGAGGATAGGTGCCTTCCAGCTGACCTTGTGGTTCTAGATTTGACTGATTTTGACATCATTCTAGGGATGGATTGGCTCTCCACTCACAGTGCTACCTTGGACTTCAGAGACAAGGTAGTTAGTTTCAGAGAACAAGATGTATCAGAAGTCGTCTTCCGAGGGGACAAGATAGGTTTGCCTAGAGGTTTGATATTTGCCCGACAGGCTCATAAGTTGCTTAGGAGGGGTTGTCAGGGGTTTCTTGCTCATGTCAAAGAGTTACATGGTCAGGTTAGGGAATCAACTTCAGTGCCCGTGGTTAGAGAGTTTCTCGACGTTTTTCCAGACGAGTTACCAGGTTTACCATCTACTAGGGAGATAGAGTTTAAAATTAAAGTAATGCCAGGAACTAGACCCATCTCTATTCCTCCCTACAGGATGGAACATGCCGAGTTGAAGGAGTTGAAAAAACAGTTGCAAGAATTGGTAGATAAGGGTTTCATCCGACCTAGTACCTCACATTGGGGTGCTCCGGTTTTGTTCGTGAAAAAGAAGGATAGATCCCTAAGACTTTGTATTGACTACAGACAGTTGAACAAAGTCAGTACCAATAATAAGTATCCGTTACCCAGGACTGATGATCTGTTTGACCAGCTAGTAGGAGCCAGTTGTTTCTCCAAGATAGATTTGAGATCCGGGTACCATCAGTTGAGAGTCAGAGAAGAAGATGTGCCTAAGACAGCTTTCAGGATCAGATATGGGCATTATAAGTTCCTAGTGATGCCGTTCGGTTTAACCAATGCCCCTGCAGCATTCATGGATCTCATGAACAGAGTTTTCAGACAGTTTCTAGGTCACTTTGTTATTATTTTCATTGACGATATCTTGGTGTATTCCAGAAATGCAGAGGAGCATGCCCATCATCTGAGGATAGTATTGCAGACCTTGAGAGAACACGACTTGTATGCCAAGTTCTCTAAGTGTGAATTCTGGTTAAGGAGTATCTCTTTCTTGGGGCATGTAGTGTCAGAAAAAGGAATCGAGGTGGACCTTAGGAAAGTAGAAGCTGTAGCTAACTGGTCCAGACCCACTACAGTGACAAAAATCAAAAGCTTTTTGGGTTTGGTAGGTTACTATAGGAGGTTTGTCCAGGATTTCTCTAAAATTGCTGCTCCTATGACCAGGTTGACCAAGAAGAATCAGAAGTTTGTTTGGTCAGATCAGTGTGAGGAAAGTTTTGAAGAACTAAAGAGAAGACTGACGTCAACACCAGTGTTAGCTCTGCCTATAAGTAATGAGGATTTCACAGTGTTTTGTGATGCATCCCGAGTGGGATTGGGTTGTGCGTTGATGCAGAATGAGAGGGTAATTGCTTATGCTTCTAGGTAGCTGAAGAAGCACGAGTTGAATTATCTTACACATGATCTAGAGATGGCAGTTGTGATCTTTGCGCTCAAGATGTGGAGGCATTACCTGTATGGGGTAAAATGTGAGATCTTTATAGATCATAAGAGTTTGCAATATATCTTGAGTCAGAAAGAGTTAAACTTGAGGCAGAGGAGATGGGTAAACTACTTAGCGATTATGATTGCAAAATTCAGTATCATTCGAGTAAAGCAAATGTGGTGGCAGATGCTCTTAGCTGGAAATCACTTGGCAGTTTATCCCATATCTCAGTAGAGAGAAGACCGGTGTTGAGAGAATTTTACAGGCTTATTAGCAAGGGTTTACAGCTAGAGTTGTCCGGTACATGTGCATTAGTAGCTCAGATGAAAGTGACACCTGTGTTTCTGGAGCAAGTGGCACAGAAACAGCAAGAGGACCCCGAAATAGCGAGAACTGTTCAAACAGGCAAGAATGGTAATTTTAGATTCGACAATAAAGGGATCCTCCTTTATGAAAATAGATTGTGTGTACCAGATGATGTAAGCTTGAAAGGAGACATTTTGAGAGAGGGTCATAATGCCAAGTACAATGTTCACCCTAGGGCCACCAAAATGTATCAGGATCTAAAGAGAGTTTATTGGAGGCCAGCTATGAAGAAGGAAGTGGCTCAGTTTGTGTCCGCTTGTGAGATATGTCAGAGGGTGAAGTTAGAACATCAGAAGCTAGCTGGGATGCTCAACCCACTACCGATTCCAGAGTGGAAATGTGAAAACGTGGTGATGGATTTCATGGTGGGATTACCAGCAACGTCCAACAGACTAGATTCTATATGGGTAATAGTGGATAGATTGACCAAATCTGCTCACTTTATTCCTGTGAAGAGTGGTTACTTTGTGGACAAGTTGGCGCAGGTATATGTGGAAGAGATTGTCAGGCTGCATGGGGCTCCAGTTTCGATAGTGTTAGATAGGGGACCCCAGTTTACCTCCAGGTTTTGGTAGAGTCTGCAAATGCTATGGGCACGAGGTTGGACTTTAGCAATGCCTTTCATCCACAGACTGATGGACAGTCGGAGAGGACCATCCAAACTATAAAAGACATGTTAAGAATGTGTGTGCTAGACTTTGGCGGTTCTTGGAGGCAACATCTACCATTGGTGGAGTTTGCCTACAATAACAGTTACCATACTAGCATTAGAATGGCTCCCTATGAAGCTTTATATAGGAGGAAGTGCAGGTCACCTGTCTGCTGGGAAGAAGTGGGAGAAAGAGCCTTAGGAGGGCCAGAATTAATAGAGATTACCAGCAAGATAGTGCCCATTATTAGAGAGAGAATCAGAACTGTTGTAAGTAGGTAGAAGAGCTACGCAGACATCCGAAGAAAGCATGTTGTTTTCCAAGAGGGAGATATAATGTTGCTTAAGGTGTCTCCTATGAAGGGGGTGATTCGTTTTGGAAAGAAAGGTAGACTAGCTCCAAGGTACATCAGGCCCTTTGAAATCTTGCAAAGGATTGGGAATGTATCTTACAAGCTAGATTTACCTGCTTCTATGGAGAGGATCCATCCGGTTTTTCATGTTTCCATGTTACGGAAATTCGTGTCAAATCCGAGCAAGGTTCTTAGTGAACCTGATGTGGAGATCCTAGGAGATCTTAGCTATGTTGAGCGGCCAGTTCGAATCGTAGACACGTAGATCAGAAAGCTGAGGAATAAGGAAATCGCGATGGTAAAAGTTCTTTGGAATCACCACAACATGGAAGAGTGCACCTGGGAGACCCGGGAGTCCATGCTTAAGCAATACCCCTATCTCTTTTAAAGTAAGTATTATATGTTTTCATATGTTTTCTTGATGTTTATGATTGCTTGTTTGCTTTGTTGAACATTCGGGGATGAATGTTCTTAAGGGGGGAGAATGTAATACTCGGCTAAATTTCGGCATCGAAATTCCAATCTTCCGACGGAATCTCCATTGGAAGCCGGAATCTCAAAGCTAGAATCTCTCTAGATGGGTAAAACAAAGTTTTCTTAAAATGATTTTTTGGTTTTGTATTAAAAGAAAAAAAAGAGTTTTAAAGGAAAATTTTTTTAGCAAACCCCAGGTTCGGTCACCGAACCTTCAAGTTCGACTGCTGAAGGTGGTTCCTTCATATTGCCGCGGGACCTTCCCTTTCGACTGCCGAAGGTGGTTTATCTAGCCACCTATAAGAGGCCTTCAGCCTAAAAATGAGAGAGCTTTCTCTCCATTTTCGGGCAGAGGTGAGTCCTTGCCCTCCCTTTGATGCTCTTGTTGTTTTTCCTTCAATTTTCTCAGGAAATTCATGAGTTTTTTCTTGTTTTTGAAGATTTGAGTTGAATCTAAGTTTTTAAACCTTGGCGACCTCCGTAGATCGATTTTCTCTTATCTTCAAGTTGGGTTGTTTCTACCTTTAGATCTCCAAGAGGTAAGTTTAGATCTTTGCTTATCATATGTTTTAAATAAGTTTTAAGAAGGGTTAAAGAGTTTTTATACATGAAATGGTTAAATCTAAAGTTTTAGGGTTTGAGTTAGGTTGATATTGAATGTTTTCTCTTGTGTTGTTTTTGTTGTTGCATGAAGGGGATTAGGCTAGTTTTTATGTCCCTTATGCAAGTTTGAATGGGTATGGATGTTTATAAGTAGTTGGGTGTGAGGATCAGAGTGTTTGGTGGCTTTGTGCATAGGGCAGAATCGGGTTCTGCCTTGCTGGAGAACCCAGGTTCGGCCACCGAAGCAAGGTTCGGCCACCGAAGCAAGGTTCGGCTGTCGAACCTGCTTGTGGAGGTAGCCTTTTGGCCGCCTAACCTGCCCCCAAAAGCATGGACTTTGGGATCTGTGAAGGGGTTTAGGCCACCGAACCCGCTCTTGAAGGTTGTTGACTTTCAGATCTGTGAAAGGTTTAGGCCGCCGAACCTGCCCCCAAAAGTCCTCTCCCCAGCCTTCTTCAGTTTGCTTTACATACATGTTTTAGTATATTTTAAGGGATTCTTAGGGAGTTATTTAAAGTCTTGTAAGAGTTATGTTTGGTCCCTCATTTGAGTCCATTTGTGTAGGATTGGACGTGGGAGACCGTAGAGGCCTGTAGTAAAATAACTGCGTCAGTATTAGGCGAGCGTCAGCCAGAGGTAAGTAGAACTGAACTGATCTATTATTTTAAAGAAATCAAACTTTTTAAGCATGATCATACATCGCGAATGCCATGTTTATATGTTAGGATGTTTGCATTAGAATTCACGAATATGATGCATTGCATAATTTACTGATGATGTGGATGGATATTGGATGACCCACTAGCCCTCGAGTATGATATGATATGATATGATACGGAAGTCCAGGTCAAGGCCCGTTCTACGCCCCTGGCAATATGTAAGAGAAATTCTAGGTCGAGGCCCATTTTACGCCCCTAGCATTATGGATATGTTATGTTATGTTTAAGAGGAACTCCTGAGGAGCTCCCGTTGAGGGCCGGCCATTATTAGAATATGTAGAGGGTTACTGATGACAAGTCCATCTTGATGTGAATTGTTTGTGTTGTGACGCATTTCATATGAGCATATGTTTATTAAATTATTTTTATGTTTTGCTCACTAGACTCTTGTAGCTTATCCCTTTTCCCTAATCCCAGGTTTGCAGGGTCGAAGATAGCTCGGGAAAGTCAGCATAGTTGCTAGTATAGTTTAATGTAATAGTATAGTTGTGGACATGTATTGTTTAATGGATTAGAATTGTGCTTTGCCCTAGTTTTTGACCTTGTAATCCCTGTTAACATGATCCTTATGTAAAAGTTTTAATTATGAGTTATGTTTGAATCAAGCTCGAGGCATGTGATGTTTACCATACTAGAGCATTTGATGAGGGCTCTAGTATGGGTTTTATGTTTTCAGTTTTGATACATGCATAAGTCGAGTCATGGTTCATGGAATGTTTATGTTTATGTTGTCTTGTGTGATCATGTATGGGATTTTATTAGGCACACAGGATGTATAGTAGGCTTGCTAAGAGCTCCGGCGACCTTAAGTTGATTTGAACCATAGCGCCGGTAGCGGTCTGATTTTCGGTCGTTACACTACTCGTCCTAACTGATCTACATGGTAGTGCTTCAACTTATGTTTTCATAATAGACATAACAGTCTCTGGTTCTAGTTCCACTTGGATGTCAGTTTGTAGTTCTTGAACTTCTTTAAGTTCTATCTGACTTCCACTGCTTTCTTTAAGGAAAAACTCTTTTTTTAGAAAGGTAACATGTTATGAGACAAATACTTTTCTCTCAATAGGATGATAGAAACAATATCCAATAGTTTCTTTTGGATATCCCACAAACTTACATTTATCTGACTTAGCTCCTATCTTATCATATATCAAATGCTTCACATAAGTGTCACATCTCCAAATCTTTATATGTGATAAGATTGGTCTTTTATTAGTCCTTAATTCATATAGAATCTCATTAATAGATTTTGATGGAACTTTGTTAATAAGGTATTTCACAGTTTGTAAGGCATGGCCCCAAAAGGACAAAGATAAGTCTGCAAGACTCATTATAGACTGTATCATATCTAATAAAATATGGTTTCTCCTTTCTAAAACTCCATCATGCTATGGTGTTCTAGGTGGAGTCCATTGTGAGAGAATCTCATTCTCAGTTAGATAATTACAAAACTCCTAACTCAAGTATTCACCTCCTCGATCGGATCTAAGTGATCTAATACTTTTGCTAGTTTATTTTTCAACTTCATATTTGAATTCTTTGAACTTTTCAAAAGATTCAGATTTGTATTTCATTAAATACATAACCATATTTAATCTAGTCATTAGTGAATGTAATGAAATATGAATATCCACCTGGCTTGAGTAGTCATTGGTCCACATACATTGTATGTATAAGACCCAATAATTCTTGTGACCTTTCACGTTTTCCCTTAAAAGGGTTTTGGCCATTTTACCCATTAAACAAGCTTCACAAGTTTCATATGATTCATAATCAAACAGATCAAGATATCCTTCTTTATGTAACTTTGTGATTCTTGTCTCATTTATGTTATCAAATCTACAATGCCAAAGTTAAGATAAAAGCTTATTATCTATTTTAATTTTCTTGCTATTTATATTGAGAATAGGCATTTAAAAAATAAATATTATATAGACCATCTATATAAATTTTAGTTCCATAATAAATATCTTTATTATGAAAAGAAAAAATATTGTTCTTAATAATAAATTTGAATCCATTATTCAAAGCTAATTATGAAACTGAAATAATATTTCTGCAAAGTACTGGAATAAAATAACAATTATTTAACTCTAATTCTAAGCTTTTGGGTAAAGATAAATAATAAGTCCTTATAGCTAATGCAACAACTCTTGCTCCATTTGCTACTCGTAGATCCACTTCTCCTTTCTTCAACTTCCTTCTACTATTTAGTTCTTGCATATCATTTGTAACACCCCGGAAATCCGGACCGCTACCGGCGCTAGGGTCCGGGTCGACTTAAGGCCGCCAAGACCCGTAGCAAGCCTGACATATAACCTGTAAACCTGTATAATCCCATACATGATCAACAACATGCATAAAAATTAAAACTTTTCTTCATACAAACTGTCATCAACTAACTCAACCTGTGCATACTCTGATCATATACATAACATAGTCCCTCGGTGGGATCTCATCAAGCCTTAAAGGCAAAACAACCTGTGTTGAGTTAGTTTACATAAACATCATAACATAAGATCATGTATATACAAAAGGGATTAACAATACATTATGGTCAAGCACAACTCTATCCTCAATAACCTCATTACATAACATCCTGAATATTTTTACATTTCATCATAATACAATTGTCATGTCCACAAACTAACTATTACATACATATGACTTTTTCTCGTCTTGCCTTCTCTATCTATCCCGTACCTGCAAACCTGGGGGTTAGGGGAGAGGGGTGAGCTAGATGCCCAGTGAGTAGAACTGAAAAAAAGAATATTTAAAACATGCTATCATGAAATGCGTCACTGCACAAACAAATCACACCACGGATGGACTGATTCAAAAATCCCTCAACTCCATGCCCGGCCCTATTATGGGCACCACAGGACTTCGTATTGCCCGGCCCTATTATGGGCACCACAGGACTTCGTACTCGGAGTTATTGCCCGGCCCTATTATGGGCACCACAGGTCTTCGTATTGCCCGGCCCGATTATGGGCACCACAGGACTTCGTATATAGAAGGCTAATGAATCATCCTAATGTCCATCCACTATCATCTATCACAACAATACAATGCGGCATAGTCGTGAATTCTAATGCAAACAACCTATAATATGATCATGATGCATGAAGCATGATAAAAGCTTTTCATTTCTTAATTTAAAAGGTTAAGCTTAGTTCCACTCACCTCTGGCTGACTCTGACAAACTCTGTAGCAGCTGGCTCACTGCTGGGGTCCTTGGTTCCTCGGGTCCGAACCTACACAGGTGGACTCCAATGAGGGACCAAACATACATAAACATAACTCTAATATATTCCCCAAAAACCCCCTAAAACATCCTGAAAATATCACATAGAGATATGCATGAAGTGGCTGAACAGGGCACTTTCGGCGGCACTTTCGGCGGCACCTTCGGCGGCCGAAAGTCCTGGACAGAGACGAAACTCAGGTAGGTTCGGCGGCACCTTCGGCGGCCAAAAGTCCCAGACAGAGACGAAAGTCTCTTTTCGGGGGCAACTTCGGCAGCCGAAAGGCCTGCCTCCCCAGCCATGTTCGGCGGCCGAAAGTGCCTTCGGCTGCCGAACCTGGTTTCTGCCAAAGGGCAGAAACTCGGTTCCTATGTGCATTTTCGCCTCCAAACTCACCAATCATGCATATATCTCAACCAAAACATGCATACAAGTTCCTAGGGGCCTCAAAACATCAAATACCCCAACTACAACACTTCAAGCATACTCAAACGTGTCACATTGTTTATAAATCACATAAAACCTAACATTTGCTTAAAAACTCATACAACCCTATACATGCCATTCTACCCCATAAAATCACTTAAAACTTACTTAAAACACATGAGGAGCTTAAGATCGGCTCTTACCTCTTGAAGATCGAGAGGGAGACGACCTAAACTTGGAGATCCACGAAAATGAGCTCCTGAGTTCCCAAAGCTCCAAAACTTGGTTTAAAAGCTCAAAACCTTCAATGCAAGCTTAAAACTCAAGAAAAATGGTAGAGATTTGGAGGAAGAGCACAAGAGTTGCAAAGGGAAGGTCGGAAGCTTGCTGTGGCCGGAAATGGGAGAAAGCTCGCCCATTTCGGCTAAGTGCCCCATTTATAGGTGGCTGGCCAGGCCACGTTCGGGGGCCGAATGTGCCTCCGCATCCATGAAATGTTCGGCGGCCGAACTTGACTTTCGGCGGCCGAACCTGAACTTCCCTAACTCATGCTTTCGGGGGCCTAACGTGCCTCCAAAACGCATGCATGTTCGGCGGCCGAACTTGACTTTCGGCGGCTGAACCTGGGTTTTCCTCCAATGCTATTTTCATGCAAAAACTCATTTAGTTTCATACTTTAAAACATTAAAATTCATGAAAACATTTTATAAAACATGTCTTTACCCTTCTAGAAGTTCCCGACATCCGAAATTCCACCGGACGGTAGGAATTCCGATACCGGAGTCTAGCCGGGTATTACATCATTAGAAATATTAAATGCACATTTGGTATCAAATACCTAAGTATATGAACTAAATGCAGAAAGATTATCTCAATAATAAATATACCTGAAGTAGAAGCTTCACCAAACTTCTTTGCCTTCACGATAGCAAGATACTCTTTGCAATTTCTCCTTAAGTGACCTTCTTTGCCACAATGATGGCAGGTTACCTTATATTTCTTGACACCTCCAGTGGGTTTCAGTGTTGTATATGCTTTCTTCTTGATTTGCTTCTTCTTAGACTTCTTTTTCTTAGCTTTAGAAGATTGAACCATAAGAATTGATACTTTTTCTTTCTTAAGGCATTTCTCAGCAGTTACAAGCATATTCACCAATTCAGATAATTCATCATCTAGATTATGCATGTTAAAATTCATAATAAACTGAGCATAGCTAGGTGGCAATGACTGAAAGACTAAGTCAACACTTAACTAATGGTCCATGATAAAATTTAGTTGGGCCAGTTTCTCTATGTACCTAATCATTTTCAGACCATAGGCATGGATTGAAGAACCTTCCATCATCTTGTAGCTGAACAATTCTTTTGAAGTCTCATACCTCTCTATCATACTCTGAGAGCTAAACAGCTCTTTGAAGTGAAAGATAATAGTACAAGCGTCCATATTCTCATGTTGTTTCTAAAGCGTAGAACTCATGCTAGCTAACATCACAAATGCAGCTTGCACATCATCATTAATATGACGATTATACTTATCCTTGATAGCATCACAAGAATTCTTCATTAGGAACACCAAGTGTGTCTTGATCGAGAACATACAAGCTCTTTATTCTCAAATTGCAATATCAGTCCAAGAAGTTCGATCCAGTTAATTTGTTAGCATCAAGTATGCTATGTAGGGATAGATATAGCTCATGGTGGAATTAGATCTACACATGCATAAATAATAATTATTAGTCTCATATATTTTTCTAATTATTAGATAAGGTCTTTAATTTTTAATTAGTCTCCCACTATTTTTGTAACGACCTCGAAATCGGACCGCTACCAGCGCTAGGGTTCAAATCGACTTAAGGTCGCCGGAGCCCGTAGCAAGCCTACTATACATCATGTGTACCTGATAAAATCCCATACATGATCACACAAGACAACATAAACATAACATTCCATGAACCATGGCTCAACCTGTGCATGTATCACAACTGAAAACAGAAAACCCATACTAGAGCCCTCATCAAATGCTCTAGTATGGTAAACATCACATGCCTCAAGCTTGGTTCAAACATAACTCATAATTGAAACTTTTACATAATGATCATGTCAACAGGGATTATAAAGACAAAGAAAACTAGGGCCAAGCACAATTCTAATCCATTAAAATTTATATGTCCACACTATACTATTACAAAAGCTATACCAGCAACTATACCGACTTCCCAAGCTATCTTTGACCCTGCAAACCTGGGGTTAGGGGAAAGGGATAAGCTACAAGAGCCTAGTGAGCAGAACATAAAAACAGTTTAATAAGCATATACTCGTATGAAATGTGTCACAACACAAACAATTCACATCAAGATGGACTTGTCACCGGTAGCCCTCTACATATTCCAATAGTGCCCGGCCCTCGACGGAGCTCCTCAGGACTTCCTCTTAAACATAACATAACATATCCATAATGCCAGGGGCGTAGAATGGGCCTCGACCTGGACTTCTGTATCATATCATATCATATCATAATCGAGGGCTAGTGGGTCATCCAATATCCATCCACATCAATAGTAAATTATGCAATGCATCATATTCATGAATTCTAATGCAAAATAACCTAATACATATACATGGAATTCGTGATGCATGAACATGCTTAAAAGGTTTAATTTCTTAAAATAATGATTCGGTTTAGTTCTACTCACCTCTAGTTGACGCTCGCCTAATACTGACGTAGTTATTTCACTGTAGGCCTCTACGATCTCCCAGGTTCGATCCTACACAGATGGACTCAAATGAGGGACCAAACATAACTATTACATGACTCTAAACAACTCTCTAAGAACCCCCCTAAACATACTAAAACATACATATAAAGCAAGCAGAAGAAGGCTGGGCAGAGGACTTTCGGCGGCAGGTTCGGTGGCTGAAGGTCCTTCATAGATCTGAAAGTCAGGAACTTTCGGGGGCAGGTTCGGTGACCTAAACCCCTTCACAGATCCGAAAGTACATGCTTTCGGGGGCAGGTTAGGTGGCCAAAGGCTACCTCCACAAGCAGGTTCGGCGGCTGAACCTTGCTTCAGCGGCCGAACCTGGGTTCTCCAGCAAGGCAGAACCCGATTCTGCCCTATGTACACAACCACCCAACTACTGAAAAACATGCATATTCACTCATCATGCATAAGGGGCATAAAAACTAGCCTAATCCCCGACAAGCAACATCAAAAACACAAGAGGGAGCATTTATCATCCAAACTAACACAAATCCTAAAACTTTTAGATCTAACCATTTCATGCATTATTAACCCTTAACCATTTCTTAAAACTTGATTAAAACATAGGAAAGGTAAAGATCTAAACTTACCTCTTGGAGATCTAAAGGTGACAGCAACCCCAACTTGGAGATGAGGTAAAACGATCTCCGGAGGTCTCCAAGGTTTAAAAACTTGGATTCAATCAAATCTTCAAAAACAAGAGAAAACTCATGAATTTTCTGAGGAGATTGAAGGAAAAACAACAAGAACAACAAAAAGGATGGCATGGACCTACCTCTGCCTAAAAATGGAGAGAAAGTTCTCTCATTTTTGGGTTGAAGGCCTCTTATAGGTTGCTGGATAAACCACCTTCGGGGGCCGAAAGGGAAGGTCCCGCGGCGACACCACCTTCGGCGGTCGAACTTGAAGGTACGGCGGCCGGACCTGGGGTTTTCCTTCAAAACTCTTTCCTTTCTTTTTAACACCAAAACCTAAATAAATTTTCAAATTCATTTTATAAAAACCTTATTTTACCCTGCCTAAAGAGATTCCAGCTTCGAGATTCCGAGTTACAACAGGGATTTCATCGGAAGATTGGAATTTCGACGGCAGAACTTAGCCGGGTATTACATTCTTCCCCCCTTAAGAACATTCATTCCCGAATGTTCAACAAGCAAACATAAACATCAAGAAAACACATGAAAACATATAACACTTACTTTAAAAGAGGTAGGGGTATTGCTTAAGCATGGACTCTCGGGTCTCCCAGGTGTACTCTTCCATATTGTGGTGATTCCAAAGAACTTTCACCATCGCGATTTCCTTGTTCCTCAACTTTCTGATCTGCGTGTCTAAGATCCGAATTGGTTGCTCAATATAGGTGAGATCTCCTAGGATCTCCACATTAGGTTCATTAGGAACCTTGCCCAGATCTGACACGAACTTTCGTAACATGGAAACATGAAAAACCAGATGGATCCTCGTCATAGAAGCAGGTAAATCTAACTTGTAAGATACATTACCAATCCTTTGCAGGATTTCAAAAGGCCCAATGTACCTTGGAGCTAGTTTACCTTTCTTTCCAAAATGAATCACCCCCTTCATAGGAGACACTTTAAGCAACACCATATCTTCCTCCTGGAAAACAACGTGCTTTCTTCGGACGTCTGCATAGCTCTTCTGCCTACTTACAGCAGTCTGATTCTCTCTCTAATAATGGGCACTACCATGCTGGTAATCTCTACTAATTTTGGCCCTGCTAAGGCTCTTTCTCCCACTTCTTCCCGGCAGACAGGTGACTTACACTTCCTCCCATATAAAGCTTCATAGGGAGCCATCCCAATGCTAGCATGGTAACTGTTATTGTAGGCAAACTCCACCAATGGTAGATGTTGCCTCCAAGAATCGCCAAAGTCTAGCACACACATTCTTAACATGTCTTCTATAGTTTGGATGGTCCTCTCTGACTGTCCATCAGTCTGTGGATGAAAGGTAGTGCTAAAGTCCAGCCTCGTGCCCATAGCATTTGCAGACTCCACTAAAACCTGGAGGTAAACTATGGTCCCCTATCTGACACTATCGAAACTAGAGCCCCATGCAGCCTGACAATCTCTTCCATATATACTTGCGCCAATTTGTCCATAGAGTAACCACTCCTGACAGGAATAAAGTGAGCGAATTTGGTCAATCTGTCCACTATTATCCATATAGAGTCTAGTTTGTTGCACGTTGCTGGTAATATCACCTCAAAATCCATCGCCACTTGTTCCCATTTCCACTCTGGAATCAGTAGTGGGTTGAGCATCCCAACTGGCTTCTGATGTTCTAGTTTCATCCTTTGACATATTTTGCAAGCGAACACAAATTGATCCACTTCCCTCTTCATAACTGGCCACCAATAAACTCTCTTCAAATCCTGGTACATTTTTGTGGCCCTAGGGTGAACACTGTACCTGGCATTATGAGCCTCCCTTATAATGTCTCCCTTCAAGCTTACGTTGTCTGGTACACACAATCTGTTCCCATAACGGAGGATCCCTTTATTGTCAAATCTATAATCACCATTCTTGCTTGTCTGAACAGTTCTCGCTATTTTCACCAACTCGGGGTCCTCGTGCTGTTTTTGTGCCACTTGCTCCAGAAACACTAGTGTCACTTGCTCCATAAACACTAGTGTCACTTGCTCCAGAAACACTAGTGTCACTCTCATCTGAGCTACTAGTGTGTTAGTGTATTTGCCCTAGGCCATTATGGTGGACCTTTTTGTATGTCATTTGGTTATTAATAAAAGAGGTTTTTATTATTATTATTTGTTTGCATGTTACATAATAATGATTATCATCCCTGGTTACTTATTATTATGTTGATAATAATAAAATATAACTAGTATGATTATTGATTGATAATCATGAGATGATTATGTATATGTTGATATAATTCAATAATCATAGATACTTGTTAGAGAACAAAGTATTGGATGGACCCGCATTGAGATCACTATATGGGTTATTGTCATAAGTGAATCTCAAAGTAGTTATGTCTTAATCCTTTGACTTGAGATTGTCATAGTTTCCAACATAAGGACTGTTATGTTTTGAAATAACCAAACCTTGTCTTTAATCGGACAATCATAAAGGTTATGATTGAGCACGATAGAAATTATGTAGAGGATAATGAACAATCAAGATAGGATTTGTCCCTCTCTTTGAGAGAGATATCTTTTGGCCCCTCGATAAGTGAGACTGAGAAATGCATGGCCGTGCTCAAATGAATTAATAGTGTGATCAATATCATTTGAATTTATCAGTTTACTTAGAGATCGAGAAATCATAAGTTTGAACATTATAAGTTTGACATTGACCATGACTTATGTTCAAACTAGATATCGTGTGACAAAGGGATTAATACATGTTCTATTTATTAGGCTTTATCGGACTATTAATCCTCATATTAGTTGGGTAGTCATAATATCTTGCTAGAGGCCACTTATGACTTATGGGCCTTGTGGGACTGGGCCTATTGCCAATTAATGTCAGCCTATTGGGTCACACACAAAAGAACGTTGTTGATGTGCTATGTCATATTAATGGGTTAAAAGCCCAAAGCCCATTAATACAATTAATAATAATAAAGTGTTATTATTATTAATCATTAATATAATTAATAATAATAAAGTGTTATTATTATTAATATTAATTAATAATAATAAGGTGTTATTATTATTAATTATTTATTATTATGAGATAATAATATTTAAAAGATCTGCAGTCTATCTGTAACTGTTACAGATAAAGGACTCTATCACATAAGATATTTAAGTATCTGTGAGATTGTGATAGTGGGTTATGAACACAACTCCTTTTAGGGAAAGGAGTTGTAGGAAAAACACAACTCCTTTTAGGAAAAGGAGTTGTGGGAAAAACAAAAGACTGAAACATATAAATACCCCTTCTACGAATTGTGGAAGGTGCATTTTTTGGAGAAAACTCAGTCTAAAAGCTGTAGATTGTGGAGCACATAATCTATCTATCTTTGAGAGAGCTAGCACTCTAGAAGGATAGAAGACGTTCGTGTGGATACCATAGAGGGTGTTCGTTTGAAAAAGCAGCACCATCAGTTCACCATTATATCTTTTGGACGAGATTAACAGGTTTGTAATACCCAGCTAGACCCCGGCACCGGAATTCCTACCTTCCGGCGGAATTTCCGTTGGAATCCGGAATTCTCGGATGTTAGAGCCTTCTAGAAGGGTATAATAAAGGTTTTCTAAAATGTTTTTATATGTTTTATGGTTTTAATGAAGAAAGAAATTGAGTTTTGAAAGAAAACACCATGGAGGAAAAATACAGGTTCGGCCGCCGAACATGGTTGAGTTGCGGAGGCACCTTTGGCCCCCGAAGGTGGTCTGGCTAGCCACCTATAAAGGGCCCCTTGTCCGAAAATGGGCTAGTTTTCTCTCTCTATTTTCAGGCATAGGTGAGTTTTCGCCCTCCTACGGTTGGTTTTGTGTTTTCCTTGAATCCCTTCAAGTTTTGATGAGTTTTTTACTTTGTTTTGAAGATTTTTAAGCTAAGAACAAAGTTTGAAGCTTGGAGACCCATGGAGTTAGATTTCTCCCAATCTCCAAGTTTAGAATCACCTCTCCTCTCGATCTTCAAGAGGTAAGTGTAGATCCTCCTCTTCTTCTAGGTTTTTAAGTAAGTTTTATGAAGGGCTAAGGGGTTTTGATGCATGTTTAGGCTAGTTGTAAAATGTTAGGGTTTATGTTAGTTAAATGGTAAATGTATGTTTATATGATGATTTGTGATGTTGGTTGGGGTATAGGTTAGTTTTATGCCCCTATATGCTTGGAAATGTGTTTATGCATGTTTTAGAATAGTCGAATGAATGTTGTGAGGTTTTGGGGTGGCGGATTGCATGAGGCGGAACCGGGTTCTGCCATTCTGGAGAACCCAGGTTCGGCTGCCGAAGCCATGTTCGGCCACCGAACCTGCCTGGGAGGTAGCTTTAGGCCGCCTAAACTCGCCCCTGAAAGTTAGACTTTCGGCTCTGGAGGGGAGTTTCGGCCGCCGAACCTGCCCCCAAAAGTGCTTGAGTTTCGGCTCTGGAAGCACTTTCGGCCGCCGAACCCTGCCCCCGAAAGTGCCTGACTTTCGGCACTGGAGGGACTTTCGGTCACCGAACCTGTCGCCGAAAGTGCCCTGTCTAGCCCTCCTTTGCATGTTTTCTATGAATGTTTTATGATATTTTAGGGGATTTTTGGGGAGATGTTTAGAGTCATGTTAGAGTTTGTTTGGTCCCTCATTTGAGTCCACCTGTGTAGGATCGGACCCGAGGAACTGATGAGGCCAGTAGTGCTAGCTGTCTCAGAGTCAGCTAGAGGTGAGTAGAATAGAACTTCTTTTATTTTCAAAGCAATGAAATCTTTTTAGCATGATCCATGCATCACGAATGCCATGATATGTATTAGGTTGTTTTGCATTAGAATTCACGAATATGATGCATTGCATAATATGATTGTTGATGTGGATGGATATTGGATGACCCATTAGCTCTCGGTATGTTAAACAAGTCCAGGGCTGCCCATGCCATGCGTCCTGGCATAATGTTAAGCAAGTCTAGGGCTGCCCATGCCACGCGTCCTGGCACCATGTAAGAAAGTCCAGGGCTGCCCATGCCACACGTCCTGGTATTTTGTTATGATTAAGAGGAATGAGGGATATTGGTGACAAGTCCATCCTTGATGTGGATTGTTTGTGATGTGATGCATTTCATGAGAGCATATGTTTAATGATATGTTTTATTGCTCTACTCACTGGGCTTTAGTAGCTCACCGCTTTCCCTAACCCTAGGTTTGCAGGTTCAGGATAGACCGGAAAGTCATCAAAGTTGAAGGTCGTGTTAAGTGTAATAGATTAGTAGTGGACATGTAATGTAAAATGATATAATATAATGATGTAAAGAAATGCTTTATGGTTTAGTGTTGTGCATGGCTCTAATAATAATGGTAATCCTCTTTTGTACATGATCTATACGAAATGTTTTAATGATGTTATATGTTGAACCAAGCTTGATGTATGTTATGTTACCCCACTAGAGCATTTGATGAGGGCTCTATTGTGGGGTTTTATGTTCACAATTATGATGCATGCACAGGTCAAGCTTGGTGGACGAAAAGTTTAAAATTTTTATGCAAAAGTATGATCATGTATGGGATTTTATCAGATGTGCAAGATGTATAGTAGGCTTGCTATGGGTCTCGGCGACCTTAAGTCGATCTGGATCTTAGCGCCGATAATGGTCCGGTTTCTGGGTCATTACAGATTGGTATCAGAGCCCTAGGTTCACATGGTCGGACCTAGAGTGTCGGGCTCATAGATGTCATAGAAGGGCGAGCACAATAGGAAAAATCATGTCCACTAGGATAGGATATAGAGTCCTGTCTTGATGATGATGTGAAATGCCATGATGATATGTATGTGCATTAATGATATGTTATGTGTGATGTGGGTTCATGTGTCTCCACATGAGCCATATGATGCTGATGTTTTTGTGTATGTGTTGTTTTTCAATAATCAGAATGCGAGGCACTCGTCGATCTGCACGATTGACTGGAGTCCTACCAGAGAATGAGGGCATGGATGCCCGTCCCCCTGCATTGCCAAGGGCAATGTCATGTAGATCAAGTAGAGAGGGAACGTTAAGGGACCCTAGAAGGTCTTTTGACGTAAGTAGGAGGGGGACAGTTCAGGGTGGTATGTCAGCTGATATGAGGGGATCAGAAGAGGATGTTCAGAGAAGAGACGGTAGCTTGGGCGTGAGCATATCAGAAGAGGGCATGGGAGAATCTCAAGGAGGCGCTCAGGCCTTGGGGTTTGGTTATCCACCCCAATATCAACCCTTCCCACAGGGCCCAGGATATCCAATGGGGGGTACATCGGATTACTCCAGCTTTAACCCATATCCCTCCTACATGCCTTACCCTCCTTTTTACCCACCATATCCCCAGTACCCTATGTATCCACCCTCACCCTTCTACTCGAATCCAGCAAACCCTAACCCAGGGAATGCTGCACCTCCTCCTCCATCAGCAGAACCTGTAGCCCCTGAAATCCAAACACCTCAACCTAGCTCATCTGTGGGGAGCAAGGTAAAGATGACCGACTATCTGAAGTTGGATGTTCCTAAGTGTAAAACAGGAGATGACCCGTTTGAGTATCTCAAGACGGTGAAAATGATAACAGATGAGTTGAGGGCAAATGATAGTAGGGCCATTCAGATGGCAGGGTTCACATTAAAGTGCAAGAAGGAAAGAGAATGGTTCAAAAACTATGTGGACCCGAGGTTGGAGAGCTTATCCTAGGAGCAGTTTGCAAATGAGTTTGCAGGATGGGCTTTCCCTGATAGTTCTAGAGAGCTAAAGGTGGTTGAGTTTGAACAGTTAAGGCAAACAGAGGAGATGAGTGTAGATGAATACACAGACAAGTTTCTGGAGTTGCTGCAATATGTGGGCCAGGCATATGATATAGATCAGAAGAAGGCCAGGAGGTATACCATGAGGCTCCACCCCAGGTATTCCTCCCTAATTCTAGCAGCAGAGAGAGAGGACTTCCACACCATTGTGGATGCAACATGAAAGATGGAGGCTAGTGCCATCATTCAGGGGACAGTTAAATAGCAAGTGGCACAGTCTTCGGGTTCCAAAACCCCAGGCGGGGGAAAGTTAGATCCCTCTTCTCTAAGTGCAGCAGCTTCACGGAGTAAAAAGTGGAGCAGATCTAAGGCCAAGAAGAGTAAGTTCTGGAATCGATTGAAGTCCGGCCTGGGATCCGGTGATGGCTCGAGCTCAGGTTCAGATGGTTCAGAATGCATGAGGTGTGGGAAGCCGCACAAGGGGGTCTGTCAGTTGGGGTCTATAGCTTCCTTCAAATGTGGACAGGAGGGACACATGGCACAGGAGTGTCCTAGGGCACCTTTTATGGCACAGTCCCAGCAGACGGCTTCAGGTAGTGTGGCTCAGCCAGTAGCTCCAGCCATGACACAGGGCAGTGGTAGAGGCAGAAGGAGAGGGACAGCCTCTTCTTCAGCAGGTTCCCGAGGTGAAGGTCCATCAGCTCCAGCCCGGATCTTCACTATGACACAGCAGGAGGCAAACACGTCCAACACCGTGGTGTCAGGTAATCTCATCATTGGTTGTTTAGATGTGTATGCTTTAATGGACCCTGGTGCATCTCATTCTTTTGTTGCTCCGAGAGCCATTGAGAGGTCGGGTTTGATAGTCTCTGGGTTAGAGTGTCCCCTCTGGGTCAGTGGACCCAAGTGTGACCCATTAGTGGCAGAGTCAGTCTGCCGGTTCAGTCTTGTGTTTGTTGAGGATAGATGCCTTTCAGCCGACCTTTTGGTTCTAGATTTGATGAATTTTGATGTCATTCTAGGGATGGATTGGCTATCTGCTTATGGTGCTACCTTGGACTGCAGAGACAAGGTAGTCAGGTTCAGAGATCAGGATGGGTCAGAGGTTGTCTTTAGGGGAGATAGGAGGGGTATGCCTAGAGGTCTGATATCGGCCCTGCAGGCTCGTAGGTTGCTCAGGAGGGGTTGTCAGGGGTTTCTAGCTCATGTGAGAGAGCTTGATAGTCAGGTTAGGGAGTCCGCCTCAGTGCCCGTAGTCAGAGAGTTTCTTGATGTTTTCCCAAACGAGCTTCCAGGACTACCACCTGCTAGGGAGATAGAGTTTGAAATAGAAGTAATGCCTAGAACCAGACCGATCTCTATCCCTCCCTACAGGATGGCACCAGCAGAGTTGAAGGAGCTAAAGGAGCAGTTGCAAGAGTTGGTAGACAAGGGTTTCATCTGACCGAGTACCTCACCTTGGGGTGCTCCAGTGCTATTTGTAAAGAAGAAGGATGGATCCTTGAGGTTTTGTATCGACTACAGGCAGTTGAACAAAGTCACTACCAAGAACAAGTATCCTCTACCCAGGATCGACGATCTATTTGACCAGCTAGCAGGAGCAGGTTGTTTCTCCAAGAAAGATCTAAGATCCGAGTATCACCAGCTGAGAATCAGAGAGGAAGATGTGCCAAAGACGATGTTCAGGACCAGATATGGGCATTATGAGTTCCTAGTAATGCCGTTTGGGCTAAGCAATGCCCCTGCAGTATTCATGGATCTCATGAACAGAGTTTTCAGTCAGTATCTGGATCACTTTGTTATTGTCTTCATTGATGATATCTTGGTGTATTCCAGAAACGCAGAGGAGCATGCCCATCATCTGAGGATAGTTTTGCAGACCCTGATGGAGCATGGCTTATATGCCAAGTTCTCCAAGTGTGAGTTCTGGTTGAGGAGCATCTCATTCTTGGGGCATGTTGTGTCAGAAAAAGGAATTGAAGTGGACCCCAAGAAGGTAGAAGCCATAGCTAACTGGCCCAGACCCACTACAGTTACAGAGATTAAAAGCTTTTTTGGGTCTGACAGGTTACTACAGGAGATTCGTTCAGGACTTCTCCAAAATTTCTGCTCCTATGACCAGATTAACCCAAAAGAATCAGAGGTTTGTGTGGTCTGATCAGTGCGAGGAAAGCTTTGAAGAGCTGAAGAAAAGGTTAACGTCAGCACTGGTGTTAGCTCTGCCTACCAGTAATGAAGACTTCATAGTGTTTTGTGATGCGTCCCATATGGGACTAGGTTGTGTGTTGATGCAAAATGAGAGGGTAATTGCTTATGCTTCTAGGCAGTTGAAGAAGCATGAGTTGAATTATCCTACACATGACCTAGAGATGGCAGCTGTGATCTTTGCACTCAAGATGTGGAGGCATTACCTTTATGGAGTTAAATATGAGATCTTCACAGATCATAAAAGCTTACAGTACATCTTGAGTCAGAGAGAGTTGAACCTAAGGCAGAGAAGATGGGTGGAACTACTTAGTGACTATGATTATAAAATTCAGTACCATCCGGATAAGGCAAATGTTGTGGCAGATGCCCTAAGCCAGAAATCACTTGGCAGTTTGTCCCATGTTACAGCAGAGAGAAGACCGGTGGTGAGAGAATTTTATAAGCTCATTGATGAAGGGCTGCAGTTGGAGTTGTCTGGTACAGGTGCTTTAATAGCCCAGATGAGAGTAACACCTGTGTTTCTGGAGCAGGTGGCTCAGAAACAGCATGAGGACCCTAAGTTAGTGAAAATTGCCAGGACTGTTCAGTCAGGCAAGAATGAGGAGTTCAGATTTGACAGCAAAGGGATCCTCCGCTATGGGAATAGGTTGTGTGTACCAGATGACGTGAGTCTGAAGGGATACATTATGAGAGAACCTCATAATGCCAGATACAGTGTTCACCCTGGAGCCACCAAGATGTATCAAGATCTGAAAAGAGTTTATTGGTGGCCAGCTATAAAGAGAGAAGTGGCACAGTTCGTGTCCGCCTGTGAAGTATGTCAGAGGGTGAAGCTGGAACATCAGAAGCCGGCTGGAATGCTTAACCCACTGCCAATTCCAGAATGGAAATAGGAGAATATAGCTATGGATTTAGTGGTGGGGTTACCGGCAACGTCCAACAGATTGGACTCCATATGGGTGATTGTGGACAGACTTACGAAATCTGCTCACTTCATCCCTGTCAGGAGTGGCTATTCTGTGGACAAATTGGTGCAGGTGTATGTTGATGAAGTGGTCAGGTTGCATGGGGCTCCCGTTTCAATAGTGTCAGATAGGGGACCCCAGTTCACCTCCAGATTTTGGCGGAGTCTACAGAACGCTATGGGTACCAGGCTAGATTTTAGCACTGCTTTCCATCCACAGACTGATGGACAGTCAGAGAGGACCATCCTGACCATAGAAGATATGCTCAGAATGTGTATGCTAGATTTTGGCGGTTCTTGGAGGCAGCATCTACCCTTGGTGGACTTTGCCTACAAGAACAGCTATCATGCTAGCTTAGGGATGGCTCCTTATGAAGCTTTGTATGGGAGGAAGTGCAGGTCACCTGTCTGCTGGGAGGAAGTGGGAGAAAGGGCCTTAGCAGGGCCTGAGCTAGTAGAGATCACCAGCAGAGTAGTGCCCGTTATCAGAGAAAGAATCAAGACGGCTGTGAGTCTGCAGAAGAGCTATGCAGATGTCTGCAGGAAGCATGTAGAGTTCCAGGAGGGAGATATGGTGTTGCTCAAGGTGTCTCCTATAAAAGGGGTGATTCGTTTTGGGAAAAAAGGTAAGCTAGCTCCACGGTACATCGGACCCTTTGAAATCTTGCAGAAGATTGGGAATGTATCGTACAAGCTAGACCTACCTGCTTCAATGGAGAGAATTCATCCGGTTTTCCATGTTTCCATGTTACGAAAGTTCGTGTCAGATCCGAGCAAGGTTCTTAATGAGCCTGATGTGGAGATCCTAGGAGATCTCACCTATGTTGAGTAGTCAGTGCGGATCATAGACACGCAGATCAGAAAGCTGAGGAACAAGGAAATTCCGATGGTGAAAGTCCTTTGGAATCACCACAACATAGAAGAATGTACCTGGGAGACACGGGAGTCTATGCTCCAGAAATACCCTTATCTCTTCTAAAGTTAGTGTTTTGTGTTTTATGTGTGCTTCCTTGTTGCTATGATTGTTTATTGGTTGAACATTCGGGGATGAATGTTCTTAAGGGGGGAAGAATGTAATACCCGGCTAGACCCCGACACCAGAATTCCTACCTTCCGACGGAATCTCCATTGGAATCCGGAATTCTCGGACGTCAGAGCCTTCTAGAAGGGTAAAATAAAGGTTTTCTAAAATGTTTTTATATGTTTTATGGTTTTAATGAAGAAAGAAATTGAGTTTTGAAAGAAAACACCATGGAGGAAAAATCCAGGTTCGGCCTCCGAACATGGTTGAGTTGCGGAGGCACCTTTGGCCCCCGAAGGTGGTCTGGCCAGCCACCTATAAAGGGCCCCTTGTCCGAAAATGGGCGAGTTTTCTCTCTCTATTTTCGGGCATAAGTGAGTTTTCGGCCTCCCATGGTTGGTTTTGGTTTTCCTTCAATCCCTTCAAGTTTTGATGAGTTTTTTACTTTGTTTTGAAGATTTTTAAGCTAAGAACGAAATTTGAAGCTTGGAGACCCGTGGAGTTAGATTTCTCCCAATCTCCAAGTTTGGGATCACCTCTCCTCTCGATCTTCAAGAGGTAAGTGTAGATCCTCCTCTTCTTCTATGTTTTTAAGTAAGTTTTATGAAGGGCTAAGGGGTTTTGATGCATGTTTAGGCTAGTTATAAAATGTTAGGGTTTATGTTAGTTAAATGGTAAATGTATGTTTATATGATGATTTGTGATGTTGGTTGGGGTATAGGTTAGTTTTATGCCCCTATATGCTTGAAAATGTGTTTATGCATGTTTTAGAATAGTCGAATGCATGTTGTGAGGTTTTGGGGTGGCGGATTGCATGAGGCGGAACCGGGTTCTGCCATTCTGGAGAACCCAGGTTCGGCTGCCGAAGCCATGTTCGGCCGCCAAACCTGCCTGGGAGGCAGCTTTAGGCCACCTAAACTCGCCCCCGAAAGTTGGACTTTCAGCTTTAGAGGGGAGTTTCGGCCGCCGAACTTGCCCCCGAAAGTGCCTGAGTTTCGGCTCTGGAAGCACTTTCGGCCGCCGAACCCTGCCCCCGAAAGTGCCTGACTTTCGGCTCTAGAGGGACTTTTGGCTGCCGAACCTGCTGCCGAAAGTGCCCTGTCTAGCCCTCCTTTACATGTTTTCTATGAATGTTTTATGATGTTTTAGGGGGTTTTTGGGGAAATGTTTAGAGTTATGTTAGAGTTTGTTTGGTCCCTCATTTGAGTCCACCTGTGTAGGATCGGACCCGAGGAACCGAGGAGGCCAGCAGTGCTAGCTGTCTCAAAGTCAGCCAGAGGTGAGTAGAACAAAACTTCTTTTATTTTCAAAGCAATAAAATCTTTTTAGCATGATCCATGCATCATGAATGCCATGATATGTATTAGGTTGTTTTGCATTAGAATTCACGAATATGATGCATTGCATAATATGATTGTTGATGTGGATGGATATTGGATGACCCATTAGCTCTCGGTATGTTAAACAAGTCCAGGGCTGCCCATGCCACGCGTCCTGGCATAATGTTAAGCAAGTCTAGGGCTGCCCATGCCACGCGTCCTGGCACCATGTAAGAAAGTCCAGGGCTGCCCATGCCACACGTCCTGGTATTTTGTTATGATTAAGAGGAATGAGGGATATTGGTGACAAGTCCATCCTTGATGTGGATTGTTTGTGATGTGATGCATTTCATGAGAGCATATGTTTAATGATATGTTTTTATTGCTCTACTCACTGGGCTTTAGTAGCTCACCCCTTTCCCTAATCCCCAGGTTTGCAGGTTCAGGATAGACCGGGAAGTCGTCAAAGTTGAAGGTCGTGTTAAGTGTAATAGATTAGTAGTGGACATGTAATGTAAAATGATATAATATAATGATGTAAAGAAATGCTTTATGGTTTAGTGTTGTGCATGGCCCTAATAGTAATGGTAATCCTCTTTTGTACATGATCTATACGAAATGTTTTAATGATGTTATATGTTGAACCAAGCTTGATGTATGTTATGTTACCCCACCAGAGCATTTGATGAGGGCTCTAGTGTGGGGTTTTATGTTCACAGTTATGGTGCATGCACAGGTCAAGCTTGGTGGACGAAAAGTTTAAAATTTTTATGTGAAAGTATGATCATGTATGGGATTTTATTAGATGTATAGGATGTATAGTAGGCTTGCTACGGGTCCCGGCGACCTTAAGTCGATCTGAATTCTAGTGCCGGTAATGGTCCGATTTCCGGGTCGTTACAAGGTTAGTCTCATATCCTTCTTATGAAATAAACGAAGCACTCGGATTCTGGGAAAAGAAAATTAGAGAAATTTTTATTTTTTCGCTGCGCCTTTGGGTTGTAATAATCTCTAGATTTCCCAACAGTGGTATCAGAGCCAACCTGTGCTTTTCGTTTAAATTAATTACGCCATGATTAATATGATTTATGTGATATATGTTTATTAGAATGGCATGATAATTATGGATGAATGATTGGATCATTTAGATAATTTTAAATTTTGTTAGAAAAATTAAATTGATAAAATTAAAAAAAAATTAAAAAAATGAATTCACGATGAACAGTCATCATGAACCCAAAATTTGGAATTTGGTGATTTGTTGGTTGGGTTCACGATCACTGTGTTGATCGTGAATCCAGCATCTCTCATGCCCAGAGAGAGGCGTGCGACAGCCGGTAATGTGGGGTGGTAGCCCACAGTCGCGTCCCATCGTCGACATCGCCTTCTCGAGAGTCGGCCTAATGGTCATCGCTGGCCGTTTTGCGTGTGATGGACAGGGGCTTCAAGCCGAAGATAGATCTCGACTCCTCGCGATTTGCAGAAATTGCAAGCTCGCTGGTGCTGTTTGATCACCCGGAAAATGCGCAATGGTTGCGCGATCTTCTGAGCGATGGGATGATGGTGGAGCGGGATGACCGACGGGTTGTTGGTTGAATGTTGGGCAGGAGCTAGGGCTTCTTCATGAGGAAGAAGAAGCTCTAAATTACAATTTTGCTCTTAAAATATATATATATATATATATATATAAAGGCAGTAAAAACAATATTCCAGACTTTCTAACACGGGAATTTTTACAGCAAAATGGTTCGGAAGAAGAGCAAAAATAAAGATAAGGAGAGAAGCCCAAGCCCAACTCCTAAACCCTTGTCTGAACATTCAGATGAAATCAGTAAAACCCAAATAAAACCCCAAGATCATAGCCAGACAGATTTAAAAAATTGGATTGAGCAATTAAGCCAATCCCCAGAAGTCATTAAAGCCCTGTAATATAATAAAACACACAACAAACAGATTTCTGATGTGGAAGATCAGCCAAGGCTGCAACCACAGAGCATACTTAAACAACAGATCAACACAATTTTATTTTAAGGCTAGGGTTCCTGCAACCTTAACTTGGGATCCCCATAATTAAGTCAGAATGAGGAGGGAGAAGAGAAGGATGCCGTCAACACGGGCTTATATAAGTAGCAGATATATAAGACATAAAATAAAAAACTTACTATATTTAAAATTTTAAAGTACTTAATACAAACTTCTGGAATTTTAAAAGAGGGAAAATTTCCAGAGGAAATGTGAAGATAGAGAAAATAGAAAGAGAGAGAGGGATTACAAGTGTGCCTTCACAAGGGGAGAGGCTCCCTTTTTATAGAGGAATTCTTGGTTTTACTGTAGAGTCACAAGAAGCTTTACTATTTATTCATGCGGCTGGCACTGTTCATGAATAGTGTTTTGTTTGTTTCTTTTTACTGTAGATGAATAGTTTGTCTGCCACGTCTTTTACTATTTTTGTCTGCCACCAGTCTTGTTTTACTCCGAATCTGATGATGAAGAGGATGAAGTGTCCTGCTTTTTTTTCTTTTTCTTTCCGTTCTTATTCTTCTTTGTTTTATCTTTCTTTTTCTTTATCTTGGTGGTTTTACTTTTGATTTTAATCGCTGGCAAGATGCCGTAACAGTCATCTTCATTGCTGTTGCCTGAAGAAACCAGATTTTTATCAGAGGATGACGTTTCTGACGTTGTCGACTCTGAATCTAAGCTTGACTGCTTCTTTTTCCCTTTAGCTTTCTTCTTGGAGGTTTTAGAAGATGGATTTCTTGAAGATTTTATGCTTGAGCTGGAACTGCCTGTCTTTGCCAATTCCTGTTTTACAGATTTTACTGATCCTTCAGAATCAAGCTGCTTACACATGCTTTCACAAATGAGCTTGTACTCTTCTGGGGTTTTAGCTGCTGCAAGCAGGGCTTGGTATTGGGCCTTTTGGGCTCCAAAACTAGGCTGCTCTTGTAGAGTCAGTTTACTACTATAAGAAATAGCAGGAAACTAGGCTTGTTTTAGAATGAGGGCTTTAACATGGGCTTCTGTGGTGGAATTTTTGAATGATCCCCACCATTTTATTTTATGTTTGTTAGCTATAATAGGTATATTTAGTTCAGTGATATAGGAAAAATCAAAGAACCACTGATATACCCAAGGAATAAAGAAACTCATAGAAAAATACATTAGAGGAGGTATATATTTCTCACTCTGATGTGGTTTAAAATTTTGTTTAAAATACTGATATAATTGAGATACCTCTGAGGACAGAATATCATCAGATATACCTCTGAAAGTCCACCATTTAAAAAACCAATTTGGAATCCTTGTGGTGGTTTTAATGGTTTTATTATCAAAATAAATTAGCCATGAATGAGTACATGTTGGGTTTTAAATATTTAAAACGTTCTTCCAAGCATCAATATAATCAAAATAATTATATGATGGGTAAAACCGATTTAAATTTCTTAATGCAATTGGTGTACTCAAACCTTTTATCGGCCAATCGGCAGGATGAAGAACTCTTTTTATTTTTAAAGAAGAATATAAAATTACATTTTTATTATTTCAATCAAAAGTATGTTTTACTTGAACTGAATCAGATTGCTCTAAAACATTCTGATAGTAATCTTGGGTTTTTAAAATATCCACTGGCCGGAAATACCAGTTTTCAGGATAATTTTTATGAATTACTTCCCATGGATTTACGTTTTCAAAACCTTGTTCTAGTTCTATTTCAAACTCTGAATTTGTTTTTAAAAACCATTTATGAGTGCCTCCATGGAAAGATGATTGGATTTTTGGCAAATCCACAGCCTTTAACGGATTTGATTTGTCTTTATTGTCTACCGTTTGAGACAGACTAGTTGTACCATGAACGGGTACCATCGCTTTAGAGTTTAGATTCATACCTGAGGCTCCTGAAGAGGAGGCCATTCCCTGCAGGGCTTTAATGACTTCTGAGGATTGGCTTAATTGCTCAATCCAATTTTTTAAATCTGTCTGGCTATGATCTTGGGGTTTTATTTGGGTTTTACTGATTTCATCTGAATGTTCAGACAAGGCTTTAGGAGTTGGGCTTGGGCTTCTCTCCTTATCTTTATTTTTGCTCTTCTTCCGAACCATTTTGCTTTAAAAATTCCCGTGTTAGAAAGTCTGGAATATTGTTTTTACTGCCTTTAATAAATTCAATATCAAAATCAAAAATACTTAAAATTGCTTGCCATCTGGCAAAAATATGTTTTTATGCAAGGTTTTTAACATCTTTCTTTAAAACATCTTTTGCAGCTTTACAATCAATTCTAACTAAAAATTTTTTGTTTAAAATATCAGATTGAAATTTATTTATACAAATCACAATACTTAAAATTTCTTTTTTAATGGTAGAATAATTTGTCTGGGTAGAGTTCCAGTGTCCTGAAGTAAACTGGATTATTCTCTCTTTACCATCTATTCTTTGTTTTAGAATTCCTCCATATCCTATATCCGAGGCATCTGTTTCTACAATCTTAAAAGCTTCAGGGTTAGGAAGATATAAACATGGGATTTCTTTTATTAGTGTCTTTATGTGTTTTATAATATCTGTATGTTCTTGAGTCCATGGTTTTGCATTTTTCTTTAATCTATCATGGAGGGGTTTTATTATTCTATTTAAATTTGGGTAAAAATCTATGACATAGTTTAAACATCCTAAAAACCTTTGTAATTGGACTTTATTAGTTATTTCATCTGGAAATTTATTTCCAAAGACCATTATTCTTTCAATAGGTTGGATTTTACCTTGTTATATGTAATGGCCTAAAAACCTAACTTTAGTTTGAAACAGGTTCATTTTAGTTTTACTCAATGCTAATCCATTTCTTTTTATTATTCCACAAAACGTTTTTAAATGTTTAAAATGTTCTTCAATATTTTGGATAAAGATTAATACATCATCTATATAAACAATACAGAATCTTGAATAAGGATTAAAAATATCATTCATTATTCTCTGAAATTCTGAAGGTGCATTTTTTAATCCAAAAGGCATTACATTCCACTCATATTGTCCAAAAGGGACTGTGAATGCGGTTTTATATCTATCTTTAGAATGGATTTGAATCTGCCAATATCCTGATTTCATATCAAATTTACTGAAAATGTTTGCATTATATAACCTATTTAAAAGATCTTTTTTATTTGGTATAGGATACCTGATCAAGCATAATTTAGCCACACTTTTATTATATTTATTACTGTTTATTTTCACATTTTTCTAGCTTAATTTGTGTTTTTGTTATGTTTTTACAGAAAAGGAAGAAATTGGGAAGTTAGAGAAAAAGTGAAGAAAAAGATGGAAAAGTGATTGGGTCTGAGTGATTTGGCCAAATCACTCGCAGGAACTGGCCAAATCACTCGCAGAGACAGAGACAGAAACTGGACTGAATCCCAGAAAGCGATTGGGGCAAATTGGGCAAGTGATTTGCCCAAATCACTCGCAGAAACTGCCCAAATCACCTTGACAGCAGAAGTTGACAGTAGAGCGGGAAAAGTGCAGAAATTAGAAATTCGAATTATCAGAAGTCCAAATCTAACTCAATCACTACCAACATAATTCCAGGAGCCATGAGACAATTTCTCACCTAAGGAATTCCTTTTACAATTAAAATCCACATCCAAAGAGGAATCAAAGACCAAGTCAAGAAGGGATTTCAAAACCCTAGATGGATGAGATTCTCCAACTATAAAAGAGCAACCTCCAAACCAGCAAAGGCATCTCTTTCAGCATCTGCCATCCTCGGAAATTCTCCAGCAACACAGCAGAAACTTTCCTTCTTTCTTTTCTTCTTTATTTTTGTATTTTAGTCACCATGAGTGGCTAAATTAATTATTTTCTAGTTGAAGTTGAGAATATTCAGATTTGTGATGAATTGGGAGGTTTAATTATTACTTTGCTTTTAGAATCAATAAGGGCCCATTGCTTTTAAATTGCTTAAGTGATAAATTGTTTGAATGATTTAGGTCCGTAATTGCTTAAATTGTTTGAACATAAATATAATCAGTTGCATAACCTAGCCTTGACCACGCGGTTGGCAAGGATAGAATTGGGTTTCTCTAAGTCTTAATGCGATCAACGGTTGTTCGATGCTAAATGCCCCAAGGACGTTCCTTGGCAACTTGTTGATCAGTGTTTGATTAGCGAACGTTTCCTAATAGAACTAGAACTAAGGAGGAATTTGGATTGTGAGAAGCGTCCACAACCCAAAACTGATTTATTGAAATCAAATAGGAGTCTTTAATAATCAATGATCAATTCTGAACAAACTGATTCAGACTCACACTTCAGCTAGAATCTCCTTCTCATTGAAATTCCTTTTCAATTAAATTATTGTTCTCTTTTGCTTTTAGATTTTAACTCATCAAAACAAACCCCCCCTCTTTTACTTACTTGTTATTACTTGCCTTAGTCATTATTAGGAAGATACTTGGTGTCAATTCCCTGTGGTTCGACCCTATTGCCACTATTTACAAATTTATTTGTTGATTGATAATAGGTTATTTTTGACGGCTTCGACAACCGCCTATCAAAAATTGGCGCCGTTGCCGGGGAGTTGATTTAAACTAACGTATTTTCCCTTTATGACCAGGTCTGGCCGTAAAGACACTCTTCTTTACGACCCTGAGATTGAGAAAACTGCCAAGCACTTAAGGAAGCAAGCAAATTTGAGGAACCAAGCCTCAAAAGCATCTTCATCAGCAACACCATCTCACAGAGCTGTTGCTACACCTGCTGATTTTTCTGCACCAGCAAATTCACCTACTTCTGCACCAGCTGAAGCACTTGCTGTCACATCTGCCCCTGCTGCAGAAATCTTTGCACCAGCAGACTCTCCTACGGCCACTACTGCATTTGAACATGATACCCGATTCCAGGTTATGGCAGAAAATCCAGCAATGGCAGCACCACTTGCTGCACATGTAGAAGCTGAAATACAAGCTGGAAACGCGCCCATCCAAGCACCCCAGCCACAGGAAAGAACTCTCGGAGAGTTAGCTGAACCAACAGGAGATCAAGCACCCTTATGTATTGAATATCCCCTATTGACAGCACCATTCGAGCTAAGGACAAGATTGATTCATCTCCTTCCTAAATTCAGAGGCCTAGAAAATGAAGATCCTCACAAGCATTTGAAGGCATTCCACGTTGTGTGCTCAACCATGAGACCCCAAGGCATTCCAGAAGACGATATTAAGCTTAGAGCCTTCCCTTTTTCCCTTGAAGACTATGCCAAAGAATGGCTATTCTACTTGCCACCCGGATCCATCACATCATGGGCTGATATGGTGAGAGCATTCTTGAGAAAATTCTTTCCAACCTCAAAAGCCATAGGCATCCGTCGAGAAATAAGTGGCATAAAGCAAAAGCACTCTGAAGGCTTGTATGAGTATTGGGAAAGGTTCAAAAAGTTGTGCACAAGCTGCCCTCGGCATGATATTTCTGACCAATCTCTCATTGAGTACTTCTATGGAGGTTTGCTACCCTCAGAGAGAAAATTTATTGACGCAGCACGTGGAGGAACAATTGAAAAAAAATCACCTCGAGAGATGAGGGACTTAATTTCCTCCATGGCTGCAGCTTCTCAACAATTTGGAGACCAAGAGTTGCCAACAAGGAATGTAAATGAGGTGAGTAATTCCATTTTATCATCCCAACTTTCTGAACTCACCAATGCTGTCCGTAGCCTTGTTGTGAGTCAAACCCAACAAGTTCAGCAGATTCAGCAGCCCAAGCCATGTGGAATATGTGCCAATAACCACCCAACTGATCTATGTCCTTCCCTTCAAGAGGAGGACCAGCAAGTCAATGCTGTTGGAGGTTTCAATGGGCAAAGAAGGTATGATCCCTATACAAATACTTATAATCCAGGTTGGAGGGACCATCCAAATTTTAGCTATGCAAGGGGAAATCAATATCCAAGCTATCAGCAAAGGAATCAAGCTCAAGCTGCACCTCAGAACTCCAAAGTACCTCTTGAAGAGATTGTGCAAAATTTAGCAAATACTGTGACGCGGAACCCTATGGCACAAGCCTCAAACCCACACGCACAAGTAGATATGGAATCCAAAGATTTGATAAACCCACCTCCTATGGCACCCCAAACTTAGAGAAGCTGAAACACCAATGATCGAAGGATTTAGATGAGAATCCGACAAACGCCACAACGAATAGTTGATAAGTTAGCCAAGATTCCTGGTGCAATTGATGAAAGCAAATCCTCACTCTCACTCAAAGCAATACACGCTCAAGGCATGAAAGAAATTCTGAAAAGTTTGATTAAAAGCTCCCTCTTACAATTGTTTCTTATCCTTATATAGTAAGGAGAAAAACAAATAAAACCCTAAGACACTCTTCTTGGGCCTGACTTAAACACATAAGACCCAAGCCTAATCACACACTAAAATAACACATAGGTATTAAAATATAAGCCCACAACATGGCCCAACACTCTAAAACTTAAAAGATAAAATATGGCCAGAATACAAGCCCAAACAAAACTAAAATAAAACAAGTGTTTAAATAATAAAACTAGCAAGCCCATCATAACAAAGTTGAATCTTCACAAAAGCCTTACTTGATCTTCACTTTAGGCTTTCCTTTATGTAGTTTTAGCCCATAGGTTTGATTAGGCTCCCTCAGCCTATGATTGCAAGTGTTGCACCAAATCTGTCCCATATGAATAAAAGCACGCCCCAAATA
The DNA here is from genome assembly GCF_001659605.2 of Manihot esculenta. NCBI lineage: Eukaryota > Viridiplantae > Streptophyta > Magnoliopsida > Malpighiales > Euphorbiaceae > Manihot > Manihot esculenta. The sequence continues at coordinate 18,211,689 of NC_035178.2, read as the reverse complement.
TATATGGATTATATGAATATGATTTTGAACTACTCTTGGATCCATTGGAATGATATAAGTTTTGTAATACCCGGCTAAACCCGGCATCGGAATTCTTACCGTCCGGTGGGATTCAAGGATGTCAGAGGTTTCCTGAGGGTAGAGTGAAGGTTTTCTAAAATGTTTTAAAGTGTTTTCACGGTTTGATTAGGAAATAGTTGAGTTTTCGGGAGAAATGGCCAAAGGAGTTTCTGTCATGTTCGGCCCCCGAATGTTAAGTTCGGCCGCCGAAAGTGCTCAATGTTCGGCCTCCGAAGGTTAAGTTCGGCCCCCGAATGTTGCATGGTTTTGCATGCGATTCGGCAGCCGAAGCTGAGTTGGCCAGCCAATGTGTGGGCACTCCTTAGTCATTGTTTTGGGACAGATGTTACCTCCAAATCTTCCCAGAGGTTATGCCACGTCTCCCATGACTCATCTATAAGCTTTTAATCACCCATGCACAGGTTTGAGGGTGGTAAAGTGTTTTGAATGGTTTGAGAAAAAGAAGAGAGCTTTAAGGGTTTGGTGAAGGAAAAGAGGTGTTGGTGTATAGCTGTGAGTTCTGATTGTTTAGCTTCTATTTTCAAGAGGTAAGGGAAGCTTATAACTTGTTTTAATGATTTATAACAGCTTTTAAAGAGGTTAAGGGTAGAGTTATGTTTATAGGTTTAGTTTTGATGTTTTAATGGTTTATGCATGATTATGTGTTATAGTTGCTGTTTTGTTGGGGTTAATAGGTAGTTTTGGACCCCTTTGAGCATATACCAGAGTATATGCAAGTTGAGGAGTTGTGTATGCAGGATTGTGTAGAGTTGGTGCTTGGCAGGAGATGGTTGTGCACGAAGCTGAGTTCTGGATGAACTCAGGTTCGGCCGCCGAAGGGAGGATTCGGCCGCCGAACCCCTTGTGAAGGCAGTTTTGGCTGCCTAAGGTTGCCTCCGAAAGAATGGACTTTCGGATCTGTCCAGCACATTCGGCCGCCGAAGGTGCCGCCGAAGGTGTCCTGCCTAGCTTTTCCTATGCATACTTTATGTGATTGTTTTATGAGCTTTTAAAGGGGTTTTGGGGAGTTGTTTAAGAGTTGGTAAGAGTATGCTTGACACCTCAATCGAGTCCGTTTGTGTAGGTTTGGACCCGACAGTTCAGGGAGGTTGTCAGGAGTAGCAGTTGCAGAGTCAGTCAGGTTTCTGCTTGGAGCAGAGGTGAGTAGAACTAAACTTAATCTTTTATTAAAGAAACATAATGCTTTAGCATAGTTCATGCATCATGAATGCTATGATATGTATTAGGGTGATTGCATTAGAATCACGAATGTGAAGCATTGCATATTATGTGATCAGAGATTAGGTGGACCCAGGCGACTCCAATAGCCTAAGCTTCGGCTCCTGTCATTGTGTCAGGTCAGTTGGGCAATTACTTGTTGGAATGCCCTGTGTAGCTCCTTTGGGGGGGCCAGTGTTGACAGAGGGTATTTTTGGGGTCATGTCTACCTTAGTGGGGATTGGACCAAGGCGACTTCAATAGCCCGTCGAGGGAGTTTTGGGGTCATGTCTAATCCAAGATATATTGAGATGTTTGTGTTGTGATGCATTTTCATATATAGTGCGTATGAATGAACTGTTTTCAGTGTTTCTACTCACTGGGCTTTAGAAGCTCATCCCTTTCCCTTAATCCCAGTTTTGCAGGTTCAGAGTAGCTGGGAAGGGTAGAAGCATCAGAGTTGCTAAAGGATTGCATATGTAATAGTATAGTGTGGACATGATGTATGTCAAGGGATATATGTAAAGTGATGTAATAGTTAGTCAGTTAAGGTATAAATGTATTAGAATGTGCTTTTGCCTATTGCCTATAGTATGTTTTATCCCTTGTCTATGCATGTATCCTGTTTTCAGTTTCATGATGAGATATGAGTCAAACCAGGCTTAATACATGTTGTGTTTCGAAAACCCAGTGAATTATAACTGTGAGGGAAGACAGGGATTACTTCCTTTGACCCAAGACCAGTGCGGAGGAAAGACCAGGTTTGATTCCTGTGATCCATAGAGAGGCCAATAGAGAAGACCAGGTTTGATTCCTGTGACTCTATGGTAGCCAAGCTAACTTATGATATGCTGACCCTACAGGGTGGGTTCTATGTTTCAGAGCATAGTGCATGGAGGTTACTTGGTAGAGTATCACTGGTTTATGACAGATAGCCCTGAGGGCTAGTTCAGATTAGTATGTCTGAGCATTTGGTTCATATGATTGGACCTATAGTACAGTGTTTTAAAGGTTAAGTCTGGTAGTTTTAAAGACAAGTTTTAAAAAGTAATAGTCCTGTCGGATCATGTATGGGATTGTAACAGATACACAGAGTTCATAGCAGGCTTACTACGGGTCCCGGCGGCCTTAAGCCGATCTGGATCCTAGTGCCGAGCAGTTTGGGCCGTTACAAAGAGGGTACCGGTTTCCGGGCTGTTACAGATGGTATCAGAGCATAGGGCCTCTTAAGTACGGTGTGTTGAGCATATTTGTTCAAGGATTAGCGAGGTCCCACATCGGAAAGAGGTTGGTCTAGAGTCATAGTAAGGCAAAGCACAATAAGTAAAATCATGTCCACTAAGATAAGGATATTGAATTTTGTTTTGCATGCTGATGTGAAATGCCATGAGTATATGCATGTGCATTAATGTGATGCTATGTATGCATGTATATGTTTTATGTTCATATGAACTCTATGTGTGCTAATGTTTGTTTCTTGTGTTGTTCTTCAGGATAGCTAAGATGAGTGGTGTTAGTCCGCAGATTGATTCAGATCCGTCTGAAGCATCTTTTGATGAACATAGAGAAGGCATGGATTTAGGAAATAGGAGAGAGTTGGGAATAGATGTGCAAAGAAAGGATGTAGGATTACAGGTGAATATGGATGACGAGTCTTTAGATGATGCTCAGACCAAGGATACCAAAATGTTAGGTATAGGAGAAAATGATCCTTCCACTTGGAGTACAGCTACCTGGAAAGGAGCAAAGTGGGGGAAAGTTAAAAAGAAAAAGGTTAGGGGTCTTAAAGGGAAAAAGAAAAGAGAATATTGGAATAGGAAAGAACTTAGTTCTGGTGGTGGTGTTGATTCGAGTTCTGGTATAGATAGACCAAAATGTTTGCGGTGTGGAAGATTTCATAAGGGAGTTTGTCTTGTTGGCATGACAGGATGTTATAGATGTGGTCAGGAGGGACATGTGATTCGTGAGTGTCGTACGATGCCTTGGATGATTCAGTCCCGGCAGACATTTTCTGGTAGAGCTGTTCAGCAGGGGATAGTCCCATCAGATTCAGTGATGCCAGGTATGCTCATTTTGAGAGTTTTGATGTGTATGGTTCTTTTGTGGACCCTAGTGGGATTGAGAGAGATAGGTCAGAAAAAGAAAAAGAGGAAAAGAAAAAGTAACAGTGATCTTAGAAAGAGATTAGAATTAGTCTGGGATTGGGTGGTAGTGAGGCAAGGAAAAGGGTGAGCCTTTTCTTCAGCAGATTCCCGAGAGAGGTTCCATTAGCTTTAGCCTGGATCTTTACCCTGACGTAATAGGAGGCTAACATATCGAATACGGCGACGTTAGGTACGTTTGCTTGTGAGTATTCGGATGTGTATGCTGTTTGTGTTGGACCCTAGTGTTTCGCTTTTCCTGTTGTTGTGAGCTGTTGATAGGATGGGTTTGATGACTTCTGGGCTTAGCGTGTTTTCTCTGGGTCAGTGAACCGGAGTGTGATCCATCTGAGGTAGAGTCAGTCAGTTCAGTTTAGAGGTTATGGTGAGTAAATGCAATCCAGCTGACCTTATGGTTCTAGAAGTGACTGTATGATGTCATTCTAGGGCGGATTGACGCATTACTCATGGTACTACCTGTGTCCATAGAGACAAGGTAGGGGAATTGGATGGATTAGGCAGCCCTTTAGTGGGATAGTGTCTAGTGGTGCCTAGAAGTTGATGTCAGTCCATCAGGCTCATGGTTATTCAGGAAAGGTTATCAGAGGGTTGTGAGCAAGTTTGTCAGGACAGGGAATCAGCCTTAGTGCCCGTTACGAGAAGAGAGTTCTAGATGTTTCCCAGAATAGCTGTCAGGTTTATCATCTGTTAGGGAATTCGAGTTGGAATAAGAGTGGTATCTGGACGCGGAACCATTTCTTTCCTTCTACCCTACAGGATGGCACCTGCAGAGAAAGAGAGAGGTCAGAAGAGTCAGAAAAGTATAGAGAGCTTAGTAGATAAAGGGTGTATCTGACTTAGTACCTCACCCCGGAATATTCCAGTGTTGTTGTGGAAAACGAAGGATAGACTCTTGAGATTTTGTTGTAACTGTTTTCAGTTAACAAGATCACTACTAAGCAGTTACAGGTAGTCCTAGATAGGATTGAAGGATCTACTAGCTGTTCTAATTAAAGTTGAGTGGATTTATAGATTGGTATGATCAGAGTACAGATTGGTATCTGGTGAGAGAATTAAAGACTGAGAGTTTCACCAAGAGATTAGTTTAGGTAAGAATGATGATCTACTAGCTGATTTGATAAAAGAGTTGATTATTATTTTGATGTGATCAGAGATTTGAGTATCACCTATTGAGAGTTAGGAAGTGAAAGGTAGAAAAAGATAAAGAGAAAGAGGAGTAAGGATCAGAGTAGCGCAGCGAAAGTTGTGGCATTCAGGAATAGGTTGAGGTCTTGATGGTTTCTTTGTTGTTTTTAACATTCGAGGACGAATGTTTTTGTAAGGGGGGTAGATTGTAATACCCGGCTAAACCCGGCATCGGAATTCTTACCGTCCGGTGGGATTCAAGGATGTCAGAGGTTTCCTGAGGGTAGAGTGAAGGTTTTCTAAAATGTTTTAAAGTGTTTTCACGGTTTGATTAGGAAATAGTTGAGTTTTCGGGAGAAATGGCCAAAGGAGTTTCTGTCATGTTCGGCCCCCGAATGTTAAGTTCGGCCGCCGAAAGTGCTCAATGTTCGGCCTCCGAAGGTTAAGTTCGGCCCCCGAATGTTGCATGGTTTTGCATGCGATTCGGCAGCCGAAGCTGAGTTGGCCAGCCAATGTGTGGGCACTCCTTAGTCATTGTTTTGGGACAGATGTTACCTCCAAATCTTCCCAGAGGTTATGCCACGTCTCCCATGACTCATCTATAAGCTTTTAATCACCCATGCACAGGTTTGAGGGTGGTAAAGTGTTTTGAATGGTTTGAGAAAAAGAAGAGAGCTTTAAGGGTTTGGTGAAGGAAAAGAGGTGTTGGTGTATAGCTGTGAGTTCTGATTGTTTAGCTTCTATTTTCAAGAGGTAAGGGAAGCTTATAACTTGTTTTAATGATTTATAACAGCTTTTAAAGAGGTTAAGGGTAGAGTTATGTTTATAGGTTTAGTTTTGATGTTTTAATGGTTTATGCATGATTATGTGTTATAGTTGCTGTTTTGTTGGGGTTAATAGGTAGTTTTGGACCCCTTTGAGCATATACCAGAGTATATGCAAGTTGAGGAGTTGTGTATGCAGGATTGTGTAGAGTTGGTGCTTGGCAGGAGATGGTTGTGCACGAAGCTGAGTTCTGGATGAACTCAGGTTCGGCCGCCGAAGGGAGGATTCGGCCGCCGAACCCCTTGTGAAGGCAGTTTTGGCTGCCTAAGGTTGCCTCCGAAAGAATGGACTTTCGGATCTGTCCAGCACATTCGGCCGCCGAAGGTGCCGCCGAAGGTGTCCTGCCTAGCTTTTCCTATGCATACTTTATGTGATTGTTTTATGAGCTTTTAAAGGGGTTTTGGGGAGTTGTTTAAGAGTTGGTAAGAGTATGCTTGACACCTCAATCGAGTCCGTTTGTGTAGGTTTGGACCCGACAGTTCAGGGAGGTTGTCAGGAGTAGCAGTTGCAGAGTCAGTCAGGTTTCTGCTTGGAGCAGAGGTGAGTAGAACTAAACTTAATCTTTTATTAAAGAAACATAATGCTTTAGCATAGTTCATGCATCATGAATGCTATGATATGTATTAGGGTGATTGCATTAGAATCACGAATGTGAAGCATTGCATATTATGTGATCAGAGATTAGGTGGACCCAGGCGACTCCAATAGCCTAAGCTTCGGCTCCTGTCATTGTGTCAGGTCAGTTGGGCAATTACTTGTTGGAATGCCCTGTGTAGCTCCTTTGGGGGGGCCAGTGTTGACAGAGGGTATTTTTGGGGTCATGTCTACCTTAGTGGGGATTGGACCAAGGCGACTTCAATAGCCCGTCGAGGGAGTTTTGGGGTCATGTCTAATCCAAGATATATTGAGATGTTTGTGTTGTGATGCATTTTCATATATAGTGCGTATGAATGAACTGTTTTCAGTGTTTCTACTCACTGGGCTTTAGAAGCTCATCCCTTTCCCTTAATCCCAGTTTTGCAGGTTCAGAGTAGCTGGGAAGGGTAGAAGCATCAGAGTTGCTAAAGGATTGCATATGTAATAGTATAGTGTGGACATGATGTATGTCAAGGGATATATGTAAAGTGATGTAATAGTTAGTCAGTTAAGGTATAAATGTATTAGAATGTGCTTTTGCCTATTGCCTATAGTATGTTTTATCCCTTGTCTATGCATGTATCCTGTTTTCAGTTTCATGATGAGATATGAGTCAAACCAGGCTTAATACATGTTGTGTTTCGAAAACCCAGTGAATTATAACTGTGAGGGAAGACAGGGATTACTTCCTTTGACCCAAGACCAGTGCGGAGGAAAGACCAGGTTTGATTCCTGTGATCCATAGAGAGGCCAATAGAGAAGACCAGGTTTGATTCCTGTGACTCTATGGTAGCCAAGCTAACTTATGATATGCTGACCCTACAGGGTGGGTTCTATGTTTCAGAGCATAGTGCATGGAGGTTACTTGGTAGAGTATCACTGGTTTATGACAGATAGCCCTGAGGGCTAGTTCAGATTAGTATGTCTGAGCATTTGGTTCATATGATTGGACCTATAGTACAGTGTTTTAAAGGTTAAGTCTGGTAGTTTTAAAGACAAGTTTTAAAAAGTAATAGTCCTGTCGGATCATGTATGGGATTGTAACAGATACACAGAGTTCATAGCAGGCTTACTACGGGTCCCGGCGGCCTTAAGCCGATCTGGATCCTAGTGCCGAGCAGTTTGGGCCGTTACAAAGAGGGTACCGGTTTCCGGGCTGTTACAAGTTTGCTCCACACCATTGTTAGAAATTTGTCCTATTGGATCCGTATCATACTGTGCAAAGTCTTGAGAAACAAGTGAGTCAAATGGCCTCCTCAATGAGCAAATATGAGTCTCAAGGGAAGCTACCCTCCCAAACTGAGATAAACCCAAGGCAAAACGCTAGTGCCATCACATTGAGGAGTGGAAAGGAGTTGCAAGACAGTAGGTCTGAAAACTTGCAAAAACAGGCCATGGAGGAAAATCTGCCAGAAAGTGATCAGGGCAGTTTCTGCGATCGATCTGCCCAAATCACCTGCGGTAATCTGCCCCAATCGCTAGAGAAGGCAGAACTTGATCTGCCCAAAACAATAGATGAGGCAGATTCCAGTCAGAAGCAGAAACAGCCACCAGCAGAAAAATTCAAGGTACCTCCTCCCTTCCCCAAAAGATTTGCAAGGTCTCAAAAAGAAAAAGAGGAGAAAGAAATACTTGAGACCTTTCGCAAGGTGGAAATCAACATTCCCCTACTTGATGCTGTAAAGCAAATTCCAAGGTATGCTAAGTTCCTCAAAGAGCTATGCACCAACCGAAGGAAACTTGCTGAACATGAAAAGGTGAGTGTGGGGGAGTGTGTCTCAGCTGTTATTCAAAGAAAACTTCCAGTCAAATGCAAGGATAGAGAGATGTTCGCTGTTTCATGCAAGATAGGCAACGTGGGGATAAAGAAAGCCATGTGTGACCTTGGAGCTTCAATCAATGTCATGCCCCTCTCTATTTTTAATTTATTGAATGTAGGTTCACTAAAAGGCACCAGCATTGTAATTCAATTGGCTGACCGATCGATTGTCTATCCCAAGGGAGTGCTTGAAGATGTGTTGGTGCAAGTGGACCAACTAGTCTTCCCAGCTGATTTTTACGTCATTGACATGGAGGAAGACAAGAGCAATACCACCTCTGACATCCTACTTGGAAGGCCATTCTTGAGCACAGCAAGAACCAAAATTGATGTGCATGATGGCACATTAACCATGGAGTTTGAAGGGGAGATTATCAAATACAATGTTTATGAAGCTATGAAATTCCCTAAAGATGTTTCTCCTGTTTATGGCCTTGATGTCATTGATGACTTGAGCCAAGAAGTCTTTGATTTTGATCTAGAGGAAACACTCCATGCTGATTTGTGCAAATATGAAGAGATGGACAGAAACCGCTCAGAGACAGACCAGACAGTGATGTGGGCAGTTTCTGAGAGTGATCTGCCCAAATCACCCAGACAATCTGCCCAAATCAGTGAGCAGACAGACATGACAGAAGGAGATTTGCCCAGATCACCGGATGATTTGCCCAAATCAACAGGAAATCTGCCCCAATCAACCAGCAGACAACAGGCTGAGACAAAGACAGAAAGTGCACCAGATCTGAAGCCCCTGCCAGATCACCTCAAATATGCCTACTTGGGGGCTGGAAATACACTTCCAGTAATTATTTTCAACCAGCTCAGCCAAGAAGAAGAGGAAAAGCTCCTTGATGTGTTGAGGAAGCACAAGAAAACAATTGGGTGGACCTTGGAGGACATAAAAGACACCTCAAGACCATTCGGTGGAGGCTCAAGACAGGATGCAGCACATGGAAAGCATGTTGCAGCTGCTAGTTCAACACTTTCTGCCCACAAACCATGACAGCCAGTGATTTGGCCGGGTGATTTGCCCAAATCACCTGCTCAAATCACCCACATCCCAGGCAGTCCCTTTCCTTCTCCTTATTAATTTTTTCATATTTATGTTTAAACATTGAGGACAATGTTTGGGATAGGTGTGGGGGTATTTACTGTTAGGTTTAGGTTATATTTTTTTTTCCGTTTACATTATCTTTTTGCTTTCTTTTTATTTCTTTTTGCATCTTTTTGCCCCATAAACACACACCAAAATTTTTTCACACACACACAGAGAATTTTGACTTAGCTTTTGCCCTACTCAGCATAGATAACAAGGTTAAAAGAGCTTCCTATCTCATGACCCCATTGATTTTTCCACCCCTTTAAGCCTAAATTGAATCATTCACAGTTTAATACCTTCACTTAGGGAGTTCTTTTCTTGAATTGAATCCTTAAACTTGTTGTGGTCAAGGGAAATAAAAATATAAATACATGCAAATAAAAAGTTGGTGTAGCCCCCTGAGAGCTGATTTGCCCAAACTGTTATGAAAAGAAAAGAAAAAGAAAAACCAGCACAAAGCACAAATCATAAAAACTGTTCCAATGGCCAAATAAGCTATGAACAGAGCTAGTAGCCACTTGAACAAGTGACTGACTGAGTAACCGAGGGTGGGTATCACCAATATGCACCTTCGCGTAAAAAGGTTAGTGACTTTTTCAGGCAAGAATAAAGAGTGCTGCTGAATAAAATAAAATAAAACACTCAAAGAAGGGCAAGTCACTCTTAGAAGTTGCATTGAGCTCATATAAAGAGAATAAGCATGATTAAATCAAAAACCTTTTTCTTGACCATGGTAGGTGAGGGGAAACAAGGAAAAGAAGAAACAACCTTGGTGCATGTACTCTATACTGTGATACTTCAATTTAGGAGTCTAGGGGGGGCTGATTAAGTGGTACTTAGGCTCAAAAGAAAAAGGGGTTTGATTGACTAAGTTGTTTGTTGCTTGAGGACAAGCAAAAAGCTAGGTGTGGGGGTATTTGATCAAGCATAATTTAGCCACACTTTTATTATATTTATTACTGTTTATTTACACATTTTTCTAGCTTAATTTGTGTTTTTGTTATGTTTTTACAGAAAAGGAAGAAATTGGGAAGTTAGAGAAAAAGTGAAGAAAAAGCTGGAAAAGTGATTGGGTCTGAGTGATTTGGCCAAATCACTCACAGGAACTGGCCAAATCACTCGCAGAGACAGAGACAGAAATTGGACTGAATCCCAGAAAGCGATTGGGGCAAATTGGGCAAGTGATTTGCCCAAATCACTCGCAGAAACTGCCCAAATCACCTTGACAGCAGAAGTTGACAGCAGAGCGGGAAAAGTGCAGAAATTAGAAATTCGAATTATCAGAAGTCCAAATCTAACTCAATCACTACCAACATAATTCCAGGAGCCACGAGACAATTTCTCACCTAAGGAATTCCTTTTACAATTAAAATCCACATCCAAAGAGGAATCAAAGGCCAAGTCAAGAAGGGATTTCAAAACCCTAGATGGATGAGATTCTCCAACTATAAAAGAGCAACCTCCAAACCAGCAAAGGCATCTCTTTCAGCATCTACCATCCTCGGAAATTCTCCAGCAACACAGCAGAAAATTTCCTTCTTTCTTTTCTTCTTTATTTTTGTATTTTAGTCACCATGAGTGGCTAAATTCATTATTTTCTAGTTGAAGTTGAGAATATTCAGATTTGTGATGAATTGGGAGGTTTAATACTCCATAGTTGAACTCTTGCTTGTTTCAATATTTATACAATCTGATCTTTTCCATAATTATTACTTTGCTTTTAGAATCAATAAGGGCCCATTGCTTTTAAATTGCTTAAGTGATAAATTGTTTGAATGATTTAGGTCCGTAATTGCTTAAATTGTTTGAACATAAATATAATCAGTTGCATAACCTAGCCTTGACCACGTGGTTGGCAAGGATAGAATTGGGTTTCTCTAAGTCTTAATGCGATCAACGGTTGTTCGATGCTAAATGCCCCAAGGACGTTCCTTGGCAACTTGTTGATCAGTGTTTGATTAGCGAACGTTTCCTAATAGAACTAGAACTAAGGAGGAATTTGGATTGTGAGAAGCGTCTTCCACAACCCAAAACTGATTTATTGAAATCAAATAGGAGTCTTTAATAATCAATGATCAATTCTGAACAAACTGATTCAGACTCACACTTCAGCTAGAATCTCTTTCTCATTGAAATTCCTTTTCAATTAAATTATTGTTCTCTTTTGCTTTTAGATTTTAACTCATCAAAACAAACCCCCCCTCTTTTACTTACTTGTTATTACTTGCCTTAGTCATTATTAGGAAGATACTTGGTGTCAATTCCCTGTGGTTCGACCCTATTGCCACAATTTACAAATTTATTTGTTGATTGATAATAGGTTATTTTTGACGGCTTCGACAACCGCCTATCAATACCTAATCCATTTTAATACTGTATTTAAAGGTTTATAATTTATAACTAATCTTGGTATACCCCTTTTTATTTCTGCGCTTTTATTAACATAAAAAGCTGCACATGACCAAGGGCTTCTTGATTTACTTATTAATTTTTTATCTTCTAATTCTTTAATTTCTTTTTTTACAATGCTCTAATAATTCTGGTGCCATTTGAATTGGTCTGGCCTTAGTTGAGATTGATTTCTCATCAAATCCTTCTTCATATGGCAGATCTACTATGTGTTGCTTCCTATTCCAAAAAGTGTTAGGGTGATCTGCACATAACTCTTTTTCCATATCGTTTTTTAGATTTTCTATTTTCTTTTTTATGATTTCACTTTCTAATTGTTTTTTAATTCTAACAACGTGTACATTGTTTTTTAAATCTTTTAAATCTTCTTCTTTAGATTTTATTATTGAATTTATTTCCATTGTCCTAATGGAATGTGCTTTTATTAGATTTAATTTTTTTCTTTTTGGCTTTTCTGTAAAATCTATTCTAACCTTTTTATTTCTTGTTTTAATTTCTATGCAATTTTCTTTGACTGTATAAGGTGTTATTAGGTTTATAAATGGGGTTCCTAATATCACCATATGACTTATTTGTTGTGATAATAAAAATATAGTTTTTATTTCTAAATCCTGATTTATTATTAATGCTTCTGTCTTTCCTAGTATATTTAGATTAGTTTTATTTGCAGTTTTTAATCTTTCTTTTGTTTCTTGCCAAAATTTTTTAGGTACTAAACTTGACTTTATACAATTTAAATCTGCTCATGTATCAAATAATGCTATAGTATTTATTTTAAAATCTTCTGATAGTTTAATTGTTAGTTTTACTAAATATTTTCTGGAAGTTATTTCTTGCAATAATAATATAAAATTATTATCTATTTCTTCATCTTTTAATTGGTTTATTTTACTAGGTCCTTCTTCCTCTTCTGCTTCCTCAGATGAGGAGGATGGTTCAGAAACTAATTGGTTTTCTAAAATTCTTATTTTTCTTGAATCTATCTGAAGTTGCTGCTTTAATTCCTTTACCTCAGCTTTTATTATCTTGATTTCTCTTTGCAGTTCTTCTATAGTTACTTTTTCTTTAGGTTTTTTATTTTTACTTAATATCTTAGTTAAATCATAAGTTTGCTTCTCTATTTTAGGCATGGTATTTTTAACCTCTTCTGATTCATCAAAGCTTCTAATTAACCTTTTAAGAAATTTTTCTTTAGTATTACTATCCTAGATGTTATTTATTAATTCTAATAATGAATCTTGTTCTTTAGTTAAAACATTTATTGACTATTCAGATGAGCTAGTTATTAACTCATCTATTTGGTTTTCACTTTCAGTTATACCTGATTCCGAGGTTTCTGAACTTATGTATAATTTCTGGATTTTATTTGTTTTTTCTTCATCTAATCTTAACTCATTTAATTTTTTATTAAATCTACAAAACTTAGATGTATGACCTTTTTGTCCACAATTATAACATGTTAAATCCTTGAATGACTTCTTATTTTGGTTCCTATCTTCTGGATTTTTTCTTCTATATTTTTTATGGGTTTTATTTTTTCTTTTATAATATTCTTCTTTACTTGGTTTTGTTATATATTTCTTTTTATAGTACCTATCTTTTTTATAATATTTTCTTGGCTTAGTTTTAGAGCACTGTCCATTACAACTTGTAACTTGTATTATTCCATAGTCAAATTGTTTACAAAAGGATCCTAATTCTTGTTTAGTTCTATTCATTTCATATTTTAAAGTTTTCTGTAGTTTTAAATCCTGACATATCTGTAATCCTTCTTTCTGAATTATACTTACTAATTGGCCATATGTTAATCTTTTATACGGTATTGGATTACCAAAATGCTGTTTTATATTATTCCTGACCTTTTCTCCTTAAAAATAAGGGAGTCCTGCTAAGAATTTTTCTTTCCAAAAATCTTGGTTCGAATCTTCTCTTAGCATTAACCTTGTTAAGAATGTAGTTTTATAGTTTTGAAAATCACTTAACTTTTTACATTTTAGATTGCTTAGAAGTTCTGCATTTTTATCTTTTAAAAGGGAAGGGTCTCCTATAAAATGTAAAGAAATTGTTAGGATTAAAGTTGATACTGCATCTTGAATAGTATCTCCAGACTCATTATATATGGGTTCTCCATCACTATCTACCTGGACAGAGTTTAATATTTCTAATTGCTGCATATCTGTCAGATGGTAATCCCACCATCCTTTTAATTGTCCTGTAAAACCTGCTATAATTATTTCAGCTATTGCTCTATCTGAAGCAAAAGACTGGATTTTATATGCATTAGCCGCCATAGTCATTTGTTGTAATAGACTTAAAATATTATACTCAGATAATCCATCTATATTCCACTCATAAACTGTCGAAGCGTTATACTTAAACTGAGAAGTAGTATTGGGTTTTTCTATTAGTCTTAGGTCTGGTGCCCTACTTACTATTTCTTTATGTGATATAGGGTTTATTTCAAATTGTTTTATATCTTCTGAATCTGGCTGACTTTGCTTAGTTTCTGATTCTTCATTTAACGCATTTATATTTCTAGATTGAGGGATTTCTGGGATTATATTTTTACTAGACTTTGAGGCTTCTATTTTACTTAACTGGTCTTTTAGACTTTGCAAAAATTCATCCTTATTTGCTTTTAATTCTTTCTGGCTTGAACTAGATATTTGATTGACTTAAAAATATGTGGTTTTATTTCTTTTTTCTCTTCTATTTCTACCTCTTTTTCTTTTAAAATCTTCTCTATCTTTTTTAACTGGGTACCTATACATATTAGGCTTGCATTACTGAAGTTATTTTGTTCTATGACCTTTTTATCTGTGTCATTTTCTTTAGCTATCTTATAGGGTGCACAAATTATTTCATTTTCTCCATGTTTTATTTTACTAATTGTTTTCGGTGGAAAATCACTCTGTATTACCTTATCATTTACTATCCATTCTGGCCTTTTATCTCTTACAGTTATCGGATTTATACTTTTCTTTTTACATAGTTTAAACCATTCAAAAAATCTTGTTCCTTCTTTATTCTGACTAGTATAATTAAGGTATTCTTCTTTTAAATTTTCAAACTTATGTTCTTTAACAATTTTATTTAACTTATTTAAATTCTTTGTCTTTGTTATTTCTTTTAGAAATTTCTTTTCAATTTTTTCTTTACTAAGAACATTTAATTCTCTGTTTATATTATTTATATTTTCTGTTATGACAGATGCTGATGGTGACTCAGGCGATGAAGGTGCTATTTCAGCTTGTTGATTTAAATAATTTTCTACCGGATTATAAACTGCTTGAGGAACTGAAGAGCTATAATCTACTCCTTTCATTCTAAAGTGCCTATCAAGAATATCTGATGTAGAAAATCTGGGTTTTACTATAGTTTGGATTACCGGTTTAGGTTCATCTCCTTTGTATGTAGCATATATTACAGAAGGTAGGTTTGACACTGCCTATATCTTCTGTTACTACTGAAGATGAAGATCCTGTATATCTACTACTTGTACTTCTATTAAATTTTAATGATACTTTACCGTCTTCAAACTGCTCAATTTTACTTAAACTTGTATTTTGTTTTACCTTTTCTGGTTCTGGTGGAGGAACTACTCCTTCTAATATCCATTCGTCTGGCAAGGTTATATCTTTCCATTGAATTGTTTTAGGAATTACCGTATTTGTTTTAGTCAAATCTGTCTGTAAAAATCTTGTTTCCCCTATCTTAGGCTGTAATTTATATTTAGTTCCAAAAGCCGAATTCATAGCTTTATAATGAATTTTATATATTAATGCTATAGAAATGGAACCTTGTTTCATTCTATAATTATGGGTTTTTATTTCTAACACTATGCTTTCTAAAATATTTAAATCATTTAATGAAATGGTCATATCAGGATATACTTCAAAGGATATGGGTCCTTCACTTAGACTTGTTTCTACAGATCCTAACAAAGAATCCTGAAAATTTAAAAATCTTGCGTCTCTGACTACCGCTAAAATACTAGTATTTAGTCCTTCTCTGGTTAAAGGTTTTATGCCTACTTGAATTAATCCTATATGTATATATTTATATTTTTTACTTCTATGATGGTTTAATGTTCTTGCTGATAAAAGGGTTATTTTTGCAAAAGGTTTACTTAACTGAAAATCCCTTTCTTCTGTTTTTATTACATAATCTATTTTAAAAACATTGAACTTTGGAATTTTATAAATCTGTTCTTTATCTACTTTAGGAATTTCCCACTCATCTATTGCTTTTACAAAATCTTCTAGTATTACTTCATTTTTATTTATTACTCTTTTAATTTCTGAGGATTCTGAATCATCTGATTTTACTGTACTAGCCGATTTACACAGAAAAGGATCCATTTACAAAGATATTGAATTATGTTGCGGCCACTGCCTGTTATACCCTAATGACGCCTATCACTCTGGCTAAAACGGGTTCAGTTGGCATACCCAAAACATACTCTTTCAAAATCTTATATTATGTATTCCTTCCCGGTGTAAAAATGTAAGGCTCTGATACCAGCAAAGATTATGTACCGTTTACCAAAATGATTCAGAGTAATTATATGTAATATAATAAAACACACAACAAACAGATTTCTGATGTGGAAGATCAGCCAAGGCTGCAACCACAGAGCATACTTAAACAACAGATCAACACAATTTTATTTTAAGGCTAGGGTTCCTGCAACCTTAACCTGGGATCCCCAGAATTAAGTCAGAATGAGGAGGGAGAAGAGAAGGATGCCATCAACACGGGCTTATATAAGTAGCAGATATATAAGACATAAAATAAAAAACTTACTATATTTAAAATTTTAAAGTACTTAATACAAGCTTCTGTTACGGCACACTTGTAATCCCTCTCTCTCTTTCTATTTTAAAGTACTTAATACAAGCTTTACTGTTTATTCACGTGGCTGGCACTGTTCATGAACAGTGTTTAACAGAAGCTTGTATTAAGTACTTTAAAATTTTAAATATAGTAAGTTTTTTATTTTATGTCTTATATATCTGCTACTTATATAAGCCCGTGTTGACGGCATCCTTCTCTTCTCCCTCCTCATTCTGACTTAATTCTGGGGATCCCAGGTTAAGGTTGCAGGAATCCTAGTCTTAAAATAAAATTGTGTTGATCTGTTGTTTAAGTATGCTCTGTGGTTGCAGCCTTGGCTGATCTTCCACATCAGAAATCTGTTTGTTGTGTGTTTTATTATATTACATATAATTACTCTGAATCATTTTGGTAAACGGTCCATAATCTTTGCTGGTATTAGAGCCTTACATTTTTACACCGGGAAGGAATACATAATATAAGATTTTGAAAGAGTATGTTTTGGGTATGCCAACTGAACCCGTTTTAGCCAGAGTGATAGGCGTCATTAGGTATAACAGGTAGTGGCCGCAACATAATTCAATATCTTTGTAAATGGATCCTTTTCTGTGTAAATCGGCTAGTACAGTAAAATC
Source organism: Manihot esculenta (assembly GCF_001659605.2). Taxonomy (NCBI): domain Eukaryota; kingdom Viridiplantae; phylum Streptophyta; class Magnoliopsida; order Malpighiales; family Euphorbiaceae; genus Manihot; species Manihot esculenta. Next base: position 18,194,865 of record NC_035178.2, on the reverse strand, counting down.
AGATGATTCAGAATCCTCAGAAATTAAAAGAGTAATAAATAAAAATGAAGTAATACTAGAAGATTTTGTAAAAGCAATAGATGAGTGGGAAATTCCTAAAGTAGATAAAGAACAGATTTATAAAATTCCAAAGTTTAATGTTTTTAAAACAGATTATGTAATAAAAACAGAAGAAAGGGATTTTCAGTTAAGTAAACCTTTTGAAAAAATAACCCTTTTATTAACAAGAACATTAAACCATCATAGAAGTAAAAAATATAAATATATACATATAGGATTAATTCAAGTAGGCATAAAACCTTTAACCAGAGAAGGACTAAATACTAGTATTTTAGCGGTAGTCAGAGACGCAAGATTTTTAAATTTTCAGGATTCTTTGTTAGGATCTGTAGAAACAAGTCTAAGTGAAGGACCCATATCCTTTGAAGTATATCCTGATATGACCATTTCATTAAATGATTTAAATATTTTAGAAAGCATAGTGTTAGAAATAAAAACCCATAATTATAGAATGAAACAAGGTTCCATTTCTATAGCATTAATATATAAAATTCATTATAAAGCTATGAATTCGGCTTTTGGAACTAAATATAAATTACAGCCTAAGATAGGGGAAACAAGATTTTTACAGACAGATTTGACTAAAACAAATACGGTAATTCCTAAAACAATTCAATGGAAAGATATAACCTTGCCAGACGAATGGATATTAGGAGTAGTTCCTCCACCAGAACCAGAAAAGGTAAAACCAAATACAAGTTTAAGTAAAATTGAGCAGTTTGAAGACGGTAAAGTATCATTAAAATTTAATAGAAGTACAAGTAGTAGATATACAGGATCTTCATCTTCAGTAGTAACAGAAGATATAGGCAGAGTGTCAAACCTACCTTCTGTAATATATGCTACATACAAAGGAGATGAACCTAAACCGGTAATCCAAACTATAGTAAAACCCAGATTTTCTACATCAGATATTCCTGATAGGCACTTTAGAATGAAAGGAGTAGATTATAGCTCTTCAGTTCCTCAAGCAGTTTATAATCCGGTAGAAAATTATTTAAATCAACAAGCTGAAATAGCACCTTCATCGCCTGAGTCACCATCAGCATCTGCCATAACAGAAAATATAAATAATATAAACAGAGAATTAAATGTTCTTAGTAAAGAAAAAATTGAAAAGAAATTTCTAAAAGAAATAACAAAGACAAAGAATTTAAATAAGTTAAATAAAATTGTTAAAGAACATAAGTTTGAAAATTTAAAAGAAGAATACCTTAATTCTACTAGTCAGAATAAAGAAGGAACGGGATTTTTTGAATGGTTTAAACTATGTAAAAAGAAAAGTATAAATCCGATAACTGTAAGAGATAAAAGGCCAGAATGGATAGTAAATGATAAGGTAATACAGAGTGATTTTCCACCGAAAACAATTAGTAAAATAAAACATGGAGAAAATGAAATAATTTGTGCACCCTATAAGATAGCTAAAGAAAATGACACAGATAAAAAGGTCATAGAACAAAATAACTTCAGTAATGCAAGCCTAATATGTATAGGTACCCAGTTAAAAAAGATAGAGAAGATTTTAAAAGAAAAAGAGGTAGAAATAGAAGAGAAAAAAGAAATAAAACCACATATTTTTAAGCCATATCAAATATCTAGTTCAAGCCAGAAAGAATTAAAAGCAAATAAGGATGAATTTTTGCAAAGTCTAAAAGACCAGTTAAGTAAAATAAAAGCCTCAGAGTCTAGTAAAAATATAATCCCAGAAACCTCTCAATCTAGAAATATAAATGCGTTAAATGAAGAATCAGAAACTGAGCAAAGTCAGCCAGATTCAGAAGATATAAAACAATTTGAAATAAACCCTATATCACATAAAGAAATAGCAAGTAGGGTATAATATTTTAAGACTAATAGAAAAATCCAATACTACTTCTCAGTTTAAGTATAACGCTTCGACAGTTTATGAGTGGAATATAGATGGATTATCTGAGTATAATATTTTAAGTCTATTACAACAAATGACTATGGCGGCTAATGCATATAAAACCCAGTCTTTTGCCTCAGATAGAGCAATAGCTGAAATAATTATAGCAGGTTTTACAGGACAATTAAAAGGATGGTGGGATTAGCATCTGACAGATATGCAGCAATTAGAAATATTAAACTCTGTCCAGGTAGATAGTGATGGAGAACCCATATTTAATGAGTCTGGAGATACTATTCAAGATGCAGTATCAACTTTAATCCTAACAATTTCTTTACATTTTATAGGAGACCCTTCCCTTTTAAAAGATAAAAATGCAAAACTTCTAAGCAATCTAAAATGTAAAAAGTTAAGTGATTTTCAAAACTATAAAACTACATTCTTAACAAGGTTAATGCTAAGAGAAGATTCGAACCAAGATTTTTGGAAAGAAAAATTCTTAGCAGGACTCCCTTATTTTTTAGGAGAAAAGGTCAGGAATAATATAAAACAGCATTTTGGTAATCCAATTACCGTATAAAAGATTAACATATGGCCAATTAGTAAGTATAATTCAGAAAGAAGGATTACAGATATGTCAGGATTTAAAACTACAAAAAACTTTAAAATATGAAATGAATAGAACTAAACAAGAATTAGGATCGTTTTGTAAACAATTTGACTATGGAATAATACAAGATAAAAGTTGTAATGGACAGTGCTCTAAAACTAAGCCAAGAAAATATTATAAAAAAGATAGGTACTATAAAAAGAAATATATAACAAAACCAAGTAAAGAAGAATATTATAAAAGAAAAAATAAAACCCATAAAAAATATAGAAGAAAAAATCCAGAAGATATGAACCAAAATAAGAAGTCATTCAAGGATTTAACATGTTATAATTGTGGACAAAAAGGTCATACATCTAAGTTTTGTAGATTTAATAAAAAATTAAATGAGTTAAGATTAGATGAAGAAATAACAAATAAAATCCAGGAATTATACATAAGTTCAGAAACCTCGGAATCAGGTATAACTGAAAGTGAAAACCAAATAGATGAGTTAATAACTAGCTCATCTGAACAGTCAATAAATGTTTTAACTAAAGAACAAGATTCATTATTAGAATTAATAAATAACATCGAGGATAGTAATACTAAAGAAAAATTTCTTAAAAGGTTAATTAGAAGCTTTGATGAATCAGAAGAGGTTAAAAATACCATGCCTAAAATAGAGAAACAAACTTATGATTTAACTAAGATATTAAGTAAAAATAAAAAACCTAAAGAAAAAGTAACTATAGAAGAACTGCAAAGAGAAATCAAGATAATAAAAGCTGAGGTAAAGGAATTAAAGCAGCAACTTCAGATAGATTCAAGAAAAATAAGAATTTTAGAAAACCAATTAGTTTCTGAACCATCCTCCTCATCTGAGGAAGCAGAAGAGGAAGAAGAACCTAGTAAAATAAACCAATTAAAAGATGAAGAAGTAGATAATAATTTTATATTATTATTGCAAGAAATAACTTCCAGAAAATATTTAGTAAAACTAACAATTAAACTATCAGAAGATTTTAAAATAAATACTATAGCATTATTTGATACATGAGCAGATTTAAATTGTATAAAGTCAAGTTTAGTACCTAAAAAATTTTGGCAAGAAACAAAAGAAAGATTAAAAACTGCAAATAAAACTAATCTAAATATACTAGGAAAGACAGAAGTATTAATAATAAATCAGGATTTAGAAATAAAAACTATATTTTTATTATCACAACAAATAAGTCATATGGTGATATTAGGAACCCCATTTATAAACCTAATAACACCTTATACAGTCAAAGAAAATTGCATAGAAATTAAAACAAGAAATAAAAAGGTTAGAATAGATTTTACAGAAAAGCCAAAAAGAAAAAATTTAAATCTAATAAAAGCACATTCCATTAGGACAATGGAAATAAATTCAATAATAAAATCTAAAGAAGTAGATTTAAAAGATTTAAAAAACAATGTACACGTAGTTAGAATTAAAAAACAATTAGAAAGTGAAATCATAAAAAAGAAAATAGAAAATCTAAAAAACGATATGGAAAAAGAGTTATGTGCAGATCACCCTAACACTTTTTGGAATAGGAAGCAACACATAGTAGATCTGCCATATGAAGAAGGATTTGATGAGAAATCAATCTCAACTAAGGTCAGACCAATTCAAATGGCACCAGAATTATTAGAGCATTGTAAAAAAGAAATTAAAGAATTAGAAGATAAAAAATTAATAAGTAAATCAAGAAGCCCTTGGTCATGTGCAGTTTTTTATGTTAATAAAAGCGCAGAAATAGAAAAGGGTACACCAAGATTAGTTATAAATTATAAACCTTTAAATACAGTATGAAAATGGATTAGGTATCCTATACCAAATAAAAAAGATATTTTAAATAGGTTATATAATGCAAACATTTTCAGTAAATTTGATATGAAATCAGGATATTGGCAGATTCAAATCCATTCTAAAGATAGATATAAAACCGCATTCACAGTCCCTTTTGGACAATATGAGTGGAATGTAATGCCTTTTGGATTAAAAAATGCACCTTCAGAATTCCAGAGAATAATGAATGATATTTTTAATCCTTATTCAAGATTATGTATTGTTTATATAGATGATGTATTAATCTTTAGCCAAAATATTGAAGAACATTTTAAACACTTAAAAACGTTTTGTGGAATAATAAAAAGAAATGGATTAGCATTGAGTAAAACTAAAATGAACCTGTTTCAAACCAAAGTTAGGTTTTTAGGCCATTACATAGAACAAGGTAAAATCCAACCTATTGAAAGAACAATGGTCTTTGGAAATAAATTTCCAGATGAAATAACTAATAAAGTCCAATTACAAAAGTTTTTAGGATGTTTAAACTATGTCATAGATTTTTACCCAAATTTAAATAGAATAATAAAACCTCTCCATGATAGATTAAAGAAAAATGCAAAACCATGGACTCAAGAACATACAGATATTATAAAACACATAAAGACACTAATAAAAGAAATCCCATGTTTATATCTTCCTAACCCTGAAACTTTTAAGATTGTAGAAACAGATGCCTCAGATATAGGATATGGAGGAATTCTAAAACAAAGAATAGATGGTAAAGAGAGAATAATCCAGTTTACTTCAGAACACTAGAACTCTACCCAGACAAATTATTCTACCATTAAAAAGGAAATTTTAAGTATTGTGATTTGTATAAATAAATTTCAATCTGATCTTTTAAACCAAAAATTTTTAGTTAGAATTGATTGTAAAGCTACAAAAGATGTTTTAAAGAAAGATGTTAAAAACCTTGCATCAAAACAGATTTTTGCCAGATAGCAAGCAATTTTCAGTATTTTTTATTTTGATATTGAATTTATTAAAGGCAGTAAAAAAAATATTCCAGACTTTCTAACACGGGAATTTTTACAGCAAAATGGTTCGAAAGAAGAGCAAAAATAAAGATAAGGAGAGAAGCCCAAGCCCAACTCCTAAAGCCTTGTCTGAACATTCAGATGAAATCAATAAAACCCAAATAAAACCCCAAGATCATAGCCAGACAGATTTAAAAAATTGGATTGAGCAATTAAGCCAATCCCCAGAAATCATTAAAGCCCTGCAGGGAATGGCCTCCTCTTCAGGAGCCTCAGGTATGAATCTAAACTCTAAAGCGATTGTACCCGTTCATGGTACAACTAGTCTGTCTCAAACGGTAGACAGTAAAGACAAATCAAATTCGTTAAAGGCTGTGGATTTGCCAAAAATCCAATCATCTTTCCATGGAGGCACTCATAAATGGTTTTTAAAAACAAATTCAGAGTTTGAAATAGAACTAGAACAAGGTTTTGAAAACGTAAATCCATGGGAAGTAATTCATAAAAATTATCCTGAAAACTAGTATTTCCGGCCAGTGGATATTTTAAAAACCCAAGATTACTATCAGAATGTTTTAGAGCAATCTGATTCAGTTCAAGTAAAACATACTTTTGATAGAAATAATAAAAATGTAATTTTATATTCTTCTTTAAAAATAAAAAGAGTTCTTCATCCTGCCGATTGGTCGGTAAAAGGTTTGAGTACACCAATTGCATTAAGAAATTTAAATCGGTTTTACCCATCATATAATTATTTTGATTATATTGATGCTTGGAAGAACATTTTAAATATTCAAAACCCAACATGTACTCATTCATGGCTAATTTATTTTGATAATAAAACCATTAAAACCACCACAAGGATTCCAAATTGGTTTTTTAAATGGTGGACTTTCAGAGCTATATCTGATGATATTCTGTCCTCAGAGGTATCTCAATTATATCAGTATTTTAAACAAAATTTTAAACCACATCAGAGTGAGAAATATATACCTCCTCTAATGTATTTTTCTATGAGTTTCTTTATTCCTTGGGTATATCAGTGGTTCTTTGATTTTTCCTATATCACTGAACTAAATATATCTATTATAGCTAAAAAACATAAAATAAAATGGTGGGGATCATTCAAAAATTCCACCACAGAAGCCCATGTTAAAGCCCTCATTCTAAAACAAGCCCAGTTTCCTGCTATTTCTTATAGTAGTAAACTGACTCTATAAGAGCAGCCTAGTTTTGGAGCCCAAAAGGCCCAATACCAAGCCCTGCTTGCAGCAGCTAAAACCCCAGAATAGTACAAGCTCATTTGTGAAAGCATGTGTAAACAGCTTGATTCTGAAGGATCAGTAAAATCTGTAAAACAGGAATTGGCAAAGACAGGCAGTTCCAGCTCAAGCATAAAATCTTCAAGAAAACCATCTGCTAAAACCTCCAAGAAGAAAGCTAAAGGGAAAAAGAAGCAGTCAAGCTCAGATTCAGAGTCGACAACGTCAGAAACGTCATCCTCTGATAACAATATGGTTTCTTCAGGCAACAGCAATGAAGATGACTGTTACGGCATCCTGCCAGCGATTAAAATCAAAAGTAAAACCACCAAGATAAAGAAAAAGAAAGATAATAAGAAAGGAAAGAAAAAGAAAAAGAAGCAGGACACTTCATCCTCTTCATCATCAGATTCGGAGTAAAACAAGACTGGTGGCAGACAAAAATAGTAAAAGACATGGCAGACAAACTATTCATCTACAGTAAAAAGAAACAAACAAAACACTGCTCATGAACAGTGCCAGCCGCGTGAATAAACAGTAAAGCTTCTTGTGACTCTACAGTAAAACCAAGAATTCCTCTATAAAAAGGGAGCCTCTCCCCTTGTGAAGGCACACTTGTAATCCCTCTCTCTCTTTCTATTTTCTCTATCTTCACATTTCCTCTGGAAATTTTCCCTCTTTTAAAATTCCAGAAGCTTGTATTAAGTACTTTAAAATTTTAAATATAGTAAGTTTTTTTATTTTATGTCTTATATATTTGCTACTTATATAAGCTCGTGTTGACGGCATCCTTCTCTTCTCCCTCCTCATTCTGACTTAATTCTGGGGATCCCAGGTTAAGGTTGCAGGAACCCTAGCCTTAAAATAAAATTGTGTTGATCTGTTGTTTAAGTATGCTTTGTGGTTGCAGCCTTGGCTGATCTTCCACATTAGAAATCTGTTTGTTGTGTGTTTTATTATATTACATATAATTACTCTGAATCATTTTGGTAAACGGTCCATAATATATATATATATATATATATATATATATTAATAAGAAAATAAATTTTAAATTATTTTCTTTTAGTCTTTAAATCAGATTTAAATGACTATGTACAATAATTTTATTATTTTGTCATATATTAGTATGAGATTCTATGCATGATAGTCTATATATATATGTATGCATATAGGATGCTATAATATATATATGCAAGGCAAAATAATTAAAATTAAAAGTTGAACCCTCACTCTAAAATTTTAAGTTTTAATGCCACCCATATATTAAATACCTATCAAGACTAAGATCACCAAAATGCAGGTTTTATCAAAGCAAAGTGCTTAGGTTATCTTAGTAAGATAGGATGAGTAATAGTTACTCATTCATTTAATTTTGGTTTAGCTTAATTAAGCTATCAAAACGGTTTTGGGTCTAAGGCATTAGATGGGGTATAACATGCATTTGACATATGATGTCAACACCTCATAATCTAAGAGTTACATTAGATGTAATTGGTAAAGAGTTACCTACCTAAATAACTTAGTTCTAAGCGTCATGCCAAAGCTAACTTAGAATTAGGTGAAATATGGATCTTAGCCCACTAAAATATTATTATTTTTGAGGATTATATTTTAGTGGGAGATTATTATCACCTCAATATTAATTTACTAAATTGATTATATTTGCATATTTTGTAGATAATTATGACTGCTAATAACAATTCCACCTTATCACTACGATCCATCCTTGAGAAGGATAAACTGAAAGAAAATGGGACTAATTTTGTTGACTGGTTTAGAAACTTGAGAATTGTTCTCAAGCAAGAGAAAAAGTCATATGTGCTTGATGAAGCTATCCCAGAACCACCTCCTGCTGATGCTACTAATGCTGTTAAAAACAAGCATAAAAAGCATATGGATGATTCTAATGACATTGGATGTCTTATGTTGGCAACTATGTGCCCAGAACTTCAAAAGGATCTGGAGCACCTTGAGGCCTATGAGATGAGTGTCCATCTCAAACAGGCTTTCCAACAGCAAGCTAGGCAGGATAGGTATGAAACCACCATTGCATTGCATGATTGCAAAATGGCTGAAGGTGAATCAGTTAGTGCTCATGTTTTGAAAATGAAAGGCTACATTGATCACCTTGCTAGGCTTGGCTATCCTCTGAGTTTAGAACTCTCTACGGATCTGATCCTACATTCTTTACCTAGCAGTTTTTCTCAGTTTGTCATGAACTATAACATGAACAATATGGAGAAATCCAGTCCTGAGCTGCATGTAATGCTAAAAACAGCTGAGATGAATGTCAAGAAAAACCCTACCCAAATTTTGAATGTCAATAAGGGTAAGCCCATGAAAAATAAGGGGAAACCCAAGTCTAAAGGTGGTAATGGGCTTAAGGGATGAAGCAAGCCTAAATGGCAACCCAAGGCAAAAGTTCCTAAGGAAATAGTTCCTAAGGAAGGAATATGCTTCCATTGCAAGGAACCAGGGCATTGGAAGAGAAATTGCAAACTCTATTTGGATGAGAGTGCAAGAAGAAGAAGAATAGTGAGACTACGACTTCAGGTATTTATGTTATAGATATTAATTTATCTATTTCTACTTCATGGGTATTAGATACCGAATGTGGTTCTCACATTTGTACAAATGTGCAGGGTCTCAAATGAAATAGAAAACTGAAAAAGGGCAATGTGGACCTACGCGTAGGCAATGGAGCAAGAGTTGCTGCATTAGCTGTAGGGACTTATGAACTTGTGTTGCCCAATGGGCTTTTGCTAGTTTTGAACAATTGCTTTTATGTTCCTACTTTGAGCAGGAATATTATTTCAGTTTCTATTTTGGACGATGAAGGTTTTTCATTTCTTATTAAGAATAAGAAATGCTCCATTTATAATAAAGATTTGCTTTATTATATTACAAATTCTTATGATGGCATTTATGTCCTTAATCTAGATGATTCTAGAGACAACAATATCTATAACATAACTTCTAAGAAAACTAAGCCAAATGAGTTAAACCCAATATATTTATGACACTGTTGTCTTAGCCATATAAATGAGAATCGCATATCTAAGCTCCATAAAGATGGTTTATTAGATTCATTTGATTTTGAATCATTTGAAAATTGTGAATCTTGTTTGCTTGGTAAGATGACAAAGGATCCTTTTACTGGACAAGGTCAAAGGGCTTCAGACTTATTGGGCTTAATACATACATATGTATGTGGCCCACTAAGCATTAGTGCCAGGGGAGGTTATCAGTACTTCATTACATTCACTGAAATGGCTATGTCTACCTAATGAAACACAAGCATGAATCTTTTGAAATGTTTAAAACTTTTCAAAATGAAGTACAAAATGAACTTGGTAGAACTATTAAAGTGCTTCGATCTGATCGAGATGGTGAATATTTGAGCCAAGAGTTTGATGAACATCTTAGAAATTGTGGAATTGTTTCACAATTAACTCCTCCAGGAACTCCACAATGGAATGGTGTTTCTGAAAGGAGAAATCAAACTTTATTAGATATGGTTTGATCTATGATGAGTCAAACAAATCTCCATTTATCATTTTCGGGTTATGCCTTGGAAACAGCTACAATTCTAAACCGAGTACCATCGAAAGCGGTTGAAAAGACACCATATGAGTTATGGACTGGCAAAATGCCCAATTTGACTTTTCTTAAGATTTGGGGTTATGAGGCTTATGTGAAATGCCCAATTTCAGATAAGCTAGCTCCAAAATCTATCAAGTGCAATTTTGTGGGGTATCCTAAGGAAACCAAAGGATACTATTTCTATATTCCCTTAGAGAACAAAGTGTTTGTTGCTCAAAATGGTACCTTTTTGGAAAAGGAATTTATCTCTCAGAGATTCAGTGAGAGTACAGTGCAACTTGAGGAAACTCAAGCACCACAAGAGAGCATTGAACCGCTGATAGAACCACTTTCAAAACCACAAACATTTGTGGAAACTGAAAGGGTGACACAAGTCCCACGCAGATCTGATAGGACGCGTCATCAGCCTAAGAGATATGGATTTCTCATGACTGATAGTCGGGAACTTTTGCTCATTGATCAAGATGAGCCTAATACCTATCAAGAGGCTATATTAGGTCCAAATTCCGAGAAGCAGCTTTCTGCCATGAAATCTGAAATGCAATCCATGTATGACAATCGAGTTTGGTCATTAATTGATTCCCCTAAGAGTGTTAAGACCATTGGTTGCAAATGGGTTTTCAAGAAGAAAACTGACATGGATGGAAATGTGCATACCTACAAAGCAAGGCTTGTCGCAAAAGGTTTCAAGCAAACTCATGGTATAGACTATGAGGAGACCTTTTTGCCAGTTGCAATGCTTAAGTCGGTTAGAATTCTCATTGCCATTGCTGTGTACTATGATTACGAGATATGGCAAATGGATGTCAAAACAGCTTTCCTTAATGGAAACTTTCATGAGGATGTGTACATAATACAACCTGAGGGTTTTGTAATCCCTGAGAATTCTGGAAAGATTTGCAAGCTTCAAAGATCCATTTATGGATTGAAGCAAGCTTCTTGGAGTTGGAATCTTCATTTTGATGAGACAGTCAGGGACTTTGGATTCATCAAAAAATGAAGATGAACCTTGTGTTTACAAGATGGTTAGTGGGAGTGCAGTTGTGTTTCTAGTCCTATATGTGGATGACATATTACTCATTGGAAATGATATCCCTACCTTGCAAAAGGTTAAGACTTGGTTAGGGAATTCTTTTTCAATGAAGGACTTAGGTGAGGCTGCTTATATCCTTGGTATTAAGATCTATAGGGATAGATCCAAGAGGATAATCGGTCTGAGTCAAAGTACTTATATTGACAAAGTGCTGAAAAGGTTCAGCATGCAAGATTCCAAAAGAGGATTCTTGCCCATGTCTCATGGTATTCATCTCAGCAAGAATCAATATCCTATGACATCTGATGAGCGAGAACGGATGAATAAGATTCCTTATGCTTCTGCTATTGGATCTATCATGTATGCCATGTTATGTACTAGACCAGACGTCTCATATGCCTTAAATCACAACAAGCAGATATCAGGCAGATCCCGGTGAAAGTCACTGGACAGCTGTTAAGAATATCCTAAAGTACCTTAGAAGGACTAAGGATGCATTCCTAGTTTATGGAGGTTTGGAAGACGAGCTAGTTGTAAGTGGTTACACAGATGCTAGTTTCCCAACCGACATAGATGACTTCAAATCGCAGTCAGGATTCGTATTCACTTTAAATGGTGGAGCTGTTAGCTGGAAAAGTTCCAAGCAAAGCACAGTAGCAGATTCTACAACAGGAGCTGAGTATATAGCAGTATCAGATACAGCTAAAGAGGCAGTCTAGTTGAAGAAATTCATCTCAAAGTTGGGAGTGGTTCCCAGCATTGCAAATCCTATGGACCTTTATTGTGATAACAACGGTGCCATAGCACAGGCAAAGGAGCCCATATCTCATCAGAGATCTAAACACATACTCAGGCGATATCACCTTATTCGAGAGATCATTGATAGAGGAAATATCAAAATATGCAGATCCACTGACCAAGCCTCTTTCACAGGTCAAGCATGATCAGCAAACTAGGTCTATGGGTATTAGATACTTGTATGATTAGGCCTAGTGCAAATGGGAGATTGTTAGTGTATTTGCCCTAGGCCATTATCTTGGACCTTTTTGTATGTCGTTTGGTTATTAATAAAAGAGGTTTTTATCATTATTATTTGTTTGCATGTTACATAATAATGATTATCATCCCTGTTTACTTATTATTATGTTGATAATAATAAAATATAACTAGTATGATTATTGATTGATAATCATGAGATGATTATGTATATGTTGATATAATTCAATAATCATAGATACTTGTTAGAGAACAAAGTATTGGATGGACCCGCATTGAGATCACTACATGGGTTATTGTCATAAGTGAATCTCAAATAGTTATGTCTTAATCCTTTGACTTGAGATTGTCATAGTTTCCAACATAAGGACTGTTATGTTTTGACATAACCAAACATTGTCTTTAATCGGACAATCATAAAGGTTATGATTGAGCATGATAGAAATTATGTAGAGGATAATGAACAATCAAGATAGGATTTGTCCCTCTCTTTGAGAGAGATATCTTCTGGGCCCCTCGATAAGTGAGACTAATAAATGCATGGCCGTGCTCAAATGAATTGATAGTGTGATCAATATCATTTGAATTTATCAGTCTACTTAGAGATCGAGAAATCATAAGTTTGAACATTATAAGTTTGACCTTGACCATAACTTATGTTCAAACTAGATATCGTGTGACAAAGGGATTAATACATGTTCTATTTATTAGGTTTTATCGGACTATTGATCCTCATATTAGTTGGGTAGTCATAATGTCTTGCTAGAGGCCACTTATGACTTATGGGCCTTGTGGGACTGGACTTATTGCCAACTAATGTGAGCCTATTGGGTCACACACAAAAGAACGTTGTTGATATGCTATGTCATATTAAAGGGCTAAAAGCCCAAAGCCCATTAATATAATTAATAATAATAAAGTGTTATTATTATTAATCATTAATATAATTAATAACAATAATGTGTTATTATTATTAATATTAATCATTAATATAATTAATAATAATAATGTGTTATTATTATTAATATTAATGATTAATATTAATTAATAATAATAAGGTGTTATTATTATTAATTATTTATTAGTATGAGATAATAATATTTAAAAGATCTGCAGTCTATCTGTTGCCGTTACAGATAAAGGACTCTATCATACAAGATATTTGAGTATCTATGAGATTGTGATAGTGGGTTATGAACACAAGGAAAAACACAACTCCTTTTAGGAAAAGGAGTTGTGGGAAAAACAAAAGACTGAAACATATAAATACCCATTCTACGAATTGTGGAAGGTGCATGTTTTTGAGAAAACTCAGTCTAAAAACTGCAGATTGTGGAGCACATAATCTATCTATCTTTGAGAGAGCTAGCACTCTAGAAGGATAGAAGACATTCGTGTGGATACCATAGTGGGTGTTCGTTTGAAAAAGCAGCACCATCAGTTCGCCATTGTATTTTTTGGACGAGATTAACAAGTTAGTCTCATATCCTTCTTATAAAATAAACAAAGCACTAGGATTCTGGGAAAAGGAAATCAGAGAAATTTTTATTTTTCCGCTGCGCTTTTGGATTGCAATAATCTCTAGATTTCCCAACATAATGCACCTGTACCAGACAACTCAAGCTGTAAACCCTCATTAATGAGCCTGTAAAATTTCCTCACCACCGGTCTTCTCTCTACTGAGATATGGGATAAACTGCCAAGTGATTTTCGGCTGAGAGCATCTGCCACCACATTTGCCTTACCCGGATGATACTGGATTTTGCAATCATAATCACTAAGCAGTTCTACCCATCTTCTTTGCCTCAGATTCAACTCTTTCTGAATCAAGATGTATTGCCAACTCTTATGATCTGTAAAAATCTCACATTTTACCCCATACAGGTAATGCCTCAACATCTTGAGTGCAAAAATCACAACTGCCATCTCTAGATCGTGTGTAGGATAATTTAATTCATGCTTCTTCAGCTGTCTAGAAGCATAAGCAACTACCCTCTCATTCTGCATCAACACATAACCTAGTCCCACTCGGATGCATCACAAAACACTGTGAAATCCTCACTACTTGTAGGCAGAGCTAACACCGGTGCTAATGTCAGTCTTCTCTTTAGCTCTTCAAAACTTTCCTCACACTGTTCTGACCAAATAAACCTCTGATTCTTTTTGGTCAAACTGGTCATAGGAGCAGCAATTTTTGAGAAATCCTGGACAAACCTCTTGTAGTAACCTACCAAACCCAAAAAGCTCTTAATCTCTGTCATTGTAGTGGGGGTCTGGACTAGTTAGCTACAACTTTTACTTTCTTAGGGTCCACCTCGATTCCCTTTACTGACACCACATGCCCCAAGAAAGATATACTCCTCAACCAGAACTCATATTTAGAGAACTTGGCATACAAGCCGTGTTCTCTCAAGGTCTGCAACACAATCCTCAAATGATGGGCATGCTCCTCTGCGTTTCTAGAATACACCAAGATATCGTCAATAAAAATAATAATAAAGTGATCCAAAAACTGGCTAAAAACTCTATTCATGAGATCCATGAATGCTGCAGGGCATTGGTTAACCTGAACCACATCACTAGGAACTCATAATGTTCATATCTGGTCCTGAAAGCTGTTTTGGGTACGTCTTCCTCTCTGACTCTCAACTGATGATACTCGGATCTCAAATCTATCTTGGAAAAATAAGCGGCTCCTACTAGCTGGTCAAACAGATCATTGATCCTGGGTAACAGATACTTGTTCTTGGTAGTGACTTTATTTAACTGTCTATAGTCAATACAAAGTCTTAGGGATCCATCCTTCTTTCTCACGAACAAAACTGGAGCACCCCAATGTGAGGTACTAGGTCGGATGAAACCCTTATCTACCAATTCCTGCAACTGTTCTTTCAACTCCTTCTACTCAGCAGGTGCCATCCTGTAGGGAGGAATAGAGATGGGTCTGGTTTCGGGCATTACTTCAATTTCAAACTCTATTTCCCTAGCAGGTGGTAAACCTGGTAGCTCATCTGGGAAAACGTCGAGAAACTCTATGACTACTGGCACTGAAGCTGGTTCCCTAAACTGACTATTAACCTCTCTGACATGAATAAGAAACCCTTGACAACCCCTCCTAAGCAACCTATGAGCCTGCAGAGCAGATATCAAGCCTCTAGGCATACCTATCTTGTCTCTTCGGAAGACTACCTCTGATCCATCTTATTCTCTAAACCTGACTACCTTGTCTCTGCAGTCCAAGGTAGCGCCATGAGTAGAGAGCCAATCCATCCCTAGAATTAATGTCAAAATCAGTCAAATCTAGAACCACAAGGTCAGTTGGAAGGCATTTATCCTCAACAAAGACTGGACTGAACTGGCAGACTGACTCTGCCACAGATGGATCACACTTGGGCCCACTGACCCAAAGAGGACACTCTAGTCCAGAAGCTATCAAACCCAAACTATCTACGGCTCTCGGAAAAACAAAAGAATGAGAGGCACCAGGGTCCATAAGAGCATACACATCAGAACACCCAATAGTGAGTTTACCTGACACCACTGTGTTTGATGTGTTAGCCTCCTGCTGTGTCATGGTGAAGATCCTTATTGGAGCTGAAGGGCCTTCTCCTTGGAAACCTACTGAAGAAGAGGTTGTCCCTCTCCCTTGACCTCGCCCTCTGCCCTTAGACGTGGCTAAATCTGTTGGCTGAGCCATGCTACTAGAAGTCGTCTGTTGGGATTGTGCCATCATAGCTGCATTGGGACACTCACGTGCCATGTGCCCCTCTTGTCCACATTTGTAACAAGCTGTAGTCCCAAACCGACAAAGCCCTTTGTGCGGCTTACCGCACCTCAGACATCAAGAGCTATCTGAACCAGAGCTTGAACCACTATCCATTCCCAGACTAGACTTCAATCTATTCCAGAACTTGTTCTTCTTTGGCTTCCTAGTGGATTTGTTCCACTTTTAACTTTTTGTGGCGGCTGCATTTAGAGAATAGAGATCAAATTTCCTTGTACTCGGGGTTTTGGAACCCGAGGACTGTGCCATTTGTTGCTTTATTGTCCCTTGTATGATGGCACTAGCCTTCATTTTCCTGGCTACATCCATAATAGTGTGGAAGCTCTCTCTGTCTGCTGCTAAGATCAAGGAGGAGTACGTAGAGCAGAGTCTCATGGTATACCTCCTAGCCTTCTTCTGGTCAGTGTCATAAGCCTAACCCACAAACTGAAGCAACTCCAGAAACTTGTCTGTATACTCATCCACACTCATATCTTTAGTCTGTCTCAATTGCTCAAATTCTATCACCTTCAACTCCCTCGAACTGTCTGGAAAAGCCCATCTTGCAAATTCATTTGCAAACTGTTCCCAATATAGGCTATCCAGTTTCGGGTCCACGTAATTCTTGAACAATTCCTTTGCCTTCTTGCACTTCAGAGTGAACCCCGCCATCTGAATGGCTCTGCTATCACTGGTGTAATACCCGGCTAGACTCCGGTATCGGAATTCCTACCGTCCGGTGGAATCTCGGATGTCGGAAACCTCTAGAAGGGTAAAATCATGATTTCATAAAATGTTTTAATGTATTTTAAGGTTTTAAGTAAGAAAGAAATGAAGTTTTGAATGATAAAGACCATGGAGGCATTTCCAGGTTCGGCCGCCGAACCTCAAGTTTGGCCGCCGAACGTGGGATAGTTTAGGGGGGCACGTTAGGCTTCCGAATGTGGCTCATGTTCGGCCGCCGAACCTCATGTTCAGCCGCCGAACATGCATGCGTTTGGAGTCGCCTTCAGCTTCCGAAGGTGGCCTGGCTTGCCACCTATAAAAGGACCCATGGCCGAAAATGGGCGAGCTTTCTCCCCTATTTTCGGCCAACGGTGAGTCCATGCTCCCCCATGGTTGGTTTTGGTGTTCTTCCTCAAATCTTTCGAGTTTTAACAAGTTTTAACTTGGTTTTGAAGATTTTTGAAGCTTGGAGCAAGTTTTGGAGCTTGGAGGTCCAAGGAGCTAGATTTCTCCCATCTCCAAGTTAGGATCGTCTTTCCTCTCGATCTTCAAGAGGTAAGCCTAGATCCTACCTTTCTTGTATGTTTTAAACAAGTTTTATGAAGTTTATGGGGTAGAAATACATGTGTAAGTTAGTTGATTGTATGTTAGGATTAATGTTGAGTTTATGAGTAATGTATGTTGTTTGAGTTGCCTTTTGTGTTTGTGTTGGGGTTTAGGATAGTTTGAGACCCCTAAATACTGATTTGCTTGTGTATGCATGCTGTAGAATAGGTAAATGCAAGTTTGAATGGTTTGGGAGACAAAATGTGCATGTGGAGGCTGAGTTTTGCCCTTTGGAAGAACTTAGGTTCGACAGCCGAAGGACTTTCGGCCGCCGAACTTGCCTGTGGAGGCCAGCCTTTGGCTGCCGAATCCTGCCCCCGAAAGTGGACTTTCGGCTCTAGAAGGGAGTTTCGGCAGCCGAAGGTGCCGCCGAACATGCATGAGTTTCGTATTTGGAAGGGACTTTCAGCCGCCGAAGGTGCCGCCGAAAGTGGCTGAGTTTCGGCTCTGGAGGGACTTTCGGCCGCCGAACCTGCCGCCGAAAGTGCCCTGTTCAGCCTTCCTTTTCATGATTTCTATGATTGTTTTAAGGTGTTTTAGGGGGTTTTTGGGGAGTATTTTAGAGTCATATTCATGTATGTTTGGTCACTCATTTAAGTCCACCTATGTAGGTTCGGACCCGAGGAACCGAGGACCCCAGCAGTGAGTCAGCTGCTTCAGTGTCTTGTCAGAGCTAGCCTGAGGTGAGTAGAATGACTCTTTATATTTCAAAGTAAATAATGAAAGTTTTAGCATGATTCATGCATCATGTGTAACGCCCCGGAAATCCGGACCGCTACCGGCGCTAGGATCCGGGTCGACTTAAGGCCGCCGGGACCCGTAGCAAGCCTGACATATAACCTGTAATCCTGTATAATCCCATACATGATCAACAACATGCATAAAAATTAAAACTTTTCTTCATACATACTGTCATCTACTAACTCAACCTGTGCATACTCTGAACATATACATAACATAGTCCCTCTGTGGGATCTCATCAAGCCTTAAAGGCAAAACAACCTGTGTTGAGTTAGTGTACATAAACATCATAACATAAGATCATGTATATACAAAAGGGATTAACAATACATTATGGTCAAGCACAACTCTATCCTCAATAACCTCATTACATAACATCCTGAATATTTTTACATTTCATCATAATACAATTGTCATGTCCACAAACTAACTATTACATACATATGACTTTTTCTCGTCTTGCCTTCTCTATCTATCCCGTACCTGCAAACCTGGGGGTTAGGGGAGAGGGGTGAGCTAGATGCCCAGTGAGTAGAACTATAAAAGAAAATATTTAAAACATGCTATCATGAAATGCGTCACTGCACAAACAAATCACACCACGGATGGACTGATTCAAAAATCCCTCAACTCCATGCCCGGCCCTATTATGGGCACCACAGGACTTCGTATTGCCCGGCCCTATTATGGGCACCACAGGACTTCGTACTCGGAGTTATTGCCCGGCCCTATTATGGGCACCACAGGTCTTCGTATTGCCCGGCCCTATTATGGGCACCACAGGACTTCGTATATAGAAGGCTAATGAATCATCCTAATGTCCATCCACTATCATCTATCACAACAATACAATGTGGCATAGTCGTGAATTCTAATGCAAACAACCTATAATATGATCATGATGCATGAAGCATGACAAAAGCATTTCATTTCTTAATTTAAAAGGTTAAGCTTAGTTCCACTCACCTCTGGCTGACCATGACAAACTCTGTAGCAGCTGGCTCACTGCTGGGGTCCTTGGTTCCTCGGGTCCGAACCTACACAGGTGGACTCCAATGAGGGACCAAACATACATAAACATAACTCTAATATATTCCCCAAAAACCCCCTAAAACATCCTGAAAATATCACATAGAGATATGCATGAAGTGGCTGAACAGGGCACTTTCGGCGGCACCTTCGGCGGCCGAAAGTCCTGGACAGAGACGAAACTCAGGTAGGTTCGGCGGCACCTTCGGCGGCCGAAAGTCCCAGACAGAGACGAAAGTCTCTTTTCGGGGGCAACTTCGGCAGCCGAAAGGCCTGCCTCCCCAGCCATGTTCGGCGGCCGAAAGTGCTTTCGGCTGCCGAACCTGGTTTCTGCCAAAGGGCAGAAACTCGGTTCCTTTGTGCATTTTTGTCTCCAAACTCACCAATCATGCATATACCTCACTTAAAACATTTGCTTAAAAACTCATACAACCCTATACATGCCATTCTACCCCATAAAATCACTTAAAACTTACTTAAAACACATGAGGAGCTTAAGATCGGCTCTTACCTCTTGAAGATCGAGAGGGAGACGACCTAAACTTGGAGATCCACGAAAATGAGCTCCTGAGTTCCCAAAGCTCCAAAACTTGGTTTAAAAGCTCAAAACCTTCAATGCAAGCTTAAAACTCAAGAAAAATGGTAGAGATTTGGAGGAAGAGCACAAGAGTTGCAAAGGGAAGGTCGGAAGCTTGCTGTGGCCGGAAATGGGAGAAAGCTCGCCCATTTCGGCTAAGTGCCCCATTTATAGGTGGCTGGCCAGGCCACGTTCGGGGGCCGAACGTGCCTCCGCATCCATGCAATGTTCGGCGGCCGAACTTGACTTTCGGCGGCCGAACCTGAACTTCCCTAACTCATGCTTTCGGGGGCCTAACGTGCCTCCAAAACGCATGCATGTTCGGCGGCCGAACTTGACTTTCGGCGGCCGAACCTGGGTTTTCCTCCAATGCTATTTTCATGCAAAAACTCATTTAGTTTCATACTTTAAAACCATTAAAAACATGAAAACATTTTATGAAAGCATGGTTCTACCCTTCTAGAGGTCTCCGACATCCGAGATTCCACCGGACGGTAGGAATTCCGATACCGGAGTCTAGCCGGGTATTACATTCTCCCCCCCTTAAGAACATTCGTCCCCGAATGTTCCTCACTAGCACACATAGCATGGCAAAGAACATAACACATATACAAGGCACATAAACACATAGGGATCTAACCTTAAAAGAGATGAGGGTACTGCTGGAGCATAGACTCTCGTGTCTCCCAAGTGCATTCTTCCAAGTTGTGGTGGTTCCACAGGACTTTCACCATCGGGATTTCCTTGTTTCTTAACTTTCTTATCTGGGTGTCTATGATCCGTACTGGCTGTTCAACATAGGTGAGATCCTCTTGGACCTCCACATCAGGCTCACTAAGAACCTTGCTCGGATCTGACACAAACTTCCTCAACATTGAAACATGGAAAACCGGATGGATTCTTTCCATCGAAGCAGGTAAATCCAGCTTGTACGACACATTCCCAATCTTTTGCAAGATTTCAAAGGGTCCGATGTATCGTGGGGCTAGTTTACCTTTCTTCCCGAAGCGAACCACTCCCTTCATTGGAGACACCTTGAGCAATACCAGATCCCCCTCCTGAAACTCTAACTGTCTTCTGCGGACGTCTGCATAGCTCTTCTGTCTGCTTGCAGCAGTCTTGATTCTTTCTCTGATTATGGGTACCACCCTGCTGGTGATCTCTACTAACTCAGGCCCTGCCAAGGCCTTTTCTCCAACTTCCTCCCAGCAAACAGGTGATCTGCACTTCCTTCCATACAAAGCTTCATATGGAGCCATCCCGATGCTAGCATGATGGCTGTTGTTGTAAGCAAACTCCACCAAAGGTAGATGCTGCCTCCAAGAACCGCCAAAGTCTAGCACACACATTCTGAGCATATCCTCGATAGTCTGGATGGTCCTTTCTGACTGTCCATCAGTCTGGGGGTAGAAGGCAGTACTGAAATCCAACCTAGTACCCATGGCATTCTGCAGACTCCGCCAAAATCTGGAGGTGAACTGGGGCCCTCTATCTGATACTATCGAAACAGGAACCCCATGCAGCCTGACGATCTCATCCACATATACCTGCGCCAACTTGTCCACAGAGTAGCCACTCCTGACAGGAATGAAGTGAGCAGATTTGGTGAGTCTGTCCACAATCACCCATATGGAGTCCACTCTGTTGGACGCCGCCGGTAACCCCACTACGAAGTCCATAGCTATATTCTCCCATTTCCATTCTGGGATAGGTAGCGGGTTAAGCATGCCAGCCGGCTTCTGATGTTCCAGCTTCACCCTCTGACACACTTCGCAGGCTGACACGAACTGTGCCACTTCTTTCTTCATCGCTGGCCACCAATAAACTTTCTTCAAATCTTGATACATCTTGGTGGCTCCGGGGTGAATGTTGTATCTTGCATTATGAGCCTCTCTCATAATGTCTCCTTTTAGCCCAATGTCATTTGGTACACATAGTCTGCTCCCATAGCGGAGGATCCCTTTACTGTCGAATCTGTACTCGCTATCCTTGCCTGACTGAACAGTCCTGGCAACCTTCACTAACTCCGGGTCCTCATGCTGTTTCTGAGCCACCTGCTCCAGAAACACGGGTGCTACTCTCATCTGGGCCACTAAGGCACCTGTACCAGACAACTCCAACTGTAGACCTTCCTCAATAAGCTTGTAGAATTTCTTCACCACTGGTCTCCTCTCTGCCGCGATGTGGGATAGACTGCCTAGTGACTTCCGGCTTAGGGCGTCTGCCACGACATTCGCCTTACCCGGATGATACTGAATCTTGCAATCATAGTCACTCAGCAGCTCCACCCACCTCCTCTGCCTCAAATTCATATCCCTCTGACTCAAGATGTACTGCAGGCTCTTATGATCTGTAAAGATCTCACATTTTACCCCATAGAGGTAGTGCCTCCACATCTTGAGTGCAAAGATTACTGCTGCCATCTCTAAGTCATGCGTGGGGTAATTCAACTCATGCTTCTTCAGCTGCCTAGAAGCATAAGCGATCACCCTCTCATTCTGCATCAGTACACAACCCAGTCCCACACGGGACGCATCACAAAAGACTGTAAAGTCCTCTCCACTAGATGGCAGAGCTAAAACTGGTGCTGAAGTCAACCTCTTCTTGAGCTCTTCAAAAATCTCCTCGCACTGGTCGGTCCACAGAAACTTCTGATTCTTCCTGGTCAGTCTGGTCAGAGGAGCTGCTATCTTTGAGAAGTCCTGAACGAACCTCCTGTAGTAACCTGCCAAACCCAAGAAACTTCTAATCTCTGTTACTGAAGTGGGTCTAGGCCAGTTAGCCACAGTTTCTGTCTTCTTGGGGTCTACCTCAATACCATTCTCTGACACTACATGCCCCAAGAACGAAATGCTCCTCAGCCAGAATTCACATTTAGAGAACTTGGCATACAAGCCATGTTCCCTCAAAGTCTGCAAGACCAACCGCAGATGATGGGCATGCTCCTCTGCATTCCTGGAATACACCAAGATATCATCTATGAAGACAATAACGAAGTGATCCAGGTACTGGCTAAACACTCTGTTCATGAGATCCATGAATGCTGCAGGGGCGTTAGTTAACCCGAACGGCATCACAAGGAACTCAAAATGCCCATATCTGGTCCTGAAAGCCGTCTTTGGCACATCCTCATCCCTTATCCTTAGCTGATGGTGCCCCGATCTTAGATCTATTTTGGAGAAACAACTCGCTCCGGCTAGCTGGTCGAATAGATCATCGATCCTAGGCAATGGGTACCTATTCTTGGTAGTGACTTTGTTCAACTGCCTGTAGTCGATACAAAGCCTAAGGGATCCATCCTTCTTCCTCACAAACAAGACCGGAGCACCCCAAGGTGAGGTACTCTGTCGGATGAAACCCTTTTCTACCAGCTCTTGTAATTGCTCTTTCAACTCCTTTAATTCGGCTGGAGCCATCCTGTAGGGAGGGATAGAGATCGGTCTAGTTCCAGGCATCAACTCTATCTCGAACTCTATCTCCCTAGCAGGCGGTAAACCTGGAAGCTCATCAGGAAAGACATCCTGAAACTCTCTGACAACTGGCACCGAGGCCGGCTCCCTGACCTGACTGTCTAGCTCTCTCACATGAGCTAAGTACCCCTGACATCCCTTCCTAAGCAACCTACGAGCCTGAAGAGCTGATATCAGACCTCTAGGTGTGCCCCTCTTGTCTCCTCTGAAGACGACCTCTGACCCGTTCTGATCTCTGAACCTGACTACCTTGTCCCTGCAGTCCAAGGTAGCACCATGGGTAGATAGCCAATCCATCCCTAGAATGATGTCAAAGTCTGTCAAAACTAGAACCACAAGGTCGGCGGAGAGGCATCTTCCCTCAATAAAAACTGGACTGTACTGGCAGACTGACACTGCCACTGACGGGTCACACTTGGGTCCACTGACCCATAGGGGACACTCTAACCCAGAGACTATCAGACCTAACCTCTCAACGGCTCTCGGAGCAATAAATGAATGAGATGCACCCGGGTCCATTAATGCATACACATCAGAACACCCAATGACGAGATTACCTGACACCACGGTGTTGGATGTGTTAGCCTCCTGCTGTGTCATGGTGAAGATCCTGGCTGGAGCTGATGGACCTTCACCTCGGGAACCAGAAAAAGAGGCTACCCCTCTCCCTCTACCTCTGCCACTGCCCTGAGTTGTGGCTGGAACTGCTGGCTGTGCCACACTACCAGAAGCTGTCTGCTGGGGCTGGCCCATAAAAGGCGCTCTAGGACAATCCCGAGCTATGTGTCCCTCCTGTCCACATCTGAAACATGCATTAGTCCCAGCACGACACACTCCCCTGTGCGGTCTTCCACATCTCTGGCATTCTGTACCATCTGAGCCTGAGCTCGAGCCACCGCCAAATCCCAGACCGGATTTCAACTTGTTCCAAAACTTATTCTTCTTCGGCTTCTTGGTGGTGCTATCCCACCTCTTCTTACCTGAACTCTGAGAAGAGAAACCTGGTCCTCCTCTGTTTGGGGTCTTAACCCCTGAAGACTGGGTCACTGACTGCTTCACTGACCCCTCAACTATAGCACTTGCCTCCATTCTTCGAGCCATATCCACCACAGTGTGGAAACTTTCTCTCTCAGCTGACTGAACCAACGAGGAGTACCTGGAATGCAGCTTCATAACATATTTCTTGGCTTTCTTCGTATCTGAATCTAGAGCTTGCCCTGAAAAAGGCAATAGCTCCAAGAATTTATCCGTGAACTCCTCTACACTCATGTGCTCTGACTGCCTCAGTTGCTCAAACTCAATCATTTTCAGTTCTCTAGAACTGTCTGGAAAAGCCCATCCAGCGAACTCATTCGCAAAATCTTCCCATGTCATACCGTCTAGTCTCGGGTCCACATAACACTTGAACCATTCCCGTGCCTTCTTGCACTTTAAAGTGAACCCTGCCATCTGAATGGCCCTGCTGTCACTTGCCCCTAGCTCATCAGTTATTGTCTTCACTACTCTCATATACTCAAAGGGGTCATCCCCTGACTTGTATTTGGGAGCATCTAACTTGAGGTAGTCTGTCATCTTTACCTTGCTCCCATCAACTGAGCTAGGTCTAGGAGGTTGAGTAACTGGGGCTGCTGGTTCTGTAGGTGGTGGAGGTGGAGGTGCAGCATTCCCCGAGGCGGGGTTTGCCGGGTTTGGATAGAAGGGTGAGGGTGGATAAGCTGGGTACTGTGTATAGGGTGGATAGAAAGGTGGATAAGGCATGTAGGTAGGGTAGGGGTTAAAGCTGGAGTAATCCGATGTGCCTCCCATCGGATACCCTGAACCCTGTGGGAAGGGTGGATAATGGGGTGGAAAACCATACCCCGAGGCCTGAACGCCTCCCTGAGACTCCCCTGTCCCTTCTTCCTGCATGCTCACATCCAGGTTCCCATCCCTCCTCTGATCCTCTTCCATAACCTCCCTCACATCTGAAGAACTTCCTCCTCTATTTGTCCCCCTTCTGCTAGCATCAAAAGACCTTCTAGGGTCCCTTGACACTCTCTCTCTGTTGGCTCTACAAGACATTGCCCTAGGCAATGTAGGAGGACGGGCGCTCGTGCCCTCATCCTCAGGTGGCACTCCAGTCAATCGCGCAGATCGACGAGTTCCTCTCTGTAATACCCGGCTCGTTCAGGCATCGGAATTCTTACCGTCCGGTGGAATGTCAGATGTCGGACCCGTTGGTAAGGGTTAAGCAAGGGTTTAACAAAGGTTTTCTAAAAGGTTTTACGTGTTTTGATGATTTTAACATAAGAGGAAATGAGTTTTGAAGAGAAAAGACCAAGGAGGCAGAATGCAGGTTCGGCCGCCGAAGGTAATGTTCGGCCGCCGAAAGTGCTATAGGTTCGGCTTCCTAAACTTCACGTTAGGCCGCCGAATGTTGCATGGTTTTGCATGCAGTTTCGGCAGCCAAAGGAAAGGCGGTTGGCCACCTATTTAAGCCCCTTTGACCGGCCATGGAGGGTGTTGGAAGCTCTCTTGGTAGTCAAAGGTGAGGTTATGCTCTTCTTGGGAGGTTTTCATGGTGTTTTCCTCAAAGCTTGTAAGGTTTTCATGAGTTTTTACTTGGGTTTGAAGGTTTTGAGTAACAAGAGGAAGGTGTGGAGCTTGAAGCTTGAGGAGCTTGGTTTCTCCATGATTTGAAGCTAGGATCACACCAGCCAAGAGGTACGTGTTGATCCTTCTGTTTTCTAGTGTTTTAAGCAAGTTTTATGGAGGGAAAGGGAGAGTTGCATGGTGAGGTGTAAAAGGATGTTTTTGAGGGTTTTTCTGCATGAGTATGTTTATGTGTTATGGGTGTTGTTTGTTGGGGTTTTTAGGTAGTTTTGGACCCCTTTGTGCATATCTTTGAGTATATGCTTACTATGTGTGTTGAGATGCATGGTGAGTGAGGTTTGGGGGAAGTTGTGCATGAGGTGAGCTAGGTTCTGCCTAACTGGAGAACCCAGCTTCGGCCGCCGAAGGAGGGTTCGGCCGCCGAACGTGTTGAGGAGGTGGTTTCGGCTGCCTCAACCTGCCCCCGAAGGATTGGCTTTCGTCTCTGGAGGGGAGATTCGGCCGCCGAAGGTGCCGCCGAAGGTGCCGCCGAAGGTTAGAGACTTTCGTCTCTGGCGTCTGGTTTGGCCCCCGAACCTTGCCCCCGAAGGTTTCGGCCGCCGAAAGAGGAGGTTCGGCCGCCGAAAGGAGGCGAGTTTCGTCTCTGGAGAGGACATTCGGCCTCCGAACCTGCCGCCGAAAGTGTCCTGCCCAGCCTTCTTTTGCATGCTTTGTGTGTTTGGTCTAGGCTCTTTTAGGGGGTTTTTGGGGAGTTGTGTGAGAGTTCTGTTAGCATGGTTTGGCACCTCATGTGAGTCCACCTGTGTAGGATCGGACCTGAGGCGAGGTGTGTAGCTCCAGTGTGAGAGTTGGCCCAGAGGTAACTACAGCTTGGTTTCAGGTGAGTAGACCTAACTATGCATGTTTTCAAGTTCATGATTAAAGATAGTAACAGTAGGAGCATGAGACACGCATCATGGATGCCATGTTATACTAGGTTGTATTGCATTAGAGATCACGAATATGCTGCATTGCATTATTCTTGTTGATGGGATGGACCAAGGCGATCTCAGTAGCCCGTTACCTGTTATGTCTAGATAAGACCTTTGGGAGCTCCGCAGTTAGGGGCCGGGCTCTAGTACATGTAGTGACCTGGGAGTCCGTAGGACCGGGCACCGACAGAGGGAGTTCTGGGATCATGTCTAATCCGAGATGTGAGATGTTTGTGCTGTGACACATTCCATGAAAGCATGTAATGAATGAACTGTTTTATGGTTTCTACTCACTGGGCTCTAGTAGCTCACCCCATTCCCTTAACCCTAGTTTTGCAGGGCCAGAGTTCAACAGAGAGAGAGAGAGAGCTATGGGAAAAGCAGAGGTTCAGCTTGGGTTGCTGTGTTTGGCTGTCATAGTACAGCTAGGTTGTGATAGAGTGGCATGTAAAGATGCTTGATGTATATGTGTTTGCAGGATGATGTAAAGATGAAGGATGATATGTTCGGATATGTGTGTATGTTTGTTTATATAGTGTAGTAGTGAACATGATGTATGGACATGATATGTGCGCATGATGTATAAACAGGTTATGATGGAAAAAGCATGTTGTCCAAAGAGAGAGAGTATAATGAGATAATGTCTAGAGTTGTGCTTTGCCCAGTGTTTGCTTAATCCCTAGTATATGCATGTATCCTGTTTTACGTTTCTTGATGAGAAATGTGTCAAGCTAGGCTTAACATCTGATGTGTTGCTAAAACTCCAGTGATCAGGGAAGAAAGGGTATAAAATCCCTTGACCCAGCTGAGAGGGAAGAAAGGGCAAATCCCTTGACCCAAAACAGAAGCTAAGGCTAGCCTGTATTATGTTGACCCTACGAGGATGGGGTCTATGTTTTTCAGTGTAATAGGAGATCACTGGTGTAGGCCTTTACGGCTATGGTTTTAAGGTTAAGCCTGGTGGTTTTCCAGAAAAGGTTTTAAACGCTAATGTTCTAGTGGGATCATGTGTGGGAATAAGCAGGTACACAGAGTTCAGTTTAGGCTTGCTACGGGTCTAGGCGGCCTTAAGCCGATCTGGATCCGAGCGCCGAGCAGTTTGGAGCCGTTACAGAAGGGTGGCGGTTTCCGGGCTGTTACAGATGGTATCAGAGCATAGGGCCTCTTGAGTACGGTGTTGAGTACGGTGTCCTGAGCAAAGATGCTTAGGGATTCGAGGTATCTCACATCGGAAAGAGGTTGTTGTCTTTAGGAGGGCAAGCACAATAAGAAAGATCGAGAGAAAGATCATGTCCACTAGAATAGGATGCGGAGTCATGTCTTGCTTGATGATGTGTAATGCCCTGTTTGATGTATGTGCATGTCTGTTGGTATGATGGATGTTGACTGATCCCTGAGTCCTCGATATGCTATGATGAGTTGAGAGACCAGGTATGGCCTTTGGCACAGCTGGTCATGGCATGTTATGCGAGCTTGAGGGCTTTTGGTGACAGGATCATCCATGATATCTATGTGGTGTAGAGGTCATGTGTTTGCTACATGGACCCGATGTTAGGCTGCTTTTTATGTGTTTTGTGTTTTGTTCACATGATGTGAACCTGATGTGTGCCTGTGTGCCTGTTGTGTTTCAGAAGAGTGAGGATGCACGGTTCGAGTCAGTTTGTGGAGTCAGATCCATCTGAGTGGGAAGGTACAGACACCTTTCCCCCTGTTTTGCCCAGAGTGCAGTCAGGAGGCGTTGGCAGTAAGGAATCATCCAGGAACCCTGAAAGGTCGCTAGAGCTAAACAAAGAAGGAAGGGAGCAAGAAAGGGTGTCCGGAGGCGGCATGAGAGAAGTGAGGATGGATGTGCCCAAGAGGGATGTAGGTGTGCAAGTGAATATGGAAGAAGAAAGTATGGGACAGTTGGAAGATGATGCGCAGACGAAGGCGTCTAAGATCTCAAGTTCAGGAGAAGTTGAACACTCCATTCTGAGCACAGCTGCAAAAAGAGAGAGAAAGAAGGTTAGAGGCCTTCGGAAGTCGAAGAAGGGCAAGTTTTGGCAGAGACTAAAGGCTAGTCTAGGTGCTGGTAGTGGCTCGCGTTCTGGCGCAGCCCCGACAAGATGTGTGAGCTGTGGCAGGCCGCATAAGGGAGTGTGTCTTGCACGGACAACGGCATGTTTTCAGTGCGGACAAGAAGGGCATTTTGCGCGTGAGTGTCCTACTGCGTCTAGGGTGGTACAATCCTAGCGGTTAGCTACCAGGAATGTAGGTCAGGCCAGTCATCAAGGACGTAGAGGAGCAGACACATCGGACACAGTGATGCCAGGTATGCTCACTTGTTCCTATTCTGTTGTTTTGTGAACTCTAGTGTTTGTTCGTTAGTTGCTCTAGGAGCTTTGAGCAGTTGAGGTGATAGCTTCTCGGCTTAGCGTGTCCTCTTTGGGTTAGGTAGACCCGGGTAGGATTCATCTCTGGCGAAGGTTCAGTCCAGTGTCTGTGAGAGTAGATGCCTTCCACTTGACTTGACGGTCCGAGACTTGAGTGTCTGGATGTCATTCGGGGGATGGTTTGGTTTTCTCTTTAAGATGCTGGGGTTACCTGCGTCTGCAGCGCACGGTAGTCAGGAGCAGAGATCAGGATGGAGCTGAGTTAGGTGTCAGAGGGGACCCAGTAGAATGCCTAGAAGTTTGATGTCAGCTATCAGGCTCGTAGGGTGTGTCGGAAGGGTTGTTAAAGTGAGTTCTTGTGCAGGTTTGAGCGGTTAGCAGGCAGGTCTGGGAACCAGCCGTAATATCGTAATGTGAGAGTGGTTCGACGTGTTTGTAGGCTAGTGTCAGGTTTCCCATCAGGCAGGGAGACCAGTACCAGTTTTATCTTTCCTCACAAGATGGCACCTGCGGAGTTGTGAGCGTGCGTCAGGGCGCGTAGGAGTAGTGGCGTGCTAAAGAGACAAGCATGAATGGTCTGGTGTGCTGTGAGAAAAGAAGGATGAATCCGTGAGGCTAGGAGAGTACAGAGGCAGAAGAAAGCAACGAAGAGGAAGAGCAGAGAAGTTAGGAAAAAGAGAAGGATCAGAGTAGCGCAGCAGAAGCCTGTTGCGAGGTAAAGATGACGCCAGTGTCGTACAGAGGAAGAGAGAAGGGCAAGGATCAAAGTGCGCAGTGGAAGCGTGTGCAGTTCTAGCGAAGCGTTAAGTTTCGTTTTCTTGTTTGCTTGTTTTCTTGTTTTGTTTGTTGTGTTAACATTCGGGGACGAATGTTTTTATAAGGGGGGTAGATTGTAATACCCGGCTCGTTCAGGCATCGGAATTCTTACCGTCCGGTGGAATGTCAGATGTCGGACCCGTTGGTAAGGGTTAAGCAAGGGTTTAACAAAGGTTTTCTAAAAGGTTTTACGTGTTTTGATGATTTTAACATAAGAGGAAATGAGTTTTGAAGAGAAAAGACCAAGGAGGCAGAATGCAGGTTCGGCCGCCGAAGGTAATGTTCGGCCGCCGAAAGTGCTATAGGTTCGGCTTCCTAAACTTCATGTTAGGCCGCCGAATGTTGCATGGTTTTGCATGCAGTTTCGGTAGCCGAAGGAAAGGCGGTTGGCCACCTATTTAAGCCCCTTTGACCGACCATGGAGGGTGTTGGAAGCTCTCTTGGTAGTCAAAGGTGAGGTTATGCTCTTCTTGGGAGGTTTTCATGGTGTTTTCCTCAAAGCTTGTAAGGTTTTCATGAGTTTTTACTTGGGTTTGAAGGTTTTGAGTAACAAGAGGAAGGTGTGGAGCTTGAAGCTTGAGGAGCTTGGTTTCTCCATGATTTGAAGCTAGGATCACACCAGCCAAGAGGTACGTGTTGATCCTTCTGTTTTCTAGTGTTTTAAGCAAGTTTTATGGAGGGAAAGGGAGAGTTGCATGGTGAGGTGTAAAAGGATGTTTTTGAGGGTTTTTCTGCATGAGTATGTTTATGTGTTATGGGTGTTGTTTGTTGGGGTTTTTAGGTAGTTTTGGACCCCTTTGTGCATATCTTTGAGTATATGCTTGCTATGTGTGTTGAGATGTGTAACGACCCGGAAATCCGACCCGTTACCGGCGCTAGGATCCAGATCGGCTTAAGGCCGCCGGGACCCGTAGCAAGCCTACATACCTCCTGTAAACCTGTGGAATCCCATACATAGCAACATATACATGATCTGTAAAAATTTTTCTTTTCTCTTATCCAAGCAAAACCTGTGCATGCACAAAATCATACATAAACCCCACACTGGAGTCCTCATCAAATACTCCAATGGGGTATCATCATCATACATATCAGCTTGGATAATCATAGTCATTAACAACATTACTCATTAAACACTTTGTACATGATGGGGATTCACACACCTCTAGGTCAAGCACTACTATAATCCTCAATACATCATCAAATCATTCATTACATTACATGGTCATACATACTCATTACATCATGTTCATGTCCACTACTATCTATTACAACATACATGACTTGACTTCACTCTAGCCGACTTCTTGATCTATCCTGTACCTGCAACTCTGGGGATAAAGGGAGTGGGGTGAGCTACTAGAGCCCAGTGAGCAGAAACTAAAAACATTTGTTTTAATTCCTCCATTTTTAGGTATATTATTATTCATTTTATTATTATTATCATCATAACTTTTTCTTATTCATGCTTTCATGTGTGCGCCATAACACAAACATTTCACAACAAGGATGAACTTGTCACCATTTAGCCCCTATCTTTCTTACTTATACATGCCGGGGGCATAGAGCCGTAGCAGGCACACCCGGACTTCCATAATCAGTCATAGTGCCAGGGGCGTAGAGCCGTAGCAGGCACACCTGGACTCACATAGGCTATCATGACATACAAGGGCTAATGGATCATTCAACATTCATCCACATCAACAACAAAGTATGCAATGCAACATATTCGTGAATTCTAATGCAAACAACCTAATATTGCATGGCATAATGATGCATGGGCAATGCTTTATGATTCATTCATTTATTCATTTACTTTAAAGCTTAAGGGGTTGTTCCACTCACCTGGTAACTGAAGCTTTAACAACGAACTCTGAACGACTATCTCACAACTGGGGGTCTCGGTTCCTCGGGTCCGAACCTACACAGGTGGACTCAAATGAGGCACCAAACATACATGAACGTGACTCTAAAATACTCCCCAAAAACCCCCTAAAACATCCTGAAAACATCACATGAAAACATGCAAGAAATGGCTGAACAGGGCACTTTCGGCGGCACCTTCGGCGGCCGAAAGTCCTGGACAGAGACGAAACTCAGGTAGGTTCGGCGGCACCTTCGGCGGCCGAAAGTGCCAGACAGAGACGAAAGTCTCTTTTCGGGGGCAACTTCGGCAGCCGAAAGGCCTGCCTCCCTAGCCATGTTCGGCGGCCGAAAGTACCTTCGGCTGCCGAACTTGGTTTCTGCCAAAGGGCAGAAACTTGGCTCCCTTAGCACATTTCGCCTCCAAACCTTCCAAACATGCATATTGTTCAACCAAAGCATGCATACAAGTTCCTAGGGGCCTCAAACATGCATATACCCCATCTACAACACTTCAATCACACACAATCAAGCTACATTGTTCAAAAAGTCATCAAAAACCCATAGGTTTAACATATACCCTAACATGCATTCTACCCTTTAAAACTTCATAAAACTTGTTTAAATCATACATTGAGCTTAAGATCGGCCCTTACCTCTTGAAGATCGAGGGTTGAGGAGATCTAAACTTGGAGATGGGGGAAGCTCCAACTTTTGGTCTCCAAGCTCCAAAACTCGTTCTAAGCTCCAAGATCTTCAAAAACAAAGTTATAAACTTGT
This sequence comes from Manihot esculenta, assembly GCF_001659605.2. Taxonomy (NCBI): domain Eukaryota; kingdom Viridiplantae; phylum Streptophyta; class Magnoliopsida; order Malpighiales; family Euphorbiaceae; genus Manihot; species Manihot esculenta. The sequence goes on along the minus strand of NC_035178.2, from coordinate 18,162,284 downwards.
AAAGATCAGGGAAAAAGGAAGGAAAACTCAAGATTGGGGGAAGGATGGCGGAATGCTCACCTTGGCCGAAATGGGGAGAAAAAGCTCGCCCATTTTCGGCTAAGGGACCCTTTTATAGTGGCTGGCCAGACCACATTCGGGGGCCGAATGTGCCTCCGCATCCATGCAAATGTTCGGCGGCCGAACATGAGGTTCGGCGGCCGAACCTTGACTTCCCTCACTCATGCTTTCGGGGGCCTAACGTGCCTCCAAAAACGCATGCATGTTCGGCGGCCGAACTTCAGAGTTCGGCGGCCGAACCTGGGTTTTCCTCCAAGGATTTTTCATGCAAAAACTCATTTAATTTCTTACTTAAAAACATGAAATACATGAAAACATTTCATAAAATCATAGTTTTACCCTTCTAGAGGTTTCCGACATCCGAGGTCCCACCGGACGGTAGGGATTCCGATACCGGAGTCTAGCCGGATATTACATTCTCCCCCCCTTAAGAACATTCGTCCCCGAATGTTCCTCAACTAACATACAAAGCATGGCATACAATATCTCATACATGCAACACATAGAACCACTAACACTCACCTCAAAACAGATGGGGGTATTGCTGGAGCATGGACTCCCGTGTCTCCCAGGTGCATTCCTCTAAGTTGTGGTGGTTCCAAAGGACCTTTACCATCGGGATTTCCTTGTTCCTCAGCTTTCTGATCTGGGTGTCAAGAATCCGCACTGGCTGCTCTACATAGGTGAGATCCTCTTGGATCTCTACATCAGGCTCACTAAGAACCTTGCTCGGATCTGACACGTACTTCCGTAACAGAGAAACATGGAAAACCTGATGGATTCTCTCCATCGAAGCAGGCAAGTCTAGCTTGTACGACACATTACCGACCCTCTGAAGCACCTCGAAAGGACCGATGTACCGTGAAGCTAACTTACCCTTCTTCCCGAACCGAACCACTCCTTTCATAGGAGACACCTTGAGCAAAACCAAATCCCCCTCCTGAAACTCTAGCTGTCTTCTGCGAATATCTGCATAACTCTTCTGCCGACTAGCAGCAGTCTTGATCCTCTCTCTGATTATGGGTACCACCCTGCTGGTAAGCTCTACTAACTCCGGACCCGCAAGAGTCCTCTCTCCTACTTCCTCCCAGCAGATAGGTGATCTGCACTTCCTCCCATACAAAGCTTCATATGGAGCCATCCCTATGCTAGCATGATAGCTGTTATTGTAGGCAAACTCCACCAAAGGAAGATGCTGCCTCCAAGAACTGCCAAAATCTAGCACACACATTCTGAGCATATCTTCTATTGTCTGGATGGTCCTCTCTGACTGTCCGTCTGTCTGTGGGTGGAAGGCAGTACTGAAGTCTAATCTGGTACCCATAGCGTTCTGCAGACTCCGCCAAAACCTGGAGGTGAACTGGGGCCCTCTATCTGACACTATAGATACCGGGACCCCATGCAGTCTGACAATCTCATCTACGTACACCTGCGCCAACTTGTCCACAGAGTAACCACTCCTGACAGGGATGAAGTGAGCAGATTTGGTGAGTCTGTCCACAATCACCCATATGGAGTCCAATCTGTTGGACGTCGCCGGTAACCCCACTACGAAGTCCATAGCTATATTCTCCCATTTCCACTCTGGAATCGGTAGTGGATTCAACATTCCAGCCGGCTTCTGATGCTCTAGTTTCACCCTCTGACACACATCGCAGGCTGACACGAACAGTGCCACGTCCTTCTTCATAGCTGGCCACCAATACACTCTCTTCAGATCCTGATACATCTTGGTGGCTCCAGGGTGAACACTATACCTGGTATTATGGGCTTCCCCCATAATATCTCCCTTCAGACCAATGTCATCTGGCACACATAATCTGTTCCCGTAGCGGAGGATCCCCTTATCATCAAACTTGAACTCATTACTCTGGCCTGACTGAACCGTTCTGGCTATCCTGACCAACTCTGGGTCCTCATGCTGTTTCTGAGCTACCTGCTCCAGAAACACGGGTGTCACTCTCATCTGAGCCACTAAGGCACCTGTGCCAGACAACTCCAACTGTAATCCCTCACTCATAAGTCTGTGGAACTCCTTCACCACCGGCCTCCTCTCTGCTGAAATGTGGGATAGACTGCCGAGTGATTTCCGGCTTAGGGCGTCTGCCACAACATTCGCCTTACCCGGATGGTACTGAATCTTACAATCATAGTCACTCAACAGCTCTACCCATCTCCTCTGCCTCAAATTCAAATCTCTCTGACTCAAGATGTGTTGCAGGCTCTTATGATCTGTGAAGATCTCACACTTTACCCCATAGAGGTAATGCCTCCACATCTTGAGTGCAAAGATGACTGCTGCCATCTCAAGATCGTGTGTGGGGTAATTCAGCTCATGCTTCTTCAGCTGCCTAGAAGCATAAGCGATCACCCTCTCATTTTGCATTAGCACACAACCCAGTCCCACACGGGACGCATCACAATATACTGAGAAGTCATCATCACTTCTTGGCAGAGCTAACACCGGTGCTGAAGTCAACCTCCTCTTAAGCTCCTCAAAGCTTTCCTCACACTGATCGGTCCATATGAACTTCTGATTCTTCTTTGTCAATTTGGTCATAGGAGCAGCAATCTTTGAGAAGTCCTGAACGAACCTCCTGTAGTAACCGGCTAAACCCAGAAAACTCTTGATCTCGGTCACTGTGGTGGGTCTAGGCCAGTTAGCTACAGCCTCTACCTTCTTGGGGTCTACTTCAATACCCTGTTCTGACACAATGTGCCCCAAGAATGAAATGCTCCTAAGCCAAAACTCACACTTGGAGAACTTGGCATACAAGCCATGCTCTCTCAAGGTCTGCAAAACTGTCCTCAGGTGATGGGCATGCTCCTCTGCATTCCTGGAATACACTAGGATATCATCTATGAAGACAATAACGAAGTGATCCAGATACTGACTGAATACTCTGTTCATGAGGTCCATGAATGCTGCAGGGGCGTTGGTCAACCCAAACGGCATCACAAGGAACTCATAGTGCCCATACCTGGTCCTGAAAGCTGTCTTCGGTACATCTTCATTCCTTATCCTCAACTGATGGTACCCTGATCTCAGATCTATTTTGGAGAAACAACCTGCTCCTGCTAGCTGGTCGAATAGATCGTCGATCCTCGGCAAAGGGTACTTGTTCTTGGTAGTGACCTTGTTCAACTGTCTGTAGTCGATACAAAGTCTAAGGGATCCATCCTTCTTCCTCACAAACAAAACCGGAGCACCCCAAGGTGAAGTACTCGATCGGATGAAACCCTTATCTACCAGCTCTTGCAACTGTTCCTTCAGTTCTTTCAATTCAGCTGGTGCCATCCTGTAGGGAGGGATAGAGATCGGTCTGGTACCAGGCATTAACTCAATCTCGAACTCTATCTCCCTAGCAGGTGGTAACCCTGGCAGCTCGTCTGGGAAAACATCTAAGAACTCACTCACCACAGGCACTGAGGCGGGCTCTCTGACATGACTATCTAACTCCCTCACATGAGCTAGAAACCCCTGACATCCCCTCCTAAGCAACCTACGAGCCTGAAGAGCTGAGATCAGACCTCTAGGTGTACCCCTCTTGTCTCCTCTGAAGACGACCTCTGACCCATCCTGATCTCTGAATCTGACTACCTTGTCTCTACAGTCCAAGGTAGCACCATGGGTCGACAACCAATCCATCCCTAGAATGACGTCAAAATCTGTCAAATCTAGAACCACAAGGTCGGCGGAAAGGCATCTCCCCTCTATGAAAACTGGACTACATTGGCAGACTGCCTCTGCCACTGACGGGTCACACTTGGGTCCACTGACCCATAGGGGACACTCTAACCCAGAGACCATCAATCCTACCCTCTCCACGACTCTCGGAGCAATAAGAGAATGAGATGCACCCGGGTCCATTAAGGCATACACATCAGAACAACCAATGATGAGATTACCTGCCACCACGGTGTTGGATGTGTTGGCCTCCTGCTGAGTCATAGTGAAGATCCGTGCCGGAGCTGATGGACCTTCACCTCTGTATCCTGCTGATGAAGAGGCTGACCCTCTCTCTCTGCCTCTGCCACTGGCCTGTGTTGCGGCTGGAGCTACTGGCTGCACCACACTGCCGGAGGTTGTCTGCTGAGACGGTGCTGTAAAGGCTCCTCTAGGACAGTCTCGAGCCAAATGACCCGCCTGTCCGCATCTGAAACATGTGTTTGTCCCTGCCAGACATACTCCCTTGTGTGGTCTCCCACATCTCATACATGCTGTGACCTCTGCGCCAGAGCTTGAGCCACTGCCTAAACCCAGACCTGACTTGATCTTGTTCCAGAACTTATTCTTCTTAGATTTTCTGTGGCCTCTGTCCCACTTCTTACTGCCTGCAACTGCTGCACTCAGAGAAGAAGAGTCTACCCTTTCCCCACCTGGGGTCTTGGAACCAGAAGACTGTGCCACTGACTGTTTTACCTTCCCCTCAACGATAGCACTAGCCTCCATTCTCCTAGCCATATCCACTATGGCATGGAAACTCTCTCTCTGCTGACTGTACCAAAGAGGAATACCTGGAGTGCAGCCTCATAATATATCTCCTTGACTTCTTTTGATCTGTGTCCAAATTCAGCCCAGCATATGGCAACAACTCCAGGAACCTGTCTGTGTACTCGTCTATACTCATGTCATCAGTTTGCCTCAACTGCTCGAATTCTATCATCTTCAATTCCCTTGAACTATCAGGGAAAGCCCATCCTGCAAACTCGTTTGAAAACTCTTCCCAATTCATGCTGTCCACTCTCGGGTTCACATAATTCTTGAACCACTCCCGTGCCTTCTTGCACTTAAGCGTGAACCCGGCCATCTGAATGGCTCTACTGTCATCAGCCCCTATCTCATCTGTAATTGCCTTGACCCGCTCCAAATACACGAACGGATCATCACCGGTTTCAAACTGGGGAGCACCCAGCTTCATGTAATCGGTCATCTTGACCTTGCTCCCTCCAGATGAGGTAGGTTTGGGTACTTGTGTTTCCGGGACAGTAGATACTGGTGGTGGTGGAGGTACAACATCCCCTGGGGTGGGGTTTGCTGTACCGGTATAGGGAGGTGGAGGTGGGTACCTGGGGTACTGAGAGTATGGTGGGTAGTAAGGTGGGTATGGCATATGTGGAGGATAAGGGCTAAAACTGGGGTAATCCGATGTACCTCCCATCGAATACCCTGGATGGTGTGAATAGGGTGGGTAGTGATGTGGCTGGACATAACTCGAGGCCTGAGTGCCTCCTTCTGATTCTCCCATGCCCTCTTCCGGCATGCTCACACCGAGACTGCCATCCCTCCTCTGATCTACCTCCATATCCTCAGACATTCCTCCCTGCACTGTTCCCCTTACTGATCTGCTTCTACCCAGATCCAAAGACCTTCTAGGGTCTCTAGCTACTCTGTCTCTGTTGGACCTACTGGACATTGCCCTAGGCAATGCTGGAGGACGGGCATTAGTGCCCTCGTCCTGAGGTGGCACTCCAGTCAATCGTGCAGATCGACGAGTTCCTCTCATTCTATCTTCTGAAAAACAGCACATAGCACAAGCAATCATTAGCATCATATGGTTCATGTGGGAACACATGAACCCTCATCACATACATAGCATCACATCATAGCATTTATGCACATGCATATTATCATGGCATATCATATCATCATATAGACAGGACTCTACATCCTATCCTAGTGGACATGATTTTCCTAGTGTGCTTGACCTTCTAGAACATCTATGAGCCCGACACTCTAGGTCCGACCATATGAACCTAGGGCTCTGATACCACTCTGTAACGACCCGAAAATCCGACCCGTTACCGGCGCTAGGATCCAGATCGGCTTAAGGCCGCCGGGACCCGTAGCAAGCCTACATACCTCCTGTAAACCTGTGGAATCCCATACATAGCAACATATACATGATCTGTAAAAATTTTTCTTTTCTCTTATCCAAGCAAAACCTGTGCATGCACAAAATCATACATAAACCCCACACTGGAGTCCTCATCAAATACTCCAATGGGGTATCATCATCATACATATCAGCTTGGATAATCATAGTCATTAACAACATTACTCATTAAACACTTTGTACATGATGGGGATTCACACACCTCTAGGTCAAGCACTACTATAATCCTCAATACATCATCAAATCATTCATTACATTACATGGTCATACATACTCATTACATCATGTTCATGTCCACTACTATCTATTACAACATACATGACTTGACTTCACTCTAGCCGACTTCTTGATCTATCCTGTACCTGCAACTCTGGGGATAAAGGGAGTGGGGTGAGCTACTAGAGCCCAGTGAGCAAAAACTAAAAACATTTGTTTTAATTCCTCCATTTTTAGGTATATTATTATTCATTTTATTATTATTATCATCATAACTTTTTCTTATTCATGCTTTCATGTGTGCGCCATAACACAAACATTTCACAACAAGGATGAACTTGTCACCATTTAGCCCCTATCTTTCTTACTTATACATGCCGGGGGCGTAGAGCCGTAGCAGGCACACCCGGACTTCCATAATCAGTCATAGTGCCAGGGGCGTAGAGCCGTAGCAGGCACACCTGGACTCACATAGGCTATCATGACATACAAGGGCTAATAGATCATTCAACATTCATCAACATCAACAACAAAGTATGCAATGCAACATATTCGTGAATTCTAATGCAAACAACCTAATATTGCATGGCATAATGATGCATGGGCAATGCTTTATGATTCATTCATTTATTCATTTACTTTAAAGCTTAAGGGGTTGTTCCACTCACCTGGTAACTGAAGCTTTAACAACGAACTCTGAACGACTATCTCACAACCGGGGGTCTCGGTTCCTCGGGTCCGAACCTACACAGGTGGACTCAAATGAGGCACCAAACATACATGAACGTGACTCTAAAATACTCCCCAAAAACCCCCTAAAACATCCTGAAAACATCACATGAAAACATGCAAGAAATGGCTGAACAGGGCACTTTCGGCGGCACCTTCGGCGGCCGAAAGTCCTGGACAGAGACGAAACTCAGGTAGGTTCGGCGGCACCTTCGGCGGCCGAAAGTGCCAGACAGAGACGAAAGTCTCTTTTCGGGGGCAACTTCGGCAGCCGAAAGGCCTGCCTCCCTAGCCATGATCGGCGGCCGAAAGTACCTTCGGCTGCCGAACTTGGTTTCTGCCAAAGGGCAGAAACTTGGCTCCCTTAGCACATTTCGCCTCCAAACCTTCCAAACATGCATATTGTTCAACCAAAGCATGCATACAAGTTCCTAGGGGCCTCAAACATGCATATACCCCATCTACAACACTTCAATCACACACAATCAAGCTACATTGTTCAAAAAGTCATCAAAAACCCATAGGTTTAACATATACCCTAACATGCATTCTACCCTTTAAAACTTCATAAAACTTGTTTAAATCATACATTGAGCTTAAGATCGGCCCTTACCTCTTGAAGATCGAGGGTTGAGGAGATCTAAACTTGGAGATGGGGGAAGCTCCAACTTTTGGTCTCCAAGCTCCAAAACTCGTTCTAAGCTCCAAGATCTTCAAAAACAAAGTTATAAACTTGTAAAGATCAGGGAAAAAGGAAGGAAAACTCAAGATTGGGGGAAGGATGGCGGAATGCTCACCTTGGCCGAAATGGGGAGAAAAAGCTCGCCCATTTTCGGCTAAGGGACCCTTTTATAGTGGCTGGCCAGACCACATTCGGGGGCCGAATGTGCCTCCGCATCCATGCAAATGTTCGGCGGCCGAACCTTGACTTCCCTCACTCATGCTTTCGGGGGCCTAACGTGCCTCCAAAAACGCATGCATGTTCGGCGGCCGAACTTCGGAGTTCGGCGGCCGAACCTGGGTTTTCCTCCAAGGATTTTTCATGCAAAAACTCATTTAATTTCTTACTTAAAAACATGAAATACATGAAAACATTTCATAAAATCATAGTTTTACCCTTCTAGAGGTTTCCAACATCCGAGGTCCCACCGGACGGTAGGGATTCCGATACCGGAGTCTAGCCGGGTATTACAAGATGCATGGTGAGTGAGGTTTGGGGGAAGTTGTGCATGAGGTGAGCTAGGTTCTGCCTAACTGGAGAACCCAGCTTCGGCCGCCGAAGGAGGGTTCGGCCGCCGAACGTGTTGAGGAGGTGGTTTCGGCTGCCTCAACCTGCCCCCGAAGGATTGGCTTTCGTCTCTGGAGGGGAGATTCGGCCGCCGAAGGTGCCGCCGAAGGTTAGAGACTTTCGTCTCTGGCGTCTGGTTTGGCCCCCGAACCTTGCCCCCGAAGGTTTCGGCCGCCGAAAGAGGAGGTTCGGCCGCCGAAAGGAGGCGAGTTTCGTCTCTGGAGAGGACATTCGGCCTCCGAACCTGCCGCCGAAAGTGTCCTGCCCAGCCTTCTTTTGCATGCTTTGTGTGTTTGGTCTAGGCTCTTTTAGGGGGTTTTTGGGGAGTTGTGTGAGAGTTCTGTTAGCATGGTTTGGCACCTCATGTGAGTCCACCTGTGTAGGATCGGACCTGAGGCGAGGTGTGTAGCTCCAGTGTGAGAGTTGGCCCAGAGGTAACTACAGCTTGGTTTCAGGTGAGTAGACCTAACTATGCATGTTTTCAAGTTCATGATTAAAGATAGTAACAGTAGGAGCATGAGACACGCATCATGGATGCCATGTTATACTAGGTTGTATTGCATTAGAGATCACGAATATGCTGCATTGCATTATTCTTGTTGATGGGATGGACCAAGGCGATCTCAGTAGCCCGTTACCTGTTATGTCTAGATAAGACCTTTGGGAGCTCCGCAGTTAGGGGCCGGGCTCTAATACATGTAGTGACCTGGGAGTCCGTAGGACCGGGCACCGACAGAGGGAGTTCTGGGATCATGTCTAATCCGAGATGTGAGATGTTTGTGCTGTGACACATTCCATGAAAGCATGTAATGAATGAACTGTTTTATGGTTTCTACTCACTGGGCTCTAGTAGCTCACCCCATTCCCTTAACCCTAGTTTTGCAGGGCCAGAGTTCAACAGAGAAAGAGAGAGAGCTATGGGAAAAGCAGAGGTTCAGCTTGGGTTGCTGTGTTTGGCTGTCATAGTACAGCTAGGTTGTGATAGAGTGGCATGTAAAGATGCTTGATGTATATGTGTTTGCAGGATGATGTAAAGATGAAGGATGATATGTTCGGATATGTGTGTATGTTTGTTTATATAGTGTAGTAGTGAACATGATGTATGGACATGATATGTGCGCATGATGTATAAACAGGTTATGATGGAAAAAGCATGTTGTCCAAAGAGAGAGAGTATAATGAGATAATGTCTAGAGTTGTGCTTTGCCCAGTGTTTGCTTAATCCCTAGTATATGCATGTATCCTGTTTTACGTTTCTTGATGAGAAATGTGTCAAGCTAGGCTTAACATCTGATGTGTTGCTAAAACTCCAGTGATCAGGGAAGAAAGGGTATAAAATCCCTTGACCCAGCTGAGAGGGAAGAAAGGGCAAATCCCTTGACCCAAAACAGAAGCTAAGGCTAGCCTGTATTATGTTGACCCTACGAGGATGGGGTCTATGTTTTTCAGTGTAATAGGAGATCACTGGTGTAGGCCTTTACGGCTGTGGTTTTAAGGTTAAGCCTGGTGGTTTTCCAAAAAAGGTTTTAAACGCTAATGTTCTAGTGGGATCATGTGTGGGAATAAGCAGGTACACAGAGTTCAGTTTAGGCTTGCTACGGGTCTAGGCGGCCTTAAGCCGATCTGGATCCGAGCGCCGAGCAGTTTGGAGCCGTTACAGAAGGGTGGCGGTTTCCGGGCTGTTACACTCTCATCCTATTCTCTGAAAAACAGCTCATAACAAGCAAACATTAGCATCATATGGTTCATGTGGGCACACATGAACCCTCATCACATACATCACATAGCTTAGCATATCATTAATGCACATGCATAAAGTCATGGCATTTCACATCATCATGCAAGACAGGACTCAACATCCTATCCTAGTGGACATGACCTTCCTATTGTGCTTGACCTTCTAGAACATCTATGAGCCCGACACTCTAGGTCCGACCATATGAACCTAGGGCTTTGATACCACTCTGTAACGCCCCGGAAATCCGGACCGCTACCGGCGCTAGGATCCGGGTCGACTTAAGGCCGCCGGGACCCGTAGCAAGCTTGACATATAACCTGTAATCCTGTATAATCCCATACATGATCAACAACATGCATAAAAATTAAAACTTTTCTTCATACATACTGTCATCTACTAACTCAACCTGTGCATACTCTGAACATATACATAACATAGTCCCTCTGTGGGATCTCATCAAGCCTTAAACGCAAAACAACCTGTGTTGAGTTAGTGTACATAAACATCATAACATAAGATCATGTATATACAAAAGGGATTAACAATACATTATGGTCAAGCACAACTCTATCCTCAATAACCTCATTACATAACATCCTGAATATTTTTACATTTCATCATAATACAATTGTCATGTCCACAAACTAACTATTACATACATATGACTTTTTCTCGTCTTGCCTTCTCTATCTATCCCGTACCTGCAAACCTGGGGGTTAGGGGAGAGGGGTGAGCTAGATGCCCAATGAGTAGAACTATAAAAGAAAATATTTAAAACATGCTATCATGAAATGCGTCACTGCACAAACAAATCACACCACGGATGGACTGATTCAAAAATCCCTCAACTACATGCCCGGCCCTATTATGGGCACCACAGGACTTCGTATTGCCCGGCTCTATTATGGGCACCACAGGACTTCGTACTCGGAGTTATTGCCCGGCCCTATTATGGGCACCACAGGTCTTCGTATTGCCCGGCCCTATTATGGGCACCACAGGACTTCGTATATAGAAGGCTAATGAATCATCCTAATGTCCATCCACTATTGTAATACCCGGCTAGAGTCCGGCACCGGAATTCCTGTTGTCTGATGGAATCCGGGGTGTTGGGATTCTATATAAGGGTAGGAATTATGTTTTCTACGTGTTATGATGTGTTTTCTGGGTTTACAGTGTGATAGTTTTGAGTTGAAATGAACCAAGGCAGAGGAGCCAAGTTCGGCTGCCGAAGATAAGTTCGGCCGCCGAAAGTGCTCAATGTTCGGCTTCCAAAGTGCAAGTTCGGCCCCCGAATGTTGCATGGTTTCGCATGCGATTGGGCAGCCGAAGCTGAGTTGGCTAGTGAGCTGAGTCATGTGTTTTTTTGACAAGTGTTGGCCTCAGATTCTTGCCATGGAATGGCCACGTCTCTTATGACTCATCTGTACATGTTTTTGGTTGTTCTTACAGCAGTTTGAGGTGCTTGCAAAGGTGTTGAGAGTTGAGAGAGTTGAGAGAAACAAAAGTTACGCTTTTGAGATTTTGAGAGTTTGAAGAGAGGTTGATCTGTTTTTCCTTTGTTCAGTGTGTGTATCTTCCTGTTTGCAGAGGTAAGGGCGGTTTTAGACCCTGTTTATATGTTTTTCTGAAGGGTTAAAGGAAGGAGAAGCATGCTTAGGTTATTCATGGTAGTTTTTGATGATTTATGTATGTAGACATGTTGATGTGTTATGTTTGTTTTGTTGTTTGGGGTTATTAGCTAGTTTTGGACCCCTGTGAACATATACTTGAGTATATGTGTGTTGACTACGTGAAGGATGCATGTTAGAAAGTGTTGAAGGGAAGAAGGAGATGGTTTGCCGTTGAAACTGAGTTCTGGATGAACTCAGGTTCGGCAGCTGAAGGTTCATTCGGCCGCCGAACCTCTTGCATGGTGGCTTAGGCTGCCATAGCTTGCCCCCGCGAGTTGTGCATGTTCGGCTCTGTTTGGGGGATTCGGCCGCCGAAGGTGCCGCCGAAGGTTAGAGACTTTCGTCTCTGGAGTGCCTTGTGGCCTCCGAAACTTGCCCCCGAAAGGGTTCGGCCGCCGAACATAGAGATTCGGCCGCCGAAGGTGCTTGAGTTTCGTCTCTGGAGAGAACATTCGGCCGCCGAACCTGCCGCCGAAAGTGTTCTGTCTAGCTTTCCTTTGCATGCTTTACATGGATATTAGAGTGAGTGTAAGGGGATTCTTGGGGAGTTTAATAGAGTTGGTCATAAGCTTGTTTGGTCCCTCATTTGAGTCTTTATGTGCTTATACAGACCAGAGGAACCAGAGAGAGCAGCAGTGAGTACTGCTCCAGAGGTTCAGAGCCTGCAGAGTCAGTCAGTCCAGTTAGCCCGAGGTGAGTGGAACTAAACTTAAGACTGATGTTTAATTGAACCACAAGCTGCTTTTAGCATATCTCATGCATCATGTTTATGCCATAGGTTGATTGCATTAGTATACACGAATATGTTGCATTGCATCATTGTTTGGTGATGTGAGTGAATGCTGAATGATCCAATAGTCTCAGACAGGAAGTCCAGGAGCCTTTGACTACGCCCTGGCACGTATAGCAAAGTCCAGGAGCCTTTGACTACGCCCTGGCAGGTATAGCAAAGTCCAGGAGCCTTTGACTACGCCCTGGCAATGGTAAGTACAGAGGTGTTATATACACATATATATATATATGACAGGAAGACCAGGTGCTCGATTCTACGCCCTGGCACAGAGTTACTGAGACTATGTGGTGACAGGTTTACTCTTGATGTGGCTTGTCTGTGATATGGTGCATTCCATGAGATCATATTTTACTGAGATGTTTTACTGTTCTACTCACTGGGCTATAGAGCTCATCCCACTCCCTTAACCCCAGTTTTGCAGGTTCAGTGTACAGTGTACAGGGACAGTCCAGCAGAGTACAGGAAAAGTAAAGAGATCTGTAATAGCTTAGAGTGGACATGTAATATTAAAGAGATGTAATAGTTGTTGCTTGACCTAGTGATGTATGTTTTGTACATGATCTGTATATGTATATATGTTTTCCTGTATGTGAAAACCAGGCTTAACAGGTATGAGTTAACCCATCTAGAGCAAGCTCTAGTCAGGGATACAGAGTACAGAGTACATGAGTACAGAGTACAGAGATAGTGCATGCACAGGTTGAGCCTTGGTTCAGAAAAGAGTTTTATTTTCACATAAAATGTATGATCATGTATGAGGTTTACAGGTACACAGAGAGTATAGCAGGCTTGCTACGGGTTCTGGCGGCCTTAAGCCGACCTGAATCCTAGCGCCGGTGACGGTCCATTTTGGGGTCGTTACAACTATCATCTATCACAACAATACAATGTGGCATAGTCGTGAATTCTAATGCAAACAACCTATAATATGATCATGATGCAAGAAGCATGACAAAAGCATTTCATTTCTTAATTTAAAAGGTTAAGCTTAGTTCCACTCACCTCTGGCTGACCCTGACAAACTCTGTAGCAGCTGGCTCACTGCTGGGGTCCTTGGTTCCTCGGGTCCGAACCTACACAGGTGGACTCCAATGAGGGACCAAACATACATAAACATAACTCTAATATATTCCCCAAAAACCCCCTAAAACATCCTGAAAATATCACATAGAGATATGCATGAAGTGGCTGAACAGGGCACTTTCGGCGGCACCTTCGGCGGCCGAAAGTCCTGGACAGAGACGAAACTCAGGTAGGTTCGGCGGCACCTTCGGCGGCCGAAAGTCCCAGACAGAGACGAAAGTCTCTTTTCGGGGGCAACTTCGGCAGCCGAAAGGCCTGCCTCCCCAGCCATGTTCGGCGGCCGAAAGTGCCTTCGGCTGCCGAACCTGGTTTCTGCCAAAGGGCAGAAACTCGGTTCCTTTGTGCATTTTTGTCTCCAAACTCACCAATCATGCATATACCTCACTTAAAACATGCATACAAGATCCTAGGGGCCTCAAAACATCAATTACCCCAATTACAACACTTCAAGCATACTCAAACATGCCACATTGTTCATAAATCACATAAAACCTAACATTTGCTTAAAAACTCATACAACCCTATACATGCCATTCTACCCCATAAAATCACTTAAAACTTACTTAAAACACATGAGGAGCTTAAGATCGGCTCTTACCTCTTGAAGATCGAGAGGGAGACGACCTAAACTTGGAGATCCACGAAAATGAGCTCCTGAGTTCCCAAAGCTCCAAAACTTGGTTTAAAAGCTCAAAACCTTCAATGCAAGCTTAAAACTCAAGAAAAATGGTAGAGATTTGGAGGAAGAGCACAAGAGTTGCAAAGGGAAGGTCGGAAGCTTGCTGTGGCCGGAAATGGGAGAAAGCTCGCCCATTTCGGCTAAGTGCCCCATTTATAGGTGGCTGGCCAGGCCACGTTCGGGGGCCGAATGTGCCTCCGCATCCATGCAATGTTCGGCGGCCGAACTTGACTTTCGGCGGCCGAACCTGAACTTCCCTAACTCATGCTTTCGGGGGCCTAACGTGCCTCCAAAACGCATGCATGTTCGGCGGCCGAACTTGACTTTCGGCGGCCGAACCTGGGTTTTCCTCCAATGCTATTTTCATGCAAAAACTCATTTAGTTTCATACTTTAAAACCATTAAAAACATGAAAACATTTTATGAAAGCATGGTTCTACCCTTCTAGAGGTCTCCGACATCCGAGATTCCACCGAACGGTAGGAATTCCGATACCGGAGTCTAGCCGGGTATTACATCATGAATACCATGAGATATATTAGGGTGCTTGCATTAGAATTCACGAATATGTTGCATTGCATATTATGTTGTTGATGTGGATGAATGTTGGATGATCCTTTAGCCCGCACTATGATATGATATGATATGAGATAGCGATAATACGGTATGAAAGACCAGTGAGGCCCATTCTACGGCCCTGGCACTATGTAAGAGAAAGACCAGTGAGGCCCATTCTATGCCCCTGGCATATTGGAATGTTATGTTATGTTAATATAAGAGAAAGACCAGTGAGGCCCATTCTACGCCCCTGGCACTATTGGAATGTGTAGTGGGCTATTGGTGACAAGTTCATCCTTAATGTGATTTGTTTGTGATGTGATGCATTCCATGATAGCATATGTTTTAAATGTTTTACTATTCTGCTCACTGGGCTCTAGTAGCTCACCCCATTCCCTTAATCCCCTAGGTTGCAGGTACGGGATAGAATCAGGAGGTCAGCAAGAATAAGAAGTCATGTGTCATGTAATAGTTAGCTGTGGACATGAGAATGATGTAATGTATAGTACAGTAATGTAATGTAATGATGAGTATTGAGGTTTAGAGTGGTGTTTGACCCTAGTATGTTGTTAATCCCTTTTTGGTTACATGATCTTTTAATGAAATGTTTTATGATGTTTATGTAAACCAAACTTAAAATATATCATGTTACTCCATTGGAGCATTGATGAGGACTCCAATGTGGGGTTGATGGTTATACTTATGAGTTGCGCATGCACAGGTTAAGTTTGGTAAATGAATGAGAAAGTTCAAAATTTTTATGTATATGTTGATCATGTATGGGATTAAACAGGTATACAGGAGGTATGTTAGGCTTGCTACGGGTCCCAGCGGCTTTAAGCCAATCTGAATCCTAGCGCCGGTAGCGGTCCGGTTTCCGGATCGTTACAACTGGCCCCTAACTCATATGCTATCATCTTCACTGCCTTGATGTATTTAAACGGGTCATCTCCCGTTTTATACTTAGGGGCATCCAACTTTAGGTAATTTTTCATTTTGACTTTGCTCCCTGCTGATGGGTTAGGTTTGGGTGGTTGGGTTTTTGGAATTACTGGTTCTGCTGGGAGAGGAGGTGGTGCAACATTCCCTGGATTAGGATTTTTTGGATTCTGGTAATAAAAAGGTGGAGGTGAAAACATGGGGTAAGGTGGATATGGTGGGTAATAGGGAGGATAGGGCATGTGTGAGGGGTATGGTGGTAACTAGAGAAATCCGATGGGCCTCCCATCGAATATACGGGTCCCTGAGGGTAGGGTTGGTACTGAGGTGGGTAAGCAAAACCTGAGGCCTGAGTGCCTCCTTCAAATTCTCCCATACCCTCTCCTGAAAAACTCACACCCAGACTTCCGTCTCTTCCTTGATCATCCTCCACCGTTTCCCTAATATCCGTAGACATCATTTCCAAATTTGTTCTTCTTCTGTTTACATCAAAAGACCTTCTAGGTTCCCTTGACGTTTCACCTCTATTAGTCCTACTCGATCGTGCTCTTGACGGAGCAGTAGGAGGAAGGGCATCTATGCCCTTATTTTCAGGTGGAACTCCGATCAATCGTGCAGATCGACGTGAGCCTCGCATTCTATCTTATGAAAAACAACATATATCACATAAACATTAGCATCATATAGTTCATGTGGACACACATGAACCCACATCATATACATAACATATCATCAATGCACATGCATACAATCATGGCATTACACATCATCATACTTTCATCAAGAGAGGACTCTACATCCTATCTTAGTGGACATGATTTTTCCTAATGTGCTTGCCCCTCTATAACATCTATGAGCCTAACACTCTCTAGGTCTGACCATATGAACCTAGGGCTCTGATACCACTCTATAACGACCTGGAAACCGGACCGCTACCGGCGCTAGGGTTCAGATCGACTTAAGGTCGCCGGAGCCCATAGCAAGCCTACTATACATCCTGTGTACCTAATAAAATCCCATACATGATCACACAAGATAATATAAACATAACATTCCATGAACTATGGCTCAACCTGTGCATGTATCACAACTGAAAACATAAAATCCATACTAGAGCCCTCATCAAATGCTCTAGTATGGTAAACATCACATGTCTGAAGCTTGGTTCAAACATAATCCATAATTAAAAATTTTACATAATGATCATGTTAATAGGGATTTCAAAGATAAAGAAAACTAGGGCCAAGCACAATTCTAATCTATTAAAACTTATATGTCCACACTATACTATTACAAAAGCTATACCAGCAACTATGCCGACTTCCCGAGCTATCTTTGACCCTGCAAACCTAGGATTAGGGGAAAGGGATAAGGTACAAGAGCCTAGTGAGCAAAACATAAAAACAGCTTAATAAACATATGCTCGTATGAAATGCGTCACAATACAAACAATTCACATCAAGATGGACTTGTCACCAGTAGCCCTCTACATATTCCAATTGTGCCCGACCCTTGACAGAGCTCCTCAGGACTTCCTCTTAAACATAACATAACATATCCATAATGCTAGGGGCGTAGAATGGGTCTTGACCTGAACTTTCTCTTACATATTTCCAGGGGCGTAGAATGGGCCTCGACCTGGACTTTCGTATCATATCATATTATATCATAATCGAGGGCTAGTGGGTCATCCAATATCTAT